>NC_060149.1:102496933-103820189 GCF_021461385.2 Schistocerca piceifrons
TTAGATAATTCATAACCTTTCAAATAGGCATAATTCAGCAATTTGAGTTTGTGCTTGTATACCACCAGATAAAACAATTCAAGTATGGTAAATAATTATCTATGCTTTTGATCATTTTCGGTGTTTCCTGTATTAACAACAGAGGATAAACGCATCCAGTACCGGTAATGGAATCATTCTGTGTTATTTCGCTGTTTTCATGTGTGAACAGCGATCTTGCACTTCTCTTTACGCAGGCATTCTGTACTACTTAGTTTTTTTCATGTATGAACAGCGATCTTGCACTTCTGTTTTTCGAAAACATTTGCAAACAAACGTCTGTCAAGAATCTCAAAATCTCATGCGGTTGGGAGAAATTGTTGTTATTACACTGCATATGAAGGAATTCAGCATACAGTATCACTGGCTGTGAGAGAAAATGAAGATAATAGTTTCCTTAATAAGAAATAACATTTATAAAATGTGCAAACACATATTTACTTAAATATATTCAGTGTTTTTGACCTTCACCTACCGGTTGGTTTCTTGGGAACGCTGAGGTTTTTTCATTCTAACAATGAATAATACCTGAGATGCCATTTGTGCAACTTACATATAGTTAATGTATTCGTGACACTATGGATAGCGGTTGCTTGATTTAGCTGTAATGGAATGTGAGAAATATACTTAGATATTCTCATTTAAATAGTTAATTCATCTCTTGGTAATGGAATTTTTCTCTTATGTCTTAAAGGATGCCAAATTACAGGTCTATATCCCAACTCAACACATTTCCAAAAATATCTGAGAAATAGTTTTATTAGAAATGAAACACTTTGTTGATAAATTTTATTTAATGTCAAATTACCAGCATGATTTCACAAAACTAAAATAGAAGAACACATCAATACATGAAATCTCAGCACAGCATTAAATTTTTACCTTATAATAATTGGCAACGATTCTGTTTTGGTCTGTCAATAGGGTGGTGGTTCTTCTGCAATACCTGGATTTCTTGGGGGATTACATTTTACTTGGAAAAATCAGGGAAGCTTCAGGGATCTTCATTGAGTTTTTTACCTAGAATTGGAATTTAATTTTATTTTGTTTTATAAACCACAAGTTTAATATACTTCATATTTGAAAGTGAGTTAATTATGTGCATATTATTCTATAGAAATTATTTATGTTTAAAAACTGCAGTCAAACTACTGCTTGTGACCAGTGTATCTGAACTGTTACTGTGAAATGGTCCCTGCTCCCCCTCAACGTTATTTTATCAGGCACTTCTTAGAATGCCCTCTTGCTTCTCATCCCTAGAATTGTCAGGGAAATTATTTTTCAAGTTTTGAGTAGCCACTCTGTTCAAATGCTTTTATAACTGTGTTTCTTCAATTACTCCTGACTTTGTTTATGATGAAATAGTACACTGGTGAATGTCTGGAAGCCAGTTTCCAACAGGCATAATATTTTGACAAGCAAACATATTGCTGTCATTTGGTCCACTGATGAACTGAGGGCCTAGAAGCTGGTTTAGGGCTTTTATATATATATATATATATATATATATATATATATATATATATATATATATATATATATATATATATATATATGGCCTGTGTGGGCTCTTAGGTAATCAGTTCATCAGTGCACCTGATGACAGTAAAGTAGTTGCTTGCGGAAGTATTGAGCTTATTGGACATTGACATCCATTCATTCACCTGTGAACTATATTGGTTTTAGCATTATTATTTATGTATACATAAGAAACCTTTTAAACAGAGAACAGTAAGATGAAATATAAACTGAAGAAAGGCATACTAACAGTCATTATTATGTTGTCTACCTATCTGGAACAATGCTACTTCAGTACAGTATGATACAGGATCAATCCTGGGTTCCATGTTTGTCTGATTATACACTCAGGACATGAACATAGGGCTTGCTTCCCAGCATACTAAACTATTTACTTATTCTGGTAATTGACATTGTCAAAACTGGCTACAGCCAAAAAATAAGTACATAAATAAAATAAACCATGTTTTTCATCACTGACTGAATGGTGCAGTGAGAAGAATGTCTTTTAAAATCTACAGAAATCAATTCACACCAGTTACTGTTATATCCTTTGTAATAATGCACAGGCCTCTCATGTAACCCCTTTAGTAATAAAAATATGTCTTTGAGTAGACAAATTTAATATGTGTGGTTTATTTTATCACTAAAATACAACACATCACATAAAAATACTATTCATTTTTTCTAAATAAAACAGTTGTGACATGTGTAGAAACTGTAAAAGAGGTAGTCACAAAGTTTACCATGATGTTTATGAATTTTATACCTATCAGTTTCATGACCGCTGTTACCCAGCAGGATACGTCAGTCTGTTGGGCTGCAGTAATAATGACTTACAGATTTATGGTGACACAGTAACAAAATTCAGTTTTATTATGTGTGTTTACTGATAGCCAAATTAGGTAGAAACTATCTATTGTACTGGATATCTGTGTCAGAAGTCACCTACACACCATACAATACGTGCCTACACACCATCCAACACACCTGACATCTTGTAACATGGATTTTATAACATTGTAGGATTAAGTTTTCAACAAATTATTATGCAATATGAGAGTGAGTGGTTACAATGGCTGTGTTGTGTTTGGAAACAAGATTTTGACAAATCTGGTATATTGGCGATATATGTTTTCCAGGTTCGGTGTATAAAATATTGTGTGGTTAATCGCCTACGGGAAGCAGAGAAGGCAAAGACCAAAAAATCAGGAAAATCAGAGAACAAATCAACATGTTGTGTGTCTTAATCAAAAAAGCAGTATTTAATTCAAATACACTTCACAATTATGTCACTCTTCTGTTTGGAATAATGAGTAAAATGTATTCTCTTTAGTGTTTTAAAAAAGTGTACTACTAAAATTTGTTCCCAAAATTTTTGTGTTCTATCTCTTAAATAACATAGTGAATGTGTAAGTAAATTTCTACTCAGCAGATTACAAAAGTATGTGATGTAATTATCCTTATGCATAGACCTTTCCTCATTCTCATAGAGAAAAAAGAAATGTTCCTTGAAAATATAACATCTTGGAAAATGTAATAATTATCAATAAATGTTACTTGATATGTGTGTAAAGTTGAACAGTTTACTTTAATCTTTAAATCTACAACTACATGTTAGCATACTTTCGGAGATAAGGCATCAGGTATCAGCTATAGGAAATTCCAATACTAATTATTAATAGGTTAGGTTAGTGTTGTTTTAACGTCCCGTCGACAACGAGGTCATTAGAGACGGAGCACAAGCTCGGGTTAGTGAAGGATGGGGAAGGAAATCGGCCGTGCCCTTTCAAAGGAACCATCCCGGCATTTGCCTGAAACGATTTAGGGAAATCACGGAAAACCTAAATCAGGATGGCTGGAGACGGGATTGAACCGTCATCCTCCCGAATGCGAGTCCAGTGTGCTAACCACTGCGCCACCTCGCTCGGTACTAATTATTAATAATTGATATAAGTATCATATCTTGATATCAAAAATTTAAGACGTGTAGCACTGATTCCCAAAATACGAAAAAAATACAAAGCTAATAAAGAATGAATAACATTTTAATTGTTTTCAGTTAGTTAACATCTTATGAACACAAGGCTCATACATTTTATAATGTAGAAATAATATTTCATTTTTATATTTTTGTACAATTTTAGAATCATCTTTATGTTTTTGTCTTGACTCAGCCAGATAAATCCTTCTCATGTTGTGATGTGGTCTTTTACGTTTAACTTTAAATTTTGAGATGAGTACATGAGAGAGAAGAAAATTCTTTGGCAAACAGTGTAAAACTGTGTCCTTGTATGAAAATGGATTCATTTCTTCATACAGTCTTTTTCAGTGTAATTAATATGATCAAATGTTTTTAGGTGAAATGAATTTATCTGTGAAATACAGTTCTTTAAGGTTTGCTCCTACAATGCTTTCAGTACACTCATGTTTTACAGGCACAAGTTTAGTTTAGTGTTCATGTAGGTGGAAGTCAGGAGGTGGTGGCTAATTTGTGGTAAGGGACCAAACAGCGAGGTCATCGGTCCCATCAGATTAAGGATGGATGTGGAATGTGGAAGGGAGTTGGTGTGCCCTTCCAAAGAAACCATCCTATCCTTTGCATGAAGCAATTTAGGGAAAACATGCAAAAATCTAAACAAGGGTGGCCAGACAAAGGTTTGAGCTGTCATCCTCCTGAATGTGAGTCTAGTGAACTAACCATTACGCTGCCTCGCTTGGTCAGGTCAGGAGGAAGTACATATGAATAACTTGAAATTTGAACAATACATACATAATAAATGAGTCAATATGTCCAACTATTTAAATACAGATGAGTACCTTTAAGGATCTTTAACCATTGACTGCAGAATCACTGTGCCATTTGTCAATGTATCTGCTCCACGTCTTGGGTAGGAGGGTTTTACAAAATGCTGAAATACAGAAATATTTTGTTTTCAATTAAAGCATAAAATATAGGTATTGCAATAAGTTAATTTGGACATTAGCCAATGAAATTATTTTGATTAAACAATAGCAGTACATTCCTTGAATGGCTTTTTTGCTAGGCTCTGTTCGATAGAGCTGATTTCTAGCTGTGTTCTTTCCTCTCCATCTGTTTTTAAAGCCTACCAAGAATTTTCTGGAGCCCAAGTTTTATATTTCATCTATGTCCGCATATTTCAACTATGTCAGCAAGAACCACACTATCATTCTAAAAATTCCAGTATACAGTTCTGAACAAAGGACAACTAGGACCACACACAGTAACATTGCATTATGAATGATCTGTATTCTGAGATTTGAATAATACCACTACATCAGTCAGTAGTAATATTTTGAGAATTGCAAAATTTAGAGAAAAGAAAAGAACTTGCGGGCTAGGCTCTACTGAAGATGGTGTTAGAAAATTTCAAACGTAATGAAGTTAGGGATAATATCAAATCAGCTACACACTTATCAGTAATAGCTGGTGATAAGTACTGGTGCTCATTTTTTCTTAAGAAACGTATCTGGAATGCTGGGTTGCCCAAAAGTTGCAGAATAAAATGTTACATAGCTGCACATAAAAAAGGAGTAATATTAATGAACATTTCATTAGATCTTTCGAAGTAGTAAGTACGGTGTTACCACAATTCAGACTTCTGAGTCACTTTTCAACAAAAACTTTTAGAGGTGAAGGGAGCTGCGAAGTTGTAAAAAACAACATTACTGCCACATCACTAGACAAATAAGGTCGACAGATCTTTGAAAGAGAAACAGAGCTGTCATGTGGACAGCTTACAGACTAGAATGTTTATATAATAGCAGATAACAGATCATCCTATGCCAAGACGCGCTTTTTCCACAAAAATATAGCGTTGGTTAGAGAAAAATTAAATAAAGGAAAATCTTATGGTATTTTAATAAGTGACGGTTTTACACAAATTTTCTCTCAGAAGACACTAACCATATAAGCTTCAAAAATTTTGTGAACAACTAAAAACTTTGACCTAATGGTCAAATTTGCGACTAGAGTAACAAACCATAGTAATAGTTATCTGGACCAAGTTGTAAGTAATAACAATTGCACAGTATCCTCAGCAAATTTAGGATTCTCAGACCACAATGCATTAATTATGCAGGTTAATGTACCAATGATCATACCTCAACCCCCCCCCCCCCCCCCCCAAAAAATTGGTGTTCAGATAGGAAAGTTCAATAAAATCAGCTGGCAAATTGTATATGAGGCTCAAAGTGTATGCAGCAAATATACACATTCCTAGAAATCTTCTGCTATTATGTGAACTTCCCCCTACAAACATAAAGTATATGCAGGGCCAGAAAACTCTCCAACTGGATCACCCTAGGAACCATCAGATCATCTCAGAGGGAAAGAGATCTTGTCTCCTTTAGCCAAACTAAACTTCACAGTATTGGAGAATATAAGAAATACTTACTTCATATAAGCAGGTATTTAGGAATATAGTTAGTGAAGCCAAAAAGCTACAAAATGACAACCTCCTCAAACAACTGTAAAATAAAAGCAAATGCATATGACAAATCATTAATACGAACACTGGTAGAAGAAAATGATAACCAAGTGACATTAATGTAAAAGTAAATTGAAAACTATTCTTCAGTAAAAAAGAAATAGCAGGCGAATTTAATCACCACTTCACAAAAACAGTTAATAACCTGACCTGACCACCTCAAGAACAATCGTCTCCTAAAATTAGAAGCAAATTTATGCCCTAACACACTATTTTTAATGCTATCATCAGAAACTGAGGTAGAAAAAATAATTGACAGCAAAATAAAGAAAAAAGTCGTCTACTGGACAAGACCAAATCTTTCCTTTGTAACTGCAGTAACCTTATCAGTAAACCATTGGCTCACATAATCAACCTCTCGTTCTCGAATGGTAGTCATACAGGAAGCAAAGAATTAAAAATGAATGTAAAATCTCTTTTATTAAAACACTATTTCCACCATCCAGAAATTTTTGGAATCTGCCCTGTTATAATAAAAGTATATCAAAACAGTCATCATTTAAGCCATTTTCATGCACATCTTATGTTATCTGTAGAAATAACAGTAAATGAATTAGAAAATGCTACTGTTTCAATAGGTAAGTCATCCAGCCCACTCACACAGCACATAAGGAAAAAGATAAACTGAATGATATTATAGTTATTAGTATCTGTGTTATATAGATAAAAATAACATTATCAATATCATAATGTCCATGTCTTCTGTTTGTAAAGAGCCTTTAATAAAATTTTGTGAAAATGCTGTATGATATTCACACTGTCTATGTTGTAATACAGTAGAGTCGCATTAATCAGAACTAATTGGGACTAGACCCTGTTCGGATTACCGATTTGTCCAGATTTGCTGGAATTATGGTGACGAGATTCTAGAATGAAGTATACCAAGCAGGTGAGTACGTACACCATGGTAACAAATGGGAACAAGTGTGGAAACAATGGATCACTCTCACTCCCTGCCCTCGTTGTTGTGCATCGTTAAGACGTTTGTAGTGTCTGATGTCAGTGCACTGCCAGTTGACTCGCAAAGTGCTTGGTTATGTTAGTTATCGATCGCTGGCACACGCAACAGTTGTATTGTAATCGTTCAGGTGTAGTGGTGTACGTATTTTCGTCATGAGTAAACGGAAACATACAACTTTAACTCTCAAAGAAAAACTGAATGCTTCGAAGCGGATAGACAATGGTGAGAATGTATCTAAACCGAAAATGCTTTGAAGCGGATAGACAATGGTGAGAATGTATCTAAACCGGCAACGGAACTGGTTATTGGTAAAGCAACAATTTGCAATTGGAAGAAGAACCGAGTGAAACTTGAACTGTCCTGTGCAACTACTTCGGGAAAAACACTTGAAATTCGGCAGACTTCGAAACAGTCCTAGTACGATAAACTGGATGAAGCTCTTTTCCTTTGGTTTAGTAGGAAAGAGAAAGGGGAACTCCTTTGAATGGAGCACTGGTTCAGGAGAAGGCTGTTTACCTGAACAAGTTGTGATAAGTCTTTTAGTGTGAGTACAGTTTGGTTGGGCAGATTCAAAAAACGCCATGGAATCTATCAGCTAACAATTACTGGAGAGAAGCTTTCTTCTGACCGTGATGCATCGAAGGAATACTTGGGTAAGTTTGAAAAAATGTTAAGAGAGAGAAAGTATGCTCCCCAACAAATTTATAACACTGACACGACTGACCTTAATGTTAGGGCATTGCCAACAAAAACCTAGCACCAAAAGCAGTAGACCATGCTCCTGGTTTTAAAACGTACAAAGATCGTATGACTTTATTAGCGTGCAACAACGCTGCTGATCCGCAAATCTGCTAGGCCCAGAGCTTTTAAGAACTGCAACATTAAGACCCTGCCCATATATTATCGCAACCAGAAAAAAAGCATGGATGGATGGTAAGCTGTTCATAGAATGGTTTCAAGGACAGTTTGCTCCCTCTGTTCGAAGGTTTTCTAAGGAATATCATTTGCCTCCCCATGCAATCCTTTTGACTGATAACGTGCCATCTCACCCCAGCACTGAGGAATTATGTGATGGAGAAATTGTGGCGAAGGTTTTGCCCCCAATTTTACACTACTTCTACAGCCGATGGACCAGGGCGTACTGCAAACATTAAAACTGATTTACACAAAACAATTTGTAAGAATGCTGATCCAAGATGATAGCATTCCTTTAGTGGACAAAATAAAAAGACCAATGTGAAGGATGTTGTTTACTGGGCCACTGAGGCATGGTAGAGTATTTCAGAAAGTCCTCTGAGAAAATCGTGGAGAAAACTGTGGATATCTCTTGAATATCAGGAAAATCTATTTGAAAATGAAGAGAAAAGCCTACTACAAATGATACATATAATCTCTGGATGTGAAGAAGCTAGTGAAGGAGACATAGATGAGTGGATGGTAGCGGATGGGGCATGTGTGGAGAACCTTACTGACGCTGATTTAGTTGCTGCTGTGTCTCCAGACCAGGAAGAAGTGGACCGCTGTGACGGAAGTGACAATGAGCCTGAAAGCGACAAAGGGGAGCTAGTGCCACAGAGTGACGCAGCAGAAGCCCTTGACCTCGGGCTACGTTATTTGGAGCAACAGCCCACTGCTACACCTGCTGGTTTGATGTTTTATGAGACGATGGCGCAACTATGCGTCATACACCAGGCTATCTTCATTACGCCAAAAACAATGACCGAGTTTTTTTCATCTAAAAAGTAGGGATAAAATGGACGCTGTATTTTAGTAAGTTCGACAGTTGTTCTTTCATTGTTATGCATTGTTTAAACCTAATGTTTTCTTGCCAATTGTTCTAATACATGTTTACTGTACTGTTTAAATTAAAATAGTGTGTATGTACAACAGTTTGCCGTACAGTTTTCCATACTTAGACTAACATTTTTCATGTTCGGATTAATTGAGCATTCGGATTACCAGGTTTGGGATAAGCTGGACTGTGCTGTATATATTTTTGTACTGAACTATCCCATATCAGTTCTACAAGCTACTGTACTGGTATCATCTGTAGGACAAATAACAATAAATAAATATTTCAGTACTATTGCAAAAATGTGAATATATCTAATTAACAAATTGTCCAATATTTTGCTCTTAATACAATGAATTTCTTATCAGCTTATAAATTTTGATTACATATGATGTTCAGATGTGGCTTTGTATCTGAGTAAGTGTTGGACTACAAATCCAAAGACTCAGATATCAAGATTTGTCGAGGCATAAGATTTCATATTCGGAAATTTTCTTGTATATATGGGTAAAATGCCAATATACTGTTTTATATGCATATCACACTGAACTTAAAAAGTTTCGCATTTGCTACCTTTGTGGGCCAGTTCTTAAGTTGGACGTTCATGAACACATCCCACTTAATTAGAGACTATGATATTCAGATCAAGCGTAGTATTGTTGACTGATTTATGTTCTTTCTTAAAATGGTCACGTGTGGTTTAATGCCAATGGTAAAGTAGAACACTCCTAACGGCGCTGCAGATGCCATGTTAGCTGGAGTTCGATGCATCGGTCACTGTCTCATGTCTGGCAAGGAAGTATAGGTGATTTCTCGTAAGAGCTCATATAAAAATGATAGTTTGTGACTATTTTTTAAAAGAAAAAATAAATGTTTAACCCTTGAGCACACGCACTGCTTTACAGAGTACCACATGTTTAGTTTTTTGCTAGTGGCAACACAGCTGTTTGTCAGAGATCACTGGCACGCTAACCATTCCTCTCTTCTAGTCTCGGCTATCGATCATTGTAGTTCGCTTTTCTGTGTCACTTTCTGTATGCCTGTTTTTCCGAGAATCTGTTGGCTGAACCTTGTTGGTGTTTACAGTACCCCACTCACAGGTATGCTCCCATAAATAAATGCGTATTTGTTATGTACACACAAATGTGGGTAGTTATTGGCTCCAGATCCGTAGTTTGAAAGAACTGATTACTTGGTTACTTGATCAGGGAAATGACGCCAGGGCTGCGCGGAGTGGCCGCGCGGTTAGAGGCGCCATGTCACTGATTGCGCGGCCCTTCCCACAGGAGGTTCGATTCCTCCCTGCAGGTGTGTTGTTCTTAGCATGCGTTAGTTTAAGTAGTGTGTAAGTTTATGGACCGATGACCTCAGCAGTTTGGTCCCTTAGGGATTCACACACATTTGAACAATTGAACAGCCAACGCTATATTTTGTGGAAAAGCTTGTCTTGGCATAGGATGATCTGTTATCTGTTTTGTAGTTCTAGGCGCTACAGTCTGGAACCGCAAGACCTCTACGGTCGCAGGTTCGAATGCTGCCTCGGGCGTGGATGTGTGTGATGTCCTTAGGTTAGTTAGGTTTAAGTAGTTCTATGTTCTAGGGGACTGATGACCTCAGAAGTTAAGTCCCATAGTGCTCAGAGCCATTTTTGAAATGACGTCGAAAGAAATATCCATAAGTTGGCAGTGGTTGTTGGAGGTATCGGTTGTATCAGATCATGAATTGCGTGGCATTGGCGGTGGTGAATACGACGAGGAGGTGGAAGTAATTGAAGGCAGTGAGCATGGCAGTGGTTCTGAACAAGATGTCCTGTCTATTATTAAAGGTGACAGTAGAGATTTGAGTGAACATGGAAATAGGAGTTACAAAGTGGAGAAAAAAGTGAATACTTCAACCAGACTAAAGCTATAAATAAGATTACACCGTAGTGAAAGTGTTTCCTGGTCATATAAGCAGTGCAGATGAACTCAGTAACAAAATTTCTGCTTTTCATAAAGTAATTAACAAGAGTATGACACATAATATTGTCACCCATAAGAAGTTGGATATACTGAAGAAAAATGAATTATCACAGGACTCTCGTAATAGAGCTGCAAAGGAGACATCACGAACTGAAAATATTGCTTTACTTGGATCTTAATATCTGACTGGAATAAAGGAAGCGCATCACACTAACGCACTCTAACTGTGGTACTCAGATGGAACAGAAGTGGAAGTTCTAAGAGCATGTGTAAGTTACAAGAGATTTTGGTTTTTACTCCGATCTATGTGATTTGATGAGAAGGACACAAGAGCTGAAGAAGCTGCCATTTCTTGCAGCCTTTTGTTTTCAATTCAAGAAATTCATACAACCTATTGATCTATGTGGTTATTGATAAGAAACTAAAGACTTTCCGTGGGATCTGCAGTTTCATACAATACATTCCCAAAAAGCCTGCAAAATATGGAAGCTTCTAAATATTTTTTACATGCAACTTGGTAGTATACTATGGAAAAGAAGACGATGGCCCATATCAGACTTCAGACATGCCACGCGACGTAGCGATGCGTCTGATTCCTGACAGGAACATCACATTTGATAACTGGTACACCAGTTACCCTTTGGTAACAACTGTCCTCAAGAGCCAGCTCACGTTATCGGCACACTAGGAAAGGACAAAAGAGGAATACCTGTTGAAATTCAGGTATGCAAAAATCGAGAAGTTGGGTCATCAAGTTTTGGATTTCACTCTAACATCATACGAGTACGTACTAAAGCAAAATGAATCCGTAATATTCCTATCCACAGTGCGTGGACTACAAATATTTGACGATAAAACAAACAAAAAATGGTTCAAATGGCTCTGAGCACTATGAGACTTAACATATGAGGTCATCAATCCCGTAGACTTAGAACTACTTAAACCTAACTAACCTAAGGACATCACACACATCCATGCCCGAGGCAGCATTCGAACCTGCGGCCGTAGCAGCAGCGCGGTACCGGACTTACGCCTCTAGAACCGCTCGGCCACCGCGGCCGGAGACGATAAAATAAGCAAGCCTGAAATAATAATAGACTACAACATGACAAGATGGGGTGTTGACAGTGTGGATCAGTTATGTGTGTTCATGAGCCTTACCATGTAGCAGACATGTACCGCACTACACGGAAAAAAATAAAGTAAGTAAGCCTCAGGTGAAACACTTTGTATTAAGATTTGCTGAAACATTTTAAGTTCATCCCAGAAAAGGTTCAAATAATCAAAAATGTCTTCAAAAAATATACAGTTAAAATGCTCTGTAAGTATTCTCAAAATAAACACTATTTTTCCAAAGTCTGAGATCGTGTTATGTAAATTATGTTGTGGGGTATAATATACCTCCACATATGCTCGACTAATGGAAATTTGGCGTGCCTGCTCGAAGGTTAAGTGTTACAAAATGCGATGTGACTGTTGGTGGTCGCAATTAGGCAGAATAATGATATTAGGAAGATTGAGCCTAGGGGTAATGTAAAACTGAGGGACCGAAAGTAGGATATTTACACATTATTAGAAGTGCCCAGGCAACTTACACACTCTCTGAAACTTGTCTACCTCAGCTTCTGCGCCTGAGTATGTCCTTCTATCTTTTGACCCAGACTTTTCTCACTGCCTGTCTGTATCCTCACAAAGTTCTTATCTGTGAACGCCTTCCTTTAACTCGATGTAATGCGTCTAACAATTGCAACAAAAGAGAAAAGACATTTACAAATTTGTCTGACGCTTATGTCTGCATTGAACATGTTCTCTAATATACAGACACTACAACTGCGCTCCTCCTTCACCGTTTTCAACGCTTAGAACAGGAAAAGTATTCTTAATTATGAGAAGAGTGAAAGAAGAAAAGTTCGAAAAAATTAAATTTCTATCTATTGAAAACACTGAAGGGCGCTGCAGAAATGCTGAAATCCGTGAAAGGACGTAGGTGGGACATTGCTTATAGAAACTGCCATTATGACAATAAATGCTAAATATGTTTTCTGTAACCCAACCATAACCAGTTCAAGGCTGTACAACATGACCTCTACCACCTACCTAAATGATGCCCTGATGACAAGTGTGATTCATCATCTCATGTGGTTTTTTACATACGCTGACACTAGTGTGTACCTAAGTGTAGGGCAACTGACCATTCTATGCGACTTTTTATCATGTTTCTAGCGTTCAGTGGAGGTGTCCCTGTGCTCGTGCTAAACTCTGTGCTGTGAGACATAAGTGTTAAGCCAAGGTACGCATTTGGGGGGGGGGGGGGGGGTGGCTTTTGTATCCAATAGTAGTCTAAGGAATTGATTCTGTACGAGGTGACTCCTCACCAGCAGCTGTCCAGCAATGAATTGGCGTGCGATTTACTGCACTGTAGCTCGTTCACACATCGATGGAGCTGGCGACTCCTTTCATTGACACCTTGTTGCCCACAACATCTGACTCTTGGCAATGTTTTACCCCAAATCGAGGTGTTCACAGTGAACCCTTGCCAAGTCATGGTGGCCTGTTAAAAGCATAATGCGCGTTTGACCTCGAAGATAGGAGGCCTCATGATCGGGCTCCCACCATGTGGTCGAGCTAAGACTTGCTGTTAAAGAGCATCTCGCTCGTCCTGCCTTCGGATGTGACGCCAGTGGCTAGTGCAAGGTCCGATGACATCCCTGTCACATGACAGTTCATACTATTCGATTCGCTATGGTGAGAGGAGTGCTTTCTTCTCACCCTTGGACACATCTCAAATATAACTGTATGTAAATATTCACCTTTCTTTTACTTAAAAGGTGTTTTCCATGTTTTACATCTGCAGACAGGATTGGAGTTTTCACAGAAATCAATATGCCCGCTATTTCACGTTGTTTTGATATAATTACTAAACACGTTAACAACTGCAGACAGATCATAAGGACATGACAACAGGAAGCTATGTTTTGTTAATACCAGTGGCGTAGCGTGGTTGGAAAGGTTGGGGAGACTGCAGTTATTATAGGGAGACAAAATAGTACAATAAACAATAATTTAAACAAATGAAACAAAACGCGTCAAATAAAACAACAACAACTACTACTATTACTACTACCACTACCACCGCCACAAATAAAAATAATAATAACTTGTTCAAGAAACGATGACAAATTTGTAGAACTCCAGCAGCAAGAGAAGAAGCACTTATATTTTCTTGTACAGAAGTGCAATGCGCCTGTCTTTTCTTTCCACGAATAAGTCTATAACTCGGTCTACAAAGATCTGATCACTGGATAGCTCTCCAAGTAGTGTCTTTTCTATTGCTAACGTGCTCAAACACGAAAGCCGGATGTTGGACATTGAATTCCTTAAATAATTCTTCACTGGTTTAAGAGTACTCATGCTTCGTTCACTGTTTGCTGTAGTTGCGGGTAGGGTCAAAACCAAACGCAGGAACTTCGTTGTTTCTTTATAAACGGAGTCTAAATCATTGTTGACAATGTACTTTAAGAGGCTTCTTGGAGATAATTTTTTTTTCTCATCAGTGTATATGTTACACAGTTCATTTTCAAGTTGTTCTTGTTTGAAAAAAGGGTACTGTTCTATTTGAAGCAGTTACAACTTTGGGAATTCTTTTTGGTAGTTCGGGAAACACTTTTCGTTCAAAAGTTCAACAAACTGAATTTGGGGAAAGTCTTGAAACCTTCTTTCTATCTGAACAATTTACAAATCCAGTATCTCGTAAGTTAATTGCCCTGAGAGATGTCTTTTGACTGTCACAGAATGATAAGTTGCCATTCAAACACAAGCTGCATTTAATGCATTCATCAACGAATGTTTCCGTTCTTAACTGTCGTAAGTTTCTGAAAACAGTTCTTATTTCGTCATGGCAAGCAGCTATACTGACAGATTTTGACTGAAGAACATTAAAGAGATGATCAACATAAACAAAGCACCCTCTGTAGAAGCAAAGCAAGAAGACAAACGTAGGATCATCCATCCGTCGTTTCACTCCCACAGCACAGCTCAAAGGTTATGGGTCCCACTGAGAGTCTGTATCATCAAATATATAATTAAAAGCACTATATATGCCTGAGAAATGATTAGATGCTGAAAATGCCCTGGAACGGAAGTTCCAGCGAGCGTTGCTTGCATGTGGCAGTTTAAATCCTGTCTCAGTTAGCAATACAGTTCGTTTTGATGATTTTCTGAAAAACGAATGGAATGCAGTAAGATCACTTACAAACATGCATATTTGCCGCATGATTTTAGAGGCATGTTACAATACCAAATTCAGTTGGTGTGCGTAACAATGAATAAACAGCGCATAGGGACAGAACTACTTCACCAATTGTTGTAGTCCTCTTTCTCTGATCGCCATTACTGAAGCGCAATCGTATGTTTGACTAACCACTTTTCCTTCCACATTCCATTCTTTCAGTACTGCATGAATAATGTTTGACATGCCTTCAGCAGTTTTATCTCCAGAAACATCGTAAAATCCCACGAATCTTTCCTCAATTTTGTCTGCAGTACAGTACCTGAATATTATACTCATTTGTCGCTTGCATGATACGTCTAATGTTTCATCAGCCTGAATCGAAATGAAATTGCAGTTCTGAATTTCAGATCTTATTTTCTCATTAACTGCCAGAGATATCATTTCTATTACATCATTCTGTATATCTGGAGAGGTTCCTTTAAAGGTTGAAGATGATGACAGATGGTCTCTGATTAACTGCTCTCCTTGAGCTAGTAAATCCAACAATTCCAGATAGTTACCTTTGTTGCTGGAGGACTCGTCTTCTCGATGCCCACAAAAGGCTAGTTCTTGTTTGCAAAGAAATACAATTGCCTGGATAAGACGAGCCAATACTCACCTGCTGGATGCAACTTGTTTGTTGTATTTTATTGCTGTCAGACGAGCGGCTTCAGAAAGGGCGCGCTCAATTCTACTTTTGGCCAATAACTGAAATGATTCTTTGTTCTGCAAGTGACGTTTTGATGTCTGATGTTTTTGCGCTTCCCTGTCAAAGTTCTTTATTGTACAAATGCCCTCACTGCATCATTCCTTTTCACCACCAAACAGAAGACATATATAACAATATAACCTGTTATTAACTGCATTCGCAGTCAGCCAAGCATACTTTTCGTACCAGGCTGTCTCAAAGTGCGTTATTGTTTGGCTTCACTTACAACTACACTGAGTATAGAGTAGGTCGTTTGTCCTTCAATTCGCACTTTTTTCGTACGTTAATGTAGAAAAGGGCATTTTTAATAAAAATTCTATAAGGTGTTCAGTTGCTGGCTCACTCATGTTGGCGACACAACGAAAATATGCACTAAAATCACACAAGAATGACTATGAACACAAACTACGACTGTTCACTTCCGCGTTAAAAGCCAGCATTAAGCGGCGGAGACTAGTCTCGATACCTGCTAGCAAGTGCAGCGCACCGGCCTTCATGGAAGACGGGAAGTGGAGGGGAGCCGAGAACGCTCAGGCGCACACAGCCAGGTAAGGGAAGGGAGGCAGAGACAGAGCAGTCGAGTCTCAAGCAGGCAGATACACCAATACTCAGGGTGCGGCGGCGCGGACTACAAAACTGATGTCTTCGCACATTTAGTGCTCTTAGTAGAAAGTTGTTTATGTTTTTGTTATGAATTACTATTGGATCTTTTTCAAGCACGAATACAGGGGAGACTAAGTCGCAAAGTCTCCCGTGACGCTATGCCACTGGTTAATAGTACTTAACGGTTGTAAACAGTTTCAAGACTATGTAGTGCTAAATAACACCAACTGTGCTCTAAACAGAGGAAAAACGTTATCAGAGAATTTCGTAATGAATGAGTTTTAATTTTAAGAGATTCGTTAGAGAAGGTAAAGACGGATGAAGGTTTATTTCTGTATGCACCAACAATATAACATAAGAATCAGCTTAATTTTTCAAGGAACTCCTCAACAGAATAGGAGTGGCCCATGAGGAAACTCCGCAGTTTTTAGTTGATAGCGCGTGAATTACTGATAAGATTTTAGAATTCTTGTGGTAGCTTATTGAAAATGGATGCAACAGTATACTGCACACCTTCCTGCACAAGAGTTAAGGAAGTGCGATCCAAACGCAGGTTGGATTTCTGCCGAGTATAAATTGAGTGAAAGCTGCTTATTCTTGGTAATAAGCTGATATTGTTAACGAGAAACGATAGTAAACAACATATATATTGAGAGGTCAATGTCAAAATGGCCAGACTAGTGAACAGGGGTCGACAAGAGGTTCCCGAACTTACACCACTTATTGCCTGAACCGTCCATATCTGGGCCAAAAATATCCTTTTAGAATGGGAAGAGTTAACCCAAAATATAGTACCATACATCATAAGCGAATGAAAATAAACAAAGTAGACTACATTTCGTGTCGACCTGTCAGTTACTTTAGATACCAATCGAATAGTGAAAACGGCAGCCATAAGTCTTTGAACAAAATCCTGAACGTGGGCTTTCCACAACAGTTTGCTATCTATCTGAACACCTAGAAATTTGAATGTTCAGTTTCACTAATCATGTGCCCACTTTGTGAAATTAAAACAATGGGTTTTGTTGAATTGTGTGTTCGAAACTGTAAAAACAGAGTCTTACTGTGATTTAGCGTTAGTTTATTTCCTACAAGCCCTGAACTTATGCCATGAACTGCACTATTTGAAACTGAACCAACGTTACACACAACATCCTTTACTAACAAGCTAGTATTATGAGCAAATAGAAATATTTTAGAGTTACCTGTAACAAAAGAGGGCATATCAATTATATAAATAAGGAACATGAGAGGCCCCAACACTGATCACTGTGGCACACCCCATTTGACCATACCCAATTCAAACACCACATCACAGCCATTCTCTACACTGTGAGTAACGACCTTTTGCTGGATGTTGTTAAAGTAAGGGGTGAACCAATTGAGAGCTACTCCCTGAATTCCATAATGGTCCAACTTCTGGAGCAATATTTTGTGATCAATACAGCCAAACGCCTTAGTTAAATAAAAAAAATATGAGTAGCGTTCGAAACCCTTTGTTTAACCCATCCAGTACCTCTCAGGGAAAAGAGAATATAGCATTTTCAGTTGTTAAACGACTTATAAAGCCGAATGGTACATTTGATAGCAAATTATGTGATATAAAATGATCAATTATCCTTACAGACACAGCCTTTTCAATAACTTTAGCAAACACTGATAACATAGAAAAAGGTCTAAAATTGTCTACATTATCCTTTTCTCCCTTTTTTATAAACCGACTTTACTACTGAGTGTTTTAATCGTTCAGGAATCTGACCATTGCTAAAGGAAAAATTACAAATATGGCTAGGTACAGGGCTAAAATGTGCAGCACAGCACTTTAATATTCTGCGAGGCACACCATCATATCCATGAGAGTCCTTAGTTTTCAGTGATTTAATTATTGACTCAATCTCCACCTTGTCTGTACCAGGGAGGAGTATTTCAGACATCAATCTAGGAAAGGCATTTGCCAAGAGAGTTACATGACTCAATGTAGAAAGTACATTTTTATTTGATTTACCAGCAATGCCCAGAAAATGATTGTTAAATATTGTAAATATATCCAATTTATTAGTAACAGAAATATTTTTACTACTGTGGGGCGGCGAATAATTTGTAAAAAATCTAATTGCTGTATAAATGCTTGCATGTTGAATCAGTTTCTGGCTTTTAGAATGTTGTTAATGCGGTCTTTCGCCGTTCTCAACACTGGCTCTCTATTTACTTTTTAGCACCCAGAAAGTGATTTAACAAAACGTGAAGCCTGTAATTAGAGTTCCTAGTGCCCACTTCATCTGAGAATACCATTATAGCTACAGCTTATAGCTCTGAGGAACTAGGAGATTGTCCGGGATTTCTAATCAAAAACGGTTTTCCAAAATAGTTGAGTATATTCTGAAATTCACTGATAAAAAACACAAGTATCCCTACAACCTAACTAACAGAGCAGTTCAGAGTCTAATGCGCTGATGCAACTATAAATGTCCGAATTAAATGTTAAAAAGAATGCTCGCCATAATTTGATGAAAATATTTCATCAAACGCCACGCTAAATATTTGGTAGAATGTCTGTCCCGCGACGGCACGTGAAAATACGACAATAGCCAAACTGAAGCTAGATAATGAAAATCATCCCAGAATTAACCCTTCACTTGAAATGATTTCATGGTTCCGCATATCTCTAGTAACTTAATACGGCACCCGAGGCTGTTTGCAGCAGTTATACCGATGCGACGCGACTCCCGACACAGATGGCGTGTTATTCAGCGTCTGGAGAGAACTGGGCCTTCCTTCCTCACGCAGCGTTCTTATATATAAAGCCGCGGTGCGGACGGCTAAGGGAACGCCTGATCAAATCGGCTCTCCCGACTAGCTGCTGGGCTAGTAACGCACCACTTCAAGTTACATAATAATTTATAGCTTCTTTTGCTGATGGCCGATGAAGCTCTTAATTTAAACGTGCATTCAGCACGCAGGTAAGTATTGATAATAAAATTTTGACGTGGCTAAGTTAAATATTTTGGGCGAGAGAATTAATTAAATTACACTGCACGCAGTAGATGAACTCTGAACTGCCCCTTTTGAGATCCGCTATCGCTATAATTTTATAGGTATTCAAAAGAAACTTTTCACATCTTCATAGTCATAGCGGACCTCCTACCTATTTAAATCTAAACATCCTAGCCTTATTTATTAACCTACTTAATCTATCTTGCTTCCTTCAGTTTTGAGACGAAAACCAGAAAATCATGAATTTCCACTAAAATCTTAATTTGTGAAATCCAAAGTACTGTTTTTATTAAATCATTATGAAAGATGAATCTAAATATAAATTTTGAAGTCTCTAGCTCTTTTCTGTTGCGCCAATGATTTTTTCAGAAAAACGTCCAAATTTCGAAAATGGCTGAAGTTATCGAACTGATATTTAACACACATTAATTTAGTATTATTCCTGACATGCTAGAAAAGTTTTAGGTCATTTGCTTGATTTTTAAGGTATTGCGCAAGATTTATGACGTCAGAGCTAGTTACAGCAGACTGGCTGGCACACAATGGAAACTGATGTGAATTTACTACAGCGTGAGTAGGCTGCTTCCCTACCCTCTACTTAAATTTTTTTTTACGAATGTTAATGAATGAAAAAAAAATTTAATTACAAAAAGTGAAGCAAGAGTACAGTTTAACTCCCTATGAAAAATCAAAATTGAAATATAAACCTGTAGAAACATTAAAGAAATCTGATTACCTACATTAATTATTTAAATTGTAGGCATGTTCACTGCCTTTTAAACAATGTCATTACTCAAAATTTTAAGCAAAGTCAATGAAATATTTTGGCATACATATTGCCTTAGACAAACAAACACATACAAATTGAAAAATTATGAAAATCTTAGATCCATTAAATACATTTTTACATATACAAATTCAAAGAAAATAACATGATACATAAACTGATGATTATCTCTTAGCAGTCTTTTCTAAACCTGAAAGAAAATTTCACAAATAATTTTTACACACGTGGTTGTAGCCACTTTGGTTGGCGTCCTACACTTCCATTCACAAGGGTAGAGGAGGGGAAGTTGCTATGGTGTGCGTCCTTCGCGTTCTCTCTAAATTACATGGGGGAAAGGGGAGGGGTCACTGTGAGTTGTGTCCAAGTCACTCCACGCTTTCACGCAGCTACCAGGCTGCCATTATCTGGTTTGTCCTGTAGAACAAACAAAAAGAGTGCCTCAGACTCTCTTCACTTAATATCTATGGGTGGATCACAATGAAATGGGGATATATACATTTTATCCTTCACTATGTTGCTGGAACAAAGTTTACAGAACTTTTTCAATTTTACTCTCACTGTTACTTAACTGTCATAAAATCGGTAAACAAATGGCTCAAAACGCCGTTAGTCACTTACTAGAGAAAATTTATGCTCAAGGCATACAATCATAAATCATATTTAATCTGAATTTATTATTTCTGGGCCGGAACACTGAACCAATGCTCGGTACATTCCTGATACATTTGTATTTTAAGCACTTAACTGACTCATCTTTGATTACCTTATTCTTAGATATAGTATGAGTATGATTAGTGGTTGTTTTCTCAGCTTCTTTATACATGTGAGTAACTTTTGGTAATAGTACAGTTGTGAGTGTTCAAAACACACTACATTTAGTTGACTACTAAATCCACTTATTGGTCCTCTGCTGTTGTCAATTCCACATCTGCAATTAGGTACTTACTTACTTTGAAGTGTATTTATGCTGAGCTAAAATAATGTTTCACGTCTGTCAGTATGTTATTTATTTATTTTGCTAGTGTATGTACTTATTTAACACTCACTCTATTAATATTTAAAGCATAGGATAGCACATTTAATTCATATTCATAGTGTACTGCAGCTGATTAGTTTGCTCACGTGGCAATCCATTTCCACTCGATCGGACGCTGAAACCTCAGGTAGTCTCTCTCAGACCTACCACTAAAGTGCATCAAGTAATTATGGACGAGCGTAATGCTAAATTCCTTAAACCTATAGGACACCATGAGCTGCTCTGTCTCATCTAACATAAGGGTACCTATGGTCGCATTCACGCCTCCAACTCATAACCTCAATACGTGTAGGTGTATCCTGTCACACACTACACTAAAATAATGGCCAGCTCCAACCTTATAAATACTTCAGGGACGTGTCCTTCACGTCTCAACCACAAACACTGCTCAATTCTATTACACTGCCTTTCCTTGCTAAACCAGGTGAGTTTAATCTTACAACTTATCTGCATATTTTTCCTAACACTAAGCAATCTCTTTTACTATATCTTAGTTAGCTCTAATGCATACACTAGGTTTCACTACCACTTCAGATCCTGCTTGTACATGAATTTATACACCTTTTTTAAAATATTATTGTGGGACCATTTCCAATAAAACAACACCTTGTACTTACTATATTACCAGGGTTCTATACATACTTGTTACTCCAATACATTTTATCTTAATTACGTCATACTTCTCTATTGTTTGTCACTATTAGGTTTGTCACATTAGGTATTTTGTTTCACTAATCGGTGGATAGAATGGTTCCAGAACTCATGGCTTGATAGCCATGACGAAAATTTAATGTATTGGGAAGAAGAGGTCGAAATTCTTGAGGACAGGAAAGATGAAGAATGAGTGAGACCTGAAATGGGAAAGAAGATCTCACACAGCTGGGACTGCACAGCTGCCACACTGTGTAGAGGTTACAGAACAACCTCCTCCCTACAGCATTCATTAGGTTAATGCTGGCTTGATAGTCATAACGGAAAATTTTAGTATTTGGAAAGAAAAGGTCGAAATTTTTGAGGACAGGAAAGAGGAAGAATGAGTGAGATCTGAAATGGGAAAGAAGATCTCACACAGCTGGGACTGCACAGCTGCCACACTGTGTAGAGGTTACAGAACAACCTCCTCCCTACAGCATTCATTGGTTTAATGCTGTATTGATAACCATACCGGAAAATTTAATGTATGAAAGAAGAGGTCGAAATTTTTGAGGACAGGAAAGAGGAAGAATGAGTGAGATCTGAAATGGGAAAGAAGATCTCACACAGCTGGGACTGCACAGCTGCCACACTGTGTAGAGGTTACAGAACAACCTCCTCCCTACAGCATTCATTCACTACCTATGAATTTCTTTAGGTCGATCACGTTCCTGAGACCTAATAGCTTCTTACTTTTAGGGTACTCTAGCCTATATGCATTGGCATGTGGTTTTCCTATGATCCTGAAAGGTCCTTGGTATACGAACATGAATTTCTTTGTTTCTGCATTTACTTTCTTTGATTTTTCTTTGGTTTTGACAAGGACTAATTGACCTATTTCAAAGCTAGTAGGTACAGCTTTTGCGTCATGACGCTTCTTCCTTTCCAACGCTCTTTTTCTCATATTTGCCCTAGCCTTTAGTTTCTTCTCGTCTGTGTTCAGCTTACTGTTACTAAGATTAACACCTTCGTCCCAATACCTCCTATTTTTCAGAACTCGTATAGGCAGCTCCCAAGTTTCATGATCAGTTACTACATGTTTATCACTAAAAGGTACTATAATTACTCCAGTTATTGGCAAGACCATTTTTAACTGGCTTCTTTCAAAGTCAACAACACTCTGATATTTTGACAAGAAATCTATGCCAATTAAAACCTCAATACTGAGATTGTTTACAATTAAACATGGATGATCAATTAAACTACCATTAATGTTAAAGGGTAGTAAAGCTTCTTGCTTTACCGTTTTTGAAACCTTGCCAGTAGCACCAATTATTCTTAGTCCTGATACCCTCATTACTGTAAGCTTGTCTTTACCAGGTAATGCATCAAAAAAGGACTGAGATATCGCACTCACTTCACTTCCACTGTCTAAGAGACAACGTACATTGATACCCAACATATTCACTATTATTATAGGGTGGCTTATTCTAGGTTGTACAGGTGGTTCCTCAAATTCATCTAATAGTTCCTTTTGGATTTGTCTCCAACTAAAGTGATCGACATCTGTCTTCATTATATTTAGGTCACAGTGTGTAGGGGTTTCCTGAATTACATTTTCGGCTGCCTTTTCCAGTCGATCTATTAATTTCAAATCGAAACACCGCACGACTTCATTACATTTAGTTTGCTGAACATGACCCAAATTACTGTAGTCTGAGCGATTCTGCGCCTCCAGACCGGGCATAATATTAGTTACAGCTAAACCACTTTCACCATTATCGTCGGTTTCCTTCTCAAGTGACAACTGGTCACAGCTACTGGGTTCATCGACCTCCAACAGGCTACCCTCTACATTCTCACTTACCTCCTGTCCTAAATCTATTAGTACATTATCAACATCCTGCACAGGCACTTTAGATAAGAGCACATCATCCTCATCGTAAATATAAGCATGAATTTCTTCTGCTTCTTCACCTGTCAATTCAGTATTTTGTAGCTCGTCCCTATCGTTACACTGCTGCGCCTTCTCTTTCTCTTCCCACTTAGAAAGCGTCTCTAACACGGTATCTATCAAATACTGTGAGTGATCTAATATTTCTGTTGTATCCTTAGATGCTACCGACACTTCATCCACCTGTTCAGTTTGAGTATTCTGATTTATCTTACCAATTCCCGTAACTACTGGCTTAGGAAAAGTAACCGCCTGGTGAGCGCCAGTGTCCTCATAGACGGGAACTAGTTTTCCTGCCTCGGCCTACTACTGTTTCCTTTATTTTCATTATAGTTGACTGGCACAGCATTACTTTCCGTACTGTTGTTTACATGCATATTTTTGTTTGGAACAAAATTATTATCCCTTGGACGCCATTGTTGGTTCTGATAATTATTTCCCCAATTCCTACCTCTCTTAGGATGGCGAACACCTACTGTTCTGATGTTTACATTGCCATTTTGCTCGTTCCTAAAATTACTATTATTGTTATTGGCATTTCGGTTATTACGTACTTGCTCCTCATTGGCAGCAACACGTTCTACACGTTCCAAATACTCAATGAAACGATCCAGATTGTCTCTAGGGGATGATATAATTCTAGTTTGCCAATACCATGGTAGTTTGGCTTCAAGACCTAGTATTATCATTTCAGGTTTCAGCTTTTCGTCCAAATGTGACAAACGTGAAATCCATGACCTAGCAAACTCTTTAATGGACTCCTTGCCTGCATTGAAGCGTTTTCCACTCCAAAATTCTCTCAACACTTCATTTTGCTTATTGCTAGACCAATACTCATTAATGAAAGCTGTTTTAAACTCCGCTAATGTTTTACACTTCAACATAACATCAGCCGACCAACGCATGGCGTCACCTGCTAAATGGCTTCTAACAAATGAGATTTTCTCTCGCTCAGACCAAGTTGGTGGAATCACATCTTCAAAATCGTTCCAGAAATCTAGCGGGTGGATATTTTTATCTGGATCGAACCGCAAGAACTGCCGACACCCGATAAAAGCGGCGTTTGAAGCTACAACTTGTTGTATACTACCATTACCAGAAGTTACTGAAGCTACTTTACTCTCAATGTTAGCAATGTTAGTACTGATATTTTCTACTTTCATTTCAACATTTTCTACTCTTTGTACAATATGAGTAGTATCAGTTTTGATTGCATCTACATCTGCTTGACATATGTTTACTTTTATATTAACATCTTTAAATCTAACTGAGCAAAGTTCAGATTCCGCCTCGATCTTTTGTGTTAACTTGAGCTCCAGCTTCGCATCTTCCATTTGGAAGTCTCTGCGAACCTCAGCAACTTCGGATTTAACTGTTTTATACATTTCAGAAAACTGTTGAGCAACCTTTTTCTTAATATCCTCATGGTTGTAATCAATTTTATAATTCAAACTGTCTAGATCCTCTTTCAACTTATTGCAACCAGCCTTGAAGGTATCGTCCATTACCTCCAATCGTTTATTAAAATTTATTTGGCTGGCCACAATCCTGTTATTTACCTCAATTATATCAGATTTTAAATCAGCTGTCATTCTAGCATTACTGGCTGACATTTTTGCATTACTGGCAGCTATTGCTTGTAATATAACATTTAAATCAACAGCCCCAGCATCTATGGGTTGCTCACTAGCTGGCTTTTTATCACACTCAGGTGACGAAAAACTAGCTCCAACACCAGAATCATCAAAACTAAATGAAACTTCTGATTGATTAGTCATATCTAACTTCTCCTTCTTAAACTCTACCACCTCTGTTGACTGATTCATTTTTAATTCAACAGAGAAACTATCATCCAATAAATTAACAATTTCTGCTTTCTGCTTTACTACAGGGGTCTCTACTATTGAATCATTGCCCCTTCCCACCTACTGTCAGGAGACGATACTTCATATTTCACTTTAACATTACTACTTTCATGCATATTTACACTTGAACCGTTGTCTGGATTTACAGTTCCCTCAACAGACATAGTTTCTGATTTAAGTTTAACCTCAGTTTCTTTTGGCGGTTCCATCGCCGACAGTCTTTTAGTGCAGGTTAGTAAAATTTTTAACAGCTTTTCACTTAACTTAGTTCCTTCTGCATGACGTATGGCGTTGCCGGCGCGGCGTACCAGGATTCCTGATGCGACGTGGCACGTCGAACTGCAGACGGCTCTCCGACGGCTGTTGTGTGTTTGCGTGGCCCGCAATTGCAGGCGCTGCGCCGGCTGCTCCAGCGGACGACTACGGTGCGGCGAGACTGGCTTCTCGCGATGCCGGCAGCACCGCTAGACTCAGTGCCAGCTCCGTCAATCCAGATGTGTTGTTAATCCAATTGCGTCGTCCACATGCACACGTAAGACTTTCACTGTTCTATTACTCAGCTGCGTGTCGCATTCCACTCGCGAATCCGAATAGTTAAAAATCACTTTCACTTAGTTGATTTCCCGGCCGATGCACCATGTGTGGGGGGGGCGAATAATTTGTAAAAAATCTAATTGCTGTATAAATTCTTGCATGTTGAATCAGTTTCTGGCTTTTAGAATGTTGTTAATGCGGTCTTTCGCCGTTCTCAACACTGTCTCTCTATTTACTTTTTAGCACCCAGAAAGTGATTTAACAAAACGTGAAGCCTGTAATTAGAGTTCCTAGTGCCCACTTCATCTGAGAATACCATTATAGCTACAGCTTATAGCTCTGAGGAACTAGGAGATTGTCTGGGATTTCTAATCAAAAACGGTTTTCCAAAATAGTTGAGTATATTCTGAAATTCACTGATACAAAACGCAAGTATCCCTACAACCTAACTAACAGAGCAGTTCAGAGTCTAATGCGCTGATGCAACTATAAATGTCCGAATTAAATGTTAAAAAGAATGCTCGCCATAATTTGATGAAAATATTTCATCAAACGCCACGCTAAATATTTGGTAGAATGTCTGTCCCGCGACGGCACATGAAAATACGACAATACCCAAACTGAAGCTAGATAATGAAAATCATCCCAGAATTAACCCTTCACTTGAAATGATTTCATGGTTCCGCGTATCTCTAGTAACTTAATACGGCATCCGAGGCTGTTTGCAGCAGTGATACTGATGCGACGCGACTCCCGACACAGATGGCGTGTTATTCAGCGTCTGGAGAGAACTGGGCCTTCCTTCTTCGCGCAGCGTTCTTATATATAAAGCCGCGGTGCGGACGGCTAAGGGAACGCCTGATCAAATCGGCTCTCCCGACTAGCTGCTGGGCTAGTAACGCACCACTTCAAGTTACATAATAATTTATAGCTTCTTTTGCTGATGGCCGATGAAGCTCTTAATTTAAACGTGCATTCAGCACGCAGGTAAGTATTGATAATAAAATTTTGACGTGGCTAAGTTAAATATTTTGGGCGAGAGAATTAATTAAATTACACTGCACGCAGTAGATGAACTCTGAACTGCCCCTTTTGAGATCCGCTATCGCTATAATTTTATAGGTATTCAAAAGAAACTTTTCACATCTTCATAGTCATAGCGGGCCTCCTACCTATTTAAATCTAAACATCCTAGCCTTATTTATTAACCTACTTAATCTATCTTGCTTCCTTCAGTTTTGAGACGAAAACCAGAAAATCATGAATTTCCACTAAAATCTTAATTTGTGAAATCCAAAGTACTGTTTTTATTAAATCATTATGAAAGATGAATCTAAATATAAATTTTGAAGTCTCTAGCTCTTTTCTGTTGCGCCAATGATTTTTTCAGAAAAACGTCCAAATTTCGAAAATGGCTGAAGTTATCGAACTGATATTTAACACACATTAATTTAGTATTATTCCTGACATGCTAGAAAAGTTTTAGGTCATTTGCTTGATTTTTAAGGTATTGCGCAAGATTTATGACGTCAGAGCTAGTTACAGCAGACTGGCTGGCACACAATGGAAACTGATGTGAATTTACTACAGCGTGAGTAGGCTGCTTCCCTACACTACGAACTGACTTTATATCGTCGACCTTCTGCTGCTGACCAGCACTTCCTTCACAACTGACCACATGGTTTTAATTTTATCCTCTTCTATTTGAATCCCTAATAACATTTTTAAGCACCTTGCAATACTGTTTGTAATGGGCTACTGTAGCTTGATTGTGACTACTCCTAACATTATGATATAACTCTCGCTTTGTTCTACATGATATTCTTATTACACTAGTCAGCCACCCAGGCTGCCTTTTACTGCTAGTATCCCGTTTAGAGTGTTTTAATGGAAATCAGCACTCAAAGAGCATGAGAAATGTGTTAAGGAAAGTATTACATTTATCGTCTATGTTTTCAGCACTATAAAAACCGTGCCACTCTTGTCCCTTGACGATTTTTAAAAGCTCACTATTGCCAATGGATTAACTTTCCTTCATAATCTGTAATTATATGTGACATTTGTTTGAGTACTAAAGCCTTTTGGTGTTAATATTTGTGCATCATGGTCTGAAAGGGCTATGCACACTTTTACTAACAGAATATGTAATGAATAATGAATAAAAATATTGCCTATGACTGTGCTACTGTTCCCCTGTCCCCTAGTTGGAAAGAACACAGTCTGGATCAGATCTTATGATTTTAGGAAATCTACCAATATCCTTTTCTTGCACAGTCATATACAAAATTAATATTGAAGTCACCACATATAATTAATTTCCGGTACTTCCTATAGAGTGAATCAAGAATACTCTCTAGCTTGAGCAGAAATACTCTGAAGTCAGAGTTAGAGGAGCTGTAAACAACAAAAATTAGAAGTTAAGTTTCACTAAATTCAATTGCTCCTGCACGACATTCAAATATCTGTTCAGTGCAGTGCCACGATACGTCTGTGGACTCATATGGAATACCGTTTTTTACATACATGGCCACCCCCCTCCCCCCCACCCGCAAGGAACTCGAAAAACGGAAGGGGTATGGAATTGTCTCGTCAGTTTCCTCGGTGACCATTGCTGTCTAACATGTTGTCAGATGGTGGACAGCTGTCGTCTGTCATATGGCCAGATGGCAGAAAAGAGGGTGTTGGTACAGCTCCATGGTCAACAACCATGGGGTCAAGACAGACCGATTGCGTCTGCTGATGGCCATCGTCCATTGGCACAGCCTCTGAAGTCGGTGTAGGAGAGAAAGGTAAAACCTCCATCGCATCGATGAGAGCGTCTGGACCAGTCTATGTCGAAGACATTCACAATGGCCATGACCTTCCTGGCCACTTGTTCAAAGTGCACAGCTGGCCATCATATATGATGACAACTTTGGAGCTGGCCACAACGAAGCAAAGAGGCACGTGTTTCCTCAGTTTAATTTTTATCTGCTGGACACCATTGAGGATGTGGTAGGTTTTGAATGATTTCCATGCTTCAGCAATGTGACTGACGATGTTGCTCTAAGGTTTAAAGATGGACACCACAACGTCTGATGAAACCTCAAATGGGAATTCTGAAACCCTCAACGTTTAGAGACCAAAATCAGCGTGATCAACCACAACAGTCCCAACATACCTTCAGAGTATTGGAACTTGAGACCATTATCGTGGCGCCGCACAACGTCACCTCTTCATTCACCATTTTTATCTGCACAATAATACTGAGGATTGAAAAATGAATTCCGAGAACATTATGTGATGGGACACGCCTTTCGTTCCATATAAACCTTCCACTTCATATGCATTTGGTCGTTCATGATCCAAAAGAAAAATGAAGAATGTGACATTAAAGAGAGGATCCAGCAGCGCTGCCATACACAGTGCTATTGACAAGATCTAGATCCAGGGTGCTATTGTTGACTCCAGTGAGAACTTTCGAAATGGAGGGTCGCTGTCTTTCAAAGACAATGAGCAATAGCGCGAATTGTACTGCAAAGAATATCGTATAGCGAATAACGTTGCTGGGTGGTGTCCTGCAGGTCGCCAGTTCAAACCAGTCATCTTTCAGCAGTGGTGAGGCGAGTACGCCTTGTTTGGGTCTTGCATGTTGTGCTGTTTGCGAGCTAGCGTGCGTTTCTATACTTCCATGTAGCAGCTTCTCTTAGGGTCCAATTTCATGGCATTTTTCTACGCCCCTCCCGTTACAGCTTTTGCAGTCATCTGGCAGGTCTTCAGCTTCCTTGGACAAGAAGCTCCCATCGTCGATCTGTACCGCAGAACCGCAGCAGGGTTTCATACGGAGGACACAGATGATGCCTTTGTGCTTTTGTCTTCCTGATGAAGGGCTATAATCCTCGATTTCATATGTGATGTCCGACAAGCGACAAAGGATATGATATGGCACAAAGTAGCGCTTTTGTAACTTGTCTGATAGTACCACTTTCTGCACAGGCCTAAAAATTCATATCAACTCCCCATGAATATCTCACAGGGCAGTGCTTTGCTTTATAGCCCTTTCGTTCCTTTTCCTGTGTATGCAGAGTCCATATGTGAGCCAGATGCCTTGCTTCTTTGGTACCGACGATATGGCGTTACACATATTCTACATGCAAATCGTCTGGTTGAAACAGGAACAGTGTATCCTCTGAAGTTTAAGTTTCAGTCTCTTGAGTGTAGAGCTGTTGTGTTTTGCTTTGCTTAGTTGTATGTGAATGTCACGACTGGAAGTATTGTATCCCGATGTGTTTGTTCAACATCGAGTGGATATTTGCTATGTCTTACTGAAACGTTCTGTGCGTTCATTTGTCTATGGGTGGTAGACAGTTGTCATCCTGCGGGTCATGTTGTTACATAACGTTACTTCTGATATTAAACTAGACTGAGGATCCTTTCTACACTCACACATCATCACACAAGGTCCTCTGTGCGTTATAATGGTTTTATTTACAATGATCTTAGTAATTTCTGGAGCTTTGGCAGTTGACACCACCCTAGTGACAACGGTGATGAGATATTCGGTGCAGACAGAAATCCATCGATTCCAGGTTATTGACTTTAGGAACCTCCCCATGAGGTCGATTCGAATTTGCTGCAATGGCACTGCTGCAAGTGAAGTTAGTACCCCAAATGCAATTGTGGCAAGGGCATCCATCACTGACTTTCCTTACAGTGAGTCACATAGTGTCTAAGTGATTGGTACAGACCTGACCAGTGATGCCTGTGTCTGATTCTGTCTAGAGTTTTATCGAATACCAGACAACCAGATTCTCGACGAGCATCATGGATATACTTCAGCACAGCTAGCCATAGATGAGATGGGATGATGTGTACCCATTTCTGCAACATTGGATCATAGTTCCCCTACATAATGTTAAGTTTATTAATTGGAATCTTTCTTTGGTTGGTGCCTGCTCCTTCAAACCTCCTATCATGGGGTAGGGCTCGTCCTAAAGGTGAAGAGGGCTGTGGACCATCAAAAATTTTGTGATATATTTTTTTCAGTTTTATATTAAATTGTTTAAGTTTGACATGATTGTGGCGTAGTGCAACTGGCAGAAACCTGATGTAATTAGGCCCAGTTCTCTGTGCTGCAGACACACTTTAGTCACGTCATTCCAAAGTGATGAACCAGTTTTTCTTTCCCCATTCCACTTATCAAAAGCCAAGAGCCAGTGGCAAGTACCCCTTAGCCCTGTACTCCCTCTGCATTCCCTCCCCTCAACCGTACCTCACACTAAACGTGCTGTGGGGCCACTGACAGACGGCCCTTACTATTCCCCACACCCCCAGCTTCTAAAACTGCAGTTGCAGTGATGTGACCAAGCTGTATCCTTTCCCCTGCCTTGGCCCTCGCCCTAGTGCAGACTACGACCAGTTCGAATGGACCAAGTGGATGGCCCACCTCACTCATAACCCTCTTACCCTGCAGCCCTGCGAACCCCTCTGTCCCAGCCACATTCCCGCTCTCCTCCCCTTGCCCACCTGCCCACAAGTCTTTACAGTGTTTGGGGTCAGCCACCTCGGATCCACAGCCCCTAACTCTACTTGCCGTCACATGCCTTACTGCATTCCTTTCCCCTGCTACTGTCATTCATCAACGGAGAACGCAAAAAACAGTGAACGGGGCCATCTTTTAGTAGTGTCGTTTATTAAGGTGATGTGTGGTTCAAACTCGAGTGTTCGTACGGTGATTTTAAAAGGAATAAAGTAGAAACTTTGCTTAAAACGTCCTTTCATTTATTATGTGTGGAAGAGAAGCTTGAAATCAAGCAGTTAGAGAGAACTTTCTACCAAAGGTTCTTTAAAACGTCTTGATTAACAGTGAGTTAAGAGAAACAAATATTATTTGGATTCTATTGTGTGTTATTTGATGGTGAAGGATTATGGATAACTGGCGGCTGTAAGGATCTAAAGCGTGTAAGTGAACCAATTAAGAAACATAAAGAGACTACATTTAAAAATGCATGTGAATACAAAATTTTTTTCACAATTAATATTGCTGTCCAGACTGAATTGTCATATAAAATGTCAGTTCAGAAACGTAATGAATTAGTTACGAACAATAGACACATATAAAAAGAATAATAGAGTGCTTAATGTTTTGTGGAACTCCTGAGTTAGCTCTAAGGTTTCACAATGAAGAATGAGAGTCAACAAACCGTTGGGGTGTCTTAGATTTGTTGTATCTTGAGGAAATCTTGACAGCGTGTTAGATGACCACTTAAGCTGTTCTAGTAGCTCTGTATGTAGGCCTAAATATAAGTCACACATGGTACAAAATGAACTTTCAGACTGTATATACCAAGTTTGCACTGAAGAAATGATTAAAGGCGTTAATATTGCCACTTTCGTCTTTATGCAGGCAGATGAAACAACAGATATTACGTGCAGAAGACAGTTTGTCATTATAGAGTAGATAGGGGGAAGATGCCATACTTAAGGTTTGGAGGATCAAAAGGCGAGTTAAAATTGAAGATTTAGGATCAGCAGTGAAATATTGTTCACTGATGAGATTTTTCTATGTAAAGGCCAGTTGGTGTTTGGAAACCATTAGTAATTATATGCATATTTAATTTATTTTTTTTATGAACAGTGTCGTGTAGGCATCTCACCCCAGGCATCAGGGTGAGATGAGAATTATATTGCAAGGATATTTCAGCACTAATTTTGTGCATTTATGATACAACATAGCTACATAAGTAATTCAGAAAGCAAATTTATTACGTTTGTAAGGAATAGAATACAAAACAAATATATAAATACAGTTAAGAATCAGCAAATGACAAGAAAGCATCCAAATGAAATCAGTATTCATTTCACAGTTATTGCACATGTTCTCTTCCTCTGTACAGGTTTCATGCAACCATATATTGCAAATGACACACTGAATCCAATCCACCTTAGGTCCATTTTTATCACAGTAATTCTTGGCACACTCAGCACGATAATCACAGTCATTTGCAGAGTTACTTGGTTTGCTAAACTTAGACCGACCTGGAATTGATTTTTTGCTTGTAATTCGCTGTGACCTAGCTCTTGCTGCTTCTTTTCGACTCCCTCCTGTGAGCACTTCAGCGGTTTTCTTTCTGCACTTGGATGGTAATGCATACTAGATAGGCATAGGAGGAATTTCTTCAAACGATGTACTGGAATCGGCTCATTACCAACCTGTGCTTCAGGTCTTCAATTGCCTTTCTGTGGGGGAACAACCTGATCACATCCTCTACAGTCAGTGTTATATGCTTCATTCTTGTCTGCCCACACCAGTAGCAACCAGATCAGAAATTTAAAATGCCTCCTCTGGAATTCTTTCCTGGTTGTATGGGTACAAGCCACAAGCTTCAAATCCAGATTGAGCATTGGATGCAACTGAAGCTTTCTTCCAGGCTTCGCTGAGGAAGACTGGGAACTGGACTTTATGTCCAGGATGACACAATGTCCAGTTTCGCATTGTGCTGTAAAAAGCTTGTTTCAGTGATTTGAAAACACACCTGTCAAGAGGCTGAAGGTAGTGTGTTGATTGCGGAGGTAAATAAATCATGATCACATCATTTTCTGTTGCAAGATTAAGCATATCTGGATCAGTAGAATGTGAATACGCCCATCGAGAAACAGAACTACTTTCCCTTGTTGTTTTCTGGGACTAAAGAGGTCTTTCATCCAACTCATGAATATATCAGAGTTGACATACCTTGATCTCTCATTCATTAATACAATCGAATCATTCGGAAGTCCATCCTCCCATTGAGACTTCTTTCTTTTACCATTTAAAATGCGCGCTGCAGAAATGAAGTTGCCTTCAGCATTGCAGCAAGTGATTACCGTTATGGTTTCCCCCTCTTTGGGGGACTTACTTGATACAGAGAAGAAGAATCTTTTTCTGTTATCACTTTATCTGGCCTAGGATTCATCTGAAATCCAGTTTCCTGTATGCTGTACAGGCGCACAGGCTTATCCAGTAAATAATTTGCTGTTAAGACATCCAGAACTAAAGAAAAATATGCTGCAATAGCTTCTCTATTCATTCCCACAGGCCTATCAATAGAGAGACCTTGTAGCTTCTTCATAGCTAGCTGTGGGTTACATTCCAGAAAGGACTGTAGCCACTCCCAAACTGCCATTTGATTTTCTTTAGAAAATCTATGGGGAATTCCATTTCTTTCCGCAAACTGGAATACCAGCCTACGAAGAGTTTCTCCAGTTGATGGAAATCCACACATTTTCAACTGTCTTATGTAAGTGAGCAATTGTTTCTCATTCTCTTCACCAAGGCTACTTATAAATAATAACAATAATTAAAATGTGATAGTTATTCATCACTGAGAATAGTTTGAGGAATTAAAAAAGCGTAAGTCAATCATTAATTTTTAGGTGAATTAATATTTCAGTTAGAAATTATTCTCATTTTGCTCCATAATCAAAGAAAACATTATAATTAATAGAATACTGCTTACTTTGTGAGCCAGTGCCATGCCTCCTTTCATCTTTCTTCACCAGATGTAGTTTCAGAGTTCTATATGGGATCCCGCATTCTTGGGAAGCTCTGAAACAATTCATTCCTCCAGTTCTTACATGTTTGATAGCCATTTGTAGGGATTCTTCAGACCACTGACCCCTGTTTGATGTTCTAACATACGTTCGAGGCATTTCCTACGAAAAGAATGTCTGTGTACCTGAGGGATACGAGTCGGCATCTTACCTCGAGAAAACAGTGGCGTTTCTTCCGAGGATCGGGCAGAGATGCCACTTACCGTGTCTGGCACAACATGGCCGTTGTGAGACAACGGCGGATGGAAACTTGAACTACAAAGTATCTTCTCCGCTCAACATGTGCAGCATTTGGCTCTACTACATTATTCAGACGCTCGTACGCTCTTGAAAATAGTTGCGCACTATTAAGAAGGCGTCAGTTTTCGCTCTTACCTTGTATTTGTTGTTTCCAAAGCGGAGAAACAATTACCAAAGCGATACATGGAGCTGCTTTCCCCCCATATTAGAGGTGGCAAAAAATAACGTAACTGATAGAAATAACCGGTTACTGAGCAGTAACGGTTACTGCGATAACCGTTACTCTGATACAGGCAGTTATTTCAATAACTGTCTAATGTCAACAGTGCCTCGCGCCATCTGTTGACCCAAGATCGTACTACGCTTTCCCGTCAATTCATCGGAGATCTGGCTAGGAACTAAGGAGATCTTAGAACATTTGGAAGGCGTTCTATAGGCCGTGGGAATAACTGTGAGTCTGCACGCCATCTGTTGATAAGAACTGTGTACTATTTCGTGCGTCTTCGTTACTTTTAGCACTAACAATTAAATAAAGTTAATGTCCGAGCGGTGGCTGATAGGAGCTGCAGTACAGGCATTAACAAGTACGGTCGTTCCCTTAAGCCACCACCTAGTATGTCAATTCAGCTTGGATGGGTAGTATAAAGAGAGGTACCATAAGGAATTCGAGCGACTATGGAAATAACTGTCAGAGATCGGTATTTTCCTCTGGCAGTTATCGTTATTGGCTCACAGTTCTCGCTCTCTGGCAGTTATCAGGCTACCATTACAGATAACCTGGAAGTTGGTAACGGAATAACTGTGTGTCTGCGTTTCTGACACAGTGACTCCAGTCTTAGAGGCCGGCGATATTTCAGAGACGATAAAGTGCGCGTCATTTATGTTGGCGGCCGAGTTTAGGTTCGTTCTGCGCATCTGACGTCACAAAACACAGTCAGCCAATGAACAGAGAACGATGTTGCCAGATCTCGACTGCAGTGCAGAGCACGGACGAGTGTCTTCAGCTTTAGAAACGTTCAGTCAAAAATAAAGTAATAGAACAAAAGCAATGTCTTGATAGCAGACTTTCTTTTATAGAAAGTTTGGAAAAAGCATTGTTTATACCAATTACTTCATATTCTATTAATTAATTAAACCAAACAAGCAATAAGACTCCTAATTCAGGCAATAGCTAGGAAAGGTGTTTGTATCAATCTCACGAACTGCTTTTTCGCAATAAAGAACAGCGGTAATTGTTTATTTCCTATTGTACTTCGACGAAGCGTGAATAATTCATAGTCATACCAACAGTGTTTGGTAGTATTTTGCGTGATGTGTTAGAGTCCTCATGGAACCATACTATCAAATGAGTTGCGTTAGCATAATGGTTAAGGTGTTGGACTGCTAAGTGATAGGTCAAGAATTCAATCCTTGTGCTGTGCATAATATTTTCTTTATTTAAAAATAATATTGAAGTGCTGTACTTCACGAATTTTATTCGTTTGAATGCAATTTTTGGAAATTTCTAGTGCTTTGTCTCTTCATTAACCCTTTTGCTGCTGCAGACACGTGCTCCCCGCATTCTGAAGTGCTTTAAAATAAAGCCAAATGCGCCCGGTGTAAATAAAACTTTCATTACAGTCGCGAAAGGCGGAATATTTCTCAATATTACATATGACACCTATGTGGTACTTAAATTAAATGAGGTATTGTTATACAGTAAATTTTATATGAAATTTAGGTATCTTGTCCACATTTCATTCTCAACATTGTGCAACTAAAATCGACCATACGGAAAGTATACGCTATGGACTTTTACCTTTGCAAACTCTTCAAAATTTCATGCAATGGTTTACTACATTTAATGCTGCACAATAACTGCGTTGAACATCGAAACAAAATTAAATCATTTAAGGGGGGGAAGGTATCAGTCAAGAAGACGTGTAAAAATCAAATTTTTGGGCCAAATAGTTTTTGTGAAATCGAATGATAAGTGTAGCAGCGAAAAGGATAATGCGGCCGTGGTGGCTTTAATTCATGAACTGCGCGCTCCCCCCTAAACGTAAGCTTGCGAACTATACTATACTATGGCGCTGCTTCTCTTGGCGCGTGCGTAGTGTGCAACTGGCAACGCAGCAATCTCCCGTGTCTGGGCGGGCATGCGTGAGCCACCAAGATAAAAGAATTGAACTATAGTTACTGGAACGAACAAATATTTACGTACTTCTTCGGAAATAGCCGCTGACCATCGCGAATGACAAATAACATTTCAGAAAGTATAACATAATACAGTTGAATATAATAATTATTATCCTCATCATTTGTCAGGAGATTGTCAAAATATGTGAATATATTACAGTAACTGCTAATATTTACAGAATTGATACACTGTCAGAATAAAACACAGTTACGCATTTTTAATAAATTTATCACACACAGAATACCCAATCTTGACTGTTGCAACCAAGTGCTGTCAAAACTGAAATATAGCAGAATTTTCACCTAAGCTGGTCTATCAGTCTCTGTTACGATATTCATCTACAGAGTAGAAGGAGGGGTCAATGGAAGCGTCCGATTCCACCCATCTGCTTCGACGTAAAAAGGTGTTGTGGTGTGTGAATGTCATTACGGCGCGGTGTTTATGAACTGGTTTTGTGTGTGTGTGTGTGGAGGGAGGGGGGGCTGGCCATTCTAGTTTGCAGTGCCGGAATTTGCTGGTGGTAATTAATATTTTTTTTTTTTTCTAGCTGTGATGTTTTGTGTATTTATGGAGTATTGAATGTGATTTAATTTATGTAGGGATGACTGATTTGTGAACTTTTGGGATTGTGGTTTTATTTTTCGCAGTTGTAGGTGTTGGTTTTTTGGCATCAGTAGCTGTGGTGGACCTATATAGGTCACCGGAAATGACCGATTCCCATTTTCATAGCTGTACGTGTTGATGTTTTGGTATCGTCACCTGAGGTTTACCTATGTAGGTCAAGGGAAATGTCCGATTACAATTTTCGTGCTTTTAGTTGTGGGTATTGGTGTTTTGGTATGGTCACCTATGGTTGACCTCTAGTGTTCAAGGGAAGTGTCCGATTCCTGCAGATTTTTGTTGGTGTAGCAGAATGCTGTATTTTTTTCTGTTTGTTCTTCATTTTGTGCTTTATCTGAAACCAAGTTTTTAATGGTTGCTGACTTGCTGGCAGTTTACTGAAAATGCATGTTCCTGAATATTGGACCCCTTTTGGACCAAGGTAAGTGATTTTAGGTCCTTGTGTAGATTGCTGTTCCTATTTCTAGTACTGATATTATGTATTGAGCTATTGGTTGTAAATACTTGTAACAAATTTCATTAAGGAATAAATATACTAGGAAGCAGTGGTTAGAATACAAAGTTCCTTGAATAGGTTCCTACATGATGTTCTTGAATTTATACCACAAACAATTTTTATTGCACGCTTTTACATGCGAAAAACTTTTGCTACATTTCATGAGTTACCACATAATATGCTCCCTTATGAAATAATAGAGTGAAAAAATGTGGTATGCCCTTCCCAACTGAATTTATTATCGTGTTGTAGTCCCAGAAATGTAACACTGTTAACCTTTTCCATCTGCATGTCTTCACATGTTATAAACATGCTGTAGCTGGAGAAATCGAGCAGTTTCCAAATCTCACATAAAACTTGGATTAGTGTAATCACACTTTCCCCAGTAGGACTATCTTTTACAGCACAGGAGTAAACGAATCTGTCACATTACGTAGATTTTTTGTTGTATTACAAGGCTGTACACTTTATTCTATTATGTGAGCAGAACAAGAAATTAAGCTTCGAATTTAACCTACAGTACTCAGTTTACATATTACTTCATACTTAAAAACGCACGTTGTTAACATTTTACTTAAACAGTGCTGTGGCGAAGTTCCGTGTACTTTAGCTGCAACTGCGAAGATAATATTTCTAATAGCGACCGATAACCTACAATCATATAATATGAAACACTAATAATCGTTCTAACATCAACTAAAATGTACCCGGAGTTAATAAGCTAAGGTTATGACGCGATTCATACGACATTCCTGCCATTTCACACTACTCGCAGCTATACTGATAACTAAACTGATGGATTCCAACTATGTCGTTATTTAACTGTACCCCTCGGAGTATTCGGTATTCGTTAGCGAAAAATAACTTGGCAGTTATTAGTAACTGGTAACAATAACGGTTAACAAAGAATAACTGGAACTGTGATAACGGTTACTCCAGAATAACCGTTTGGCCCACCTCTACCCCATACTGCAGCTAGCGATTGCCGTACAGGTTGGTGTCGCGATCTGTTGAGAGCCGGCGGAAATGACAGCGTGAGGCATCTCATCCCGATACGCATCTGCCCCCGATCTACTCTACTGCATTATATTAAGGAGAAGAAACCTGTTGAAAGCTATTTTCCTTTGAAAATGTCACTCATAGGATAGCATGTGGGTTTAGTGAGGTCCTAAAAAGAAGTCAGGAACTAAAAAATGTTCAAAAAAATTCATTGCTCAGGCATACGATGGCGTCCCAGTAATGAGCGGCAGTCATAATGGTGTACAGACAGATGCAGAGTACTTTTCCATATGGCAAATGTGTCCACTGTTATGCACACCAAATGAATTTGGTTATTCAGAATGACCGTAGTAAAAACATAAAGTCTGTTGTGTTGCTCTTCGCAAATATTTTTATATTTATAACGTTTTTCTCTTCATCGTTTAAGCGAATTAATTAATTATGGGCACTCTGCAACAAGAGAATTTTTTCACTCAATTCAACTAGATGAAACTTCCAATCTCACATGGTAACTAATGTTCAAGACAACAAATTACACGTATTGAAATGTTTGATAAGACTGAGGAAGAAGATTCTTCGGATGATATTACAATAAGAAAAGCACTTGCTTTAAGAAATTTATGTCCCAATCCAGACGTTTTGTTCCTTCTAAATTTTTTCTACGACATTATGAAACAAATTGCTACTTTGTTAAAACAGTTCATATACAGGGTGCAGATGCTGTTACTATATATAATGCATTATGTCATTTGCAGTCAGCTGTTTCTGAAATAAGAAACAACACTGAAACGTATCAAGTAATTGAAGATGAATGTTTCGCTCCTTCAACAAAACGTTCCATATATAGCACTGAACCTAATGACAGCAGATGCCAAAGAAGTGTGTGACATTGTGACCAATCAACTGAAAGGAAGATTTCAAAACTGTCATGTACTCAGCAGTTTCGAAACTATTGATCCAAAAAAGTTTGCTTCTTTCAAAGAACATTTCCCAACCACTTTAGTCAATAAATCTTATTAAATTACGTTCACTTCATTTTCCATGATAAACTGAAAAATGAACCTGTTGTGTTGGCAGAAGAGCCAACACAGTGATACTAGTGGAGGCCGAAATGCACACGCAGGCAGGCGTGAGGAGGGAAGAACTATACTGACGTGAGGTCTGGAACATGACAAGGAATTAGAATTCAGAAAGTGGACGTAATTAGTTTGATACTTAACTTTAATCCATTAATGATGAACGTCGCTCTTGACGGTACATGATTCACAATATCAATATCAATAGTAACTGAATATGGCGCCTTGCTAGGTCGTAGCAAATGACGTAGCTGAAGGCTATGCTAAACCGTCGTCTCGGCAAGTGACAGCGTGTGTAGACAGTGAACCATCACTAGCAAAGTCGGCTGTACAACTGGGGCGAGTGCTAGGGAGTCTCTCTAGACTAGATCTGCCGTGTGGCGGCGCTCGGTCTGCAATCACTGATAGTGGCGACACGCGGGTCCGACGTATACTAACGGAACGCGGCCGATTTCAAGGCTACCACCTAGCAAGTGTGGTGTCTCGCGGTGACACCACAGAACCGTCAGTTATTTATCGCAAGACACAATTAAAAGGATTACATCGGTTAGCGAGCTGTTCACATTTCTTGTGAGACATTCCTATGAAGAATCGTTCACTGAAATGCACAAACCATTGTAAATTGCGCTAACAACACCTGTTTCAACAGCAGAAGCAGCAGGTCGCAATTTCAGCTCTTTAAAATGAATAAAATCTTCTTCGGGAACAGTTTGGATCAGTAAAGGTGGAACTCACTGGCTGTTTGTTCCATTCATAAGGAGGAAATCAGTGAAATTTGAAACTTCAGCAGGAGAGTAAGTCACATGTAACCAGACAGAAGAATAGTAGTGCACATCTACTGTATAAGTAACCTGCCAGGAAGAGACCTCATTACTTAACGTTCTAGTTGGGTAAAATACTCGTGAAACCAATTCTATCCAACATTTCTCCCAGCATTTTTGCCTCTGACCATAAGGAAAATCCAGAACGATCCCTATATTGGCTCTCTTGTGCATTCCCGGTGGGGAAGAAGTTACATACTTCCTCCCGGAGTTAGACCATTTTTCTTTTTGTACCACAATCAGACTACAGAAACACAACTAGAGTAAGTATGAAAATCAGCCGAAGGAGAACTTGCGAACTTCGGTTTGAACACAAACAGCTCCAAACCCCTGAAGTTATTCAATAAACTGTTACACCACTGCATGGTAAACCAAGACCAGACCGACTAAAAATTACACACACACACACACACACACACACACACACACACACACACACACACACACAAACACACACACACACACACACACACACAAATGGTAAGTTTACATCTGTATATATTTTGTATTTTATTATTAGCTGCAGTATTTCGTGAATTATCTTTATAACCACATATTTACCACATTTTCGAATATGTTTAAGCAGTATGGCGTAAATGAAGATTATATATAATGAACACTTCAGAACAAATCCATTATAAAGTTTACTAACATTTTATTTGGCCCCCACCAACGTAAATGAGTAAGAGCCGCCACTGGCTTCTATGGTTTTCAGCAGTGCTGGATGTTCCCTTTATACACCAGTAATGTCATTTCTTGGAGCGATGACTAAGATCTTGTACTCGCTGCTGTGTTCGGCAAAAGGATCCTTCAAAGTCACTCAATGTCCTCCTATTGACAATCGTTTTTGCATGCCACTGTGACATTGCACTCCTAAAGCGACAGTGCCTAACTTGACAGTCGACATGATGGATACTTCAGGCTAGTCAGCCAACAAAGAAAATCGTGGGACATGACAATAGTGAACGATTCGCAAAATAAATATGACGTGAATTTGTTGATGGCTCAAATAACTGCGAGGCACACTTTCTCAGTTGCAGACTAGTTTATCTTGGATTTTAAGAGTACTCTTGAAGCAGACACTATAACCTTTTCAGCATCTTTCTGAATTTGTACTAGAGCTGCACTTGTTACATAACCACCACCATCAGCATGAATTTCTGTTCCAGCATTCTCGTCATACAACGCTAGAAATGAATGAGATTTAAACGTCTCCGTAAGGACAACGAAAGTATTTCTTGCGCAGTGTCCCAGGAAAATTTGGTATCTCCTTGTAGTAGTTCTTGCAACAGAAGTGCTTTGATACAGAAGTCTATTGTGAATCGCCAGAAATACGAGTACATTCTGAGAAATCTTCTCAAGTCACGAATCACCTGAAGAGTCGGAAAACCTGTGACTGCTCTTATTTTCCTCTGGATTGAGACGGACGCCATCGCCATTATTAGGTGGCCCAAGATTTTTTTATTTCTTGGGTGACGAAGAACCACTTTTTCGGTTTCACTCAGAGCTGTAGTCTGAACACACTTCTACATGTTTGTCAGTTTGGCTTACATGATTTTTTTAATGTTTTCGAAAAAGTGAAAGTGTCATGCAGATACCAAAGACATGTTGTCCATTTAAATTGTTGAAGCAGGTTATCCATTGTACATTCAAACGTGGCTAGAGCGTAACTTGGTCCGTCTTTCCTCCAATCCGAACTTGGAAGCACCCGAAAATTCGCCGCAGAATGACTAACAGCCACCAACGTGTTCCTCAGGCCAGATCCTACTAGCGGTTCGATAGTGGCTTCCACCTCCCAGTCGTCTGTAATAGCAGCTGAGTACGATTCTTTATCGATGACACTAAGCTGGCCTTCCTATACTGGTCATATCTTTAGGGATGAGTTGTGGGCGCTTATGACAATTAGTAATCCGAAGTTCTCCTTAATCACCTACAGTGGCCATCGTTGTCGCAGGAATATGGATTTCTTTTGTGTGCCGGAGTAGCTCTCTGCAATTGGCAAAAGTTTCACTGTTTAACACAGCATCTCGACTGATGTGTGCAACCCGTCTCGCCAATGATGGTGGGGTAACAACGTCTCATTTCTCAAACAACCGTACAGAGCATTCTTTAATATGTGTGTCTGTAGGAACAGCATCTTCAGAGTGTAGCAATCATTTTGCACAGTTTGTGCAATGATTTTGCACAGTTTGTGACTGCTTATGGCTCCTGGTAGATGAAATTCCATCCGAGAATAACATTATGACTGTCTTTTGCTAACATGTCCTTTTTGAAGAGCTGTAGTCTGTCATTGATAATAATTCTTGCAATACAGGTCCCAGTCGTCTGTACACATATTCCATTTGTGACCTTCAGCATATCACTTTCGTATCACAGAACACATTCTTCTTGAGCTGGCGATCATAAACATTCAACATTAGGGAAAAAGAAGCCCCTGAGTCGACTAGCATTCAGACAGGCTAGGCACTGGTGAGACTGCCTGACACATTTGTAACTGTCGTCCATTGAGGATGGCGGCCTCGCTTGTGTATATGGTTGTCTTTTTTAGTTTTGCTGAAGTCGGTGGTTAGGCGAGAGCTTTTTACCTCTGTAGAGCGAAAGACTCTAGTGTGTTGGCGATCAACCTTGTCCAGGGCACAGGTCGGCTATAATCTTCTGCAGTTGACTGGTGTGAATAGTAGTGTTGTGATGGATGTCAACTTCAGGCGAAACAGTCGTCAAACATATGTGTTATTTATCTCCAGTAGCGTATGACACGCTCAGGGGGTCCACAGTGAAAACATACCGGCTTGATATCCCCTGTCTTCCAAATGTCTGTTCTCCGCCGGCCGGTGTGGCCGTGTGGTTCTAGGCGCTTCAGTCTGGAACCGCGTGACCGCTACGGTCGCAGGTTCGAATCCTGCCTCGACCATGGATGTGTGTGATGTCCTTAGGTTACATAGGTTTAAGTAGTTCTAAGTTCTAGGGGACTGATGACCACAGATGTTAAGTCCCATATTACTCAGAGCCATTTGAACCATTTGTCTATTCTCCTATTGGCTGTTATATTGAGCGAGGGGGGTGGTTGTACCTGCGTTCGTCGGATGCCTATCGTCGTTTCACGGCTCTGGCATCAATGCGAGTTGGCTGAGTTCATTCTTCATGACTTGCTCGATTGGTAACAGAGATTGGTGCAAAGGACTAAAACATTGTTCTTCATCCTTCCTTGTTACGTCCTGACGTATATGTTCAAAATTCATGGTTGCTATCTCTTGTATACACGGTCTGACATTTCTGGCAGCTATGAAATTTTGCATCTCTCTTCTTCCAACCTTTCCGTTCCATTTACTTGACTTACTGGAACTACTTGAAGAATTCCTCTGTTGTTTTGATATATTTTACTGGAAGAGCTTGGTACATGTCTTCTGCGACTCCTTTCATCGTGTGTGAGACTTTTTCCAACTTCTCTCACATTAAGATTCACAAAGTAGCGTAGGACCAAACATTATGTATGTATGACTGTGTAGTTTAAAATGTATGTGTGTGTGAGCTCCTAAGGAGTGTAGTTTCGTGACGATGTTGGGCCATGTTCTTCAAATGTTCTTCTGCTAAACGGATTTTCTGATGATTGTCATCAAATTCTTTCTTCAGTTTTGTCTGGAATTTGTCCCAGCTATTGGTATTCTCTTCCTTGTTGTTGAACCACTGATGAGCTGTGCCATACAAGTAAAAGTATGCTTTTGCCATAAACATGATGTCAACCCATCTGTTGTATTTGGCGACTCGATCGAATACTTTTGGCCATTTCATCGGGTACTGGCCATTTCTCCAGAAAACATTGATGGATGTTTGATGTGCAGCCAATTGACTGATGTTTTGAAATTCACTGGTCTCCAGAATATACGAACTGTGGGAATGATGCACTGTCTGTATTCTGGTTCTTTCCTTTGTAGGCGGAGGTCTTTATGTCTCATAAATGGAGTCACGTATCCAGCCTCTCCACCAGACAATGTCACGCCGTAACCACAATGAAGTCAAAATCCTAAAGCAGGGTCCTCAGTGAAGTACAACACCCGAAAGCACGTGCATTACTGACACCAACTCACAGAATGAATAGAACTTAACTCCTGATCGGAGGGTATTGCCATTTATACGAATATTGAATATTTCAACATACACATGCGTAAGAAATTTCTAGAACCTTTTAGAGATGATAAATACAAAATAACAAATAATTACAGGTGGCCGGATTTGAACCGCCGACTCCTAAAACGCAAGTTAGCACCGCTAATCGCTACAGTCCACTGGATGCTATACAGATCGTGGCAAAACTCAGCACAATTTTTTAAGCCTCTCTATCCTTGTTTTAATCATCTTTCAAATTTCTTCGTTACATATACTACTTCAATAATTATTTTCTATTCTGTACAGGGTCTCCATCTTTTTCTCTACTTCGGAAGTTTCTAACATAGTATTTTGACGGCCATACTTCGCCCTCAAATCTCATCTCATACACATACCATTTTTACACAATATTTCGAACTCTTCAGTGATGTACACGGGAGTTTTCTTTCGCTTTCTGATTTTTTTTAGTTGGGATCCTCTTTCACTCTGCACTCTACATATTCATTCCTAAGAGTCGTCGTCTAGTCTTCTTCTGTCTTGTTTTGTCATTTCCTACGAGACCGCACCAGATAAACAAACACTTTGTATTATTGATTCTTGTAGCTTTTTGCCGGCCGTTGTGGCCGAACGGTTGGCCGAACAGTTCTAGGCGCTTCAGTCTGGAACCGTGCGACCGTTACGATGGCAGGTTTGAATCTTGCCTCGGGCATGGATGTGTGTGATGTCCTTAGGTTAGTTAGGTTTACGTTGTTCTAAGTTCTAGGGGACTGATGACCTTAGATGTTAAGTCCCATAGTGCTCAGACCCATGTGAACCAGTTTTGTAGGTTTTTTTATGTATTCAATACGTTTTCTTGTTTGTCCGTTAGGTACAAATTTTGCAAACGATACGAAAGTAACTTCCCGATAAGCTGGAGACTAGAAACTTGCAACTTAGCTCAGCAGTGGATGACAATGCTATATTAACTCGCTTTCTTGTCCGGTGTGTGCCGGAGCGTGCTTTGTGTACCACCGCTGTTTCCTCCTTTTCCTGTTCCAGTCGTGAATATTTTGCGCTAAGAACGATTCCTAGTAAGCCTCTGTGTGAGCTCGATTCTCTCTTTTACCTTCACGGTGTTTTCGTGAGATATACGTGGGAGGAAGTGGTTGACTCATGTTAAGAGAAACTGAAATAAAACTGGAATTAGCACATGTCTCTGTTTGTAACCTCATCAGATCGTCTGAAATCGATCGAAAAATTTCAGACATACAAGTCTTAAAAGCAGATATAATTGTTTCAATAATTTTTTTTAATATAACACGTTTTTAAACGCACTGTAAAGTATAAGATAGTTCCTCCTAGCCCCACACAGATTCCTAACCCCATACAGATACTCCTGACAATTTGTGATTGTGAAATTTTAGGAGCTATCACAGTACTGCCAAAATCTGAAACGAAAACCGTGGAGAATATGCAGTAGATAGTGGTAAGGAGTGTAGAGAGTAGCTATCGTTGAGAAAAGTGAAATGCAATCCCCATTTTTCGTTTCAGGTTTTACAAGTATTGTCACATCTATTAAAAATTCACCAGCAAAAATTTTCAGGAATATCCGTATGGTGTTAGGAATCTGTATGGGGCTAGGAGAAAATATTTTAAACTTTTTAGTCTGTTTTATAGACGGGTTACATTAAAAAGTTCTTTTTTCCAAATAATTTCTTAATTAGGACTGTATCTGACCAAAGCTTGGAATTCGGCTTACAGGTTGCTTACTTAACTTGTGTTACTTTCTGCATCATCTCTTGATTACTGCAACCCTCGTCAGAGACTATAAGTCCTAGATATTTATACTATTAGTCTAGGATATTCTACTTAGTAGAATATAGCCAAATTTAAACAGTGCAACGACAAACTGTTGTGGAATACGGTTTAAAAATTCGCAGTAATTACATTTTTATCTCTGCGTGGCTCCAGCTTACGTTGATATAAAAATTTCAGTCACATACATACAAACCTGTCACACTCTCCTTTTAACGAAATCATTAAGTTATAACGAAATAAAGAACGTTGTAGCTATTTCTTCCTCGTAGACTAGGAAGAAAAACAGCTTCCGACAGACAAGCACGATTTTTAAACCACTGAGTTTCAGATTCAAATAACAAGTCGTATTTACTGTCTTCCGAACATTGTGAAACAGACCTTAGATGCAGACAGTGTCGAATTTGGGACACATTCACTGCAAGACACGAAACCTGAAATGATTCCAGTATCCAATAATGCATTTCCTTCCATTAAAAGGAAATCTAAATTCATGTGTGGTTTTAATTTGCATCAGATCCTTGTTTCCGGTTTCTAAAACTCGATAAAAGCAAGAAAGTCGCTGGTGGCAGCTAGTACGATCTTTGGCGCAACAAGTGTAACTGTCTCTTATTGTTTGTGTAATTACTCGAGTGAGATCGGCGAAGCTTACAGCAGGAGAGATTTAACTTCAATAGATTTACTTTATTGCATCTCATTATGGCTGGAAACAATGATGATTCTGTATGAAACCTGTTCAATGTATTAATATACCGTAAACGTTATAGTTTCTCCAGTTGATAGCTACTTCTTTTCTTTGTAGGTTGACCGCTTCGTAAGAGAATACATCAGTATGCTGGAGAAATGCTTTAAGAAATGCATTCACAGTACTAATGTATCGGAACTGACTCACATGGAGGTAAGCATTAGTGATTTACCGCTAATAAATGAGCTTCTTACACAACAAAACTAACTTCCGCACTCTTTTCGATGAGCACAATGAATGATACTGTTTAAAGCGACATAATGCCATACGCTATCTCAGAAAGATTACTGCAGCACTGTTTTTAATGTTCACAACTTTTGTTAACCAACTTCGTTACTCCATCGCTTCAATAATCTGCAATGCGCAACCAAACATATATGCAGTGTAGCGTATTTCGACGTCTTAGACGCCTCGGTTTCATCAAGATAATATTCTGACTAGAGAATATTCCTTGCAGTAAAGGGAAGAGCTGCGAAATTTGCATTAGTTATACATCTCATAATTATTACTGCAAGCAAGCTGTTTCGTTTAAATGGCTAAAGGAAAAATATTCATAATCTTCGAAGTGTGCGGAACTGCGAACTGGGAAAAGAGATAAAAAACTAATCTACAAAACATGTGTACCGGTAGTACGACTTAAAAATATCGATCTCGTTAAAAATGGAACTGCAAACATCTCAGACTTGAATCTGCATTCGTATGCCACCATACAAAGTAACTGAGATAATTAATGATGATAGCTTTCAATTATTTTTGGTATGGTATTACCTTTACTAAGTTTAGAGGACAATTCAGTGATGCAGTGATGGTTGCGGCTCTGTAGTACATTGTATCGTGCATCGACAGTTACCTTCCTCTTCCTCCTTTCAGAAACGTTTGACATAACAAATACCTTTAATCACAACTAAATGTCTTAGAAATTTGGGTGTTTACTGTGATTATCACACTGATTCCATATTAATGAAATATAACATTAGTGTCTGTAAAGGAGTATTGATATAAATAAATTGCTGCATGAAAAATAACATCCAGGAAATGGGCAATCAAATGGTTAGTTTCTCCTCTGAATCATCATTCACCTATGGGTTGATTTCTTGGATCACTGAAGCTTGTACTTGCAATGGTAAATACTGAATGTCTTAGAAATTTGGGTGTTAACTGTGATTATCACACTGATTACATATTAATGAAATGTAACATCAGTGTCTGTAAAGGAGTATTCATATAAATAAATTGCTGCATGAAAAATGACACCAGGAAATGGGCAATCAAATGCTTCGTTTCTCCTCTGAATCATCATTCACCTACGGGTGATTTCTTGGATCACTGAAGCTTGTACTTGCAATGGTAAATGCATGTAATACCGAAACTTCCTGGCAGATTAAAACTGTGTGCCGCACCGAGACTCGAACTCGGGACCTTTGCCTTTCGTGGGCAAAGGTCCCGAGTTCGAGTCTCAGTCCGGCACACAGTTTTAATCTGCCAGGAAAGTTCATATCAGCGCACACTCCGCTGCAGACTGAAAATCTCATATATGTAATACCCTTTGTGCCACTCATATGCTGGCAATGTTTTTAATGAGAAAATTGACTGCTGTTGCAGCAAATATGTTGTTAATCCTCAGGTAAATGATCATTTGTTTGTAAATGAGTGATGAAATTATGTCCACTACATAAGACATTACACAACACAATGAAGTAAATGCACAATGAAGTAAATACAGTGCCCAAGCCTTTGTAAGAGCTGGTCATATCCTTTTCCATTTTCATGTAAAAGGGAAATACACAAAATAAGTAAGTGGGTCTATATATGAATGCTGAAGTCTCTGTAGTGATCTCAAGTGAAGAAAAACATTTTAAGCAATAATAGTATATTACCACTGAGTACATTACAAATGGAGTACAGATAAACAAAGTTGAGGAAGGAAATTAGCTATACATTCGTTAGAGGAACCATCCTAGCACTACCATCAAGTGATCTGGGCAAGCAATGGCCACATCAATTAAGATATAAAATAGTGATTTGGAGGCCCTCAAACCCTGAAATGGAGTTCTATTTTCCTAATAAATACACCACTTCAGTCCCTCTTGTGGTACGACTATTTTTTCACCCATGTGCAAAAGAAGATATTGAAATGTATCTTTTTGTTTGTGATTTGTGCCACAGCTGCTGATCAAGAATGAAGTGGAGAAAAAATTGATCTATCTTCAGGAATATTTTGCTCTAGAACTTACCCATTACACTCTTGCAGTAGCCTAATAGTTGCAATAGACAATGGCAGGTGTCACTGGGTAAAGTCAAAATGTAGAGTATTAGTTTAATGGCCATGAATCTTAGCCCTTACTGAGGCGGGATGGTTTGAGTGCTTCAGTGATACAGACAGCCATACCATGGGTGCAACCACAGTGAAGAGGCATCTGAGTGGAGACTAGACAAATATGTGGCTGCCGAGGAGGGGCAGCAGCCTTTTTAGCAGTTGCAAAGGCAGCAGACTGGATGACTGACTGATCTTTCCTTGTAATGGTAGCCAACATGGCCTTGCTGTCCCTGTACTGTGAACAACTAAATGAATGAGGAAACTGTAGTTGTCATTTTCCTCAAGCATATTCAGCTTTTATATGCAGTTAAATGATGATGACATCCTATTGGGTAAAATATTCCAGAGGTAAAACAGTCCCCCATTAGTGTCTCCATGTGAGGACTACTCAAGAGGGTTTCACCAGGGAAAACAAAATTGGTGACCTATGGATCAAAGTGCAGAATGATCCGTTAATAAAGTAGGTAGGCAAGATAATTTTAAAATGGAAATACACTACTGCTCATTAATTTCAATGTACGCAATAAATGGAATCTAGTTCTCTGCAGATAAGATTTAATACTATGGGTGCAGTTGAGGAAGCAAAGGAATAGTACAACAGTTGTACACATGTCTTGATTTTTGTTTGTGGCCGTCGAGATACAACAGTATTTAGCAAACAGTGTTGTGTACATAAATGTTATGTACCTCTCTGATATGTTTGTTTACCTATTTGCGGACAGATGCTGCATTTTGTGCACCTGTGTTGTTCCCTGTACTGATGTGATGTCTAGAGTGAATGGCAAGCATTGCTATGGTACATAACATGTGGTTCCTGCATGTCAGTTTGTTCGTGACACTGAAGTGTGCACATCGCTTGTATGGCTCCACTAGTGGAGATGTCCATAGAAAAATGTGCTGCAATTCTAGCACTTAGGCAAGCAGTTTAATCTATTCATCACGTTGGGAAAGAGTGCACTGTGTCCATAGGGGGAGTGCAATACACCCTTCACTGCCAGGAGACAACAGGTAGGAATAATGGCATACCACGACCAGGATAACATCGTAGCCCAGCAGTGTGTTCTACCTGCAGTTAAACACGGTGGAGGTTCTATTATGGTTTGAGGATGTTTTGAAAGAGATACAGTTGGCGACACTGTGAAAATAGAACGATGTATGGATCAGAAGCAGTACCACTGCATACTTCAGTATCATGCAAAATGAAGTGGATTGCACTTAACAGGGAAAGGGTTCACCTTACAACAGGATAATGACCGTACCTGTAGGTTGACATACTGTACTAACTACAGTGTATCAAAAGAAGAACGGAAAGTACTGAATGATATGGTATGGCCATCCCAAAGCCCCAATTGTAATCCCATTGAAATAGTCTGGGATGAAGTGGGCAGACATATCAGGGAAGTTAATATATCCGGCAAAGAACATCTCTGGAATATTGTTAAGGATGTGTGAAATCATATAGATTCACGATACCTACAAAAACTGATTGACCGCAGGACTCGAGTTTGTGAGGCAGTCATTAAATCCATAGGAGGATACTCTGATGAAAGAATAGGACTTGCAGTAAGGTGAGGATAGGTCTATAAATATGAAATCATACAGGGGTATTGCAGGAGTAGGACTAATCATCAATAAGAAAATGCAAATGCACGTAAGCTACTATGAACAGCTTTGTGAATGCATTGTCATAACCAAGTCAGACACAAAGCCATAGCCTGCCACAGCAGTACAATTTTATATGCGAACAAAATATAAAGATGAAGAAATGATATGTGATGAGATAAAAGGTGTTATTCAGGTAGTTGGGGGTAATGAAAATTTAATTGTGATGGGCACTGGGCCAGCCACTGAGGCCGAATGGTTCTAGGTGCTTCAGTCCGGAACCGCGCTGCTGCTACAGCCATAGGTTCGAATCCTGCCTCAGGCATGGATGAGTGTGATGTCCTTATGTTAGTTAGGTTTAAGTAGTTCTAAATCTAGGGGACTGATGACCTCAGATGTTAAGTGCCATAGTGCTCACAGCCATTTGAAACGTTTGATGGACACTGGTATTTGATAGTGGGAAATGGAGGAGGAGAAAAACCAAGAAGTACTTCAACCAGGGCAAAGGTAGGATTTTGCACAGAGAATAATTTAATCATTGCCAACACTTGGTTTAAGAATCGTGGAAGGATGTTATATAAATGTAACAGACATCAGGACACTGAAAGGTTTCAGATTCATTATACAGGGTGTTTCCATAAGAGTGTGCAAAAATGTAATAGAACATGGAGAATGCTCCACTGAACAATTTTAGGTCAGGAACCTGGGGTCGGATAATCCAACTTAAGGAGATAAGGAAGTAAACTTGTCTATCGCTTTGTCTAGCGTTACTGTTTTCCAGCTTATTTAAACTAACATGCATACAAATTTACATGTACTGTACTCTTTATTTACATGTACAATCTTTATTTCCTGCAAGGAAACAAGGATGATAAGCCTGATGAATAGGAAGTCATGATGCAGGATTTATTTACTTCACTTGTTCATAAGGTGGCTCTGTTGTACCGTATTTACGTTGTCCCATGACAGAACGTGGTATGAATCAGTGACAGACCCATTCATTACTCAGTGCTATCCAGAGATATACAGTACAATTTGATGGACCAGTACTGCTACAGTTTTGCAGAACTCACTGGCATGCATATTGTGTATGGGGAAGTACGTTGCAATGCTCTCACTGCTGAAAGGCTATACAGGGAATGATTTCCTAATATGCATCATCTGTCATGATGAGTGTTTATTTGTCTTGTTCAGTGAATGTGGGAGACTAGTTAATTCGAGAGAAGAAACAAGGGACCTGACAACATGAGGAACACACACACACCCAATATTTGAAGAGGAGTTGCTGGAACATGTTGCAGAAGACCCCACTACAATTACTCGTTGTATTGCACATGAAATAGGCACTGCACATACTAGTGTCTGGGGTGAGTGCTCCATGAACAACAATTACACCCGTATCACCCACAACAAGTCCTGCAATGCTTGTGGCTGACTTTGCACCAAGGGTTCCATCGTGTCAGTGATTGATCCAACAATGGATTGATCGACCAGATTTCCTCCAAATCATGTGTTTACTGATGAGGCCTCATCTGGTTGTGATGGTATTTTGAACAGCAGGAATAGTCATGTGTGGGATGAGGAAACCCTCATGCTGTAGTATAATCACACCATAAAGTATATTTTGCTGTGAATATCTGTGCCGACATTGCAGGCGACAATCTCATTGGGCCATGTCTTCTATCTGACCATCTGAATGGGCACCTGTACTTGAGGTTCATGCAAAGAGTTCTATTTGAGTTATTGAAGAACATACCCTTGTCTGTTCATGAGAGGATATGAATACAACATGACAGTGCTCCTCTTCACTTCAGTGTGGATGTCCGCAACAATCTCAATGCTGTATTTTCTGTTCACTGGACTGGAAGGGGAGTTCGTATCCCATGACCTGCAAGGTCACCTGACCTGAATCCTCTTGATTATTTCCTATAGGGTTACCTAAAGACACTAGTGTTTGAGACCCAAGTGGATATGGAGCTGGAATTAATTGCCAGAATTGTAGCTGCCTGTGATGTGGTTCAAAACACACCAGGGATATTTGTCAAGTTGAATCAGAATCTTGTTTGCCAATGTCATGCTTGCATTGAGGTTGATGGCTGTCAATTTCAGCATACTTTGTAAGATACAGTACAAATAGTACATTCACTGTGTCAGTGATGGTATTTGCACTTAACTGTAACTAATGTAAATAAAAAAGGGCACAGTAATGTGATTTTATTCCTACTATTTCCTTAAGCTGGCTTCTCCAACCCCAGGTTCCCTACCTCAAATTGTTCAATGGAACATCACTCATGTTCTGTCAAATTTTTGCATCTCTTACAGAAATACCTGTATAATGATAAGGCAGAGCTTTCCAAGTGAGATTTTAAGATGTTTGACATTTGTAGGGCCACTTGTAGTCTCTAACCGAAATTGACTGGTTAACTTTTTAAAACTTAAGAAATTGCAAAAAGGTAGGACTGTTTCATTATGAGAAAATGTGAACTCCCATGAATCCCACTCTCTTGAGCATTCACTTAAACCTCTTGTTAAGGAATGCAGTTAAAACTTGTATTCATTCAAACCATGACCATGAAGAAAATTTACTTCCTTATATATGTCAGTAGCATAAAAATATGCACTGTCACTTATTCTACTATTTTAAACAATCACTGAAACTGTTTTTGGCATAATGCAGGCTTTAATACTGCATGCAAGTAATTGTTCTTGTAAAATAAACCAATGTCTGTGCAATGTGATGTATAAATGTTAATGTACTACTGTAATTGCATCAGTTGACTTGTCCTATATTACTTGTACACTGGCTGTATAATATGTAATCAACAGGACCAAATAAATAAATAAATAAAATAAATAAATTACGAAGATGCCTCATGGATAAGTTGAAAGAAACAGAGAGTATAGAGATTTTCAGAGTGTATGTCAGGTGACGTTTGACGGAAACAGCTGAAGGGAATTTAGTAGAAGATGAATGTGCAGCTTTGAGGGATGGAATATTGAATGCAGCAGAGGATCAGATAGATATAAAGACAGGACCTCACAGAATTCTTTGGTTAACACAGGAGATAAATATATAAACATAGTGACTGACGCTGGCAAAATGGAGTACAGACACCTAAAAAATGAGACTGACAGAAAGTGCAAAATGACAAAGCATGAATGGCTAGAGGACAAATACAAGTTTGTATAAGCATGTATAAATAGGAGAAAAACAGACACCAGCTATTGGAAGATTAAAGATACCTTTATAGAAAAGAAAAGTAACTGTATGATTATCAAAAGTTCAGATTGTAAGCAAGTACTAAGCAAAAATGAAGAATTTTACAGAGCACTGAAATATCCAAGTCTCTTAGATTAGACAAAATTTCCTGAGAGGTACTGAGACCTTTGAGGAATCCAGCCATAATAAAACTTCCCCCTGGTGTGCTAAATATATGAGATAAGTGAAATACCCTCATACTCCTAGAAGGATGTATTAATTCCATTTCCAAGGAAAGCAGGTCCCATCACATATTAATATTACTGTACTATCAGTTTAATAAGTCATTGTGCCCAAATACTGACTTGAATTATTTACAGAAGAATGGATAAACTGGTAGAAGCTGACCTTAGGGAGATCAGTTTGGGATCCAAAGATACGTTAGAATACTACACTCTCTGAAATTCTGATGGTACCATGCATAAAATACAAAGAGTGAAGGTTATATACAGCTTGTAGAGAAACCAAACTGCAGTTATAGGAGTTGAAGAACATGAAAGAGAAGCAGTAGTTCAGAAAGGAATCAGACAGAGTTGTAGCATATCCCTTACATTATTCAGTGAGTACATTGATTAAACCAGAAAGGAAACCAAAGAAAAATTTAGAGAAGGAATTAAAGCTCAGGGAGAAGGAATAAAAAACTTGAGTATAATGGCATATACGTGTGCAACCAGCCAGTTGAGATAAAAGTTTACTGAGTATTGTATTGCATCATAATGCAAAAAAAACTACAGTGGGGAGACCCAGAAGGCCACTGCAACCATTGCAGAACCAGTGTTCTCTCTACTATAATTTTTTACGTTATGATGTGTTACAATACTCAGAAAACAGTTATGTCAAAAACCTTGAGGTTTTTTGAGGTCATTGTAGTTCTGTCAGAGAAAACAGTGGACTTGGAGGAACAGTTGAAATGAATGTATAGTGTTTTGAGAAGATGTTACAAAATAAGCATTAGCAAAAGTAAAACAAGGGAATGTAGTTGGATTAAATCAGTGCTAAGGAAATTAGATTAGGAAATGAGGCACTAAAAGTAGTAGATAAGTTTTGCTACTTGGACAGTAAAGTAACTGATGATGGGGAAAATTAGACAGCAAATAAAATGGAGCAAGGAAAAAATTCTGAAAAAGAGGAATTTGTTAACAATGAATTTTATCTTATGGTTTAGGAAACCTTTCCTTAAGGTATTTATCTGAAATGTAGACTTGCATGGAAGTGTAATGTGGATTATAAGCTGTTCACATGAGAACAGAGACCTCTGAAATGTGGTGCTACAGAAGAAAGCTGAAGATTAGATTTGTAGTACATTTACTAATGGGGAGATACTGAATCAGACTTTGAAGAGAAGATTTTTATGGCATAAATTAACTAAAAGATGGGGTTGGTTGATAGGGCACAGCCTGGGGCATCAAGGAATAGCCAGTTTAGTAGTAGAGGGAAGTGTTGGAGGCAAAAAAGTATAGAGGGAGACCAACACCTGAATACAGTAAGCAGGTTCAAATAGATGTTGGTTGCAGTAGTTACACAGAGATGAAGAAGCTTGCTCAGGATAGCATAGCCTAAAGAGCTGCATGAAACCAGTCTTCAGTCTGAAGATCACAACAGCCAAATTTTTACTCATGAACCAGAAATCTGCCGTCTTTTCACCCCAAACTTTTCTTTGCATATTTTCTTAACTTTTCTTGGTTTCAGCATGATCTTCCACTCCAATTAGGGAACTTCTTTCAAGCACATGAAATCTTCAAAACTGACTTATTATTTTACCTAAGCAATTTGTTTCAATTGGTAATTGTTCAGTAGTTGTTAAGACCTTAATTTGTTGGTAGGTCTGCCGTATATAGTGGTCTGAGGTTGGGCTCATCACCTAGTACAAGAATGTTAAAGAAATGAAACTGAAATTTGGGAAGGGAGAAGTTAATCAGATATTGGTTGTGGATAGTGTTTTTAGTTCCACCTGAGAAGGCTAGATGTAGGATGTAGATTAATGACACACAAGATATCATCTGTGCTCGTATGTCTAAAGTAAAATGTGGAGTAGTAGATCAAAACAATTGACACATGCTTCAGTGTAAATCATGTTGTAAAAACCTTTGATGGTGCTGAACAACAGTGATACAGTAGTGTTTGAAAGAATACATTGCCATTTGATTGTATATTATATTTTTCTGCTGTAAAATCTAGATTTCCACTTCCATGCCAATATTGAGTACAACATTCTGAGACCATTTACATCATTTTACTGTGTACTGTGCATGTTGTCAGATACACAGTTCGGTGTTAGAAAACGTGTTGAACTGTACGTTTGACATCCTATGCAGCAAAATAATGTTAATGGTCTAAGAACTTGGTACTCAATAATGGCATAAAAGCCAAAATCTGGATTGTAGAGAAGAAAAAATCACTGTGATATATAGATGGTGCTGTATTCATTCAAAAATAATTTGTGTTGATGTTCATCCACAAAAGGTGACCTATCTTGTACTGCTCACTTTGAGAGATGGTGGCGGTAGGAAAATAATTTTTTTCATTCAGATGAGAACCATAGTTAATTTCTCTGACTTAAGAATAATATTGATGATGATAATAATACCAATGATAGCATCAATTAAAATATTCTACATGAATATTTCACAATTTCATTTTAAGTTTTAGTACTCCCTTGTACTTCAATCAATAATTATTTACTCTGTTAAAGCTGGACAGATGAACCATTAAAGCTTCGTCTGTATTTGTTCCTCACCCGTTGGCCCCTTTGAATACTTTAACTACTGTCTAACAACCCATGTCTTTGAATTTTGTTTGATATGGGATCTATATTTCATAATATCTTTATTATTTTTCTTTGAATCTAGTTGTTCCTCTTTCTCTCACTATTTATTTTTACATGAGAGAGTTATCATTTATTATTCATGTTGATTCTTCATAATGAGTTTTCTATTTCTTGCCACATTCATGTTCATATTTGTTCTGTATTTCACTGTAAATTCAGTCCACATTACAAATGATTTTCCATTAAATTCCTATGTTCCACCAGAAAGCCTAACTGACTGTGAAGTGACATGCAGCTGTACTTAAATTTTTTTTAGAAAATTATGAATTGTGGTATTCCTCATTAGTACAATCATATATTCTGTATGCAAACAAAGTATAACTGTTTCAAAACAGCATAATTCACTTCCATTGTGATACATGTTTGAAATATGGCACAAAGATGCAAACAAAATTCTTCTGTGGGGTACAAAAGCATGGCACCCTGTGTTCAACAACACATCAGATAGCAAGGTGTCAACCCATGTGAAAAAAAGAGAATGATACCACAACTCATAAGTTATTGCAAGGTGTAACGTAGGTTAACAAGGTTACTTCGATATTAAATGACACCATAATTCTGGCCAACACCATTGTGGACATCTCAAATCATGGGATAAGTGCAATACCCCCTCTTACCCACATTTCAGCACTTCTTTTGAAGAACAGGACAACATTCTTGACAATGTTCAACACTACTAACACTCCCCTAGACAATTCAGTCCTACCCTAAGGACGTCATCTGGCAGCAAGTTTATTTGACGCCCCTTGGTGGGGTCGCCTGCCCTCAGGTGCTAGAGCAGCCACGAGACACCACTGTCCAGAAAGAGTTTCAAAGTCTCTGACAGGAACATTTTTAATGTGGTTAACAATGCTGCGTGGGTGGCACCAAGTGTGTTGTCAAACTGGAGTGTCCTAAAGGGGCCCTTTGACATTTTATTCAAGCACATGTCAATGTTGCACCGCTCCATGATCACGCCACAGGAGGGCATGAAACAGGATGGTTGAAAACACATAAACACACTTTACTGCTTTGGATCACATTCAAATTTTGTTGAATGGTTTTGAACAGTTTCTGGTAGCTCCACCCTGTACAGAAGAGTGAATATTGTTGTCACACAACCCTTCAAAAGTGTCAGGTTATGACTAGTGATGTTGCAGCCCCACAATGTCCTTAGAATTGGGCTGAATCTTTGAGGGGGGTGGGGGGGTGGAGGGGAGAGGCTCAGCAGTGTTGAACATTGTCAAGAACATTTTCCTATTGCTCATTGCACTGTGAACTGCCATTTTTGACTGAAATGCATTGGAATCAATGCCTCAAGGAAATGGATAGTTTAATTGACACTGTTTATACCATCTCCTGATGGCTTATCATGTCAGTTTTTAATGGTGGTGTATCTGATATATTTCCCTCAGCCACCCATATGAAAACCAAGTGATTTCAACACTGAGTGTCATGTCTGCCATCACAGAAGTGTCAAAAGGAGTTAAACGTAAGTAAGAGGAGATGTGATGAACCTCCCATTGTACATTCACAATGGTGTTGACACAATTGTGGGGAAATTTGGTGCTAAGTGACATAAATATTCCAACTTGTTTCTCATGTGAACTTCTGAACTGTGGCCATTTTTTTCGCATGTGTCGTAGCCTAGATGTCTGAAGTGTCGCTGAGGCCAAGGGTGACAACACAGGGTGCCATGCTTTTGGACCATTACAGAGGAGGGTTGTAGCACCTTTAAGCCAAATTTCAAATTTTGGGACACAATTATGTGGTTTTAAAAACTTTTCTTGTGCAGTGTATGTACACACATACATAGAGTCAGGAAAAGGAGAAAATACCCTTCTCTTTGACTAAGGTCCTATCTACAGAGATTTTTAAAAGAGTAGAGATAAACTGCACCTTCTAAATGACTTTTGTGTAGTTTTCAATTATTGTTTAGAGTGGTTAAAGGAAGATGATGGAGGTTAAAATGACTGTGGGTTGGAGGGGTTATAGATAAGGAGAAATTTTTGACAGTATAGACTGTAAAGAGATCATCGTGGCGAGTACATCTGGAGAAAAATGCAAAGAAGATAAATTAGGATTCTGAGATGTTAAACTGCTTTATAGATCCATTTTTCTCCAGTCCTGTTCTGAACATCAGATGCTGCCTGGAAATTTCCATTAACTAAGTGGGTGGTGGTGATGGAGTGATCTAAAGGAACTGTTGAAATAATTACCTCTGCGCTGTGCCTCTTCTACAGCTCCCAGATTGATCACATTTAACCCAGATTTTCATTTGTATCCTCTGATTAATATAAATGGACAGATTATTTGTAATAAGGCTAATACATAACTTGGCTGCTTTTGCAGATGACTCTACAATTCATCTTGTCTTCAATGGTTGAATCTCTCATTTATTTGTTTCTTTCCATGCTCCTCCTTGTTACTTTTCTATTCTCTTCATTTATTACTTTGTCCAAGACGGAATGAGGATAGAGGTAGTGGGAGGGTGTGTGTTGCTCATGTCTTGACCCAAAGTAATCTTCATGTATGTAACTTATATACCAGGTCTGTTGGAATTCAGTATAGTTGATTTGCGCTTATACCTATTCTGTTGGTAGCAGGAGTATTTTATGCAGCATAATTGTTACATTTAATGATGACAGTGAGAAAATAAGTTCTATGGAGAAATTGTTGATTACTGAAATGGTGCTGTGTGGGGTCAGGAATGTGTATCTGTGACTGACTGAAAGTTGTCTTAGAGTGCACTGAGTATCAGGGTTGTTTTTGCACATGGCCCAGTAGAGTTTTCCATGAATCAGATCACCAGCTACTGACTTTCAATGAGGAACATGGCTAGTCCATGAAGTACTGTACATAGAGCTTTGCTTATCATTCAAAATATCAATAGCCCAGTCACCATGGGAAATAAAGATGGACCTTTTGTATGAAAGGTGTAATAATTATGATTTTATATTCATTTTATTTTACTTCATCAGTACTTCAGTTATTTTTCCTCTCCCTCCTCTAACAGATTCATAGCACAGGAAACATAAACTGGTTCTGAGGCATACATATATGTTCATTTATGATGTATCAAGATCACCAAATCAAAAACCAAACATTTCTATAACAACAAAGCCATCTGAGTCTCAGGGGTATCTTTCGCAGCAGTCCTCAGCAATGTCAGTATGCGATGGAACATCCTCTTGCTTGGATAAAGGCTTGAATCAGTAATGGTATGCCATAAATGAGATAATCAAGCCAGCATTGGTTCAAATTGTCCTACTTTTAAATGACGATTCTGCCTAGGTCTCATAGATGTGTGGCCATTGTCAACATCCAAAAACACTTCATTTCAATCAGTACTACACATGGTTGATTGGGTTCATGTCTTGGGAACAAGTAGGCTACTCCATTCTGATGATCGAAGCATTATGAAGAAATGTATTCATGAGATTTGTATGATGAGCTCACATGTTATCATCCATCTAGATGAAATTGCTACCAAAATGTTGCTGATATGGTCCTACAGGATCTCGTCCCTGTACTTTAGAGCAGTGAGGTTGGCCTCGACAACCATGAGGGATGTACAGTGGCCCCATGCAATGCCACTTGAGAACATCACTCCACAAACATCTTATTGCAGATGTAGGACACTGTGTTTGGGGTGTTCAATATTATGAGGTTGTTTCCAAACACATCTGCAATTATCAGAGTACAAACAAATCAGAGTTTTCTCCTTAAACAACATGAGACACAAGTACTGGGGCATCCAGATAGCATGATTTCTTGTCACTCTGCAAGGGAGTACATGATTTTGTGGTGTGCAACATGTTGCTCATCATGGTCATTGGGAATGGAGATTCAAATCATGCAATTGTCTCCTAACAGTGTCACACGTAAATAACATCCTGTAGCCTCTTCAAATGCTGAATTCACTTCTGGAGCACTCTGCCTGCAGTTCCTTTGACTCAAAAGTTGTAGATATTTATCATTCTGTGAATCTGTCAAATGTGGGTGGCTTATGTGGTGTAAGACCTTAACACAGCCTGTCAATTGGTACCAATTCCGGGTCTGTGCCACTTCACTTTGACTCTGGTGGAACTGTCAAGTAACTTCCCTTGTTGACAAGTCTATGGACCTGAGCTTCTATGGACCTGACTGTAGGTCGTGACTGTTCTTTGTGCCATTATGGATGTTCATAATACTGTTCCACTTTACTTGAACTGAAAAGCAACAATCAATTAGAATGTGTCATTCTGCTTATAGGTAGTGCTCATGATAACTGTGTGTATGTTTCTAAACAACAACAGAAATGCCTTTTCAATCAGTACAGGAACAACCACAGCAGCAACAAACCTGCAAAATTTTACTGAGATAATGGAAAACTGTTGTTGGTGTATATGTTCAGTTATTTCAGACAGTCATGATTTGTGTCTTTGATATGTACACAAATCCTGTTATACAATGACTGGTTTATAAGACCAAATGAATGTTATTTTGACAATGATGTGTTATTTAAACAGTTCGGACATTTTGATGTACACCTGAGAATGCCTATAAAACTAAAAGCAGATGCTGCTACTTCCAGTGTGCTCATCAATGATACAAGCTGGAACTAAATCAGATGCTTGTAGGTTTCAAGAATCATATGAAGCCAAGCTACCTGCAACAGCTCCTACAGCTGTTGAAGAGTGTATTGTGGACAGATCACACAGCAAGCATGACAACTGAGGTGGAGTGATATATGTTCAATGACACAGTAATCCCACTTGTCATGTGGTTTCACAGATGCTGAAGTAAGTTGTGACCAGGAGATTTAGGGATGTGATATGTTGTTTTGAAATCCTGGTGGTGTTCATCTACCTGTCAATACTTCTAACAATGGGGATATGTGCCTTATCCTAATTTGAGACCATACCCCCATGCACCCCATGGAATAGAACCACTGTGGATAAATGAATGTGATGGATATGTTTCCAATTTATTGAGCCGAGTGTTCTTGATTGGATCCAGAAAATGACCCACCAACATTTTATTCTTCCATGAGATGTAGCATATAAAGCGCAAAATGTGATTCATCAGTGAAGACTAAACTACATCACACATATGATGTGCTTTCATCAGAGTAGCTCATGAACAATGAATGAAGCTTACCATTTCATGTAAATTAATGTTCTTGGTGCAAAAGTTGGTGATCATATCTTTTGTTAGGTAAGTAAATCAATTCCTATGCCTATAGTGAGAGTATGCTTCCTTATGTATCAGCTTTGCCAGTGATTGGCCACACATCTACTGGTTAATCATAATAAAGCAGTGTAAAATCCAGGATGGAATAATGACAATAATATGAAAAAGATAGACTGCTATTCACCACATTGTGGAGATGTTGAGTCACAGACAGGAACAACAAAAAGACTGCTAAACAATAAGCATACAGCCATAAGGCCTTCTGACTTAGGCAACATACACACACAAATTCACACAAAGACAATTCACACACAAAGGAACACTGTCTATACCATCAAGGCCAGACTAAGTTTCAGCACCCAGAGTCAGTGGTCATGTGTGTGTTAGTGTGTTTCTGTGAATATGTGTGTGTATGTTGCCTAATGCCAAAGAAGGCTTCTGCTAAGCAGCAGCTGACCATGCTCCTTGGGGTGCAAAGTTCAGTGCCACCAGGCTGTCCATGGCAGCCTGTGAAGATGGTGGGCCTGCTCCAGATTTCCTTGGTTCCACTAACTGCAGGCAAGCCAGCCTGTAAGGGTACAGCAGAGACAGGCTTCCCACACAGTGCACTGTCAGTATCCTGTCTCTCAGCAGTGTATTGGTCATGCATTCCTTTATATCAGCTACAAAGACACCATGAGTTGTCACCAAGCTGCACACGCCAACGAAATGCATCCATCTGTCTCAGCTCCAGCTTCATATAACAATAAAGAGTTTTACCATAATATGTCTGTCTCGCTGTGGCCACTGTCACATTTAATGGTTTCCCTTGCCTGCAGATCAAACTGAAGTGCCCAAGTGGGTGAGCAGCAAATGCCATCCTGCCCGACCAAAACAACATTCCCTCACCTATCAACAAAAGACCATGAAAGCAATCTATTACACTAATTACAAATTAATAAAGACATATAGTAATAAAAGGAAAGGCATTTGGAAGGTTTGAAATATATTTAACTAATTACAGGCCAGAATACTTGTTCAGTACATTAATAAAAGTAGTTGAGATATTGTTTCATAGCAGCGTGTAAAGCTTAATTACAAAATTGTCATTAATATCAACACTCTGAAATGAAATGATCATATAGCAATGTTGGCTGGGAGGCGCCAACCAGGGAAGTTTGGCTACCAAGTGCAAATCTTATTTCAGTCAACGCCACATTGGGTGACTTGTGTGATGAGGATGAAACAATGATGAGAACAACACACACCCAGGCCACGAGTGGAGAAAATCTCCTACCCGGCCGGGAATCGAATATGGGCCCACTGCATGGGAGGCAAGCATGCTAACACTTAGCTAAACAAGCAGACGTCAGCACACTAGCATGGTTTCATAAGACTAAATAACAAAACTACACTAATAAATGAACATATAAACAAATCAAAGATCATATCTAATCATGCCATATTGTCAGTTGTTGATATAAATGTAGCCAAAAAAGTCAACAAGTTCTTTCAACACTAAATAGATGATTCATTGAGAAGAATCCCATTTTGAATAAACAAAAATGAATTCATGTCAGTTAGTTTCACCCTTTCTGTAAAACAACTACTATTAAAAATTTGGCTTTTATTTGACTAATTTTACTGTGTGATTTTTTAAGTCCTAAAATAAAATAGGTTAAAGTTACATCCTGTGCACTATGCTGACTAAAACAGCTGCAACACCTGTACATGCTCTTTAAGAGCTGCTCTTTATATGGACTTGTTACCAACTTAAGTCTGTCAGTATTCTCACCATTGGTAGCAGTATTTTATTGTAGCATGGACTGCAGTATTAATGACATACATTTATGGTCACCTATTTAAAAATGCATATATAAGGATAATTTTTGTGCAGCCTGTGCTTAATGATAGTTGCATCATTTAGAAATGATACATGTTACTGGGTATATCAGTCAGATGCCCTCTGCACACACATTCCAGTGTAAGACGTATTTTAAAATTTTACAGTATGCAATATATGAATGCATTGTTTCACGGTGATATATACTGGTAATATTCTCTCAAACTTGCAGCTGCATCAAGTGGTGTAAAATCCATGAACTTGAGTACTCCTGGGCCATTGTCAAGTGGTGATTGTTGTATTGTTGCTGCTGCAGATCCTCATATAGCTGCCCTGCATTCTGAATGGAAGCCATCTCAGATGCTGAAAACTTGCTGAAGGAACTGAGCCACTTACAGAAAGTATTCAAGCGAAATGGTTACAACCACCACATTTTGCAAGCCATCTTTCCAAAGACAAATAAGCAAAAAGCCACATAGGATGACATGAAGAACCTAGTGTTTTTGCCATTCTGCTGCTCAGTAACTGGAAATATATGGTGTATCCTAAAGAGGGATAAGTCAATTCAATCTTCAGAGCTTCAGTAAAAGTTTGGCAACTCAGGAGGCCCATGAAAAATCATGTAAGCCTCTGGATGCCAGCAGTGCATAAAATATTACATGAGTGTTGATAGATTTATGTCAGACACACTGTGTGTACTGTTGATGAACACTGTGGTACCCTGAGAAATCAGCGGTAGGAGAGCACATTCTAAAAACATGACACTGTATTGCATTTGATGAGACACCTTTTATTACACAGGCTAATAGCATTATAAAAAAGGTGAGCAAGATATAAACTCTTGAAAACATCCTCAATAAAGATGTCAGACTGCATTTAAGCATAGCAAGGGCCCAGCCATCAGAAGGTTGAAGATTGCACCAGACATCACAAAAGGCACCATGCCTTTATAAAGACACCAGCAACAATCAAAACTGACAATGACTGAATGCTGTAAGCTCATAGATTTTAAACCACTTGATGTGTCTGGAAGCTTGAGAGAATTAGTCTAGAGTTTAAGTGTATTTGTGTTCTGTGTGAGATTGTCTGCTGATAATGTTCGTGCTGTGTTTGGAAACAAGGTTTTGACTAATGTGATACTGCTGGTTATATATGTTTTCCAGATCGATTGTGTTAAAAAATGCATTGCAAACCAACTGAAAGAATCGGAGAAGTCAAAACCCAAGAAATCATGGGAGCCTAAGAAGAAACCTATATGTTGTGTGTCTTAGAAAGTGTGGCATTAAATAAATAACGTTCTACATTTTATTCTACTTCATTCTGTCACATGTCTATATGGAAGTTTGAGCAGACAGTACGTTATGTAGTTTAAAAAAAATGCTATTATTAAGATAAAACTTGTTGAATATATTCTTCATATTATACTCCTGCACAGCAGATTTCAGGAACTTTGTACTCTGAAAATTATGGCAGCCTGAGAAGATGTAATGATCTATATGTGAATATATTTTCTCATTAGTTAGTAAAATAAAATGGTTTATGAACTAATAATGCACTTGTAAATGTAATACTTACAATAAATATTAATGTTGTACATCTTACTTTCATCCCAAAATCTATAACAGCAGGTATCCAGTGTTGGTAATTCTGATAAATTCAAAATGAAGCTAAACATGATGATATGCATTTTGAGTTAGCACCACAAATTTATCTGAATATACTTTTTCCATTTCTAAAGTACTTTTGTTGCTCTGGCTTACTGAAGAATCATACTTTTTCTTTTGCAGTTCTGCAGTCCACCTACCACATATGTTTCTCCATACAGTTGGTGGTGATTATCTGCAAAGTATTTGCAAATTATTGTTTTTTGTGCTGCCTGATCACTTAGAAAAATCTATTCTGCATCCAGGAAAGCATCAGCCATATTATTTCCTGCAGTTGGAGACAATTTCATCTTTTTTACAGGGCAGTTGCTTCCAGCCACTGCTTTGATTGATGTCTCATTTCAGACAGTATTGAGAATGAATGAAGGTAACTTAAAGCAAATGTGACATCACTGAGAAGTCCATTAGAAATGAAGAAATAAAAAAACAAATTCAACATAACAAGGGTAGGGATTCAAATTGTCTGTGTGCTTTTCAAAGGAACCTTCCTGATGATAGCAGTAATGGAATAAGAAGAATCATGGGTTACCGAAATCTGAGTGCTAAATGCGGGGTTTAACTTCAGTTCTCCTTATAATGAATCCACTGCCTTAGCCACAGCAACACCTCTCGCAGCGTCATATTTTGGCCAACACACATTACATCTTAAGTAAGGATTTAGTATAAACAATCTGTGTGGAGGTATTGAAAATTGTTCAAGTTTTTTTCCATTTACTTTTGGGCGGCATACACTGTATTTACACCTACATCTATATCCATACTCTGCAAACCACTGTAAAGTCCATTGTAGAGCATTTATCCCACTGGACCAGTTATTAGGACTTTTTACTGTTCCATTCACATATGGAGAAGGAAGAATGGCTATTTAAATGCAGGTGGTATCAGTCAACACATACATATGAGTGGATGTAATGCTTTGGAGGGCCATGAAATGGAATAATCACATAGGCTTACTTGTGGGTCAAGAAGCTAGCAGACGCCGATTTATTGGAAGAATACTAGGGAAATGCTATCACTCTATAGACTGCTCACAGATCACTCATGTGACCCAACTTAGAATATTGCTCAACTCTGTCAGACTCATACTTACTTGGACTAATAGGTGATACTGAACGTATAAAGATAAGGCCAGCACAAATGGCCACAGATTTGTTTGGTTAGCAGATGAGTGTTACAAAGATGTGGGAAGTATTGAACTGGTAGTCTCTTGATGAACTATCCCAAGAAAGCCTACTTACAAAGATACTGCCCACATCTTGCATAAGGCTATCTTGTAGTTAATTTGTCATGTTAAAAATACCATACTCATTCTTCTGGTGTACCTATTTCTAGCTTATTTGCCTGAATCAATGGTTTTCATGTCCAGTAGATGAACTGCTAAGTGATTAATCAATTTTACATGATTAAGTCAATACATCAAAGTTAGTATTTATTCCAACAGAATACTTTAATGATGTTCATCTTGAAAACAAGGAGGTCCATAATTATTACAAAATGGGTTACTACCTTAAAAAAGTGGAGAAATATGTCCACCTATTTGAAGACATGTGAATATCCTCACTGAACTTTAACCACTGCCTCATGATTGTCAGCTCATTGTAATATTATTCATGGCAGCTATTTAAAGACTGAAGTAGGAAGATTTTCACATCTTTGTAAAATACAGTACTATTAAATATCTAATGACAACATAATATACACAAATAATAAGCATTATGTTTACACATTATATAATTAAAGTATTTTAACTAGCCAATATGTGCATAGTATTCAAATGGCTTTCATACTTTACTCTGTTTTAATTACCAAGTTTTTGTGTTCACACTTTTCTCCACAGTTTTCATAAAAACCCACCAATAAATTTCCAAAAACCCAAATTTCATCACCTGTTTGAATTATTTCTGTAGTTAGTATGTATTCATAATAGATGTATGCAATTTTGAGTGCTGGTAGAGAAAGACTGAGTCTCTAGGATGGTAACATTGAATTTTGGAAAGATTTTCATTATCATTGTTGTTGTGATCTTCAGTCCATAGACTGGTTTGATGCAGCTCTCCATGCAACTCCATCCTGTGCAAGCTTCTTCATCTCTCAGTACCAACTGCAACCTACATCCTTCTGAATCTGTTTAGTGTATTCATCTCTTGGTCTACCACTACAGTTTTTACCCTCCCTGATTCCCTCCAATAGTAAATTGGTAATCCCTTGGTGCCTTGGAACGTGTCCTACCAACCTGACCCTTCTTTTAGTCACGTTGTGCCACATTTCCTCTTCTCCCCAATTCTATTCAGTGCTCCCTCATTATTTATTGGATCTGCCCATCTAATCTTCAGTATTCTTCTGTAGCATTACATTTTGAAAGTTTCTATTCTCTTTTTGCCTAAACTGTTTATTGTCCATGTTTCACTTCCATACGTGGCTACACTCCATACAAATACTTTCAGAAAAGACTTCCTGACAGTTAAATCTATACTTGATGTTAACAAATTCCTTTTCTTGAGAAATTTTTTTCTTGCCATAGCCAGTCTACATTTTATATTCTCCCTACTTCAACCATCATCAGTTATTTTGCTCCCCAAATAGGAAACCCCTTCTACTACTTTAAGTGGCTCATTTCCTAATCTAATTCCCTCCGTATCACGTGACTTCATTCAACCACATTCCATTATCCTCATTTTGCTTTTATTGATGTTCATCTTATATCCTCATCTTATATCCATTCAACTGCTCTTCCAGGTCCTTTGCTGTCTCTGATAGACTTACAATGTTCAAATGGTTCAAATGGCTCTGAGCACTCTAAGGTCATCAGCCCCCTAGAACTCAGAACTACTTAAACCTAACTAACCTAAGGATATCAAACACATCCATGCCCGAGGCAGGATTTGAACCTGCGACCATAGCAGTCGCGCAGTTCCAGACTGTAGTGCCTAGAACCGCTTGGCAACCCCAGCCGCCACTTACAATGTCATCGGCAAACCTCAGCATTTTTATTTCCTCTCCATGGATTGTAATTCGTACTCCAAATTTTTCTTTTGTTTCCTTTACTGCTTGCTCAGTATACAGATTGAATAACATTGGGGATAGACTACAACTACGTCTCACTCCCTTCTCAACCACTGCTTCCCTTTCATGCCCCTTTACTCTTATAACTGCCATCTGGTTTCTATAAAAATTGTAAATAGCCTTTTGCTCCCAGTATTTTACCCCTGCCAGCTTCAGAATTTTAAAGATAGTATTTCAGTCACATTGTCAAAAGCTTTCTTCAAGTCTACAAATGCTAGAAATCTAGGTTTTCCTTTCTTAATGTATCCTGTAAGATAAGTCATAGGGTCAGTACTACCTCACGTGTTCGTAAATTTCTATCAAATCCAATATGATCTTCCCCAAGTTCGGCTTCTACCAATTTTGCCAGTTATCTGGAAAGAATTCGTGTTAGTATTTTCCAGGCATGACTTATTAAACTGATAGTGGGTAATTTTCACACCTGTCAACATCTGCATTCTTTGGGATTGGAATTATTGTATTCTTCTTGAAGTCTGGGGGTATTTCGCCTGTCTCATACATCCTGCTCACCAGATGGTAGAGTTTTGTCTCCCAAGGCTGTCAGTAACTCTAATGGAATGTTGTATATTCATGGGGCCTTTTTTTGACTTAGGCCTTTCAGCACTCTGTCAAATTCGTCACATAGTATCATATCTCCCATCTCATCTTCAACTACGTCCTCTTCCATTTCCATAATGTTGCCCTCAGGTATGTCACCCTTGTATGGATCCTCTATGTACTGCTCCCATCATTCTGCTTTTCTTACCATCTGAACTTTTGATATTTGTACAGTTGATTCTCTGTTCTCCAAAGGTCTTTTTAATTTTCCTGTATGCAGTATCTTTCTTAGCACTAGTAATATGCATTACTATAACATAACATTTTTGAGAAGTACTATTTCCCAAATTACAAAATTTAAGACAGACATACCAACTTGGATGCTTCTAACACCAATTTCAGAAAATTTCAGCTTAGAAATGACAAAGTTAGAGATATGCCAATTAGTCTAGTTACTGATATGCCAATTAGTCATGTAAGATATGGAGTGAAGAACATCAAGGTACACAAAATGCAGTTATAATTAAAATTTATTTGTTAATTCTAATTTGTTGCACACTTATTAATATTAGCTAATGATGAATACTTATTTTACTACAAGAAAAGTAATTACTAAAGTAGCTTGCCCAAATGATTCAGAGAAATGGCACATCATGCACTTCTGAAAAAAAAAAAAAAAAATTTCAGCTAACATACAGTGTTGTTAGGAGTTCAGGACTATTACAAAAATGTGGCAATATGGTCATGAGAGTATGTGTATAAATTAAATTAGCAAATTATCCAATGTTATACAGTAATCAATCAAATTTCACATTCACAAAGACATAAATGAAAAACTCTGGTGTCCGCTAAAGACACACATAATGCAAAATTCTCTGCTTTCATCATGTTTTGCTCCCAGTTATACTACAGTGAAATGATACTAAGCAGTCAGTTCTTTTCTTCCATCATATATTCCCTATTGTTTGGTTTTTAGATGATAAATAAAGTTGAAATTTGTGTCATCAACCTGTATGATACATAACAAGATGAGTTTCTTGCAAATAATATACAGGTGGCTACCAGCACACATAGCAAGACCCATGTAGTCACTGGTATCAGAGGAGCACCTGTTTTAGGTTAGAATCAGGATTTCAAAGTAGTAAAAATAACAGAACAGCCCTACAAAATGTTTGATCTTTCCTAGCACTGGTCCTCAGAGGGCCCTCTGTGAGGTTTAATATCTTTCCTGTATGTAACAGGTGAGAGACTTCCTATAACATAGCACACAGAAGGAAGAAATGTTGACCATAATTTTACAGGCATATCAAGAGAATGCTGGACATCTGACAGACTAAACAGATGTTGAAGTACATAGAGGGTATTAAGAACATTTAAGTGGACAATCAAAATCAGAAAAGATCTGAAGGATGCTGGTATAAGAGACTCAGGTATACAAGACCAAGAAACATTCAGTCACAAAGTACTGGAGGTGAAATGTGAATAATGAGATGAGGGAAGTAAGGACTGGAACAGCCTGGTTGGAAGAAAGGAAGAAAATGGATAGTGAGAAGATGAAAGAAGTGCGGTACCTGAGAAAATCTCACACTTCATGTGGTCATCTAGCAGTTTATAGTAATCAGAAAGATACACAATACCTCTCACCTGATGCCAGACAAAGACTTACAAAGACTACAGCATGTTCTTACTCCTGCTTGCATAATTCTAAATGGGCAACATTGTAGGAAACATTTTCCAACTGTGTGACTACTGACTTATTTACAGTATAAAATTAAACTGCTAAATTCACTTAATAATCCTTGTCATCTCACTGAAAAACTATGAATACTTTAAATGTTACGTGTGATGTTAGGGTGACAATTTTAGTTTTTTTTAAATAATTTCCTATATGTAAGCTAGAGACTGTTATTAACTTTAACATTATAAATGATATGCCTTAGTCACCATTTTAGCAATGACAGAGTTCTCTGGGCATATGTCTTATCGTTGTACTGGTACTACTCCCATCACTGCATGAAAAAGTTGTGTCTTCTGTCAGTTCAAAACTCATTTTATTCTTTTATGTGTGACCCACTATGGACTACAGTTATTTCAACTGTTTTTCCCTTTTTTTGCACATTTTTCTCATCACTTTTTAGTGTTTCTCTGTTCTTTCCTCCATTCAAGTAGCTCCAGTGTTCTAGGGTCCTTCATTCCAGTGATTTCATTCTAAGTAGTGGCCATTCCTAAATATCTTGTGAAGTAATGTGGAGTTCATCCATATCCCATCCAACACCTTTGCACCATACATTGTACATCTTTAATTTATTAAAGTAAATCAACAGTCTTTTTGTCAGTCTGTTGGTATTCATACTTCAGGTGTGGCCATATAAAGTTATTCTTCTTTTTATAATCATTTAAATTGAACTGTATTCAGCCAAAAGTGTGGCCATTGATCCTTATGACATGTCATCTTTATCCCTCACTCCGCGCAATCTGAACCATGGTGAGCCCATTGCTTATGCTTACACAAATCACTGCTGTGCCCCTATGTCCAATAATATCCTGCAACCCTTTTCTCGTACTATTCCTCTTATCACACAATCCACCTCTGGATACGATTTTGTAGCACCCATTCCTGCTGGGAATGAATGGTAGGTAGGCCAAGGGTCCCTGTTGACATTTAACACTTTATCCTCCCACAGTCCTCCACTTCTAAAACTATTGTTTCCTCTTACTTTATCCATATGACCCTGAGGCTAGCAACACTGCCTCCTCACATGCCCTGTTTGTTCACACTTGATTCATTTTATATTACTTGCACTGTCCATTTATCCTTCATTCCTGTTTAGAAATAGATCTCTTTATACACAACAGCGAATTGCACTGCAGTGGGCAAATCCGTCAAACCCCCTGTTCATACATCTCTTGACATTTCCCCATGCTTCTCTCTTAAAAAATCATTGAGTGCCCTATGCTCAGCTTCTTGTCAAATAATTTCATTGACTGCAGCATCCTGTCCTAATTCATAGGTATATCCACAAATTTTTCCACAGTTTACATATTTTTCTTAGTTATTACGCATCATTGTTCCCTATAGCATCTGTCACTATTTCATTTCATATGTCTCTGAATTAATCCTTCTTTAAATTCTTTGAATGTTGTGGCTCCCTTAAGACATTTTATATGCCCTACATAAACTTTAGCTTCCCTTGTTAGTCTCAGTTTTGCAACATTCAATAATTCCTTTCAGACCAAACTTCCATCTGAGCCAGATTTCCAATGTCTCCCACAAAGGCCTGCACATCCTCAGCCGCATTACCAGAGGAGCAATTAAACTTGCAACTGACAAATCTAAACCCCTTTGTGATGAACATGATTCTACCAACCCATGAAATTCTGTATTATCTGTTGTTATCTGTAATACCTTTTATAAAAATATACCTACTGCTTCCAGTTCTGACACATCTTGCATTCCTGGTTCTGTTGAAGCTTTGTCCTTGACAACACTAACATTCACAAGACAAGAAACCAAAATACATTAACTTAATTAAGTAAACATGAACCATCTTGACTTCTGGTATTGCCTAGCTATATGCCCCCAAAGTTTACATATATGACATTTTACTGGAACTGATTTCATACATAGCAGTGAATGAACCTCAAGATTACACTGTGCACAACTAACAGGCACTAACCATTTATGACTACCATTACCTCTAAGACTAGAAAAATCCACTGGTTCTCTACTCACAATAAAATATACTTTACAAAGTGCATGAGAGTCAAATCCTAATACCATTACCAAAAAACAATAACATTTTTTTTGAACTCACCATACGGCAGGCTCTAGGTTCAGACATCACTCTAAGAAGGCAATGTGTTTATTTATTTATTGCATTATGTATTCCATAGATCTAGTTTCATGTTAACGCATGGATGTGGAATGAATCAAGAACATTTAGTTCATTATTGCATTAGTTTCCATGAGGACAATAAACAAAGATTAATAATAGCAGTTGGAAACATAATCATTAGGATAAAATTACACTCACAAGCAGAGTTCCAGATACAACATTCTGATTTTGTCCAAACAATTTTTTACAGATAACCAATTAATCTGATTAACACAACAAGATATATTGAAGCAGGAATATACAATAGTATTTGGGAAATAAAATTAGCTATCTCCACTATAGAATTCTTGTAGAGAATAGAAACTTTTTTCGAGCAAGAACTCCTTTAGCTTATTTTTAAACAGTACTTTTTTATTTCATAGACACTTTATATTACTTGGAAGTGCATTGAAGATTATTGTGCATGTGTATTTCACACATTTTTGCACCAGGGACAGATTTTTCAGGACACAGTGTATGTCACATTTCCTTTTTGTGTTATGGTGATGGTACATTTCATTCGTTTTGTATTGAGAAGGATTGTGAAGCTTGAATGTCATGATTGAAAAGATATATTGTGAAGTAGTGGTTAGGATCCCTATTTGTTTAATAAGTTTGTGACATGAGATTCTTGGAGGCACCCCACACAAAATTCGGACAACCTTTTTCCTGATTTGTGAGAACCTTTTTCGATAGTGGTGAATCGCCCCAGAAGATTTTCCATAACACATAAGTGAATGACAGTAGCAAAAGTAAGCAGATTTTTAGACACTGATGCCTCCGAGTTTGGCAATTATCCGAATAGCAAATGTTGCTGAGCTGAGCCTCTTCAGGGTTTGGTTGATGTGCTGTTCCCAGTTAAGCCTGCTATCTATATATATGCCCAAGAATTTCAAACAATCTGCTCTCTCTATCTGCTGGCTCTCATGTATAAAATTTATTTCCTGTGGACTTTTTTGACCAGAATGGAAATGAAAATAATTAGTTTTGCTAAGGTTTATTGATAAAGAATTTACTGTGAACCAGTTCAGAACATCCTCAAGTAAATGGTTAGCATTTAATTATAGATCAGAGGGTATCTTACTGTCTATCACAATACTTGTGTCATCAGTGAACATTGTAAAATTGTTTGCTGTGTTTGAGGACAATGGTGGGTCATTGATATATATGAGGAATAGCAGGGGACCAAGGACAGAACCTTAAGGAAATCCATATTTTTACTGTTCCCCGGTCGGACTCTACCCCTCCTATGTGACCATTGTTACCATCTAGCACTGTTTTCTGTTGTCTGCCCTGTAGGTATGATTTGACCCAGTTGCCCATTTGTCCTCAGAGTCCATAGTGACATGCTTTCTCTATAAGTATTCTATGACTAACACAGTCAAAGGCTTTAGACAGATTGGAAAATATGCCCACAGGCAATATCTTTTTGTTGGGGCATTCCAAAACATTATTCGTAAACGAAAATATTGTTTCGGTTGTGGAGATACCTTCTCGGAATCCAAACTGATTTTTAGTAATTATTGCATGTTTTTCTAGGTGACTGACTATTCTGGCATACATTTGCTTTTTGAGAACTTTAGAAAATGTAGTCAAAAGAAAGATAGGCTGATAGTTTGTAACATCTGAAGCATTTCCTCTTTTGTAGAGGGGCTTTACAATAGCATATTTCAGGCTTTTAGCAATTTGCTGGAGATGTCATCAACACCAGTTGAATTTTTTTCTTTTAAGGAAATAATGGTTTTTCTTACTTCCTGACACCAGCGTTAGATGACCCTTTGATTGTCACCTGTGGAGAGTGAAATGAGATGTCAGAAAGAAAGTGGATTCCAGGATGTTGCTCTGAATGTCACAGACTCATGGGGTAGGCTGTGATACTGAGATGAGTATAATTTAATACATGAATGACTTAGCATTTATATGCTCCAGACTGTGTTCATTAAGGGCTTGAAGCACATACTCTAAACACTTTTGTGGTAGCAAGTGTGGAAATCCTTCTATTCTTCCATTAGCATATTACTACTTCGGCCATTGGTATATCGCACCCAGTTGACTGTGCTTTGCAATGCCTGTCAGCCATGTTTTGCTTCACAATCCATTACACCCTTACATGCCTGCAGCTGACTCTGTTGCAACTCACTTCCACTCTGGTGTACTTTTTTTACCAAATATGGTCGATCTGCTATAGTGGTAACACTAAATTTTTTAAAGGTTTGCTTTATTATACCATAACATTTGTGGGTAATAGTATTTCCTGAATTACAACATTTAGAATAGATATAAGAACTTGTAGGCTGCCAACACCAATTGCCGAAAATTCCAGGTTGCAAATGACAAAGTTAGTGATATGTCAATTAGTCAAATTAGGGATATGCCAATTACTTTTGGTAGGTATGGAGTGAAGAATATTAAGATATACAAAACGCTGTTATAATTAAAATTTATTAAATCAAATTTGTTGCACACTTGTAAATATTAGCTAATGATGAATACTTATTTTACCACAAAAAATAATAATAATTGCTAAATTAGCTTGCCCAAATGTTTGAGAGGAATAAGACATTAAGCACATCTGGAAAAATAAGCATATAGCTCCCATACAGTGTTGTTAGAGTAAAAATTCTGGAATATTGCCAAAATGTGGCAATATTGTCATGAGCATACATCTATAAATTAAATTAACAAATTATCCAACATTACACAGTGATCAGTCAACCTGCAGATTCACCTGCACTCTCATCATTGCTCTACTACAGTCAAATGATATTAAGCAGTCAGTTGATTGCTTCCATCATCATTTATTCCCCTTTTGTTTGCCTTGTAAATGATTAATAAAGTTGAAATTTGTGTCATCAACCTGATGGATCACATAATAAAAATATGATACATAACAATACCGCCATCATACCAGAAACCTTCTAATCATCATATATATATATATATATATATATATATATATATATATATATATATATAAAAAACAAAGATGATGTGACTTACCCAACGAAAGTGCTGGCAGGTCGATAGACACACAAACAAATACAAACATACACACAAAATTCAAGCTTTCGCAACCAACGGTTGCTCCATCAGGAAAGAGGGAAGGAGAGGGAAAGACGAAAGGATGTGGGTTTTAAGGGAGAGGGTAAGGAGTCATTCCAATCCCGGGAGCGGAAAGACTTACCTTAGGGAGAAAAAAGGACAGGTGTATACTCGCACACACACACATATCCCTCCGCACATACACAGACACATGTCTGCTTGTGTCTGTGTATGTGCGGATGGATGTGTGTGTGTGTGCGAGTATATACCTGTCCCTTTTTCCCCCTAAGGTAAGTCTTTCCGCTCCCGGGATTGGAATGACTCCTTACCCTCTCCCTTAAAACCCACATCCTTTCGTCTTTCCCTCTCCTTCCCTCTTTCCTGATGAAGCAACCGTTTGTTGCAAAAGCTTGAATTTTGTGTGTATGTTTGTGTGTCTATCGACCTGCCAGCTCTTTCGTTTGGTAAGTCACATCATCTTTGTTTTTTTATATATATATATCTGTGTGTGTGTGTGTGTGTGTGTGTGTGTGTGTGTGTGTGTGAAGAAACACTGATTACAATTTTAGGGGCATAGCAAGATAAACTAAACTGATCTTGTAGTACACAGAAGGTATTAAGAACATGAAGTGGAACACTAAGGTCAGAAAAGATCTGGAGGGTGCTGGTATAAGAGACTCAGATGAACAAGACCAGTAAACATTCACCCGGGAAGTACTCAGGCGAAAAGCAAGCCAAACTGTCAGGAAAGTCAAGAGAGGAACAACATGGTCGGAAGAAAGGAAGAAAATGGAAAATGAGAAGATGAAAGAACAGTAGTGCCTGAGAAAATCTCATATCAAGTAGACAATTTGTGTGGTCCTCTAGCAGTTTATTGCAACCAGCATAGTACACAATATCTATGCCAGAACAATATTGGCAACGGCTACAGCTATATAAACGTGATAGTACCCTTTTTACCATAGTTCTCAATGGGAAACATAGTAGCAAACACTGACCAACTGTGTGACTACTGACTTATTTACAGCTGTGGTATAAAATTATACTGCTAAATTCATTTAATAATACTTGTCATTTTGATGACCTAGCTCCCTCAGTGTCTCAACTATTAAATTAGTTGTTACATCCAGCCCTTAACATATTTAGATTCTACCAAAGATTATCATATGAAACAATGTATTCTAAATAGTTATATTTTTATATCAATAAGAGCTTAAACTGGAATTTATGAGTTACAAATCAGTCACCCTTCCACAAGACTTTTGTCCCCTCCCTCCTCCCTTACTCTATACACTTCACCAAACTTAACCCATCAAACCAACCCAATGTAGCCATACAGCTGTACATTTGCGTATGTATACTGGTACTATATAGGCCTGAACAAGGGTTCATCCGAAAGGTACCTACATATGGTACTGCTGTTTATGTGCCTGTCAACAATTCAGTGTCTCAACTACTAAATTAGTTGTTACATCCAGCCCTTAACATATTTAGATTCTACCAAAGATTATCATATGAAACAATGTATTCTAAATAGTTATATTTTTATATCAATAAGAGCTTAAACTGGAATTTATGAGTTACAAATCAGTCACCCTTCCACAAGACTTTTGTCCCCTCCCTCCTCCCTTACTCTATACACTTCACCAAACTTAACCCATCAAACCAACCCAATGTAGCCATACAGCTGTACATTTGCGTATGTATACTGGTACTATATAGGCCTGAACAAGGGTTCATCCGAAAGGTACCTACATATGGTACTGCTGTTTATGTGCCTGTCAACAATTCAGTGTCTCAACTACTAAATTAGTTGTTACATCTAGCCCTAAAAATATTTAGATTCTACCAAAGATTATCATATGAAACAATGTATTCTAAATAGTTATATTTTTATATCGATAAGAGCTTAAACTGGAATTTACGAGTTTCAAATCTTAAAACTCTAAAGTTGTAGCATTACTGACCTTTCCAGTTTCTTGTATCACTTTTTCTTTGTACAGTGGTTATAATTAAACTTCTGCTAGTTGAGCCATTGTAAATGGAAAACTATTTATCATAGGGTTACTCATTTTTACCTGAATTTCATTCAGAATGTGTGCTGCAGGATTTGTGTTGTTAGTAGTGATTGTGTCATGACTTGCCATCAGGCACTGTTGCTGGTACAGTGTCTTAGGTCTGAAACACAAGCATCAGTGTGCTTTACTCTTGATGACAGTCATTGTGGATCTTGTCAACATGAGCAGGGTTTTGCCTGTAAAGCTGTTATGTCAAAACAAGAGTAATGGTACTGCTGCTCTTTGCAAGTATCAATGCATTGAAGGAATACAGAGTAGTACTCTTTCCACAACAGCACTGAAGAATGTGGTTTGGAAATTCAAATTAACTGGTGATTGCTCCTGGGAGGGGCTCACTGACAATTGCACCATAAATTGTTGGAAAAGTTACTTTCGCCACAACTGAGAATGCGGGATGCAATGTGCATTTTTCAAGCAGTGCAAGGGGCTGTGTCATGGCAGCTGAGATGGCCCCACATTGTTTTTGGTAGCAGTAGAGCAATCTCTAGTGTACTTCCAGCCTGTCATGAATGCAGATGATAATTGCATTGGGAAAAATTTCTAACCTGTAACATAAACATGATATACAGTTAATAAAAATAGCACTCTCATGTGGGAATTAAAATGTGTTTCTTTCCATAGTTTATTCATTATTTCTCTTCAACTCACGCTCACAAAATTTTCCACGCTGTATTTGTATTTGTATTTTTTTATTCGTCCTATAAATTAGGATTTTGTACGTAGTTTGTACAAACAATTCAGGATGAGTCAGGTTTGATGTAGTTCATACAAGTTTATGCATACTGTGAATTAGGAAACAACATTTGATAAATGCTGAATGTTGGTAATGTAATTATAAAAACAATGACATGATTGAAATGATATTATTTTTGAGAATATGTGATCAATTACACTATATTGTCCTGGAGCTCCAAAAACTCAGCAACAGAACAGAAGCAGTGGTCAAGTAAGTAGTCTTTTAGTTCCACTTTAAATGTAGGTAAATTTTGTACCTGTTTCAGATAGGATGGTATCTGGTTATGCAATATAATCTCAGTATGATACACTCCCCCTCTAGAAACGTTTGTAGTCATTGTATTGACATACAGGTAATGCTTCTGTCTATTATCACGTGAGTGGAAATTATGATTACACTTAAATATATTTTCTTCTTTTAATATACTTTGTAGATGTATAAACAAGGAAGGGGCAGTAGACTGAGACTTTTAAATATTGGTTTACTGGAGTCTTTGTGTTTAGTATGTGTTATTATTGTATTTTTTTAGCTTAAATATTTTTCTGCTACATGTAGAGTTCCACCAAAAGATAATTCCATACATCAGCAGTGAATGGATACCACTGTGGTACATTGTGGCCACTGATGCATGGCTTGTATTTTGTGAGAGGATTATTTCAACATATGTAAGTGTATTTAACATTTTATTTACATTATTCAGGTGTACCTCCCATTTCGGATTAGCCTGGATGTGTGTATCTAAAACTTTTGTCACACTCACATGTTGTTGTTGTGGTCTTCAGTCCTGAGACTGGTTTGATGCAGCTCTCCATGCTACTCTATCCTGTGCAAGCTCCTTCATCTCCCAGTACCAACTGCAACCTACATCCTTCTGAATCTGTTTAGTGTATTCATTCCTTGGTCTCCCTCTACGATTCTTACCCTCCACGCTGCCCTCCAATGCTAAATTGGTGATCTCTTGATGCCTCAGGACATGTCCTACCAACCGATCCCTTCTTCTAGTCAAGTTGTGCCACAAACTTCTCTTCTTCCCAATCCTATTCAATACCTCCTCATTAGTTACGTGATCTACACACCTAATCTTCAACATTCTTCTGTAGCACCACATTTTGAAAGCTTCTATTCTCTTCTTGTCTAAACTATTTATTGTCCATGTTTCACTTCCATACATGACTACACTCCATACAAATACTTTCAGATATGACTTCCTGACACTTAAATCTATACTCGATGTTAACAAATTTCTCTTCTTCAGAAACGCTTTCCATGCCATTGTCAGTCTACATTTTATATCCTCTCTACTTCTACCATCGTCCCCAAATAGCAAAACTCCTTTACTACTTTAAGTGTCTCATTTCCTAATCTAATTCCCTCAGCATCACCAGACTTAATTCGACTACATTCCATTATCCTTGTTTTGCTTTTGTTGATGTTCATCTTTATATCCTCCTTTCAAGACACTGTCCATTCCGTTCAACTGCTCTTCCATGTCCTTTGCTGTCTCTGACAGAATTACAATGTCATCGGCGAACCCCAAAATTTTTATTTCTTCTCCCTGGATTTTAGCACCTACTCCAAATTTTTCTTATGTTTCCTTTACTGCTTGCTCAATATACAGATTGAATAACATCAGGGAGAGGCTACAACCCTGTCTCACTCCCTTCCCAACCACTGCTTTCCTTTCGTGCCCCTCAACTCTTACAACTGCCATCTGGTTTCTGTACAAATTGTAAATAGCCTTTCGCTCCCTGTATTTTACCCCTGCCACCTTTAAAATTTGAAAGAGAGTATTCCAGTCAACATTGTCAAAAGCTTTCTCAAAGTTTACAAATGCTAGAAATGCAGGTTTGCCTTTCCTTAATTTTCCTTCTAAGATAAGTCGTAGGGCCAGTTTTGCCTCATGTGTTCCAACATTTCTACGGAATCCAAACTGATCTTCCCCGAGGTCGGCTTCTACCAGTTTTTTCATTCGTCTGTAAATAATTCGTGTTTATATTTTGCAGCTGTGACTTATTAAACTGATAGTTCAGTAATTTTCACATCTGTCAACCCCTGCTTTCTTTGGGATTGGAATTATTATATTCTTCTTGAAGTCTGAGGGTATTTCGCCTGTCTCATACATCTTACTCACCAGATGGTAGAGTTTTGTCAGGACTGGCTCTCCCAAGGTCATCAGTAGTTCTAATGGAATGTTGTCTACTCCTGGGGCCTTGTTTTGACTCAGGTCTTTCAGTGCTCTGTCAAACTCTTCCCACAGTATCGTATCTCCCATTTCATCTTCATCTACATCCTCTTCCATTTCCATAATATTGTCCTCAAATACATCGCCTTTGTATAGACCCTCTATATACTTCTTCCACCTTTCTGCTTTCCCTTCTTTGCTTAGAACTGTGTTCCATCTGAGCTCTTGTCATTCATACAAGTGGCTCTCTTTTCTCCAAAGGTCTCTTTAATTTTTCTGTTGGCAGTATCTATCTTACCCCTAGTGAGATAAGCCTCTACCTCCTTACATTTGTCCTCTAGCCATGCCTGCTTAGCCATTTTGCACTTCCTGGCGATCTCATTTTTTAGACGTTTGTATTACTTTTTGCCTGCTTCATTTACTGCATTTTTGTATTTTCTTCATTCATCAATTAAATTCAACATTTCTTCTGTTACCCAAGGATTTCTACTAGTCCTCGTCTTTTTACCTACTTGATCCTCTGCTGCCTTCACTACTTCATCCCTCAGAGCTACCCATTCTTCTTCTACTGTATTTCTTTCCCCCATTCCTGTCAATTGCTCCCTTATGCTCTCCCTGAAACTCTGTACAACCGCTGGTTTAGTCAGTTTATCCAGGTCCCATCTCCTTAAATTCCCACCTTTTTGCAATTTCTTCAGTTTTAATCTACAGTTCATAACCAATAGATTGTGGTCAGAGTGCACATCTGCCCCTGGAAATGTCCTACAATTTAAAACCTGGTTCCTAAATCTCTGTCTTATCAATCTGATGCCTTTCAGTATCTCCAGGATTCTTCCATGTATACAACCTTCTTTTATGATTCTTGAACCAAGTGTTAGCTATGATTAAGTTTTTCTCTGTGCAAAATTCTACCAGACGGCTTCCTCTTTCATTTCTTGCCCCAATCCATATTTACCTACCATGTTTCCTTCTCTCCCTTTTCCTACTCTCGAATTCCAGTCACCCATGACTATTAAATTTTCGTCTCCTTTCACTACCTGAATAATTTTTTTTATCTCATCATACATTTCTTCAATTTCTTCGTCATCTGCAGAGCTAGTTGGCATATAAACTTGTACTACTGTAGTAGGCATGGGCTTCGTGTCTATCATGGCCACTATAATACGTTCACTATGCTGTTTGTAGTAGATTACCTGCATTCCTTTTTCTTTATTCATTATTAAACCTACTCCTGCATTACCCCTATTTGATTTTGTATTTATAACCCTGTATTCACCTGAGCAGAAGTCTTGTTCCTCCTGCCACCGAACTTCACTAATTCCCACTATATCTAACTTTAACCTATCCAGTTCCCTTTTTAAATTTTCTAACCTACCTGCCCGATTAAGGGATCTGACATTCCACGCTCCGATCCATAGAACGCCATTTTTCTTTCTCCTGATAACGACGTCCTCTTGAGTAGTCCCCGCCCGGAGATCCGAATGGGGGACTATTTTACCTCCGGAATATTTTACCCAAGAGGACGCAATCATCCATTTAACCATACAGTAAAGCTGCATGCCCTTGGGGAAAGTTACGGCTGTAGTTTCCACTTGCTTTCAGCCGTTCGCAGTACCAGCAAAACAAGGCCGTTTTGGTTAGTGTTACAAGGCCGGATCAGTCAATCATCCAAACTGTTGCCCTTGCAACTACTGAAAAGGCTGCTGCCCTCTTCAGGAACCACACGTTTGTCTGGCCTCTCAACAGATACCCCTCCGTTGTGGTTGCACCTACGGTATGGCTATCTGTATCGTTGAGGCACGCATGCCTCCCCACCAACTGCAAGGTCCATGGTTAAAAATTGGTGCTGCCAGCTGAAGTTCCTGTGAAGGGTGGAAACAGTCTTTTTCTGGAATTTATTATTAGCTTATCTGTTACGAACCATTGTGTTAAATCTTGTATTACATCTGCAGCTGTTTTTTGGAGGCTTTCTTTATCACAAGGCTTAATTACAACATTTGCGTCATCTATAAAAAATTTTATTGTCCATTTAGTTCACTTTTCTCATAGATCATTAACATAAGAAATGATAAGAATGGAATGTCAGAAGCTTGAACGTGGTAGGGAAACTAGAAAATCTGAAATGGGAAATACAAAGGCTCAATCTAGATATAGTAGGGGTCAGTGAAGTGAAGTGGAAGGAAGACAAGGATTTCTGGTCAGATGAGTATCGGGTAATATCAACAGCAGCAGAAAATGCTATAACAGGTGTAGGATTCGTTATGAATAGGAAGGTAGGGCAGAGGGTGTGTTACTGTGAACAGTTCAGTGACCGGGTTGTTCTAATCAGAATCGACAGCAGACCAACACCGACAACGATAGTTCAGCTGTACATGCCGACAGCGCAAGCTGAAGATGAACAGATAGAGAAAGTGTATGAGGATATTGAAAGGGTAATGCAGTATGTAAAGGGGGACGAAAATCTAATAGTCATGGGCGACTGGAATACAGTTGTAGGGGAAGGAGTAGAAGAAAAGGTTACAGGAGAATATGGGCTTGGGACAAGGAATGAAAGAGTAGAAAGACTAATTGAGTTCTGTAACAAGTTTCAGCTAGTGATAGTGAATACCCTGTTCAAGAATCACAAGAGGAGGAGGTATACTTGGAAAAGGCCGGGAGATACGAGAAGATTTCAATTAGATTACATCATGGTCAGACAGAGATTCCGAAATCAGATACTGGATTGTAAGGCGTACACAGGAGCAGATATAGACTCAGATCACAATATAGTAGTGATGAAGAGTAGGCTGAAGTTCGAGACATTAGTCAGGAAGAATCAATGCGCAAAGAAGTGGCATATGGAAGTACCAAGGAATGACGAGATAAGTTTGAAGTTCTCTAACGCTATGGATACAGCAATAAGGAATAGCGCAGTAGGCAGTACAGTTGAAGAGGAATGGACATCTCTAAAAAGGGCCATCACAGAAGTTGGGAAGGAAAACATAGGTACAAAGAAGGTAGCTGCAAAGAAACCATGGCTAACAGAAGAAATACTTCAGTTGATTGATGAAAGGAGGAAGTAGAAACATGTTCCAGGAAAATCAGGAATACAGAAATACAAGTCGCTGAGGAATTAAATAAATAGGAAGTGCAGGGAAGCTAAGACAAAATGGCTGCAGGAAAAATGTGAAGACATCGAAAAAGATGTGATTGTCGGAAGGACAGACTCAGCATACAGGAAAGATGTGATTGTCAGAAGGACAGACTCGGCATACAGGAAAGTCAAAACAACCTTTGGTGACATTAAAAGCAATGGTGGTAACATTAAAAATGCAACGGGAATTCCACTGTTAAATGCAGAGGAGAGAGCAGATAGGTGGAAAGAATATATTGAAAGCCTCTATGAGGGTGAAGATTTGCCTGATGTGATAGAAGAAGAAACAGGAGTCGATTTAGAAGAGATAGGGGATCCAGTATTAGAATCGGAATTTAAAAGAGCTTTGGAGGACTTACGGTCAAATAAGGCAGAAGGGATAGATAACATTCCATCAGAATTTCTAAAATCATTGGGGGAAGCGGCAACAAAACGACTAGTCACGTTGGTGTGTAGAATATATGAGTCTGGCGATATGCCATCTGACTTTCGGAACAGCGTCATCCACACAATTCCGAAGACGGCAAGAGCTGACAAGTGCGAGAATTATTGCACAATCAGCTTAACAGCTCATGCATCAAATCTGCTTACAAGAATAATATACAGAAGAATGGAAAAGAAAATTGAGAATGCGCTGGGTGACGATCGGTTTGGCTTTAGGAAAAGTAAAGGGATGAGAGAGGCAATTCTGACGTTACGGCTAATAATGGAAGCAAGGCTAAAGAAAAATCAAGGCACTTTCATAGGATTTGTCGACCTGGAAAAAGCGTTCGCGTTCGACAATATAAAATGGTGCAAGCTGTTCGAGATTCTGAAAAAGTAGGGGTAAGCTATAGGGAGAGACGGGTCATATACAATATGTACAACAACCAAGAGGGAATAATAAGAGTTGACAATCAATAACGAAGTGCTCGTATTAAGAAGGGTGTAAGACAAGGCTGTAGCCTTTCGCCCCTACTCTTCAATCTGTACATCGAGGAAGCAATGATGGAAATAAGAGAAAGGTTCAGGAGTGGAATTAAAATACAAAGTGAAAGGATATCAATGATATGATTTGCTGATGACATTGCTATCCTGAGTGAAAGTGAAGAAGAATTAAATGATCTGCTGAACGGAATGAACAGTCTAATGAGTACACAGCATGGTTTGAGAGTAAATCGGAGAAAGATGAAGGTAATGAGAAGTAGTAGAAATGAGAACAGCGAGAAACTTAACATCAGGATTGATGGTTACAAAGTCAATGAAGTTAAGGAATTCTGCAACCTAGGCAGTAAAATAACCAATGAAGGACGCAGCAAGAAGGACATCAAAAGCAGACTCGCTATAGCAAAAAAGGCATTTCTGGCCAACAGAAGTCTACTAATATCAAATACCAGCCTTAATTTGAGGAAGAAATTTCTGAGGATGTACGTCTGGAGTACAGCATTGTATGGTAGTGAAACATGGACTGTGGGAAAACCGGAACAAAAGAGAATCGAAGCATTTGAGATGTGGTGCTATAGATGAATGTTGAAAATTAGGCGGACTGATAAGGTAAGGAATGAGGAGGTTCTACGCAGAATCGGAGAGGAAAGGAATATGTGGAAAACACTGAGAAGGAGAAGCGACAGGATGATAGGACATCTGCTAAGACATGAGGGAATGACTTCCATGGTACTAGAGGGAGCTGTAGAGGGCAAAAACTGTAGAGGAAGACAGAGATTGAAATACGTCAAGCAAATAATTGAGGACATAGGTTGCAAGTGCTACTCTGAGATGAAGAGGTTAGCACAGGAAAGGAATTTGTGGCGGGCTGCATCAAACCAGTCAGTAGACTGATGAAAAAAAAAAAGGGCCGAAGGACTCACCCTTGATGGACTCCATACCTGATCTTTTTATTTTTTGCATTACTACAAAAATTAGAAATTTCATGTGTTTTTATATCTTTGACTTTTATTTGAGTGATCTGTTGACAATCATGCTTGTATGAGTAAATCCACCTGTTTGGTAGGCCTCATATTTCACAATTACTTAGTTCCTGCAAGAGGATGTCATATTCATTTAAATCAAATCTTTACTAACGTCAACGAATATTCTGGAAACACGGTGCTTATTATCTGCTGCAAATAGAATCTCATCTAGGAAAACAGCTAGCTGCTGATTTGTCAATTCTGTGTACATGTTGTGAATCACTTATTATCATTTTTTTATTTAGGAAAGCTGTTAGTCTCATAAGTAACATTTCTCCAAGAATTTTGCCAAAGTGTGGCAATACTGATACAAGCTTGTAGTTTGCAGCTTCACATTGGTCTGTTTCTTGTAGGGGAAAGAAAGTAAAATTACCAGGTTGGGAAAAGTGGGTACTGCTTATCTGATGTATTCAACAGTGCTGCTTCCTACGAAAAATTAGCCAAACTAGATCTAATCAACACCATTAGTGTTGTCAGAGATGTTGAGAAAGGAAATTGCTCTGTTATGTTTCTGTGAAAATGCTTAGCTTTTTCAATCATTTCATGTAAGGTAAGGCACTCATATTACTTTAGTTGCTTCACTTTTATGTAGAGCAATAGGTTTTTGCCATACCATGGCTTGTGCAATGTTTTTTGGCTTACAAACATAAGTCATTGTCATTCCCTTGGGTTGTATTGTTTTGCGTGTGAACCACTGATACAGACATAGTCTCCAGTCATGAAAATTGGCTGCATGGCACATCAGGAAAAGTGGCCAAGGTGGCCACTTTTTCCAGTGGGTGGCCACTATTCTCAATAGTTCATTTTTCACCTGATGTGAAAATGAGAATTAGCAAATTCCACATTTTATGAACAGTGTAACAGTTGTTATTAAAACATTACAAATTGTTTTTCTGCTCTTCTGCAAGGATTTGCAAGAGCTTCAAGATGCCAAGAAAATACAATGGACACAGGGGACCCTGCTACAATGCAAAAGTCATTTGAAAGAGTAAAGAATGATAATACGCTTTTTTCAGCAGCAGCAAAACAATTCAATATTCCACATAATATGCAAATACAAACATTTCTATTGAAAAGTATATATGGGATTGGCAGTAAAAAGAGTATGGGCAGCTAGGGGGCAGTGTTCAGTGAAGAACAAGAGCAAGAATTACATTTTTTAAATGGAAAAGCAATTTTATGGAAGTACAGGATGCAGAGTGAGTTTTTAGTATTGGTTTGAACATTTTTTAAAACATGCCAAACCAACTGCTTAAGATGCAGTTCTGCAAACCTTAGGCGGTCACTCTACCCATACTAAGAATACAGGTTTCACTGAGAAGACCAGAGAAAACCATACAACAGTTGTGTGCTTGCCCCCACACTGTAGCCAGAAGCAGTAGCCTTCGGATGCAGCATTCATATCTTCTTTTAAACCCTTCTACACACAAGCGTGTGAAAATTTGCTTCATAATAATCCAGGAAGAACTATTGCACTGTTCTGAATAAATGCACTCTTGGATGAGGCATTTCTTTGTGCAGCCCTTCCAATGAAAGCACTCATTGGCTTTATAAAGTGTGGATTTTTCCTCTATACGTTATCATGTTTACTGATGAAGACTATACTGCAGATGAAGATACTGATATACCTTTGTATAGGGACACAAACATTGGTTTGTCTCATTGTGAAACTACTGAGCCCTCTGTAAGTGCTGCTCCCTCTGGATGTCAAACTGCTTTGTCTTCTTCAAATACACCTACTGATTCATTTCTGGAAGCAGCTCACGAGCTGTCTTCAAGTGCAGGCCGCCTTCAGATTATAGGTGATAAGCTTTCTCCAATAGAAGGTTCCCCTCAGCATCCAACCACTGAAGAATGTCACTCTGAATATCCAGCAGGTGGGTTTCACACACACACACACACACACACACAAAACCCTGAAGGATGTAAAACCTTTGCCTAAGAAACAAAGATGAACTAGTAGTAAATAAGGAAAGACTACCATAATCACTTCAGGCCCTTCCAAAAATGTGTTGGATGAAACTAAAATAAAAACTTAGTGAGGAGCTTTTACTGAAAAAAAAATGTGAGTTTGAAGAAAAACAAACAGATAAGGCTGATGTTCTACAATGTAGGGCAACATAAAGTAAGAGTAAGGAGCTAAATGTGAAACCAAATGCTAAGTGAGTTTCTGCTAAAATGAAACTCTCTTGAGAAGAAATGGAAGAAGAAAATTCCATTCATCAGGACAGTGACACAGACTGCTTCTACTGCAAGGGCACATTTTGTAGATCTAGAGAAAATGAAGAATGGGTGAGATGTCAGGGTGTAAACTCTGGGCTCATGAATTGTGTGCTGAATGTAATGAGGACAATGAAAAATTCACATGCTAATTTTGTACATGACTTAATATTGTTCCTGAGTGGATAAATTGTGAATAAAAAGTCTGAAAGAGTAACTAGTAGTTTGTCACTGATTTCTCTATTTATGTCATTAGAAATAAATAATACTTCTCATTTGTTGACCTTCTTGTGCCATCAGTGTATTGCAAGACATTTCTTTCTCAGTTACATTGTTGTTTTCCTAATAAATATCAGTGGTGAAACAAAAACTGTAAGTCTATCCAACTTTTTAAGCTAAACAGTCTATTTTTGAATGGTGACAAAGGACTGGCCACCTTGTGCCATTATGTAGGGAAAAGTGGCCACTATGTAAGCATCCAGAAAAACATTTGTGTATGTTATAAAATATACTTTCATCTTAGCTATAAATATTTGGTGTGATATCTTACAGTATGTAGATTTGGGATGTATATGCCTCAAGCTTCTGTTAATAGCCATGGTTGCTTGGAAATTCAGTTGCACTTAGAGTGGCCACTTTACCTCACTTTTCTCTACAGTGGTGTTACTTTTGCTGTTTACAGATTTGCCAGGAATATAACACACATGAATCATGAGTTGGAAATGTCTGTTGATGGTTCTTTGATAAATACTGCATTTTCTTTAATGCTAATATCTGTTATTTCATCAGCAGTTGTTGATTATTTATTAGGTAATTGTGTTATCATCATAAATAATTCCTCAGTTGTTGTATAAATATTTGAATCTGAATGTAGTGTGTTGCTGTGTGGTTGTGAGCTGTAATGCTTGGTAGTTAGAAGTTTTGCTATATTTGAAAAGTAACTGTTACATTTATTAGCCGCTACTATGGGGTCAGTTATTCTATTGGTATTTTCATGAAGTTATGTGTTGGCTTGTAGTATAGTAGCAAATTTTGTTTTGTGGACATCCACTGCTGTAGTGTTGAACCATGATGAATAAGACCACTTCAGTTGTGCTGTATATCTTTATTTCTGATGTAACTACTTTTGTGGCATTAGAGCCACATCTTCAGGGATACAGATTTATAATTTATTCAAAATGATAAGAAGTAGATGACCCAACACTCTCTCTCCAATTATGATAAAACTATTTACAGTCAACAGATTTAAAGAAGAGTAGAAAAGAGGGAACATCATCCTCATACAGGAAAACTAAGGCCAGTCTTCATCATGACACTCTGAGGCAGTCAGTCATTCATGATGTCACTGTAATATCAACCATTAGTTTTCCTGTATTGGTCTGATGTTACCTGCATTCTGCTCTGTTTTAAATTGGAGCACCGACCTCTTGATTGTTAAAGAGTTTTATCATAATTTGGCAAAGAATGTTGGGTCATCTACTGCTTATCATTTGGAACAAATTATAAATCTGTATCCCTAAAGATGTTACTCTAACACCACAATACTAGTTAGATCAGAAAGAAAAATTTATCGTACAGCTGTAGTGGTCTTATTCATAATGGTATAGTAATTGTTTGTTTTTTGATGATATACCAGGTTGCTTTAGTCTTATCTCTGGTATTTTCTGTTTGTTTGTCATTTTCCATCTTCATTGCTTTTGATGTAATATTTAGATTAGATTAGTACTTGTTCCATAGATCATGAATACGACACTTCGTAATGATGTGGAACGTGTCAGGTTAAAAAAGATGGCTATTTTTAGGTTTTCGTTTTTTTAGTAGGGGTTGGGGAAATAACCCACTTACTATATCCGAAAATTCATCTAACAAGTAGAAGGAGTTGCCATTAAGAAATTCTTTTAATTTCCTTTTAAATGATATATGGCTATCTGTCAGACAATGACTTTTGTGGCAACATAATTTACCCCATCCTGAGCCAAAGTTAGATTTAACCTTGAGTAGTGACAATCATCCTTTCTCCTAGTGTCGTGGCCATGTACACTCCTATTACTTTTGAATTCGTTCGGATTGTTAATAACAAATTTCATAAGTGAATATATATATTGCGAAGCTACAGTGAAGATCTGTAGCTCTTTAAATAAGTGTCTGCAGGATGATCTTGGATGAGCTATAGCAATTATTCTGATTACACTCTTTTGTGCAGTGAACACTCTTTTAGTCAGTGATGAGTTACCCAAGAATATAATGCCATACGAAAGCAGAGAACGAAAATAGTCATGGTAAGCTAATATACTGAGATGTATATCACAAAAATTTGCAATCACCCTAATAGTATAAGTAGCTGAACTCAAACGTTTCAGCAAATCTTCAGTGTGCTTTTTCCAGTTCAACCCCTCATCAATGAATACATCTAGAAATTTTGAATATTCTACCTTAGCTACCGATGTCTGATCTAAGTCTGTATTTATTAATGAGGTCATTCCATTTACTGTGTGGAACTGTATGTACTGTGTTTTGACAAAGTTTAATGAGAGCCCATTTGCAAAGAACCATTTAATGATTCTCTGAAAAACATCATTTTCAATTTCACCAGTTAATTCTTGTCTGCTGGGTGTGATAGCTATACTTGTATCATCAACAAAAAGTACCAGCTTTGAATCTTCACAAATATAGAATGGCAAGTCATTCATATACATTAAGAACAGCAGAGGACCCAAGACCAAACCTTGTGGCACCCCATTCTTGATTGTTCCCCAGTTTGAGAAATCATCAGTTTTTTTGCATATTATGTGAACTGCGTATTTCAACTTTCTGCACACTTCCAGTTAGGTACGATTTAAACTATTTGAGCACTGTCACATTCATACCACAGTACTTGATCTTATCTAGAAGTATTCCATGATTTACACTATCAAAAGCCTTTGAGAGATCACAAAAATCCCAATGGGTGACTTCCGGTTATACAGAGCATTTAATATTTCATTAGTGAAAGTATATATAGCATTTTCCGTTGAAAAACCTTTCTGGAAACCAAACTGACATTTTGTTAAAACTTTATTTTTACAAAGGTGTGAAGCTACTCTACCATACATTAATTTTCAAGAATTTTGGATAAGGCAGTCAAAAGACAGATTAGGCGGTAGTTGTTGACATCAGACGTATCCCCTTTTTTATGCTGTGGTTTAACAATGGCATACTTCAGTCTATTTGGAAAAATACCATGCTTCAGAGAGCTATTACATATGTGGCTAAGAATCCCACTTATCTCTTGGGAACAAGTTTTTATTATCCTGCTGGAAATGCCATCAATTCCATGTAAGCTTTTATTCTTGAGAGAGTTTATTATTTTGCTAATTTCAGAAGGAGAGGTGGACGGAATTTCAATTGTATCAAGTGGTGTGGGTAAGGCCTCTTCCATTAACAGCCTTGCTTCTTCTAATGAACATTTAGATCCTATTTTCTCTACAACACTTAAAAAATGATTATTCAAAATGTTTTCGACTTCCGGCTTGTTGTTAAACAAGTTTCCATTCGCCTTGATGGTAATGCCAACATCCTGTACTCTTGGTTGCCCTGTCTCCCTTGTAATAATATTCCAAATTGTTTTGATTTTGTTAGCAGAGGTATTAATCTCAGACATGATACACATGCTTCTGGACTTTTTAGTAACATTTCTTAATGTAGCACAGTAGTTTTTATAATATTTGGCTGTTTCTGGGTCATTACCCTATCTTGTTGTTAGATACAGTTCCCTTTTGTGGTTACAAGATATTTTTATTCCGTTAGTAAGCCAAGGTTTATGCATGGTTTCTTATAATTAGATTTAACTACTTTCTTGGGGAAACAGTTTTCAAATTCTCTTACAAGTGTATCATGAAATGAGTTATATTTTAAATTAGCATCGGGTTCCTTGTACACCTCATCCCAGTGTAACTGCTGAATATTTTCTCTGAAATTTCTAATTGTTGAGTCATTAATTGAACGCACAACTTTGGAGTGTAGTTTTGAGTTACTGAATGGAGCTATGTCATATACTGTGACTAGCTGAGCACCATGATCAGAAAGGCCATTCTGAACAGGACAAGAATTTCTGTTCTTAAACTTATCTTGGTCTATAAAAGTGTTATCTACCAATGTACTGCTGTCCTTTACTACCCGAGTAGGAAAATTAAAGACAGGTGTCAAACTGAAAGAACCGAACAAGACTTCCAGGTCATTCTTCCTATTACCCTCTTTCAGTGAATCAACATTGACGTCCTCACAAATAATAATTTACTTTCCCCTATCTGACAGATAGCACAACATGGCATCCAAGTTATCCAGGAATAAATGAAAGTTTCGTGAAGGGGACCTATATACTGTTACAATTATAAAAGAGCCCTCCTTCAGTTTAAGTTGACAGGCACAGGCTTCTATATGTTGCCCTAGACAAAACGACTTGCCTAAGAATTCGTTAATATATTTTAAAACAATTAATAGAAACAATGTTTGTGGTTAGTAGTGGTAGTGTAGGTCTGGGACACAAGTGAAAATAAAGTGAAAATTTTTCTCTTAGTTTTCACTTAATGCCTCCACATTATTTCCTCTTCAAAATCATCAAGTGAGAAAAATGAGAAAAATAGCAACTGAAGAACGTCAGAAACAATTTATGATCATTTTTCACTTGAAGAAAACCTATGACTTATTGGCCAAATGTTTGGCGATTTTGATGGCCACTTTTTTGGCTAAATGTTGGCAATTTTGATGGCCACTTTTTTGGCCAAATTGTGACGACTTTTTGGCGGTCACCTTTTTTCGATGACCTTCTGGTTGTCCCTTTCTTGCGACCACTTTTTAGTAGCCACTTTTAACTTTTTGGTCAAATGTTCGAGATTTTTGGCTTCTACCATTTTTCCAAAGTTGCAGAGACTTTTTGGTGGGTACTTTCCCGTGGCTACTTTTTGGCGAGCACCTTTCGGCGGCTACCTTTTTGCAACGATTTTTTGCGGCCCCTTTTTTGTACAACTTTTTTTGAAGAAGCCACCTTTTTAATGGAAAAAGTTCTATTAAAAGTCATTTAAAAATTCTGAGTAACTATACCATGCTTAACATCATATGTTAAATTTCTCTTGCCAGCCGGTGTGGCCGTGCGGTCCTAGGCGCTTCAGTCTGGAACCGCGTGACCGCTACGGCCACAGGTTCGAATCCTGCCTCGGGGATGGATGTGTGTGATGTCCTTAGGTTAGTTAGGTTTAAGTAGTTCTAAGTTCTAGGGGACTGATGACCTCAGATGTTAAGTCCCATAGTGCTAAGAGCCATTTGAACCATTTTTTTTTTTTTAATTTCTCTTGTCATTGGTTACTATGTACGCGCAAGTGTTATCAGGAATAGGCGTAGCCTATTAAAAATCGACAACAATTTCATTGCAGTTTTTTGTGCAGTGACAACATTTTTTCGTCTACTCATAATGATAACTTAAATCGGATATGCATTAGTGAAGCTATATCCACTAATTTCTGTGTCATCTTTTACTTCAGTTATTCTTTTGAAATCTGTAAAAGCACTATATGCTTTCAAGTATATGACAGATGGATCACTGTTCCGTAATTCTTGAGGAAATATTTCCTTTCGGCCATTCTTGAGATAAATATTTTGCAGATTAACATGATCACTCAATGATGAATCAGTATCTTGTTTGCCTTTGCTATTGGTCTGAAACACTACAGAAACAAAATAGGGCATATAAAATTCCATAGATTAGTAGTAGTTTGTTACGACTAGTTCAAAATTTCTTTTACCACTGATTCCTGATATTTTTTGAGTTTGAATATCAAGAAAGTGCAATTTTAAGCTCTTTTAAATTTTTTTAATCTCAATTCGGTTTCATAGTTTACTTCGTATTAAGAATTGGGGTTCGTACTTCCATGTTTGTAATCGTAATTTTACCTTCAGATGGACGACTACCTGGAACGTCAGCGCCGTTAACGTTTTTTGAAAACCCTTTATAAAATGCATCATTTGAATTTGCGCTGCCAACAATTGTGATTGTTAAATCGCCTTCCCACATGATTTCTCGGTAGTCTTTAAAAAAGCCACCCAGCATTTTAAGTGGGTATAACACTTCTTTTTATTTTCTTTGTAACTTTCCGTTGTTAATGAAATTGCCTTCCCTACTACTGCTATTGACTGATTACTATTATTTATTTCATATATTTCATCACCTACATTTACTGTCATATCAAAATCCTCAAATTTGAGCTCTCTTTTTGTATTCTCTTCAATGACAATAATTTTTTTCAGTACCAATTGGTACTTAAAAGTATACATTAACTGCTGTTGGCCTGGCATGTGTGTGAATCTGACAATTTTTTTTTTCAGAACTGTTTCTGTTTGACAGATGTAAGAAGCTAGATCATGCTTGTGCAATAGTCAGCAAAAAAATTCTCTATTTCTTTTTTGCTGTAATAATCACTAAATTGCGTGAGAATGCATGTATATTTAGCTTTGCTCACGAAAATTTTCTCCAATTTGCTGTATTATTTACTGAGGTCAGCTTTCAACTGTTTTTCTAAATATTATTTGGGAACTCCATAATAACTATTTACAGGTTCACCGACATCAACTAACCATCTTCCTCTGAAAGCAAGATAGCACCAAGATATCTTAAAAATGTTGCCTAGTTCCTTGTGAAATTGACTGATCGAGTCATGTAATTCTTTCCTAATTTTCTGCATTAAAAATTCTCTAATTTCCTTCTCTAAAGATTCCTGATCTTTTTTAACTTTTTGTGCAAAAAAATTCATTTAATTCGTGTTCTTCTCTTGCTTCTTGCACCAATTTTTTTTACATATAGTTATAAGTTCTTGTTCTATTTCTTTGAATAGTTGTTGTTTTATTTTTTATTACATCATCAACAATTTTACTAAATGTTCAACCCTCTGTAAATACCTTCAAGACCAGCAAGTATACATGACCAAAAATAAATAGATCAAAATTTTGTATGCACTCTGCATTTTAGAACAAAATGTCAGCGCCAAGCTACTTCACTAAAGATTTTGTTATTTCGCCACCGAACAACTGAAACACAAATTTTTGACACACTTTTTGAAGTAGGCCTAAAATATTCAGTGTGTACCTACATGATTAGATTTCTCTAGATTAAAAATTCCTGCTTCAATTTTTGCAAACTTTTTTGGTAGTTCATCAACCATAAAAACGGCCCTAAAATTTGTAATTTCAAATTCATTCACTATTTTTTGTATATCGAAACTGCTTAGTGGCTGGTTATATTTTTGCAACATTTCTTCGACTTTTTCTTTCATAGGCAAGTTTTGCGCCTACTTTTTTACTTTCCATTGCCATGTTATGTCTTTTTTTTTCAGCCAACTCTGTGTCTTCTACTTGCTTCTTATGTACAGCACTCGCTATTCCCGCTGCACCACCAGGTAATGAGCCAATTGCGTCCAGCGCCGCAAGAATCAATGGTAAAAATCCACTTTCGTGTTTACTTATGCCTGAATCTTCTTTTTTCCTTGCAAGATGTTCAAGTAATTTTCTAACGACAGGTAAGGCTAAAGTTATTAGTAAACTGCCATCTTTTTTGAGCTTGTTTGTTTTTTGCCTTAACTGTGTTTCCGTTAGGTAGGTGTCAAAAAAGCCATAACTTTTCAATTCATCATCAGACAGCTTTATCAGGTCTTTGGCTTGTCATTTGCTGTTACACTAAAATCAATACTAAATCCTTTGATTTATTATACAAAAAATTAAATTTTTTTGCATTTTCAAATATGTGTCACGATGATGTGTTGACGAAGGACTGTTGACGATGATGTGCTGATGAAGGTCCATTTATGATGATGCACTGATTATGATTTTTTTGACGAAGGAGCATCAATGATGATGTGCTGATGAAGCAGCATTGATGATGATGATGTGCTGACAGTGATGTGTTGATGTTCATGTGTTGAGGGTGATGTGTTGATGAAGGATCATTGACAATGATGTGTTGACAAAGGAGCATCAACAATGATGTGCTAACAATGAGGTGTTGACGATGATGTGCTCACAAATGAACATCGACAATAATGTGTTCATGACAATGTGCTGACGAAGGAGTGTTGATGACAATGTGTTGACAAAGGAGTGTTGATGATGATGTGCTGATGATGATGTGTTGAAAATAATGCGCTGACAAAGGAGCATCAATGATGATGTGTTGACGATGATGTGCTGATGATGGAACATTGAAGACGATGTGTTGATGAAGGAGCATCAACGATAATGTGTTGACATCCTTTCATACAAATTTTGTATGAAAATTACAAATTCCATCCATTATTAACTAAATCTAAGCATAAACCTAATTTTCGTTAGCCATACGTTATACCAGCTACAGCTGCAGCTGTTCTTTCTCCTAGCGAGGCACTGCTGCTGAAAATTCTCTCATTTGCCACCTTTTGCAATTCTTTATCAGCATGCTGTGTATTTTCCACCTCTTTATTACCTCTGTCTGCAATATTGTGCGCTTTGAATGCTTCATGAAGTTTGTTTATTCCTTCATCCAATGCTCTAATCTTTCCTCTAATTTAGCAAAAGGTCCACAAAAGTTGTAGCCAGGCAGATGGATCACTGGCATTAGAAGGTTGTTTAACACCCAGTTGACCAATCCTATTCCATGTTTTTCTGACTTCCAAAATGTATGTGAGAGATTATTTAGAAAGCGAATCAAGTATGGGATTCCTTTTGGATTGTTCACTATAAAGTCGTTAAATTTACAAATGAGCATTTTCGTTATTACTACTTTTTAGTTGTAATAGCTATTTTTTCCAGCGTTTTGTTCACCATGAGTAACGATGAAACTATGAATCAAATCTTTAACATCATTCATCCAAACGTATTTGCTGTTTTTTTTGTATGTTTGTTAGTGAAACCAGCACCATCATGAACGATTTTGCGCTCTTTTTTAATATACATCCATATTGGTTTAATAATAACGTTCTGTTTTTCAGTAGCATTTGACTTTGACTTTTTTATGCTAGGACCATTGTTCTGAAATATTGCACTACTCATTTTTAACGTAAATATATATGAATTGAGATCGTCAGCTGTATAATCATCAGCTGACAAGCGATTTCGTGTCATAAGCTTCATCAGTCCTTAAGTGACTTTAAAGTTGTTTCCATCAACAGAAATATCATCACTGTTAAAACTCACTTCAGAATCACCCATATAGTGTTTCCTACCAACAAATCTTAATCCAAATATTTCAGCTTCGAGCGAACCTTAGTATTTTGATACTATTGGCCCAAAATATGCCATTGAATATTCATTTATAGCCTTCATCTTCTGCTTTTCTTTACCCTCAGTTTCCTGCAACATTGGCTCGAGTTTTTATGTGTTTCTAGTGCAATGGCTTCATCAACAAATAAGCTTCTCTCAGACGATGATTCCTTAGGTATGGATGATATTAGAAACATTTCATCAAAATTTCTGTCGTATGGTACTAGCTGCTTTTCAATCTCTCGATTTTTCTCTATTGCATCAATAACTTCTTTACCTGAAACATCTAATTTATCCTTAACTGGTTGATCTTCTCTTTTATACTTCTTGTATTCAGTTATAAGTTTAACCTTCCACTCTTTGAAATGCTCTTTTAACTGCTCCAATTTCTTTCTGTTCCTTTTTGCTTGCTTAACAAACTTCTGATCGTACTTTGCAAACATCTCTTTATTATCAAAGCTTCAGAAAACTTTTGTGTTGACATAGAAGTGTTGACATTGATGTGTTGATGTGTTGACATTGGATTGTTGATGTTTTGACATTGATGTGTCGATACTGATGTGCTGATGTTGATATGCCGACGAAGGAGTGTCGATGATGATGTGTTCATGATGATGTGTTGATGTTGGTGTGTCAACAAAGGAACGTTTACAATGATATGTTGACAAAGGAAAATAGACGATGATGTGTTGGCGTAAAAGTTAAGCATCCACAAGTGTTGAGCCCATAATAGCGAGTTGCCTAGGATTGTCTTCTTTTTTAGTAACCTTTCTACACAATGGACAAATAATTTGTTTTATCAACCATTTGTCAATACATTCTTTTCGACAAACATACTTACAGCACGTCAACACCAATTGAGACATTTTTTTCATCATCTAAGCAGACAGCACACTTATGTCGTTGTTGTTCAGTTGATAAAATGTCGTATGGTCTAAATAGTTTTCATATGAATGCTGGTGATAAATGGTGTTGATATTTTGTAATTACATTAAAGTCAACTTCATGTCGAAATTCCATTATGAAATTTTCTGACAGTTTTTGATATTTTAGTATTTCATTCCAGTCAACCTCATCTTGAAATTCCCCCATGAAATCATTAGACAGTTTTTGATTAATTGATATTTCCTTCCACGTTAATCTGTCTTGATATTCCCTCATGAAACTTCCAGATAGTTTTTAATGTTGTGATATATACCGTCACCTTAATATGTCTTGAAATTACCCCATGAAATTTTCGGATAGTTTTTTCATCCTCGATACTGCATGCAAATCAACCTTATGTGCAAATTCCCTAATGTAATTTTTAGACGTTTTTTGACACCATGATAAGCCATATCAATATAATTTGTCTTGAAATTCCCTCATGAAATTTTCAGATAGTGTTTGCATCCTTGATATTGCATGCCAGTCATCCTTGTGCACAAATTCTGTAATGAAATCTTGAGACAGTATTTATCATGATGATATTTTAGACCAATTTATCGCTGAAATCTCTTATGAAATTTTCAGAAAGTGTTTGATAATGAGAAATGGCAAAACAATTAAATGGGTGCTCTTTATTGCTGTATTGTTCAACCACTTCTTTGCGTGTTTTATTTGATAAATGCAACCCTTATAGATGAATAAATTTTTTTAATGCTTTGCAAAATGAATACAAGCCTTGAATAAGCTCTTCTTCTACACTATAATTTACCGACTCTTTAGTCTTTGCTTCAGTAATAATATCGATAAGTTGCTGCTTTTTCAGCTTTGAACAGCCTTATAAGCCCATTTTTTGCTTCACTTTTTAGTGTTTGCATAGTTACCATTTATTATATAATATATATCACGCTCACAAACAAACAAACACACACACACACACACACACACACACACACACACACACACACAAATACACATACAAAAGTTATATAGCCATATGGAGGAGTTGTTGCTTTTCCTTAGTGCACCAAAAGTGCGACAGCTTTTCCTTCATATGCCATAAGAATGGTAGTCTTTTCTTCCTGCAGCACAAGTGCGACCGCTGTTTCTTTGTGTGCCGTAAGAGAGGCGGCAACCATAAGAGTGGCGGCTTTTCTTCGTGCACTAAAAGTGGGGCCACATTTCCTTCTTCTTAATATTCCATAAGACCGACGGTTTCTTCTTCTTACTCCATAAGAGTGGCAATTTCTTCTTTCTGCACCTCAAATGTCATATAAGCATATGGAAGACTGTCAGTTATGTCACCTTTTTCTTCTAGTAGCACACACTTAACATAATTTATTTAAACTCTTTTTCTATATATTTAGTGATTAAATTTTTTGTTTTCTTGTCTCTACTGATCATATTATTACTTTTGTTTTCTTGTCTCTAGTGATCATATTATCACTTTTGTTTTCTTGTCTCTAGTGATCATATTATTACTTATTAAGACAGCAACTTTTTCATTTTGTATTATTTCAGCTATAGTCTTCTCGTTAAGTTTCAGAGAAATTTCGTAATTTAGAGTAAATCGTTTGATGTTTGTCTGTACATTTGCCATGCATACACCCTGTCTGCACAGTGTTTGTGCCATCATCAATATATATAATACAGTCTGTGTCATAGTATACAACTTAATCGGCTAATTTATCGAGCATGTCATACAAGTGAAGGCGAGCGTTAGACGTCGTAAATTCAGATGCAAACATGTTAGTACTTGTGTAATCTTCGACATAGTGATCGCCGAAGCAATATGTCACTTCAAGTATTTCTTCGTTTAGCGTCAACACATTTGTTATTTCTATTTAGTTGTCAAGTAAAAGTTCATGCCAATGGTCGACACTGTCGATAAACTCCGTTTTTGTTGTGTTTTATCTTTGGCCAAACTTCCCTCATAACGTATTGAGGTAAATTTTGGCTATGGCACGGTTGCCGACATTAACATTGATATTGCTAATGTTGAGCTCAATGCCTTGCTTTTCCTTAATTACTTGTGCATATTCTTCTTTTGACTTGTGATCAACTTGGCATGCGCTGCATTCAAGCTTCATTTTCATATAGGTGCTCGCTACTTGCGCTTTCAAAATCGCACACTTTATAAATGTCTTGTATTTTATAGCCTATTTCTATAGCCTTGTTTATTTCTATTGTTGTCCATATGCCGGTAAATGCTCTTTCTCCAAATTAATTTGATGCGGCACCCATCATGTAGGATATTTTAGTGCTTCTTCAGTTAAAGAGGAGATTTATGTGTTAAGTTATCAGTTCAGTCAATGTGGAGAAAAACCTATCGATTTTCTAAACACTGGGACGAGAACAGTGAGTTCCTACTATGAGAGTGACATTTTTCCCTTCTGTTATGATGACGAGATTAAAAGCGAACAAACAAGCAAAATTTTTACATGTAGAGTTTGACGTCAGTTTGGTGAAGTGTCTGATCAATGAATTTCCACACTTTGGATCCAAACGTTGTTTTATTATACCTCAACACGGAAAGGTGACAAGCCATAACCTAATAATCTCCACCCAGTATCTCTTGTACCGATTCTTTCAGAAGAAGTAGACTTCTCCATACTTCTCCAAATCTGTGAATAACTGTCTGCAAATAACAGTCAGAGTTTGGTGGATTCAGAACCGGTTTATCAGTAGTGACCAGTTGAAAACATTGTTTTCATTTATATTTTCCTCATTGGAATCCAGGTTATCCGAAAACGGACGCCTTGTGGGTTTCTACAAGGCACTTAACTCTGTCAGTCACATAATTCTGCTCCAAAACTACTGCTATGGTTTTAATATCTCAGAGCTGTCTTTGATGAGAGCACACCTAAGTGAGAAAAACAAATTTTGCAGGTTAACAATATAAAATCAAGCGTTTTGGAAGACACTCGGGTTGTGTCACTAGGTTTTGTATTTCGACATTTACTCTTCGCATTATATGTAGATGATTTACCTACAGTTATAATTCGCGCATCTACATTCTATGCAGGTTACAATACAGTAGCTACAGCAGCGACAATCGTAGGAGCTTTCAAGTAGCATAATAGGGATTGTCTCAGAGTAGCCAGTGTTACTTTGGAGTCAATGAACTGCTTGTTAAACTACACATTTTCTCTTAAATTGAACCATTAGTGATGATAACAATAACTTTGCTCTTACTACATTTATTGGTATTCGTCTAGATTCAAAATTAATGTGGAAAACCCATAACGAATAACTAATACAGGGCGCAAAAACCTTTAAGGTGAAGCTTGCTTTTCCTATTACAAAGTGCAGTAAAGTTAAGAATATTCATTACTTGTTAACTTAAAGAGATTCAGTACATCGTCTGTACTGAAAATCTGTTTTGCTTTCGTTTGTTTAGAGGATATCTCTCGATTAAATGTAATTCTGGTTCACTGGCTTTGAATCTTAGTGATATAGATTTATTCTCTCGGATTATATTATGCACAAAGTTAAGACTATTGTATTTCACGTAAGCAGTTAATAAACTTTGTAGCATATCGGAAACTTTAAAGACTAGGACTAGAAGCTGTTGCAATGTACTACTTAAAAATGTAATCAACTACTTTCTCGTCTTAGCTTGGATCCTAGCAATTGATTCCTTCACCGTTCCCTCATACAATACGTTCATTCATGTATAGACAACTCTGCCACACTTTCTTTTTCGTTACACCAATTTGTTATAATGAAATAAAGTAAACACTAACGTTAGATCTTTCTTTGTATACACAGAACAATGAAAAACATCTTCCGCCTGCTGTGAGGCAGGTAATGTCCAAGGATGATTGCCTATCCAACATACAGGGAGAATCACCTAAAACTAGCACCTCAGATATTGCAGATATGGGAATTGCTAATGATGTGCAGTTTTCACACAAACATACTTTTTTTAAATGGAATAATGCCTACTGAGATTAACAAATTAGAATGTCAGTGGTGTTTATTGCAGGATTCCAGTGTTAGTCATTTACTAGAAACTGTATTGTGAAAAGTTTCAACACCGACACCTCTATGCGCCATTCAATCTGGATAGTTGCTAGGTACGGTATGGTTATCTTTCCTTACGGTGTGCTTATGTGTTGCTTGAGCGCATTGCAACTTGCTGCTAGTCAGTTAATGTGTGACAGTCCAAGTAGAAAATCGTGAGTGGACGATGGGATTTACCAATGCATAAAAACTAGACATTCTCGTGGTGTGTGGAGAGTGTAGGAAGACTGCAGTTAGTTCTTGTGCTTTGTATGTGGTAAGATATCCCAATAGACATCAACCATCTCGACAATCATTTATCAACCTCTTCAATCAGTGATGTTAAAGTGATAGAGTAATTCCTAGGCCGGCCGCGGTGGTCTTGCGGTTCTAGGCGCTGCACTCCGGAACGGCGGGACTGCTACGGTCGCAGGTTAGAATCCTGCCTCGGGCATGGATGTGTGTGATGTCTTTAGGTTAGTTAGGTTTAAGTAGTTCTATGTTCTAGGGGACTGATGACCTAAGATGTTAAGTCCCATAGTGCTCAGAGCCATTTTGAAGTAATTCCTAGACAACGTGACAGAAGGAAACAAGTGACGACATAGGAGGGGAAATTAATGTTGCAGCTGATCCACACGTTAGGTCCTGCTCAACCACATGAGGAAGTGCTGTGAGTCAACATGACATAGATTCCATGCCTATCACATCTCTTTCCATCAACAACCGCATAGAAACGATTATGGAGATTTTTTTAACTTCTGTACACGAGCATTAAAAGACAGGATACTCCAGATATATCATGTTTAGTGATGAAGCCACATTTGCCAATCATCAACAAGTAAACTGCCGAAACGTGCATTATTTGTCAGTTGACAATACCCATTGGGTTCTTCAGGTGGAACTTCAGCATCCATGCAGTGTGAGTGGTGTGAGAGTGTGAACCATGAGCTCATTGACCTGTTTTTCATAGACAGAGCACTTAATGCGCACAGGCATTGCAGCCTCCTAACAGACGCTCTTCCATGGATGCTAACAGATGTTCCTCTGTAGACTAGTAGGAACAAGTGGCATCAACATGATGGTCGTCCATCCTATACCGCTCAAAGTACTGTAGCATGTCTTTATGAACTGATTTCAAGACGTTGCACTAGATCCAGAGGACCTGTCTCTTGGCTAGCCCATTCTCTACATACGACCCCTGTAAACGTCTTTCTGGGGGAAAGCTGAAAGACGCTGCCTACAAGGTCATACCTAACTACAACCGACGATATGCAACCACATATTACTGGAGCCTGCTCGGACATCTCCAATGAAATGATAGCACGTGTGCCGCATTCGTCCCATACCAGCCTGGAAGCATTTACTGCCGCTACCGGTGATCATTTTTAACACAACCTGTGATGATCAATTGTCTCGTTACTGATCAGACTCCACAAACTTGTGTACGCATTTGTGTTGTTCTTTATTGTGTGTTGCCATACGTATTGTACAAGTGTCAGTGTGGGAACTTCACAGAATACGATAATTCGTAAAGGACCTGCACCTAAAACATATTACAAAAACCACTGACATTCTAATTGGTGTCACTTTTAGTTTATTAACAGTAGGCATTGTTCCATTTAAAACAGTGTATGACTGCACAAAAAATACACTTTCTAAGCACTATTACAATCTGTTGATTGGATAACAATACATGCCGCTGACTGCCAATTCATTGTCATAACCGCACATGAATATCACTTTCCATTTCCGTAATATTTGTGATGCAAGTGCTAGGTGATTTACCCCGTGTATCGAACGTGCGACTCGATGTCGACCACACGACTCTGGTGACTCGAATTATGGCAAGGGAACATAGTTTATCATTTTCGGTTGTGGATAGCATTGAGTAAAATCGTTGCAGTCTGGACTGTAGATCGTCTCACATGGTGAATCTAATTCCTAATTTATGTATTGAGAAGAGCGTCATTTTGGTTTCTTGTTGGATAAGAGACCATATGCTACAAGCGACAGCTTCCGAAAAACAGTCGTCCACGAACACCATGCACGACTACTACGGTGTCTGCCGGGAAGTCTGTTACGTCATAGTCACGAACAAGAGTATTTCAATTGGTGGACAAACCATGTTGTCGAAACAGACGAATCACGTATAGCTAACAGAAAATGCCAGAGAGGAAGACTGCTGAAAAGCGATGCTGAACATATCTGAATATTTACCAGCACTGAAAGACAATGCCTCAAGTGCTTTATGGTTAGAGTTTACTGAAGGGGGAAGAAAACTTAAGTGTCTCTGATACAGAACTTTATATTGCCAGGTACAAAAGTAATAACAGACGGATTGAAGTCATAAAACACCGTAAAGAAAGAAGGATGTCAATATGAATTTCTGAATCAGTCTGTTGAGTTTGTGTCATCGGACGATCGATCTGTCCACACACAGCATCGAACTGTTATGGAAATCTGTGAAATCGTCGACAAAAAAAGAGAATCGTCCTGAAGATAGGGACGAGCTCTATTTCTTCCAATACCCGTGTTTCTACAACTTGAGGTTACATGGAACAATTTATCCTCCTGTTACTTCCTGATATTTCTGACTGACATGGCAGGAGTGTACTCGTGTTAGGGGAATAAAGGGTTGCTGCCCCTGGCTATCCAGCATGAGGAATAGTGCGCGAAGAAGATGTGGCAGACAAGTAAAGTTACTGATTTCATTAGTTATTAAATGTAACTTAGAAAACGTTCATGTTTTGTCGTTGCTCTAGTAAACGCTATAAAGTGTATCTATAGTTCGCGCCACCAAAGTCGTGTGGTCAACATTTATCATTAACGGCCAGTGCGTTCGATAGGCACTCATCATCGGAAATTACCGTGGGACTCGCCTGGGAACTCTAACTTAAGTGAGGTGCAAAATTCATAGCTATTTTTCATTTGCGTAAGTTACATTCTTATTAACACAGAATAAAGAACATTGATTTCTTACCAGATCCCAGAGACTATACAATTTATGCAATGTAATCGCAGATGACTGCTAGAACGATCTTTGGCGCAACAGTTGAAGTACTGCCTCTTATTTTTGTGACGTTGGAGTACAGAGGCGGGACTGGCGAAGAAATTAAAGCATTGACCTAAAGCCAATACACGGAGCTTATTGTATCTCATGATGGCGACAAACAAGGATGATTCGGTAAGAAACATGTAGACTATAATTTGTAATTATAACTGTTTCAGTTTTTACGGTTGATAATTGTCTCGTTTTTTGCAGCCTGACCGCTTCATGCAGGAGTACGCGAGAATACGAGATAGATGCTTTAGTGATTGCAAACTCTCCACAAGATTATATTCGGAGCTAACCCCCTTAGAGGTGAGTACAACTGAAGTAATTAATTAGTTGACGTGCAACAAAAGTTTTAGTTTCAACTTCCTTTCTATGGACGTAATGACTGATACGATTGAAAGCCGCATCATTCCTTCTGCTGTCGTAAACAGACGTACTGCAGCACTATTTTTATATTTACCAGCTTTTGTCAACTGAGTATATTACTTCGTCACTTCAGTAGTGTCCACTGCGAGTCGTAATGGTTAATTATATACAGCATATTCGGAACTGTTAGACTCATTAACATCAAGATAATTAGGACTAGATAATTTCTAGCAATAAACAGAAGAGATCGAGAAATGAGCGTCAGTTGTATATCACAGAGTTATTGCTGAAAGTAATCTATTTCGGTAAAATGGTTAATCAATCGAAAAATATACGTAATTCATAACCATTGAAATCGGCATAATTCAGCAATCGGAAAACATAAAATCAAACAGGGTAACGTATGTACTGCAACACAGTAATATCAGTCTCGTTGCAAATGAAACCCAAACTTCCCAAATTTGAAACTGAGCTTGTATACCACCAGATAAAACAATTGAAGTACTGCAAATAATTATCTTTGCTTCTAATCATTATCGGTGCTTCCTCTGTTAACGACAGAGGATAAACACATCCAGTACCAGTAACGTTGTTTTCATGTATGAACAGCGAGTTTGCAGTTCTGTTTTTCGGAAACATTTGCAAAACAAACTTCTGTGAGGAACCTCAAAATCTCATGGGGTTGGGAGAAATCGTTGTTATTACACTGTCTACCCAGGAATTCAGTATACCGTATCATTGGCTGTAAGAGAATATGAAGATAAATAGTTTCCTTAATGAGAAATCACATTTCGAAATCTTACAAACTTTATTTAAATATAGTCAGTGTTTTTGATCATCACTTACCGGTTGGTTTCTTGGAACACTGCTTTTTTACATTCTCAGAATGAATAATTCCTGTAATCCTGTTTATGTAACTTACATATAGTTCGTGTTCTTCATGACAGTATGGATAGCTATTGCAGCAAATAGGAAATTTTTCTTTTGGCAGAAACAAGGAGGGTAAATAACCATTATTTTGCAAATAATACGGGATAGAATTGTGTCCTTCATGTAAAGACGTACTGTACTGTATATAACTTAGGCATCTCAGAGAAGCTAATAAGGGGGCCAATGGTTGCCGTTGGTCATGCCCTCACTTGATCTTATAGAAAAGACGAATATACGGTATGAGAGATGTTAGTATATATGGGTGCCTGAAGTCAGTGAAGCGAACATAAGTGAAGGAAAAATTTTTAAGCATTCACATGTCATCACCATCAAGTACATTAGGAGTGTACAGACTCATACAGACGAGGACAGGGGTGAAACTTGCCTGTAAGTTTATGATTTATGCAAGTCATGGGGACAGGTGACAGGATGGCAGATGGTAAATTTTATCTGTCATTCTCTGAAGTGCAGTTACACATTTTAAATAACTGCATCACCTCTCTTCTTCCCTGAAGTACCTGTTTGGTTGTGATGGATACAAAGTTTGTTGACCAAAAATTAAATTGGATGGTGAAACTGTTGATGTACATTCTCGAATACTTTGCACTAGAACAGAACCATTACTCCCCTGCAATAATAGTTTAGAGTAGAAAGTACCTAATGAATGATATGGTGGGTGACACTGAGTGAACTTTGAGACACAGTATTGTAGTTAAATACCGGCTTTATACCACTCTATCCAATAGTCAAGGTGATATCATTGTCTACTGAAATGTTGAGTATGTCAAACACAGGGTACAGTGGAATCTGTATTCATATTAACGCTATGAAAGATGGACTATTATGTAATGCTCACTTGGCACAAAGAAATGCAAATTCTGCTTTCATTCAAATGACGGGAGTGGTGAATTTTGCTGACTTGAGATTGGATGATGATGCCAATAATTCTAATATCAATCATTAATTAATGCATCCAATATGGGAATCTCATTAGACAGCAATTTTATGTCAAAAGGCAGTTATTCCCTTTGCAGAAAATGGACAACTTAACCTTTAAATTGTTCTTACCCATTGTTTCATTTTACATTGCCACTTGCAATGCTTTCAGTTCTGCCTAACGCTCCATGACTTCGAAATTTGTTTAACATATTAGTTACGATTTACTTACGAATGTGGTTCCTTTATGTGTTGTGCTCATGATACACCCTTGTTCCTCTCTCTCTTACGGCTAGTCTTTTAAGTACTGTGATGCTTTACTTTTATATGGGAAAACTGCAGTTTATTATTAACGAGCTTGCTGTTTACATGTCACTTTAATACAAATGTTTTTACTGGATGTTACAGTCCATCTGATCCAAGTTCTTACTGATTGATCATTAAGTCACTTTATTTCTCTATAGAACCTGAATGCTTTTGAACTAACATACATTCATGCTTTAAGCAGAGTTTTTGAGGGATTTATTAAATGTGATATTTCTTATTAGTGCAATCAGATATTCAAGACATAACTTACATACATACCGGAAATCACAATTCTGTACATCAGTTAGAATATCTGGCCATGATTGTTAAGTTAATAAAGTTACAGAGAGTCAGGAAAAAGGGAAAAATATTTCCACTGAATATCATCAATAGTAATTCACAAAAGAGGTTTACCGTAGCTTCTAAACTGTTTCTATTTGTCTGAAAGAGGTCACGCTGAATGTCATCACACACTTTGCACGGAAATTAGTCTGTAGCTTTTAATTATTGTTTGCAGGAAAATGCTAACTGCACAATGATACAGGTTGTAAGTAAAATGATGAAGAGGAAGGTGGTAATTGACACTTCAGAGTGGTTGCAGGCAGAAAGAAAATTTGTCCACATAACTGTAGACTGTAATTCTGGGAAAAATCATAGGATAATCACCAGTGAGATTATAGAAATTTTAAGTTGTTTAAAGAGATATTTTTCACCAGTTGAATTCTGAATGCTAGATCCTGCATGTAAATTTCCTAATCTAGAAAGGAGGAGTGGTCTAAAGGGGCAATGAACAAACTAATTTTTGTTCTGTGCGGTATTTACTGCCAGCTTTCTGATTTTGTCTAACCCATAGTTTAATTTGTGTATTCTGAGACACTCAAATAGACAGCTGGATTGTGATTTATTGGAGTAAGAGTAATACATAATGTAATACATTAGTTGTCTGCTTTGACAATTGCACTATATTTAATGGTGTATAACATATTCAAGAGAGGAATGGGTCAGGGGTAATGACAGTCTGTATGTTGTGTATGCCTTGACCCATCATTATGTATGTAGCAGGATTTTTGGAGTTCAGTATAGATTAATTAAGCATGGATAGATTCAACTGGTGGTAGAATACAGCTAAGCAGCTAATTCTGTTAAAAACACAACAAAAATTTTGACAAGTAGTGCTCTTCTCATAGTGATAATTACAGGAATTACTTCCAAAATTATTTTATGTGTGAGTGAGTATATTAGGAGGAAAAATCCCAGTATTCCTTCCCTTACAGTACTCAGCAGCCTTTTATGTACACTACTTATTATTAGAAGGGACCTATAGCCTTTGTAGTCTGGTCCCTTTAACCCCTACAAACCAAACAACCAACCAACCAACTTAATACAAAGTTTTTATGCAAGTTTACTGGTGTCAGAAATCACTATACCAATGTATGTGTTGGAGTATTAAAAAAAACTGTTCAACTGAACATTAGTGTTAACTGGAATGAGATTTTCACTCTGCAGCGGAGTGTGCGCTGATATGAAACTTCCTCGCAGATTAAAACTGTGTGCCCGGCCAAGACTCGAACTCGGGACCTTTGCCTTTCGCGGGCAAGTGCTCTACCAACTGAGCTACCGAAGCACAGCCCACGCCCGGTACTCACAGCTTTACTTCTGCCAGTACCACGTCTCCTACCTTCCACCTTGGTAGAGCACTTGCCCGTGAAAGGCAAAGGTCCCGAGTTTGAGTCTCGGTCAGGCACACAGTTTTAATCTGCCAGGAAGTTTCATATCAGCGCACACTCTGCTGCAGAGTGAAAATCTCATTCTGGAAACATCCCCCAGGCTGTGGCTAAGCCACGTCTCCGCCATATCCTTTCTTTCAGGAGTGCTAGTTCTGCAAGGTTCGCAGGAGAGCTTCTGTAAAGTTTGGAATGTAGGAGACGAGGCACTGGCAGAAGTAAAGCTGTGAGTAATGTGCGTGAGTCATGCTTCGGTAGCTCAGTTGGTAGAGCACTTACCCGCGAAAGGCAAAGGTCCCGAGTTCGAGTCTCGGTCGGGCACACAGTTTTAATCTGCGAGGAAGTTTCATTTGTGTTAACTAATCATATCCAGTTCAAACTAGGTTCAACTAGCTCATCAGGTAATGACATGTCAATGTGCACCTGTATATCCCCTTTTCAGCAGTCAGCTTTGCACTAAATGTGGTACTAAGTGAATGTCTTACATAAACAGTTCAGCTCTTTACTACTGAACTTCACTGGATTCAGACACACATACACACGCACACACACTGATATATATCACCCCAAACTATCTGTAAGGTCACATTATATTCTTTATTACTTTAGTATTACTAGATCTGTGTCATTTTTCATGAATGGAAAGACTGCTTCATGTCAAGAAAAATATTCATATATATAAAAGATGAAAAGTATTATTTCGGCCATTCACAATTGAGGAATGCTACAATGGAGCATAATGGGTACTCTTTCAGGTCCTGTGCAGTTTTCCATTTGAGTAGTCCTGTTGTCAGGGTTTGTACTTCTCAGGGCAATTAATTGAACATTTTTAAAGTAACCATTGGAATACTATCAGACAGTCAACAGCTTAGTATATCAGTTTTCCTACTGTTGTGAGTGTCATGATTGTGTATGTCCTCTTACTTGAAACTCCTTGGTTTTCTTTTATAATGATGAAGCATAAAAACACTTACTGCCAGAAGATTGTCATTATACCCAACTGGGTGAATATGGGCTTCCAGTGCTCGACTCTTTTGCTCGGGTCAATGATTGTTATTGCTATATTTTGTAGCGTTAATGCGGTCTTGCAACCTGCAGAGTGTCCCCTTAACAGTAGGCCATAATTGATTTGGCAATGAAATAATTCATAAGTATAGGTCAGTTAATACACCTCTAAGTCTCCTCAGAAGGTATATTATGTGTGAGAGCTTGGAGTACACATACACTGTGTGCTCATTCACTGATATTTTACTATAAATCATGAATCCCAGCAGTTCGACAGTCTCCATATTATCGTGGTATTCCTTCGCTGATATCTTGAAGCTATGACTTTGAGTGTTTGCAAGAGATACATGTACTGAAAGTAGATCAGCTACTCATTTTTTTCAGGTATATCAAGCTAACCTGCCTGCAACTCTCCCTACGGTCATTGACTTGTGTGTAGCAGAGGACTCATACAGGAGGTGTGTTCAATTACCCAATAAACTCATTTGCACAAGTGGTTCCCATATGTTGAAGAGCGCTAAGACCACGGAATCTGAGCATGCAAAAAGTCGTTTTGACATCCTGGTGGTTATCTTCGGTCTGAAACAGGTCTAGACATGTGGTTAGTCACATTATATTGTTTTAACGTCATATTCTCCCAAAGAACTGATTGACTGTCGACAAGTGAATGTTTTGGACAGATCTGCAATAAATTAAGTTCAGAGTATCTTTGGTATGTTCTGTAGAGCTATAAAGTGTCCCATTCACATTTCATTTTTCTGTCATAGCCATCTCATAAAGCAGAAAATGTGGCTCCTAATTGGAGGCTATCCTACACCAAACACAAGTTCTGTTTTGCTGCAGCTGCTCAAATTCAAGCAGCAACAGCGTTTTTTGTATCAGTGTGTTTCAGAGCTTGCTGACATCTGTGATGGATTGCAGTATGGTCGTCTTCTGATTGATTTGGATGCAGAACTCTTTGACTGTACTTTGTTAATGGGCCTCATTCACTACTGTAAGTGAAAGACAAGCAGAGTTTCACAAGTTCCCGTTAGAAATATTCGCATTTGTATGATAACATTACACTCGAAATGCTCTCACTGCAGTGGCATGTGGACATTAAATGTAGTCTGCTGTTTCAAGTAAACCATTTTTCTTTGCACAAAATCTGGTGATCATCTCTTTTCTATACTATTTAAATTACTTCCGTCAGCTGGGATTGAATAATGTCCACTCCACTTGCTGGCACAGAGGGGTTGAAATCAAATGTGCACTCTGTTTGTATACCAGGGGGGGAGCCGTCATCCTAGATGTCGAATGGGTCCTTCCGGATGACATAAGGAGCACAGGTCCCAGCTAACTGCAGATGATGGCTCATGCTGGTACAAACGTTGTTCGTCGCTTTGGATAGGTAGAGATGCTGTCTAGTACCTGGTGGCTATGTTGACTGCAAGATAAAAGAAGAGGTTACCAAATTTTGCATCGTTGCCAGGGGCTAAGGCTCAGACTGTTCCATGACCACATAGGCTCAGATACCTTAACATGTGCCATGGGGTGGAGAGGTATTGGGATCAGTTTAATGTATCAGGATTCCATTACACAGAGAATATGGCTACATGGGTAGAGGGGGCTGTATGAAGTGGACTGGGGCTTAGAGGCTTTTGGAAAAATACAAACCAGTTTCAGTCTCTGAGGGTGCAGGTTAAACACAGAACGAGGGTAAACCCAGGAATGGTTGGTGTTATAATTGTAAAGTGTTGTAGTTATGCCAGGAAAGAATTGGAACTTCAACCTCTCATAGAAAGCACCGAAACAAAAATCTTCATAGGTGTTGAAAGCTGACTAAAGCTAGAGAGAAGTTCGACTGAATTTTTACCAACGATCTAACGATGTTCGGAAAGGATAGATTTAATTCAGTTGCTGGTGGTGTCTTTGTCGCTGTTAGAAGTAGTTTACCTTGCAGTGAAATTTAAGTAGATAGTTCCTGTGACTTGGTATGAGTAGAGGTTATTCAAGAAAACCGAAGTAAACTAATAATTGGTTCCTCTTACCAATTGCACAGCTGAGATGATGTAATATGTCTGACTAAAATAAGACCCTATACATGTACAAACCACTGTACCAGTATGTAATTCTCCGTGACAGGTACATCGGCCACCAAAATGTATTAGCATTGTTTGTGTTTAGCATTGTTACCAGGCCTGATAGCATAAATAAGGGGTGTGGGCAGCGTAAGATGTTAAGGGATCTCTGTGAAGGGCACGGGCTACCACATACTTGTGCTAGACCTGGTATCGGCACATGACAGAGTTTAAAAGGGCCTCGTTGTGGGTCTACATTGGGTCAACTGGTCTAATCAAGCATGTGACCACCACAAGGGAGGATCATCGTTCTGTGCGCCAAGCACACCATAACCCTTTCCTATTTGTACCTGCCTTCTGAGAACAAGTAATGGACAGTCTGTCATCTCTCACCATTGGTTGGAGACTAGCAGCAACTGCATTAGGAGCTTAGTGAGAGATGTCACCCTGAACTATTTATGTGATGTTGAGGTACTCCAATGGCCAGTACAGTTCTGAGGTATGTCCTCGAGAAACACGTGTGGGACTGGCTAGGACATCAACTCTGTCTCGGTGCCAGTATCCAGAATATCAACGACCATTTACCACAATTGTAGATTATAGTTTTATGACACCCTTCCAAACGGAAGCAGTGCATGCATCTGGACCAGATGGGGCGCAACGTCATGCTGTTGAGTGAGCCCATAGTGCAAAGTTCTTTGTAAATTTGACATGATTTTGTAATCTCTGAAATAACATTATATATCCTCTCAATCCATAAAGTTCCAATTCGTTTCCTCCTCCACTTCTGCGTGCTTCACAAATGTAGTTTCTGAAGAGTTCAAGGAAAATTTGTGTCTCATTTAAAATAGTTACCAAACTCATACAGATATTGTTGTGGATAACTTCGTTCTACCCGTGATATTACGGTGAAAATACATTTATTTCTAAAGTCGGTGGTGGTTACAAAACATGAGAAATTGTTGTAAACGCTTTGTCAGAAAATTATCTTGAACTATTAGTTGAGGTGTCCTCATAAAGTACAAAATAATGGATATGCTAACATACTAGACCTCTTAGCCACAAATAATCCTGAGGAAATTCAGAGTGCCCTCATAGATACAGGGGTTAGTGGCCACGAGGTCGTTGTAGGGAAACTACATACTGCAGTATCCAAATGCAACAAAAATATATCTAAATTAACACACAAAATTTGTTAGGCACCTTCGTAAGAGCCAATCTCCACGCCTTCCAAACTATGTAAAGTAGAGCAGGTACGGCTTACGAAAAAAGCTGTAGAAGGTCAAGTAGAATTCGAACACGATAAGGGTCAGCCTTCAGGATTTAGGAACATATAGTTTGGTCGAACATTATGAAATATCTGGAACAAAACGGTCTATTGACGCACAGCTGTCATATTCAGAAAATATCATTCTTGTGAATCACAACTGGTTCTTTATTCACGCGAAGTAGTGAGTACCATCGACAGAGAATCTCATGTTGATGTATATTTCCAAATTTCCAGATAGCCCTTGACATGGTTCCTCACAAGCATCTTCTGTCAAACAGTGTCTCAATGGACTATCATCCCAGTTGTGCAACTTGTTTTGCAATTTCCCGCCAGAAATATCACACTAGTAATTCACGAGATGTCACTAAGGGAAACAGAAGTGGTATATGGAGTTCCCCAAGGAAGTGTTATAGCCCCTAGAAGCTCTTAATCTGTGTAAACAGTTTGGAGACGAGCTGAGCAGCCCTTCTAAATTGTTTGCAAATGTTGCTGTCATTTGCCCTATAGTAAACTCGTCAAAACATCAATTCGAATTTCAAAATAGTTTACGCAAGATACCTACATGCTGCGAGAAGTGGCATCTGACGCTGAACATCATAAGGTGTGAGCTGCTAGTACGCATCGTTTGTGGTAAAAAAAATTCCTTTAAATTTCGGTTACTACACAATTAATAACAAAATTTAAAGCTCGTCGTTTCATCTAAATACCTTAGTGACTGTAATTATGAGAAACTAAAATTGGAAGCTGAACCAAAGACTGTGGCCGCGCCGTGTAGCTGCGTTGTCTCGGGCGCATTGCCACGGTTCGTGGGGCTCTCCCTGTCGGAGATTCAAGTCCTCCCTCGGGCATGGATGTGTTTGTTGTCCTTAGCGTAAGTTAGTTACAATTAGATTAAGTAGTGTGTAAGGCTAGTGGCCGACGGCTTCAGCATTTGGGTCCCATATTAACTTACCACAAACTTCCAAATTTTCCAAAGAATGCATTTTATTGACAGAACACTTTGAAGATGCAACAGATCTACTAAAGAGACTGCCTACACTATGCTTGCCCTTCCTGTTCTAGATTATTGATGTCTAGTATGCTATCCTCACCAAACTAGATTTAGGTAGGACATTGAAAAAGTTCAAAAAAGGGCAACTTGTTTCCTATTCATCGCGAGAACAGGGGCGAGAGTGTCACATATATGGTAAGCGAGGTGAAATGGCGGGCATTATAACAGAGGCGTCGTACGTCGAGATGTTCTCTTCGAAATTTCAATTACCATCTTTCTCTTCGAATACAAAAGTATTTCGTTGTCTCACAACTACTTAGGGAGAAATAACCTTATTGAAAAACTAAGAGAAATCAGAGCTCGCACGGAGAGATTTAGGTGTTCATTTTTGCCGTGTGCTGTTCGAGAGTTGAGCAGTAGAGAAGTAGCATGAAAGTCTCTGTTACGCACTAAAGTGTGAACTGCAGAGTACTCATGTATCTCCAAGGTGTTTATAGTAACATGATCTCTTATTTGAGTAATTTGATTGATATTTGTAAAAAATTAAATTGGGCGCTGTCGTTTAAATATCTTAAAAATATTCCTTCAATCTTTACTATATAGTGTGGAATTTAAGTTGTAAAATGTGCAAATAATTAGGTATAGCCCTATTTCTTTCTTCTGTTGTGACACAATCACTTGTCTGGTAATTACTCTCACCACAGAATCTGATGCTTCAAGTGTGTTTGCTCATTGGTGGATAGCCCGAGTCTATGTTTGTAAAACAGATGAAATTCTTATAATAATACCTATCCTTCAGGATATTAAATTGTCCCTATTTCTTTCTTACATGATCATTTTGCAAAACTGACTCATCTTAAAAAACACCTTATTCTGTCATTCGACATCCACTGCTTGATAAAAATTATTCTTTGGACCTTCCCGTCACTTAGAGTCTACATTATTCTTGTAGCCAACCACAAAGTTTGGACCGTTTTCCGAAAGTGGTCTCTTAAGTAACTACTATGGCCTGATGCACCCAATTAAATAACAAAGTAGTACTCTGTAGACAAAAATCCGAAACAGAATATTTTTACATATGACAACCAATACAAATCACCATGTATTATATATGTTACATTTTTTCCCACTAGTCATTCTGCATCTTCTCTCATTTGATAAAGGGATCCATTAATATCTCTAGAAAAGTGTCCAGTGTTATTTCCACTATAGCTCTCAAATTGAGAAATTGTTTTCTGACTCTAATTCTACCTCCTCCCCCCTCTCAAATAAGAAAAAGCTCGACTAGTCCGAACCTCACCAGCATAACAAACAACTTACATTTTTGCAAAAAACATTTGCTTAATGATCCTATAAGTCTGGATGCATTAGCTTTTAACACAATCTGCATTTGTTGTGGAACCCAGATAAAGGAACAAACGAATGTCCACTTGGGTAATTTATCTTCTATCTGTGTTTACACTTGGCTCATGGCGTTACCAGTAAAATAAGGATGAACGTATCCCTTTCTTCATAACTATTCTGCATTTTGGGTTTGAAACAAGTTAATGGTACAGGCAGACACTGAACTAAAGAACAGAGTCAATCTATCATGAACTATAAAATACGAGAAAAACGTGAAAATGTAATAGTAAAATCGTTATGCTCAGCACCACGATCTAATCATTATCGTGTGCTTGATATCGTAAACATCACTGTTTGTTTGAGATTGTTACTATGTTAGGATACTGGTAATGTGAACTTTGGTATCCCACATCTCCAAAGGCGATGGTGTAATTGTGCAATCTCCAAAGAAGTTATACAATAACAAAAATTATATAATGGCAAAGTAATAGAGAGGCCTAAAAATTAATTGTAAGAAATGAGACTAAAAATAAGCGTCACAGTATAATAAAAGTTTCAAAAGCAAATTTATGCGGTTGTGACAATAGACCCTAAAAAGTTGTTTCATTTCGTGGTATTTCGGTAAAATTACTGAGGACCTAGCAAACGCGAACTATCATAGGGTAGGTGTCAATGTACCTGCATCACATTTCAAGCACTGATGTCCTCACAGCTAAAACAACACGACCAAATAAGTATCTACTTGATTTACCTGTAATGGAATGTGAGAAATATACTTAGGTATATTCATTCAAATAGTAATTCTTCTCTTTGTAATGGAATTTTCTCTTATCTCTTAAAGGATGAGAAAGTTACAGGTCTATATGCTAACTCAACTCATATCCAGAAATAGCTAAGAAATTGTTTTATTAGAACTGAAAAGCTTTATTGATAAATTCTATTTAATATCAAAGTAACAACATGATTTCATAAAAGTAAAATACAAGACCACAGCAGACATGAAATCTCAGCACAACATTATAGTTTTGCATTATAAGAATTGGCACTGCTTCTGTTTTGGTCTGTCAATATTGTGGTGATTCTTCTGGAATAGCTGGAATTCTTGGGGGATTACATTTTAGCTGGAAAAATCAGGAAAATCTCAGGGAATTTTGCACAATTTTTTACCTAGAGTTAGAATTTAATTATATTGAGTTTTATAAACCACAAATTTAAAATACTTCACATTTCAAAGTGAGTTAATTATGTGAGTATTATTGCATAGAAATTATTTATGTTTAAAAACTGCAGTGAAACTGTTGCTGGTAATGTTGTTGCTTGTGGAAGTATTGGGCCTATTGGAAACTGACATCCAGATATTGACTATTTTGGTCTTAGCATTATTGTTCACATTTACATAGAAACCTTTTAAACACAGATCAATAAACTGAAAAAAATTGCTCAGTGTATCTCAACTTTACAGTGAAATGACACCCCCTCCACTCAATGTTAATTTATCACAGACTTCTTATGATGCCTTGTTGCTTCACATACCTGGAATCCTCAGAAAAATTGTTTTTCAAGTTTTGAGTAGACACCCTGTTCAAAATGCTTTTATAACTGTGGTTCTTCAACTACTCCTGACTAAGTTTATGATGAAATAGTCCAGTGGTGAATCTCTGGAAGCCAGTTTCCAACAAGCAAAATATTTTGACAAGCAGCCACATTGCCAGCCACTGGCTGAATAATTCAGTGAGAAGAATGTCTGTTAAAATCTACAGAAAACAATTAACGCCAGTTACTGTTATATTTTTTGTATTAATGCACAGGCCCCTCATGTGACACCTTTAGTAAAAAAAATATGTCTTTCATTTCACAAATTTAAGATGTATGATCTATTGTCTCACTAAAATACAACATATTATATAAAAATGCTATATGTTCTTCTAAATAAAACAGCTTCAACACGTGTGAAAACTGCCAAAGACGCAGTCAAAGTTTACCATGATTTTTATGAACATTATACCTATCAGTGTCATCATGAATGTTACCCAGCAGGATATGACTGTCTGTTGGGCTGCAGTCATAATAACTTACAGATTTATAGTGACACATTAAACAAAATTCAGTTTTATTATGTGTGTTTACTGTTCGTCAAATTCGGTAGAAACTACCTGTGGTACTGGGTATTTTTGTCAGATGTAACCTACACACCATCCAACACATCTGACATCTTGTTACATGTATTTTATAACATTGTAGGATAAAGTTTATAACATATTATTTTGCAGTATGAGAATGAGTGGTGCCTATGACTGTGTTGTGTTTGAAAGAAAGATTTTGACACTCTGTTACTACTGGTTATATTTGTTTTCCAGGTTTGGTGTATAAAGTACTGCATAATAAATCGATTCCGAGAAGTAATGAAGGCAAAAACCAAGAAATCAGGAAAATTAGATGATTAACCCCCATGTTGCGTGTCTTAATTAAAAAAACAGTGTTTAAATAAAATATACTTCACAGTTATCTCACTCTTCTGTGTGGAATATGAGTAAACTGTACACTCTGCAATGTTTTCAAAAAGTGTACTACTAAAATTTGTTCAAAATGTTTTTGTGTTCTACATTTAAGTATTATAGTGAATGTTTAAGTAAGTATCTACTCAGCACATTACAGAAGTATGTAATGTAAGTATCTCATAGGCATAGATATTTTCTCATTCTCCTAGAGAAAAGAGAATTGCTCCTTTAAAGACTAACACCTTGCTAAATGTAATAATTATCTATAAATGTTACTTCATACATGTGTAAAGTTGAAGACTTTATTTTCATATTTAAATCTATAGCTACATTTTAGCATACTTTCAGAGGTAAGGTATCAAGTATCTGCTAAGGAAATTCTGGTAGTAATTATTAAAAACTACGATAAGTGTGATATCATGATAGCAAAATTTTAAGAAGTGTAGGATTTATTACCAAATTAGAAAAAAAATACAAAGCTAATGAAGAGTGAATAACATTGTAATTGTTTTCAGTTCATTGGTGTCTTGTTATGTTTTGCTAGCACTGTGCCCTTGTGAACACATACATTTTTATAATGCAGAAACAATGTGTCATTTTTATAGTTCTTCACAATTTCATAATAATCTTTATATTTTTAACTTGACTCAATCAGATAAATCCTTCCCATGTTGTAATATGGTCTTTAATGTTTAACTCTAAATTCTTCAGCAATCAGTAGAAATCATATGAAAATGGATTCATTTCTTCATAGAGTATTTTCCAATTTAATTAATACCATCAAATTTTTGTAGGTGAAATGAATCCACCTGTGAAATACAATTCTTGAAAGTCTGCTCCTACAGCGCTTTCAATGCACTCACATTTTACAGGCACAAGTCTATTTTAGTGTTCATATGGGTGGAAGTCAGTTGGCAGTGGCTGATTTAGGAGAAGGGACCGAACAGTGAGGTCATCAGTCTCATCAGATTAGGAAAGGATAGGGAAGATATTTGCTGGGTCATTTCAAAGGAACCATTGTCGCATTTGGATGAAGCGATTTAGGGAATTCATGGAAAACCTAAATCAGGGTGCCCAGACACAGGTTTTAACTGTTGTTGTCGCGAATGCGGGTCCACTGTGCTAACCATTGTACTACCCCACTCAGTGAAGTCAGGAGGAAGTAAATATGAATAACTCGAAATTAAAACAATGCATAGATAATAAATAAATAAATATGTCCAACTATTTACAGACCTTTACATATCTATAAACATTGACTGGAGAATGTAGGATCACCGTGCCATTTTTCAATGTATCTGCTCCAAGTTTTGGGTAGGAGGGCTTTACAAAATGCTGAAATACAGAACTATTATCTATTCAATAATAACATAAAAGACATGGTATTGGAGTAAGTTAATTTGGACATTCTGTAAAGTAGTTATTTTGAATAAACAATAGCAGTACATTCCTTGAACGGCTTTTATGCCAGTCTCTGTTTTTAAGAGTTGATTTGTGACTGTGTTCTTTTCTCTCCATCTGTTATTAAAGCCTGTTAAAATTTTTTTGGAACCTAAATTTTACATTTCAAATATTTCGCCAAGAACCACACTTTCATTCAGTATACAGTTCTGAACACATAAAAATTAGGACGAGACATAGTAACACTGTATTGTGAGTTATCTGTATTCTGAAATCGGAATGATAATACCACTACATCAGACAGTAGTAATATTTCCTGAATTGCAAAATTTTGAAAAAAAAGAAGAACTTGCAGGCTAGGCTCTACTAAAGCTGCTTTTTGAAAATTTCAAATATAATGTAGTTAGGGATCAGATCAAAGGAGGTACACACTTACCAATAATAGCTATTCAAAAGAACTGGTGCTTATTTTTCCTTTTACTACAAATGTCTAGTGTTGGTTATAGAAAAATTAAATAAAAGGAAATCTTATGGTAATTTAATATGTGGTGACTTTAACATAAATTTTCTCTCTGAGGACACTAGCCATTTAAGCTTCAAATGTTTTATGAATAGCTAAAACTATGACTAGATGTTCACATTTCCGACTAGGGTAACAAACCATAGTAATAGCAGTCAGGAGCTAGTTGTAAGTAATATCAATTGCACACTATCCTCTACAAACTTGGGATTCTCAGGCTATAATGCATTAATTATTCAGGCTACTGTGCCATGAGCAGACTTCAACCCAAAAAAAATTATTGTACAGATGAGAAACTTCAATAAAAACAATATGCACACTTCGCTGTCTGATATGCAGTTCCAAAACTGGCAACCTGTAGAAGATGTTCAAACTGTATACAACAAATATGAAGCATTACTAGACATTTTCTGCTAGTATCTGAACTATCACTTCTCCTTACAAACAAAAAAATATGAACAGGAGTGGAAAACCCTCCATCTGGATCACCCTAGGAATCGGCAGATCATCTGAAAGGGAAAGAGAACTTGTCTCTGTTAGCAAAACTGAACTTGACAGTGGTGCAGAATTTAAGAAATACTTTACTTCAGATAAACAGATATTTAGGGTTGTAGTTAGTGATGCCATAAAGCTACAAAATGGTAACCTCCTCAAACAATTGTCAACTAAAAGCAAATGCATGTAGCAAATCATTAATTCGAACACTGGTAGAAGAAAACAACAACCAAGTGTCGTTAATGTAAAAGTAAATTGAAAATCATTTTTCACTAATAAAGTAATATCAGATGTATTCAATCACTGCTTCACAAAACCAGTTGAAAACCTGACTTGGCCACATCAAGAATAATCCTCTTCTTCCATTGCCATTACATCCTGGGTTGGGACTTGGCTTCCTCAATAATTTTCTGGCATTCCTCTCTGGACTTCGCCGTGGACCACCGGTTATGGCAACTGACTCGGGCAGCGTCGTCTCCAGCCGTCGCTCCATCTCAACCTTGGTCACCCTCTTGCTCTTCTTCCTCCAGGTTCACTGCAGCAGGCTTTCCTTGTGGGATCTGCCTCATCGAGTCGCATTACGTGTCCAGCCCATCTCAGTCTACACAGCTTCATGAACTTGACCACATCATCCTCCTTATGATAGTCATAAAGTTCGTCATTTCTTCGCCTTCTTCAGGTCCCATTTTTCATATACAGGTCCTAAAATTCTCTTCAATATACTTCTTTCATGTGATCTCAGTTTGTTTTCACTCTGCTTTGTAATTGTCCATGTTTCTGAGCCATAAGTAAGTTCTGGGCGTATCAGCGTTTTGTAAAGTCGGCACTTAGTCGCTCATGATAGAAGCTTGTATTTAAAATGCAACTTTCCAAAGTAGCATCGATTAGAAGCACTTACGCGAGACATAATTTCAGTAACGGTGGTGCCGTTTGCTTCTATCTTTGAACTCAGACAGGTGAAACATTCCACTCGCTCAAATGTCATTCTATCAAGGGGTATCGTGGGCTGTAAGGGTTGGTTAGTGCCATTATACATATTCTTCGTCTTTCCTTCATTAATCCTCAGGCTCATCTTCTCTGCACTCAGTTTTAGAGCTGAAAATGCACTTTGTAGATCTCTAAGTGTTCTGCTCATTAAATCCAAATCATCTGCATATCCCAGGAATTGAACAGACTTATAGTAGATAGTACCTCTGAATACCCGATTCGCGTACCACTTTCTCAAGTGCCAGGTTGAAAAGTAGGCACGAAAGCCCATCTCCTAGCCTTAGCCCAGTTCGAGTGGGAAACTGAGGTGATAGCCTTGACAGCACTCGCACGGTACACTGGGGGCACTTTAGGGTGACCTCTATTAAACGCACCAGTTTTCCAAGCACTCGAAATTCCCGCATTGCCTCAAAAGGTTTGGCCCAGTTTATTGTGTCATATACAGATTTAAAGTCAATGAAAGGATGGTGCACACCAACATTGAATTCATTGGTCTTTTCTACTGTTTGGCGGAGAGTAAATACCTGGTTTACAGTTGACTTTTCTGGTCTGAACCTGCATTGATAGCTTCCAATAATATCTTCTGCTATAGGTGAAACAGGATATTTGATAGTACTTTACATGTAATATTTAAAAGCGTTATGCCTTTGTCGTTGCTGCATTCAAATAGATCTCCTTCCTTATGCTCCAGATACACTATCCCTACATTCCATTCTTCTGGCAACTCTTCCTTTCTCCACATGAAGCACACAATCTTGTAAATCCTGCAGGTTAGCTCAACTCCTCCAGCTTTCAATAGTTCAGATCTTATAGTGTCAGTTCCTGGTGATTTACTGTTCTTCAATTTGGCAATTGCTTTATTGTTCACTTCTCCTTGGGAAGGGGGAGGTACTATGGCAGCATCTTCTGCAGCGACTGGGATATCTTCAATAGGGGACTCTGAAGATTCCAACAGTTCACTGAAATACTCTACCCAACGCTCCAATGCCTCTTCATCATAGGTTAGCAGTGTCCCATTTTTCCTTTTACACAGGTTGTTGCGGCTTAAATGCTCTTCTTTCACGATCGGTTTTATGATAAAATTTTATAACATCATTTGTTTTTCCAGCTGTCTCCAGTACTTCAATTTGCTTTCTTTCTCACTCCCTTTTCTTTTTCCGATGTAGTTTCTTCCCTTCTTTCCTTTTATCTTGACAATTTCTTACCGCTAGACGAGTATACGCATTCTCAAGCATTTTCCTGTATGCCATATTTTTCTCCTGACTTATTCTCTTGCATTCTTCATCAAACCAGGAATTCCTCAGTTGTTTTCCTTCTTTCCCTAGAACTTCTGCTACCTCAATGCCTGCATCCCTGCAAGTGTTCCATCCTGATCCAGATTATCGATACCATATACTTACTTTTAGGTGTTCCTTTGAATTTTTTTGCATTGGATATTCGAGCTCATAGTTTCGCAATTACAAGGTAGTGGTCTGAATCTACATTAACTCCTTTGTAAGTATGCACATCTACTAAGTTTGAGCAATGCCTGCCATCAATAATTACGTGATCAATGTGGTTGAAGGTAAGCTGATCAGGTCTCCACCATGTTGCTTTATGAATCTTTTTGTGTGGGAACGTAGTGCTACCTACAGCCATGTTACGCGACAGTGCAAACTGAATCACTCTGTGGCCATTGTCATTTTTGTATTCGTGGAGGCTGTGCTTTCCTATTGTTGGGAGATAATCGTCTTCTTTACCAATCTGTGCATTTTTAGTGTTATAGACAGGGTATCTGTCATAAGTTCTCTCGAGCTTCTCAGAGAAGTTGTCTTTATACTGGTCATCTAATACTTCTGTGGGTGCATGTACATTGATCAACGAGTAGTTTGAGAATCGGGTCTTCAATCTCATATCTGAGATTCTATATGTTATTCCAGTGACTCCAGTCACTAGTAGTTTAAACTTTTGTCTCACCGTGAACTCTGTACCAAATTCATGGTGGCTCTCTGAACCATGTTAGAAAATTATTCAGCATCCCATATCAAGCACTCCATGTCGAGCCCATCGTATTTCCTGTAGGGCAATTATGCCTGCCTTTGTTTAATCAGTTGATCTAGCAGTAACCTCAGGGCCCCCACCCTATATAGTGATTGTACATTCCAGGTTCCAATAAACACATCATTTTTTCATTTTCATTTGCCTTTAACAGTGCCATGTCGTCGTCCATAAATCCATCTGGCTTATTTATTCTTAGGTTTCTGAACAAGAATTTTTTACAGGGACGGATCGTTAGCCGGTTGCTCAACCTCCAACTTGTAGGATCAGGATTTATACAAGATTTAATCATTTAGGGAAGCTGGCTTCACTAGGCCTATAGAGCCCACCCTGCCCCATATAGTGCGATACAACTTGTCTGTCTCCTTTTTCAAGACCCCTCTGGCTTTGGTGACCCTGCCAGTAGTTACGCTACCGCTGGCACAGCTTTTGACTTCATCAGAGCACGCAAATTGTCCCGCCCGGCACTGAAGGTGTCTTCAATATGGCAGTGTGCCATGGGAGGGACCTCAGGAATAACAGTCTCCTAAAACTAGAACCAAATTTACGACCTGACGCACTGATCTTAATGCTAACATCAGAAATAGAAATAGACAATATAATTCTAAGCAAAATAAAGTAAAAATCATCTACTGGATAAGAGCAAATCCCTCCTTCAGAACTGCAGTAACCTTATCAATAAACCATTGCCTCACATAATAAAACCTTCATTCCTGAATGGTACGTTTCCTAGTAAATTCAAAATTGCAAAAATAATACCTGTTCATGAAAAGGAGAGTAAAGAAGATCCTAGCGAATACGATGGCAAGCAGACTTAATTCATTTCCAAACAAAGCAAAAATCTTTTCACTTCCTCGGTTTAGATTCCAAGGAAAGAAAACTACTGCTGATGCAATACATGAATTATTAACTCTTACTCTGGAGCTCGTCAACAAAAGTCTTCCAGCTATAGGTATTTCCCAGACCTCACATATGTCTTCGACATGGTTAATCAGAGCATCTTGCTGCAAAAGACAAGTCACATTCCTATGGAATAAGAGGAATCACCCATGACTGGTTTGAAAGATCAAGAGAAATATGTTGAATGAAATGAAGTCAATCCATCAAGAAGAGCCAGCACTCCACATTCTTCCACACAAAAACAATAAAGCAAGGTATTTCCCACAATTCAGTATTAGCCATCACGTTGTTTTTATTTTACACATAAGCTATCAGACGCCAAAACCATTGTGTTTGCTGGTGACACCACTGTTCTCATATCGACTACAGAAGAATCTCTCCAGTCTGCTGTGGAGAGAACCGTAGATCAATTAAACACGTGGCTTTAAGTTAACGTGCTGATTCTTAATGTGACAAAGACAATCAGACTAACTTTTCTCACTGCCAATATGGAAATCTAATGGTACCAACTATATCACTGGACAACAATAATGTTGAATTTTAAATGAAACTAAATTGTTAGGAGTTTCCAGAACTGATACCCTTACTTGGAAAAAGTACATTGATTTAACTATCAAAAACTCTATAAAGTACATTTTATTATAAGATCAATAAGGAATGTATTATGTTCTTTTCCACTCGATACGTAATTATGTAATATTTTCTTCTTAAAGTTCAGAGTCAGTAAAGTCATTTAAATTTCAAAAGAAAGTAATCAAACAATTTTATTCAATCAGCAAAGAGAAACATGCAAACCACTATATAAAAAGTTGAATGTATTGACCCTTCCATGCTAGTAAGTACTAGAAATATTACATTCCACTAACAAAACATGAAGCCAACAATTTATATTATCTAGAGCAGTAGAGTTCAGAATATTCAGTCGCTTTTGACTTAGAGAAGTTCAGAAGATACCCTGAACCGAAAGTTATTTTTTCGCCAATTCATAACATACGCTGTACTGAAAATTAATTTTTTCTTCTATGTTTGAGGGAATAACTTTGATAAAATACATTTCTGACACATTTGAGTGTGCACCTTAGTGATCTAAACATATTCAGCAACCTACACTATGTCAAGGTTGCTGTCGATATAGTAATAGTAAGTATGTAATCGAAAGTGTCCGGACACCGTCAAAAACATACGTTTTTCATATTAGGTGCACTGTGCTGCCACCTACTGCCAAGTACTCCATATCAGCGAACTCAGTAGTCATTAGACATCGTGAGAGAGCAGAATGGGGCGTTCTGCGGTATGCTGTACGCGAAATTTCTACACTCCTAAACATCCCTAGGTCCACTGTTTCCAATGTGATAATGAAATGGAAACATGAAGGGACACGTACGGCACAAAAGCGTACAGGCTGACCTCGTCTGTTGACTGACAGAGACTGCCGACAGTTGAAGAAGGTCGTAATGTGTAATAGGCAGACATCTATCCAGGCCATTCACACAGGAATTCCAAATTGCATCAGAATCCACTGCAAGTGCTATGAGACTTAGGCGGGAGGCGAGAAATGTTGGATTTCGTGGTCGAGTGGTCGAGTAGCTGCTCATAAGCCACACATCACGCCGATAAGTGCCAAACGACGCCTCGCTTGGTGTAAGGAGCGTAAACATTGGACAATTGAACAGTGTAAAAACATTGTGTGGAGTGACGAATCACGGTACGCAATGTGGCGATCCAATGGCAGGGGGTGGGTATGGCGAATTCCCAGTGAATGTCATCTGCCAGCACGTGTAGTGCCAACAGTAAAATTCGGAGGCGGTGGTGTTATGGTGTGGTCGTGTTTTTCATGGAGGGGGCTTGCACGCCTTGTTGTTTTGTGTGGCACTGTTGTCACAGCACAGGTCTACATTGATGTTTTATTCACCTTCCTGCCCCCCCCCCCCCTCCCGTGCCACCTGTTAAAGAATTATTCGGGGATGGCTATTGCATCATTATTTGGCACATTCGAGCACCTGTTCTCATAATGCACGGTCAGTGGTGGACTGGCCTGCACAGAGTCCTGACCTTAATTCTATAGAAGACCTGTGGCACATTTTGGAACTCCGACTTCGTGACAGGCCACACCGTCCGACATCGATACCTCTCCTCAGTGCAGCACTCCATGAAGAATGGGCAGCCATTCCCCAAGAAACCTTCCAGCACTGATTTAACGTGTGGATGCGAGAGTGGAAGCTGTCATAAAGGCTAAGAGTGGGTGAACACCACATTGAATTCCAGTATTACCGATGGAGGGCGCCACGAAAGTGTAAGTCATTTTCAGCCAGGTGTCCGGATACCTTTGATCACATAATGTATATCGCTATGGCGTATTCGTAATCAAGTCAAAATCGGACAGCAAGGTCGTCAATGAAGTACAATACTTTGAGCTAAAAGCGCTTATACTACTGACACCAACCAACAGACAGAACAGAATAGAACAGAGCTCCTGGTTGGAGAATGGTGCTATTCACACAAACATCGAGTATTCCAGAATATACAAAAATTATAAGCATAAGAAATTCGTAGAACCTTCCAAAAATGAAGAATATTAAATAGCAAATAAATTCTGCTGGTCGGTTTTTTTTCTTTTTCCCAAAGGAACATTCCTGGTGCACAAAGGAAGGATTGTGGCAAAGTGGACCACGGTCGCAGACTGTTCCGTTCCCTCCCCCCACAGGAATCGAGGAAACTGTAGGGAATGTGGAGTAGAGATAAAAATAATATCAATGAGTTATTTGTTTATGCTCCCTTCTTTTCCCTTTTTAAATTATTATTAATATTACCGAAAATAGTAGGAAATCGACAGTGCAGGGAGGAGGGAGCAGCAAGTCACCAGACTCAGTGAGGCTATCAACACATAGGTTTCCAGAGAAGAACATTCTGATGACCAGAGAATAACCGGTTCTAACAGTGCAAAAGGAATTCATCAATTCCTCACAGCAGTAAAACGTCAACTCTGCAGTGGGTTAGAAACGACACTACAAAGGAAATCGCAGAAAAATTGCCTGTATTTCGGATTGTGGATAACTGCGCAATGGCGCTCATCAGAGAAATGCCAAAAATCAAGGACATTTTTCTTTTCATCACCAAACAAGTAGTGAACTGTGTGTCCATTTGTGGGAAGTAACTTGAGTCCAGCAACAGGAGCAGGTGTGCAGGTATCTGACGAGAAGTCATATAGATAACTAGGACCAGCATCTGTTGCACCAAGAACCAAATATCTATTGCCGATCCACACACCAGGCGATGCTCGTCTGTGTCCAGAACATCACACACAGTGGAATGTCTGCAAGGTGAATCCCGTAAAGAAGTGGCCAGCATGCTTGCTTTCCACTAACGGTAAGTTATCATGCAGAATAGATGTTACTGGCAAGATACGGAGTACACACCAATCGCCAAGTGGCACGCTAATCGATGTGGGATGCTTCCTCTCAGTCACATTCACTGACCAGTGTTGCTGAAGGAAGCCATAGATCCCTTTGTGGATGTCAAGCGTGTTGGAAATATTACAGTACAGACATAGCTCAGTTCGAGGAAAATAAGGCAGAAGTAAAAGAAGGGCAGCAGGATGTCTGAAAGCTGGATAGGGCCTGAAACAGAACATGGTTCAAGGATTTCCAGCAGCAGGTTGCAAAGCCACATAGGACAACGGCAACACAATAACGTCTGAGAGCTGACAAAAAGCACTGTCGTTCCATCAAGGACATGATACTGAGCTAAACCGGCCCTACATAATGGGAGGGTGAATGTCTCCTACCTTATCTTGAACAGCAAGCCATGGCAAACATATGAATGTAGTGCCTCTAGGATGTGGTGGGCCACGGACGGCGGAATAGGAAATGTCTCTGCCACGTGGGGGGTATGTGACGCCAAATAGACATTTACATGTGCTGTCCATTCCAAAAGATCGAGGACGTGTGAACGATGATCTAGGAGCCCAGCTCGTATATGGGCAGTTGGCGCCGGCAGTTGAGGTCAATGGTGCACCACAGATCACTTGCGAAATCGAGTCCTAAGCTTTGGATAGTAGCAGCTACACGCAATTGAGCAGCGCTGTCTGCAGGAAGGCCTGCACCTATAGTCATGGCGCTCAATTTATTGACTTTAAGGCACCTAACAGAAGCTCTGCCATAGGTGGTAGCCATGTCAGTGATTCCCTGACCTTAGAATCACAAGAAAGAACGATGGCGAGATCATCCGTATAAGCAGTGCAATTGAACATATGACCACCAAGAGACATCTCAGACACACGTTGATGGAGACCACAGAGCAATGGTTGCACGATGAAAGCACACAACAGTGCAGAGAGCAGCCAGCCTTGATGCCCCGAATGACAGATCAAGATGGGAGGAGTGAGTCGGCCAGTCTAGGGTACTCGGATGAAGCACCACGAAGGAGACACATTACGATGTCGATGGTACTGTCAGAGTATCTTGTGTTTCTGAGCATCCCTCCCAGGCAGCTGATATGGACCAAATAAGACACCTTGCTGGATTCAAGAGCTGCCAATAGTCCAGGCACATGACAAGCAGGTGCAGAAGTAATCAAGTCCCGATTGCGACAGAGTGCAGTGTAAATGTCATTGGCATCTTCCAAAGAAGTTTGATCAGGGGAAACAACATATCAGGCCATTCATTTAAGCTGTGCAGGCACAGCTGGGTAAATATCTTTGTGTCGCTATTGAGCAACGTCAGTGGCATAAGAAAGTAAACTTGTCTATGACATTGTCTAGCATTACTGTTTTCCATTTTATTTGCAAATAACATGCGTACAAGTTTACATGTACTGTGCTGCGCTGTTTATTTACATGTGCATTCCTTGTTTCCTGCAAGGAAACGAGGAGGATGAGCCTGATTACTAAGAAGTCATGCTGCAGGATTTATTTACTTCACTTGTTCATAATGTGGCTCTATTGTTCGTATTTACATTGTCACATGACAGAACGTCCTATGAATCAAAGACAGAGCCATTCATTACTCAGTGTTATCCAGAGATGTACAGTACAATACGTTGGAGCAGTACTGATACAGTGCAATTTACCTGTATTATTCTGCGACTGTTCTCTTGAGTGTAAATATAATATTACTAATTGGTTTTAGAAGAAGCTACTATTTCAGAAGTGTTTACCATTTTTAATTTCCCTACTGCAGGCCATGCTGCTGTTTGTAGGCTCTAATAAAGTCTTGTTAATTACCAACACAATAGACTTGAAACATATATGTAATTTTTCATGGAGGCTTCATATTAAATCCTAAAGTTGATCAAAACCTTTTGTAAGCATCTTTTGTGATAACTGTTGACTAAATTGATATAGATCTGTGGGTACCGTATTTGCAGCATCTTTTGCATGACACACTTCTTTTCAACAAAAGCTATACCTTAAGGGTACGTTTCGTACTAGATGAATGTAGCAATGACAATGTTATGGCTATTGATTGAAATTGACAAGGATGCTACTATTCCCAAAGGTCTAAGTTTGCTTTGGGGTGTTACTTGATTCAAGTTTACACAGATTATGTTAGAGTAGCCTAAAAGTCCTTGACATAGGAAGATTTGTTTACATTTTCCAGATCACTTTCGACCACACTCAGAAACAGCACTCTAATGGTTGAGTTGTGTTCATGAAACAACATAAATAAAGTGAAGTCTCCCTACAATGAGGCCACACAGTGAATATGCTGTGAGGATGATCAGATGAAGGCATGTGTAATATTTAGCAGCAGGTCAATGGACTAACTGCAAACTCAACTATTACCATTATTGTATTTTAGATAGAGTATGACATCAACTGACAGGCTTCCAAATAGGTTTCAGTACAAGCATGCTGCCTCTGAATGACACATGTTAAGTGTTACGGTATAAGCTCTTACTGTTAATGGTAAAGTATCAATAGTAATTAATCCAGATTGTTACTGTTAATGTAGGGCAATATCTTAATATTCTTCTCATTATCCAGAATTGCCACAACAGAAAGTGAATTATAGGTAAATTGTATGGTACTGAAGTGGCAGATAGGAAAGTTTATTTTCAGAAAAAAAGTTGTATAATATTTAATATTCCCAGGGGCTTTAGTGATTACACATATTAATTGCACTATTACTATCAAATGTGTGATACCTGTTGTTTTGAAACTGCTGCAAAACAGAGTTTGACATTTCATAGAAAAACTTAGCACATTAAATTAATTATAGTATGACATACTTTTAAGTAGCACAGGTGTCCAACGAAAAAAATAGAAAGTAATGTATCTTGCATAGTTGAAGCATGAGGTGAATGGAAAAAAAATTCTGCATATTTCTGCATCTTTCTGAGGCATGAAACTTAGTATGCAATAGAAACTTTTTAAAAAAACCTAATAAAGTGTCTGACATTAGAAAACTGTAAATGGAAAGTGGGGCCAGAGTTGCACAGATAAGAAATATAATATTCTACAGGTATCAATTCTAGGATCACTTGTATTCAATGAATATGCAAATAATATTCCTTCAGCAGTTAGTGACAATGTTTTGATGTAAGATCAGTTGAGGGAATGGCCACAATTTTACAAAGTGAATGCACAATTTATAACTCGTAACTGTCTAATAACAACTATAAAGTTATATTAATATCTTAAATATATTTTATTCCATAGCCCAACATGCATTCTTCAAATATAGAATGAATGAACTGAATTTTCGTCATAGTTAAAGGAAGAGGTGAAAGCCTAGTGTGCCTAGTTACTACTGGAAATTGAGGTAACTGGCCTGTAGCTGTCTTGGTTTCTTACAAACAAATATTTTATGGAATGTGGATAAGTGATCCTGTTGGTAAACATCTAAACCACACAGAAATTACAGCAGATCATTTGAACCAAACTATATACAGGTTACTAGCATTGTAAGAGCACTCTTAGAGGACAGTAGGGTGTGAAAATAATTCATATTTTGGAATAACACAGTCTTAATTAAGGAATAAGAAGTAAAATTAGGGATAAAACAAAAATGTTGATAAACATTTGTTAATTCATTCAGTGCAGATGTAGAGAAAATCATTAGCAAAGTTAATTGTCTACCTCTCAATCAAGTAGAACTGTATTTAATGGACTTTGACTGCTTTCTTACTATTTATTTTTTGGTAGTGAAGAGTGTTTTTTTATGTCCATAAACTTCATTTTTTGGGTGTGATGTTAAGAAAACGTGACATCTTATCCAGAATCCATTATATTTATCACTTTTGGTATGTACTGCCTGACATTTAAACTTAATTTTGATTACCTGTGAACTTTTAGTTAAAATACCGTGTTCACACGCACATATACACACACATACACACACACACACAAATATTAGTGTGTATTTACAATATTTTTGAGTTGTTTGAAGTTTGCCCATTTTGTATTTATTTCTTATTTTGTATATATCTCCAACATCAGGCTGTTTCTATTATCGTCATAACGTAAGATTTTTTTACGCAACAACTGGAACTTTTAAAGAGCAGTTGAGCTCAGATAATACTTGGTATACCTCCTCTGAAAACTATGTGGAACAGACATTTCAAAATCCCTTTAATAACTGAAATACGTTACTGGTAGATTGAATGACTACTAATACATCTGATCTCTTTGAGGATGTCCACATTGAAACTGGTATCAATGACTATGAGGCTGTAGCAGTGACATTAACTACCAAGTGTGTAGAGCAACTGAAACAAGGACAAAGGCTTACATGTTTTGTGAACTACATACATTCAGTAGTGTTAAATTTCAAAGAGAAAGTGGAAAAGTTAAATTTGGGTAGTAGCTTGTAGAGGATCTATTGCTCACGTTTAGAAGAACAGTTGATCAAAAACTGTATAGATATGCACCTAACAGAGGAGTTCTTTTTGAGAGGGTCCCTTGATATACAGTCATTGTAAATAAAATGCAAAAGAGCAAACAAGTACTGCACAAAATGTGTAATAGATAGGAAAGGACACCTGTGTCTAGCCGTGATCATTAAGAGATGCCTATATGGTAGCACTCAAGTTGGAGATACCCAGTTTGAATCCTGGTGGTGGCAAAGTTTTCCTCATCACCAAACTTTGTACCAATATCCTGGCTCAAATCACAAACCTCTCCACAGTGTTTGATGGAGTGATTAACTGTGAAACTTGACTCTGATCTGTCCATTGAGTGTGATCAAAAAGCTTTGTGGGTCCTTTGGTACTCTTCAAGAGGAGAAAGAAATTCTGGTCATAAATAAGGCTACTTGTTGGTGGCTCCAAAGTTTATGCAGAGACAATCATGGATGAAATAAGAATCAGAATTTGAGGCAGCAAAGCAAAAGTGTACCTAGTTTAATTCAAACACTGTTATAAAATGAGTAGTATAGATATTAGTGATAGTGGCATTGTGAAATAGCAGAAATCACTCAAATTTAACAAGTCCAAAGTGCCTAATGGAATCTCTGTGAGATTTTATATTGATTGTACAAATAAATCACTCCCTTTCTTAACCATGATATACAAATGGTTCCTCTAACAAAAAATTATCTCCTACAGTTGGATGTAGGCAATAGGCCACTTCTGTTTACATGAAAGGTAGCAGAAGTGACCCGCAACAGTACCTTCCAATATCATAACATATTCTGAGCTCAAAAGTAATAGGCATTTTAGACAGAAAGAGTTGCGATTTTCTCACATAAGGTACAGAAATTTACTCATGAAGTCAATGTGGTAGATTTAGTATTTCATGACTTTCTAAAATCATTAGAAGTAAGACCTCACCAACACTGTTTAACGAATATGCAAGGACATGGGTTATCGAATGAAATTTGTAAATGGAAAGAACACTTCTAGGCAGGGAAAACGTAGTCTTTATCTCGGATGGGACAGGTGTCCCCCGGGGAATACAGTGACACCCTTTGCATTCATGTTTATATTAATAACATGGCACTCAGTATTAATAGTAACACCAGAGGTTTTTGTAGATCCCGCCTTGTGACTAAAAATTTCTTCTGCTGAACGAAGAGTAACAGTTGGTGCTTTATATAGTACGAGTGTTACTGGGACTTCCATTACATCTTTTCTCGTCTTTTCCATGATAAGAATGAATCCAGATTTTTTAAACAGAACACCTCCTGGCACCATTGGAGTAGCTCATGAATCAGGGTGGATGGCGGCTAAAAATTTTCTGAAGTTCTTTACCAGTCATGCTTACTCGAGCAAACAAAATACACTCCTTATTATAAAGGGAAATCACGCATCACATGTCACTCTGGAGTCATTTGACTTTTGTAGGAATAATAGGATATGCCTACTAGGACTTTCAGTTCATACAAGTCACAGTTTGCATCCATTCGACGTGTCTTTCTATTGTCCACTGAAGACTGCCTGTTCTCAAGCCTGTGAAGATTATTTAGGCCTACTGTCTAACCCGGGAGCCATGATTACAATCCACGAGGTAGCTGGAATATTTGGCAAAGCATACCTCAGAGTGAGTAGTATACAGACTGCTGTGAACAGGTTCGGAGCTACTGGCAATGAGCCTCTAGACAGCAAAATTTTTATGGATGAAGATTTTCAAGCCTCGTACACCACTAATAATGTTGAAAACAATCAACAGGTTGCTCTTGCCACTGGTCAGCAACTCATTCCCTCGGACTTTTCTTAAGACCGCACGATGTCAGCAACCCCACCGAAACAGCCTACCATTTCCTCAGCTGTTCCTCCACAGCCATCAAATTCCTCGACACTCCCTCCACACTCAGCACTTTCTTCCAATGGGCAGCAAAAAAACAGCCAGGAAACTAAGGAAGAAACTGGCTTCTTACAACATTTCTGGAAGCCCTGTGAAATGAATTCTTGAAAACAAGGAGGAAGAAAGAGATTTGCTAGAACTGAAAAGACAAGAAGGATTGAAAAGAAAATCTGAAACACTAGCTTCAAAGAAATCCAAGTGCCCAAATGACCGAAAATTACAGGAAACTAGCAAGTAACTGGACTACTCATCATCTGATGAATCAACTCAACGAATTCTTTATATGGAGGAAGACGGCTCTGATACTGAAACAGTGTTAGAAGAAGTTGTCCAAGACTGCATTATTTGCGGAGAACATGAAAAGGAAGGGTTGTGGTGTCAGTGCTTCGTGGCAAATCTGGGGTACATGCTGCATGTCGTGGCTGCGATGATGGTGAAGCGAAAGACACGCCCTGGAAGTGTGATTCTTGTGTATGAACTGTATTGCCTGCGTAATTAATGTTATTCTAAATTTCTGTTGTGAATAATATTTCACAACTGAGTTTCAGTATGAGCAATCTGGTACTGTATCTTTGGTGTTGCATCTTTGAATTTTATGCATTATTTCTCTGAATTTTTAAAAATTTTCCCTCTTAATGTAAACGTCCCACCCCCATGAACCATGGACCTTGTCGTTGGTGGAGAGGCTTGCGTGCCTATAGCCGCAGCGTAGGTGCAACATCAACGGAGTGGTATCTGTTGAGAGGCCAGACAAACGTGTGGTTTCTGAAGAGGGGCAGCAGCCTTTTCAGTAGTTGCAGGGGCAACGGTCTAGATGATTGGCTTATCTGGCCTTGAAACACTAACCAAAACGGCCTTGCTGTGCTGGTACTGCGAACGGCTGAAAGCAAGGGGAAACTACAGCCGTAATTTTTCGCGAGGGCATGCAGCTTTACTGTATGGTTAAATGATGATGGCGTCCTCTTGGATAAAATATTCCGGAGGTAAAATAGTCCCCCATTCGGATCTCCGGGCGGGATCTACTCAGGAGGACGTCGTTATCAGGAGAAAGAAAACTGGCGTTCTACGGATCGGAGCATGGAATGTCAGATCCCTTAATCGTGCAGGTAGGTTAGAAAATTTAAAAAGGGAAATGGATAGGTTGAAGTGAGATATAGTGGGAATTAGTGAAGTTTGGTGGCAGGAGGAACAAGACTTTTGGTCAGGTGAACACAGGGTTATAAATACAAAATCAATTAGGGGTAATGCAGGAGTAGGTTTAATAATGAATAAAAAAATTGGAGTGCGGGTAAGCTACTACCAACAGCATAGTGAACGCATTATTGTGGCCAAGATAGACACGAAGCCCATGTCTACTACAGTAGTACAAGTTTATATGGCAACTAGCTCTGCAGATGATGAAGAAATTGATGAAATGTATGATGAGATAAAAGAAATTATTCAGGTAGTCAAGGGAGACGAAAATTTAATAGTCATGGGTGACTGGAATTCGAGAGAAGGAAACATTGCAGGTGAATATGGGTTGGGGGAGAGAAATGAAAGAGGAAGCCGCCTGGTAGAAAACAAACGTCTCAAAAATGAGATCGACAGGAAGTGCAAAATGGCTAAGCAAGGATGGCTAGAGGACAAATGGAAGGATGTAGAGGCTTATCTCACTAGGGGTAAGATAGATACTGCCCACAGGAAAATTAAAGAGAGCCACTTGTTTGAATATCAATAGCTCAGATGGACACCCAGTTGTAAGCAAAGACGGGAAAGCAGAAAGGTGGAAGGAGTATATAGAGGGTCTATACAAGGGCGATGTACTTGAGGACAATATTACGGAAATGGAAGAGGATGTAGAAGAAGATGAAATGGGAGATATGATACTGCGTGAAGAGTTTGACATAGCACTGAAAGACCTGAGTCGAAACAAGGCCCCGGGAGTAGACAACATTCCATTGGAACTACTGATGGCCTTGGGAGAGCCAGTCCTAACAAAACTCTACCATCTGGTGAGCAAGATGTATGAGAGAGGCGAAATACCCTCAGACTTCAAGAAGAATATAATAATTCCAGTCCCAAAGAAAGAAGGTGTTGACACATGTGAAAATTACCGAACTATCAGTATAATAAGTCACAGCTGCAAAATACTAATGCGTTTTCTTTACAGACGAATGGAAAAACTGGTAGAACCTGACCTCGGCGAAGATCAGTTTGGATTCCGCAGAAATGTTGGAACACGTGAGGCAATACTGACCCTACGACTTACCTTAGAACATAGATTAAGAAAAGGCAAACCTACATTTATAGCATTTGTAGACTTAGAGAAAGCTTTTGACAATGTTGACTGGAATACTCTCTTTCAAATTCTGAAGGTGGCAGGGGTAAAATACAGGGAGCGAAAGGCTATTTACAATTTGTACAGAAACCAGATGGCAGTTATAAGAGTCGAGGGGCTTGAAAGGGAAGCAGCGGTTGGGAAGGGAATGAGACAGGGTTGTAGCCTGTCCCCGATGTTATTCAATCTGTATATTGAGCAGGCAGTAAAGGAAACAAAAGAAAAATTCAGAGTGGGTATTAAAGTCCATGGAGAAGAAACAAAAACTTTAAGGTTCGCCGATGACATTGTAATTCTGTCAGAGACAGCAAAGGACTTGGAAGAGCAGTTGAACGGAATGGACAGTGTCTTGAAAGGAGGATATAAGATGAACATCAACAAAGCAAAACGAGGATAATGGAGTGTAGTCAAATTAAGTCGGGTGATGCTGAGGGAATTAGATTAGGAAATGAGGCACTTAAAGTAGTAAAGGAGTTTTGCTATTTGAGAAGCAAAGTAACTGATGATGGTAGAAGTAGAGAGGATATAAAATGTAGACTGACAATGGCAAGGAAAGCATTTCTGAAGAAGAGAAATGTATTAGCATCGAGTATGGATTTAAGTGTCAGGAAGTCGTTTCTGAAATATTTGTATGGAGTGTAGTCATGTATGGAAGTGAAACTTGGACGATAAATAGTTTGGACAAGCAGAGAATAGAAGCTTTCGAAATGTGGTGCTACAGAAGAATGGTGAAGATTAGATGGGTAGATCACATGACTAATGAGGAGGTGTTGAATAGAATTGGGGAGAAGAGGAATTTGTGGCATAACTTGACAACAGGAAGAGACCGGTTGGTAGGACATGTTCTGAGGCATCAAGGGATCGCAAATTTAGCATTGGAGGGCAGCGTGGAGGGTAAAAATCGTAGAGGGAGACCAAGAGATGAATACACTAAAGAAATTCAGAAGGATGTAGGTTGCAGTAGGTACTGGGAGATGAAGAAGCTTGCACAGGATAGAGTAGCATGGAGAGCTGCATCAAACCAGTCTCAGGACTGGAGACAACAACAACAACAACAACAACAACAAATGTAAACGTTTATATATTTGTCAAGTTACCGACCCCAATTCGTCATCTTACCCCTTAGGTGGAGTAAGTTGACGAAAAATATTTTTCATATTTCTAGAAGTGATAACAGCATTTAAATAACTTTTATTCAACATGAAAAATTAAAATAACTGTCCCTTTAAATTTCAGGTTGTTAAACCATGTACGAAACCGTGGGAAAAATCTGAAGTTTATTTCGTCATCTTGCCTCACCTTCCCCTACACAAATATTCAGTCTATTTCGAATAAAATTCGAAGTGGTTTAACGACTTACTAATTTCTTTAAATGTTCAGAAATGTAAAACAGTGCGCTTCATAAATCGTAAAAGCGTTGAATCCGGTGACAACACAAATTATACATAACTGGAATCAGTGACCTAATAGAAATACCAGGTTGTAAGAAATTATGTATCAGTATATGATGTAGGCTCAACTGGCAGACTTGAGTTCAGTCATAGGAATTCTATGAAAATGCATTCAGTCTAAAAATGAGATTCCTTACAAAATACTCATGCGACCCATCCTAAAATATTGCTCAAGTGTGTTGAAACCAACAAATGGCCACAGGTGTGTCTGACTAGCGGACGCTCATCGCCGAAATTCCTGTACTGAAAAGTATGTTAATCCTAGAAATCTTACTTAATAACTTTCAATAATCAGTACCAAATGAGATATCTAGAAATATACTGCAGGTACCAATGCATCACTTCCGTATGGACTGCGAAGATAACGAACAACGCTCACAGAAGTACGTATTCAGGCAGTCAGTCTTTCCGCACTCCATACGAGGATGGAACGAGAAGAAACCTTAATAGGTGGTACCATTTCAGTACTCTCTACGGTGCACTCCACAGACTACATAATTAAGTAGATGTAAATGTCCTAGATTTCCCATAAAGTATACCGCTTATTTACCTTAGCAGCGTAGCATCCCTGGAGTAAATGAGTGCTTTCGTATTCATTTATTTAACAATTTCAGTATTCACTACATTCAAGTGTCTCGTGTTGGAACTTAATATCGATGATCAAGTTGTAATAACGTTAAGACATCGAGAGCTACAACTCAGAGATTAGTACGAAATGTAAATCCTTACATTACTACCAGTTGTATATAGTTCAGACTATCAGTGGTGAATTCTTTTAAAGCAACGTGCCAAATGGACAGCCCGTCAACGCCTCGTTTATAATTAATCTGTGACATCCACATCACTCCACATGCCGGAGATCGGTATTCCTTATTACGATTGAAACTGGTAAGCGTATCTATTGACATTTTAATGTATTTCCTCTTCGTATCACTCACGTAAAATTAATGTGTAACTTCATTACTGTGCGAAAGCATTACTTTTTACATTTCGTTAGGGTGGACAGTAGTACTGTGTCAGCTAATAAAATCTTTGGCGCAACAGGTTAAGTATTGTCATTCGTTGATTGAGTGCGAAGAATGGAATATTCTGTGTCATTGCGCTGAAATTGTTGTGGAAGTTGGAGACTTGTCTACATATATGGCTGCTATTATTCTTCAGAAACGTAAATATATTTGATTCCATCTCGTCATGGCCGGAAAGATAGATGACGCAGTAAGTAAACTGAATGATTATTAATACGAGGACCGGCAACTTATTGTAATTTGTTAAAAATAATTTATTTGTTTGCAGTATGAGCTACTACTTAAAACGTACCGCAATATTTCGATGAAATGCCTTCTGTCTTGCGTACCAACGCAAACAGAAATGAAGCCGAGACGTGGAGAGGTAATTATTAAAGATAATTGATTGATTTATAGCTTAGAATTCAGGAACGGAATTACTCAGTTTAAAGGATTTTTCAACGTGAATGAAGGGTGATAATGTTTTATATGTCGTAAAACGCGCAGTTTCTGAGGAAAAAAGTGCTTCTGGATAATTTATTATGCTCACATAGTTTGACAGCAAAGTGTGTAATCTTGCCGCTGCCATTATAGGCAGTGTTTTATTTTAATATTTATGTCTGGGTATTATGGCAAATTAATTGCCTAACCTACTTTTTCATTCATTAAAGCCAAAGTTGGTAGAAAGAAATTTTTCTTTATCGGCCAAAACAAATTTCCTAAATTAGTCTAACATGGAAATAAAACACTATAAATAAAATTGATTAATCAGGTAACTTCTTAATCTTAGAAATTTAGCAAACGGTACGCCCAGCCACAGTGACAGAATATAATTAAGATTTTATACTGTTCTGTTTATCAAGAGTAGGAGTTGCACATTCAGGGAGCTGATTTTTCAACTGTTTCTCTCACAGGTTTGCAATATAATTTCGTGCAAGGTGATGCTGTTTGGATCAGCAAAGACGGTTTACGTATTTCTTTACTGCATCATTGGACGATATTGGATTTGACTTAAGCCTAGTGTTTTTAAAGAAAAATAATTTTTGTTTGTATGTAATACAAATTACAAGAACTATGAAAAGAAAAAAAATATGTTCTGATAATGCACAGCACAAAAGCCTGATACTGGTACTTACACTCTACATCCAAATACTGATAAATTTCATACATTTTTACATCAATCAGGAATATTGGTCTCTTCATTTTCTATCACAGCAAAATAATGTTCTGACACATATAACACTGAGATTAAGTTTAACTTTGCAGATTACAGATCTGAATTTGTCTATTCCAAATACAATGAAATGCACTAAAGGAATGCCATATTTCAACTCTCAGAATATGCGAGCAGCAGAGGTTTCCTACATTAAGATATCACATGTAGCTGTAGCTGTATGTTAAAAATCATTTGCTGCAGTAAGTATCTGCTACCAGAAACAGAAATCATTAGTGTGGTGATCACACTATCCCCTCTGAGTAAAACAGTATGTACAGTTTTGGTTATTTCTGAGGCAAATCTGTATACAGGATGAACTGTCAAATTCACTAAATTGATTAACAGATTTTTTATTGATTTTTTCCTGTTTGGAGTGTGTAAACCTTGCATTCACTTTTTTTAATCAGCAGAGAAGTCAATATTAAAATAGTATAATACATTCAGTATCACTCATTCAAGAGGACATAACATCAATATATTTTGTTGCCACATAAATTTCCATTGCCGGAGGCTTCTCATTCAGAAAATTCTTACGCACGTCACACTGTAAAGAACCTTTCTGTGCTTAGTTTGGTTTATTATTGCATTCTGATGCAGAAATACAAAAATAAATCTTTCTCCTTGAAGTAATTATAAACACGAACCTGCATTTGACACATAGCAAAATGGTTCAAATGGCTCTGAGCCCTATGGGACTTAACTGCTGAGGTCATCAGTCCCATAGAACTTAGAACTACTTAAACCTAACTATCCTAAGGACAACACACACATCCATGCCCGAGGCAGGATTCGAACCTGCGACCGTAGCAGTCGCGCGGCTCCAGACTGTCGAGCCTAGAACCTCTCAGCTACTCCGGCCCATGACACATAGCATCAAATGGACTTTAATAAATATAACCTTTTTTCTAATTTAAGACAGGTCTTTCCTGAAATTTGGAAGAAAAAAGAAAATTTAAATTCAGATTAATTGAATATTGGAGCCAGAAGCAAAAATGAAGTAAACACTGTGGATATAGGGGAGTGTTAAAGTGTAATATTTTATCAGTGTTAAGTATTGTGAGTGCAAATATTGGTTCTGGTGGGCAAGGATTAAGATCAAAAGCAAAACATCTAAGTATTCTCATGCTGTTGTTGAAGCAGACAGTTGGGATATTAATCACAGAAACCAGAGGGAAATTGGAACCCTCCTCCTGCCATCTGTGGCAGAGTTACTTGCTTCAGTAAAATTGTTCCAGTAGTTGCTAAATATAAACCTACTTCCCTTAATGACTTATCAAATTTTGATTATGGGACTGTTGTTTACTATTTCTCTTCCTGTGGTAAGTTACCTTATGTGTGACCTCACAGCTGAGAGGAACATTCTCTGAGTACTTTCGCTAAAAATGGGTCACGTTAGGTGAATATAATTTTTATAAGACCATCTGTTAACAAAATCATATTATATTTATCACCAAATTACAAGATGTATACAGGAAACACTGCCAGTTTGGACAATGTGAAATGTAAAGTTAAGAGTGCCACATGTAAAATTAAAGAGTGCCATAGGGCTTCACCAGCACTCATATGATGAAAAGTAAATTTGGAGTAGGTTGTACAGTATAGTAAATTATGTATGTTAATTTTTAAGCACAGGTGATGAGCAATATTGTGCTACTTAATCCAAGGCACAACAATTTGTGTGTATCTCAGAATAAGCAGAATATTTGTCTTTTCTGTCTTGAGCATAATTATAGTGAAGATAATGGTAGTAATAACAGTAATAAGTAAATATATCCAATATCAGGATTATACATCATACTATTAATACATTTTACATTCTCTGTCATTTTCCTCAGTTGTAATTCATATTTCAGCAGGAGAAAATCTAATCCTTATTTTATATTTGTTTCTTTCCATATTCGTTGTTCACCCTTAATGTGTTTGAACCTCTCTAGTATTCCATGCTCTTTGAATTATTTTGAATCTGTTTTTCATGTTCCATTACATTTTTTCACTTTATTTCATTTCAGTTGATCGATACCTTAGAGGGAACCAATTTACATCATTTATCTGACAGAAACAATACCAGATGCCAACACTAGCATTCATCTGAGAACAACTTTTAACTAGTTTTTTATTAGTGGTTTACAGGAAAGAATGGAATTTCTGTAGCTGTTAACATTCATGGAGGAGTCTGTGTCAAAAAAAAGTAAAAGAACATCTAAGAGTTGTAAGGTGTGAGGGAAAAAAATGAGAAATACGAAGTGAGTACTTGAGAAGAATTAAAAATTGTGAGTCCAGTAACGAAGATAACATCAGAAGAGAGAGAGAAAAAAAAAAACAGGATCAAAATAATAATTGCAAAATAGAAAATATACAGTGAAAGCAAATAGTGATAAATGAAAGAACACAAGATCACAGAAACTGGAAAGTATAATAAAGGAACACATGATTGGGCAGGAAAGGGAAGAGGGATCTCCTTGGCAGTGGAAGTAAGAGTAACATAGATCACTGCCATGAAACGTATGGGATTGCAAGTTGTTCTAGAGAAATAATTGCAACCTGCACAGTGCTAAGGATCAAGTGGTGCTTGGCATTCTAAATGCTTGGTGGCAGAAGCAACAACTGAAATAATAATTTTTGGGCTGTCTGCCCGAGAATACAGGTCTACATCAGGGGCATGACACAGTCCTTCAACTCACATCTGGTAAGCTGTGGTGGTGACTCCTCCCTCCTATTTTATGAAAAAACCTTTGTTGCATTCCCATCAGATGCAGCTAATGATCTTATGGAAGTAACCACAAATTTTCTACATCAAGACCTACATATTAACTTAAGTAAATCTCAGCTGCTAACATTTAAAACAACCAGCTTTCATCAAAAGACACAGATAACGTTAAATTTTGTTGTTCATCCGCTCAAAAATCTTCGTTGAATAAACCAAATTAATTCTGTATGTGAGAAAACCAACAGTGGACTGTTTCTGATAAGCCAGTGGTAAAAAACAGTTCCCAGCCAAACCTTAAAAATTGTGTAATATGAAACAAATTATCCATTCAAGAATTATGGAATAGAATTATGAGACTGTGCAGCAGACATATACGTGAATAGAATGTAGACGTTAGGTTAAAGCATGGACAAAGGTCCAGAGAGTCCTGTTGTGAATCCTTTGCCAAATGTAAATATTTGACAGTATCTAACTTACACAATGCATGACAAAAAAAAACTGAAGTACCCAGAAAGCATGGACAGACATCAGTGTAGCTTTATACATGCACACACTATCAATGGGTACATAAATGACTGGAGTTGGAATTCTCTGTAACAGGCAGAATGGCCACTAGTGTTGTCCATACTTATTGTTGTTACCATCCTTGTCAGGGTATTCTAGGGACATGAACAATGTCAAATGTTTAGTGGTCACTGTGAATGACATGCAAATGCTGTGTGCTTGCATGCAACAGCGTTATCAGCAGCAGACAGACTTTGAAAGAGGCCTCATTGAAGGCCTCCATTTTGCTGGCTAGTTGAATGATGAAATATCCAAATTTGTGGGGCATTCAGATGTGGTATGGCCTGAAGGTGGACTACATTGTAATGTGTAGCAGGCATACTCATTGTTAAGGTCCTGGCAGACCACGTCTGACCACCCAGGGAGGATTGCTGTATTGTGTACCAAGGACTTCGCAACACTTTCACATTTAAGCCTGCCATCTGAGAAGAAATAATGAACTCCGTGCAATGTTCTGTGTCATCCTGCACCACTGGTCAGAGACTAGCAGCAGCAGGAATAGGGAATTATCATCCCTTGCTATAGGCTGCCATTAACACCACAACAAAACCACTGCATTTGGAGTGGTGCTTGCCCAGGAAAAATGGACTGTTGACGAGTAGTGTTGCAGTGTATTTCATTATGAAACACAGTTCTGCTCTGTGACAAATCAGTGTTGTTGGTGAGTGTGGTGACAACCCAGGCAGAGGTTACATTCTTACAGTGTGTTGGGGAGGCACAGTGATATTACTCTTGTTGTCATTGTGTCTGAGGTCATCAGGTATGACTTCAGTTCATGGCTGGTAGTGATTGACAGAAATCTGACAGCACAATCGTGCTGCCATTTTTCATCAGGACAATGTTCACCCACACATGGACTATGCCACTGCAAAGTGTGTGCATGATGTTGAGCTACACCAGTGGCCAGCAATATCCTGAGATCTGTCCCCAACACAACATGTGGGACCAGCTTGGAAGTGAACTCTGCCCCTGTCCAAGTATCCAGGATATCAAGAACCATTTATAAAAGCTGTGCACCAGCTTGCTCCAGGGAAGAATACGACAGCTTTATGACATGCAATGGATTTTATTTTTCATAGATCATTTTACATGAGATATCATAATGATGTTGAAGGAGTCATTTTACATTCGCATCTCAAATTAATTTGTACATAGTGTTACATTCCGAACATTTCGAAGAGGATTTTTTTTTTTTTCACGAAAAGAAGAAAGGTATACAGATGTGAGTTAGTATTTCCTACCCACCATCTTTTGCACATTAAGGTAATAGGAATTCTTCTATGGAATAGAAGAAGTTGTTAAGGAAAGAGTTAGAAATTTCCTCAGTTTGTTGTCAAATTTTATTTTGCTGTCTGTCAGATATTTTATGTCACTGGGTAAATAGACAGAAGTTTTTGTTGTGGCATTGTGCAGCACTTTTTCTACTGAAGACAACCTTAATGTGGATTAATGAATGTGATTTTTCCTTCTGGTATTGTCATTATGTACCTCAGTGTTCTTGTTGAATCATAGTTGGTGATTTACAACAAATTTCATGAGGGCATAAATGTGCTGTGAAGCAGTGGTCACAATGCCCAACTCCTTAAACAGATGTCTACAAAATGATTGTGGGTGAGCACCACATATTATTTTCACAGTATCTTTTAGCACAATGAAGACTTTCTTTCTTAAAGATGAGTTACCCCAGAACATTATTCCATATAACATTACTGAATTAAAATATGCAAAATAAGTCAACTTACTGAATTGTCTCTCCCCAAGATTTTCAGTTATCCTAAGCACAAATGTGGCAGAACTAAATTTCTTTAGAATTTCCGAAATGTATTTTTCCAATTTAAATTCTCATCAAGATGGACCATTAAGAATTTTGAAGTTTCGACCCTGTTTTTTATTTTCTTGCCATGTGTTACACTTGCAATTGGTGTAGTGCCTCAAGATGTGCAGAACTGAGTATGTTGTACCTTTCTAAAACAGAGGGTGTGACCATTCACAGAAAACCAGTCAATGCTACTTTTAAGAACCTTGTTTACCTTATCTTCTGTTTCTTTACATATGCTTGGACTGATTTCAATACTAGTGTCATCAGCAAACAGAATGGCAGAAGATCATTTACATACACTACTGCTCATTCAAATTGCTACACCAAGAAGAAATGCAGATGATAAAGGGGTATTCATTGGACAAATATATTATTCTAGAACTGACATGTGATTACATTTTCATGCAATTTGGGTGCATACATCCTGAGAAATCAGTACCCAGAACAACCACCTCTGGCTGTAACAACGGCCTTGATATGCCTGGGCATTGGGTCAAACAGAGCTTGGATGGCATGTACAGATACAGCTGCCCATGCAGCTTCAACACAATACCACAGTTCATCAAGAGTAGTGGTTCAAATGGCTCTGAGCACTATGGGACTTAACATCTGAGGTCATCAGTCCCCTAGAACTTAGAACTACTTAAACCTAACTAACCTAAGGACATCACACACATCCATGCCCGAGGCAGGATTCGAACCTGCAACCGTAGCGGTCACGCGGTTCCAGACTGTAATGCCTAGAACTGCTCGACCACTCCGGCCGGCCATAAGGAGTAGTGACTGGCATATTGTGACGAACCAGTTGGTCGGCCACCATTGACCAGATGTTTTCAATTGGTGAGGGATCTGGAGAATGTGCTGGTCAGGGCAGCAGTCAAACTTTTGCTGTATCCAGAAAGGCCCGTACAGGACCTGCAACATGCGGTCCTGCATTGTCCTGCTGAAATGTAGGCTTTCACAGGGATCGAATGAAGGGTAGAGCCACAGGTCGTAACACATCTAAAATGTAACGTCCACTGTTCAAAGTGCCGTCAATGTGAACAAGAGATGGCTGAGACGTGTAACTGATGGCACCTCATACCATCATGCCAGGTGATACGCCAGTATGGCGATGACGAATACACGCTTCTAATATGCGTACACCGCGATGTCGCCAAACACGGATGCAACCATCATGACGCTGTAAACATAATCTGGATTCATCCGAAAAAAGTGACGTTTTGCCATTCGTGCACCTAGGTTCGTCATTGAGTACACTATCGCAGGCACTCCTGTCTGCGAGGTGATAGTCTCTGCTGCTGCAAATGTTGTCGAACTGTTCGTGCAGATGGTTGTTGTCTTGCAAACGTCCCCATCTGTTGACTCAGGGATCGAGATGCGGCTGCACAATCCATTACAGCCATGCAGATAAGATGCCTGTCATATCGATTGATAGTGATACGAGGCCATTGTGATCCAGCACGGTGTTCCATATTACCCTCCTGAACCCATCGATTCCATATTCTGGTAACACTCCTTGGATCTCGACCAACGCGAGCAGCAATGTCGCGATACGATAAACCGCAATTGCGATAGGCTACAAGCTGACCTTTATCAAAGTCGGAAACGTGATGGTACACATTTCTCCTCCTTACACAAGGCATCACAACAATGTTTCACCAGGCAATGCCAGTCAACTGCTGTTTGTGTATGAGAAGTCGGTTGGAAACTTTCCTCATGTCAGCACATTGTAGGTGTCACCTCTGGTGCTAACCTTCTGTGAATGCTCTGAAAAGCTAATCATTTGCGTATCACAGCATCTTCTTCCTGACGGTTAAATTTCACATCTGTAGCACATCATCTTCGTGGTGTAGCAATTTTAATGGCCAGTAGTGTATATGAGGAACAGTAGTTGACGTAACACTACAACTTGGTGAGCCTCATACGTGATTTCTCCCCAGTCAAAATTATGTCCCGCGACTAGATTGCTTGAATTATTAAGTACAACTTTCTGGTTACATATGACATTATCCATTAGTTGGTTATACCATCAGTCCCCATAAATTATCAATTTACCTAGGAGAATACTGTGATTCACACAGTCAAATGCCTTAGAGGGGTCACATAAAATACAACCCAGCACTATTTTGTTATTTAATGCTTGTAAAATCTGGTGAGTGAAGTTGTAAATGGCATTCACATTAGAGCAATCCCTCTGAAACACAAATTGTTATTTGCTAGGAGTGCTGTTAATGCTATGGAGAGATACTGTTCTTGAATACATCACCTTCTCAAAAATTTTGGAAAATGATTTCAGCAGTGAAATAGGTCATTAGTTATTGACATCTCTCTTATCACCTTTCTCAAAGAGGGGTTTAAGTGTGGCATAGTTCAGTCCCTCTAGAAAAATGCCTTGAGTTAGTGATATATTACATATTTCAGATAAGATTGGGCTTATTACATGGGAACAAACTTTTGTTACTTTATTGGAAACATCATCAAAATCAGATGACCTTTTATTTTTGAAAGAATGTATAATTTTCTAAATTTCAGATGGAGAAGTTGGTGAAACATTCATATGATTGAATTTTGTGAAAGTTACATTTTCAACTCACTGCAGTGGTTTTGCTCTTAAATTGTTTGTCCCTCTGCTTTCTACTATATTTAAGAAATGATTATTAAATGCATTTGCTAGCTGTGACTCATCATTCATAGCACTGCCATTCAGTTCAATAGTAATTTCATCTTGTTCTGTGGTTGGTTGTCTTGTCTCTCATTTCACTGCCTATAATATGTCCTTAAGTCTGTTGTTGGAAGTACTGATTTGTGACATTATGTGCATGTTCCTTGATTTTTTAAGACAGTTTGAGTATTTTTTGTAGTGTGCAACTCCTGCAGGATCCCTTCTAACTCTTGCCAAAAGATACATTTCCCTTTTCCTTCCAAAAGACACTTTAATGCCTATAGTGGGCCATGGTTTTTTGTGTTGCTGTTTAGTGTTCTTTCTGATTACCATGTGTGGGAAGCTATTTTATATAATGATATGAATTTATCATGGAATAGATTAAATTTTATGTTAGAATTTTCTTCGTTATAAATTTTGTCCCAGGGCATCTCCTGTAAACTGTTCTTAAAGACATTTCTCATACCATAAGGCACTGTGTTATTTATCCTAACAAGCAGTGCATCATGATCAGAGAGAGCATTTGTTACTGGGTAAACAGTTATTTTCGTGCTTTGAGCATCAAAGAAAATATCGCTAATTAGGATCCTGATGCCTTTATCTACCCGTGTTGGAAAGTTAATTACTGAGATCAAATTTATGTTCCAAACAATATTTCCAGATTATTTTTCCTATCAGAATCCTTAAAAAATCTACACTGAAGTCACCAAAGACTATCAAATGCTTGCTGATGCCTGACACATAGCACAACAAGGAATCCATTTTCCTTATAAATAGTTCATAATTTCCCAGTGGGGACCTATATACAGTTACAATTAAAATTGAAATTTACTTGTCTCAATGTTTTTGAACTTGTGTTCTGTCTTAATGTATGTAACAACTCCTCCTTTTCCCATGTTATTTACAGAATGTTTAGGATGTCTATCTTTTCAGAGCTTCCTAGATTTTCAAAACGGACAAGATGCTCTTCTGCCTTGCTACTCAGTCCTGTAATATTTTGATGAAGTAAGCTAAACTTTTTTTCTGTGTGTTATTAAGCATTTTGTAGGGGCTCTCCCGTTATTATCACTTCTTTCAGAATGTGGTGCCTGAATCTTGATTCTAACCTAAAAGTGGTACCCCACAAGGATCTTGCTATGAGTCTAAGTATTACGGTGGAAAGATGCAAACAATCTGGAGAGTGTTTATGAGTTATTTTACCTGGGGTCATATTACATAATGTGGAAATACACTTCTGTGGATAATTAGTGGTTGAATGTGAAGATCAATAGTGAATGCAGCTCAGGGTAGAGACATGTGGGTCAAGTTAACTTTCTCGTATTTTCTTTAAAGGCTATGATGAGTCAGTCAGGTTGGTTAAGATGCAACAATTTATCATTTCTAATCAGATATCCACAGATAGTGAGGGTACTGGGTATGGATCTTATATGTTAATCATAGAAGAGTGCAGTCTCAAACTTCTACAGTTGAAAGAAGAGTGCTGGGTGGGATGCTGTTGTGAGGACCTAGTTACACTTGAGAGCACCAAGGAAACATCATTGACAATAACACATTTATTAGGTGGTAATACAGGATTGTTTTTGAAAGCACTACACCACAGCTAGGCTGGAGGGGCAGTACTTTGTCAGCAGCAGAAGGTCAGTGGGTGTTCGACTCATAACACCACCAGTGCAGTGAAGCATCGGGTGGTGGCTATTATGTCACAGGACAGCCTTCCTTATCACAATCTGCTTTGTCATTAGATAAGATTGTATCTCCCAGCTTCCAAGATGTCATTATGCCTTGCTTGCACACTTGGGCACTCGGTCATTCCTCTGTGGTGTAGTGGATCCCACGTTTGTCACAACTTGCTCAGCATTTCCCCCTAGCTGGCAGTGTACTGGTCATGGACACAGGTGGTTTGGCTTCCAGTAGCTGTCAAGGTAGGACTTGGACAAATTTTTAGTATCTGCTGGAGATAATATCCTGGGGCATACAGGTCAGATGGTAATTTGGAAAAGTGACCCTCTGTAGGTGGTTGAGGTGTATGATGGGCATACAGATTGATGTAAAGCCATCACTGAGATGTAAGTAACATCAAGAAAGTAGTATTGTTGGGAAAATGACTGAATGAACTGGATATTGGATCAGATTTCATCATTCTCATTTTACTACCATTTATTTTCCTCATTCTTCTTCCCTTTGTTGAATTCTTCTGAAAATCCTCCTCGTTCCTTCATTGTAAATATACTTTGATTTCCTTGTTTTTCTTTTTATCATTTATGATCATCTGATCTCTCATTTTGTGGTACGGCCTTATGACTTCTACTTTATAGCTCGGTCTTACGTCTGCTGTACCCATCTTTTCTTGCTGCTGTCCTTTCTGTACATCTCTGAGGTGTTAAAACTTCTGTCAAACTAATCTGAAACAACAGTGACACACAATTATATAGATTGTATAATGTCTTGCACAGATTCTACAGACATGACATATCATGTAATGGAATATACACTACAAATGATGATGTTCTGGAGTAATTTTGATTGTGGGATGTTGGTAATTTCTAGAAAGGTCCAGCATTCAAATAAACAAAATAGATATTTAATTACATAATTTTGTGTTTATTGTTGATACTTAAAGGTAGTCACATTAGCTACAAAAGGTCTATTGGGCTGCTCTTGACACACTGTGATTACTTTCTTTACCTTGTTTTAGGAAATTGAAGTTGAAGGTCTTTGTGGTCTTGACTCATAGGGAGTGGGACAAACTTGGTGGTAACATGGTGCATTCCAAAATGCTTTGTCAGGATTTCATGACATGATCCAATTGAAATGTTACATTCTTCTGTAAAGTTGTCGGCAATCATTCCTTGATTGGCACATACAGTTCCGTTGATGTTCCTGACATGAGTGTCCCCAAAGCATGTCATGAACAAGGGTCATCTTTAACTTCCATCCAGCCACTTTTGATCTGCCTCAACTATTTGTGACACTGACTATGGCTTAAGCACTCATAACTGTAGGCTTTCTGCATCATTTGGTGTGCCTCTGTAAAGGTTTTCGTGAGTTTCACACTAAATTTAATGCAGATACATTGATCCTCCCCCCCCCCATGAACCATGGACCTTGCCGTTGCTGGGGAGGCTTGCATGCCTCAGCGATGCAGATAGCCGTACCGTAGGTGCAACCACAACGGAGGGGTATCTGTTGAGAGGCCAGACAAACGTGTGGTTCCTGAAGAGGGGCAGCAGCCTTTTCAGTAGTTGCAAGGGCAACAGTCTGGATGATTGACTGATCTGGCATTGTAACAATAACCAAAATGGCCTTGCTGTGCTGGTACTGCGAACGGCTGAAAGCAAGGGGAAACTACAGCCGTAATTTTTCCCGAGGACATGCAGCTTTACTGTATGATTAAATGATGATGGCGTCCTCTTGGGTAAAATATTCCGGAGGTAAAATAGTCCCCCATTCGGATCTCCGGGCGGGGACTACTCAGGAGGATGTCGTTATTAGGAGAAAGAAAACTGGCGTTCTACGGATCGGAGCGTGGAATGTCAGATCCCTTAATCGGCCAGGTAGGTTAGAAAATTTAAAAAGGGAAATGGATAGGTTGAAGTTAGATATAGTGGGAATTAGTGAAGTTTGGTGGCAGGAGGAACAAGACTTCTGCTCAGGTGACTACAGGGTTATAAACACAAAATCAAATAGGGGTAATGCAGGAGTAGGTTTAATAATGAATAGGAAAATAGGAATGCGGGTAAGCTACTACGAACAGCATAGTGAACGCATTATTGTGGCCAAGATAGATACGAAGCCCACACCTACTACAGTAGTGCAAGTTTATATGCCAACTAGCTCTGCAGATGACGAAGAAATTGAAGAAATGTGTGATGAAATAAAAGAAATTATTCAGATTGTGAAGGGAGACGAAAATTTAATAGTCATGGGCGACTGGAATTCGAGTGTAGGAAAAGGGAGAGAAGGAAACATAGTAGGTGAATATGGATTGGGGGACAGAAATGAAAGAGGAAGCCGCCTGGTAGAATTTTGCACAGAGCACAACATAATCATAACTAACACTTGGTTTAAGAATCATGAAAGAAGGTTGTATACATGGAAGAACCCTGGAGATACTAAAAGGTATCAGATAGATTATATAATGGTAAGACAGAGATTTAGGAACCAGGTTTTAAATTGTAAGACATTTCCAAGGGCAGATGTGGACTCTGACCACAATCTATTGGTTATGACCTATAGATTAAAACTGAAGAAACTGCAAAAAGGTGGGAATTTAAGGAGATGGGACCTGGATAAACTAAAAGAACCAGAGGTTGTACAGAGATTCAGGGAGAGCATAAGCGAGCAATTGACAGGAATGGGGGAAATAAATACAGTAGAAGAAGAATGGGTAGCTTTGAGGGATGAAGTAGTGAAGGCAGCAGAGGGTCAAGTAGGTAAAAAGACGAGGGCTAGTAGAAATCCTTGGGTAACAGAAGAAATATTGAATTTAATTGATGAAAGGAGAAAATATAAAAATGCAGTAAGTGAAACAGGCAAAAAGGAATACAAACGTCTCAAAAATGAGATCGACAGGAAGTGCAAAATGGCTAAGCAGGGATGGCTAGAGGACAAATGTAAGGATGTAGAGGCCTATCTCACTAGGGGTAAGATAGATACCGCCTACAGGAAAATTAAAGAGACCTTTGGAGATAAGAGAACCACTTGTATGAATATCAAGAGGTCAGATGGAAACCCAGCTCTAAGCAAAGAAGGGAAAGCAGAAAGGTGGAAGGAATATATAGAGGGTCTATACAAGGGCGATGTACTTGAGGACAATAGTATGGAAATGGAAGAGGATGTAGATGAAGATGAAATGGGAGATACGATACTGCGTGAAGAGTTTGACAGAGCACTGAAAGACCTGAGTCGAAACAAGGCCCCCGGAGTAGACAATATTCCATTGGAACTACTGACGGCCGTGGGAGAGTCAGTCCTGACAAAACTCTACCATCTGGTGAGCAAGATGTATGAAACAGGCGAAATACCCTCAGACTTCAAGAAGAATATAATAATTCCAATCCCAAAGAAAGCAGGTGTTGACAGATGTGAAAATTACCGAACTATCAGCTTAATAAGTCACAGCTGCAAAATACTAACGCGAATTCTTTACAGACGAATGGAAAAACTAGTAGAAGCCAACCTCGGGGAAGATCAGTTTGGATTCCGTAGAAACACTGGAACACGTGAGGCAATACTGACCCTACGACTTATCTTAGAAGAAAGATTAAGGAAAGGCAAACCTACGTTTCTAGCATTTGTAGACTTAGAGAAAGCTTTTGACAATGTTGACTGGAATACTCTCTTTCAAATTCTGAAGGTGGCAGGGGTAAAATACAGGGAGCGAAAGGCTATTTACAATTTGTACAGAAACCAGATGGCAGTTATAAGAGTCGAGGGACATGAAAGGGAAGCCGTGGTGGGGAAGGGAGTAAGACAGGGTTGTAGCCTGTCCCCGATGTTGTTCAATCTGTATATTGAGCAAGCAGTAAAGGAAACAAAAGAAAAATTTGGAGTAGGTATTAAAATTCATGGAGAAGAAATAAAAACTTTGAGGTTCGCCGATGACATTGTAATTCTGTCAGAGACAGCAAAGGACTTGGAAGAGCAGTTGAATGGAATGGACAGTGTCTTGAAAGGAGGATATAATATGAACATCAACAAAAGCAAAACAAGGATAATTGAATGTAGTCTAATTAAGTCGGGTGATGCTGAAGGAATTAGATTAGGAAATGAGGCACTTAAAGTAGTAAAGGAGTTTTGCTATTTGGGGAGCAAAATAACTGATGATGGTCGAAGTAGAGAGGATATAAAATGTAGGCTGGCAATGGCAAGGAAAGCATTTCTGAAGAAGAGAAATTTGTTAACATCCAGTATTGATTTAAGTGTCAGGAAGTCATTTCTGAAAGTATTCGTATGGAGTGTAGCCATGTATGGAAGTGAAACATGGACGATAAATAGTTTGGACAGGAAGAGAATAGAAGCTTTCGAAATGTGGTGCTACAGAAGAATGCTGAAGATTAGATGGGTAGATCACATAACTAATGAGGAAGTATTGAATAGGATTGGGGAGAAGAGAAGTTTGTGGCACAACTTGACCAGAAGAAGGGATCGGTTGGTAGGACATGTTCTGAGGCATCAAGGGATCACCGATTTAGTATTGGAGGGCAGCGTGGAGGGTAAAAATCGTAGGGGGAGACCAAGAGATGAATACACTAAGCAGATTCAGAAGGATGTAGGTTGCAGTAGGTACTGGGAGATGAAAAAGCTTGCACAGGATAGAGTAGCATGGAGAGCTGCATCAAACCAGTCTCAGGACTGAAGACCACAACAACAACAACATTGATCCTCTAACTCTGTCATCTCCTAATTTGCAAACTGTGTGACATACTGTTCTGTTAAGTATGGCAGTGAACAATAACTGATGGACATACAACAATGAAACTTCCAGAAGTTATACATGAAAGACAGGTATGTGCAGGAATGCCAACCACATTTCTCTCCAACACACCACTGGTGCAAATTTACGAATGTTGCAGAATTTTTTGAACAGGCAACGTATTTTGGGAGACATGTTTTATCAGATAGAAATCAATTATTTTCTTCTCTGAAATAATCACCCATACATATTTTTGAACATTCACTTACTCCTGGTTTCTCATTTTCATCTTGGTATATTGTTGTGAAATATTCCAAACTGTTTCCTAAGGGAAGACATAGCAAAACTGTAACTTCTATCTGTATAATGCAAAAGGAAAATCTAGCTCACTTACCTCATTCGTTTTGTGTTTACCACAAATTTTGTTTGGTGTACATCTTTAGATCTGAAACTGGGAAAAAGAATGAAAGAGTGCACTACTGCTAAAATTCTACAAGTATACAACCAGTGATGTTATTAAATATGCAGGAATATACAGCCAAAGAGTACCCACAAAAAAAAAAAAAAACAAAAAACAAAAAAAAAGAAGCTAGTCATGTCTAGTGGTGCAACGTATAGTTCGTCCAGTACGGGGAGAGATACTACAAGGAAAGTTACATGGTCAACTGCATGGCAATATGTGCACATGTCCATGCCCCCATAGATGGGAGAAAAGCATTCATAATCTGTGAAAAGATTAAAGAAATTGTAAACTAATTAAAATAAAGACTGATAGTACATGGATTAAGTATATGATATAGACACATTGGAATTATTACACAATTAGGATAAAAATGTATAATGTATGTGGAAACGGGAAATTGTCACAAAACTGCACTGCATACACTAAGCTGAGCATTGCTGCCAAGTACTCTCTATGCATTCTTAAGACAACATATATGACAAACAAGTTGCTCTCAAGAATGTGGAATGAGTGGTAATTCAGATATCTGTAATATAAGAGACCATCACCATAAACGTGTAAGTAACTATCACAGGAACATTCATTTTGGTCATTCTAAATCTTGTTTACATCATTTATTTTGGTGGTAGATGTGTCTAATTTCTCCAGTATTGGTACTTGTTGACTCTTTATTTAAAATTTCAATATTACTGTTTATGACCTTGTTCTATGGTCATCTGTTTACAAAAGAAAAAATGTAGTGAGTAACCCAGACAGTGTTTTTACATTATTCAAAACTGTTTCAACCTTTCATTCCTCTCTAGATGAATGACCTACTAGATTTAGGACTAACAGACGACTTTCAGTACACAATTTTGTCCACACTTTTAGAAACATTGTTGGACTTAACATTCTGTATTGTAAATATTCAGTGAACTAATTATCTAAAATATTTTTTCTTATAAAGTAGTCTTTATAAAAAATTTTCCTGATATGTAAGTATTCCACTACATCATTTTGTGCTGCATTTAAAAGAAAGATTGTGGTTATTGTCCTAAAATTAGTTAAATGTGTTTTCCAGGTTCTGTGTGCTGAATATTGTATTGCACATGAAATGCAGCAGTTGAGAAAATCTGTAATCAACAAACTACCACAGACAAGGAAGCTATAAAAATATATATGGATACATGGTTTTTCATACACTTAGCAAATGTTCTGAAATGTTAATCAATAGTAAATGTTGTGGAAAATATTATATTTACCAATCAAAGTTGATTCACATCTAAGTATTGTTGCTGAGTTCAGTTTAACCTTTCATCCCATAAATATATTTTCAGTGCATTCATCTCTCTACATTTGCTTCTGTATCAGTAATCTGTGAATAATCTTAAAACTCCTTTATTTAGAACCAAAGTAAATATTACAGGATGCTTTTCAAGACATTACATATTCCAGATGTAACCAATATAATTGTCCTATCCATGTAGAAATATAAAAGTGAACAAATTCTATGGATTATACTTTTACTGTGACTATTCATGGAATGTAATTTTATGAAGTGGTTTTCACTTAAACTAGATTAGCTAGTCTGCACTCTGTTGTTAACATTATATTTCTGAATGTATGATTTTCTAAAGAAATTTTCACTTTAACTGCTTGATTAACTTTTGTATTTATAACAGAAGTCTTAATGGAATTTTTCACTCGGCAATGTGAAGGAAATGAATCAGTATATGTAAGTTATACAAATGTAAATAATTGCCATTGGTTTTTACTGTTCAGTCCAAGTGGAAAACCTAACAAATATAATGCTGATATTTTTTCTAAGAAATAAGTTAAAAAGAAATATTAAATTTTAGGACAGTGCAATTCAAAATGGTAAATAATGTAAACTTGAAAGGCATTAGAGTGATAGTTAGTTATTTAAATGTTCAATGGATCATAAATGAAAATTCTTGCAGTGATGGATGATGAGTCAGTTCAACAATTATACTACACTTTCATAGTACAAATGACTGAAGATGGAAGATCGCTTATGTGTAACAGAACAACAGTTTGAAACTTCTTCCTTTATAACAGGCATTTCTTATCATGTCAAGCTGCTCTATGCATTGGCCTTTGCAGTCTGCGAATCTGAATCCTCAGTCAGGGAAGCACAGTTGGATTTCATATTGTAGGCATGTTAATTAAAAAAAAAAAAATGAGTACATGGCAGTAGAATTCAGGGGCAGTTTATCCCCATAACTTTTATAATGCTGATGATGTCAAATGTCATAGGTTCGTGAGTAGTGCATTATGATGTGAGATTTGTTCAAAGTATTTTCATTGAGGGGATGCAGCAAGGAAGCCATGGGCTTTCTAGCGAGATCCTCTACTGGAAATACAGAATTTTTAGCAGAAATGAGTTGATAGAGGAGCAGGAGCATAAGATAAGTAATCTTAAGGTGCATTTACAAAACACAAAGGAGGAACTAGATAGGATGGGAAGGGTGAAGGGCACTGGGGAATGGCAACTGTCAGTTGGTAAGAAGGCAGCTAGGAGGAGGAGATATTCCAACAGTTGTACTTTGCTTCTAACCAATAGATTTTTACCAACTGTCAGTGTTTGGCAAAGAGGAGCCTCTTCTAGCGATAGCTGTAGGAAACATGCAGCAGTCCTCAGCAGTTAGGGAGCCTAAGCCTGTTGCAAATTTTAACAGAAAGAAGAAGGTTCTGCTGGTAGGTAGTTCACATGGCAGAGTTGTGGGCCAGCAGTTGCAGGAAGAGTTAGGGAGTGAGTGCCAGGTCACCAGCATTGTGAAGCCTAATGCAGGGCTGGCTCAGGTGATGGTTAACGTAGGGGAGTTATGTAGGAATTTTATGACAGACCATCAGGTAGTGACTGTGGATGAAGCTGGGAATAGTCTTGATAGGCAGGGGAGTAATATAGGTGGTGACCTGGTAAAGGTAGCTACTCAAACTGGCGGCAGTAGTGGGCACTTTGTGCATCTGTTTCAGCGTCATGATAGGCCTCATCTTAATGCTGCTGTTAGGCATGTTAACATGGGTTTGTGGAAGGCACTGATGGTGGAAGGCATGCTCTGCACCTCAATAGGTATGGGAAGGGAAGACTGGCAAATCTCAAAGTGACAGTGTAGTGAGCAGTGGAGGGATCACTCATGGAAAGATTCATGTAGTAGTTGGTGTTCAAGTTGCTTCTTTTTTTGAATGAACTCAGCTGATAAATATTCCTCCTTAAAGGAAGGTCCTCTACCAAAGGAATCACCTTCAAAGGAGGTTAGGTGTCCATTTAATGAAGGAATATGCTTATTTCATCAAAATATAAGAGGTATTAGAAATAAAGTTGGTGAACTGCTTATTGATGTCGACTCAGACAATATTGGTCTATCAGAGCACCACTTAAATAATTTGACAATTCAGGGGCTTGCTGGCTGGTTTTCAAGAACTTCTTTGTGGAGTGGGGGAGTGGCCATGTTAGTGAAAACAGTATTTCCTTTGTGTCCGTAGACATATCATGGCACTGCACTGAACGGGTATTTGAATGCTGTGCAGGGGCAGTTGAATTTAATGAAAGTTAACTTCTAATTGTTGTTATTTATAGGTCCCCTAACTCTGATTTCAGAGCATTTCTGCTCAAGCTAAAGACGCTTCTTGGTTCATGTTATAGAAAGTACCAAACATTAATTGTATGTGGTGACTTCAATATTAATTTTATATGTGATTTTGCAAGAAAAAGTATGTTGGAAGATCTCCTAAATTCATATGACCTGATCCAGACTGTGTTTTTCCAACCAAGGTGCAGAGTAACAGTAGCACAACCTTAGACAATATTTTTATTCATTTTTCATTACTAGATGGGCATTCCGTTAGTACAAGGGTGAATGGAATTTCAGATTTTAATACTACAGGTTTTTTGTACTCAAACAAGTGCTATATATAATTACAAACTATGTAGAAAATCCAATCCATCAGCAATAGTTTTCTAAACCTCATTAAGGAACAAGAGTGGCAGGATTATTTATAGTCCCAATAACACAGATGACCAATATAATGCTTTCCTTAACACATTTTTCATGTTATTTGGAAGATGCTTTCTATTAGAACAATCTAAACAGGACACTAGCAGTAAACGGCAGCCTGGGTGCCTGACTAGTGGGGTAAGGATATCGCATAGAAGTAGAACAAAGTGGGAATTATATCAGAATGTTAGAAGTAGCTACAGCAGCACATTACAAACAGTATTTAAGGTCCTTAAAAACTTATTTGGTTGGCAAAGAGTATGTGGTAAGCTAATAAAATAGCCAATTCACAGGATGAAATTAAAACCACAGGGTCAGTTGTAAAGGAAATGTCTGACCAGGAGCACAAGGTCGATGATATAAAGTCAATTCATATTAAAAATATTTCTGTTACTGATAAGTCAGATATACGTACAGTATTTATAAAGCATTTTCTGAGCATTGCTGGTGAATTAAATAAAAAATTAGTTTCTGCAGGTAATTATATAACTCTCTCAGAAAATGCCTTTCCAAGACTGATGTCTGAAATACTACGACTCTCATGGAAGTGATGGAGTACGTAGCAAAATATTAAAGTACTGTGTTGTGCGTGGTAGCCCAGTGCTTAGCCATATTTGTAGTTTTTCCTTTAAGAATGATCAGCATCCTGAATGATTAAAGTACTAGGTAGTAAAGCCACATTATGAAAAGGGAGAAATGGATAATGTAGACAATTTTAGACATATTTCTATGCCATCAGTTTTTGCTAAAGTTAGTGGAAAGGCTCTGTATGTAAGGATAATTAATCATTCTATTTCACATAATTTGCTATCAAATGTACCGTTCAGTTTTAGAATTCAATTCGGTTTTACAGAGAGTACTCTACTGCATCGGCTCCTTACTTAGCTTGCATTTATCGCAAATCTCTTACCCAACATAAAGTCCTGAGCAACTGGAAAAAAGCACAGGTGATGCCTGTATATAAGAAGGGTAGAAGAAGGACGGATCCTCAAAATTACAGACCAATATCCTTAACATCGGTTTGTTGCAGGATTCCCAAACATATTCTCAGTTTGAATATAATGAATTTGTTTGAGACAGAGAAGTTGCTGTCCACGCATCAGCACGGCTTTAGAAAGCATCGCTCCTGCGAAATGCAACTCGCCTTTTTTTCACATGATATCTTGCGAACCATGGATGAAGGGTATCAGACATATGCCATATTCCTTGACTTCCATAAAGCGTTTGGCTCAGTGCCCCACTGCAGACTCCTAACTAAGGTATGAGCATATGGGATTGGTTCCCAAGTATGTGAGTGGCTCGAAGAGTTCTTAAGTAATAGAACCCAGTATGTTGTCCTCGATGGTGAGTGTTCATCGGAGGTGAGGGTATCATCTGGAGTGCCCCAGGGAAGTGTGGTAGGTCCGCTGTTGTTTTCTATCTAAATAAATGATCTTTTGGATAGGGTGGATAGCAATGTGCGGTTGTTTGCTGATGATGCTGTGGTGTATGGGAAGGTGTCATTGTTGAGTGACTGTAGGAGAATACAAGATGACTTGGACAGGATTTGTGATTGGTGTAAAGAATGGCAGCTAACTTTAAATATAGATAAATGTAAATTAATGCGGATGAATAGGAAAAAGAATCCTGTAATGTTTGAATACTCCATTAGTAGTGTAGCGCTTGACACAGTCACGTCGGTTAAATATTTGGGCGTAACATTGCAGAACAATATGAAGTGGGACAAGCATGTAATGCCAGTTGTGGGGAAGGCGGATATTTGCCTTTGGTTCATTGGTAGAATTTTGGGGAGATGTGGTTCATCTGTAAAGGAGACTGCTTATAAAACACTAATACGGCCTATTCTTGAGTACTGCTCGAGCGTTTGGGATCCCTATCAGGTCGGATTGAGGGAGGACATAGAAGCAATTCAGACGCGGGCTGCTAGATTTGTTACTGGTAGGTGTGATCATCATGCGAGTGTTACAGAAATGCTTCAGGAACTTGCGTGGGAGTCTCTAGAGGAAAGGAGCTGTTCTTTTCACAAATCGCTACTAAGGAAATTTGGAGAACCAGCATATGAGACTGACTGCAGTACAATTTTACTGCCGCCAACTTACATTTCGCGGAAAGACCACAAAGATAAGATAAGAGAGATTAGGGCTCGTACAGAGGCATATAGGCAGTCATTTTCCCTCGTTCTGTTTGGGAGTGGAACAGGGAGAGAAGATGCTAGTTGTGGTATGAGGTACCCTCCGCCACGCACCATATGGTGGATTGCGGAGTATGTATGAAGATGTAGATGTAGATGTAGAATTGGTTTAACATCTGAAAATGGTATATTCTTGTTTCTCTGTGACATACTGGATGGATTAAATAAATGGTTTCAAATGCTAGGCATCTTTTTTGATTTAACTAAAGTGTTTGATTGTGTTGATCACAAAATATTGTGGTGAGAATTGCTATGATGTGGGGTCTGAGTGGGGCACAGTTAAATGGGGGGTCCCCCCGGGATTAGTGCTGGGGCCTCTGCTCCTTATTTATATAAATGATTTGCCCTCTAGTATTACAGGTGATTCTAAAATATTTCTGTTTCCTGATGACACTGGCCTTGTAGTAAAGGATGTTGTATGCAACATTGGCACTGTTTCAAATAGGGCAGTTCAAGACATAAGTCCATGGCTTGTAGAAAATAAACTAACGCTAAATCACAGTAAGACTCAGTTCTTATAGTTTCTAACACACAAGTCAACAATATCCGACATTTTAATTTTAAACAATGGGCATGTGTTGCTGTTATGGTCTTCCATCCAGAGACTGATTTGATGCAGCTCTCGATGCTTCTCTAGCCTGTGCAAGCTTCTTCATCTCCAAGTAACTACTGCAACCTACATCCTTCTGAATATGCTTAATTTATTCATCCCTCCACGAATTTTACCCTCCACACTTCCCTCCAATACTAAATGGATGATCTCTTGATGCCTCACAATGTGTCCTACCAACTGATCCCTTCTTCAAGTCAAGTTGTGCCACGTTTTCCTTTTCTCTCCAATTCTATTCAGTACATCCTCATTAGTTACATAATCTACCCATCTAATCTTCAGCATTCTTCTGTAGCACCACATTTTGAAAGCTTCTATTCTCTTCTTATCTGAACCATTTTAATCATCCATGTTTCACTTCTATACATGGCCACACGCCATACAAATACTTGCAAAAAAGACATCCTGATACTTAAATCTATACTTGCTGTTAATAGATTTCTCTTCTTCAAAAATGCTTCCCGTGCCTTATATCCTTATATCCTTTCTACTTCAACCGCCATCAGTTATTTTGCTCCCCTGATACCAGAACTTGTCTACTTCTTTAAGTGTCTCATTTCCTAGTCTAATTCCCTCAGCATCACCTGATTTAATTCGACTACATTCCATTACCCTTGTTTTGCTTTTGTTGGTGTTCATCTTATATCCTCCTTTCAAGACACTCTCCATTCTGTTCAACTGTTCTTTCAAGTCCCTTGGTGTCTCTGCCAGAATTACAATCTCATCACAAAACCTCAATTTTTTTTTTCTCCATGGATTTTGATTCCTAGTCCAAATTTTCTCTTGTTTTCTTTACTGCTTGCTCAGTATACAGATTGAATAACATTGGGGATAGGCTACCACCCTGTCTTACTCCCTTCCCAACCACTGCTTCCCTTTCATGCCCCTGGATTCTTATAAATGCCGTTTGATATCTGTACAAATTGTAAATAGTCTTTCTCTCCTTGTATTTGGTCCCTGCCACCTTTAGAATTTGAGAGAGTATTCCAGTCAACATTATCAAAAGCTTTCTTTAAATCTACAAATACTAGAAACATATGTTTGTCTTTCTTTAATCTATCTTCTAAGATAAGTCTTGCTTGCTCAGTATACAGATTGAATAACATTGGGGATAGGCTACCACCCTGTCTTACTCCCTTCCCAACCACTGCTTCCCTTTCATGCCCCTGACTCTTATAAATGCTGTCTGATATCTGTACAAATTGTAAATAGTCTTTCTCTCTTTGTATTTGGTCCCTGCCACCTTCAGAATTTGAGAGAGTATTTCAGTCAACATTATCAAAAGCTTTCTTTAAGTCTACAAATACTAGAAACATGTGTTTGTCTTTCTTCAATCTGTCTTAAGTTTAGGGTCAGTATTGCCTCGTGTGTTCCAACATTTCTATGGAATCCTAATTGAACCTCCCCGAGGTCAGCCTATACCAGTTTTTCCATTCGTCTGTAAAGAATTCATGTTAGTATTTTGCACCTGTGACTTATTAAGCTGATAGTTTGGTAATTTTCACACATGACAATGCCTGCTTTCTTTGAGATTGGAATTATTACGTTCTTCTTAAAGTCTGAGGGTATTTTGTCTGTCTCATACATCTTGCTCACCAAATGGAAGAGTCTTGTATCTGTTGGGTCTCCCAAGGCTATCAGTAGTTCTAATGGAATATTGTCTACTCCGGGGCCTTGTTTCAACTTAAGTCTTTTAGTGATCTATCAAATTCTTCATGCAGTATCATATCTCCCATTTCATCTTCATCTGTGTTCTCTTCCATTTCCATAATATTGCCCTCAAGTACAACATCCTTGTATAGACCCTTGATGTACTCCTTCCACCTCTCTGCTTTCACTTCTTTGCTTAGAACTGGTTTTCCATCTGAGCTCTCGATATTAATACAGGTGGTTCTCTTGTCTCCAAAAGTCTCTATGACTTTTCTGTAGGCAGTATCTGTCTTACCCCTTGTGATATATGCCTCTACATTCTTACATTTGTCCTCTAGCCATCCCTGTTTAGCCATTTGCACTTCCTGTTGATCTCAAGTTTGAGACGTTTGTACGAAGGTTGTTTTTTAAGTAAGGGCCGTCCGCGCGTATAGTCCCGTAGTTTGCGCGGACGCCACAACAAGCCACCGCGCCACTTGCCGTCATCCTTCGCGTTCACACTGATGTAAGTTGCAGCTGTGTAGCTGACGTGTACGCATCGCTGTGCTACTTTATAATGTTTACGATTATTGAATTGCCCGCCGCGTGTGAGATATGGTCAGTGATACATTTTTTGACTGCGAGAAGCCTATCAGCTGCAGAAATTCATCGTCAGTTAACAGAAGTTTATGGCTTGAATGCAATGAGTGAAGGTAAAATGCGTCAATGGGTTAGAGAGTTTAAAAATGGCCGTCAAAACGTCCATGATGAAGACGCTCAGGCCGGCCCTCTGTGATCACTGATGATTTGGTGGCTGCAGTCGAAACAAAGATTTGTGAGGACAGAAGATTCACAATTTCCACTCTTTCTTTGGAATTTCCACAAGTTTCAAGATCGGTTTTGTACAAAGTTGTGTCTGGAAACCTAAACTTTAAGAAACTGTGTTCTCAGTGGGTACCCAGACTCCTCACAGAGGACCACAAAGGGAAGAGATTTGCCACTTCATTGGACTTTTTGATTCGTTACGAGGAAGAAGGGGATGACATGTTGAGTCAAATTGTCACTGGAGATGAAACATGGGTATCCCATATCACTCCCAAACGGAAGCGACAATCGATGGAATGGCGACACACAACCTCACCCGTCAAGGTCAAAGCCAAACAGACGCTGTCAAAGCGCAAGATTATGGCAACTGTGTTCTGGGACTGGCGCGGTGTTTTGCTAGTGGACTTTATGCCATGAGGAACGACAATCAATTCAGATGCCCACTGTGCAACTCTAAAGAAGCTCCGCAGAGCAATTCAAAACAAAAGGTGTGGCATGCTGAGAAAACGAGTTTTGCTCCTGCACGATAACGCTAGGCCTCACACCTCTCAAAAGACTCGGGATTTGATTGATTCTTTTGGCTGGGAAGTTTTGGACCATGCACCATACAGCCCCGAACTTGCTCCTAGCGATTTTCACCTTTTCCGGTACTTGAAACACCATCTTGGCGGGCAGCGCTTCAGTGACGACAATGAAGTGAAAGCGGCTGTGAACTCTTGGCTATCGGAGCAGGCGGCCGAATTCTTTGAAGAGGGAATTAAAAACTTTGTTGTACAGTATGACAAGTGCTTAAATAAACAAGGCAACTATGTAGAAAAATAAGTAAAAGAGTGTAGAATCAGAAAATAAAAGTTTTCTTACAAAAGTATTTGTATCTTTTTTTAAAAATAAAAACAGCCCTTACTTAAAAAACAACCCTCATATTCCTTTTCGCCTGCTTCATTTGTTGCATTTTTATATTTTCTCCTTTCATCAATTAAATTCAGTATCTCTTGTGCTACCCAAGGATTTCTACTAGCCCTCGTCTTTTTACTGACTTGATCCTCTTCTGCCTTCACTATTTCATCTCTCAAAGCTACCCATTCATCTTCTACTGTATTTCTTTCCCCGTTCTTGTCATTCGATCCCTAATGTTCTCTCTGAAACTGTCTACAACCTCTGGTTATTTCAGTTTATCCAGGTCACATCTCCTTAAATTCCCATCTTTTTGCAGTTTCTTCAGTTTCAATCGACAGTTCATAACCAATAAATTATGGTCAGAGTCCACATCTGCCCCTGGAAATGTCTTATAGTTTAAAACCTGGTTCCTAAATCTCTGTCTTACCATTGTGGGCATATGATAAGTGAAACTGAACAGTTCAAATTCCTAGATGTTCAAATAGATAGTAAACAGTTGTGGAAAGCCCACATTCAGGATCTTGTTCAAAGTCTTAATGCTGCCATTTCCACTATTCATATGGCATCTAAAGTAACTGATACTTTGACACAAAATGTGATCTACTTTGCTTATTTTCTTTTGCTTAAGATGTATGGTATTATATTTTGAGGTACCTCTTCCCATTCTCGAAGGATATTTTTAGCTTAGAAATGGGTGGTTTGGGCAATAAGTGGTGTAAGTTCGCAACCTCTTGTTGATACCTATTCATTTCCAAGAGCTACTACAAGAATTCAAAAATCTTAGCTGCAATCCATGTGTTTTCAAACCAAAACTGAAGAGTTTCCTCATGGGTCACTCCTTCTATTCTGCCAAGGAGTTCATTGAAAATTAAGGTGATTCCTGTGTTGTGTTGTTGATTGAATTTAAACAAACTTATGGACTGTCCTTTTTTTTTTAGGTTTATTAACATTTTATTTTATCTGTTATTACTTTTATGTTGTAATTCTATGTACTGCCACGTTCCATGACCTTGCAGATTTGCTCCTCAATTTGGTCCTATGCAACCAGGTGTGTAAAATAAAATAAACACTCATCCAGTTATGACATACATACACCATAATAACTGTTCATTGTTCAGTTACGTACACGTTCATGGTTAAATGCTCGATATGTAATTCTACTCACCTGTCATTATCATAACATTAACATATTCTGAATAATTCTGACAGTATTCCTGTGTGGTACATTTCACAAAATTTTAAACATAGTTCATGCTATTCACCAACCGCAACTGTAACTTGACTGTGACTGAGCCACTGCTAACTCGCAACTGCCTCCTTGCAGTTTGTGTTTGTCTATTTATAATCTCACTCTTTAGTAGGAATATGTCATTTCAAGGTTTTTAGGGATTTACAAGAGCATGCTACATTAATTAATAATACAACAGTAAGAAATTGTAAAAGTAATGAACCCATATTTTTAGGAGCATTTGCTTCCTGTACCCAATGTTTTGTATCTGCTTGTTTTACAGAAACACAAGGCACTACACTTTGATATCATACTTATACTGTATCTTCAAGTTCAGTAAAAATTCCCTTGCTTCTAAGAGAGCTGCCATTTATAATTTATCAAACAAAAGGTTAAACTTTTAATATTTCCTATAAGAGCGAAAATATGGGAAATCTGAAAACATGATTGTGTTTGGAAAATTTTGGATCTCATTATTATCAGAACCGAATTTTAAATATTACAGTGTAATAAAATGTTTGGTATCTTGAAACTTGATCTTAATTAATCAATAGCTTTTGGATTCTGGCCATTTGAACTAAACCTACCCCTTGTCAGAAATATGAGCAATTGGTCTACAATATTAACTATGCGGTTGGTCCTTAGGTTTCACTCATGACCCATGTGTTTGTCTGCAGTAATGATGTAATAGTATCTTCAAATCCTGAAATTTTCTGAATAAATTTACTTTAAGTGAAAGAAGTACACACGTTCCTGGCTGGATGCAGTGTAATTAGAATAATAAAAAATAAAATCTTTTACCAAGAGTGAAAGTTGATAAATTCATGAGCTGTTATGGTGCACTCACAAGTCTATATTTATGACAATAAAATACTGGTGGGTGTCTGTAGCATGTTAACCCTCAAGTGGGCATCCAGCTTTTTGTAACACGAGCAGTGGCATGGCACGCTTTGTACACATTCAAAGAATAGCTGTGTCCGTGATACCAAGGTAAACATGAATGAGCAAAATCACAGTGTAATTTTAGTTTAATTAAACAATGGTAAAATAAACTTACTGTACACAAGCTAAATCACTGTTTAACTAAAAAATTATAAAATAAACTTTAGTTATATCACTTTGATGCCATGTACAAGTATTACTCCACAGTAATGACACTCTATATCAGATCACAGCCAAACTCTTATTAGACTGCTGTTTATCTCATACACCACTGTCTCATTGTGGGATTGTGCCACTAGCTCAGAATCTGGGTGATTTTCTTCCATGGATTGTACATTTTTTCTTAACTAGCTCACTGTTTATTTCATATTACTGGTGATCACTTGGACATATGACAGGACAACTGAGCACTGGGTAACCGAAGTGATAATGTACGAATAGGTATGGGCTCACAGTTGTAAAGCAACAATAGAATGGTACACATTTGTGCTTGTTGCACTTTATACAAAGGTGCGCCAGCTCAAGGGTTAAATGGTTGGATTATACCAGCTTGGTTTCCTTATCTGTCCTGGTTCACAGAGATATTTCTTTAATAATAGATTGGATGATCCAGTGTAAAACTGTCTGACACCAGTGATGATTTTTAAGAGGCTGACATAAATATGTTAAAATTTGAGTTACTGCAAGTTATTGATTAACCCTGGTGAAATATCCTGAATTTTTTTTAGTAACTACATGCACATAATCTTATTTGACATAAATACTGTAATTTTTCTAAGTATACAAAATAAATTACTTTCTTCAAAACATACAGAATTTCAATCCTTGTATTAGAAAAGCATATAAAGCAGTAAGTACTATTACATTTTAAGTAAAATATTCATCACATAGAAACAGAAGAAAGAAGGAGATAACGTTTTATCAGAGCCTCAGTGAGAGGTGATCATTTAACACTTTTTCGAGACATTTGAAAAATATTTATAAGAAAAAGAACAAACTAGGATCCCATCACAGCCTCAGCAAGGGATGTTCATAAAACATTTTTTGAGATACTTGAAAAATTTATACTCTCATACAAGACCTCCATAGGCAATGACTTACTGTACGAAATTGGTGTCCTCTCTTCAGGTGTTACTTTTATGGGAATGGGATCGGTAATCGGTATATAGAAAACTTAATTCCCATATATGTCATAGCTTGTACATATTTACGCTTGACACTGCGTCCGTAGAGAATGAAGTGTAACAAAGAAATGACTAAAGTAAAGTTAAGATGGAGGCTCGACAGAGCACTTAGAGTTCACAGATATTAAGTTTCGTGGCCAATACAAACTATCGACACCCCCCCCCCCCCCCCCAGTAAGGAGTACTATAGATGTCCAAGCGGGAGGGTGTGTGCAGGTGTCAAAGCTGGTGGAAATCGTGCGTGTAGTCAGGCACACCACAGGTACTTCCATGTCAAACGAGGTGGGTTTTGCAGGCGGAGCAGCAAGAGACAGGTCCACTTCATAGTCAGTCAGCCACCATGGCTGGATGAGACAGTGGCTGGCTCAGGAGTAAGCAGGTGGGACAGTCGACAGCGTGGTGAAGACGTGTGTGGCCCGTAAGTGGATCGAGCCATCCATAGAAATGAAAGCACGTAGAGATGTTCGATTACACTCGCACGGGAGAGTGAGGTTGTGTGCAATGTTGACATGTAAGTGACCGTCCGATGGTGGGCCCTTACTATATGTCAAAAGAATGAGCACTCAGTCATCGAATGTCACTATAGAAATGTAGTTCTGTTGGTGCGGCGGCACGCTTCAGGCCAAACTGATAGTCGGTGTGTGTGTCTACGACTTTGGAGATGAGAGTGCGAAACCTGCGCAGGGTGAAGCAGGGGGCAGGGTCAGGAAACCAGCAAACGATGGCGAACAGTCTTCGGCAGAAGAAGTGTTTGGTGAGGTTGATGGGAGCACGTCTTCATTCTCAATCAAGGATGGATCGTCTGCAGAGTCTGACTGCGGCAGTGTGAGACCATCTGGGTTGACGAAAGCTGGTTTCAGGTGATGCAAAGAAACTGTCTGTGTGTGGTCTTTGATCATGATATCAAAAGTCATGTTCCCCCACTGCAGGACCTTGTATGGGTCAAGATGAGGAGGTTGAAGAGGCTGCCTAACCGCATCATGGTGCAGCATGACGTGGGAGCAGTCAGAGAGTGCTGTGGGAACATAAGTCTCAGGCGGTGAGTGATTGATGGGCAGGTGCAAACACATTTGTTGGAAATGGGTGCACATCCGGCTAATGAAATCTGGTGAGGGGGGAAGATTCTTGCTAACCTGGGGAAGAATAAGTTCCCCCGGTAGGACCGGATTCTAGCTGAAAACATATTCGGATATAGTCCCCTGTAGGTCAGGTTTATAGGTCGAGCATAGACCAAGTAGCACCCACGGGAGAGCTTCTGACCAGTGACAATCACAGCATCGAAGGGCTGTCTTGAGGGTGCGGTGCCATCTCTCCACCAACCCATTGCTTTGTGGGTGATAGGTGGTAGTGTGTATTTTTTTAATACTGCAGATATTGCAGAAGATGGTGAAAAAGGAGGTGGTGATAGTGGTCGGACACCTGAAATGAGCGATCCCCTAGCAAATGAAAGCCTTGGCTACCGTCTCGGCAGTGATGACAGGGAGAGGGACAGCCTTGACCCAGCGAGACAAACGGTTGATAGTTGATAAGATATATCTATGGCCTTCCGTAGGAGGAATATGCCCGATCAGATCAATATGTACATGACAGAATTGTCCTGTGGGAATGTCGAACTTGCCCAGATGTGGGGAAGTGTGGCAGCTGATCTTGTTGCGCTGGCAAGTGATGCAGCTGCGTGCCCAGGTTTGACAGTCCTGTTCGATATTCTTCCAATCAAATCGTTCTGACATGAGACATGTGGTGGACGAACGCACGGGTGGGCTAGGTTATGCAGGGCATCAAAAACCTGTCGCTGCAGCTCGGGTGGGTGCAAAGGGCCTAGGGTGCAGGTCGAAGAATCACACCACACCTCATCGGAAACGCCAGGAAATTTAGCCTTTGTGAAAACAAGTGATGTTTGTGGGTCTTGTAGGAGAGCCTGAGAATCTTCGTTAGAAGCTTGGAGGGAGGCCACATCAGAAAGATCAACGATGCAGGCAACAGCACTGATCCACGAGAAGAAATTCACATTGACGTTATCTGCACCCTTGATGTAACGGACGTCCGTTGTGAGTCGAGAAACTAGGTCAAAGTGGCGGTAACGTCGAGGAGGTGGGTTGCAGAATGCTTCTGCCAGTGGTTTGTGATCGGTGAGGATGAAAAACGAACGACCCTCGATGTTTGATTGCCTCGTAAACAGCAAGGAGCTTTCTATCGAATGCAGAATATTTTATCTGATGGTTCAAATGGCTCTGAGCACTATGGGACTTAACAGCTGTGGTCATCAGTCCCCTAGAACTTAGAACTACTTAAACCTAACTAACCTAAGGACATCACACACATCCATGTCCGAAGCAGGATTCGAACCAGTGACCGTAGCAGTCGCGCGGTTCCGGACTGTGCGCCTAGAACCGCGAGACCACCACGGCCGGCTATTTTATCTCAGCCGTAGATAGTTTCTTGGAGAAGAAATGAAATGGAGAAACCGTGTCGCCCTTGCGTTGTTACAGCACTGCCCCGACCGCAATGTCTCCGGCGTCCGTAGAGATGAATAACTTGGCTGAGGGGTCGGGGTGGGAGAGTGTCACAGTATGAGCTAAAGAAGTCTTCAGAGCCTTGAAGGCCTCTACCATCGGAGCAGTCCAAGAGACGGGTTTGATACGGAAAGTTTGTTTGCCTGATAGTGCTTCCATCAGGGGTACGTAAACAGCAGCGGTGGAAGGCAAATGGCGACTATAGTAATTGATGGTGCCAAGGAAATGGGATAGCTCTTTGTAAGTAGCCGGGGACGGCAGAGACTTGATAGTCTGCACACGAGATTTGGGAGGCTGTATTCCGTCAGCGGAGACGGTGTAACCTAGGAAGGAGATTGACGCCTGGCGCAACTGAAACTTGTCTTTGTTGACCTCGACACTGTTGGAGTTCAAGATCTGGAGGACCATAGATAGATGATTTTCATGTTCCTGAAAACAAGAACGTCATCCAGATAAGCAAAGCAAAAATCGAACTGTCGCAAGATAGAGTCAATGAAACCCTGCCAAGTTTGCGCTGCATTCTTTAGGCCGAATGGCATGAAGTGGTATTGGAATAAACCGAGCGGCATGATAATAACCATCTTAGAAATGTCTTTCGGCGCCACGGGAATCTGGTGGTAGGCGCGTTTACAGTCAATAACACTGAAAATTGTGGCGCCCGATAACATACCAGTGAAATAATTGATGTTCGGCACTGGGTAATAGTCCATGATGGTATGAGCGTTTAAGCGTCTGTAATTGCCGCACATCCGAAAAGATCCGTCGTGTTTCGGGATCAAGTAGATTGGTGAAGACCAGTTGCTGTCTGAAGATTGCAGAACACCTGCTGCCAAAAGTTCATTAATCTGCTGCCAGGCCACGAGCAACTTGATAGGGTTGAGACGTTGGACCTTATGCCTAATAGGAGGGCCGGCAGTGGTAACTATCTTGTGTGTTGTTCCATCAGTGACGGAAGAAACTGAGAACTGCGCATGAGATTGGTTAACATCCTGGCGCCGAGTCTTCAGACGAGTAGTGCGTGACGAGGCATAGCCATTAGCCAGAGTGGCGAAAGGTAGCACGAAAGTCACATGTCTCTTACAGGAGCACAGCATGCACTTGTGTGGAGGGGATGGGTGCACGCGCAGCACCGAGCGTAGGGGAATGGGCAGCAACTGTCTGCTGTTAACCTTGCACTGGACAACTGCAGGCGAGAGCCACGCTGGCGTCGCACGTGGGGCCATAATGGCCACTGAGTCATTTGGCCGGTGAGTGAGAGAGGGGGAATTTATCAACAAGCGCGGTAGCTGTCCGAGAGGTGGGCGTGGTCGTGCGACTGTCATTAGCAGCACTGTTTGAAACACATGGCACTGGATGAGGCGAGCGTGATGGGGGGGGGGGGGGGGGGGGGTTTAAACATCACACACAAGTAAAGTTTGTGGACTAACCTGGTGAGAGTTCGAGCTAGGCTCAGCCGAGCAATCTTATTTAGGTGGCGGCGCCAGTTGCAGAAGTGAGGTACGAGCTGTGACGAGCTCGCTGTAAGTGGATGTGATGCGTTGTTTCAGCTTCTCGTTGTCCTGTCGGAGTTGCGTCACCAAGTCATATTCTGACAGTAGGTCGGCAGGTCACAATGTTGCCCGTGAGGGCAGAGCACTAACGTTTGAGGTTGTATGTTGCGGTGGAAACATAGCGTTGGACATAGGTGTGGGTGCATGGTATGTGAGTGTTTGTAGGATGGTGGAGCACTGAACCCTGTATGATGTTCAGAGATAGTTCGTAATGAGACAAAGAAATCCATACTGAGGATCGGTTCATTGATGTTGGCAATGTAGAATGTCCACGGAAAACGTAGAGAAGGAGATGGGGTCACCGTGATCATTACTGAGCCTGAGGTAGGTAACGTTGACGCGTTGACAGCTCGTAGAAGTGACTTCGTCAGTGAAGAAGTGGGCGGAGCCATCTAAGTAGGAATGATCGACACGTCAGCACCAGTGTCGACCAGAAAGGCTAGACCTGACACAAAGTCAGTCATATAGAGACAACCACGCAGCCGGGTGGATGAGTGAATGGAGTGTAATGTAAGAGGACGCCTGTTAGGATCCCCACAAGACTCAGCATCTCTTAGTTCCTGCGGTCAGTGTTTGGGTGTTGGCATGGCAACCTGCACTTCTTGGCGTCAGTGCCAAACACTTCATGGTACCAGCAGAAAGGATGAGCAGGGTGAGGAGCAAGTGGAGAATGCGACAGTAGGGGGTGGCTTGTCCTCGTTGATTTGTTCTGGTAAATAGACCTGTACGTATGGTGCATGGGCGATTATGGAGTGCTCGGACAGCAGAGAGAGTGAGCCAACGCTGCCACGAGAAGTAAACAAGGTGACGGCAGAATGAGCCCTACCTCTGCTGGCCGAAGGTCGGTATGTATGCGGGGGCGGCTGTGCCAGCGAACAGTGTGAAATGAACTGGCTGATGTTGCCACAACAGCGAATACAACTGGTCAGCAATGCGTAGGCAGGAGCCAATGGACTCAAATAAGTGTGGTAACAGATGGATCTGTATTTTGGCAGACCACACAGCCCATAGTGTGGCATCGGGCATGGTATGCTCGTTCACGAGCAATCGAAGGTGGCGCCAGAGTTGTGAGGGGGTGCATTCCCCCAGGTGCTTCTCGTAGAGAATCTTGATTATTAACTCTTGTGCCGAGCAGCAAGTCATTCCATTATAGTCTTCTTTGTAAACTCGTAGTTTGGTGCAGGCAGCGGTGAAAGGACAGGTCACAAATCAAATCCGAGTGGTCGTGGAGGTGTGTGACGAGGCAGAGAAACTTTGAGTTGTCATCAGGCACATGATGTAACTCGAACAGATGCTCGACAAGCGTGAACCACGGTGCCGGGTTGTCCTCGTATGAGGGTGTTAGCTTTGGCTGGTGGCCAGGAGGGGGTGACGACGGTGGCTTCAGTGTCTCCTGGGGTAGTGGCTGAACTCAAGTTAAGTCAGAGGCCGGCGCAGTAGACCCGGATTTAAGCCAGGCGAGCAAATCCGTAGTAGCGGCAGCTGGCATAGTTGACTGTGTGCCACGAAAACATGGCACAGCAGGCACGGACAGTACCGTGGAAATGGGCGGATGGACGGCACACGAGGGGGGCCCGGAAACTGGACCATGAGTGACGAGTGCTGGATGGAAATGACCCGTTTCCAGAACAGGACAAGAGACCGGTGCAGCAGACACAGGCGGTGCTGTGGGAGCAGCAGGTGGTTGAGCGACTGGAAACAGTGACCCCCACAAGTGGGGTGGGGGAGGTTGAGAACGCCACCCGCGTGGAAACTATCTGATGCATAACATGCCTGTAAGTGCATGTGGAGGGCCACTGAGGCGAGGTAAGGGGTCCATGTTATGTAAAACACTGAATTGTGCATGTAAATTAGACATAACTGGAACACCACGTGCGGGGAATGGATCCAGCGTGGTTTGTAGTAATGGCGGTGTTGCACACGGCCCATCAGTAACTGATGTGGGTGGCTAAACAGGTGTTCGAATGGAGACCACTTTGTTCTTGAAACACTCGATCTGAAGAGACACAATTCGAAATATTGTTCAGTTCACATTTCACTGTCGGATGGGCATAAACCGGTGATGTGAAGCCTGAGTCCATTGTTTGCTCTAATGGCACAGTTGTCGAATGTTGAAAATTAATGAGGTTAGCACATGGTGTTGGTTGAGAATGTGAATCACTGTGCGTAAATGACAAATACACCGTTGGCGAAGAAACAATGAAACTCGGTGAGCGGAGATGTGCTTCCACACCTTTGAACAAAGCATTCTTTGGTGTGGTCATTGTGTAGTACATATAACCTGTTGCATAAAAAGACACAAAACACAAACGAACTGCGGGGTCACCACTATGGGAACAGGATCAGTAATCAGGCTATAGAAAACTTAATTCCCATATATGTCATAGCTCGTATATATTTACACTTGACACTGCATCCATACAGAATGAAGTATAACAAAGAACTGACTAAAGTAAAGTTAAGTGGAGGCTCGACAGAGCACTTAGAGTTCACAGATATTAAGTTTTGTGGTCAATACAAACTATCAACGTCACACTTTATTCCGTCATATTCAATGCAACTGTTTCTGGTCAGGGTTAGTATCATGTAAACAATGAAAACAAAGGTTTATTTTACAGTATTATAACTTTTTTCTATCTATGATGCCATCTTAATGCAATTGCATGTTGATTTACTATTATGAAGAAAAATAATCACACAACATACACATGAACACAATTAGAATAATTAATGATCAAGAACTGCCTCAGATAATTTTTGAAATAATTTTGTATTTTAACCAGGACATAGTTACGTAATGAAATTTTACACCATACAAACTTCTTACTGGAAAAAATCTTTTTCTTTTCAACAAAGTTTATCACACAACATTGAATCATTTGAGCTGGAGGCTTGATCTTTACAAAATTTTAGTTTAACTAGTAATGGTCTGTTATCAATGTCTGGGTTTGGAGATTATTAACTAATGTATTTCAGTAATGAAAGTGTTTTACTGTGGTCATTGATCTCTTGCAAAACACACTCTACTTTTAGTTCCCTTCATTAAATTTTCTTACTACTGGTAAATCAGCTACTTTATTTTTTACTTTCTACACCTACATCTACAACCATATTCTGTAAACCACTGCAAAGTGCATTGCAGAGATCATGTCCCATGGTACCAGTTATTCAGGTTTCTACCTGTTCCATTCATGTATGGAGCAAGGGAACAATGATTGTTTTGAATGCCTCTGCGTGTGCAGTAATTATTCTAATATGGTCCTCAAAATCCCTATTTGAGCAATTTGTAGGGGATTATATTTCTCTAGTCATCATTTAAGGTCAGTTCTTGAAACATTGTTAGTAGGCTTTCTCAGAATAGTTAACGTCTATCTTTAAGAGCTTGCCAGTTCAGTTTCTTCAGCATCACTGTAACACTTTCCCACTAGTAAAACAAACCTGTAACCATTCGTGCTGCCCTCCTGTGTGTATGGTCAATATCCCCTGTTAGTCCTACTTTGGTACAGGTCCCACATACTTGAGCAATATTCTAGAATCAGTCACATGAGTGGTTTGTAAGCACTCTCCTCTGTAAACTGATTAATCTTCCCCAGTATTCTAGCAATAAACCAAATACTACCTTCTACACTTACAACAAATGAGCATGTGTGATCATTCCAACTATAGATCAAATATTAACCATAAGACAAATCCTGGAAAAAACAAACTAATACGGGGTTGGCACGCATTACCTATTTATAAATTTCAAAGCAGATTATGATAGCATAAATAGAGAGCAATTACATCAAGCTCTAGATTAACTGGAAATCTCGAGAAAGTTGGTAAGGCTGGTGAGAATGACAATGAGCGAAACACAAGGTAGTGTAAGAATAGGAGGTATGATGTCCAACACATTGAGTATTAAAAACAGAGTGTGAGAAGGGGATGCATTGGCATGTCTTCTCTTTAATGCCGCCCTGGAGAAGGTGATGAGAAACGCAAACCTTCTGAATAGGGGAACGATTTTATAAAAATCAGAGCAGATACTGGCCTACGCAGATGACATAGATGTAATAGCAAGAACCCAAAAAGCAATGGGAGAGACATTTACAGCTCTCAACAGGCTATTAGGAACATGGGGTTAATTATTGATGAACAAAAAATAAAATATATGGCAGCTGGAAAAGCACATAGAGAAAATATGCCAAATGCAATAACAATGGGCAATTACAGGTTTCAAGTACCTGGGCTCTACACTTACGCTTCTAAATGATACCTCCTATGAAATTAAGCAGAGATTAATACTAGCCAATAGAGTCTATTTTTCCCTAACAAGACTTCTATCCTCAAGGCTCTTGACTCGTACCACTAAATTAACTAACTATAAATCACTTATATGACCAGTGCCTCTGAAGCCTGGACATTAACAGCTAAAGATATTGAAACACTGGATGCATTTGAAAGAAAGGTACTTAGATGAATTATCAGTCCAATTTGTGAAAGAGGAAGATGAGGAGGAGATACAACCATGAGTTGTATATCATATGCAAAGACCAACCCATCGGAAGCATAGTGAAATCATCCAGACTGAGGTGGCTCGCATGAATAATACAGAAGTACCAAAAAGAGTATTACAAGGAAAGCCAGGAGGGCAGAGAGGACGTGGTCCACCAAGAGCCAGATGGGAAGATGGAGTAATCAAAGATCGTAGGAAGATGGGCTATAGAAACTGGAGAGTATTGGCAAAGGATCGAGAGAAATGGAAGAAAATTGTAGAAGAGGCCAAAGCTCATCATGAGCTGTAGCACCAAGAAAGAAGATCATTCCTTTTTTTTTTTTTTCAATTTGTGAAGTGAATAATTTAACATTTCTGAACACTTAAAGCAAGTTGTTAATCTTTGCGCCACTTTGATATGAATATTTATGTACCTTCTTTCAGACTGTGTTACAGATTACTGCACAGTCTGCAAAAAGTCTGACACCATTATTAATATTATCCACGAGGTCATTAATATAAAGCACGAACAGCAAGGGTCCCAACACACATCACAGGGGCATGCTTGATGTTACTGTAACTTCTGATAATTACTCTCCATGCTGTGTCCTCTCTACCAATAACTCCTCTGTCCAATCACAAATTTCACATGATACCCCGAATGATTAAACTTTTGACAATATGTGTAGGTGTGGTACTGTGTCAGATGCTTTTTGGAAACCTTGAAATACTGTACATATTTGACTGCCTTCATCCAAAGCTCTCAGTATTACATGTGAGGAGAATGTAAGTTGGGCTTCACACAATTGATGTGTTCAGAATCCATGCTGTTTGGCATGTAGGAGGTCATTTTGTTCAAGATACATCATTCTCTTTGAACACAGAAGATGTTCAAAGATTTGGCAACAAATTGGTGTCAATGATGTTGGATGGTAGTTTTGTGGATCACTTCTACTAACCTTGTTGTAGACTGGTGTTACTTGTGCTCTCTTCCAACTACTGGGCATGGGTTTTTGTTTGAGAGATCTGTGATAGATTATAGTTAGAACAATGGGTAACTAAGCCACAAATTCAGTTTACAGAAGATGAAGTACTATTAACCTTAAAGTATCTATTTAGCTCTATTCATAAACATGTTAGCAAAATCAACCCTTTATTAATTCCAAAGTAATTAACAGTTTTCTCAAAAGTATTGTTTGTGTAACTAAATATGTTAATTTCATCATTTAAACAAATAATTCAGCCTAAACTTCGTAGTAGAAGAAACTGTTTAAAAGACGCTATTTTTCGATGTATTCAGTTAATTGAGTGAGTTAAGTTTTAATTGTAATTTCTGTAAATTTGACTTTAAACAATGTGTAGTTTCAGCACCTACTATTGTCATGATATATAAGGGCCAGATTTTTGGCCACGAGACAGTCAGTCCACTGCCGAATTTCAGACGAGTAACCTGTGCTGTTTAGAACAACAACAATGCTCCAAATTAACTGTGGAACCAGTTTTAAACAATTAGGCCGTGTGTAAAAACAGTGACAGTTTCTGCTCCATATGTACCTGATTATTCTTCAAGAACTGTGAACTTCGTGGTTAGGCTTTGTTGCTCATAGCTGTTCAACAGTAAACTATCATAGCAGTATGGGGAGTTTTGCCTGCAAACTATTAATGAGGCTCGTGGAAAGTTTAAACAATAGTGCACTGGTGATATAACTGTGTAATGTTGGGGGTTGTGCAAAGTGAAAATTAAAGTACTGTGAAACACAACTGTCCACCTGTCAGCTGCATGATTTACAGTAGTCAGTGTCGGAATCCACAACCCATTTTTTCAGCCAGTGTAGCAATGCAGTAAGTTGACACTGAGGACAACAAACAACAACAAATGAAGAGATAAAAACAGGTGGAACCACCACAAGTACAGATGTCATTATGAAATAAATTTTCATAATTGAAAAACCTCAGAAATGACTTCTACAGCTACAGTTTAACAAACACTATAGCTCCATAAATATCAAAGCTGCATACTTATACAATAGTGACAGCAACTAAGACAGCGATGTCATTTGGACATTAACACCTCTAGGTGTATGTAACAAAGCATTATTCTATAATATGTTAAATTAATTACTCCGAGATCTGAAATATTGTATGCAATTGTGTATTTCCACAGATAACCTGATGATGGCAATCACACCAAAATAGGACTGTTGTAATAAAAAATATAATTGAACACAGAAGAATTATGGTGTCATAGCATAATATATAAGGTCCTTACAAATATCACTAGTTGGAAGGTGAACAAGATGCAATAATACAACACCTGCCCAAGTGTTCAACAGCCAGTAGATCACAGAAAACAGTCAGAATTAAAAAGCAATTGAAAATGATTTTTATTTATTGGTACAGTTTGACTGCATTTGGTAATGTTGCCATAGCTCATGTTTCTCTATGGTGTCAGGGTTGGCATTATATACAGAATTTTGCAGTACTTCTACCTCCTGGACTCATGATATTGCTGGTGAGGCAGGTTGTTTATCTGAGAGTGGCAAGGAGGAAGGAGTGGTCAGTTATGGAGTGGTGACCAGGAAGTGCAGATTTTTGGTGCTCCAGAGTTGCAGACATGGTCCACAGCTGGTCAGGTGGGTGATATTAGAGCTGAAGGTTTCCTGTGTATGTTGTGGCTGCTACTAGTCCAGCAGGTCATAAGAAAGAAGAGCGTGAATGTAAAAAATGTGGAAATAGCCATGCTATTCCTGTTGCTATGTGTTAAAAGTACTATATATGCACATTCTGTGAGGAATAGTAGTGAGCTACAGTGACTTCAATGGAGAACATTTGGGCTGTGTGTAGTGCCGTCATTCATTGCTGTTGGTGGTATTTATTTGCTAAGTAGTTTTGGAAGTCAAGTTAACTCATGTTACTTGATTGTTTTGTAATGTGTGTGAAGCTGTATCCTATTTTTATCATAACTAGAAGAATAACTGAACTCCTTTGATAATTACACTTACCATTTTTGTTTATTAATAATAGTCTGTTCCAGATTACTTTTAATTTTGCCTTTGAGTTTGAAGTTGTCATGTACTAAAGATTTACCCCATGTGGAGAGAAGTGCAATGTGACACAATTCAAAGTTGACCAGAGAAGCTATGTCTGGCATATCATTCACTGTTTGAAAGATACTCAGTATTTTCAGGCTGATACCATTGTGACTTGTGATTATAATCTTGGGCTTAAATTCTTGCACAGCCTTATCTGTTTCAGAAAATTAGTTACAGCTGTGTGATGCCATAGTTTGTACCAAATCATAGAGAAATGTAGTATCACCGACATCGAGCCTGTGAAACTAACTGTCTCACTAAAGTATTCCTAGTTAAGATATCTGTGTCGGATATTGTATTTAACTAGATTTATTTATTTCTGGTTATCCAGATGCTCTTTCATAGTAGTGATTTATTGTGCATCTTTTTAATCAACTTAAAGTATTCTCTCTCAATATAACCCAGAGCTAAAAATGTCTTTTAACTTGGAAGTCACATTTTTGCTTAGTGGGACTAAGTCCATGAAACTGGTTGTAATACAGAAGTTTATGTCAATATTAAATTTTGGAATTATTTTAATAAATGCTTTGTTAAAGATGTAACCCTAAGCTCAGTCTATACTCCACCCATTATCCTAATGGTCCAGTTATACTGCTACATTCTGACAGTGGAGCATGGTTAGAATTAATTGAGTGAGGAAAGGGGCAAGGGGGGGGGGGGGCGGGAAGGGCATGGGATGAAATAAGTTTTTATTGATAAAACTGCTTGTATTTTTCAGAAAGCCCAGAGATGTAAAGGGTTCAGCTTGTCTGAGACGCAATGGGCTAGTTTATGAGTTGCATAGATGTCGGTTAGAACCCAAGGGCATGATGTAGGAACTGACTGAGCGAGTGAACCAGCATTATAATTTACCAGTGACACAAAATAACAAAGCCCAATGAGGTAAGTTTGGCAGCAGCTATTGGTGGCACATTGGTAGAGATCAGTTACCTTACCCAGGATTTGAGTAGTTAGACATCTAGACATATATGTAGATTACAGGCACGATTTGATTATTATCAAGATAGAATGAATGACTTACTTGGTGTAGAGAAGCAACAGGCTCCAGAGTTATTGCCCTATAATAATACTCTTTGGGAGTGGTTTGAGCACTGTGATGATACAGTAAATGATTGACACACACAAAGTAATTTGAGGGTACATAGTAATGAGAGGGGGCAAATGGTTCTGGATACTATGTTTGCTGAGTTACAGAAGGCCTTGAAGGACATGTTGAATCAGTGTACCAATATGCTTGTACATTAAATGGATCATGTAGTCAAATTCCTATATTTCGTGTTAGAGTTTCAATGAAGATCTCGTACCCTGGATTTATCTGATTTATATGCCTTGAAGATAATGGTAGCAATGGTAAAAACAAGCTCCATTGGGAAATGTTGCAGGCTGTTGAACAAAAGGGAACTTGGGAATTATTTAGAAGTAGAATAACTGGGTTTGTTCCAGATCAAGAGCTACGGGAAGTGATTCATTATCAGTGTGGGAGGGAGAAATGTCTCATGGAACCATTATTAGATTATGTCGCCTGGCTTAAAATGAGTGTAATGGTGTTAGATTTAATTTAAATGGAAGGATAAGTAGTCACCCACCTCTTGGATGGTATGAATGTCGACACCAGGCAAAGAGCTATTTTTGTCATGTACCTACAACATTCACCTAGCTTGATAAATTAATATGGCAAATTCAGTCAAGGGAGTATCCTGGTCATTGTAGGGGAAACTGCGCTGTGGATAATTTATTCAGCAAAAGTAAGCAGACAAAAGTGATGCTTCACAGAGGGTCACATCATGGAAATGAAGGGAAATGAGGCCAAATGGATAAAGGAATTTTAAATCTGGAAGTGTTGGAACACAAACAAAGCAGGTTACATTGAGAGGGGTTCTATGGAAAAAGAATAAAAATGAAAGTTATGACAACTATTGCACCAAGGGCAGGGTAAACAAATAGTGCCATTAAGCATAGATCTGGCAGGCATTTACTGTTTGTTTGTGCTGCATTGAATAGTGAACTTGCTTGTATGTTGTTGGATTTAGGTAGTATTATTTCAGCCATTAATTATGAATGGTTTCTGAAGCACCAGGGAATTTGTAAACGGGGAAGACTGGTGATGGGAAAGGGGCACCACACAATTGTAGACAAATGTAGGTGAATGGTAAAGAGAAGTGTGCTAGTTGAAGTGATGGTGGGGGACTTATCACAAGATGACTTTAATAGAAAATTTAGCCACTGATTGTATTCTTGGTGCTGATTTTATTGATAAGGTAGGTTGGACCACAATTAATGCTGACAGGTACTGTGAGACTCGGAAAAAAACTCAAATGGGCAATTCAGAACTGGAGAAGAGGAATGTTGAGCAAGGGCATGCACATTCTGCATGACAATGCTCGCCCACACATCACTCGGCAACCATTTCTCTCCTGCAACAGTTTCAATGGAACATAATCACCCACCCACCCTATAGTCCTGACTTGGCGCCCAGTGACTATCACCTGTTCCCTAGGTTAAAAGAACGTTTGGCGAGAAAGCGATTCAGCACTGATGACGAGGTGAAAGAAGAGGTTCATAACTTTCTGAACAGCATGGCGGTGAGCTGGTATGACATGAGCATACAAAAACTGCCACAGCATCTACAAAATTTTATCGACAGAAATGGTGATTGTGTCGAAAAATAGCTAAATGGTCAAGCTGTAAACTGATGTAAATCACTGTAGACATAAACAGAACTATGTACTTATAAAAAAATAGGAGACCTTACTTTTGGGGTTACCTCGTACTTGGAACACCATACATTTCTATTAGAAACAAATAATGAAGCCCTCAACTGTGTGTTGGCTAGGCCACACAAGACTGGGTGCATTGCTAGATGGGTGACCAGAATCCTGGTTTTCAAATTTGATGTGTGTCATATAAGGGGTTCTCAAAATCTTTTGGCAGATGAATTAAGCTGCATATTTGAACAGAATGATGATTGTCAAATGAAGGAGCCAGTAAAGGGGAACAGGATCTCATGATCTGTGCCACTTCAATCCTTCCAGATTCCTAGTTTCTTTCAGGATACTAAGGAGTTCCAAGATTGTGTCCCACACATTTGTGATATTTAGCAAAGGATACACAATGGTGAAGTGATACAACCATACATATTGTGACTTAGGGTGGTGTGTAGCAAGTTTTGTGGTCAAGGCCATCCAGAAATAGCTCCTCTTGATGAACAGATCCCATTATTATTCAAGTATTACCATGGGTCCCCAGCAGGTGGCCACTTGGGGTGTATAAGACTTGGGAGAAAATTAGACATCTGTCTGCGTGACCTAGAATAGATAATGACTTTTGGAAGCGGGTGGCCAACTGTGAAGTTTTTGACATTAGCAAACTCACGTGAGCTGGTAGTATAGGATAGTTAGCATCTGCCAGCCATTGTGGCCAAGCAGTTCTAGGCGCTTTAGTCTGGAACCACGCTGCTGCTATGGTCGCAGGTTCGAATCCTGCCTCAGGCATGGATGTATGTGATGTCCTTAGGTTAGTTAGGTTTAAGTTGTTCTAAGTCTATGGGACTGATGACCTCAGATGTTAAGTCCCATAGTGCTTAGAGCCATCTGAACCATTTGAGCATAGGCTGGATATAGACAACTATTTTAAGTATACAAACATGCGGTCACTGAGGCATATTTACTATGGTAGGTGACCTCAAAAAGTCACCCGTCTGCCTGGTGGTGCAGTAACCAGCGGTATGTATCCATAAGTTTGGATTTCTAGTGTCATTTGTCTTCATTGATACCTGTGCCCTAATGAGGAAACACTATACTATTTCCCTTTGTCCTCATTTGGTGCTGCATACCTGAAGTGAGCTGTCATTTGTGTACTTAACTTCCACCTCAACTTAATACATAATCAAGCATAGTACCAACGGTGGGATAGTGTGTTATGGGACAATGGCACACACTTCCAAATGTAAAAGGATTTTTTACTTTGTGTTGTCAGGTATAGGACTGGAACATTTCACACAGAATGAACGTGCAGCCATGCACTTGCCTTTGGTGCTGCAGGAACTACAGTTGGAGGACGGTGTTTGTATGCAGAACATTATCCAAACAGATGAATACCAAATCGGAGAACATTTGCTACTGTGGATCGTCATCTCCATCAGAGGGGCACCTCAGAGGGAGATTTCCATGCTTGAGGTCGACCACAGAATGTAAGCAGTCCTGGTTTTGAGGAATGAGTACTACAGTTATTTGACAACAATCCTTCAGATGGCATACGCCCTATTGCTCATTCTCTAACTTTTGTTTCTAGCAGTTATATGTAAACTGAAGGTTGAGAAGGGGAGAAAGGAAAGGAAAGGGAGGGAATCACTGCTTTCAGCTGCATGAAGACATTATAAGGAATCAGCAGTGACAGGTGAAAATGTTTACCGAATCGGGATTCGAACTTGGGATCTCATGCTTACTAGGCAAGTGTATTAACCACCGTACCATCTGGGACACACTGTTATCTCAACTGCACAGACTATCTCGGTTACCCTCATGGCCGTCTATACTCCCATTGAGTGCCACCTATCCGAAGTCCGTGTCCATTTCCCCAATGTTCACTCTGGTAGATTCCCACAGGATGTAAGATATATTTGTGTATATGCACAAAAGATGGTGGACCAATCCACAGCTAGGCCAATAAATTATATGAATGTGTGGCGTCTGCTCTTTCAGTCATATAACTAATTGACCTAGCTGGGCATTGGTTCTTGGACAGACGATACCTCAGATGCTGAATTGGACATAATTGACCTGTTCACTATCCTCTAAGATCCTGCAATCTCAGACCACTTGGTTTTTATCTTTGGAACCATGTGAAGGCTTGTGTGTATCAGACTCCTGTAAACACTGTGGAAGATATAGCTTGAGTTGCTGTTGCTGCAGAAGATGTCCAAGATGAAGCCAATGAAATATTACCCAATGTCTGCCATTCAATGATTTGACAGCTTGTGTTATGCTGTCAAGTCAATGGCCAACACTTTCACGTATTTACTGCAATAATCACAATGTACAGTGACGTTTCCTCCAGGCAGAGTGAATGCACTTTGCCGTTGTCTAGGCGCACTATGTATGAGCAAGAGACCCCATGTTCATATCAAATACTTAAAGTACTTGCCTGTATGAAACCTATCATTGCACAGAAATTCTGTATTATTGTGTGTGTGTGTGTGTGTGTGTGTGTGTGTGTGTGTGTGTGTGTTATCCCCACTCATACACCTTCTCATTACATTAAAGACCTACAGCCCTCTATATTGCATTTTACTTTTACTATGTTTGTATAACTTTTTTTTTTTATTTTTAACTATGTGTGCATGGTGTCATGTGTTTCCTATATATCCAGTGGTTATGCCACAAATTTCAACTACTCCGTCAGCATAAACACAGATATTCATTACTACTGGGACATATCCAGATGTATCTGGGTTTTTCAATATGTCTTTTTCCATATTTTTTCATTTCCTCCTTTCTTCCACAGTTTCCACATTTCTCCATTTTTCCAATGTTTTTTCATATGTACCATTTTTCCATGTTTTGCTCATTTTTATTGTCTATATGTAAATGTACAAGGGTGTATATATGCTCTTATTGCCTACTGTGCCAAGTTTCTTTAGTATCGAACTAAGATACAGATTCCTCACCCAGACAAAGTGTTTACAAGGTGTAAGTCTTCCAGATGTCAACCCACACTATACCAACTACTGAAGGCAACTCTTACATACACCTTAAAACACATACACATGGATTGCTATGGAGGTGGAGTGGGTTATCTTATGCACAGATGTTTACCTACTAATTGTTACCAAATGTCACTCCATGACCAAATGACAACAACATTTGGTTGTACACTGAATCGCCAAATAAACTGGTATAAGCATGTGTATTCAAATACGGAGACAGGTAAACAGGCAGAATACAGTGCTGTGGTCAACAATGCCTGTATAAGACAAGAAGTGCGTGGCGCAGTTGTTAGGTCAGTTACTGCAGCTACAATGGCAGGTTATCAAGCTTTAAGTAAGTTTGAACATAGTGTTATAGTCAGTGCACGGGCAATGGGAAACAGCATCTTCGAGGTAGCGATGAAGTGGGGATTTTCCCATACGACCATTTTACAGGTGTACTGTGAATATCAGGAAGCCAGTAAAACATCACATCTCCAACATCGCTGCAGCCAGAAACAAATCCTACAATAATGGGACCAGCGACGACTGAAGAGAATAGTTCAACGTGACACAAGTGCAACCTTTCCGCAAATTGCAGCAGATTTCAATGCTGGGCCATCAACAAGTGTCAGCGTGCTAACCATTCTACATCTACATCTACATCTACATTTATACTCCGCAAGCCACCCAACGGTGTGTGGCGGAGGGCACTTTACGTGCCACTGTCATTACCTCCCTTTCCTGTTCCAGTCGCGTATGGTTCACGGGAAGAACGACTGTCTGAAAGCCTCCGTGCGCGCTCTAATCTCTCTAATTTTACATTCGTGATCTCCTCGGGAGGTATAAGTAGGGGGAAGCAGTATATTCGATACCTCATCCAGAAACGCACCCTCTCGAAACCTGGCGAGCAAGCTACACCGCGATGCAGAGCGCCTCTCTTGCAGAGTCTGCCACTTGAGTTTATTAAACATCTCCGTAACGCTATCACGGTTACCCACACTGATGAGCAATACTCAAGTATAGGTCGAACGAGTGTTTTGTAAGCCACTTCCTTTGTTGACGGACTACATTTTGTAAGCACTCTCCCAATGAATCTCAACCTGGTACCCGCCTTACCAACAATTAATTTTATATGATCATTCCACTTCAAATCGTTCCGCACGCATACTCCCAGATATTTTACAGAAGTAACTGCTATCAGTGTTTGTTCCGCTATCATATAATCATACAATAAAGGATTCTTCTTTCTATGTATTCGCAATACATTACATTTGTCTATGTTAAGGGTCAGTTGCCACTCCCTGCACCAAGTGCCTATCCGCTGCAGATCTTCCTGCATTTCGCTACAATTTTCTAATGCTGCAACTTCTCTGTATACTACAGCATCATCCGCGAAAAGCCGCATGGAACTTCCGACACTATCTACTAGGTCATTTATATATATTGTGAAAAGCAATGGTCCCATAACACTCCCCTGTGGCACGCCAGAGGTTACTTTAACGTCTGTAGACGTCTCTCCATTGATAACAACATGCTGTGTTCTGTTTGCTAAAAACTCTTCAATCCAGCCACACAGCTGGTCTGATATTCCATAGGCTCTTACTTTGTTTATCAGGCGACAGTGAGGAACTGTATCGAACGCCTTCCGGAAGTCAAGAAAAATAGCATCTACCTGGGAGCCTGTATCTAATATTTTCTGGGTCTCATGAACAAATAAAGCGAGTTGGGTCTCACACGATCGCTGTTTCCGGAATCCATGTTGATTTCTACATAGTAGATTCTGGGTTTCCAAAAACAACATGATACTCGAGCAAAAAACATGTTCTAAAATTCTACAACAGATCGACGTCAGAGATATAGGTCTATAGTTTTGCGCATCTGCTCGACGACCCTTCTTGAAGACTGGGACTATCTGCTCTTTTCCAATCATTTGGAACCCTCCGTTCCTCTAGAGACTTGCGGTACACGGCTGTTAGAAGGGGGGCAAGTTCTTTCACGTACTCTGTGTAGAATCGAATTGGTATCCCGTCAGGTCCAGTGGACTTTCCTCTATTGAGTGAGTCCAGTTGCTTTTCTATTCCTTGGACACGTATTTCGATGTCAGCCATTTTTTCGTTTGTGCGAGGATTTAGAGAAGGAACTGCAGTGCGGTCTTCCTCTGTGAAACAGCTTTGGAAAAAGGTGTTTAGTATTTCAGCTTTACGCGTGTCATCCTCTGTTTCAATGCCATCATCATCCCGTAGTGTCTGGATATGCTGTTTCGAGCCACTTACTGATTTAACGTAAGACCAGAACTTCCTAGGATTTTCTGTCAAGTCGGTACATAGAATTTTACTTTCGAATTCACTGAACGCTTCACGCATAGCCCTCCTTACGCTAACTTTGACATCGTTTAGCTTCTGTTTGTCTGAGAGGTTTTGGCTGCGTTTAAACTTGGAGTGGAGCTCTCTTTGCTTTCGCAGTAGTTTCCTAACTTTGTTGTTGTACCACGGTGGGTTTTTCCCGTCCCTCACAGTTTTACTCGGCACGTACCTGTCTAAAACGCATTTTACGATTGCCTTGAACTTTTTCCATAAACACTCAACATTGTCAGTGTCGGAACAGAAATTTTCGTTTTGATCTGTTAGGTAGTCTGAAATCTGCCTTCTATTACTCTTGCTAAACAGATAAACCTTCCTTCCTTTTTTTATATTCCTATTAACTTCCATATTCAGGGATGCTGCAACGGCCTTATGATCACTGATTCCCTGTTCTGTACATACAGAGTCGAAATGTTCGGGTCTGTTTGTTATCAGTAGGTCCAAGATGTTATCTCCACGAGTCGGTTCTCTGTTTAATTGCTCGAGGTAATTTTCGGATAGTGCACTCAGTATAATGTCACTCGATGCTCTGTCCCTACCACCCGTCCTAAACATCTGAGTGTCCCAGTCTATATCTGGTAAATTGAAATCTCCACCTAAGACTATAACATGCTGAGAAAACAACATCAATATGGGCTTTCGGAGCTGGAGGTCCACTCATGTAATCTTGGTGACTGCACGACACAAAGTTTTATGACTCGCCTGGGCCTGTCGGCACTGACATTGGACTGTTGATGACTGGAAACATTCTGCCTGTTCAGAAAAGTTCGGGTCTGTTTGTTATCAGTAGGTCCAAGATGTTATCTCCACGAGTCAGTTCTCTGTTTAATTGCTCGAGGTAATTTTCGGATAGTGCACTCAGTATAATGTCACTCGATGCTCTGTCCCTACCACCCGTCCTAAACATCTGAGTGTCCCAGTCTATATCTGGTAAATTGAAATCTCCACCTAAGACTATAACATGCTGAGAAAACGACATCAATATGGGCTTTCGGAGCTGAAGGTCCACTCATGTAACCTTGGTGACTGCACGACACAAAGTTTTATGACTCGCCTGGGCCTGTCGGCACTGACATTGGACTGTTGATGACTGGAAACATTCTGCCTGTTCAGACGGGTCCCATTTCAAATTGTATCGAGTGAACAGATGTGTACGGGTATGGAGACAACCTCATGAGTCCATGGACCCCACATGCCAGCAGCGGACCGTTCAAGCTGGTGGAGGCTCTGTAATGGTGTGGGGTATGTGCAGCTGGAATGATATGGCACCCCTGACACATCTAGACATGACTCTTACAGGTGACTCATACGTAAGCATCCTATCTGATTACCTGCATCCATTTATGTCCACTGTGCATTCCGACGGGCTTGAGCAATTCCAGCACGACAATGCGACACCCTATACATCCAGAATTGCTACAGAGTGGCTCCACAAACACTCTTATGACCTTAAGCACTTCCACTGGCCACCAACCTCCCTGGACATGAACATTATTCAGCATACCTGGGATGCCTTGTAATGTGCTGTTCAGAAGAAATATGCATCCATCATACTCTTACGGATTTATGGATAGCCCTGCAGGATTCTTGGTGTCAGTTCCCTCCAGCACTACTTCAGACATTATTCGAGTCTACACCATGTTGTGCTGCGGCACTTCTGTGTGCTCGCAGGGGCCCTACACGATATTAGGCAGGTGTACCAGTTTCTTTGGCTCTTCACTGTACTTTCTTAAATGTTATTAAAACATAACCAATCCAACTAGTACCGTCAATGCTTAATATATTGATTGTTAATTGCTAAGGAACAGAGACTCTATTGTACAGGAATAATCACAGGCAATGATGGACTACATGGAACACAGTACATACATAATAGAGGTGAAGTGGTGTACTTATAAATAAAAATGCTACAGGTTTTGCCATGTGGGAAAGCAGGACAACCGATACAAATAATGTTCATGTTTGACACAGATCAGACTGTCAACACAGAAACTGATATCGGACTTTCGGGGAGGAAATGCCTTTCTTGGGCACTAATGCACAATTTATATTTATTATTCATTCTGGCCACCTAACTGTTGAAGATTCCTTGGTGATTGTTCCATTCCTCTCATAAGGTTGTTTCCGGTGCTTGAAGGGTTAGGGGAAGGGTTTTGGTGAGAAACACGTCTGCCAAGCATCACAAGCATGCTCTGTAGGATTTAGGTCCAGGAAGGACACAGGTCGTTCCATATGTTCAATATCTTGACTTTCTATTGTGTCTGACACTGCATTAGTCCTGTGTCGGCATACATTGTCGTCCATAAAGAGAGTCAGGGCCGACTGCACCCTGAAACAGACCGATGTGATCCAGAATAATTTTCATGAAATACTGCTGTGTTGTAACGGTACATCACCCCAGAATATGCAGTTGTGTTCGGCCATTATGCATAATGCTTGCCCACACCATAATGCCTGGGCCATACCGACGACATTCTGGGCGTTCTGTGGTGTGTAACGTCTTCGCATCTCTCTCCACACTAGCTGGTGGCCAGAATCACTTGCTGCGGTGAAGTGGGATTCAATGAAGAACATCACTCTGGGCCATTGTTTCTGACCACAACCAATATGCTCCCTACACCTTCGAACTCTCTCTTGACAATGGCGGGATTGGTATAGGATACATTTATCGTTCTTCCAAGCATAAAAACCAGCCTGATTTAAATGCTGTGAAATGGTTCTGACAGAGACACATTTAGCAGTAGCAGTTGCAAGGTCTGCAGCAATCCACCTAGGAACGAGATGTTTGTTCCTAATTGACGTTAGGGCTACATCCCTCTTGCGGTGTGGTGGTTCATCTGCGACCACTGGCATGCTTTCACATAGCATTTCCACCTTCAGCAGCCTTTTCTAATCGTGAGGTAACACAGATGGTCACACCAATTACTGTGACCACAGTAGTGATATCAAACTGCTCGTCCAAGTTCGTAAGTACTCAAATGATTTCGTCCAGAAATGTTGCCGTTCCACACAGTATGTCATACTAATTGGTTTCACAACAGCTTTCTTTGAGCACCATACTGCATGAACTGTCGAATGCATATAGAGCTTTCATGCACTGGATTCACTGAACTTAACATGTCCCACATTCTACACTTCCTTTTACTATAATTGGCCGGGTCATTGGTGGCAATTGTCAGTTGTTGGCAGTTGTTCCTCAGTAAGTGTCAGTTATTCCTTAGCAGCTATCAAGCAGTGTATATGCTCTAAAGATACAAGGTGCAAATATTGTTCGGAATACAGATCAGCTCTAGCTACCAAAGCTTAGATTGAGGATTTATGTATGTAACAGATGGGTATAACAATGTTCAAGGGAATGACTTTATCCTGCTATAAACACACTCGTAACTCAGTTACACTGTTTTCTAATGTGTCAGTTTTCTCACAAGGGCATCCATCTGTTACATACATAAAGTACATTGTGGGTCTAAGCTTTGATAGCTGGAGTCGATCCGTATTCCAATCATTAATTCTATCTTGTATCTTCAGAGCACTTACTAAGCTTTTATACCTGTATTGCCAATATGCTACCATAAAGTACCTAAGGTTACCCATTATGGGCAATCTAATCTATAATTATTCATCACATGCATACCACATTTTGGAAAATGATTTGGAGTTTCAGGTGCTTTTTTCGTTGTGTATTACATAAAAGTATATCAGATTATGGAATTTGCTCATCAGCATGAAACTCTTACGAGGTTGGATTAATAGTTACATCGCACAACTTATCTTAAATGTATGTTCCCTAAAACTTATCTAGCAGACTGCGAAATATAAGAGAAAATCATCACGTGCAAGGATCATGGACACCTTCTGAATGAAGTGCTATATTTGCCACCTTACAAGAGAACGAAAGAAAGATTTTAACTGAGATATATCGGTAATATCCTATCTACAGACTTCTGCTTTCGGCGGCATCAGGTACTTAACTTCATTCTGATATTTGCCAATGTGTCCTTCATTTTCAATGACGCTGTCGTAGATGGGATTTTGTCGGAGCTGTTACTGTTCTAACGATGCATGAGAAACAGGAGAGAAGAATGCCTGGTAAATCTTAATATCCAAAACCTAAAACACGGTGATTTTATTGTAGCAGAGTACAGTTATGTGAGGGGTATTCTGGCGTGATTTTCTGGTATGCTGACATCATTGATGAGTCGTGGGATTTTCCCATCCCCACTCCATGTGACAAAGGTCAGTTGCCCTAGATATAAAATGACAGGAATTTTATGATTTGGCGGGAAATTAAAAAAAAATAGCACAATTGCACTTGTGTATTTGCTATGGAAGGAGGGCTGTTGTTGCCCTAAGTATGAAGTGGCGGGAAATTCAGAATGATGTGTTGTCATGCTGGATTATGGGCACCAGTCTAACTGTGACATCAGAATCGAAGATGGCCGACCTGGCATTCAAGATGGTGGCCAGGGCATACTAGTGGAGCTCTGTGACACAATCCAGCTTAGACCTGTCAGGCTGTATAAACAGGGAGGGAGAAAAGCCCTCATTCTCCACTGTGTGCGTGTATTTCGCCAACCACAGTAACTGGTGCCGGCCAGTGTGACCGAGCGGTTCTAGGCACTTCACTCTGGAACCAAGTGACTGCTACAGTCGCAGGTTCGAATCCTGCCTCGGGCATGGATGTGTGTGATGTCCTTAGGTTAGTTGGGGTTAAGTAGTTCTCAGGTCTAGGGGACTGATGACCTCAGATGATAAGTCCCATAGTGCTCAGAGCCATTTGAACAGTAACTGGTGATTCTGCGCTATAGTGTCAGCGATCATCCCCACTCTGGGGCTGTGCTGCCACTCATGCTGCCACTGCAACCGCTGGTTGGGCCGCGGTTGCTGCTGGACGGCAGGCTGCAACAAGCAGGGTTGGCTGTCCCACTTCAACTGGGAGCTCACAGCTGAATGACTGGTTCGTGCCACCACTGCTGCCCTATCTTGGAGTTATGATTGTGCAACCAGTCTCCGCACAACAGTGGATTTGCCACCATATAAAATGAGGCTTGATAGTTACTCACAAAACAGCGCAATTGGGCCAAGTATTTGCAACTGGAGTGCAAGTACAACTAAATATAGAAATCTTGACCAGAAGATCACATTGCCAGAAAAGCCGCCATCTTGGATCTTTAGAGTATAAAAGGACATTTGATAGCGGGAACCAATCAGATTTCTGTGATAGCTGGAAGTGTTAAAATTGATTCCTGCAAGGTGACAACGATCCCTCACTTCTTGGAGAGGAAGAGGAGATCAATCAACAATCGCTTTAGTTTGTTATTATTACAGGAGAATCTGGACAGTTTTGTTACTAGCATTACCGGCAGCTGTGGCTGAGCGGTTCTAGGCGCTTCAGCCCGGAACCGCGCTGCTGCTACGGTCGCAGGTTCGAATCCTGTCTCGGGCATGGATGTGTGTGACGTCCTTAGGTTAGTTAGGTTTAAGTAGTTCTAAGTCTAGGAGACTGATGACATCAGATGTTAAGTCCCATAGCGCTTAGAGCCATTTTTCTGACACTGGCGACATAAATTACACCGAAAATGGAACGCTCCTTAGAAAGAAGAGTTTAAATGTGTTTACACCCAGTACAAAACAGTTTTGCAATAACATTATGATAGTTAAAATATGTGAACAAGTGGACTGTCAGAAGCAATTAGAGAAAGTACGATTTGTAATGCTAGAGGAGATCTGTGGCTCATTTAACTTGTATCTGTGTAGTACACTACTGGCCATTAAAATTGCTACACCAAGAAGAAATGCAGATGATAAACGGGTATTCCTTGGACAAATATATTATACCAGAACTGACATGTGATTACAGTTTCACCCAATTCTGGTGCACAGATCCTCAGAAATCAGTACCCAGAACAACCATCTCTGGCCGTAATAACGGCCTTGATACACCTGGGCATTGAGTCAAACAGAGCTTGGATGGCGTGTACATGTACAGCTGCCCATGCAGTTTCAACACGATACCACAGTTCATCAAGAGTAGTGACTGGCGTATTGTGACGAGCTAGTTGCTCGGCCACCATTGACCAGACGTTTTCAATTGGTGAAAGATCTGGAGAATGTGCTGGCCAGGGCAGCAGTCGAACATTTTCTGTATCCATAAAGGCCCGTACAGGACCCTCAACATGCGGTCGTTGATTATCCTGCTGAAATGTAGGTTTTCGCAGGGATCGAATGAAGGGTACAGCTACGGGTCGTAACATATCTGAAATGTCACGTCCACTGTTCAGAGTGCCGTCAATGCGAACAAGAGGTGACCAAGACGTGTAAGAAATGGCACCCCAAACCATCATGCCGGGTGATACGCCAATATGGCGATGACGAATACATGCTTCCAATGTGCGTTCACCGCGTTGTCGCCAAACCCTGATGCGACCATCATGATGCTGTAAACAGAACCTGGATTCATCCGAAAAAATGACGTTTTGCCATTCGTGCACCCACGTTCGTCGTTGAGTACACCATCGCAGGCGCTCCTGTCTGTGATGCAGCGTCAAGGGTAACCGCAGCCATGGTCTCCGAGCTGATAGTCCATGCTGCTGCAAACGTCGTCGAACTGTTCGTGCAGATGGTTGTTGCCTTGCAAACGTCCCTCCCCATCTGTTGACTCAGGGATCGAGACGTGGCTGCACGATCCGTTACAGCCATGCGGATAAGATGCCTGTCAATGTCGCCACCGGCGCCAACCTTGTGTGAATGCTCTGAAAAGCTAATCATTTGCATATCACAGCATCTTCTTCCTGTCGGTTAAATTTCGCGTCTTTAGCACGTCACCTTCGAGGTGTAGCAATTTTAATGGCCAGTCGAGGCGAAGCTGCCTTTTCTCCTATATGGGGACCAGAATGTGACAGCAAGAGGAATACCTGAAAAAAATCAGCAAGGAAGAGCTGGAAACGATTTTGAGGAAATAAAAAATTCTGCGGCTTTATTATATAAAGTGGAATTAGCTGACGTTAAAATTGATGTTTTAATGGAAGAGCTGCCTGGAATATTGCAGCTGCTTTGTGTAGACGACTATTACCTTTTGTATTTGAACATAACGCAAGATTTTGCCGGAATTTTTCATAAAATGGAGATGTGTGACTACCTAAAATCAAACCAAGACTTCTGCATGGAAGGAGAATGCCAGGGAAAGAACAGTGTGATTTAGATGACCTCCAATTGTAGAGTAAAGATATATAAAAACCTAGGCGTGAACAAAGTTGTCGGTAATCACCTTATGGATTTTATAACATGCCCAGATGTGCGACTATGAGAACCTTTTACGCTCTCTTTCGCTAAAGAACATAGTATTAGCGGGCTGGAAGGCACATACACAGCTACAGAATGGACTGTGTGTCTGAGCCTCCGCAAGACTGTGTAAGTGTTTCAAAACTCTAAAAAACAGTATTTTCAACGTGTTCTGCTGTACTCTGTGCCAATCATATCCATGTGGTGTCAGCTGACGGATAATTAGAGAACAGCTGTTGTGTGGTGCTTAATAACGTTCTGCAGGTTGTCTACTGGGGTAATAAGAGTACCTGAAAACTGACTGGTGTCCAAATAATGCTTCCAGACTCTCAATACTGAGGAAAGCTATTGAATTATGTTCTGTCTGTGTACCATTTTAATTACTTGGAAACTACGTGGACATTCTTAACACAAGCTACAATAAAGACAATATGCCGTAAGTATTATAAAATGGTTCAAATGGTTCTGAGCACTATGGGACTTAACATCTATGGTCATCAGTCCCCTAGAACTTAAAACTACTTAAACCTAACTAACCTAAGACAGCACACAGCACCCAGTCATCACGAGGCAGAGAAAATCCCAGAGCCCGCCGGGAATCGAACCCGGGCACGGGAAGCGAGAACGCTACCGCACGACCACGAGCTGCGGACGTAAGTATTATATAGAAATGTTATATTAAAGCAGGAGGAACATATTACTCACAACTCATGGCACTGTTTGCCACAATACCGTCAGATACAGATATTTACAAATTGGAGTAATTTGCCTCAGATAATGTTATGCCACAAGTCTTCAGAAAACGAATCACTGTATTTGAGAAACTTAAACCATTTGCCATTCAAGAAATTACTCCTTTACGTGCAGTTAATGTCTTAAGGCCCGTCCACACGCAACGATCTGTCTGCGCAAATGTCTGCGCACATCACATCTGCGCAGACAGATCGTTGCGTGTGGACAGAAGATTTGCACCAACCTGAGGTGTGTGCAAACCTGGAAGTTGGAGTTGGAGATTTGAGCGAAACCTCTCAAATCTGTGGGTTGAAACCACATCTGCGCAGACAAGTTGGAGCGTGTGGACAGGATATCGCCGCAAATCTGGCGCGAAACAGCTGTGTGCTCAGTCTAGTGTTTGTATTTGTGCGCACAGAGCATTAAAATGGCTGATACTCGTCAGTGTTCTCGTGAGTTTGTAAAAGAATTCATTGAAATAGCCGGCCGAAGTGGCCGCGCGGTTCTGGCACTGCAGTCTGGAACCGCGAGACCGCTACGGTCGCAGGTTCGAATCCTGCCTCGGGCATGGATGTGTGTGATGTCCTTAGGTTAGTTAGGTTTAACTAGTTCTAAGTTCTAGGGGACTAATGACCTCAGCAGTTGAGTCCCATAGTGCTCAGAGCCATTTGAACCATTTGAACCATTGAAATATATAAAAACATCCATGTTTGTGGAAGATTAAAAGTAAAGAATATAGTGACCGAGACAAAAAGACAGCAGCATACAATGCTCTAATTGAAAAATTGCAGGTAGTTGACAAAAAAATAAATTCGTTGCGAACTGGAGAAATTATTTGCAGATGGATGTCGAAACTTATAATTATCTCTTGAAGCTTGTAACCCCTCATATTATGAGAAAAAATACTTGTATGAGAAGGGCAATTTTTCCTAATGAACGGCTGGCGGTAACATTAAGATTCCTAGCAACAGGAAGGAGCTACAAGGATTTGGAATTTTCAACTGCAATATCGAAACAAGCGTTGAATAAAATAATACCCAACACATATGAAGCTGTTTACGCTGTCCTGAAGGATGAGTTCATGAAGGCATGAAGGCAAGTCAAGTAAATTAAGTCTGTCAGCGAACTGTTTACCGAAAAGAGTTATCCAAAGTTCAGAAATCGAGAAGATCTGGTGTAAGAGTAGATCAAGTATACCAGCCAATGTTATGGTATTTTGATCTGCTTGGCCTTCTTAGTGATCAAGAAACGCCAAGACCAAGCAGGAGTACAATTGAAGATGAAATTGGAGTGTCAATGTGCCAGGAAATGGAACACAAGGTAATGTAAAACAAAACAGGTTCACCCTACAAGTCTTGCAGTAAATGTACGCGAGAAAACTGCTTTCACTTTAGCAACCACTGTCTACACCATTTTGACCGCTTTCTCTGTTTCCTGCGGTTGGTCTGGATGTTTTTTGCAACACAAGTTGCGAACACAGACCACAACAGAACCGCCTCCATTTCTATATTTCAAAATGACTGAATTAAATTTTTGACGTTTACGGGGAGCGTAGTCACTTGCCACTGATATTTCTTTTCTGCACCGACAGATGGCAGGCGAGTAGTAGATTGGGGTTTGTCTCGTGTGAACACACCACATTTGCAGCGATCTTTTGCATGTACAAACATCTGCGCCGATGTCTGCGCAGACAGATCGTTGCGTGTGGACCGGGCTTTATGTGTACGAAAAAGAAAACTGGAAATAGACAAGTTTGTGGTATCGTTGAGTATCGAGTGCAGCGGTAGACGTATCGACTACAACAGGGATACTGCACAGCAAAGCAGCATCAAGAGGCGCCAATGGAATGCTAGGAAGAAGCAGTGCCTCCCGTAGTTCTCAGGCGCCACTGTCTTGCTACTGTCCTGAAATAGCGCCACCCGAGACCAGAAGGGCAATTCTGTTCGAGGTCGGATCATGCCCACTTCCAAGAAGTTCCTGTCGGAGAAACGTAATTGTGCTTCCTACTCGCCGTTACGCAGCCTCTGTCAACCATCAGAGAGTGAAGAGACTTCCCTCTTTTGTAAAAAGTGCCTTTGTGCAAACGCTATCACTATTGTGTCAACAACTGTCTACGAACTTGCGTTTTCTAGTGACTGTAGTGGAGCCACAGTATGGCCATTCTGAACTTGTATCACATCAACACTCAGTAATCGTGGCTCATTTACTGTGTTCTGAACCACAAGTCCATGTGTGCAGTTTCACAGCTACAGCCGAGTCTGTGATTAATAAAGGATTACTTATTCAGAGTTTTCTAATTGGCTGCATTATTACTAACCACCTCAGTATCCAAGACGTCAGACACAACAAATAAAGTGAGATCAAGGATGAAACTTGTGATTAGCTCACTGTTGCATATTGTGTAACTAACCCTCTCTTGCACCAGTGCTATTTTCCTGTTTGTGTGTGTAGTTATTTTAGTGTTCACGATGTCTCTTGTGGATGTGCCTCTACTGCAAGCTATACAGCTGCAGGAAAGAAGGGCTGAACAATTATTACAAGCGCTGCAAGAAACTGTGGCAGCACTGTGACCCCCACCCCAGTCCCTTCAATTGGAAACAACAAACGGTTCAAGCACTAAATTCAGAGAGTTCGTGGAGCAAATCAAAGACTGGTCTGATTACATTGCGCAGTTGACAGCGCATTTCAATACCTATGGCATAACAGGTAACCAGCGCAGTTAACATTTTCTCTCCACCATAGTATCTGTAGTACACAGCCGGTAGTAAAACTGTTTCCGATTGCCAACCTCATGAGGTTCCCTATGATGAGTTAGTTGACAAACTGTCAAATCATTTTAAATCACAAGTGCATGTAGCGGCTGCTCATTGTAAGTTTTTCACTTTAAAACAGCAGGCAGATCAGTCCTGCAAACAATGGGTAACAGAGCTTGGTGGCCTTATTAGAAACATCACTTTCGGTGTTCATATGGGTTAAGTTACAGTAACATTATGATGAGAGATGTGATTACTCGGAATGTGTCTCATTCCTGTATTCTTGCTGCCATCCACACCCTGACCTCAGTACAATATTATGAATTACTGAGTCACAGGACATTGTTGTTGTAACTGAGCATTATTTTCAAGCACCCGCAGTGTGTGTTGTGAAGAGTAAGACAGTTCGGGGGCCAACACCCTCTCCCTCCATCCCTCACTCAGGTGAGGCGTCGCCCAATGTCTAAATCATGTGTGAACAATTCGCACCTTCAGGCCGCACAGTCATGGAAGTTGTGCCCGTGTTGCTTTCAAACACACAACAGGTCACTGCCTGTGCCACAAAGCCAACTATTTTGCATGTGGCAAACAAGGCCACATACAGTCGGTATACTTATGTATAAATGTTCAAATGTGTGTGAAATGTTATGGGACTTAACTGCTAAGGGCATCAGTCCCGAAGCTTACACACTACTTAACCTAAATTATCCTAAGGACAAAGACACACCCATTTCCGAGGGAGGACTCGAACCTCTGCCTGAACCAGCCGCACAGATACTTATGTGTAGAAGGGGTTAGGTAGCATTCACGTTTTTTCTCAGACAGTGATTCAAATGAGGTGTATGTTGTGTCTGCTGTGCAATGGCAGACAGATCCTCTTGCTGTTTCGTCAGATTGCCAGTAGCTACCAATCGGCAACCCAATAAGTTGTATGTTCAGTTGCATGTGTTCAACAAGTGTGTTAATTTCCATTTAGATACTGGTGCTGCTGTTATGCTGCTCAACTTTGGTGCATATGAATAGTTAAGTAGCCCATGGCCTCAGCAACCATGAAACTCATTGTCAGCATTCAGCAGACAACCTATTCTAGTGCTTGCACTGTGCAGTTTACCAGCAGCGTACCGTGGAACTAATAAAACAGTGTTATTTTATATGTTTTGCTCTCGCGAGTCTACTAACATTCTTGGCAGGGATAGTTTAGACCTACTCGGATTTTCAGTTCATGGGAAAGTGTTACAAATTAATTCATCTGTGTTTCTGGCCAATATTAGTGCATTATGTGACAAGTAAAGTTCACTGTTACATGGTAGTTTAGGCAAGACCCAAGGTTTCGAAGCCCATGTAACACTGAAAGACAATGCACAGCCCAAGTTTTTTTCCTCTCGTCCAGCCCTTTATGCACCATGGCACCAGGTTTCCACAGAGTTGCAGTGGTTGTAGGACAGTGATGTTATCAAACCAATGTCAGCCAGCCAATGGATATCACTCTTGGTGGTCCTTTCTAACCCATCCAGCAGTTTGGGACTCTGTGTGGACTTTAAATCAACGGTCAACTCACAGGCTGTGTTGATTCTTTTCCATTGCCCTGTCTGGAGGATTTGATGGACAAATTAGGTCAGGATGATACCTTCTCAAACACTGATCTCCAGGAGGCCTACCTGCAAATTCCTTTAGATGAAAGAGTCAAAGGAGATTTTCGTGGTCGACACACACGAGATATTATTCCAGTTTATGTGGTTAACATTCAGTAGCGGTTGTACACCAGCTATTTTCAAAGATACCTTGAGCAATTGACGTCAAAAGTACCTTTTTGTTCTAACTATTTAGATGATGTAGTTGTCTCTGGTCATACACCAGCAGAACACTTACAAAATTTAGAGACATTGTTCCAAGTGTTGTCCAAAGTGAAACTGATGTGCAACCATTCTAAGTGTTCCTTCTTTCTCACAGAAATTGAGTGTCTTGGCCACGTGATTAATGTGCATGATATCCATCCATCACAGTCGCACTTTGCGACCATTCACAACATGCCTGCTCCAACCAATGTACCGGCGTCTCATTTGTATGGTCAGCCGAATGTCAAACCACTTTCCAGCAGGTGGATGGTGCGCTACTAAGTGATAGCTGTTTAGTCCACTTGAACTCCAGCAAGCCTGTCATTCTTGCAGTAGATGCTTCATCTTATAACATTGGTGTGGTGGTGTCCCATGTGTTTGCATCAACACAACTACAGTGAACTTGAAAATGAGTCTTTGGCTGTCATTTACAGGGGCAAGCACTTCCATCACTACCTGTATGGCCACCACTTGTCTGTAGTTATGGATCACAGATCACTGACTGCTCTGTTCGGGACATCCCAACTTGTCCCACCATGTACAGTGCAGAATTTACATATCGTATGCTCAAAAGACCATCTCGTGCATATAGACGGAAGCTCCTTTTATCGCTGAGGACCATGGCACACCATTCCAATTTTCAAGTGATTCTCTGTCGGCACAACTCGGGCTGTGAACCTCGATGCTGTGGTGTGAATGGAAGATGGGCTAGAGTAGTGCGAGTCCATAGTTCCACTGCTAATAACTGGTTTGTAACAATTCATGTTGACACATCTGGGCTCACAACTTCTCTTATCTGCACTGTGGTAGCTGTATGATCTGGCGCTGCCACCAGTAAAACACGATGATCCTGGGAGGCGTCTGCACTGCGTGGACATTCAGAACCTCGTCTATGGGTGTGAGAATGATCACGTGACCACTGTTACAATCGTTGTTGCATAACTGATGTAGCACATTCGACCTGTGTATCAGTTCTCCAAACGGACGATAGTGCTACCAGGATGGCCACAATTTGTCCCCTTTCAAACTCTCTCAGTTGGCTGTATAAAGTACAAATGTGTCTCCATGGTATGGTTGCCTGTTTGCCCCAGATGTTTGCACCACACTGAGCATTCTGGCTGTGAATATTCCTTACCAAAGGGTAGACACAGATGACGCTCTGGTAGCTATGCCAATAATCTACCTGTTGCTGGACGATACTGAAACCATGATCTACTATCCCCTAGGTGGCATATACCATCATTAGACCAAAATAGATGTCTTTCCAGGTGTGCTAATTTTCTTCCATCAGTGTAGGAGATAAGCTGGTTGTTTTACGCATTCCAAATAGAGATACACATTTGCAATTTGTCAGCGATGGCTAAAGACATGATCTACACGAATACCGTTCATACTGCAACACTGTGTGATAGATCAAGCTGTCAGACAATGGTGGCACTCTGATGCGAGTGGGTGAACAGCCAGTGAGCGTTGTTGTTGGCCCAGGTTTCACTGTATAACAATTAGCACAGTCCTACAAATATATTCTTTATAAATGCCACAACAGTCACCGATCGCTTATATTTGTGTATTCAGTTACTCATTTCGACCATTTTGATCATCTTCAGATTGAGCTCAATAAGTAAATGAGCGTATTTTGTAAAAAAAAAATGTGCTTAAAGTTAGGGTATCAACTGTAACAAGCAGTATCGTACTATGCATAGACTGGAAAGGTAGCAAACATAATTATCCTTTTGAAGTTCACAGAGAAAGCAATTAAAATACACTGCACATCCGAATTAAAGGTTCACTTTTCCGAAACCCTGTAATTGTCCCCCATTATAATGCATATGTTTTTAATTTGGCTCATAGGTGCCTACAGCCTTCCTCTGTAATGGTGCAAAACCATGGCACCCTGAGACGTCACTTTCGGGGATGGTGATGCTTCAAAGAGCAAGGTGTCGACACATGTGAAATAAGGCCACAGCTTGGAAGTTCATGTGAGCTGTAAAGTGGGTTAATATGTCACATTGGCATCACCCTTCACCACAATTCTGCCCAACGCCACCGTGTCGTACGATGAGAGGGTCATCACAGCCGCTCATACCCATGTCTCACCCCTTCTTTTGATGTCTCCACATTGGACACTGCTGCGCGTGGTAGCCATGCGGTCTCAGGCTCCTTGCCATGGTTTGCACAGCTCCCCCAACGTTGTGGGGCTGCATCCTCATTGAATGAAACCACACCACTTGGGAGTACTGTGCGACCACAATTTTTGCTCTCCCATTCTTGTGTATAGGTTGTAGCCACTAGAAACCATTTATGACTAGTCGATTGTGTCTGAACGTGATCCTAGGGTACTAGTGCTTTTTCAGCCCTCCAGTTTTCCGCTGTCCGGTGTTGTGATTACTGTGGAGTGCAACGTTAACATGAGCATTAATAAAACGGTGAAGGGTCCCATTAAGACCCCCCAGTTCGGAAACAACCTCAATACCACAACTTGGGCTGGCCACTGGGACCGACTGGTTCAAGGCGCTTCAGTCCGGAACCGCGCTGATGCTACGGTCACAGGTTCGAATTGTGCTTCAGGCATGGATGTGTGTAATGTCCTTAGGTTAGTTACGTTTAAGTAGTTCTAAGCCTAGGGGACTGATGACCTCAGATGTTAAGTCTCATAGTGCTTTGAGCCATTTGAACTATTTTTTGAGCCACAACTTGTTGAGCAAGCTACAAATGTATCTCTCAGAAATTTTTACATGTATTCAGCCTAGCAGCTGCTGCAGCACCTGATGGTTGAGGAATCCCTTAGACACTCTTTGTCTATGCACGTATTGTGAAGGTATTTTGATGTAACGCCCAAGTACTTTCCTCTTGTGTATATATACGACAAAGAAAGCACAACAGTTATAAGGGCTTGATTCATAAGTCAATCGTGAATAGCTAATCTCTGGTGAGCAAGAAACTCGTTCCTGGGGACACAATGCTATGAGAACTATATCTACATCTACATCTACACAGGTACTCCACAAGCTACCATATGGAGAGTGGTGAAGGATATCCTCTACCACTACTAGCCATTTATTTCCTGTTTCATTCACAAACAGAGCGATGGAAAAACGTCTGTCTATATACCTCCATATGAGCAATAATTTCTCTTATCTTATGTTTGTGGTTCTTACACACAGTGTACATTGGCGACAGTAGAACCGTTTGGTAGTCGGCTTCAAATGCCAGTTCTCTAAATTTTCTCAATAGCGTTCCTTGGAAAGAACTTTGCGCTCCCTCTAGAGATTCCCATTTGAGTTCCCAAAGGATCTCCATAACATTTATATGTTGTTTTGACCTACTGATAACAAATCCAGCAACCTGCATCTGAATTACTTTGATGTCCTTCAATTCGACCTGGTACAGATCCCAAACACTACAGCAGCATTCAAGAATAGGTGGCACCAGTGTCCTCTATGCAGTCTCCTTTATAGATGAACCACACTTCCCTAAAATTTTCCCCATAAACCGAAGTCGACCATTTGCCTTCCCTACCACAGTCCTCATACGCTAATTCCATTTCATATTGCTCTGCAACACTACGCCCAAGTATTTGAGTGACTGAAGTATGCCAAGCAGTACACTATTAATGCCGTATCTGAACATTACAGAATTGTTTTTCCTATTGATCCGCATTAACTTACATTTTTCCACATTTAGAGCTAGCTGTCATTCATCACACCAACTAGATACTTGCTCTAAGTCTTCTCGTATCTGCCTACAGTCACTCAACTTTGGCACCTTACCGCAGATTGCTGCCCATCCTGTTCGACAAATCATTTATGTATATACCAAACAACAGCGCTCCTATCACACTTCGCTGGGGCACTCCTGATGATACCTTTGTCTTTGATGAACATTCGCCATTGAGGACAACATACTGGGTTCTATTACTCAGAAATCCATTGAGCGAGCCACTCATATATCTGTGGAATTATTCCATATGCTCGTACCGTCGTTAACAGCCTGGCAATGGAGCACCATGTCAAATGGTTTCTGGATATCTTGAAACATCAAATCTGCCCGTTGCTCTTCATCCATATTTTGCAGAATATCATGTGAGAAAAGGATAAGCTGAGTTTAGCACGAGTGATGCTTTCTAAATTCATGCTGATTCATGGACATAAGCTTCTCAGTTTCAAGAAAATTAACATATTCGGACAGAGAATATGTTCACGGATTCTGCAGCAAACAGAAGTTAGGAATATTGGTCTGTAATTTTGCGGGTCCGTTCTTTTACCCCTCTTATATACAGGACTCATCTGCACTTTTTTCCAGTCCGTTAGGAATCTGTGCTGGGTGACAGATTTTCGATAAATGCAAGCTACATAAGGGGCTAATGCCGTAGAGAACTCTTTGTAAAATCGAATTGGGATCCCATCCAGACCTAGTGACTTACTTGCTTTCAAATATTTCAGTTGTTCCTCTGTGCCAGAGATGCTTATTACTATGTCGTCCATACGGGAGTCTCTCCGATAGTCAAATGACGGTATGTTTGTACGATTCTTCTGCGTGAACCATTTCCTGAAAGACAAATTTAAGGGGAGAATGAATGGCCTATCCTGCTAATGTTAAATTTGCTAACTCCATGACCCATTTTTCAAGAACTTCTTCATGCAACATTATGAAACTTTTGTGGGTTACTTATACATGCTTAGAGTACATACTCCTCTAGTTTGATTGAAATATATATTACATAAGTTAAGACAGAAGTATTTCTCTGTTGTATATTTTTATTACAATTTTCTATACATTTCTGTGCATTTTGCAGGAAATGTGCAAGTTACTCTAATATTCTAGAGGTATAGTACAATAAAGGTATTACAAATTAACTCTAAAAATGAAGAGTCTATCTTTTACAGCTACTGAGAATACAGGTCATTTGTCTTAGCAAAATTTATTTTTCAGAAATTGCAAGTGAAAATTATTTTTAAATAAAAATCACTTTTAAGTAAAATCAACAGCTAAAATGCACTACATTCTACATTCGCAGAATGCATCCTCTTCCTCCTGTTCAAAGATCTTGCCTCCTTGGACACTTTTTGGACTAGTAGCTCAACATGCTTGACTCGCTGCTTGTCCAGTTCCTCTAGTATGTCTTGCGTATTCCAGCCAGTCTCCCAATTCCTCTAAGACTTTTAGTCTACCAGCATTACCATTATTAAATGTGACAACAGCATCAAACACACCAAGCTTCGATGTATGGTACCCCACAAATATATTTTTAGGTACCCTTGTCCACACTACATTGTTGAATGACTCATTCACATTTTGTGTTTTCCCTGCTAGACATTTCTTCAATACATCTGGATTTGCTGAATCTCTATAACCTGGCTTTATAGCCAACATGATAGCCTCAGGTAAACAGTTCTTGTGCGTAAACTTACCTAAAGTTCCAGCTGCTTCAGCTTTTTATATTTACACCACTCACCTGAGTGAAGGTTGTGGACCGGATTGTCACCCGTTGATATTTTATGGAAAAAGGTTGCTCACACAACTTTTTTCATAGCATCTAGGTTATTTTGGTTGCTTCTTGCTGCTTGACCATAGTACTCCGATAGCTAATTGATGGTTTTGTCAAGTAGACGACCCCGAATAGTCTTGCCATCAGACAGCGGCGTCTTCAAAAACTCCTGTTTCCTTCGGCAAAGTCGTGTGCCCATTCTTTTCTGAACATGGTTGACACACTCCAACCTTTCTGGTATCTTGTTGCCATAAGGTCTGCTATCAACAACAGATTTGAATGAGCTACAGTCACCATCTCCAATGAACTGCACACAGCGAACCCCTCGATTTTGTACAGAGCAATGAAAAATGTTTTCAGCTGAGGTACTCTCCAGTCCTCCACCAGAGCCTGTATAATTGTTGATGCACTTTCGTTCGTGCTGCCTCTTTTCGTCTACATTTGACTTAGCAGTATTGCATCCATGGCAATGTTTGCATAACAATTCTACATCTAGGACCTTACCTGTGTGTCAATACTTGTGACAGCTGCACAGGAGTTTAGAGGCTGGTGGCTCCTCTTCTGCCAAGTAGCGTCAAATGCAAATGTTATGTCTGTAGGTGTTTCACTGTCTCTATTTTCCTCAACTGCCTCCTGTGTTGTGGTTTTCATTGATTCCTCTGCTACATTTTTCACTTTGTTGAGTAAAATGACTCTGTGCTTTGATATACTTGTAGTGAGGTGTGGCAGATTCATTATACCGCATAATACTTTTCCAAGAGTAGGGCCTCTTCCAATGCACCTGAGTCCATAAAAATACCTTATGTGCGTCTCAAATAATTCGTAATATTTGCACTTTTCTGAAGTAAAAAATTGCTTCTGAAGTTTACAGTTTTCGCATAAAACTGTCAAGCTACAAACTAACTCATATTGCCTTGAGGCGTCTTCAGTGATGTTTATTTTTCCTCCACATAAACTACAGCTTGTAAATTCACTGAACACAGAACTGAGAATACTGAAATCTATAATGATGTTGATGTCTTTATCATTCTCATTTCTCGCATTTCAATACATTTCACCAAATATCGCAAGTGGAACTTGGGGGTGTAGTAGTGGGTCGAGCTGCACCTCTATTGACTAAACTATCATTCCTAACCTCAGTTGTAACCTCTGTAGTACCGATTTCCTTGGTTTCTTACTTTCTTGAAAACTCCTTTTCCTCTTGTCATTGTCAAATGTAATCATTATCTCACAGCATCAAGAGTACACTAGCACAACAGTAAAAAGAATGAAGTACTCACAACGTTACACCAACAATATCGCATGCACAACGCAAGCAAGACCCCCAACAGTCATGCATGTCCTACCAACTTATGCAGCAAAGTTTCCACTACAAATTAAATCAAACCATCGCCTTCTAGACCTTATGGTTCTTGAGATAAAAGGTTTTAGCTGACCAGTGTTTTACGAAATCCTAAAAACGTCCTCTGCAACTAATTAGATTAAATTCTATTAAAAATACATCCAGTCAAACAACTTTAATAAACCGCACACCAAATTAATCAGCAAATTCCAAATAATATTTCTGCATCAAAAACAAAAACATTAAAATTTTTCCACGAAATGACCATTTATACTCTACCTTAAAACTTCTGCTATTGTTTTGCTCTCTTCAACTGCCACACCAGGCTGGCCAACAAGGGACTGAATGGAAAGCCTTAGACCCGCTTAGTAATTTTGCATAGGACCAGATTTTCTCGATTTCTCTGCCATAGCTTCTGCTAAGGTATGACTGTGGTATTTGTTCTATGCTTCACACATAGATATTTTCACAGATACATGGATCTCTATTAATCTTAGCTTGTACTCATCTGCATATTTTCTTTTTAGCCGAGAGTGCAACAGCCTCTGTTTCCTCAGCATCTTCCGATTCTCGTCATTAAACCATGGTGGGACTTTTCCATCCTTCATCCTCTTACTAGGCACCATACTTGTAATTCTCCAGACCAAGTTTTATAGTCTGCTTACACTTTGCCCATAATCCCTCTATGCCCAGCTTACTTGAACTAAGTGACGTCAATTCACTCTCTGAATGAGATGCTAACAACTGCTTATCTGCTCTGTCTAGCAGAAACACTCACCTAGCTTTCTTTACTTATTTATTATCTTTCATAACCATAGTTGTTATAATGACATCATGACCGCTAATCCCCATATCTATACTGACATTGTCGAAAAAGTCTGGCCTGTTTGCAGCTACAAGATTTAAAATATTTTCACTGTATGTGGGCTCAAGACATTTTTCAGAAAACATGTTCAAAAGTATTTTGAACGACTGTCTGTCTGCACACTCCGCAATGAATTCACAGACATCCCACTTTATACTTGTGGTATGGTAATGACTCCTCCAGCTAGTATTGCATGATCAGGGTATTTCCACACTCCTGACCATACATTCTCTTTGAATGACTGTAGAACTGTCACAGTGGAACAATTAACTTGGTTTCACCTAGACCTGATAACTACACTATCACACTGCACTTCACCTCAACAGAAACAATATTTTTGACAACGCTCCCCCTCCTATGGCCTCTAATCTGTCTTTCCGATATACATTCCATGACTCCCTAAATATCTCAGAACTTTCTGCTTTGGGTTTCAGCCAGTTCTTGGATCCAAGAATGATTTGAGTGCGAGAACTTTCCTGGAGGGCAGTAATTTTGGGAACTTTGTTATGAGTGATATTTGTTTACTGATAAAGTTTTGACTGTCAAAGTGTCTTTATTCTGAATGCCACTGACATCTCCTGCTGTGTATCAACTGATGCGTCTTCAACAGAGCACCGCAAACTAATGTCTAGACTATAAAACCCTCATTTGCAATTCACAAGTATGTTTCTACTTGAGTGACTCCTTGCTTCATGTAGTGCACCACTGGTATATCAAGGGGAGTCCTACAAATCCCAACCCAATATCGCAAGTCTAGAAATTTGAAACCAAGACTGTCATGGAGTCAATGAAGCCTTTGGTTGAGATCCTCCACTCAGCTCAGGACCAAAGGATCCTGATCAACTCTGGATACAATGCTGCAAATTGTGAGCTCTGGTTGCACCCCACACGTGGGGCCAGCAGTCTCCTCCATCTCTTGCCAGCCACCTGCATGAACTGAGGATGGTCTCAGAACCTATTTGACAAGCGTCATTGGTGCCAGCGTGAGACACAACTTGCAGATGACTGCACCCAGCATGCTCAATAGGCACAGGTACGGCAGCCTCCACATCGCACATGAGACAGGGTGAAGGCACATTGTTTTCTTTCCAGCACAGAATGCTATCTGCCTGAGGGGTTCCATCAAACACTGAATGTTGGAGCTCCCGATAACTAGTAAACCCCTCCCCCCATGAGTAGTAGACCTACTCCGATGTGACCCCACATTCTATTGTTGCCAAATTTATTCAATATGGCGGCGATGACGCCATAGAAGATGGCGTCGTGTAGACTTGGCAAAAGTGCATTATGTCATCAAAGATGGCAGATTTTGGCGGGAAGTATGAATTTTGGCGGGAATAAGGTCAATTGGGCTACCTCCACTAACATAACCTTCCAGAAAGAAATTGGAGGGAAATTCAAATTCCAGTAGGATAATGCATCACACCACGAAAATGGCGGGAAAATAGACCAATTGGGCTACCTTTACTAACCTAACCCCCTCTCCAAGAAAAATGGCGGCAAGTTCAAATTCCTACAGTATAATGCAAATCTCTACTAAGCAAAGAAAATCGCAGGAAAGTAGCTCCACTAACCTAAGTCACCCAACAGCGACCTCTTCCTACGAACTGGCACCAGCTTTTAATTTTTGCGGTAAACAAAATTCTACTAAGCTAACAAAATGGCATGAAAGAAAACACACTTTACAAATCTCAGACTGCCACCACCTCCTAAGGATTCGTGGAAATGTATGATAGTGAACTAAGTATGTACTGGGCTGTTTTCGTGATCAAGTGTAACTTTGAGAAGATGGTATATTTGTGGTGGAGCGTTATTCCTCCCATGTAAATTGTTTGGTCGACTGTTTCTGTGCATTTGATGCCTTTATTTAGTTGAGGGAATATGGATTGTGGTGTGTAGGACACACTTTTGCCTGTTCTCTAGACATGGGAAAGACTGTAGTTGGTTTGTAAACAATATTGATCATATGGAATCTGTTAGATCACCGACTTCGGTATTCGAGAGTGCGAATATCAGTTTGCTCTACTTGTTTCTAGTTAGTCAGTGGTTTACAGCATGCTGCGCCTCGCTTAAGTTTGTTGTTTGTGGAGAAATAATTTACAGTCTATATCTTACTCATTATGTTGTGTTAGCGTTCGGGTGGCTAGTGCTGTGTGCTTGATATCGAGAAGTATGGCGAAAATTGTATAATATTATGGCGAAAATATAGGTGTTCTTGTAATCCACTAGTCTGGAGATGACTGTAGAAATGCGAGCAAGAAAGTGGAAAGAGTAGAGCGTATATACCGAGGAGAAAAGAGCATGTCTTTGAACATCAGTTCTGAGAGTGACTTCGGTTCATTGATGTAAAGGGGGTGATTTGGTATGGTTGGGGATATGAATTGCATGTTTACTAGATCGAGACACTACTCGGTGATATATTCCCTGGATGGAGATTGGTTTGACGCTCCAATATTCTTGCTAGTATAGTATGTATTTGATGACTTGTAGACAAATTTCCCATGTTTAGTTGTCGGTGCAAAATGGTGATGAGTGTAAAATAGTTTATTGCCATTGAATATAGCATCTGTAGAAAGAATGAACAGGTTGAGGGTGTATAGATTGAGCGAACTGTCTGTGCAATTTAGCAATCTTCGCAAAATAACCACTAGAAGTCCGAGTAAGAAAAGGTGGATGGGGCTTCGATACTTGCAGCATAAGTAATTCGACTGGTAAATTCGATCAGAGCAAATGAGAATACTCGATTGATTGTGGCGGGATTTAGGAGCGGTGAGAACATTTCCGTATGTTGAGAGCAGGAAGGCTATCTCATTATGCCTGGGAAGAAGACTGGATGATGCGAGATTTTCGTAAACAGGTTCTGTTAGGATGAGAATTTCCGTGCATACAAGCTGAGGCATGTCGAAAGTGGGCGTTAACTGTTTCTGGGACACTATACAATTCCTGAGAGGTCGACTTGGCTCTTATTTTTTTTTTTTTTTTTACAAGGAGATGTGACATAAGAATAAGATTAAGATTGTGTAGGTTGTTAGATGAGTTTGTAATTATGTGAGTCCACTTGGCGGTTTTGCGTCAGTCATGCTGGGGGCGGGTACGTGTGGTTGAGCGCGTGTGTCAACACACTCTGTGCTGTTCTGCATTCAATGATAAAGCCAAGTGGGGCCTGGAGATGCCTCGAATATGAGACTGGCGTGAACGCGCTTTGGAGTGCTATGACAGTATAACGGTGACTGTATAGAGGAATGCAACTTTCACCGGTGTTCAGTGTCGGTGGCTGGCGGGTGTGGCGGAGCGCGCGACTCTGGCTGGTCGCACCAGGGGCTGTGTCTAGGTGAACACGTATTTGGATAGGAATTTCACAGGCATGGAGTATGAATGCGGCTGTCGCCACCTCATGTTTGCAGAAGCCGAGCAGGGACCTGTGCGCGGTTTGAGCGCTGTCAGACGTGTGACTTCGTGGAGGAGAGGGTGTGGTGGTGGATAGTTGTGAGCATCTGTTGTGTTATTTTGCGAGCAGCCCTGTAGGCTGTGCCATGCGTTATTTGGGCAGTTTACAAGTACTGATCATTTGATTCAAATGACTCTGAGCACTGTGGGACTTAACTTCTGAGGTCATCAGTCCCCTAGAACTTAGAACTACTTCAATCTAACTAACCTAAGGACATCACACATCCATGCCCGAGGCAGGATTAGAACCTGCGACCATAGCGGTCGCGCGGTTCCAGACTGTAGTGCCTAGAACCGTTTGGCCACTCTGTGTTTGCAGATATGTGTACTGCATTGTTTAGGAGCAGTTTGTAATTGTGTACTGAAATTAGGAGTTGTTTGCGTGTCTGCAGACTGTGTATTGTGACGCAAAGCACATTAGGGTGGATGTTTTGTATCAGTGTGATGGATATATTCGATCGCAAAAGAAAATGTTTGAAACTAAATAGAGTGAACTCCTTCTTTACTCCCCCCAGCAGCCGAGAGCAGGCTGAGTCGTTTTCTCTCACGATCTTGATTTACGTCACGAAACGGTCAACAGTGTCGTAGACCTCGTGGAGAACACACTGTTTACTGCCATCATGGATAACTGTGCTTTCGTCGTCAGCTGGTGTCACTGTGGTGTCCTCTGATGGCGAGGAAATGTACTAAGACAGTTGGGGTCTGGAGCTCGTGGAGAACACACTGGGTGGTGCCATCTTAGATTACGGTACTTGCGTCACTACAGCATGCTCTAGTGGCATCGATACGAACTAAGTCGGTTGGGCTATGGACTCAGTGGCGAATACACTTGGTGGTGGTGTTGTCTCTAATTGTTTAAATAAAGGCTGGTGTATGATTTCGACAGTTGACGATTAGCAAGCAGATTCATTTACATGGATTATTATTTTGACAATTTAGGAGTTGTTTGGCTATATGGACGTGAATACTGTGCATTGTTTATGAGTGATTTGCATGTCTGTCGGCTGTGCAATGTGCTATTTTTGACGGTTTCCAATTAGCAAGAGTGTGTGTAGAGCTTTATACATGAGTTATGTAGGAGTGGTTTGGAGGTCTGTATGCTGTGGGGCATGTCAGAGGGTGTGTTCTGTGATACATATACTCCACCCCTAAATAAATTGCTCACAAATAAATAAAGTACACCCCTTCCTCCCTCCATCAACCTAGTGCGGGCTGAGTCCGTTTACCACCCACCCCTAGGAAGAGGTGGCATTCTGGCGACTTAGGCTAGTGGTGGTGACCTTCATGCACGTGTGTTCGCACGAGGTCTGGACTCCATCTGGCAGCAGAGGGTGCCACCCTTACGTCAGAACGTGACGCATGTACCGTTATTCAAGATGGCTGCACCCACTGTGTCCACCATCATGAGGTCCAGAGTGTACTTCATATCTCCTGCATCAGAGGATACCACCATGATGTCCACTTTCTCTCGTGCCGCCTCACCGGCCCGCGACCGTCCGACCACTCACGTCACAGCCTAAGGTCAGCTGGTGTCAAAGTCGTTTGCTGGACAGTGAAATTCTGGCATTAAAGAAAGGTCACTTCCCCTTTCGCTACCAACCTAAGAAACGAATTCAAACTCGGCGAGAGTTCCTAGGAAGAGGTGGCGGTCTGGTCCTTGAAAAGTAGTTGGAAGTAGGTAGTTGAACACCTTTTCATACCTATATGAAGTTGTAAATTGAATTATTTAATATGATTAAAATTTAAATGAAATTAAGTATTTAAGTAATTGATAGTTTACATGCGTGATGTGGGTGTTAGCGTATTTACATAAGTCTATGTCTGGCTCATGTAAGGAGGTGGTGGCCGAGAGTGCGTGACGTAAGTGTTCGGATGCTCGCAGTTCGGCGGCACAGTGCGTGTCCGGTTATAACGTGCGCGATCGAGAGAGAGAGAGAGAGAGAGAGAGCAGACGTTCTTGTGTCAGTTGAATTAGGGAGAGCATTCTTTGTCGAGCAATTCACATGGTGGACTGGCGGTTGTGTGACATCAGGGCATATTCCACTGTCCAGCAAACAACTTTGGCACCAGCTGACCTAACGCTGTGACGTGAGCTGTCAGACGGTCGCTGGCCGGTGAGGCGGCACGAGAGAAAGCGGACGTCACGGTGGCATCCTCTGGTGCAGGAGATATGAAGTACACTCTGGACCTCATGATGGTGGACACAGTGGGTGCAGCCATCTTGAATAACGGTACATGCCTCGTGTTCTGATATATGGGTGGTACCCTCTGCTGGCAGCTGGAGTCCGGACCTCATGCGAACACATGTGCATGATAGTGTTTAAATAATAATAAAGACAGGCAAGGTTTTCCCGCCATTATTGAACTTCCAGCCATTTCTCTTGGGGAGGGGGTTAGGTTAGTGGAGGTAGGCCAAGTGTACAATCTTACACCATGTGGTGGATACACTGAGTGCAGCCATCTTTACTGACATCACGATCGGCTTCTTGGAGGACGTCACGGTGGCGTCTTTGGTGGCGACAATATGTACTAAGTCAGTTGGAGTCCAGACCTCATGGTGAATACACTGTGTGTCGCCATCTTGGATTATGTCTCTGACTAGAGTGCCCTCTGGTGGTGGCGATATGTACTAAATCAGTTGGAGTGCTGAGCTTGTGGTGAACACACCTACATGGAATTGTTTAAATAAAGTCTTACATCCAACTCCTTTTCCCACAAATCCTTAGGAGGTGGTGGCAGTCTGGTGACTGAGGTTAGTAAAGTGTGTTTTATTTCATGCCATTTTGTTAGAGATGCATAGAGATTGTTGGATTTAGTAGAAAATATTATTCTTCACTTTGTTGATGTTAGATGCAGAGAGAAATTTGTGGTGTACTTGATGTTACGAAAATTAAATTGCCAATGAGAATCTAATAAAGTAGAAATCCCTCTTTACTTTCTCCAGCAAGCATGGCACTGAAATAAGTTAGGTCTAGTGGGAAAACCAAGTGAGGTGGCGCAGTGGTTAGCACACTGGACTCGCATTCGGGAGGACGATGGTTCAATCGCACATCCAGCCATTCTGATTTAGGTTTTCTGTGATTTCTCTAAATTGAAAGGGCATGGCCGACTTCCTTCCCTGTCCTTCACTGATCCAACGAGATGGATGACCTTGCAGTTTGGTCTCTTTCCACAAAACAACCCAACCTAACCCTCTAGTGGGAAGAGGCTGAATTGGTGACCCTCTGGTTCTAACGTCTCGTTGGTCCATCCTGCGATTCCAACAACAGTTCAGTCACGAAAGATATTCCTTTATAACTTAGAAATCCGCTAATTTTGTGCTGGCATTTTAGTACATTTCTTTCCAATTGTACTTACTTGTATTTTACGTATAGCATATCTATCACAGCAGTGTAATTTTATTTAGCATTAGGTTTACAGACAACCTACTTCCGTCAGCTAATGAAGTCTCTGGCGCATCGCCGTTCTCCATCTACACTTTATATGGGAATTGAATTTTGTTTACTGCAATAAAAGTTGGTGCCAGTTCGTAGGAAGAGGTGGTGGTCGAGTGACTTAGGTTAGTGGTGGTAGGCCAAGTGAGCTATTATCCTGCGATTTTCTTTGCTTAGTAGAGTGTGGTGCATTATCCTGTTGGAAGTTGAACTTCCAGCCATTTTTCTTGGGGAGGGGGTTAGGTTAGTGGAAGTAGCCCAATTGGTCTATTTTCCCGCCATTTTCTTTGTGTGATGCATTATACTATTGGAATTTGAATTTCCAGCCAATTTTTTTCTGGAAGGTTAGGTTAGTGGAGGTAGCCCAATTGACCTTCTTACAGCCAAAATCAAACTTCCCACCTAAATGCGACATCTTGGATGACGTAATGCTCTGTTGCCAAGTCTACATGACGCCATCTTGGATGATGTCATCGCCGCCATGTTGAATAATTTTGGCAACAATGGAATGTGTGCCACATCGGTGTAGCTCTACTACTCCCATGTGCCTGCTCAGACACTGTTGAAGTAACAGCCACATGGCCACTCACATGGTGAATGAGTAAGGCTGGATGTTCAGTCTCCACATTAGCCCCCTGCCTCGAGTGACACGAATGTGTTACCACCTGCCACCCACTGTGTGGTTACTGCTGATTCACTACATTGAGTACACTAGGAGGTGCCTTGGCAGCAGATCCCTTGCTTAAAACAAGTGGCACCTGAGGTGTCGCATGCAACACACTAGATTATCCCCCACTGCTACACTTTGAGACAGCAGAGTGAAGGTGACTGACCATAGCGAAAAGTGCATTCAGCTGTTCATGAACTGCACCAGCTCCTCCTGCATCTGCACACAGCATGCACACATCCTAAGAATACTAGCATGACTAACTGAGGAAGTAAACTAGAAAAGCAGACAGAATCCCAGATATGCGACTTGCTACCCTCCGGATGTGTCACTGGACACTGAACACTGATATGTTAATGGGCTATGTAGCTAGCTGTTTAGTGAAGAACTACAATGCTACAGACTAAATGAATTTACCCTTACAAGTACGCGACATTAAACCTCCTAAACGTGACTATAGCTAGACACAATTGCAAATACTTTGTCTGGGTAACAAAAGCAGTTTTACATCACTTCGTGGATTTGGAAAGTTTGCTCTGGTGCCTTTACCAGTACGTTTTGAGGCTAGAAAATCAGATGGCAATAAATGCACAGAGATTGTTGCATTTAGTAGCTAATTTTATTCTTCTCTTTATTGATGTTAGATGCGGAGAGAAATTTGTGATGTACTTGATGTTACGAAAACTAAATTGCCAATGAGAATCTAATAAAAAATAAATCCCTCTTTATTTTCTCCAGCAAACATGGCACTGAAAGAAGCCAGATCTAGTGGGATTGGCGACCCTGCAGTTCTAACGTCTCGTTGGTCCATCCTGCGATTCTAACAACAGTTCTGTCACGAAAGATATTCCTTTATAACTTAGAAATCTGTTAATTTTGTGCTGGCATTTTAATACATTTCCTTCCAATCGTACTTACGTGTATTTTACGTATAGCATATCTATCACAGCAGCGTAATTTTATTTAGCATTAGGTTTACAGACAATACTTCCGTCAGCTAACAAAGTCTCTGGCGCATCGCCGTAGTCCATCTACTCTTTTGTTGCAGTGGTAAGAGTTTTCCTCAGCATATAAGTCGTATTATTGTGGAAGTGTTCGGGAGGAGTAAAATTTACGCTTGTGATTGTCTACTGAAAACGTTACAGTATTTGAAAATATTGATCAAAATTTATCTCAATATGGCTGATAAAATGGATAACACTGTGAGTGTATTGTACAGATTATAGATAAATGGCTATTAAAACCATTTTTATCAACAATAATTAATTATTTTTTTTCAGAATCAGCTATTGCGTAACATGTATCACGATATTTGGAAGCGATGTCGTCTTTACTGCGCACAAAAGCGAGGAGAAGCGAAGCAGAGTTCTGAAGAGGTATTTAGTAACGAACTGGAATTTATCTAGCATTGTGTTTCAGAACTGGATGTGATGCTCGCAATTTTGGCCTTCGCCACTTTCATTGAAAACAGGGCGTCATTGTAACTGTTTGATTGATTGTTCTTTATTCGTACCATAGATAAAATAAATACATAAATCTGCCTATGGGATAAGTCAGTTCCAATATTTGGACCTAGGTTCATATGGCTGACTGATTGCTTTTCGTACAGCAATAGGAATTTAATGTTTATTTCAATAATCCCAAAGTTATAAGCAGGAAATTTGCCATTGAACAACATAGACGCATATTCTAAAAACATCCATAAAACATTAAAGAGTGTTTGGTAACAAGGGGAAAAGAGAAATCTAAATCTTCGAAAAATTCCCAGGACCTCACCCAGCGACACCATAAAACGTGTTCGAAAATGCGTGTACCAGAAGATATTGTTGATTACATTAGGGTTTGATCTATGTGACAGTCAGATTTCTGTTGGCCTGTATAAGCACCTCACCAGGTAACCTTTACTCACTTCTTTGGTTGGTGTTATCAAGTTACTGTAGTAAGCCTAGTGTCCTCTTGCTTAAAAGTAGAGATGCCACATGTTTTCTGTTATTTTCACTCATTCCAAGGAACATGCTGTAAAATTAAAATTTTTCATCACCATGAAAGATGTTGATGCAGTAAATTTACCAGTATGGCACAGTTAAAAAATTCTTACAGCAGTTGCATCATCAGGATGCATCTAATGGCAATAACAGCTGGAGGTATTGGCGACATGTCCCATGCTCATCGTGCACTCTTAATTTGCCTTTAGTAGGCAGCAGTTGGCCAGTCAGAACAGCCCTATGGCCTAATCCATGAGTGATATTTACTTTAGTTACTTTACAAACATATCATTGTTGAACATCTAAATATAGCTCTTTTACAATATTTCAGAGTGAACGGGATTATGAAAAATTTACATTTTGTCTTTAAGTAAATTTGGAACTAGATGTATAGACAAGCCACAACTCAAATACTCAAAGTAGACAGATTTTTAGAGTGGCTTCATAGGAATTGCATCACACTCGAACCCTACCATCAGCCCTTACCAATTGAAATCAGGACTGGTTTTCTAGTCGTCTAGGGTCCAACCAGTATTGTCACAAGCTCAGGAGAGGTGCTGCAGTTGATATTGTGGTGTTACCAAAGGTACTAACATCAGTTATCTGCTACCATAGTCCATTAATACCAAACCATCACACTGTCCCAATGGATACATTCACTGTAGCTCTCACATTGATTTCCACAGTTATTTCAGTGTTGCCTGACTGTTAGCACTGACATCTCAATGCAAACAATGCTGCTCTTGGTGTGTCAATGCATTGTACATGTGTGAGATGTACTTCCTAAAATTTGGTGTTCATGGCATACTCTTGATACTGTTGATCTCAGAATATTGAATTCTCGAATGATTTCCAAACTGGAATGCGCCACGCATCGAGTTCCAACTACCATTCCACGTTCAACGTTTCCTGTGGCTATAATCGCATCAGAAAGATTTTCACATGAATCACCTGAGTACAAATGAGAGCTCCACCAATGCAATGCCCTTTTATGCCTTGTGTAAACTATACTATCACAGTTTGTATATGTGCATATTGCTGTCCCATGATTTCTGTCACCTATGCGTGTATTGTTAACAGTTCTTAATTTTTTAGCTTCCTTTCCTTCCCGGAGAAGAAACTCCTTGTAAACATTCTATGTCTTACTGCCTAACAGGTGTTACCTCCATATCTGTGTCCCAGTGAATACATTTGGTTACTATTTATTCAGCAGTTGTTGAGTATATGCTCCCACTTAAGTGTAGGATCGAGTTTTGATTTTGTGATTGTTTATTGAAATGCTTCATGTGGAAAGAGGCATTCGACTGAATATCAGAGCTGAGCAGATCAACATTTGAGAACTTTGGATGGCTCAGATGTGCATCTATTATGGGAAATATAGAATCTGTTTTATCTGAACACAATATATGTAATGTCATGCACATACTGTGAGTTTCAAGAATGTAAGATAATAGGACTAATCATACCATAGAACTTCATCAGCAGCCATATGACTGGATATAAACACGAAGAAGGCTTAAACTGATAGTATATTCTGCAGTCTGGTCTGAATTAATTGTTATATATAATGGATGAGCTGTAGTGCACTGCTCACTTTGAGGAACAAGAAATACATGTGCATACATATTAGAATTAGTGGCATGTTTGCCCTTTTTATATTGAGTATAATAATTGTAAAGGTGTAGTAATAGTCGCAACGTGATAATTAGTACATCCAGCATCAAGATTCACAAATCAGACCATTCAACTTATTTGTGTTTTGTATTTTGATCTGTTGTTATTTACATAAAAGGACAATGAAAACTAGTCTTCACTTTTTCTTTTATTGACAATAATATGAAAAGGATAGTTGCTACTCACCATACAGTGGAGATGCTGAGTCACAGATATACACAACAAGAAGACTAACAGAAAATGAGATTTCAGCCAACAAGGCCTTCATTGGAGGTAGAAAACAAACATACAGACAGACACACACACACACACACACACACACACACACACACACACACACACACACACATACACAAATGCAGCTCACACACATGACCACAATCTCTGGCTGCTGAGGCCACTTTATTTGTATTTAATAACTCATTCTTATTGGCACTGAACATCTCTAAATCACCAATAACGTGTTGGCACCACTACGATAGCCTTTTGTTTTCTCTGATACTTCTTATTCTGTTCACTCTGTCCATTCCTCTCCTCTGCTGTCTATCTTCCTTTAGGCATTATTTTGCAAATCTTGCCACTTCATAAGCCTTTCCCATGTTATAACACTTGATCTTGACAGTCTGCTAGGACTCTTTGTTTGGATTTACCCACTAAAACTTTTTCTCCTTTTCCCAATTTCATGTGTAAACTTTTCTAGAAATTTTTCTGCTCTTGTCTATTTCCCAATATCTACTCCATAATATATCTTACTTTGTTCATGATTTTTTTATTTTCCTTAGTCAAAAATAAAATTTACTTCTGATACATGTGTGCATTTTGGTCACAGTTCAGTTTTAGAGATGTTATAATATTTTTGGCAAGTGGTTTAGCTAACATATCAGCAGACATTACCTTTGTTGACTACAAGAGCTTGACAACAGTCTAACTTCCTACTCCCCCCCCCCCCTCTCTCCTTTTTTTGTTTCCTTTTCTTTTTTTTAAAGAAAAAAGAGTAAACTGCCATTTGACTGTGTATTACTGTATTTGTCTTCTGTCCTATCTAGATTTAGCTTTTATGCCATTATCAAGTACAATGCTAAAGTTGTTAGACCATTATTATGTCATATGTGTTAAGACAGTCCAAAGCAGGGCTTTATATTTAAGTACTTGCTCAAATGTCTGGCTAAGCACTTCAATAAAAAGTTTTCAATGGTGTTGAGCCACAGTCACTCAGTAGCTTCTGGAAGAGTAAACCACAATTTGGCTGTGTATTGCTGTATTGTTTCTGATTTTAAGATCTGTTTGTTATGGAAAATGATTGTAGGATTTTGATGCTTAATATTTAATAAAACTCCTGGCAGCAATCTCAGATAGCCTGCCTACTTATCTGCAGGTTTTAAAGCTGCTAATTCCACTTCAGTAGTTGATGCATCAACATCCTTCAGCTACTTTCTCTCAAAGGAAACCATATTTTTCGCCAACAATAAAGAACTCTCATACCATGAAAATCCAGTAGTTAAATCATCTACAAAATCTGAGTTAACCTAATTACAGGGAGATCTTTAAAAATCCCCTTTGTAAACAGAATCCTATAGTTCATAGTGCTCTTGAGATAATGAAAGACTCATATTGCTGCACTTCAATGTACACTTTTACGCTTAAAATTCTATTGAATTAAAATACTAGCTGCATAAGATATGTCACGTCTTGTATTAGTACTGATGTAAAGCAAATATCCCACTAAAGCCTTACCATCCTATGCACCCCTTTGGTGTTTCTGCAGGATTACCGTATGAAATATTAAAGTGTTTCTGCACATCTACAATATAACCCTTCTGGCCCATTATTAAATTGCCTTCCTCTCAGTTTCTATTAGTATAAGTGCCTGGACATGATTTTGCTTCTCCTAACACCTTAACTTCAAAATGTTCACATAATCCCTGATACAACTTGTCATTCACCACACATACAAAGTGCCGATTGGAAGATTTTTACATGACCTTTTAATAAACACAAAAATCTTCTTCAATATTTACAGCATAACCTAGGTCTAAAAGTACAAAATTTTGCCTTTTTAGTCCACTGTCTTGCTGCCATGTTTTAAACAATAAATGACCTTAGGTAGTTAATAGACTCTGCCTTCATTCCCCTTTTGATACAAAATCACATGGTTCCTTCATGAGAATATGTCCCTCAAGTCCATATATTGAAAAGCAGTTTCAATATCAAAATGATTAATTTCAAGATTTATAGTTAAACTAATGGACACTTTAAGAGTACTACATCTCATTACTGATGAACAGATTTCATCACAATCTATACCAAATGTCTTAGTAAACCACTTAGCAACAAGTGTAGCACAATAATGTGCTGCATCATTTACATTCTTTTTCAACTTAAATGCCAACTTGTTACCTATAGTACTGTTACTCATTGGTGAGTCCACAAATTTGCAAACAACATTCTTCTGGAAATGCTTCTACAATGCTTTATGAATAAAGCAAAATTCCAGCCACCTTTGCCCAATTTGCTTCTATTTAACAAATTTTCTTCAGTGTTTTCTGAAGTGTAATTTTCATTCATTGTATGGACTCTATACCCATCCAATAAGACAGACAAACTTTTGGTAAACCTCTCTGTATCGTGAGTGCAATTATTCCATCACCAACCGGTTTGCACACACTCTGCAGCTTGTTGTCTACACCCAGAATATGAATTACACAATGCTAATAATTTCCTCCAAATGTGGATAATGTAGTGTCCAACAAAGCGTCCCAGACATTTATAATGGACTGATGTTTATGATGGTATGGATAAATAACTGATACATCATAAACGCCAGCATATTCTAAGGGTAATAATTAATTTTTGCATTTCTAGAGAGTGGTACATCATTAAAAACTCTTTTCTACAATGGAATTCTAAGTCTATCTTATCTAATATTGCCCTGATAGCACCTTTTTTCTCTCCATCAGTCTGATGATTCCTCTTTTATACTTAAATTTTCCTGTTCTTTTTATATCTCTGTAAGTTATACTATTTATTTGTCAAGTATATAGTACTACATCTTCTGCTGTGTGTTTAAGTACTTATGTTTGTTATTATACTACCAACAGAAGTCTCTTTCTTCTCTACTCTGCTCTACTCTCTGTTAGAGGTCCCTGTGAAGCATAAAACTCAAATTCTTCATCAGAGAGAAATGCTACTGCTTGAGTTTTGGCTACTGCATGAGTTCTGTTGGAAACCAAAATTTCTGAGGCTTTTACACTGCACAGTGAGTGCTGAAGAGAGAAAGAGAGGAAGGGAGAGAGAGAGAGAGAGAGAGAGAGAGAGAGAGAGAGAGAGAGAGAGAGAGAGAGAGTGCAAAGCAGAATATGAATGCCACTGTGGTTTGTACTGCAGAGTGATAAGAATAGTAAGAAAAAGATAAGGCAAAATATGAGGAGAACACTTTAAAAGAATTAAAATTATTGATTCAAAAAGGTATGGTGAGATGAGGAGAGGATGATGCAGGATGAAACAACTTTACTTGAAAAGATAGTTTAAATTTAACTAATAATACAAACTGAGTGCAGGTTGCTGATCTGACAAAAATTTCAAAAGTTTATCTTTCGTTGTGGTGTGTGATGAGGATAAACTTTTATGTGAAGTCTTTGCTGAGGCAGAGGCAGTATCAAGGAAGGAGTATTGTTAGACTATGGACTGGCTGTACAGGATTTGGGAACAGATTTTGTCACTCCCATCTTATTATAATTCATTTTCCCATATTTTCCTTCTCATTTTTGAGCTGTTGGAAAGCTCCCCCACTTTTGTTTGATACTCGCTCCAGTTTTAGTATACATTTATTGTTGTTTTTTCGTGTGCTGCTATACTGATGATACTGCCTATATCTTTCACTGTGTGATGGGCCCTAATCATATCCTCACATAACAATCCCTTGAGATATCATCTGTCCTGCTTCTATCCTCTCTACATCTGAATAGGCTATGCACTAGCATGCCACCCACATTTGCAATGAGAACTGTGTCCACTATAGACAATAGAGTCAAGTTGATTCATACAACACTTGTATCATGTACAGGGAAGAGTATGTGTGCTGATTGTCAGTAGTATCTCCTCATGGTGTATAATGTAAATAACTGTACCTCCATTCTACAGTAGGCTACACAGGGTTTTGATTTGAACATTACAGTGAAAAGATAATAATGTTGTCAAATTTGTCTTCACTCTCCAGCCTCAAAATAACAATGAAACATGCACAAGGCTGTAGAACTTGATAAAAATTATTAAACAACAGAGTTATAGCTGGAAGTGTGACAAAAATGCCTCATTATTCTACATGATGAAACACATATTTTCTAATACATGTTCTAGAATGCAATGTTTTGAACTGAGTTAGCAGCAACAGGGACATTCTATTAGTTGGTGTCTACAAGGTTAATAGTTAGTGTCATGTAGAAACGTCTCGTGTCCCAATATACAAACAAATAGTCTGATAAATGATTTTATGTTTATTGTCAACGTTGAATGCTAGCGATATTAGCTAAAATGATATATTCGGCAACTCAGGCATGGTCAGCAGTACTTCAGCTATTTTATTGGCTTTTAAAAGAAAGTAATTTAAACATGTATTTCTGAAGATGTCTTGTTTTAGCAGCTTGAAATCAATTATTTGCTCTAATAACATAATCAGCAACACTTATTTTGTAAAGTTCACTTAAGTACTTCACTTTCAAGTATTCTTTTCAGTGCATTGCTGTATATTATTTCAACTGCTTTAACCTCCATTTCTCTATGCACATATGATTTGACTATGAAATTACTTTCATTTTATAACTTTCTGTATACTTTCCAAAATATTTTAAGAATTATATTATGGATTTTAATATATTTGCTATACAAATATATAAGGCACACCCAGAAAATAAAACATCTAAATTTTTTTTCAAACCAAAATTTACTTTTACAAGAAAGAACATTTCTTAAACTTGTTTTATACATAGTTGACACCATCGTTCAAAATTTTATCATAGCAGGAAACCAATTTTTTATGGCCTCTTCATAGAAATATGCTGCCAGTGAAGACAGACACTGCTGAACAACACTTGCTGCATCATCACTGCCAAATCTCCTTCCTCCAAAACCACACTTCAAGTTCAACAATGAGTGTGTTGCAGGTGATCAAACTGTTCCCAGCTGAATTGTTGAGTAAGGTTTTGAGTGACACCAGCAGAATGAGGACGTGTGTTGTCATGGAGCAACACAATGTATTGACTTAACATTCCACACCACATTCCACACCTTTTATTTTAAATTGTACACCAAGGTTTTCTCACTGTTTGACAGCATCATACCATATTGATGGTTTCACCTCGGGGAAGGAACTCAACAAACAGAAAACAATGCAGAAAACAGTGTTTAACCATGGCTATCTTCACTGGCAGAATCTTTCTACAAAGAGCACGTAAAAAAATTGGGTTTCTGCTGTAACATATGTCTGAACAGTGTCGACAGCAGTGTAGAAAAATAGTTTAAGAAATGTTCTTTCTTGCAAAAAGAAATTTTGGCTTGCCAAAAAATTGTTTTATTAGTTTTTTTTTTTTCCAAAATGGTACCTACTTTCTAGACTTGCTTCATACAAACATCATTTTGCATGTATGTTACTACTCCTGTATGATACGTAGTGATGTAGTGATACATTATATAGGAAAGATTACCGTTGTTGTGGTAAAACTGTTTACAAATGTTTTCCAGGCTATGTGTGTTGAACTCTGTATTTCACGTGAAATGAATAAGATAAGAAGATCAATGCCCAGCAAATCACCACCAGCACTGAAGAAGTGATGTGATATTTTGCAGTAGAGTTATCTTTCTGAAATGTGGTTCCTATTGTATTAGAAGTAAGGCTGAAGATTGCTGATATTATGGTACATAATTGCAAATTATTTTCAGGCTATGTTTATTGAATACAGTATTAAATTGAGCAGTTGTGGAAATTTGTGTGCAGAAAATCACCACAAATGAAGAAGACATAAAAATCTATCTGGATATATTTTTCTCATACACTTAATGAGAGAACTGGATCTTTAATTAATAACAGCAATCTGAAAATGTGACAATTACCAATATATGTTCATTTATATGTAAGAATGTCATAACTTTGTATGTCACAATGTATTAAAAGATAGTATACATTTCAGAAGTATGTAATTGTTCTAACTGTTTCAAAATTGTACCTTTATTACACCTGAATAAACAAATGCTATAAACTATATATTTATGTGGTTGTTTTTAGCATATAATTTCATGGAATGCCATATGATTCATCATGATCGGCTAGATTACTTACCTTTTACTATTTATAAAAAATCTATGAATATATGACCTCAGCAGGAACTCTTGTATTAACCATTTTTTTAACTTCTGAACTGATAGCAGAATACATTATTTGATTTTTTTTTACTCACAGATGTTGCACAAGTGAATTAGCGGATGTAAATCATTTAATTGTAAATGATACATGGCTGTCACTGGTATATACACCACATTTCAACTGGTACACAAAGCAAGTATATGTTTAAATAAACAACAAGAATACAGAAGTATAACAAATATAGACTGAAATAGGATGGAAAATATTGCATAAGAATAAAGTTTATTAGCATTCACATGTTGTTGAATACATTTACATGAATGAGTTATTGTAAATAGCTACTTATACTTTTTTATAACCTCTTATAAGCTCTAATACAGTGTCATTTTTATTTCTGAACAGCACATAGCCCTTAACATTTACTTTTAATACTCGGACAAGAAATTTCCTTATTTGATGTATTGTGATCTGTCTTGAGAACTATTCCAGTGTAGGTCTAAGTATTCTATTAATTGTTCATTAATCTTCTGCCACAAATGATGGACCTTGCTGCAGAGGATGGCTTACGTCCTCCAGGAATACAAATAGCCTTACCACAGGTACAACCATATCAAAGAGGTATCTGCAGTGAGACCAGACTTAACACATGATTTCTAAAGAGGAGCAGCAGACAACCAGTAGTTGCTGGAAGAACAGTCTGGGTGACTAACTGATCCAGCCTTATAACATTAGCAACCTGGCTTTGCTATGTGGGTACATGATTTTTGGTTAGGCAAAAACATGTTTATTAACATAATATGAAATATGAGTAATGCACAAGTAGGACTAATAATAAAGAATTTTTGCTACTAAAAATACTCCTTTTAGAATATGGCTGGGTGTACTCTCACACATCCAGCAACTGTCACAATACTGCTGTTGCCATCATTGTATTAGGATCACCAGATTTCTTGCAGAAACTGCCATGACTATAAAATGATATCTTTATGGCTGTGCAATTTGTAAAGAGTTTTGAAATTTTCTGAATTTCTGTTTTGTAGGTTCTTGTTTCATTTATCATCAGAAACATGGTTGACAAAAGTTTGTTGAGTCAGTTTGCAAGTATAGCACGCGATATGGTAATTTCAGTACAAAATATATGGTCACAGATTTCAAGAATTCTATCTGGGGTAAAATTGGAGTGGAAATTGAAAAAAATGGTACTAAATTAAAGTGTATTTGTGTTATTATTTATTACATTCTTAGTAGTGATATATTATACAGTAAGATTAAAATCTTTTTAAAAAACAAGTTTGCATCTGTCACACACTGAAATTCAAACTTACATTTCCTTATATCTAGATGTTTTATTATCCAGTATCAGAATGAAAGAATTCAGTGAATATTTCTCATCCAAAAAATACACATTTAATTATGTTCTCTCCAAGGAAAATGTATATTTTGTTCTGTGTGGTCCCATTTCTTAAATCCAGTTCCCGCAAAATGTGATTGTTCATATTTTTATCGTATGTTTTAATAAAATTATGCAGCAACCAAGTGCCTAAAATTAAGAAAATTACATGTTGTGGAAAAGCATGATCCCACCTATTGTGCTTGGAAGGATACAGATATATGGAATAGTCTTAGAACTGGAAAAATCTCCTCCATCACTACTACTACCATATGCCCCGGCATCAACAGCAATAAATGTAGTGAGACCACTGCCACGTACAGCTACATGTGAATTAAATGCCATATGCAATCCAGGCTAATGGAATCATGGGCTGTCATGATGCTGTCATACCAATATTGTGTATGAATTGACCCTAAGAAAATCAGAATATGTGTGAACTACTACGAACAGCATAATGACTACATTACCTTTGCCAAGATAGAGATAAAGCTAAGACCCACCACAGTGGTACAATTGTATTTGCCTACTAGCTCTGCAGATGATGAAGGGATTGAAAGATTGCAGGGTGAGATAAAAGAATTTATTTAATTTGTGAAAGGAGAAGAAATTGAATTGTGATGGGGACGGGAACATAACAGTAGGAGAAGAAAGGGGAAATGAAATGGCAGGAGAACATAGACAGGTGGAAAGAAATGAGAAGGGAAGCTGCCTGGTACAATTTTGAACATATTACAGTTGGATCACCACTTACAATTAGTTTAAAGATCACAAATGAATATTTTTGTATATTTTTTGAGACCTAGATCCACTGGAAGGTTCCAGATGGATTACTTAACCCAACGATGTTTAGGAACCAAATTTTAAACTACAAACACATTCAGGATCAGATGTGGACTCTGACTGTATTTTAATTGCAGAAAGTTACAACATTAAAGAGGGGTCCTGCATAAACTGAAGGAACCATCAGCTATTGAGACTTTCAAGGGGAGCATTATGCAACTGTAGACAGAAAGAGGGAAAGGAATGCAATAGGTGATGAACAGATACCTTTGAGAGAAGATACAGTTAGGGCAACAGAGGATCAAACTGGCACAAACAGAGGAGGCCTGGAAGAAATCTTTGAACAACACCTGGGATATTATGTTAAACTGAAAAAGAAGAAAACATAAAAATTCAGAGAATGGGGCAGGTAAGAGGAACTACATACATCAAAAAAGGAGATTGGTATGATGTGCAAAATGTGAAGCAGGGACAGCCTGTGGTTGTAAACCTGAGACGTTTCTGGAATGTATTACACACATGTGGAGAGGCCTGAGCGGCTGCATCATCCAGCCCTCACAAAGGGAGAGTACTTAACTAAGTGACTGATAATATTTTTGTTCACAGATTCATTCTGAAGGCTAAGATGCAAATCCAGTGATAATAATCATGGGCCAATTTCATTAATATTTAATAAACTGAAAAACTTACCAGGCTAATTTATACAATCTTATAAATTTTTCTCAGCGTTTTGGACCCACTGATGTGTTGCCTGGGTACGGCCACAAAGTATGGTGAACCAGTAAAGAACCTAGCCACCAATGTGCTCAAATTAGCAACAGAGACACACCAGAGCCAGAGAACTTTACTTGCACCACTGGCACCACCGCAGGATGTTCAACCTAAGTGTCAGGGGGTCTCTTGGTCCCTCTGGCCAAAAAATAATACTAACGACTGGCACTGCCCCCTCCCCCTACTGCAGCTTTTTGACAGAGATACCAATACACATACTCTTGTTCATCATTAGAGCATAAGCCGCCACCTTCTTTATATAACATGAAATATCTTCCATTAATTTGGAATCTGTAGTGTGTAAAATCATGTCAGTAGGATTTGGGTAACACTGCAAGAGTATGCATGACCCTACCTCGCCTGACATAAATGTGTGAGCACACAGCTTGCACTGAAAGATGTCTGAACCATGTCAACACACCAATGCTGATGGGATAAGAAAGTCATGCTTACCACTGTTTGTGTTCGTATCTTGTATCTCTCATGGTGAATAACTATATCTCTTGTACATCACTTCTGTCAGTTTTTCACATTCCGCTAGATAGGAATCTCTCAGGGCTGAAGGATCTTTTATTTCCTATTCATTGTTTTTCTCTTGTTACTTCTGTGGAGGACAAGGTTTTTGATGAGTAATCAAGAACTGTAGATCAAAGTTACTGTAACAAGATTACCTTGCATTCAGATTTGTTTCTAATAGTTCAGAACACATTTATTCCATTTATTTACTGTTTGTTTATTATTGGTTTGTGATCTTCCTATAATCCTTTTTACATCACTTATTCTGGCAGAAACACCTGTCTTAGGGTTGTCGCCCATTGCTGCCACAGACAGAAGATCTGCAGGTAAGAACTCTTATATCTGCTGATAGGAAAGTGGTATCAGATATAACAGCTCATTCATCGCAATTAATTTCCCTCTCATCACCAACTAATTTTCTCACCCACTGTGTGGTGTTGCATAGAGAAATAGATTAAGTTAAGACAACCACTGTATAAGGTGTGAGAGTTAAATGATGGAACCATGGAGAAGTTGACACAGAAATATGTTTAGTCCAAAACAAATATAGAGAAAGGATCCAAGTATTTTCAAACAAGGAAATGCATCATGGTGGGGTACTTGGATTTGACTTTGTGTCTGCTAATGGGGCAGATACATTTGTAGAAGATGAAATATTAGGCTAAGCCATTGTAGCTGTACCCTCAGAGATCATGCTCCAGAACATACTCAGAGGAGCAGCAACACTGAATTTTTGGAACTGGACCACCCAACTGATGCTTCAGTTCAAATTCTCTTGAGTTGATGTACAAATTGATCAGCCTTACCAAATTCCCCAGCAACCAGGAAAAACAATACACATTAAAGTCAAGTCACATCATGCTGATGCAAAGAAGGAACATTTTTATCAATGAAGCAATCAGAGGAATGTGAATTACTGAGTGAGATACATTGTTATGTCGCCTGAACATCAGGTGTTACTACGATGATGAGGCAGAATGTGGCAATATCCCCATTAACATTAATGAACATGAGCAATGACGAAGTTGTTTTGCCTCAAGGAATGAAGGTTGCTGAAGTGTCAAACATAAGTAGAAGGGATGTAATCCCAATTTCAAATGAAGTATCACATGTCACATAAATAAACAAACACCATCTGGATCACAACATTTAATTTATCAACAACCTGTTTCAATCTGCATTGCAGATATCTTCAGATCTGCCACCGCAAAGTGCTGCTTGTAAACATTGTGTGAAACTTACACAATGTTGACAAGTTGTACTTTTTGGCACCACACCTGAAGTGAAACTCACACAACATTGACAAACTGCACATCGCGTGATCCACCAGGCGCCTCGTGCAGCGGCGAAGTCCCATTCAAGGTCACCCGCCTTACGTAGCTGCAGCGGCTAAATCAAGACAGCCATGCATGAGTACCCACCCACCTCCCCAGGGGTCGGAACCCCTGCAACCCACAGATAGATTATAATCAATAAACAATTAATTTATAGATCTAAAAGATAAGAATTTTAATAATAAAGTAGAGGTATACTTTTTAAACCAGTTGTTAGTAAGTAAAAATCTGAGATCCAGACAGTGTTTATTTATTTATTATAACATATATATATATATATATATATATATATATATATATATATATATATATATATATATATATATATATATATATAGGATAGATATATATAATAGAGGGAAACATTCCACGTGGGAAAAATATATCTAAAAGCAAAGATGATGTGACTTACCAAAAGAAGGTGCTGGCAGGTCGATAGACACACAAACAAACACAAACATACACACAAAATTCAAGCTTTCGCAACCAACGGTTGCTTTGTCAGGAAAGAGGGAAGGAGAGGGAAAGACGAAAGGATGTGGGTTTTAAGAGAGAGGGTAAGGAGTCATTCAAATCCCGGGAGCGGAAAGACTCACCTTAGGGGGAAAAAAGGACGGGTATACACTCGCACACACACACATATCCATCCACACATATACGGACACAAGCAGACATATTCAAAGGCCTTTGACTCACCTTAGGGGGAAAAAAGGACGGGTATACGCTCGCACGCACACACATATCCATCCACACATACACAGACACAAGCAGATATATTCAAAGGCCTTTGAATATGTCTGCTTGTGTCTGTATATGTGTGGATGGATATGTGTGTGTGTGCGAGTGTATACCCGTCCTTTTTTCCCCCTAAGGTGAGTCTTTCTGCTCCCGGGACTCGAATGACTCCTTACCCTCTCCCTTAAAACCCACATCCTTTTGTCTTTCCCTCTCCTTCCCTCTTTCCTGACGAAGCAACCATTGGTTGCGAAAGCTTGAATTTTGTGTGTATGTTTGTGTTTGTTTGTGTGTCTATCGACCTGCCAGTGCTTTCTTTTGGTAAGTCACATCATCTTTGCTTTTATATCGCTTTCTTTTGGTAAGTCACATCATCTTTGCTTTTATATATATATATATATATATATATATATATATATATATATATATATATATATATATATATATATATATATATATATATATATAACGATTATCTACTTAAAAACTAACTGCACTGCATTGCTAAATGGAGAATATCGTGAACATAATACAAGAATAAAAAATGACTATCATATAGAAGGAAGCAGGCTAAAATTAACAGTCAAAGAACCTGTGATTGCTGGGTGCATACTGTACAACAGTTTACCACAATGTATAAAGATAATAGAAGGTATGTCTCTTTTCAAAAGAAAATTAAAAAGACATCTGATCAATATTTGCCCTTACAGTGTTAAAGGATATCTTGAAATAAAACATTAAATATTGTGTATGTATAAATTTTTTATTATGTTATTTAATGAATTCTCTGTGAATATTCTATAAAATATATGTACATGTACTACCTTTTTGTAGCTACCTATGTATCTATAAGATTTATGTAAAAATGAAAGTGTCCAATATCATTGTAAGAAATGATCCAAGAACAAATAAAGAATAAAGAAGTTGCTGCAGTTTAAAATCCTCCATGAGCAACAGCTGCCAAAAAGTCATAAAATAACAATGATATAACAAATGACCAACTTGCCAGGCACTATAAAATTCTGATGGATTAGTTTCTGTTATATTGGATGTTTATCATCAGCAGCTGAAGATGACAGTTTCAAAATTTAAAAGCAATTGTGCTGGAGGTTCCAACTGGGAAATATGTGCCATCAACATGAACCTGTGTTGTTAAAATAGCTATCAATGAGAGATCAGAACACTTTGAATTTGTTGTTTAACATAATACAGTCAAAATGTCATCTTTTGACTGGGCTTCTTTCATGCAATTTGACAAAGCCATGCCAACAAGTTCAAGCTACAATAACTGCTCAAGGTGACTTTTACCACTATCCCATTGTTATCAGTGAGATAGGTTCTAGTCAAATTCAGATTCTCAGTTAAACTGAGCAGCTCTAGCTGAGCACAAAACATTACCCAGCCTCACAAAAGAAATCTATACGCCAGTGATGACCATAATTGTCACAGGTGGACAAGTAAAGCTTTAGGTCAACAGTTGTGAGAAACAGCCTCAACCTTTCCCATTGCGACAGTGAAACCAGTCCAGAAACATTAATTTGGTGTTCTCAATGAAGAGACGTGGTGCCCTACCGAGCTATCTTCAGAGGAATCTGCTGTCCAGTCATGAATATGTCCGTAATTGCACAAGCAATGGCTTTGGTGAATGATGGCCATTCATCATCACTTTTTGGATGTATTCAATTCTGGAATGATGACAAGGCAAACCAGAGGATCTGGTCTGAAACACAATATCAACACTGAGAATTATCAGCCAATCAGTCAGCAGTCATATAAGATGTCTCATGATAAATTCAGAAAAAGTGCAATAGATGCTGCAAGTTGACATCGAGCAGCCATCAGATCATTATAACTGCTGCTGGATTTTTTACTATACATGTCAGTACTATGGGTCTCAGAAACTATTAATTTATGTATATTTCTTGTGTTGTGTGCATCATGTAGTGACAGTTACTCTATAGCATAAGTAGATCACATAATTTATTTCAATAAGTAATTTAAATTTACTGTTGCAGTGCAACATATAAATTTTTCAGCTATATAGAACCCATAATCTCTCTGTTAGTGAAATGTTATCACAATTTAATTAGTTTATTGCAATTGGAGTATTGAATTAGTAGTAGGGCGTACATTAATGGGTGGTATTTGCTTCTAATGCCAGTGTGTATTTAACCAATATGACCACAGTTAAGCCATATGATGATTATGCACTATGAATGGGTAAAAAAATATTCAACAATAAAAGTTTAAGCCAAGTTTTACTACACTTTGGAATTTTCTATTGAATATCAGTTGCTGTGGTTTCTAACTCTTACATGATTGCTGCCGAAATCACAATCCTACCATTCACCCACATTATTCCATTATCAGTGATCTTTCTCACAGTTATTTGTGACAATTTAATGTAAGACACATTATGTGTCACTCAGTCGTAATATAATTTCATGTCTTCTTTGTTATTTAACTGTATTATATCCACTTTCATATCTTTAAAACAACCAAGTGCTTCTTCATGTCCATACTCTGGCACTAGACTCAACATACTGACTGCAACATTTCCTCCAACTAAAGTGAGTGATACACTTACCAACACTGTTGCAACAAAGCTGTCATTCACAAAATTTAGTGTCTTCTACACTCTTAACTGGTGCAAAAGTGTCTTCAGCACAAACAGGAGAGTTGGGTATAATTCATTTGATTAGAAACAATGACAGGCAAAAGACTCTCTTCCATAGGTAACAACACACTACTCATTAAATCTGTAAGAAACTAATGACTCCATGCCCTCATAACCATGCTGTTCAATTACTCTACAAATGATCTGTAACACACTGATGCCACTGTGTTAAAAAGTTCAATTAGAAAAAGATTTCGCTGCTATACATACACAACCATGTTTCATATATTATTTCATAATCTTTACATTTGTTACACTATGAAGGAATAAATAAGAAGATCTATATACAGAAAAAAATTTCCAGTGTTGTCTACAATCATAATATCCATTTATTTCTCAGTCAAATAGTGTGCAACTGAATTTTTTCCTTTCTGGATTGATTTTGACCAAGTGTGTTGACTTCAAATAGTTTTTGTCAGCTCTTTTATCTTCCTTTCTAAGCTTAGCTTAGTTTAGCTCTCAGAGTGCTAGTGGAACAGACAATGGCTAGCATTATCTGCACACTGTATCAGAAAAAGTACCATTTACACTCATCCCCTGTTAGTAATAATAATTTTATTGTCATTAGGTCACTAAAGCAAAAGACAAAATCACACACGCAGTAAACACAACAGATAATTTAAAAGAAACAAAAGACTAGTTATGAACATTTCAGTATTAATACGAGGGTTGGAACTTAAATAGTGGCAACTATTTATTCACAACCGATCCAAAAGAGTTACATGTTTGCATCTGTTACTGTCATTCAAAGTAGTCACCAGTGTTGTGTGGAACCCATTGCCAGTGAAGTGGAAAGCGAATCTCTGTAACAGTCATGAAGTGAATGCCATGAAGTGGTTCCTTCATCTTCAGAATAAAATCAAAGTCACAAGGACTTAATCCAGGGAGTATGGTGGATGGTACTGTACTTCCCAATCCCATCGACTGAACAGAGCAGCCACAGCTTGCGTTGTATGCACCCACGCATTGTCATGCAAAATTATGAGTGGGTTGCACAGAAAGTGTCGCTGCTTCTTTCACAAAGCTGGTCGCAGGTGATGCTCCAAAAACAAACAGTAATACTGTGCATTGACAGTCTGCCTTTTGGAACATAATGCATTAGGATAACACTATCACAGTTGTACACGAGAATCACCATAACTTTCACCATACTGGGGCTCTGATGCACTTTTGACTTTCGCGGCAACCAATAATGACTCCATTCATTGGATTGATGTTTCAGTTTTGGCTTGTATGATGTGGCCCATGTCTCAACCAGTGTTATGGTATGGCATAATAAAGCCTCTCCTTTGCACTTGTAGCACTCCAAGTGTATCTGAGCAGTGTCATAACGCATCCATTTCTGCATTTACATCAAGCCATGTGGAACCCATGCAATTTTTTGCATGCCCAGGCATTCCTTCAGGATCTGAATCACAGTTGTATTCGCTAATGTGGTTTTGTGGGCGAGCTCACGAATCGTATGGCATCGATCACTATACACTAATGCCGCAATAGCATGCACTTCTTCTTCAGAGACCCTAGGACAACCTGCCTGATGCATGTCTGCCACAGTTTGCTGACCTTTGTTGAACGCTTTTACTCAATGTTCCAATGTTCTGTATGGCAATGGCGATTCCCCACAAGCCTCTTGAAGACCTTGATGACACTGTCATCCTGTACCTCTGGCACATTCAATTGTGATCCAACTCTGTTGTTGCTGTTTCGAAAACAGTGACACCATTACATTAGACTGCTCGCTCACAAGTGACTGTGTTTTCCTCGACTGTGTGCATGCTGTGATGTGGTGCACATGAGTCCATTTGCTCGGACGTAAGGTAGGTATGTCAACAATGTGCGGTATCAGAGACAGTAGTAGATTCCATTGCATAGTGTCTCCGCAGTAGTGTTGCCACTATTTAAGTTTCAACCTACATATTACAGTTCATACAATCCTTTTACTGTAGAATGGATGGGCTACTAGCCCGTCATTGGGTGTTTGTTTGAAAGCTTGTTCTGGTAAATATTGTACAGACTGCATAGATATGTTTCTTAGAGTCATAATTTTTTGCTCATCAAACAATTCCAATGCACCTTATATGAAGATCCAATATTATGCTACTGGTTTTCTTCCGCAGTGTTAAGATGTTTTGCAGACAACTAGTGTCCTTATAATATATTACTACATGTTATGCTTTGGAAATAAAGGATGTTCTAACATATATTTGAGGTTCGCCATTGATAAGTCACATTAACAGATGAATTACTCTTGACAGCTAGCCAGTAAAATATTCAATCTTTATTTCTTCATGATCTGGACTCAGGGCCAAGGTACCCTGTCTTCATTCCTTCATGACCGCAACACCTTTTCTCCCATTTGCTTCACTTGGTCTTTAGCCATTGTGCTACCTTCTGAGATGATGTTGACCTCCTTGTCTCTGATGCACCTCTGTCCACATTAAACCCACCATTCACCAACAATGCCTGCATCTTGACATCTGTCTTCCCTCTCACACCAAAAATCTCTCTCATACAGCCTAGCCACTCAGGGACGACATATCTGCAGTGACAGGAGCTCCCTTTCCCAGTATGCTGAGGGTCCCACCAAGGCCTTCACGGACAGGAACTATCCCCTAGACCTAGTCAGCAAACAGATCTCCCATGCCATTTCCACTCACACCACCAATCCTTTCACCACCACCAAGAACCAGTCACAAAGGAGTGTCCCCTTTGTCACTCAGTAACACCCTCAATCGGAATGACTGAATCACATCCTTTGGCTGGCCTTTGATTAATTATTATCTTTCCCTGAAATGAGGGGCATCCTACCCGTGATACTTCCCACCCTTCCTAAAGTGATGTTCTGTTGCCCACCCAATGTCCACAACATCTTAGTCCATTCCCATGCCGCTCCCAATCCCAACCCCTTGCCACAAGCATCGTAGCCCTGTGGAAGACCCAGGTGGAAGACCTGCCCAAGCTACCCACCCAGCACTGTGTATTTCACTCCTGTCACAGGTTTATCCTATCTCATCAGGGGATGGTCCACCTGTGAAAGCAGCCATGTCATTTACCAGCAATGCTGCAATCATTGCACAGCTTTTTATATTGGTATGCCTACCAACCAGCTGTCCTCCAGAATGAGCAGCCACTGCCAAACTGTGGCCAAGAGCAAAGTAAACAACCCTCTGGTACAATATCCAGCCAAACATAACATGCTAGATTTCAATGGCTGCTTCACTACATGAGCCATATAGATCCTTCACCACCAGCTTTTCTGAACTTTGCAGATGAGAGTTATCCTTACAACATTCCCCGCTCCCATAATTATGCTCAACCTACAGTAACATTCTGTCCCTGCACCCTCCACCCAGCAATTTCCATCCCCTCCGTCCTGTCACCCCCTCCCAGTTCTCATCTCATACACTCTCTGTTTGCTACACACTGCCAACATGCTCACCCATCTTTCTCTGGTCCTCTCCTTTTTCAGAGCATTTTTTCCACCTCCCTGCCCCACAACCTCCTGAAACTGCACCTGTTGGCATTCTAGTGTCTGCACACTCCAGCAAACAGTGCTCCTTTCTTCCCCCAGCTGCAAACTGCTATCCCTTCAAATGGTTCAAATGGCTCTGAGCACTATGCGACTTAACTTCTGAGGTCATCATTCGCCTAGAACTTAGAACTAATTAAACCTAACTAACCTAAGGACATCACATACATCCATGCCTAAGGCAGGATTTGAACCTGCGACCGGAGCAGTCGCTCGGCTCCAGACTGTAGCGCCTAGAACTGCACGGCCACTCCGGCCGGTGCTATCCCTTCGCCTTCCTCTTCCCTGCCCCCTCCAGATTTCTGCTTCCATCCCATGTGATAGTTGCATTCTGGCCTGAGCTGCCTGAGTTGGCAGTCATGCGTGCTTGAGCTGTGCTTGCTTCTGCGAATGAATGGTCTGTGCTTCTCTTTTACTGACGAAGGCTGTGACCACAGTCTTATGTGTAAGTGAATTTTAATTGTACCTGTCTGCAACTTAGCGTGTTATCTTTACAATAAGTTGCCATCTACCTTCTCCTACACTGTTCACTAACATATTGTACCCATTGAACCCAAGGTAATTTATCATCTAAATATAGTCCCAAAAACTTAACATAACTAGGATCATCTGACAGAAGTTTGTGTATTGCACTAACAGCCAACTGCTGCATTTTGTTATCATTCAGAAATAATCAGTTTACATTAAACAAATAGGATGCTTCAGCAATTCATTTTGGCACACAAGTTTTAAGGACACTGAAATCCTCACTAGTGTGAAGAAAAGTTGCATCATCTCCATGTAGCACTGTGCTGGACTTAATAAATGTTGGCTGATTATTATTCACTATTAGGAATGAGCAAGGCATCACTGTGGTTAGCACACTGGACTCACATTCAGATTCAAATTTGTGTCCGGCCATCCAGATTTAGATTTTCCATTATTTCCCATATATCACTCCTGGAAAATGCTGGGATGGTTTCTCTGAGAGGTCATGGCTCATTTCCTTCCCCATCCTTGAAAAATGCCAAGCTTGTGCTCCCTCTCTAAAAACATTGAATTTGACAGGATGTTGAACCTTAATCTTCCATCCTTCATTATAAGGAATGAGAAAGGGCCCATTATAGATTTCACTGTTATCTCTAATGCTATAAAATTCATGTTTTTCTAGAAATTGTGTATGCCCTGCACAGTCAAATGTTTTGCTTAAATCACGAAAAATGACTTACGGAAGCCTTTATCATTGAACACCTGAAGTAGGTTTTCGAGTACAGAGTCTATAGCACCAAAAGGTGACAAGTTTTACCTAAAACGATATTGTAAGCCGGTAATTTTACCTACATTTGCAAAGTAAACAAGTAACTGTTGGTAAATTACATATCCCAATATTTAAGTAAACACTGGGTCTACAGATATCGGCTGCAACTTGCAGGTGGATCGATATCTGCCTTTTTATATAATGAAACTATCCTAGACACTTTAAGCTCATCAGGAAAATATACCTTGGATATACACTTGTTTATCCAACGTGTTAAGAGGTACACAATACAACATAATACTTTCTTTAGTATGTTGCAAGATACGTTATATGCACCTATACAGTTTGGTGATTTCAACAGTGTCTCTATTGTTATGAAGTCTCTTGGTGAGACCTCTGAGGAGGTAGGCATGCATGTATTTGCTGATGATCTAAAAACAGTTTTTGAAAGTAACTCTGATGAACTGATGTCAGCTTTTATAATAGCATTTCTTACTTCTTCAACTAATTTTTTAAAAAAATAATTGAATTTTTTGGATCAGGTGTTAATTGTTTTGTTTTTTGTATCTTTAGCAAAACTATTTATTAGTTTCCTCCCAACTTTTGCACTTAGTGGTGGAAATATCAATACTACAGGAAGTGGTTGCTTTTTCTGCTTTTTATACTCATTCCTACTTTTAACATGGATTAATCTGTTGTGGTCAGTCTTCAAACTATTACATATATTGTAAAATAACATAAAATAGTATTTCAGATTTTTTAGTCATTTAGAATGTCATGGATTTTGTCTGCTTAGAACTCTGGTTTTAAAGACTTTGTCAATTATAGTGCATTTCTTTATGGGAATGCTGTCATTAACTTCTACAAAAATGCTTTAGAAAACTAGTCAAATATTACATTTGCTGACAATTCATTACTTGAACTACCATGTTAATTGATTTGCTCTGAGTGGGTTTCCAGAGGATAACTTAACGAGATCTTTCCACCTTAGATTAACTATGAACAAAAGTTGGTAAAAGATTCCTGCTACCCCTGAAATTGCTTTGTTGTCTTGCACAGTCTGCAGTAATAGAAAAAAGTGTATCAAACATCACTATAAAAGATACTGAGCATTCTTCCTCTGTTCAGCACCTGTAACCTCCAGAAGGGTTGCATTTCAGTAAAGGTTTTACATGCTTTATTGACACAAATGATACGTGGGGGAAAGCAGCTGATATCATAAAATCATTCATGGAAAATAGAGAACAGTGAGTAGAAATAAAACAGAAAGTGAACAATATTATTACAAATTCTAGCAAAATTTTGAATTTGTTAGATATGGTCTACCCTAATGATCAGTGATTGATGCACTAATTTTTCTTTATGTGTAAGTGATATGCACATAACAGTACATAGAAATACTGTCATGTGTAGCCTATAGATGACACTTTATTCATTATAAATGGTGTTTCAACAGATGATTTAAACAAGAGACCTTCTCTAAGTATGAAATGGAAACAATTACAATACTTTAGAGAAAATAATTTCTTTTACAAATGTTAACAAACTCACACTGAAGGTGCACACAAACAAAACACATAACTTGAGCAACATTACAGTCAATCTTGAAATCTTGGCTCTCAAAGAGACAGAAAGCTATAAATTTCTGTGTATGATGGCAGATAGGTAATAACCCAAATGTACTATGGCCCTGTCCATTCAAAACTTTCATATGGTACCAAGGTCTGGGGAAATGCAGCAAAGGTGCACATACAATGACTGGTAAAGCTACAAAAGAAAATTATAAGATGTATAGCAAAACAAACTTTCAGAGATTCCAGCAGAATATAATTTCAGGAAGTGAATCATGTTACGGTAACAGTAGTAATCATCACTATACATGTATGAAACAATTATTTATGTGAGACGTAAAAAACATATTACTTCATTAAACAGATATGTCCATGACTGCAACACAAGAAGTAAAAACTGTTGTAACATTGAAAGACATTGGCTTAAAGTAACTGACAAATATCCTGCAAATGCCTGAGCCTTTTGATACAACGGTTTGCCACAGTGTACAAAGGTGAGATTTTTAGGTGCTTCTATGAAGATCATCATATATTTTATCAATATTTTTATGTAATCATGTCATTTTTAAACTTGTAATTGCCACATGACATTTCCAGTATCATTGGACAGAATGGTCCATAGACAAATAAAACTTCCATCAGACCAAGCTTGTGGTATCCACAGTGGGGAGGACTGCAACATTTATGTATCTGAAAAAACTTACAAAATGTATCTCCTACCATGTTTCATCTATCTGCTGTACAAGCTGAGGAGCAGTGTCAATAATGAACTTCTATTACATGCATATTTTGCACTCTTCCACTTCCACCTGAGTTATGGGATACTATTATGGAGTGTGCAGCAGAGATGGACAGAGAGGGGGGAAGGAGGAGATGGAGAGGCAGTGAGTGGATGAAGAGGTGAACAGTGAGTAGAGAATGAGATGAACAGTGAGAGGAGGAAGAGGAGATTGACAGGGAAAGAGGAGGATCACATGGACAGAGAGAGGGGAAGGAAGAGATGGACTAGGAAAGAGGGAGGAGGAGGTGGAATTGGAGGCATGAGGAGGAGATGTATAGAGGGGGAAGGAGGAAACACACAGAGAGGGGAAGGAGTAGATTTACAGTGAGGGAACAGCAGATGGACAGAGCAACAGTGTAGCAGCAGATTGACAAAGAGAGGGGGAGAGTGTGATGAACAGAGAGAGGAGAAGGTGGATATGGACAGAAAGTGGGGTTGGAGGAGGTGTACAGACAGAGAGGGTGAGGGAGACAGACAGAGAGAGGGAAGGAGGAGATGGACAAAGGGAGGGGGAAGAGGAGACAAAATTAGAGGGGAGGAGGAGGAGGAGATGGATAGGGTGCAGGAGGAGATGGGCAGAGAGGAGAGCAGCATATGGACAGGAGATGATGGGCAGAGAGAGGGGAAGGAGAAGATGGGCAGAAAGAGGCTGGCAGCTGGAGCTGGACAGAGATTGGGGTGGAGGAAGTGGACAGAGGGAGGGGGTGGAGGAGATGAACAGAGAGATGGGTAGAGAAAGAGACAAGGTGGAGATGAAATAATAGAAGAATTGAATAACTGGGCAATTTTGGGTACTCACCTGGTTTAATTACAAAACAATGCATATAAAGAGAACATTTCTAAACACAAATCATGAAGATGGTCAACATACTTGCATATTATTCGCTTAGTAGTGTTATGTATCTTGGTTTTTAAAGCTGACTTGCCCCATGTTATATCAAGAGGTCGCTATTAAGTAAACAACTAAGCAGTGACTAGGTTTACATAGTGTGTACATTAATGACTATCTGCCAGTGGTATTACTGTGCTGTAAATGGACTGGTCAAAAAGTCATCATGAGAGCAATTGATATACAACACTTATTGATGACTTAAACTGGATTGTGGTCTTTCTTATTTCAACGGACACTTCTAGCGCACCTTCGTTTACAAAGAAGTAAGCTGCTTTGACTCTTCGTACTGCCGCAAAATAATTAATCTTATTGGTGCGGTACTGTGACAACTTCTGCTGATCTGAGAAAAGTTTATTCACTACTCATGGATAGGGCATCCACTTGTATTTCTTTAGTAAGGATCCCAAATGCAGCAATTCTCCAGAAGAAGAGAGACAAGTGTAGCATCTTTTAGGTGTTCTGCTAATAAAAACTATTTTGGTTCACCTTCCTCACAACTTTAACTATGTGATAGTTCCAATTTCAAATGGCTCTGAGCAGTATGGGACTTAACTTCTAAGGTCATCAGTCCCCTAGAACTTAGAACCACTTAAACCTAACTAACCTAAGGACATCACACACTTCCATGCCCGAGGCAGGATTCGAAGCTGCAACCGTAGCGGTCGCGCAGTTCCAGACTGTAGTGCCTAGAAGGTTCCAATTTCAGTTTCCCGTAACTATAATTCCTAGGAGTTAAGTAGAATCAAATAACGTTAAATTTAAGTGATTTATTTTGTGGCAGTAACCGAAATTTAACGGATTTTTGTAGTACTCATGTGAAGGGCCTCACACTTTTTATTCTTTATGGTCAGTTCACCACTTTTCGCACTACGCAGATGCCATGTCTAACTCATTTTGTCATTCGTTTCGAATATATCATGACTTTAGTAGATGTTAAACGAGAGCATCGTCTGCAAATAGTGTAAGGTCTAATTATCTCTTAAATCGTTTACATAGATCAGGAACAGCAGAAGGTCTATAACACTACATTGGGGAATGCCAGATAAACTTCTGTTTCACTTGATGACGTCCTTAGTTACTCTGAACTTTCTGACAGGAAATCACGAATATAGTTGCACAATTTGATTAGAAGCCGCTTATGAGGCACTGTGTCAAAAGCATTCTCAAAATCTAGTAATAAGGAATCAAGTTGAGATCCCGTGTCAACAGCACTCTAACCTAACCTATTACTTCGTATGAATAAAGAGCAAGTTGTGTTTAACAAGGTTCTTATTTTCTGAATCCATGCTGGCTATATGCAGTATACCGTATGTTAGAAAATCCTACTGGAAATAAGTGTCAGCGATATGGTTCTGCAATTCAGATTTTCTTTCTTGTGTTGTGGTGTGACATGTGCAACTTTCCAGTCAGTACAGATCTTTTGCGAGGGCAGTTGTACATGATTGCTAAAACTGGAGCCATTTTATCAGCATATTCCAAAATAAACGTGATGGGTATACAGTCTGGAAAGAAAGATTTGCTTTCATTGTGGGACGTAATTAAGTTCCTTCGCTACACTGAGGATAGACTACCTACTTTCAGATTCGTCATCGTGGCAGCTGTTCTTGATTCGAATTCTGGAATATATACTGAATATCTCGTAGAGAAGGAATTTGTGAGAACCGCGTTCAGTAACTTTGCTTTAATGGCTTTGTCGTTGGTAACCACTGCCAAAAAGGTGTTGACTGTGTCTTCTCTCTGTTATATTTTACATCCTTAGGTCCTATTATGAGCAGAATCTACTAGTATTTTCTGATAGTTTTCGAGATTAGATTATCTTAGATTCAGGTTTCGTTCCACAAGCCCAAAAATGAGATGATTCTCGTGGTTGTGGAACATGTCAGGAAGTATAACATAAAAACATAGAACAGTTGACTATAATATTCACCTTCCTGATCATTACCGAGCGAGGTGGCGCAGTGGTTAGCACACTGGACTCTTATTCGGGAGGACGACGGTCCAATCCCGCGTCTGGCCATCCTGATTTAGGTTTTTCCATGATTTCCCTAAATCGCTCCAGGCAAATGCCGCAATGGTTCCTTTGAAAGGGCACGGCCAACTTCCTTCCCTGTCCTTCCCTAATCGGATGAGACTGATGACCTCGCAGTTTGGTCTCTTCCCCCAAACAACCCCAAACCCTTTCCTGATCATTTGTCAGGAAATTGTCGAGATATTAGAGCAGCTAAACTGAAGCTGCAAATATTTACAGAATTAATACACTGCCAGAATGAAATATGATAAGCACTTTTAATGTTCGCTCCCGGTAGCTGAGTGGTCAGCGCGACAGAATGTCAGTCCTAAGAGGTCAGGTTCGATTACCGGTTGGGTAAGAGATTTTCTCCGCTCAGGGACTGGGTGTTGTATTGTCCTAATCATCATCATTTCATTCCAATCGACACGCAAGTCGCCGAAGCGGCGTCAAATCGAAAGACTTGCACCCGGGTAATGGTCTACCTGATGAGAGCCCCTTGTCACAAAACACCTAATCTTGACTGTTGCGACCAAGTGCTGTCGAAACCAAAATCTAACAGATATTTTCACTTAAGGTGGCCTAACCGACCCTGTTAAGATATTCATCTATAGAGTAGAAAGAGCTCTCTACCAAAAAGTCTTTCCATCTCTCTTTAAACTGTGCTTTACTGAAAACAAATTTTAATTATTGCTGGCAGTTTATTTAAAATATGAGTTCATGAGTATTAAACCCCTTTTTGGATCAATGTAAGTGGTTTTAGGTCTTTACACATATTGTTCTTATTCCTAATACTGATACTATTGGTTGAAAATAGAGGCATATATTAGCCACAAATTTCATTAAGGAATACATGTGCTGAGTTTCTACATGATTTTCTTGAATGTACACCACAAATGAGTCTTATTACATGCCTTTTCACTTTAAAAATGTTTTCTCAGCTTCTCGAGTCACTCCAAGATCTCATTCCGTATGATATACTAGACTGAAAGTAAGCAAAGTACACAAAGTTTTCTTTGTACTTACATTTCCTGCTTCTGACATCATTTGTACTGCAAATAACAGACTTGATTAGGCGCTTCTGCAATCCTGTGGTGATTCCTTTCTGACTGGATTTATTGTCAAGTTGTACTCGTAATATCAGAAATGGAACACTGTCAACCTCTTCTATCTGCATGTCTTTGTATTTTATACACATACTCTTACAGGTCCTGAACTGCATTTAGTGGGTCTTTTAAAAGTTTAGTGATAGTGAATTAGCTTCAAACCATTTATTAACGTCAGTCACAATTTGATTAGCTGCCATTGTTAAATCTATACTTGACTTGCTATGTATTGCAATGTTTGCATCATCTGCAAACGCAACAAACTTAGCATCTGGCAATGTAATAGAAGATAGGTTCTTAGTGAACTCAAGAAAAAGCAGCAGACCCAATATGGAACCTTGAGGAACACCATATGCAATTAATTCCCAGTCATGTGAAGACTGAATGCTTACTCTACAGGTGCTTTACAACGACACCCTTTGTTTCCAGTCAGTTAGGTAAGACTTGACTCATTTTACAGCACTGCCATTGAGACCATAATATTCTGATTTACTTAAGATTCACAGAGTCAAAGGCTTTTGACAGGTCACAAAAAATGCCGGTCACCTCCAATTTGTTATCTAATGAATTAAGTACATTCTCACCCTTCTCTATATCATAACCCTTAAATAACCCAAACTGTGACTAGGGTAATATATTATTTTCAGTCACATGCATAAGAAGATGCTTGAACACAATCTTTTCAAATATGTTTGAAGTAGCTGACAAAAGTGAAATAGGCCAATAGATCAACAGTATCTCTGTATCCCCTTCTTGTACAGAGGCTTACCTTCATCACATTTTAACCAATCTGCAAATATTTTCACTGATAAAGAGATTGATTAGACAAATAACTTACGATAGAGCTCAGCTCACATGAACACTCTTTGATTAACTTCCTTGAAATCTTATCATAAACATTGGAATACCTTGATTTTAAGAATTTTATGCTGAATGCTAATTCTATGGGAGAAGTGACTGTCATTTCCATTTCACTGTATTTATTTGTAGAGACTGGACTCAGATATTCCTTTGCATTATTTACTGAACCTGATAACCCCAAGCTGTCAGTAACGGAAACAAAGAGCTTGTTTTAGAGGTTTGCAAAACTACATAAACTTGTCACCAATGTCTCATTTATTCTTAGAGTTATCTGTTCCTCTTGCTTTCTGGCTCCACCTGTCTCTGTCTTCACTATACCCCATATAGTTTCTATTTTGCTGCCTGATGTAATTATAGTTTTCTCCTAATAACTTGTTTAGGTTTCTGAGTTATATGCTTGAATATTTTATAGTACTGTTTGTACTGCATTACAACGCTAACATCAGAGCTGTTCCTACACAGCAGATACAGTTTCCTTTTTGTTTTATTTTTGGATTTTCATTTGATTTGAGTTACCTTTAGTGGAAAACAATTTTCGGATGAGGAAGTAACTTTATTAATGAAAGCTTCGTATTTTTCATTTGAGTTAGAAGTATAGTGAACATCTAGCCATTCATGTCTCTGAGCAATCTCTTAAAATTCTCAATCTTTTGGGAAACTATTAAAAGCATCTTGCACTGGAGTCCCAGCTAAATTTCGAACTTCTGTAAAACATCGCTAATCTTGGTGATTTGCCTTCTTTTAAATCTGGCATGATAGTTTCGTTTCTTCCGCGACAGTATTCTGACCAGTTTCGTGTGTCATTGTGGATCTGTTCCGTCTATTAGGCCTATTAATTTACTTGGTATAAAACTGTCAATTGAGTGTATGAAGCTGTAACGAAATTTAGTGTATGGTAGCTCATTTTCACGGTATAGTCCAGGTGGCACAGCAATGTAACATTAGTTTTAAATAATATAAATTGCAACCAGGAGTAAAACAGTCGCCATATGTGTGACCGTTCACGTATAGTTTTCTATTTCTGAGACGTTCACGGAAGTCGAAATACGATATTTATTTCTTTGCAAGACAGAAATTCTAAAACATGCGTACTGAAAGCTAACTGCTATCCTCCTGACAAGAAATGTGTGAAATTCGCAAGGCTTCATCGACTGTCTGAGGTACCCTATTTTGGAGCACAGAGTAAACGTAGACTCAGGGTAGAAATTCGTGTCCTCTAGTTTTATCTTTGGCGAAACAGGTGATACATAGTCACATGCTTCGGCTAGGATGAAACTACTAGGGTGGGATCACCGAAGTGTTCTGCTGTGTTAACGTAAATGTGGTTTTGTTGAATAAAAATGGCTGGAAATAATAATGATCAAGTAAGTAATTTGCACGGATACGCAATAAATTTGTAATTATTTCTTGCTGTTAGTAATTTTTTATTTAATTTAATGTCTTGCAGTTTGAACGTACGGTGACTGAATACTTCAAAATTACGGAGAAATGCGTTAGAGAATGTCTTCACATTATTAATGTAACAGACGTCACTGGCATGAAGGTAATTTTCATTGGGAATATAAACCCGTTCCTTTTTTCTTCCGTTTCCCGTCGTTCCTTACTTGGCTCTAAATTCATGAATTTTGTTTGCAAAACAGGTATAATCAGTTTCTGAGTCCTCTTCAGCTAGAACAATACGTACATAACATTTAACGCAGAAATGTACCCAATAATTTTACTTAGAAGGACGTACTCTTGACTGCTAACTGTTATTTTTCATCTTTTCAGTAACTTGCAATTCATTTCTCAAGTCGTCAAATATGGGATATGGACGACAAATATTATACGGTGTTGTTAAAGATTATTTTTATCGCCTGGATTAAAGTAATTCGGATTAGAATATACCTTGCGTTAAATCGAAATGGTTGTGAACAAATCCGCCATTAATAAGTGCCGGTACAAACTGAGTACCGGTACTACAAAATTATTTGCGAGGGTGTTATAATCGGTTTCGATATATAGCCAATAAAACGAAATACAGCGTTCATGACCTGCAAAGTAGCCTATACCAAAACGCGCACATCGCAGATAATGTGAAGGAGAGAGGAATGATGTGTGTGACTCGACGCTTATGGATCACGTTGTGAAGGGAACTAAGAACTTCTCACTCTTGAATCTAAATTCGTAGTGGTCAGAGGTGAAATGACTGAAGTTATTGAGCACCGATTCAGCATCTTCTGTAGGCCTCCCGTTAGTCTCTTTATCAGAATACAAGAAGGGGGATCAGTAATCTCATACGCATATACCGGTACACGAAACAGTCATAGTATTGTAATGTATCACCATTTAACTCGCAGATGCAAGTGTTGAAAATATTTGCTATTACAAACGTCAACCATCATACGATGTATCTGCAAGCTGTAGTTATCTAATGACTGCTGTTAGAAAATACATGAACATAAGTTTGTTTCAATGTGTGACGCCCTTCAATATGAGTATCCACATAAACTGATTAGAGGATAAATAATTTCATTCAGCATATGGGCTAACAAACATTCTCCAAATATCATGTTGTATAAGAGTTATTGTTTAATACAGTAATAACTTTTAAAATATGTTACTGAACTGTAACTGACAATATTAGTTTTTCTTGACAGTTTGCAAAGTTATTGCAGAAATTTCTTGTAATCAAAACGATTACACAAATCGCACATTTTGCTTACTCTTGACATCTTTCTTACATATGCAAAATTTTATTGCCTTTTGTTTCAGTTAAGGAATTAGTTTTAGGTATCTGATGACAGGGTTTAAGGAGAGAAAGCAGTGAAGTTCTTTCAAAATGAGCTACAGCAGGATTTAGGATGCACAAGAAACATCACTGGAGTTCTTTTAGAATGAAGTGTGTATATGAAGATAGCCATAGTGCACAGCACATGTTTTAGTACCCTGTGTGTTCATTTTTAGTGCAGATGTTGAGCAGCAGCATGCTGCTCATCTGGGGAGCTAACTGATACAAAATCTCTATTCATAAGAAGAAATGTTATCACTTGAAATTTTGGAATTTTCTGGTTTTTGCTACAGAACTAAAAATCTCTGTATCCCTGTTTCAATATTTACCAGATGTTCCATATTTCTGTATCATTTGTAATTTTTTATCATACTTGGATCTCTTTTTCTCAGTATTGGGCTTCTCACTCTTTTTCCTCACTGAGTTTTCAGTGGTCTCCCCTTTTGTGATCTTCCCCTTTCACAACAATCTGTCACAAATAACATTTCTTTTCTACTTTAGTCTCATTTTAAGTTTATACATATTCTCAGTTCTACATTAACGAAGATTACCTGGTGATACTTCCCTGTATTCTGATATTCAGACTGCACTTGAAAGAATTACTAGCCTCAAAATGAAGCAAAAAATGTAATTCTTTTCTTTTTGAGAATTTGGCAGGCTATGTGAATTCTGACATCTAATAGCAGTGTAACTCAATACCAACATCATCATAAGTTGTTTAGTATCCATTAAATGATTAGTCTAGGCCAGGGCCGGCCAAATGCTGCACAGTGTACAGACGTGCGGAAGTGCTGCACATGTGCGCACGTGTGCGACAGCAAGCGACAGCGACCATCTGTTATTAGACATGTGTCCTAAATGAACGGCGGCGGCTCGACTTCCCTGTTTATGTGGTGCAAGCAAGAGCGCAACATACCCAGTCTCGTTTACCCCTGGTAACCGTAACCTTAACAGAGAAGTACTGAGAATTGCCAGGTACTGTGAAAAAGCAAAGGACGGGAGATCTATGTTCTCAGTCGTTTAAAAATGACTGGGAACTGCAATTCTTTTTTGTATCCGTTGGTGAAAACTCACAATGTTTGCTGTGCCGCCGAATAATAGGCGGCCAGCGTAAGTTTTCAATTGAAAGACACTACAATAAATATCACAAAGACGAATGTAGTATACTCAACACTGAAGAACGGCAAGCAAAATTAAATGTCCTTAAGAAAATGGATGAGACACATCAACTCGATTATCAATTCTCATGACAAGTGATTAACGTGTTTGGATTTATTCCTTTCATAATTAAAAATTATTGTTTACTAACTGTGCATTATTGCCTCATTCTGCTCAATGTTACATTATTATCAGGAAAGTTGCTCATTAAATCGATTGTTCCAATGTATACTTAAATTTAGGGATTTTTTTTTAATATGTGAAGGGCTACGCTCAGCTGAAGTCGATAAAACATAACATTCATCTAATTGTCGGTTATTATGCAGATTTCAGACGTAACTCATGAAAGATATAGCAATAATGGTATTGAAATAACAGGTGATCATCGAGAGGTCCGAGAATTAGTTATAGGAAACCTTGACTTAGTTTAATGTTATTTCAAATCATGAATAAGGTTCGTTGGAAGTAGGTAAGTGCTCTCTTTCTTAAATACTATATCAAAAACATTACGCGTATTTACGTGCCGTCAGTCAAGCTGCCTTAAAAAAAGCCACGGCTGTTAACTGGGGGTTAAACTGTTAACATAAAAGTAGACGTCTCAATGAGTAGACTGTGACAGTATTTTAAATGTTTAATACGCGAAATACCTTCCCATGGTTGGCTTGCAAGCTGTGGAAAGAGCACTAGAATGCGCCGGTACAGAGTATCCCAGCAAGTGGATAAAGCGACATCTGTACGTAGAAACATGCACTACATGAACGCTGACGGCTGCGGCGTGCACGCTGTGACCCGGAAGTTGCACATGTGCAGGAGCACCGCACGCGTGCAGAATTTCTGGCCGGCCCTGGTCTAGGCCTACTTGTTTATTGGAACATTAATCAGTAAATATATTTAGCGAGTTGTTCATGGCATAAACCATCCTGGGAAGTAATGAACACAAGTCCTCTCAGTAATGGGGACATCAAGTCTCCTAGATCAAGATGTGGCTACTGCATGCTTCAAATAAATGAAGACAGGGCAGTGGATGACTTCTAGAGGGTTGGATCCCCTCCTTCGAAAGCGTCAGATTGCAAAGCCTGGGCTACTCTCAGGGTGGAATCTCCGTCTTCGAAAATTGTGTGTGTGTGTGTGTGTGTGTGTGTGTCTGTCTGTCTGTCTGTCTGCCCGCTGCTGTCGCTGTTCGTTCGTTCGTTCGTTCGTTCGTCCGTCCGTCCGCCTGCTGGCTGTCCATCGCCGTCGTCGCAACCGCCGCCGCCGCCGCCGCCGCCTGCTGTTCGTCCGTCTGTTCGCCGCCACCGACGCCGCCTGCTGTTCTCCGCTGCCCATCGCCGACGCCGACGCCGACGCCGCCTGCTGCACGTCCGTCTGTCCGTCGCCGTTCGTCTGCAATGAGTACTCCCACCTCCACCGTCATCTACACCTCCCCCTCCCGCTCTCCCACAGTCACTTCCTGGAGTGCCGCCTCTGGCCTCCCTCCTTCAACCTCCCCTTCCCTTCCTCCACTTACCCACCCCCGTATCTCCTCCCCTGCTGTATACCCACACCTCTACACCCTTCCTCCAGCCTCCACACCCTCAACAGCTCCCACTACTACCCCCGCCCTCACGTACGCCTCTGTTGCCGCCTCTGCTGCCGCCCCTCAGGTGGTTGGCTTCCCCTCTCTCACCGACACCGTCGCGTCGTCTTCTGCATCTCCCGCACGCATCACGTTGCGCCGAGCCACCATCGCCACCACTGAACCAGCTGCTTCTCCCGGTGCCTCCGCTACGCCACAGGGATCTGCCACCCGCCACCTCCCTCTCCTCCCCGTCCCTCTCCCCTCCTCCCAGCCTCCTGTCTCCAAAAAACCCCAAAAGCGCGTCCTTACTGACTCTGCTCCCGCCACTTCCCACAAAAAATCAACACCACCTCCCCCTCCCCCTGCCATCACTATGGACACCACCCCTCCTCCTGCCACCCCTACCTTGGCCCCCACCCTCCACACCTTTGTCCTGTCAACTCCCGATCCTAAGTTCCTCGATGCTCGTACCCTCACCAAGGAAATACGAAAGTACGTACCTGGTGCTCCCATCTCCCAACTCATTCCCCGCAGGGACTCAGTCCTTATCAAGTCCCCGTCCCCATCATTTCACACAGACCTCCTGCGAAAACTCCCACGAGTTATGTTTGGCCCCCACGCCTCTCTGACACCCTTCCTTTCCGCTTCCACTCCTCGTCAGCCCCAGCCTCCCCGTCGCCCCCCCACCTACACCGCTGTGATCACCAAGCTCAGCCCGGTGATCACAGAGGATGAAGTGTTGGTAGAACTGAACTCCCACCCGGACTTGGAAATCCGCTCTGCCCACCGTATCCACAATGCCTCTGGTCCCACCTACCTCATGCGGGTATTCTCAGAGTCCGCCCCGTCCACAGACCATCTCCTCACCCAGGGTGCCCTGATATACCACCGTCGCCACCCTGTTGAATCCTCCAAATCCCCTCTCCAATCCTACCGTTGCCAACGGTGCCTGATGTACAATGACCACCTGACTCCCAACTGCAAAAACCCCCCCACCTGTCCCCATTGCAAGGCCTCCCACTTTCTCAAGAACTGCCCCAACCTCGCTGCTCCTCCTTCCTGTAATACCTGCAATGGCCCCCATCCCACATACTCCCACAAGTGTAAAGCTAAACCCCCTCCAGCCACCCCTGAACTTACAGTCCCAGTTCGTCCCGTCGATCCTCCTGTCCATCCTAACAATTCCCTCCGTCCACCCCCAATGGCCGAGGACATCATCCGGTTCATTACCGTTGTCCTCCAAAACATTCACCCTCTTCAGTGCCCGCACACCTTCCAACAAATATCCCTTGCTGCTCGCTCTGTTTTCCACCTGAACACCTTCGCCACTTACTCCCACAACCAAGCCCACTTCACCTTCACCCGCCTCGACACCCTCGTTTAAGTCTCTTCCCTTCCCTCTCTTCCCCCCCTCCTTCCCGTCATGGCGCGGCACGAGTCTCGCATCCTCTTCCAGAACATTCGCTCCTTCCGCTCCAACAAATACCTCCTCATGCACACCCTCTCCCACCACCAGGTCGACACCTTCCTCTTGAACGAAACCTTTCTCCAGCCCCACCATTCTATCCGCACCTCCCCCTATATCCTCCACCGCACTGATGCTCCTGGTCCTCGTGCGCAGGGTGGAGTCGCGATTGGCCACCTTAAGCATATCCCCGTCCGGCCACAACCTCTCCTCAATGACCCCACTGAACACCTTATCCTTAGCGTCTTCTTCCCCTCCCTCACCATTACCTGTGCCACCATCTATGTCCGCTCCACTGCTCCTCTTCCTTATGACTTCATCTCACACATTGACCACACCTTCTCCACCTATGTGATTGCCGCCGACCTCAACATCCATAGCCGCACTCCTGCTGCCCTTCGGCGGTGGCATCAGTTCCTCTCCACAATCCAGGGTGACCTTGTTCCCATTCCCCAGCACACCCGACCCGAAAGTAACACCACCCCCGATGTTGTCATTGCCTCCGCCAACCTCCTTGGGCGTATCACTGTCGCCGTCCTTGACCCCACAGGTAGTGATCACCTCCCTGTCCTTCTCACCATAACGTCTGCAAACCGCCCCCCTCCGGCTCCGCAACCTGCACCCCCTCCCAAGGTCGTCCATGACTATCGCCGTGCCAACTGGGATGCCTACCGGGACTCCATCTCCACCCAGGTCGAAAGCCACCCTCTTACCTATCGCCATCCTGACGACATCATCCGCGCCTCGTCCTTCCTTCAGACGGTAATTACTGACGCCGTGGAGGCCCATGTTCCTATTAAAACCATCCACCCACACCGTCCCACTCTCCCTCCGCGGGCTGCCCTCCTCCTCCGTGAATCCCGCCGCCTCTATCGCTCCTTCCTCCGCACTCATGACAGGGATACACTCCAACGCCACCGGCAAATACAGCGACACGTACGGAACCTTATTACAGCAACGAAACGCCGGGACTGCCACCAGACCTGCACACGACTCAATGCCACCCTCCCTATCAACTCCTCCAAGTACTGGTCTGCCTTCCATCGTCTTACTGGTTCCCTTTCCGCTCCCCACTACCCCCTTCTCCATAACGATCGCCCCCTTCCAGACAACCTCAGTAAGGCCAACCACTTCGCTTCCCACCTTTCCGAGGTCTTCTCCATCCCCGATGATCCCCACTTTGATTATTCTCTTTTCCCCACCGTCATGGAACGTGCTGATACCTCAGTCGCTCCACTTGCTCCTAGTCTCCAGTACTTGGGGCAGTTGCCCCCCTCCGACGTCAACACTCCCATCACAGCACAAGACATTAAACTTCTCCTCCAGTCCAAACGCAACACGGCCCCTGGTCACGACTGTGTCACCTACCGTCACCTTCGAGAAAGCCCCTATTCCTTCCTAACTGTCCTCGCCCATCTCTATAATGTCATCCTCTCTACTGGCTTCTACCCTGACCTGTGGAAGACCTCCCGTGTCCTCCTCTTCCTCAAACCCAACAAACCCCCTTCTGCCGCCTCTTCCTGTCGTCCCATCTGCCTCACCTCCATCTTCAGTAAGGGCCTTGAATCCATCCTCTCCCACCGTATCCATCGGCACCTTGCTCAACACCACCTCCTCCCCCTTACCCAGTGTGGTTTCCGACCCTCCTTCTCTGCTGACGACCAACTCCTCAACCTTGTTCACCTTCTGTCCCTCCAGCTCAACTCCCGTCGCTCCGCCATTTTTGTTTCCCTTGACCTCCAAAATGCCTATGACCGTGTATGGCATCCCGGTCTCCTCTTTAAACTCCAAACCTACGCCCTGCCTATCAATTTTGTCCGTCTGGTCGCTTCCTTCCTCTCGCACCGTCCTTCCTATGTCACCCTCCACAACACCAACTCCCGTCTCTTTTATCCCACGGCTGGCGGCCCCCAGGGTTCTGTCCTCTCCCCTCTCCTTTATCTCTTGTATACAGCTGATATGCCCAAGCCACCCCCACCAGTTCACCTTCTCCAATATGCTGATGACACCGCCTTCCTCGCTCTCTATCCTACCCTTCAACGGTCTCAACGTACCCTCCAAACCCACCTTAACCAGTTCACCACTTGGTGTAACCAGTGGCTCCTCCGTCTCAACCCCTCCAAAACCCAGGCAATCATCATAGGCCGTACCACTCGCTCCTTTCGCCTCCAAGATTTCTACCTCACCCTTTATGGTCGTCCTATCCAACTCACCCCCACCCTGAAATACCTTGGCCTCACCCTTGACCGACACCTCACCTGGACCCCTCATCTCCTGACCATCCAGCAGAAAGCCCATTCCTGCCTCCGCCTGCTGAAACTCCTGTCCGGCCGGACATGGGGATTGCATCCTTCTACCATCCTCCACACCTACAAATCCCTCATCCGTCCTATCCTCTGTTATGCCAGCGTCGCCTGGATCTCCGCCCCCACCCGCTTTTACAAGGCTCTCCAAATCCTTGAACGCCATGCGCTCCGCCTTGCCTTCCGTATCCGCCTTCCTTCACCCACACGGCTCCTGTATGAACTGATCCCCTTCCCCCACCTCCTCTTGTTCCTCCAACATCTCCGCATCCTTTACATTGTTCGCAGGGTTGATCCCCCCCACCCTCTGGTTTCCTCCTTCCTCTCCACCCCTCGCCCGTTGCCGCGCCTCTATCGCTGTATCCCTCCCTCTCTCCACCTCCACACCCTCCATCTCCTTCATCAGGGCAATTTCCAACGCCTCCCCCTCCCGGATGACGAACTTCGCCGTGACATATACCCTTCCTTCCAACTATAACCCGGCCTTGTTCCCCCCCCCCCTCCCCAGGGCCCCCTTCTCCTCTTTCCTCCTTCTCCCAGAGCGGATTTTCCTCCATCCCCCCCTCCCCTGAGACCCTGCACCCCATACTTGCCTCTCTCCTTCCCACATCCCTCCCTACCTGGCCCTCTTCCGAGCGCCCCCCATTCCCCTCCGCCATCTCTTCCCCTCCCTCCCTTCTTCAGGTCTCCCTCATCTCCTTGAACCTGGCAGATCCTCTGTATTGATCATCATCAGTGTGCCACGTCAGTGTTGTGTTTCGTGCTGTTTCTCGTGTGCGTCCAGAGGTGTGATTTTAATTGTGTACTGCCTTGAGGTTCGCCGTCAGTGTTACGTTGTGTGCTATGCCATCCGTCAACACCTTTATGCTCCAGTCATACTGTGCCTTGTGTTCTTTTAATCGTCGCAGTGTGTGGCTTTTTGTGTGTGCTACTTTTAAACAGTTTTTTTATCTCCATTTTACAGTCACCGCGTTTTTTGTATATTGCCTTCCATGATGTTCTCCCTTTTTTATATCTATGTTCGCCTTCTTCTCTCCTTTGCTGTTTTTAAATGTCTTCTATTGTTTTGTTCTATGTCTTTCGGCTGAAGAGCAGCGCATATGCTGCTGCCAGCCCGCCCCGATGGGGAATTGAAATACAATAAAGGAAAAAAAAAAAAAAAAAAAAAAGCAGTGGATGAAAGCTAATAAGAAAATGACCAGTAGGAAGAATGGCTGTATAAAAAGTAATTCTATCTTTGGTTGGGTATATTATAACAATGAAAGAACTGGTACAGTATGTAGGACAAATACTGTAACTAGATCAGAAGCTAAGGTATGTCACATGGGGCAGAGTTCTGTGTAAGGGTATGGGCACCTTAAATGTAAGATAAGTTTGGCAGGTAAGAGAACGTAACTGAGTAGTATTCCAACTAATTGTATTCACGTTTCAGGATATGTGAAGACAGAAAAACAATATAAAAAGCCATTACAAAGAGTGTGACCATATTGTTCAGTTCTGTATAAGCCATGGTGATGGGATGAAAAGTACACTTCCTTAGTAATTAGGGTAAGTGCTACAATTAATGTCAGGAGAATGGGTGGATATTGCACAGGAAAAAGACCAGAGAATACTATCCGTAGAAACCTTATTTTGGGAAAAGTGTGAACACTGTTCGTATACTTATAATGAAAGAAAAAACAAAATGTAAACAGGGACTCTCTATCATCACAAATATAGGGAAGGGGCTGCAACTCCTAGAGTGGAACTATTTTTGTGAGTATGAATTTTTTTCTTGGAAATACATTTTTTTAAAGCCATATTAGGGGAATAGGTGGTAGCAATGAAATATTATTATAGAGAAATAGTCCGATTAAGTGATTTTGGGAAAGTTTATAAACTATCTTATTTTTATTTCATTTAGTTTTTTCAAAATGTCACTCTTGTTCTCTCATTCCCTCAAGAGCCCTTTCATAATCATCTGTTCTACCCACAATCCTATACTTCCTTCTATGCTGTGTCTTGTTCAACCCTGCTGTATTTTCACAGTCTCAAGTATTCTCATAATGTCCTCAGAAGGCTACAACCCCAGCTGTTCTCTAAAACATTTCCACAATGAGATTCTAAGAGTATATTTATTGGTCCCCAACACTACTGGTCAGTAGTTACGGATATAATTTATTTTTCTTTTATGTGACTATGCACAGATCATGAACTGTTATTAAAAATAAGGCAGATAATGTCCAATTTAGCAATATGTGTTTCCAGAACGTCTTTCCACTCAATAATGATTGATGTTGACACTTAATACTGTTATATAATAAGAACAAGATGACAGAGATATTGGAAGAAATAAGAAAAATCTGAAACTGAAATATCAGAGTTGATATTTCTTAAAAAATATTGTTATTATTGGATATGTGAATGTATTTTTTTAATATAGAAACAAAGTGCACCAGACTATATCCACATCTTCTCTTGTTAAATAATGCTATCTCTTTGACATTACCTAACTTCCACAGCGATAAAAGAATCCACCATGGATACTACATCAACAATGTAACATGTCTAGACGAGTGCATAAATAAGACAATGGTTTTCATCAAGGCAGTGACCCCCAAAATACTGATAATACATAATACATTGTTACTCTTTTTTATGAATGTAGTTAGAGATTCAAATGATCTGTTCACCTGTTAGCATCTTTACATGCAATAGGTGTCATCAAAAGTTTAAAAAAAAGGAAATGTCAATTAAGCAAATTTCACTATGTACAAGACATATAGTCTATACTGAATAATGAAGTAAATGGCAAAACTGGGAGGTTGTGTTGAAATGTGCCTGTGACATATATTGATAGGTAGTCCCTTTTTGAGGAGTTGAGCTGCCTGAGCCAAGTCTTTTTATTTGACTGCACTTTGATGACCAGCGTGTTGATGATGACGAAGATGACAACAGACCACCCAGCCCTCGGGCAGAGAAAATCTCCCTCCCAGCTAAGAATTGAACCCAGCCCCATTGCATGGCAATTCAGCCACACTGTCTCTTCAGTTATGGAAGTAGATGAAGGTTGTGTTAATTAAACCTGCTTCATAAATAAGAGTAAAAGACAGAGCAATTTCATTGCCACTCTTAGAATACGAAAGCTTATCAAAAGCTCTTCTGGACGTATTAAATCCTTAATTAGATTTTGAAGCTGGATTTAGGAGTAACTGATCCTGTCTAGAGGAAATTCTAAACCTTAAAAAAATATTTAGGTATATGAAAATATCAAACAAAAAGATAGCGCTAATATTTGCTGATCTCAAACTGAGTTATGATTTGATACATGTGTTTAATAAATGGCTACCATTTCTATTCTTAAATCTAATGTCTATACTGATATCATCAAATACTAATGGCCAGGGGACCGATGACCTCAGCAGTTTGGTCCAAATAAATAAATAAATAAATATTCCGTCGTCTGTACGTCTGAATAGCAAGAGGATCAGTTTCTCGAGCATTCCCACAAACAAATAATCATTGTGATTTGAAGGGTGATATATCTCTAGGAATTCCTGGTGGGAATGCAGGCAGGTAGATGCAGAAAGCAAATATTGATATTAACATGCACTTTATTGGTAACACTGATATACACAGAAAAGGTGTGTACTGTCAACTATTTATAGCAACATGAAAGCATCAAAGGTATTTTCGTCACAGGAATCTAAACTTGGTGCCAGAGGGTCTTGTTTTCTCACACCTGTGTTACCGATAATGAGGTCACTACTGGGAAACACTGGGCCACATGTGGGGGATGCATGCACACTGCTAGAAAAGTTTACCATGTAAAGCTGTTTCTGTGATGAGCATTGTGGTGCAGTATGCCCTGACTGTATGTCTCTGTCATCTGCCAATGTCAAGGTTGGTGCTGCAAGAGTAGTTTCATCTGGAACTGCTCGTGGATGTAATGCCAGACTGGCATTGATACCGGTTACTGACTCACCACTACAGGTTTGCCTAAGGAAACCTCATGTCAGATGTGGGAGAAATGAAACTGACAGAGAAAATCGGTACTTAAGATTGGTTCTCAGACATTGATGATGAAATGCTGCCACAGGATTTTTTTTTGCATAGGCTGAGGTCCGCAATGTGCGGGACAGTTCCAAAAAGTTTGATGTGAGTGTCGTTTGCAGCATGTAGTTGGACAGCCAGTGTTCTAAACTCCATTTGCAATTTCTCTCTGGGAATGGTGTTCACGTCTGAGCCAGTGTCTATCAGAAAGTATTGATTCATTGAGTGGTCTAACATGTACAGTCTATTAAAGTCACTCAGAGATGGGCCAAAACTAATTCGGCCCATGTGTCTGAACTGTAAGTGATTTTGTTGTGCAGTATGATCCAGATTGCATCTAGCATTTGCAGGGTTTCAGGGTGTGGAGCAGTTGTGTGCCTGTTTGTTGAAGGAAATGTGAAACCAACACAGTCGAGGCCATGTCATCTTGTCTGTGAGAGGAATATTTTTGCTTGCTGTTGGTGTGGTTTTCATGGCTGACCAAAAGTCATTGCCCTCACAGTAGGGACAAGTGATTTCACTCTCGTGATTGCATGGAATTGTTTGAATCACACTAGCTGTTAGTGGCTGTGGGCAACGTGTTGTGCTAGGAATGTACTGTTGGCAGTAATTGTCATCTGTTAGATCTGTATATTCTCATTGCTGTGGGAATCCAATGGGCTATCAGCCAGAACTAATTTGTGTTACACCATTTTATTCCCATGTGAGATCATTGCCATCTGTATCTATAATGATAGTTTGATGAGCCATAGCATCAATAGCATGAAGAGGAGCATGAGAGATGAGCTGACTGAAGTAGGGAGATGTCTCAAAAGCTGAAATGGTGTTCTGTTGCCCAACATGTCCTCATAAATCACCTGTTGCAACTATTGCTTTGGAGTCTTTGGGAGCCTGTGAAGCAGCAGTGGTGTTGCCAGACATACATGCTAGTATGACATCACTGTCAATATCGGAATGATATCCTATGTTCCTTAACAGGATGATGAACTCTGAAGAGTCATCAAAAGTGCCATGGCTCTGTGGGATTATGTCAGTGGTTATGAATCATGTTGGTGGGTGTTTCGGTTGGAATGACAGTAGTTTGGGATGAAAATTTTGTTCACACTGTGCGCCTCCAGATATTTGTGTAATTTGCACAGTGCATTCGCACCTGTTCCCTTCTGTTCTGACTTGTCCCGACTTTATGCTCCACAGAAATTTTGTTGTTGATGTGCTGGGTTGTGTGGTCTGAGGACAGTGGCATACGTGATCCCTGGGAACATGTGCAGTGTGCAAGGCAACCTGAGAATCTTTTTCCATGGCCCAGCCGGCTGGGCTTCCCATGAGGTTATGAACAATTTTCACTGGGTTGTGCTCGATGAGGATGGACAAGTAAAATCAAATTATGTGCTGCTGTGTAGGCCTGAAATAGTGTGTAGAACACTGTTTTGTTGAAGTGAGGAAATACTGCACTCATCACTAAAATCAGTTAGGAGGTGACAGGCCGTTATGCATTGTTTGTGCACATATACATCATAGTTGTAGTTGATGGTAAGCTGCAATATGGTAGAACATCACTTTCACATTTCACAAGTTTGTCTAAGTTATTCATAAAGGCAGTGATCATGGGTTGGTTCCGTTTTTGAAGCAATCACAGTCCAATAAAGTAGATTTCTTATGTTGAAGTAGTTGCTGCTGCTCATCACAACAGGGTCACCACTGTAGTAATTCCTGGTGAGAATGCTTGCAGATGGCAACAGAAGGCAGGTAAAATACTATTAACATGACTTTATTGGACATACACAGGAAGTATATGGGGCCTCAGCAGTTATTCATAGCAGACTGAAAGCATTATAGGTAATTTCACTGTGACACTAAACTGGTTGCCAAAGACTCCTGTTTTCTCACATTTGTGTCGTCAGTGGTGAGGTCTTTACATAACCAAGAAACTATGATTTTCTAGTTTGGCAACACAATGGTTGTAGCTGCAAATTTTGCCTCTACGCACAGTTCAATTACATCTATAACTTTAATGATTAGATACACTTTTATTTTTTCTTAAGATACACAAATACATCACTATTTTTAATACTTGTTGTTGAGTAGCTGGTTGCTAATACATAACAATGCAGTACATTCAGTTTTAGTTCTTTATGACTAAGCCCGTATTTATTTGGTGAAAGCCATGTCTTCCAGCTAGGATTAATATTCATTAACTTTACATTTCAGAGGCTTCATCAGATCAAATCAAATGTGCAAGAACATTACACTTTGTGCTATTCTATTAGTCCAATGATCTTTTGAAATAAACAGAAACAACAGTTTTTCTTCAGTGAAGTAAGACTATTGTCATTATATTTGTCTTCTTCAGAGCCAGGTTTGTTTTTGAAACATTCTACTTCTGATTCCTCTATTTTTGGCTTACTTGTTGCTTCTTCTTAAGAGAATTTGTAGGGCCACCTTTTGTGTTGAATAATGTACTTCAGCTGTCGTGATACACAGACACTGCTTATTTCCAAACAATATGGTTTCTCAATGAATCAATCATTTTATTATCAATATTGTCATATTACTATTCTCAAAAAGCAGTGAGAAACATGAATATATCTCTAGTATCAAAAACAACCTCTTCAAAGACTTATAGAGTAGCAGGATATCAGAGTAAAGTAAATCCCTTTGGACTTGACCAAGAAGCTGAGTATCTCACAGATTTTAAAAAAGTCACAATAAAGGATGTGAAAAATGTTATATTGTCATTAAAAAATAAAAATTCTGCAGGGTGGGATGGGGCACCAAGTAAAGTGATTAAAGCAGTATCTGACATAATAGCACCCCCACTAGCTAAAATAATCAACCAATCTTTTGAACAGGGGTGCTTTCCTGATGTGTTAAAATATGCCAAAGTGAGACCTCTGTTCAAGAAAGGGTCTAGGGAAGATATGGGAAACTATCACCCTATTTCTATTCTCCAAATCCTGTCAAAAGTGTTAGAGAAAGTAGCCGCAAATCAGATCAAAAATTCCTAGGACTAAATGTGGACAACAACTTAAACTGGAGTACACATATTGAGTTCCTATCAAATAAACTAAGCGGCTTTGCATTTGCAATGCAAATACTAGCAAACTCTACTGACATGAGTACATGAAAAATAGCATATCATAGTTATTTTTAATCTGTCATTAGGTATGGTATCATTTTTTGGGGAAATTCAAGTAGTGTATCTCGAATACTGAAACTGCAAAAGAAAATTATAAGATACATGTGTAGTGCACAACAAACAGAATCTTGTCGCCCATTATTTCGGAACTTGCAAATCCTAACAGTTCCCTCCATATACATTTATGAAATTATAATCTTTGTACACAGCAGACAAAAATTATTTGAGGAAAATCATTTTAACCACATGTACAACACAAGAAATAAAAATAATTTTATGTTACCCACACACCATTTGAAATTATATGCACGAACTCCACAGTATATGGGCATGACAATATATAACAAGCTAATGGGCAAAACTATATTTAATATGAAGCCAGGGAGTCTAAAAATAAGGCTACAGCGGATTCTGTGGAATAAATGCTACTATTCAGCAGAAGAATTCATAAAGGATGACATGATAATTTGAGCAAGGGGTAATTAATTGTTAGTCTTTTATTGTATGTGTAACAAAATTGTATTATTATTATGATACCATTTGTTAAAATCAGTTGTTGTAATTAATTGTTAGTTTTTGATTGTATGTGTATTTTTATATTGTATTATTGTTATGGTACCATTTGTTAAAATCAGGTGTTGTATGTATATGGTAAAACTTTACCAAAATTTTGACATGTCTCCTGTACCTAAATCAAATGATTTAGATTATGTACATTATGAGACTAATAAACCACAGTTCACAAATTTCACAATTCACAATAACATTTGTATTAAAATGTGTAAATGTGTACAAATGCTTACAAAATGCGCGCGCACACACACACACACACACACACACACACACACACACACACACACACACACACACACACAGGTACACATCACACACACATGACCACTATCTCTGGCCATTGCGGACAGACGGCCAGACTGGCAGCACCTGCTTGTGTGAATATGAGTTTGTTTTCCTTTGTTTTCTGAAGAAGCCTTTGGTTGAAATCTCAGTGTGTCACAGTCTTTTTGTTTGCCTGCCTGTAATGCAACATGCCATTTTTATGCTGAGTAGCAATGTATCCTTTTCATAATTATTGTCTTTACAATCTGGACTTTCCACTGTTTAAAGAACTCTCTGTTTGGCAGCACCTCTTCCTGTCTTACAATTAGTGTTTTGAGCTATTTTATAATTAGAATTAGCATTTTAATGTAATAGTCTTTCACAATGTTAACTCATTTCGTTGTACTGCATTCATATTAAGTAAAATATTCATTTTTGACTTGTTTTCACTTCACGAATATTCTTCTCTGTAGGATCCATGGAATACAGTAAATGTAATGAAAATTATACTGAGTACCAGCAACTCACTCAGTAACAATATTCCTAAGTACTTGGCCTATTAAAGAAAGTGAAGAAAAGCATGTTAATCAATGCAGATATGTAGAACTGCTAAGTCTTTCATTGAAGGAAGCACAGATGGACTGTTGTTATTTCAGTGATTGCATTGTGAGCTACATTTACAAAGAATTTGACAGTATGAGGCCACAAATCAGTATGATGCTGCACCTCCTCTGACATGGATCCGTGCACTGATTTGGTTGGGAAGGGTGTCATAAAGCCATTGAATCCTTTCCTGCAACATGCTGACTCACAACTGTTATAACTGTTCGTTCATATCTTAGATACTGGCATTGAGACAGAGTTGACATCTCAACTGGCCACACATTTTCTATCAGGGACAGATCTGGGTATCTTATTGGCCATAAAAGTACATCAGCATCATGCAGACAGTTGATAGAAATACATTCCATTTATGGACAAATAGTTCTGTGTTTAAAAATGACACCATGATACTGTCACATGGGAGATAAAACATGAGGATGTGGGGTGTCTATGGTATGCAGTTATGCTCTCAGAGTTCCTGCAATCACTACCAAATGTGACCTGAAGTGCTACCTGATAGCACCCCACACCATGACATCAGGAGTAATGCCACAGTGCCTCTCTAAGACATTGGTGAGACACAGTTGCCACCTTACTCACCGACAGTGGTTGCATTGGGTAGTGCACGAATTGCCTGCCTTCGTGTTCCCATGCAGGCCAGTATTGGGGCAGAATGCCCCAAAGATCTTGATATTGCATGATTTGATCAGCCAGTAAAATTGAGACCATAATGACGTCTCTTCTAAACTTTGTCAGATGCTGATAATGCTGTCTGACACACGTACACAACATGTGCATGTCCTTCATAGTGATCTCCCAGCATCTGAAACTATTCACACCCCTTTATATCCTGCCATATCAGGTAACAACACTAAACACAAACAACACTAATGCACTCTGGAGAGTTTTCTGAATTGCTTTCCAACATTTTATTGATTCCAGATATGTACATTCTCTTAACTATGTTTCACTAATTCACTGTGAACTGTTTTCTGAAACTCTTAGCTACAGTGAAATGGTCTGATGGAAAGACAGAATGTGAGTAGTGGATAGAATTTGTTTCATCAAACATGTACAAGTAAGTCAGTTCCCAAACAGCTACCTTAGTTCAAATGTACAGCTACCTCAGTTCAAATGTTTGACTAACAACTGACTTGTTGAGGTACTTCTGTGCACATTTTCTGGTACAACGTATATCCTGAATTATGAATTTTAATAAATGTATTCTTTAGATTTTATATTATATTTTTCAGGTATTTTTTTGTACTTTTGCATTTTAAACTTTTTGTTGGCAGTATCGAAGGTCATGTGTTGTATATGAAAGAAAGATTGTGGGCATAATTTTATAACTGGTTACTAATATTTTTCAGGTTATGTGTGTGAGATATTGTTCTGCATATGAAATGTGGCGTTTGAGTAAGTCAGTTATCAGCAGATCACAAGAACCTGAGAAGAAATAATAATTCATGCTCTACATGTGTACCCAAATTCCATGGCAGAGTGTGACTTTAATTAATAACATCATAAAATACAGAACCTCACATTTTTGTGTGCCTGCCTGCTGCATTCACTTAATGCAAAGCAGGTTTATAATATGATTTACCTAAACTAGGATGTTTTGTTACTTACAATATGTTTGTGATTGTATAGCATTAGCTACGTCTGTTCAATTCAGTAACTTATGGGTCACAAAATACTTTTCACATCACAGATATAAAAGTCATGAACAGATAGCAACAACATTTGTGTGTATATAAGTGATACACAAATTTCATTGGAGTGTGAAAACTGGCACCCTTAAAATACATCTATAATAAAATAAACAGGTGGAATATGTATAACAAATTAAGTAAAAAGAAGAGAGAAAATGTAAAGTTTTACAATGATTTGTAGTGAATCAGTGGTTTCATATTCTTGTGCATGTTTTTGACACTAAGTTATTCCAAATAGGCATTCTTAATTTTTTATGAAACAGATTCAGAGGTTTAAAATAATAATTTTTATTCTCTATTTGATAATTCCAAGAATTCAGAGATTGTTGTTTTTGTGAGTCAGAGAGAAAACAGTGTCACACATCATTACTCATAAATATTAAGTAATATGTTTAATACTTTTTTAACCCTTCAGTCATCTCATCTGGGTGTCTTCATGTATATCTTTCATGAAGTGCATTACATATATTTTATCTGAAATAAAAGTACACATTTGACAGAAATGTGATCATATTAACACTGAAAAGTATACAATTTTTGTCTGTCTTACTTTAACATATAATAATGTGAAATAATATGCCATATTATCAAAGTGATAAATGTTATGGTGTGACTTTCACAGCTTTTACAGAACTAGTTAAGTGCAGTGCATTAACCTCTGTGTCAGTTCACTCTGTGTATCATAGTAGAGTAGAGATAAACAGCTGGCTGTGAAACCCACATTCAGCTTTAGTGGCTATAATCACCTCAGTTACAAAGTTCAATGAATTTCAGTGTGAGCATTTTCTAGGAAGAATAGTTATACTTCCATTAACTGAGTATAACTGACACAGGAGGCTGCTCTAATGGTAAAAAAAGCACTTATTGTTGTAATTTCTCACCTGACAACATGAAATGACACTCATTTCTGATGTATTTTTGTCAATTAATTTCTTGTAATGCCATTTGTTAAGAACTTAGCATATAAAATATTTGACTAATAGTGTCATAAATCCTTCATATCTGATTTCAGTTTACTCAGGGGCTATGAAAGAGAGCACATTGTTCATGACACTAGCCTCTGTGTTCACTTTATATGGCAGGAAGTTTCTGGCATGAGTACAAATATCTCTTGTAAATATTCTAATACTTCAATAAAGTAATGAAATTTTAACAGTCTGTGCCTTCATTCATGAATAATACTATCAGAAATCAAATCATTTGTCATAAAGTACATTTCCTAGCAGGTGTTGGTTAACAGTCCCACGAGAGAAGTATCAAATATATGTCTGCTTGTGTCTGTATATGTGTGGATGGATATGTGTGTGTGTGCGAGCGTATACCCGTCCTTTTTCCCCCTAAGGTAAGTCTTTCCGCTCCCGGGATTGGAATGACTGCTTACCCTCTCCCTTAAAACCCACATCCTTTCGTCTTTCCCTCTCCTTCCCTCTTTCCTGATGAGGGAACAGTTTGTTGCGAAAGCTTGAATTTTGTGTGTATGTTTGTGTTTGTTTGTGTGTCTTTCGACCTGCCAGTGCTTTCGTTTGGTAAGTCACATCATCTTTGTTTTTTGATAAATATGAGGATAGATTCATACTCACAACATATAGGAAGCATTGAGCTGCAATCAGGCACAATGAAAAATTAAAGTTTTCAGACATAAAAGTCCATCCAAAATAAATCATCTGTCCTTGCACGTGCACGAGTGCATTAACCCCCCCCCCCTCCCCCCCCCCCCCCACACACACACACATGCACATATGCACACATACGCACACACATTCATAGAAGTGTATTCCACACACACACACACACACACACACACACACACACACACACACACACACACATGTTTGTGCCATGCGCGTGTGAGTTGTGCTTGTATGAATATGTGTGTGTGTGTGTGTGTGTGTGTGTGTGTGTGTGTGTGTGTGTGTGTGTGTGTGTGTTCCATTTTGGAAGGAGGATTCTTGCATCCAAAAGTTTTAATGTTTAGCAGTCTGTTCATTATGCTTGTCTGCAACTCAGCTCTTCATCTATGTCATGTGCAGCAAACAATTCTTTTCATATTGTTATTCTATCCTGGACTTTCCAAGGTTAACACACAACATTTAAAGCTCAGAATTCCTTCAATGAGTACAGAAATTTATTTGTGAGAAAATATTTTAATGTTTTTAATGCATCATCTGTATGTGCTGTTATGGATTCTGACAGTTTGTTGTACCACAGTGAGACACTGATATATGGACTGTGAATTGCTACTTTTTGTCCTTTGTCTGTAAGAACTGTGTTTATTCCTTGTGGTTATGTGAGTCATGACATTGGTGTGTGCACCCCTGATGAAGTGATTATGTCTATATGCATATGTAGACTATGCAGTTAGAGATTTATTTTGGATGAGAGCACCACCAATATTTTGTTCAATATGTAAAATTGCTCACCTATAGTGGATCAGTGTGAGGAGCACAGAGAAACATAACAGAAAACAGTGCTTGTGTGAATGCATGTACAATTGCTATAAGAAGAGAGGGTGCTCAAAAACAACTGTGAATGCCATTTTCTGTTATTTGTTTCTCTGCCCCACAGAACAGTCAGCTATAGGTGAGTGGTTTCTTTTCCTTACTTTTACGTATTGCTCCATCCAGAAATTTCCAGTATTCTTCAACTGCACATCAGCAGTTCATCTCATATTTCTCTACAATCATTTATAAATGGAAAATCTGCATTACAGGCTATTGTTTTCTGTGTTTGTTAATACTATTTTTGATACCTGGTTCCAGTAAAATACAGTGCTTATTTTGCTACATGCAAAATTAACATGGTTTCCCCACTGAAGATTGTCAACCAAGTGCATGCCAAGTAATTCACAGTCCTAACTCTCTGAACAGAAAATTCCATAAATATTTCCTATATTTCTGTGGTATGATTTGCCTGCTTTGAACTCCTGTAACTGTAATTTTGTGGTACTGAATATTTAATCAATTCTGATGATCCATGTGCTGAAGAATAAGGTATCTCCTCATCAATGTCAACATAACACAGGAGGAAGATGTTATCTGCATAAAAAAATTACATAGGAATTAAAAGATTATACAGTATGACATACATACATGAAATATAGAAATGGCTCCAGGATTGACCCCTCTGGCAGGCCTTGCATTACTATTTCAATAATGGACTGTATGTCGATTTTTCTCTCCCCATTTTGATACTTTATATTTGTACATTGTTTACAGTTTTTTTTGGGTACATAGATGTGTGTCTGATATTGCATGCCCTGATTTTATGTAAGAGCAGTGCATGGTTACAGGATCACATTCCTTTGTGAGATCTAAAAATATGCCAACAGTATTCTTCCCTTCATCTAGATAACTAAGGATTTACCTCTTGATGTAACTAAAAACTTCAGAGAAAACCTAAGTTTGCTTGTATGTAAGTTTCCTAATCACACTGTCATCACTGGATGAGACTTTAATCATCCAAGGGAAACAGCTTGTTGTGGAAAAAATAAACATATGTGTTGACAAGAAATCGAAGATAAGACATACAGCATCAAAGAAGACAGATACATCATCACATATTCTCTGTTTGCCCAAACAGCACTCATGTCTCTGTTATGCAGAAGCGGTGCACAGCACATTGGAAGAAAAGAAGCAGACTCCATCAATGCAGAAGAAGACTCCAGGCCCCGACACAGATGGTTTTTTAGGGACAGATCCCGACCAAGCAAGAATGAGGTCAGTGATACAATAAAAATGCACTTTGGATTGTCAACTGTAAATGTAAATCCCAGTACTGGTAATCAAATAAATTACAGCAATAGACATCTTTCTGTTTGCTATCAAAATACTGAGTCAATTACAAACAAGGTTTTAGATGTAGAGATCTTACTAAATACAGAACTTAACTTTGTTAATGTTCTGTCCATTACGGAGCACTGGCTAAGGAATGACCAAATTGACTCTTTTTTTCTTCTTCCAAACTGGAAAAATCAGTTATCAAATCAGAGATGTAGTCTGTGCAGTTGTTCAGTTGAGGTGCATGGTCTGAGCTTCTGATGGCTGGATATCTTTTGAAGCTTCAGGGGTCATCAGTAGCATTTCAGCTATCGTTCATCTCTGCCACTGACTGAGCATCAGGGATGTTCAAGTGGTGATTGGTGTTTCACCGTTACTCACAGCCACATAGACTTCCACTACTTCCTGTGCTTCACCTTGTTTGGCATGATGATTTCTCAGAAAGAACACACTGTAACCTTCACTTATAGCTGGTGCCCTGGTACTATCAGTGCTGCAACCATTCTCCTGATAAACAACACTTCTGTACATCTCCATTTTCTTTGAGTTCTGTGGTTAATTATTCTGAAATCTTCAGTCATTTCACCATAACCTACAAAAACAAATGCCTTTGCCTTTGTTTCCCACTCTGTTCTATTTTGATCTGGTATGCAGAGAAGGGCTTAACAACCAAACACTTTTAAATGGTTTAAAGAAGATACTTTACCCCTCCATAATTCCTGTAGAGTCTTGCCATTAAACACTTTATGAGGGAAATTATTCCCTCTGCAAACAGCAGTATTACATGCCTTTGTCCAGCATCTTAAGCAGGAGAGAATCAAATATTGCCATCTCACAAACTGTTCTGTTAGTCCTTTCAACCAAACCATTCTTATCTAGACTATAGGGCACACTAATGTAATGTCACTTTCTCTCTGAGAAATGAATGAAACTCAATGCCACTGTCTGATCTAATAGCTTTGATTATTAAAGCAAGTCCATTTTCTACCCAAGTTTTAAATTCATGAATAAAATCAAATTTTTGATCTTTATCTTTGAGAGACTAGCATAATGTCCTTCTGGAAAAATCAACCAATAGTGCATACAGAGTGGAGGAAAAGTTTATACCTCATGTTTTTTCAGTATATTTTCATCACACAGGATTTTTTTTGTCTCTATATTTCAGTGAATAATGTGAACAGTCACCTGTCAACTTCTACAATATTTTGTATGATATCTATGATTATGAAGAAATTCGTAGACATGTCTGCCAAAACTCTCCATGAACACTGTTGTCTGACTCTTCCACTCCTCCTGATCATGTGCCATATGCTCCTCTCTATTGTGTGGACAAGGATCTATGAAGAATTGCATCCTGTAGTCTGGTCAAAGGTGCTCAATAGGGTTTAGGTCTGGCCTGTTTCTATGCCACTTATTCCAAACAACTGGAAATGTTCTCTTCAGAAATGCTATCATCTGTTTGGCTGTGTGAGGTGTTGCTCCATCTTGCATAAGAACAGCACTTGAGCACAAACAGAAACAACCCTTCCCCAATAGTAATCACCTCTGATAGACCTTTTTGCATCAGCTACATGCAGTTTTTCCATAGCTGCAAATGCCAGCAGTGACCATTATCTTAATCTTTCCTTTGGTCTGTGGACTGAAGAAATTTCATCTGGTTTATTTTTGTGGATTTGAGCATTTTGTTTTTTGGGCTTTTCTACAGGAAACTTACCTGCAAGCAAAATCTGGAACGTTTTTGTTGTGACAGTGCCACGACATTTAACAGTGCTGCCACGACAGTACGCGCAAACGGCGATAGAGGCGCTCCGCAACTCGGCTGACCGCGGGGGCGCCACCTAGCTACGAACGGCGCCGGCCACATGTCACGGCACGGCACGGCAGTCGAATAAGAGATACTGAGTTGTTATAATGTAACGAGCTATTGTTCCTAAGTGAGTGTGTTTGAATATCCACCCAATTATTGGTGATTAAAGGTTACAACACTTTTTGGCGACGAGGTCGGATATTTTCACTGCGTTGTGGATTTGTGTGTTCGTGACAGGGCAAAACACAGCTGACGGCTGCTATTCAGGCACAACAAACACAGCTGACGGCTGCTATTCAGGCGTTGTCGACGTCGCTTACTCGTCGTCTGTCTTCCTCTTCTCCGCCTCCATTCCCTCCTTACGACGAGGCCGCTGAAGACTGGGAGGATTATGAGAAGCGTTTGTGGCAACACTTCTTGGCTTTCGGCGTTGTCGACGCTCCTATGTGTAAGTCGTTGTTTCTATCTTGGATTTCCCCACGGATCTATCAGCTGCTGTCTCAGTTAGTCCCTCTGCGGGAACCTGCCTCTCTGTCCTTCCAAGAAATGTGTGACTTATTGTCTAACTACTACCGAAAAAACACCCACGTCGTTGTCGCTCCCGTGGCGTTCTACCGGTGTCGTAAACAGCCCCATCAATCTTACCGGGCTTGGGCGGCGGAACTACACGGTCTGAGTAGGAAATGTCAGTTTGTCACGGACACTGATCATGAGTCTTATGCTGATTCAATGGTTAGGGATGCTATTCTACGGCTTGCTCCTGATAAAGAAGTTCGGCAACGTGCCCTACATCTGCCAAACCCGTCGTTGTCGGAAGTTCTAAGCATCGCTCAATCCTTTGAAGTGTCTCATGCTGCTGGCGCGCAAATAGACGCGTGGTGTGATGTAGGCGCTGTACAGTCAACTTTCGACACGGACAATTTGCCTGTTTCACAGGAGAACGAAGATGTGGCGGCGGTTCACTCGCGTCAACAACGTCGCGTTGGGCCGCAACGCTCGCAGCGAAAACAGCAACCACAGAAGCAGGTTCGTTCCGCACTTCCTTGTTGTCCACGTTGTTTCGTACAGCATGACAGGGCCGCGTGTCCAAAACGTTGGGCCACGTGTAATTCATGTAGGAAAAAAGGCCACATTGCTTCTGTGTGTCAGTCCCCTAAAGTTCTTGTCGACGAGGACGAGGCGTCGGACATGGATGTTAACTGTGTGCTTTCTCAAACAAATAAGTTGTTTGTTACTGTTTGTGTTCTGGATAAAGACATTCGCATGCAAGTGGACACTGGCTCTGCAGTAACTCTCATTAATTCTCGCACGTATCTGGAGTTGGGCTCCCCTCCCTTGTCTCCAGTTACGCGAAATCTGAGAACTTATAATAAACAGACAATTCCTATCATTGGCCAATTTGATGCTTCCACTGCCTACAAGTCTGTTGTTATGTGGTGTATCATGTGGGCACTGAAAACCTGTTCGGTTATGATGCTTTCCAGTTGTTCGGGTTCTCCATTGATGATGATGTGCACCTCATATCTGAGGATATTCCGTATCAACAGCTGGATGGATTGTGTTCTGAATTTTCGTCCATGTTCTCTGCTGGTCTGGGTCGTGCCAAGGATTTTGAAGCCCACATTACTCTTAAACCTACAGCTCGCCCTAAGATTTTCCGGGCACGCCCTATTCCGGTGGCGTTGCGTGCACCTGTCAAGGCTGAGATAGACAGGTTAACAGCTTTAGAGATTCTCCTTCCTGTTACCTCCAGCGAATGGGCACCGCCAATCGTGGTGGTTTCTAAACCCAACGGGAGTCTGCGATTGTGTGGTGATTTTAAAGCCACTGTCAACACTCAGAGCCTCATTGGCACTTATCCTCTTCCCCGTCCTGATGAGTTAATTACCAAGCTCGCTGGGGGCCAGTTCTTTTCCAAACTTGACTTATCGGAGGCGTACCATCAGTTGCCGTTGGATGCTTCTTCCAAGGAATTTCTCGTCATCAACACTCCTTGTGGGTTGTATCAGTACCAGCGGTTACCATTTGGCGTCGCTAGCGCGCCGGCCATTTTTCAGCGGTTTTTGGAACAGCTCACGGCTTCCGTTCCTGGCTGCATAAACTATCTGGATGACATTGTTGTCACGGGGGCCTCCACTGAGGAGCACCTTCGCAATTTGCGTTCACTGTTTCGGGTTTTGCATTCGGCTGGGTTGAGGTGCAATCTGGACAAGTCACAGTTCTTCCAACCCTCCATTGTGTATCTTGGTTTCCACTTGTCCCGTGAGGGTATACGTCCTCTACGTCAGCACGTTGCGGCCATTAACGCTCTACCCCGGCCGTCTACAGTCAAAGAACTTCAGGCGTTTCTAGGCAAGATTGCTTATTATCACAAATTCATTCCATCTGCGGCGGCGGTAGCTCATCCTCTGCATCAGCTGTTACGCAAAAACGTCCCTTTCTGTTGGTCCGACGAGTGTGAGCAGGCTTTTGTCCGCCTGAAGGCTCATTTGCAGTCGGCGCCTTGTCTGGCCACATTCCGTCCGAGTCAGCACTTGGATCTGGCGACTGACGCGTCACAGTATGGCCTAGGGGCTGTTCTCGCCCATCGGTATGAGGATGGGTCGGAACAACCCATCGCCTATGCTTCCAAGACCCTCAACGATGCGCAACGGCGTTACTCTCAAATCGAAAAGGAGGCGCTCGCTATCATTTATGCTCTAAAAAAGTTCAGCGTTTTTTTGTATGGTTCTAAGTTTCACCTCATCACCGACCACAAGCCGCTGGTCTCTCTGTTCAGCCCATCGGCGTTGCTTCCGGATAAGGCAGCTCACCGCCTGCAACGTTGGGCCTTATACTTGTCTCGTTTTCACTATGAGATTCACTATCGCCCCACGGCCCAGCACGCCAACGCTGACGCATTGTCGCGATTGCCGATGGGCCCCGACCAGGTTTTCGATCTTGATGAACTACTCTGTTTCCACATTGATGAGGAAGAACGTCGTGCGGTCGAGGGTTTTCCACTTACAGGTTCGCAGGTCGCGTCGGCTACTGCGCGGGACCCGGTCCTGCGTCAGGTGATCGGTTTTGTTCAACGGGGTTGGCCGGACAGGACCAAGGGCCGGGCATCGGATCCCCTTCGCAACTACCATGCCTTGCGCCTTCGTCTGTCTGTTCGTGATGGTGTTGTTCTTCCGGCCACGGATGGCACATCTCCACGGGTCATGGTGCCAGCCTCTCTTCGCAAAGATGTTCTCAAACTGTTGCATGAAGGCCATTGGGGTATTTCTCGGACTAAGTCCCTGGCCCGCAGGCACGTTTATTGGTCCGGTATTGATTCGGACATCGCCCACACGGTTGCTGCGTGTGGTCAGTGTGCTCAACAACTGGCTGCACCTCGTACAATGCCCTCTCCGTAGCCTGATCCGGCGCAGCCATGGGAATGGGTGCACGCTGACTTTGCCGGCCCCTTCCTCGTTACTTATTGGCTCCTGTTGATTGACGCCTTCTCGAAGTTTCCGTTTGTTGTTCGATGTCCGTCGTCCACCACTGCGGCGACGACGCTGGCTTTGTCCAAAATCTTTGCGCTTGAAGGTCTTCCATCCACGATCGTCACGGACAATGGCCCTCAGTCCTCTTCGCAGGCCTTCCGTGATTTTTGTACTGGACAAGGGATTCATCATGTTACAGCACCGCCCTTCCATCTGCAATCGAATGGGGAGGTCGAGCGCCTTGTCCGCACTTTCAAAAGCCAGATGAAAAAATTCCTTAGCGATTTTTCCACAGATGACGCTCTGCTGCAATTTCTGAGTTCTTATCGCTTCACGCCTCTGGGTGATCACAGCCCTGCTGAACTCTTGCATGCCCGCCAACCGCGCACTCTACTGCACCTGCTTCACCCTGTCAGGCCTTGTGCTGTGTCCCCTAATGCGGGAAAATACTCGGTGGGCGCCGACGTGGGGGCACGAGGGTATGGATCTCGCCCTAAATGGATTCCAGGGATGGTCAAGGCTCTCCGCAGCCGCCGGCTTTGTGAAATACGTACGGACGACGGCATGGTTGTTCGCCATTACGACCAGATGCGCCCACGAGTGGTGGCCACGCCGGTGCCACCGCCCCTTCCTTCGCCTCCACCAGCCCGAGAAGCCAGTCCTGTCGCTGCTGCCGATCTACCGTACGTGCTGATGCAGCCGACGTCGCTACCGCTTCCGAGTACGCCGGAACCGGCCCCAGTCGCGACGCCGCCTTCTCCGGGACCCATCTCGCTGGAGCACACCCTCAGGTCCACGACACCTATGGATGCTGCTCCGGAGTTTTCACCCATCATCTCGTCCAGGAGGCACGTTCCACGCACGAGCTTCCGTCCTGGACATTTTCGACCATACTCTCGTGTCTCTCCGCGGGATCTTCTCGGGGCCTCACAAGAGGCCATGGATGTCTCCGCACTGTCCATGTCTCCAAGGAAGTGAGTGTTTTTTTTTTCAAGGGGGGGAAAAGTGTTGTGACAGTGCCACGACATTTAACAGTGCCGCCACGACAGTACGCGCAAACGGCGATAGAGGCGCTCCGCAACTCGGCTGAGCCCGGGAGCGCCACCTAGCTACGAACGGCGCCGGCCGCATGTCACGGCACGGCAGTCGAATAAGAGATACTGAGTTGTTATAATGTAACGAGCTATTGTTCCTAAGTGAGTGTGTTTGAATATCCACGCAATTATTGGTGATTAAAGGTTATAACAATTTTCCTTTTACCTTCAGGGTTGACATTGCAGAAACCGTCAGACATTATTCTTTCACAAAATGCTTGATGATCAACAGTACTTTTTTTCTGACGGCATTGGTTTTATTGGTTGGACATGTTTTCCTGAGGATTGCATATGTCTAAATATACAGTTGTTCTAATGAAGGTCTTCTGTCTTTTCTGGTACCCATCTGAGAAATTAAGATATTTGGCAGCTAATTTTACCCTTTACCAAATGTCTGATTTTGTTTCTAGTGTTTGGTGAAAATTTTGCTGGTAGTCATACTCTATTTGCTGTCCCTAACATTACCATCACCTCTATTTATCCAAAGTCTGTATTTTTAGACCAACACGACTGGTCATATGCAATAATTACTCATCTATCCAGAAATCCGGAGCTGCAACTGCCAGTAGGTCACTTGTGGTGGCATGCTGCAAAGCAATGCCTCCAAATATTTTATGTGAACACCCTTAAAGATTTTTAAATAAAAAAAACATTATTAATATTCTACATCTTCGCTCTTCATGTCTACTTTTTTTCAGCCCTCTGCTGCTAGGGGTCTCCGAACTGTAGTGTGTAATATAGCAGTATGTAATGAAACCATGTTGGTGCATGAGAAACAGCTTGCTGTAATCAAGTTTTGAATTCGAAGATTCATCCTCACATGGAGCACCATCTCCTTCAGCATCACAATGCGAGATCCCACACCAGCATTCCGACATCTGCAACAATCTGGTGCCTTTGATTCACTGTCATGGATCATCCTCCATGCAGTCCTGACATGGCCCATTATGTTTCCAAAGCTTAAATAACACCTTTGAGGACTTAACTTTGATAATGATGGAGTGGTGGAGGCAGATGCAAGGTTGTGGCTTTGTCAACAAAGTCAAACATTCCACAATGATGGGATCAATAGACTGGTCTCTCATTGCAAGAAATATGTTCATCACTAGGGTGACTATGTTGAGAAACAAATATGTCGGCTTTAAGAATAAAGATGTAGAATGTTAATGATTATTTTTTTAAAAAAACTTGAAGAGTTTTCACATAAAAAAGTCGGAGACTAATTTTTAGCATGCCCTCATATATATGATAATACATCCTCCATTGATTTGCCCAAAATAGGGGTAAGCAAACAGATGGTAGTTGAATTTAACATAGGAGCGGCTGAGTGGGATGAGGTCCTATCCACTATCATAGCAACAAGCTCCATTGGTGTAGTTTTAATAACATCCATATTTTAATGTATCCATTGATTTCTGAAAGCACTCCAGTATGAGGCCACTTTCCTCTATTATTATTAAGACCTGTGGAATAAAACTCTTTGGTAGAAACAGACATAACTTGGCCATTATCTATATTAGGTGGCACTGTGGAGAACCATTTTCTGGATTGAAAAAAAATATGTTCCTTCTGCTTTAATATAACATTTCTGAATAATACTTACACTGACTTTGTTGGAGTCTGTGTTAAGAATTTCTACATACTTTACAGGTAAGTAGTTAAAACTATAGGCAGACAGTATAGTTTATAATCTTTTCTTGATCTTGATTGTCTGGAAATTATATTTGTACGCCAGTCAACATTTCTGTATTCATATTTCCCCAGTAAACAAACCCCAGAACAATGTCAAACACACCATCTGTTCTGTACGTTATGCATTAAGTGAACCATATAGCAGAGATTGGCATAGAATAGAATCCTTGTGTTTTTGTAAATATAACATCACCTTACACACAAAAACACCTACTTAAGGGGCAAATTTTAGTGGTGGTGTCTTTTCATTGTGAGATGTCACCCCAAATGGACACTATATCCCACCCAGACAACTGTATAGAACAACTGAAGTAACAAATGCTATGTCAGAAGTTGCCCTAGCGTGGAGGTTCACTACAATATGAGGGCATGCTGAAAATTGATGCTTCCCACATTTTTATTCTGTTGTCAGTGCTGATAGACGTATTACATCTCTTGCATATTACACAGTCGACTTTCCTGCTCCACTGACGCAAGTTATAATCCTCTGCCACTAGAGAGCTCTGGACATGGTAGTGCGCAACATCACTATGTCGGTGTGTGAGAAACAGTGTACAGTAATTGTGTTACTAAGCACAGGAGACTTTATCCTCACATGGAGCACCCTCTTCTTCAGCGTGACAATGCTGGATCTCACTCAAGTTCTGCGACATCTGTAAAATCTGACGCCTTGCGTCCACTGTCATCGAGCATCCTCGATACAGTCCTTATTGATTTGGCACCATCCGATTTTCAGCTGCTTTCAAAACTTAAAGAACATTTTCGAGGACTTCACTTCGATGGTAATGAAGCGGTGCAAGCAGAGGTGAGGTTGTGTCTCTGTCACAAATGTCAAACTCCTTATACTAAAGGTATCAATAAATTGGTCTCTCATTGAAGAAATGTGTTGGTCACTAGGGTGACTATGCTGAGAAATAACCATGTACTCCCAAAGAATAAAGATTTAGAACGTTAATAAAGATCCTTTTACTTAAAAAGCTTTAAGAGTTTTCACATTAAAATTTTGGAGGCTTTACTTTTGTTGAAGCCTTCATACACTATGTGATCAAAAGTATCCAGACACCCCCAAAAACATACATTTTCCATATTAGGTGCATTGTGCTGTCACGTATTGTCAGGTACTCCATATTAGCGACCTCAGTAGTCATTAGACATCGTGAGAGAGCAGAATGGGGCGCTCCGCAGAACTCATGGACTTCGAGTGTGATCAGCTGATTGGATGTCACTTGTGTCATACGTTTGTACGTGAGATTTACACACTCCTAAACATCCCTACCACCACTGTTTCCGATGTGATAGTGAAGTGGAAACGTGAAGGAACATGCACAGCACAAAAGCGTAAAGGCTGACCTTGTCTGTTGAGTGACGAGACCACCGACAGTTGAAGAGGGTCGTCATGTGTAATAGGCAGACATCTATCCAGACCATCACACAGGAATTCCAAACTGCATCAGGATCCACTTTTGTACTATGACAATTAGGCGAGAGGTGAGAAAACTTGGATTTCATGGTCGAGCGGCTGCTCATAACCCAATATCACGCCGGTAAATGTCAAACGACGCCTCGCTTGATGTAAGGAGCGTAAACATTCGACGATTGAACAGTGAAAAAACGTTGTGTGGAGTGACGAACACCGGTACACAATGTAGTGATCCGATGGCAGGGTGTGCGTATGGCCAATGGCCAGTGGACGTCATCTCCCAGCACGTGTAGTGCCAACAGTAAAATTCGGAAGCGGTGGTGTTACGATGTGGTCGTGTTTTTTCCCGTGGCACTATCACAGCACGGGCCTACATTGATGTTTTAAGCACCTTCGTGCTTCCCACTGTTGAAGATCAACTCGGGGATGGCGATTGCATCTTTCAACACGATCAAGCACCTATTCATAACGCACGGCTTGTAACGGAGTGATTACATGACAATAACATCCCTGCAATGGACTGGCCTGCACAGAGTCCTGACCTGAATCCTATAGAACACCTTTGGGATGTTTTGGAACGGCGACTTCATGCCAGGACTCAACGACCGACATCGATACCTCTCCTCCCTCAGTGCAGCACTCCGTGAAGAATTGTTCCGATGGAGGCCCATCGAACTTGTAAGTCATTTTCAGCCGGGTCTTCGGATACTTTTGATCACATAGTACATAGGGATGACTCTGATTTCGGTTTCAGCAGAACTAGGACGAGTTTTTCGACAAAACAATATGAACAATTTAGACTTTGCTATGAAGATCACTTTTATTTGCGATCAGTGATCTGATTTTTATTTGGAATCGGTGATCTGTAACCATACTTGTGTATTATGATACGCATCCTGTGTGTGTTTTGTGTGTCTACTGTCACGCTCTGCCCCAAAAGAACATGTGCTTAAGGGAAATTTATGTACTGCATTCAAAGTGATTTGAAAACCTTGTTACATGTCAGCAATGAATGTCATGTTCTTCCTCGAGTAACAATTTATAGTTTTCTTTGGTGACAGTTGTTTTGTCAAATACTGTACTACAGTTTGCTTTGTACTTTCTACCTCAATGTCTCCCATTTCCAGTTTTTCACAATAACTGCACTTAAAGCAGAATTTGTTTAACAGTATAGGGGGTCTGTCCAAGATGCCCATATTTGTCCAGATTGTGCCAAGTAGGGTGCAGTGATGAGGGTATGTTTATGCTTGAGAGTAGGAAGCAAATATAAACACATAGAGCATAGGGATGACTCTTATTTCGGTTTTAGCATAAGTAAGATGAGTTTTTCGACAAAACAATATGAACAATTTAGACTTTGCTACGAAGATCATTTTTATTTGCAAGCAGTGATCTGATTTTTCTTTCCAATCAGTGATCTGTAACCATACTTGTGTATTATGATAGGCATCCTGCGTGTGTTTTGTGTGTATACTGTATTATATTTACTGTTCAAAAATATGGAACTGTCTTCTCAGGGCGCTGGGAGTTTAGTCAGGCTGGTGGTGTGCTTACCCCATCAGCAGTAGCAGGCACGCATCTATCAGGCAGTACTGCTGTGTATTGGATGCCTCCTGTGACAGACTGTTACATCACAGCCAGCTGGTGCCCTCCGGTATTGTAGCTAATGTGGGCCATGCTGTACAGCATCTCTGCGAACTGTTCTCCAAAGTGATTTCATTGACATCGAAGATGTGTATCTAAGGGACCTACTCTCCAGCCGAGCCTGAAGTACTCGTCGCCGTGCAGAACTCGACCCATGTCCTCTAGTTAAGAGGCAGAGGACGGCAGCAACAGTATCAACTGCAGCAATGGGCAAGCAGTAACAATGGCTAACCCTCCAGTTGGCCAACAGGTTGATGGCTGTCTCTGTACCCCATCAGTGATGAACCAGAAGCTGGAGCTGCAGTGTGCAGTGGCAGAGTTCCTCAAGCGATACTTGTGGCACCTAGATGATCATAGACAATTAGGCATGCAGAGAGTCAACTGGCAGCCTCTCACCTCCGCAGGACAGCTGCAACTGTAATCACCGATTAAGAAAGACGTAACATTTATGCTGATGTCTCCCATGCGCTCTGCTGCAGCGTGGATGGTAATGACAGCATATGTAATGGTTTTCCCGTTTGGTCAGATCTCTTGGTGGCTTCAGATATTCGTAAATTCGTCTTTCAGGCGTCGTTCCCGCTGTGTCAGTGGCTGAATACTTACAACTGCCAGATTCCCCGTTGGCTTCTGTCTAGGGGTTCTTTGGACGACGTTTGTTTTATGATTTTCTGAAGTTTCACCAGCACAAGTGGTTGGCGCCAAAGCTTCAACTTTCATTGCACGTTGTGACTGGAATTGAGTTCGCGGCCACAGATTGTATGTACCCGGCGCGCCAACGTCTAAGGGCTTTCCCGTTTTCATTATCGCTACAGTTCTCCCCTTGCTACCTTCAATGGTCTCTCACTGCAGCACGGTAATCCAGGATCCATTCACTTTGAGGGTTTCCTCTTTCTTGTTGAAGCTATTGGCATGTTCCTGTAGCTTCCCTGAACAAGTGAATATGATAGCTCTTCTCTACAGCGAGAACTTCTGTGTCGGCCAATTTTACTATGTGGTCGGTCTCATACAACCCATACTCCACAACGGCCGATTTTTTTACCTTCCCCAACCTGCAATGCCGTTTATGATCGGTGATCCTGATGCTGAGTGGTCGTCCAGTCATCCCAACCCAGACTTTTCCATGCGTACATAGTATGTGACACCTTCCTGACACTGCAACTGAATCCATCACCTCCTTTGCCGAACTGTGATACTGTTTTATAAACGTTAGAGCCCGATCATCACCGCTCAAACATGTTGTATCTATGAAAGAATGGAACGAGCTTTTCTTCGCGAGCGAATTCATGCAACACGAAGATACTTGGCAAGAAAGGATGAGGAACTTTTGGACATTTTCTATCAACTATGTAGTAGCATGTTGCTCGAGACGATTGGGACAAGATCTACATCACTCGCAGGAGGTTTAAAAACGAACTTGACCATTGCATCGAGTGAAAGGAGAAAAAGTTTGCTAGATGCGGGAAGCAGTTTGACAAAGCGAGTTCTGACATGTCATGCACAGTGGTCAACCTCAGTGAACGACAACTGACCAAAGAGGAACAGTCTACCCTTCAAAAAGGAGGGAATTTCTCCATCATCCGGAGAGCTATACCTATGCTGGATATTATGGCGTGCCTGTTCGAAGCGTTCCTTGTGAAAGGGCTGAGGAAATACAAGCAGAATCCGACAGGGTACTGCGCTGAGCAAAACCACAAGCTTTCAACCTGAAGATCAAGAGTTACAAGCTATCAAGAGACTTAACGCTGACAAGAGTATATTGGCATTACTTCCAGATAAGGGAAATGCAACCGTCGTAATGATGCTCGACGATTATGAGCAGAAGACCTGGGAGCTATTAGATCCGACGACGTACAGAAAACAGCGTAGATCCAATGCAGCGGATCACACGGAATACGAATCGGTTAATCAAGACGTCTTCTCTCGCAACTGACATACAGAGGAACCTGCGCAACACGCAAGACCTACCACTTGTCTGTGTAGATTACCAAAGATCCATACGAATAATGTTACATTAAGACAGATTGTCGGCGCTCCTGGCTCGTCGACATGTAAACTGAAGAAACTCTTGGCCTCTCTGCCCCAGCCGCAAGTGGGAATGAGTGACACATACATTAGGACTCGGGACACTTCACTGAGAGGCTGAAGAAACTAAAACTTGGACTAAACGAAATAGTGGTCAGCTTTGATGATCTTTCTATGTTTACCAAAGTGCCACTCAGTGATTCTTTGCAATATTTCGATTCGATTTTCGCACAAGACATCACCTAGCTCTTCCATGCATGTCTCACCATGAGCTATATACTGTGGAATAGCAAATTCTATGAGCAGCAGTAAGGCATCGCCATTGGTAATTCACTCAGTCCACTTGTGGTTAAGTTCTTCATGGGACATTTAGAAGCAAAGGCACAGGACTTAGGTGCCTTGTAGATCTAAGGTGTGGTACAGATAGACCGACGACACCTTTGTTGTGTGGTGAAATATGAGGAACAGCTCGGTGACTTTCTGAACAGTCTCCATACCAGCTAAGACTACCAGCTACCCTTTCTAGATATACTGGTCACCAGGGATGATGAACATGTGAAACACAGCGTGTCTCAAAAACCGACACACACGGACCGATTCCTGCACAAACTGTCGGATCACCACCCGAGCACGAAAAGAGGCATAATTAATAAGCTCGTAACGTGCACAAGACGAATATGTGAGCCGTAGCACCTCAGACGCGAGATGCAACAGCTAGAAAGAGTCATGAGGAGCAGTAAGTACTCCAGCAATTGTGTAAGAAATGCCACAGAATCTAACACTCGACAAAGTGACACATCGAAGAAAGAAATGTCGGGTACGGCGTTTCTGCCGTACATTCCCAGAGTAAAGGACCGAATCGGCTGTGTATTTTGCAAACATGCAGTAAACCGAAATAGAAGATCAGGGAGTGTCTTAAGTTAGCAAAGTGGAAAAGGGACTCATTTGTAATGCTGCGAATACACCGCATACCATATACGTGTGGAAAAGTCTTCGCATCCACGACATGCAAAAGGCTTCTTTAAAGGCTGACCAATCAAAACGATTGTACACACATCAAAAAAGTATTGCATCACCCCGGTTCCCAGAACTCCTGAAGATGGACGTTGAATGTTGATTTTGTATCACAGACACAGTCCCTTTGACTGTTCAGAGATGTCACTAAACCCGCCCAAACCTGTAAACAACCATGCATGAGCAACGTCTATTAGACGGAAGCGATCAGACAGCCGATCAGTTCCAGTCATTCCATCAGGAAGGTGGTATACGGTCGTGTCTGCATTGTTACTTTGTGCCAGGAAGGGCTCTCAACAAGAGAAGTTTCCAGGCGTCGCGGAGTGAACTATAGCAATGTTGTTTGGACATGGAGATACAGAGAGACAGGAACTGTCGATAACATGCCTCGCTCAGGCCGCCCAAGGGCTGCTAGTGTAGTGGATGACCGCTACCTACGGATTATGGCTCAGAGGAACCCAGACAGCAACGCCACCATGTTCAATAATGCAGGCACAGGACGTCGTCTTACGTCTCAAACTGTGCGCAACAGGCTGCATAATGCGCAACTTCACTCCCGACGTCCATGGAGAGGTCCATCTTTGCAACCACAACACAATGCAGCACGGCACAGATGGGCCAAACAACATGCCGAATGGACCGCTCAGATTTGACAACACGTTGTCTTCACCAATGAGTGTCGCATATGCCTTCAACCAGACAATCGTCGGAGATGTGTTTGGAGGCAACCCAGCCAGGCTGAACGCCTTAGACATTGTCCAGCGAGTGCAGTAAGGTGGAGGTTGCCTGCTGTTTTGGGGTGGCATTATGTGGGGCCGATATACGACGCTGGTGATCATGGAAGGCGCCGTAACAGCTGTACGATACGTGAATGCCATCCTCAGACTGATAGTGCGACCATATCGGCAGCATATTGGCGAGGCATTCGTCTTCATGGACGACAATTCGCGTCCCCATTCTGCACATCTTGTGAATGACTTCCTTCAGGATAATGACATCGCTCGACTAGAGTGGCCAGCACGTTCTCCAGACATGAACACTATCGAACATGCCTGGAATAGATTGAAAAGGGCTGTTTATGGACGACGTGACCCACGAACTACGCTGAGGGATCTACGCCGAATCGCCGCTGAGGAGTGGGACCATCTGGGCCAACAGTGCCTTGATGAACATGTGGATAATATGCCACGATGAATAAAGGCATGCGTCAATGCAAAAGGACGTGCTACTGGGTATTAGAGGTACTGGTATGTACAGGAGTCTTTACCACCACCTCTGAAGATCTCGCTGTATGATGGTACAACATGCAATGTATGGTTTTCATGAGCAACAAAAAGGGCGGAAACGATGTTCATATTGATCTCTGTTCCAATTTTCTGTACAGGTTCCAGAACTCTCGGAACCCAAGTGATGGAAAACTTTTTTTGATGTATGTATTTCCGTTTCTGTGTTCATAGTACGTAACTGCAAACGTTTTGTAGAAGACCTCTGTACTTTCTGTATGACGATTCCGTCCCACGCAAATTGCTTTTAGCAAATAAAAACATATACGTCTCGACGCAGTATCGAACCCTCAAGCTCCTGCATACTGACACAAAACGCTATCCACTGCACCAACTGCACAGATCTGAAGCTAATTACGATAGACATATTCAACAAATGCCCGAAATATGCGCAGGGCGAAATTTTGTGAGAGACACTTCCTTATTGGTACAGTAGACGTGAGGAGTCGCTCTGCGTAGTTCGAGTGCGCGAATTTTTCTTCACCCTGTATAGGTACCGGTATACGCTACATACATTAAAATATTAAGCGTATGTATTAAGTTACGGTATAACCTATCTCCATTCCAAATTTCATCGAAATCCGTTCAGCCGTGTCAGCATGAAGGGGTAAAGGTACGTCCGGACGATGCCTCCTTTCTTATGAGCAATCACATATGCACGGGAAAAAAAGCGCAGGCGAAAGAAATTAGTGGAAAGGATGCACGTACGGATGAGCACTCTAGTGTCCACCACGTGGCCTCCTTGATGCAGCCGTCTGGTATGGATTCGTTTCTTTGCTCAGTAGTTTGCGCTGCGTTGATTGTGATAAAAAAAAGGTGCCAGAAAACTAAGTCACAGAGGTGACTATGAGTAAAAGTATCTGAATAACAGAGGTACTTTACTGCGAGCTGTGCAAAATGACAGAGATGATTTGCTTCAAAATTTCAAAAGAATGTCACAGCAAGATTTTGATCTTTTGGTTATGCAGGCGAAACCATATCTCCAGGTAAGATACGGTTATGCGAAATTTTCTGTAGAGATGCAGCTGGGAGTAGCATTCCGTTACCTGCAACCGGCGATTCGTATACTAGTTTGAGCTATTTATTTCGCGTCTCAAAATAAAGCATTTTAGTGTTTATTCCTGAAACTGCGAAGCATTTTAGGGTTATTCATAGTGATTATGTGAAGGTTAGTTAACTTTCATTAAATTTCTTATTTTATTAAGACATTGTTTCCACTGTTAACACACACACTTACGAAGTTTACTTGAACAGACGAGATAAATGAGTTCTCTTGAAGATTCGAGGTTATGCCAGTTGGTTTGTCAAGGGCGCTATGCTGCTGAGACTAAATCCATCTTGCTGCAAGTTTTTCTACATCGAGATCTTGTTATTGAAATGAAAAGTAAAGTTAAAGGTGTCGTAATATGTAAATGATTTCTCTGATAAGATTCATGGTACTAAATCCGCGTTCATAGTCATCTGTAGACATAGGTATAATTTCGACTGCTTTCACAAGTTCTTTCTCAGAAGCGGGAATGTGTTGGGGATTTTCTTTATAGATCGAAAATCTTTAACTAGTGACGCGCACATACTTTCACTTAATTTAGGATTCAGCTTATTTCTTATTCAAGGAACTGATGCGTCATCTTAAAACACACATTCATAATCAGCTGAAGAGCATGTTTCTGAATTCAACACGGCTGCATCCGAAAAGAAATCCAAGTCTTCAAAGTGGTTTTTTATATTGTCCACCTAAGACTAAAAAAGTTTCTTCTCAAATGTCTGAAGTTCATTACACTCATCACTAGATGATTCTTTAATTAATACGTCTTTGAATGTGTGATTTTTCTCTATCTCTTGCACTATCGCCCTCATTCGCAGCGAGTCATTTGTTTGCAGCGTTTCAAGAATTTTTATAGGCCTGTCAATTTCTTGTTTACCTTTAAGGACTGGCCGGCCGCGAGGCCGAGTGGTTCTAGGCGCTCAGTCCGGAACCGCGCGACTGCTACGGTCGCAGGTTCGAATCCTACCTCGGGCATGGATGTGTGTGCTGTCCTTAGGTTAGTTACGTTTAAGTCGTTCTAAGTTCTAGGAGACTGATGACCACAGATGTTAAGCCCCATAGTGCTCGGAGCCATTTGAACCATTTTTAAGGACTGAAAAATTTCTGTTACTAAAAAACCGCCTTGCAGGTATCGCAACACATGGTGTATCAACAGTGCTTGCACCTTACAAAGGCGTAGCCACTCTACTGCGTAATCATTTACATAAGGATTTAACTGTAGTAGACTGTACGAACCACAAAATGGAACTAACTGTCCATGGTGTTATAGATGATGTAGCATATGTATACCATATACAGTGTTTTTTTGATTCATTGTGTACTGTGTTTTCTCGAAGTCCTAGTTTAGCAAACATGTGATTCACCCAAAGAGCCGACACGTTTCCATTGATCGACGGTTGAATCCCAGTGATCCCGTGTCCACTGCAATAGAATTGATGATATCGTTGGGTCAACATGTAAACACGTAGGGATGGTCTGCTGCGGAGCTTCATGTTCAACAATGTACAGCATTATGCTCTTTCGGCAGAGATGCCACAGATTACCATATTCTGTGAGGAATCGTGCGCTTCCAACCATTTAACGCATAGTGGTAGTTTCACTGTCCTTCTAGCTCATTCTGTAGATGCCCACGACAGTAGCACGTTAACATTCGACCAGCTTCGCCGTTTTAGAGATACTCGTTCACAGGCTCTGCATAATAATAATTTGCCCTTTGTCAAAGTCGCTTATCTCAGTGTAATTCACCATCCGCAGCACATATCTTCACTAGTGTGACCCCCGTCCGTGTTTGCTCCTCTTAGATACTTTTGTTACCATGTCACGTACCCGCAACGGCACCAGGCGGCATCCAACGTCGCCGTGGGCAGTGGTCATAACGTTTCGGCTCATAATTGTATGCAGTGCTTGGCCAGAAATGAACGTGGCAACTGGGAGCTCCAGATAGCTAAGTGTTTAGGAAAAAAATAAGATTTTTGGTGCGGGTCGCGTAGTTTCCAGGCAGCGCTTGGCGCAGCGAAGAGTGTAGACCTACAGAACGATAATCCGAGGGTGGTGGCGTTTCTTCCTTTTATTGTGGTCAATTTTCACGTTACTTATACTGTAAATAAACCGAAATAATGCTGAATATATTGTGTTTATTAATATTTTCATAAAAGCCATGAAAAGGAATGGCAAATGAAATTTAGGAATGCAAATAGATTTCTAGGAAGGGATTGTAAGATACTATAAAATTAGATTCTTTTTTTATTTTAAATCTGATGCTCTATGCGTGTAGGGGGATGATATTTATCGTAAAAAGAGGACTTATTGTTTGCATACTGTTTCCGGAGGCCAAAATTAAACTAACGAAAGTCTTGCATGGTTTGTCAGTGGCGCTGACGACGAGACAAGCAGCGGGTAACGCCGCATATAAGCAGTCGCCAAATTACGTATTGGTACTACTCAACTACGATATTATTGCACTTGTCTGTTATCGGAAACACACGGTGACGCCACAGTAAACAATTACAGTGATGCTGAAGGAAATCTCGTCGAAAGGTCAATGCTTTCAGGTCAGTTGTGCATATCTTCTCAAACCCGATCAAACGCTGACTGATCATAAGCCAACTGAAGCGTCCTTAGTCCTAGGTGCAGTAATGTTTTGGTCGAGTAATATCACTGCTCACCAGCATTTTGTAGTACTCTCGTAAAGGTCACACTGTTGTCTAAAGATGGAAGAGCGAATATATATTATTTCATCATTGATGTTGGAGAACATCCCTGAACATGGAACTTGGGTGTGAGGAATATTTAAATAAACTGCAGAAAATTAAATCGTGGGAGACAGACATTTCTGTGTTGTCACTGGACTTCATAGGCAAAGGGACATCACATAAATAGACAGCTGGTGAATGTGATAACAACAATGATTAATAAATTGGACACGTGCCATATTTTCATTTTTATTAAACGATTAAGCCTACGAAATATAATTCACTTAAATGAAATGTTGAGCGCGGTGACCTCATCTTTTAACAACTTCTATAGTTGTCTCTCCCTGCTCATAAATTAGTCTGAAAATTTGTCACGAATCCCGTTCACATTTCTTTCCACTTGCGTGGCGTCTGTTGACACTTCGTCTTCTCCACAAGTAGTCAAAGTGACTACAAATCCGTATCCATCTCGATCTCTCTGCAAAACACAGTATTTTTTTTTTTGTAATAACTTATGCAATTTCTGGACACACATTCAAACGCCGATTAAAATTTTTTCTGCTTGTAAGAAATTATGCTGAAAGTAAAGTCAATGTATCTTCTATCTCTGCACGGGCAGACCCGGAATTGATTGCCATTAGCTGCCATTTTTTTCCATAGCGTACGTACTGATTCCCATAAGCTATCAACAGTGCCGTAATACGTCCCTCCCCACTTCACACAGGCTAAGGAGTGTCTACATGTAGCAAGTATGGTTATAAAGGTTTTGCTTTTTGATATTCTCAAAATGTAAGTACAGCACAAGCGAAGTTGCAGTTGTCAAGCATAAGTAATAAAATTATGTACTTGGGAGAAACTTGTAGCAGAAGTCATCCAGATGTTCAGTGTTAAGTTTGTGGAACATTAGGTCTTCGACGAAGCAATCTTCGATTTGGTCAGGGGGCAGGAGGGGCAGTCCAAACAAAGTTTTCAGAAGTTTTCCGGTTTCAGATTCCTTGAATTTAAAATCATTTGATAATCCAAATGACTGAATATTTCTCCATCATGTCTGCCCGAGATAAATTCTGCAACGCTTTATACTCGTTTGGGTCCAGACGTAAACAACTGTCTGGTGTAGTGCCGTCTCAAAGTCAACGTGTTAATGTCTAGATTGGTGTTATTTTCAATTAAAGACAAAACTTCTTTATATGTTTCATACTTTTTTTTGGAAGCAAAATAATACCAATGGGAACCAGTTTTTTTCATTTGCCCAGTGAATTATAAGTATTTTGGTGGAACAGCTGAGGGCAACTGTTGAAGGTCCCATCTATAAATGTTGCTCTCAAATATTTCAGAAAATTCAGATTGCTTTGGTATGAGAAATCCTCAATATTCTTTCCAGAGTCGTTCACAAAAAAAAAAAAAAAAAAATAATCCTCCCCTGTTTGTATCGAATACATTTCTTGCCAGTGCTTCATGTAATTCTGGTAAGTTATTGGGCAGTTCTGGAAGTTTGCGTGATCGAGAAGCATTAATATTTTTCCTTATGCGAACCAAATCGTGAGATCTAAGAGTATCAGTATCACCATTAGCTAACTCAAGGGGTATACGTTTGCAAGGCAGCTCACACAAATTTTCTTCAACATTTCTCTGTACAACACTATTGACACTCTGAACATTATATCACATCCCCTCGTACACTTGTATCTATTAACGAGTCACTTATGGAAACGGAACTTATAACCGTCTGCCATCAACAGTGTCTTGCCCTTTTCGCACTAAGTTGACACAAAGTCATGGGACAGCGATATGCACATATTCAGCTGACGCTAGTATCGCGTGTACAAGGTATAAAAGGGCAGCACATTGACGGAGGCGTCATTTGCACTCAAGCGATTCACGTGAATAGGTTTCCGACGCTATTACCGCCACACGACGGGTATTAACAGACTTTGAACACGGAGCTGTAGTTGGAGCTAGACGCATGCGACGTTTCATTTCGGAAATCGTTAGAGAGTTCAATATTCCGAGGTTCACAGTGTCAAGAGTATGCTGAGAATAGTAAATTTCAGGTATTACCTCTCACCGCGGACAACGCAATGGCTGACGTCCTTCACTTAACGACCTAAATGGTTAAAATGGCTCTGAGCACTATGGGACTTAACATCTGTGGTCATCAGTCCCCTAGAACTTAGAACTACTTAAACCTAACTAACCAAAGGACATCACACACATCCATGCCCGAGGCAGGATTCGAACCTGGGACCGTAACAGTCGCGCGGTTCCGGACTGAGCGCCTAGAACCGCTAGACCACCGCGGCCGGCCTTAACGACCTAGAGTAGCAGCGTTTGCGTAGAGCTGTCAGTGCTAACAGACAAGAAACACTGCGTGAAATAACCAAAAACATTAGTGTGGGACCTGCGACAATCGGATCTCTTAGGTCAGTGCGGCGAAATTTGGCGTTAATGGGCCTTGGCAGCGGATTATAGATACGAGTGCCTTTGCTAACAGCTTGATAACGCTTCCAGCGCCTCTACTGTGCTCGTAACCACATCGTTCGGATCCTTGACGACTGGAAAACCGTGGCCTAGTCAGATGAGTCCCGATCTCAGTTGGTAAAAGCTCATGGTATGGTTCGACTGTGGCGCAGACCCCAGGAAGCCATGGACCTTAGTTGTCAACAAGACACCGTGCAAACTGGTGGTGGCTCCGTAAGGATGTGGGTTGTGCTTACATGGAATGGACTGGGTTCTCTGGTCCAACTCAACCGATCACTCAGTGGAAATGGTTATGTTCGGCTACCTGGAGACCATTTGCAGCCATTCATGGACTTAATTTTTATGTATTGACAATGCGCCATGTCATCGGGCCACAACTGTTCGCAATTGGTCTGAAGATCATCCTGGACAATTCGATCGAATGATTTGGTCACCCAGAACACCCGACATGAATCCCATCGAACCTTTACGGGACATAATAGAGAGGTCAGTCTGCACCGGCAACATTTCCACAATTATGGGCGGCTATGGAGGCGGATTGGCTCTTTGTTTCTGCAGGGGACTTTCAACGACTTGTTTGACCCATGCCCGTCGAGTTGCAGCGCCACACCATTGGAAAGGTGGCCCGACACGATATCGGGAGATATCTCATGACTTTAGTCACCTCCACCGCTCATGCGAAGTGCAGTGACTGACCTATCTGAGTGGCGTAGAAGTGGAGCAGCGAAGCGCCGTCAGGGCTCAACATGGATGTGATTGCTCGGCGAACATGCCGAAAGTGGAAATCAAGTCGTCCACTATTTGACCGCAGGGGGACGCACAGATGCAGAAAAGCTTTCTTTTTGTTTTATTCGAAATTACCTGAGCACGGACGCAGTGAAAATCACGACATACCGAAACCCTCATCACCAACGATTGGAAAAAGGAAAGTAAGAGGAGCCTTCATACAGGCCTCTAGCTTTAAGGAAATACAATTTCATTTTCAATTCGCTTTTTATAAAACAATGAGTTCCTTAACACTGTGGAATTCGATTATCTTCAATATACATCATCGTCAATGAATATGAATCTTTAGTGTGAATCACACATGGCTAGCAAAAAAATGGAGGAAACGTTTTAGTTGTAGTAAAGCGACTCCATGTCAGCTGGTTTTGTGACACGTATATGTTTAACACCTGTAGCCGCAGTTGTGGAAATTGGCAGTCTCTTTGAGTAATCCTTTCATTGTCTTCCTTCTAGGCAAGAATGCTCCAAGAACTTCTTCCAAATTTAGTCTTTGAGGTTTCTTTGTTCGGCGAGAGAAGTAAAAGAAATGCATCTCCCACGAAAATCGGCGGCGCGGCGCTAGCGACAGAGTCGCAGCGACGCAGAGCGACAACAAAGGAGCCGCTTCCACATCCGTGGAGCGGCGCCGTGTCCTATAAAGCTGGCTGACGTAGCTCAGGCGGACCGGAAACATGCGTTGCTGTCTGAAGTTGTCGCCTGGTGCCGCTTTCGGCTGTTCATCCCATACGGCGTTTCCTACCCTCTCTGCACAAAACTTGAGTACGGAATATGAGTGTCTTCAACATCAGACTTACTTAATGAAGGGCTTGTTATAAATGTGAATCAAAAGTCTGTAGAAGCCTGTCACTCTTATCAAGAATCTGTTATGTATATTTATGTGTAAAATAAAGATTTTACCACAGCAGCTTTCAGTACAAATTAATAATTGGCTGAGTGAGGCGTAGTGCGCTCAATCTTGGGAGTCGTTGCACGCCTTGCGCCCGCCTGTGCTGACACGACGACAAAATACTGGAAACCAATCATAACAGTCTTTCCCTGAAGGTGATTGACTATCAAAATTTTTTTATTTCTTTATTTACTTATTGGCCTCTGGGTACCAAAAGTCGAACGAAGGGGTTCAAGACACTGTTGCTGAATAAGGCTTCTACGAAAATCGTAAAAGATCACCCAACGATAGCATCCACTTGAAATTTGTTCACAACACTGTGTTTCAAATACTCATTGTAAACAAACTACACGGCTAGTTTCTGAGCAGTCATTGTTTCAACAACAACAAATGACTCATTTTAAAACAATATTAATGTAAGATCTCAATAGCCCCATCTCGTGGCCGTTTGACGATCCTCGCAGCTCCTGTATTAACGACTGTCAGCGACAGATCAGCACCGTCTCGATCTTCTTTTCGAGAATTCCTCTTCCCGCGATCTTCTGTAAAGACTTAGCGCTGCAGCTATTCCTTCAGTCATTTTATGTCCGCTTCCATTATCTTTTCTTCTTCTGCTGTCTTTCTTGCTAGCGATCTGAAACACATAATAAAGTTACATCTGCATCTACATATATGCCCTGAAAGCCACCATACGCTCCTTCCTTTTCCACACGCAAGTAGATCGAGGAAAAGACTATCTATATGCCCCCGTATGAATCTTTAGTGTGAATCACACAGACTAGCAACAAAATATAGAAAACGTTTTAGTTGTAGTAAAGCGACTCCATGTCAGCTGGCCTGGTGACACGTATATATTTAACATCTGTAGCCGCAGTTGTGTTTCGTGCTCATGGTCCTTAAGCGAAATGTACGTTGGCGGCAATAGGGTCGTTCTGCAGTCAACTTCAAATGTCGGTTCCCTAATTTCTCTCAATAGCGTATCGCGAAGAGAACGTTGGCTCCCCTCCAGAGAGTCCCATTTGAGTTCTCGAAGCAACTCCGTAATACTTGCGTGTTGCCCGAACCTACCGGTTACAAATCTAGCAGCCCGACTCTGAATAGCTTCGACCTTTTCCTTTAACCTTAGATGGTGAGAACCCGTAACACTTGAGCAGTACACAAGAATGGGTCGCACTGGTTCTCTGTACGTGGTCACCTTTATAGATGAACTACAGTTACCTAAGATTCTCACAGTAAAGCGAAGCCGACCTTTCGTCTTCTCTACAACGGTCCTTACATGCTCGTTCCATTTCATATCGCTTAGTAAAGTTTTGCTTAGATATATAATCGGTGTGATTGCGTCAAATAGCACACTACTAATGCTGCATTCGAACATTACGGGATTGTTTTTCCTATTTAGCTGAATTAATTTACTTTTTTTACATTAAGAGCAAGCTGCCATTCATCCCAGCAACTAGAATTTAGTCTAAGCCATCTTGTGTCCTCCTACAGTTACTCAATGGCGATACTTTCCCGTACACCACAGGGTCATCAGAAAACAGCCACAGATTGCTGTTCACTATGCCCGTCAAATCATTTATGTATATAGAGAATAATAATCACACTTCCCTGTGGCACTTTTGACGATACCCTTGTCTCTGATGGACATTCGGTGTCGAGGACAATGCACTGGGTTCTTTTATTTAAGGAGCCTTCGAGCCACTCACATAATTGCGAAACCAATCCGTACGCTCGAATCTTCGTTAACAGTCTGCTATGGGGTGTCATCTCAAGCGCTTCCCGGGAATCTAAGAATATGGAACCTGCCTGTTGCCCTTTATGCGTCGTTCACAGGAAATCACGTGAGAGAAGGGCAAGCTGAGATTTGCACGTGCTGATATGTGGACAGAAGCTTTTTCGTATTAGGAAAATTTATTGTGTTCGAACTCAGAATGTGTTCAAGATTTCTGAAGTAAACCGATGTTAAGCATATTGGACTGCAATTTTTCGGATCAGTTCTTTTAACTTACATTAGTCTATAACTATGGCGTGCTGAGAAGTAAAGCCATCAAGTTTTTATGTGAAAACCCGTAAAGCTTTTTAAATAAAACAAACGTTATTAACTTTCTGCATCTTTATGCTTCGCCACTATATTTGTTTCTCAAATAGTCACCCTGTTAACGAACACATTTCTCCCAACGAGAGTCCGGTTTGTTAATGCCACCACTGTAGCATGTTTGATTTTGTTGACTGAACCACGACCTCACCTCTAGTTGCGCCGCTTCATCACTATGAAGGTTAAGTCCTTGAAGAAGCTCTTTAAATTTTGGAAACGGATGAAAATAACACTGGACCAAGTCGGGACTGTATGGAGGATGATCGATGACAGTGAAACCTAGGCATCGCATTTTTGCAGATGTCGCAGCGTTCGTGTGTGGTGTGGCATTGCCATGCTGCAGGGGAGGGTGCTCCAAGTGTCCATGTGTGGACGGATTAGTCGAATTCGAAACTCGATTATAACAATCTGCATCTCACGCGCCGATATAGTTACGTTTCAAACCGCCGTAGTACAGGCTACAATTCGGAGCCCTCTAGCGGCAGAGGGCTACAAATATGTAGACATGAAGAATAAAGATGTAGAATGTTAATAAAGTTTGCTTTATGTAAAATGCTTTAAGAGTTTTCACATTCAAAATTCGTAGGCAATACTTTTCAGCACGCCCTCGTACAAGAGCTTGTTACTCCGCCAGCAAGTGTGGCCATCTGATGATGTGACGCTGCACCTTGTTGTCCAGGTTGTGGATGTATCGTGTCCGTGTCGTCTTATATTTCTCGTTGAAGTCACAGGCCGAAATGAGAGAAAATGAACCTCCACTGAAATATAATATAACATAAGCCAATTTTTTACATAATGAGGTTCCCACTTTTTTTGTTGGTATTTTTTGATCTGGTATGCTAGCCTATAACAAGCAAAAAACTATATTTCACACACCGCTTTACATAAAAGAAAAGATGGTAGTCGTGGAATTTAGACATATTGCATCTTTATTACTAGCCAAATGAATAATTACTCGATGTAATAAATCTACCCCCCCCCCCCCTCATGAACCATGGACCTTGCCGTTGGTGGGGAGGCTTGCGTGCCTCAGCGATACAGATGGCCGTACCGTAGGTACAACCACAACGGAGGGGTATCTGTTGAGAGGCCAGACAAACATGTGGTTCCTGAAGAGGGGCAGCAGCCTTTTCAGTAGTTGCAAGGGCAACAGTCTGGATGATTGACTGATCTGGCCTTGTAACATTAACCAAAACGGCCTTGCTGTGCTGGTACTGCGAACGGCTGAAAGCAAGGGGAAACTACAGCCGTAATTTTTCCCGAGGACATGCAGCTTTACTGTATGATTAAATGATGATGGCATCCTCTTGGATAAAATATTCCGGAGGTAAAATAGTCCCCCATTCGGATCTCCGGGCGGGGACTACTCAAGAGGACGTCGTTATCAGGAGAAAGAAAACTGGCATTCTACGGATCGGAGCGTGGAATGTCAGATCCCTTAATCGGGCGGGTAGGTTAGAAAATTTAAAAAGGGAAATGGATAGGTTAAAGTTAGATATAGTGGGAATTAGTGAAGTTCGGTGGCAGGAGGAACAAGACTTTTGGTCAGGTGATTACAGGGTTATAAATACAAAATCAAATAGGGCTAATGCAGGAATAGGTTTAATAATGAATAAAAAAATAGGAGTGCGGGTTAGCTACTACAAACAGCACAGTGAACGCATTATTGTGGCCAAGATAGACACAAAGCCCATGCCTACTACAGTAGTACAAGTTTATATGCCAACTAGCTCTGTAGAAGAAATTGATGAAATGTATGACGAGATAAAAGAAATTATTCAGGTAGTGGAGGGAGACGAAAATTTAATAGTCATGGGTGACTGGAATTCGTCAGTAGGAAAAGGGAGAGAAGGAAACATAGTAGGTGAATATGGATTGGGGGGAAGAAATGAAAGAGGAAGCCGCCTTGTAGAATTTTGCACAGAGCATAACTTAATCATAGCTAACACTTGGTTCAAGAATCATGAAAGAAAGTTGTATACCTGGACGAATCCTGGAGATACTAAAAGGTATCAGATAGATTATATAATGGTAAGACAGAGATTTAGGAACCAGGTTTTAAATTGTAAGACATTTCCAGGGGCAGATGTGGATTCTGGCCACAATCTGTTGGTTATGAACTGCAGACTGAAACTGAAGAAACTGCAAAAAGGTGGGAATTTAAGGAGATGGGACCTGGATAAACTGAAAGAACCAGAGGTTGTACAGAGTTTCAGGGAGAGAATAAGGGAACAATTGACAGGAATGGGGGAAAGAAATACAGTAGAAGAAGAATGGGTAGCTCTGAGGGATGAAGTAGTGAAGGCAGCAGAGGATCAAGTAGGTAAAAAGACGAGGACTAATAGAAATCCTTGGGTAACAGAAGAAATACTGAATTTAATTGATGAAAGGAGAAAATATAAAAATGCAGTAAATGAAGCAGGCAAAAAGGAATACAAATGTCTCAAAAATGAGATCGACAGGAAGTGCAAAATGGCTAAGCAGGGATGGCTAGAGGACAAATGTAAGGATGTAGAGGCTTGTCTCACTAGGGGTAAGATAGATACTGCCTACAGGAAAATTAAAGAGACCTTTGGAGAGAAGAGAACCACTTGTATGAATATCAAGAGCTCCGATGGCAACCCAGTTCTAAGCAAATAAGGGAAGGCAGAAAGGTGGAAGGAGTATATAGAGGGTTTATACAAGGGCGATGTACTTGAGGACACTATTATGGAAATGGAAGAGGATGTAGATGAAGATGAAATGGGAGATAAGATACTGCGTGAAGAGTTTGACAGAGCACTGAAAGACCTGAGTCGAAACAAGGCCCCGGGAGTAGACAACATTCCATTAGAACTACTGATGGCCTTGGGAGAGCCAGTCATGACAAAACTCTACCATCTGGTGAGCAAGATGTATGAGACAGGCGAAATACCCACAGACTTCAAGAAGAATATAATAATTCCAATCGCAAAGAAAGCAGGTGGTGACACATGTGAAAATTACCGAACTATCAGTTTAGTAAGTCACAGCTGCAAAATACTAACGCGAATTCTTTACAGACGAATGGAAAATTTGGTAGAAGCGGACCTCGGGGAAGATCAGTTTGGATTCCGTAGAAATGTTGGAACTCGTGAGGCAATACTAACCTTACGACTTACTGTAGAAGAAAGATTAAGAAAAGGCAAACCTACGTTTCTAGCATTTGTAGACTTAGAGAAAGCTTTTGACAATGTTAACTGGGATATTCTATTTCAAATTCTGAAGGTGGCAGGGGTAAAATACAGGGAGCGAAAGGCTATTTACAATTTGTACAGAAACCAGATGGCAGTTATAAGAGTCAAGGGGCATGAAAGGGAAGCAGTGGTTGGGAAGGGAGTGAGACAGGATTGTAGCCTCTCCCCGATGTTATTCAATCTGTATATTGAGCAAGCAGTAAAGGAAACAAAAGAAAAATTCGGAGTAGGTATTAAAATTCATGGAGAATAAACAAAAACTTTGAGGTTTGCCGATGACATTGTAATTCTGTCAGAGACAGCAAAGGACTTGGAAGATCAGTTGAACGGAATGGACAGTGTCTTGAAAGGAGGATATAAGATGAACATCAACAAAAGCAAAACGAGGATAATAGAATGTAGTCAAATTAAATTGGGTGATGCTGAGGGAATTAGATTAGAAAATGAGACACTTAAAGTAGTAAAGGAGTTTTGCTATTTAGGTAGTAAAATAACTGATGATGGTCGAAGTAGAGAGGATATAAAATGTAGACTGGCAATGGCAAGGAAATCGTTTCTGAAGAAGAGAAATTTGTTAACATCGAGTATAGATTTAAGTGTCAGGAAGTCGTTTCTGAAAGTATTTGTATGGAGTGTAGCCATGTATGGAAGTGAAACATGGACGATAAATAGTTTGGACAAGAAGAGAATAGAAGCTTTCGAAATGTGGTGCTACAGAAGAATGCTGAAGATTAGATGGGTAGATCACATAACTAATGAGGAAGTATTGAATAGGATAGGGGAGAAGAGAAGTTTGTGGCATAACTTGACCAGAAGAAGGGATCGGTTGGTAGGACATGTTCTGAGGCATCAAGGAATCACCAATGTAGTATTGGAGGGCAGCATGGAGGGTAAAAATCGTAGAGGGAGACCAAGAGATAAATACACTAAGCAGATTCAGAAGGATGTAGGTTGCAGTAGGTACTGGGAGATGAAAAAGCTTGCACAGGATAGAGTAGCATGGAGAGCTGCATCAAACCAGTCTCAGGACTGAAGACCACAACAACAACAATAAATCTACAAATGTAATACATTGGAAGGAAGGGACTGGTCAGAGGGTCAGAACTATACAATGCTGTATGTATATTGCGCACATGCGTGAATGATTCAGGCATATTTGGGTAATCAGATATAATTAGAATATAATTGACTGACACCTCGTTTATGATAATGACTACACGCATCTGCGTGCTATTAATGTTTATGTGTATGTTACGCAAATATTGATTTATGCATTCTTTCTAAATATTCTTGAATTTCGTAGTGCAATTGTCGGCTAAGTGAAATTAGTTTGTGGCATTGATGCGAGCATTTTAGTGTATCTGGAATTCTGTAGGCTGCGGAACTAGATTTTCAGATTTTTGGTCGCTAACACGACTCGTACCTGCACAGGCGGCCGGTGACTCGGTGACTGCAGCCACCCCCTCGCCCCCCCCCCCCCCCCCCCGCACTGCCGTCACCACACACACATGTTTACAACGCACTGTTGCTGCCAGCCTTACAACAAGTGCAGCTGACAAATCTAGTATTTAAGAACCAGTCCGGTATAGATAATGCCAATAACAAACGATATCCAAATTTGGAGCAGATGTTGAGAACGAATCTGCGGGAAGAAAAATCGCATAGTGAGTAACATAAGGGAATTCATATTTGTAACACTGTGTCGTTAATGGCTCGAGCCGCGCCGGGCACAAAAAGTGTATTCTGTGTCGCCACTCACTGTGCCTGGTGAGGCTTGGTGGTGGGACATGGAAACCATCTCCGTACGAGTCGGTTTGAGTCCGGAAAAGCCGATGTGCGTGAAACGAAACGTTTTAAAGAGTACCAAATCAATGCCTTTAGGCTCGTGAAATGCTCGTTGCTCAGTAACGACATACCTACACTGCAGGCTATTAAAACTGTAACGCTATGGATTGGGCGCAAAAATCAAACTGTCATGAAGTATACGTACGTAATTGTACGTGCAAATGATTAGCATTTCCGGGCAACGGCACAATGTAGGCAGGAGTGACACCATCTACAGTCAAGTAAAGATTATGCAGCTACTTTCTCGTTCAGGAATGTCATTAAGATGCTATTTGTTCTTGAGAAGATCGTATAATACCTCGTGTGAGAAGGAGAATCGTCTAGTAGCGCGTGTCGGAATTCGACAGCGGCATGATCTTGGCCTATCGAGGCTGCAGTTAATCGTTGCGTGATATTGCTGATCGTGTTCTTCAGGATATCACGAATATCATGCGAATGTGGAACCGAGGGTCTTAGAGGGCCATACAAAATCTCAATGACCCGAACCTACTCGAGCCTGAAATAAATAGCCAATTTGTTCTCTCAGCCATGCGGGATCGTACACCTGCGTCACGTACCTTGAGTGAGGAAATGCGCTTGTTTGCAGCAACGCAAGTAACCATACGGACAGTACGACAACGTATGGAGTGGACCCTGGCCAGTCACTACGATTGATAAACTATGACACTAATCTAAAGCAGTACGAAATGACGTTATCGTATCTGTGATCCAAGCTCTGTTCGACTCAAATTCCACCCATTTTGAACCATTGTAGCTGCCAGAGGTAGAAGTTCTGTGTGATAAATTTCGCACCGTGTAGCCCCCAAACAACCGACGTATTAACTCACATATTCTTCCTGCTTTACTCTCTATGCACAATAAGTCACACTTGCTTATTTGCTATCTACATCTACATCAACACTCCACATTCCACCTGACAATGGGTCTCGGAGATTACTTCTAATACCACCAACTGATCCCCCTCCCCTTTTCCATTCGCGAATGGCGCTTGCGAAGCATGAAGTATGGTAATCCTTTGTATAAGCTCTAAGTTCTCGAATTTTCTAACTGTGGTCATTTCGCGAGACACTGTGTTCAATAATATTCTCAAATGAGTGAAAGAACCATCACCTCCACCATTTTAATTGATTTCCCTCAACAGGTTTTATGTATTCATTTGATCAGGAATAATGAAGTAGTGTGCATTAAAGGTATTCTCAGTATGCATCTCTTATCTACGAGTATTATTATTTTTTTATCAGTATGAGGAAGATGCCCACAAACAACTATGGTGATTGAAGCTACGAGAGACAGGTTGTGTGGCGTGGTCTACAGTTAATAAATTCGCAGTGCTTAGTTTCTGGTAGTATGGATTTTGATATGTTTTCACTGAGCATTTCCCCTGATAGTGACTTGTTGCTTTTGATCTCTACCAGGGACTTGTTCGTAAAAGGTGACTGTTCTTTGTCCGTTTCTGGGGTGGTTGTGTCTTTCGTTCAGCAGGTGCAGGATGTGTCTTTCTGTTCAGCTACATTACCGTTTTGTTTTTCGTATTGACTGTGTGCGCTCCCACCGTAGACAAAACGAACTGGTGTAGTATAGGGTCTACTTTTGGTTGTATTGTATTCTGCTTGTTGCGCGGGTAGTGTGCAACTGCCTTTGTGTCTGCCTGTGGTGTTGGATTTCTTGTGAACTCAGTGGCATCTTCATCTGTGCTGTTTTTTCTATTATCTTTTTCTTTTTTACTTGTGATTCTGTTTCAATTATTATTTCGGTGTTTCCTGTTGACCTGATTGATTTTATTTTTAATTTGTCTTGCTTGGGGTTCATTGTTTTCTTGATGGTTTCTCTAGTGGTTCTCGCATCTTGGTTGGTTTCTGATTAAAAAAGAAAAGTGTGCTGGACTGTTTAGCTCTTGCTTGTTGATTGGTTTCCTGTACTTTGCTTTTAGGTTTTGCAATCGGACCGGCAGCCGCAACCGCTGCAAATGAGAGTGAGAGAGGTTTATTTTCTGACTTAAGTCTCTGACTTTCGGGTTTGAGTTCCGCTGTTTCTTGTTCCACTCGCTGAATGCGCTCCTGGGCATCTGGTGCGTTTTCAGTTCTGAGTTCTTCATTTTGTAGTTACTTTTCTATTCCGCGATCGGTATCTGTCACTTCGACGTTCGTACGACGTATGAAAGGAGGGCCGTGTTACGACCTTCGCCGGTGAAACATTTCTGGAGACCGAATTCAGTATTTCGGCCTTTTCTCTGTTATCTTCCGTTTCGGTGCCAGTATGGTCACTGAGTGAGTGATAGATGATTTTGCCCCACTTATGATTTTACATACGACAAAAGCCTCTTACGGTTTTTACTCGGATCCGTTGCAAAGTTTTACTTTCAAAGTCATTGAACGCTTCTCTCGTTGCTCTCCTTACGGTCATTTTCACTTCGTTCAGCTTTTGTTTGTCAGCTAAGTTTTTACTTCTCTTGAATCTGAGATGGAAGTTCTCTTTGTTTAAGTAGTAGTTTTCTAATACGGCTATTAAACCATGGTGGGTCTTTCCCATCCCTCAAGACCTTACTCTGAGCATACTTGTCTAGGGCATATTTCACAACTTCTTTGAACTTTTTCCATTTTTTTCCATATCTTTGTCGTCTTCACCGAATATTTGGCGCTCACTGCTCAAATACTGTGAAATTTGCGTCATGTCACTCTTGCTAAGACTGCTCAAGTACTGTGAAATTTGCCTGAAGTCACTCTTGCTAAACAAAAATATCTTCCTACTTTTCCGAGCATTCTTTGTAAGACCCGCTGTCACGGATGCTATTGCAGCCTTATGATAACTGATACCTTCCTCCGCGTTAACGATAAGCTCAGGTCTGTTAGTTGCCAGGAGGTCTAAGACGTTACCCTCACGAGCTGGTTGTCTATTTGCACAAAGTAATTTTCGGACAAAACATCCAGAACAATGTCACACAAATCCTTGTCTCTGGTACCAGTTTTCATAACATGACACTCCCAATCTATACTTGGCAAGTTAAAGTCACTCCCTATTACAACGGCATAATCCAGGAAATTGTTAACGATATTGTGCAAGTTCTGTGTGAAGCGCTCTACCACTAGAGGTCCTGTCCCAGGCGGTCGACAAAAGCATCCGAATATCATTAACATCACCCAGATTAATTCACAAGCGAAATCCGTGATAACCTCGCTAGATTTTGTTGAATTCCTTACTGCAATTAACACGCCGCCACCATTGGCGATTAACCTACCCTTACGATAAATATTCCAATCCGAATTTACCATTTCGTTGTCATTAACGTCGGGTTTCAACCAACATACTGTTCGTAATATAATCCGTGCATTATAAACTTCGCCGGCTGGAGTGGCCGAGCGGTTCTAGGCGCTACAGTCTGGAACCGCGTGACCGCTACGGCCGCAGGTTCGAATCGTGCATCGAGCATGGATGTGTGTGATGTCCTTAGGTTAGTTAGGTTTAAGTAGTTCTAAGTTCTAGGTTCAAATGGTTCAAATGGCTCTGAGCACTATGGGACTCAACTGCTGTGGTTATCAGTCCCCTAGAACTTAGAACTACTTAAACCTAACTAACCTAAGGACATCACACACATCCATGCCCGAGGCAGGATTCGAACCTGCGACCGTAGCAGTCGCACTAAGTTCTAGGGGACTGATGACCTCAGCAGTTAAGTCCCATAGTGCTCAGAGCCATTATAAACTTCAGTAAGCGCTACTAATTCTCGAACCTTCTCTTGGATGCTCCTGCGGTTTACTAAAATCATGTTAACCTTTTCTATCTCTGATGTGCGGCGACGAACGTTCTCTGAGGACATTGTGACTAATCGCACGTGTACTGTGTACTAGGTCAGTTGGACTCTGGACGCCATGGTGACTACACTTGATGATAGTACTGCCTCTAATTGTTTAAATAAATAGTGCATGCAAAATAAAGACGTATGTCCATCACAGGTCGAGTCCTCTTCCCACCATTTCCTAGGAAGAGGTGGCTGTCGGATGACTTAGGTTAGTGGAGGTAGCGCAAGTGCCGTTTCTTTCCCGCCATTTTCTTATGTTGGGAGAGATTGCCAAATTGGCCTATCTTCCCTCCAAAATTGAAACTTTCTCCCAGTTCCTAGGAAGAGGTGGTGGTCGAATGACTTAGGTTAGTGGTCGTAGCCCAAGTGACCTATTTTCCCGCCATTTTCTTAGGTTAGTAGAGGTGTGTTGCATTGTCCTGATGGAATTTGAACTTCCCGCCATTTTTGGGGGGAGGGGAGGGGAGGTGGGAGGGGAGGGAGGAGGAGAGGGTGTTAGGTTAGTGGAGGTAGCCCAATTGACCTGTCTTCCCGCCAAAATTCGCCATCTTGAATGACATCACGACCTCCATCTTGGATGGCGCTATCCGATAACGCCACGGCCGCCATCTTGGATAATGGTACTTGGAGTGACACCTCCCTAGCCCCCTACTTCCATCTTAAGGAAATGTCCAGTGGCACTTTTGTTTCTGCAGTTTTCATTGCGAACAATTGCGCCGACGTTCCAAAATGTCGGTGGGTGCATATCAGTGGCGAAATATCGTCTTATGATTCAAGTCTTAACTGCTACAAATCTTATGTCGGGGATGATCCTGCAGTTTGGCTGTTCAATGAGTTTCAAAAACTTTCATGGATAGTTGATAAGGCTTACAGCACCAACATTTCCATGACCAAATCGAAAGAATGAAAATTTGTACAATAACGCAGTTGACTAGCATATTTGTGGGATGCCGTTAGATAGAAAAACAGACATACCTGTCGTCTTATGCGGAAGTTCTGTGGCGCAGCCCACAATACATGCAATTTGAAGTACCAGCTACAAAGGCACATACTCATTTTCTTCCACAATTTAAGGGGGTATGACACTCACTTTCTTGCTGAGCACTTGGCTGATTTCAGCATGAAGAAAGAGCAGGCCAACGTCCTGCACCACATTGATGTGGTTAAATATTGTATTGGCTTATCAAACAAACTTATTGTGCCCCACTTAAGCATTTATGTACTATGTCATGTAATGCAATCTATTTGTTTCGACATATTGAAATTTCCTGTAATTATTATTTCATTTAAAATCCTTTGACTCTACTGCAAATGACTTCTCTTTCATCTGCAAATGTCACAAGTATAATAAGTTTAATTCTGAATGATCATTCAATTTGGTTTTCCATTTCCAGTTAGTGTGTCATGAAAAAATGAATGAATTAATATATTCATCTTAGTATTTCTTTGACAATTACGAGAATTGATATCTATGTGTCATTTATTTCCATGCAAATCTTTTAATAAGCGTACACTCATGTCATTTAACTGTGTTTCATGATTAACTTCGTTTCAATGAAAATTTAATTATCCTTCAAGTCTCAAAGATACTAACAGCAAAGATTAAAAAATAATTATGCAGGTTGTTCTGTTCATCAAATAACTTTGGCATTAAAGGTAAATGCAACAGGAAGGGGATACCCTAACACCAAAGGTAGTTGCTGTTATTGAGGTGATTTGCTTGCACATAGCAACTGTACAACCTTGTCACAAGGCCAAATAGGTTTAATCAAACTATAGCAGGCACTATGATAGCATATATTAGCAACAATTTACAATAATTTATTAATATAAATTATATGTCATGTTACTTGCATAAGGATGATGCCTGGCAATATAGCTTAAGAGTCACTTGTCCTGATCAACCTTTGAACACTTATCCTGTCATAAATACAGTGAACAATATCTAATATTGCTCATAGAATGAGCAGTTTGGCTCTTTTTGGTGATGACTGTAGATAAATCCTGATGTTGTCATGAGGCACGGTGCTAGTACTGTCAAACTAATTGTTGATACATTCTGAGCGGAGCTGTTCACCCATGTATCCAGCATTCCACGGATAGATGATTACTTGGGAACTATTTGCATAACATAAGGTGGAAGCATAACATAGCCCATGTTCTGTGTGGCCTCTATGGCATCTGAAAATAACTATGTTATGTCTCTCTGTGAATGGCTGTGTCTTTTGGCTTCTGGCAAACATGGCATCCCTCCCCTGCAGGAAGGAGGGGGGCAGCTGATGATGTTTTCTTTATTAGCTTCATGCTTCCTCGTTTTTGCTGATGTGCAATTTGTGATAAGTGCACTGATGCTGCATCCAAGGAAAACCATACCTAAAACCAGGGCAAGGAAATGGTCACTCAAGCTAATCTGCAATGTCAAGTCCATATATTCACCTGTAGGGTGAGTCATGATGTGCACCTCCAGCTGGGTGTCTTCAGTTTACTGCAACTGAAACCCACTTCTGGTAGAGAAGATGGAGATGACTGCTGACAGCAACTGCAGATCTCCATGATGGCTGGCTGCATTGAAGTCATGTAAGCCTGGTTAAGGAAACAGCCTAAGGAATCTGTCTATATATGCCTGTGTGTGGAGCAATTTCCTTTGGTTTCTGTGTCACATTGTTACACCATTATTAATTCAGACTTTGGACATTACGTTTCCAAGCTGTTACATTACCTTAGCTGGTATCCATGCTTTTCTCCATTTTTGTACATGTAATAAGTGCTTGATCATTGAGTTTGAAAAACTTTGTTGTTGATTGTTTTTAGTGCTCAGTCTGTGGATTCACATGTAGCTTATCATTGACATCAGCATACAGTATCGTCTCCATACAATATTTTACACTGGAAATTTTGCATCATGGGGAATGGTTCTGTACTGGCAAAGAAAAATTAATAATGCATTATCATTACTGTACTAAAATGTTAGCTTTATCATATGAGACATGAATGTCCTTACAAATCTTTCAGTGAGTCAAATTACCTCACAGTGAAAGAGTGTCATTTTGAAATGAGGTCTGCCATTGCATTCACGGAAAAGTTTGCACTGCCAGAGTTTGCACTGTTTCCATAAAGGTTAGAGACAGCATTTGTATCACATACTGAAATTTAGAAAATGTGTCTACAATACTCAACCATTAACTTCCTAAAAGTGGCCCAACACAGTCTATGTGTAAACATGACCAGGGTTGAAGCCTGTGACCATGGAAATTATTGCAAAGTGGTAACGTACTGGTATTTCTGGCACAAGTGGCATTTAGTCAGCGCCAAATTCATGTCTTTATCATGTTTTTGTCCATAGGAATACTCTCTGGCAATGTGTTTGATACGGACTGTGCGCCAGGCTCGTTGACTTGGCATTTGAAACACTTTGTGTTTTGACACTTTTGGATTCACCACTCCTGTCTTTCCTGATACTAAATGTATCAGAATGACATCTCTGTGGACAGTGAGAGCATGTCTCATATGCCAGTATGATTTAATTTTTTGTTGATTGATTAACTTTTAATCTGAAGGCCATTCCCATTGAATGTATAGTTTTAATTTGTATAACACAGGCTCCTTTGACACATGTTTTGGCATTGAGTTGGCATTTAATGGAAATTTTCAACAGTGTCTTGACTAATTATAGCCAAAATGAAACATATCAAGAGAAGAATTGATATTTTTATCCTGCTTGATTCATAATCTCGATAGTAAGTTTGCATTTGTATGTTGTGATGTAGACCTGCAAATTATATCAAAATCAAAGTCTGATAAAAGTAGTGTTCATTGTCATAAGCACTGAGCTGTTCAGGAAGGAACATTATTATTGGGTCGAAATATAGCCACCAATGGCTTGTACTCACAAAACTTTTGATACCAAAAATAATAGAAAGAGATTTCTTTTCGGTTTCACTATAATTCTTCTAAGCAATCATCAGTGTTTTGGATGTGGACATGATCAGCTGTTCTAAACCATGCTGTCTATATGACAAGACTATCTGAGTCCATATTCAGAAGCATCAGTTAAAAAAATTGTAGTAGGACTGTGTGTTGAGAAACATTCAACATCCAGTAAACTTTGCTTCAGTTTTTCTAATTTGCATTGGCCTTCATTGTTCTGGATTCATTTTGTTACTTTCCATAGTAGTGGTTTGTGTATGGATATGACACACAGAGTGGATTTTATATAGTAATTAATTTGGCCTAGAATAGTATGTAATTGGTAAAGATCTTTGGGAGCCAGAACGCTCTTAAGTACTTCAGTATGTAGTGGCCTAATGCCTTGTTGTGGCAGAATGTGGCCTAAATATTCAACTTCTCATTGGAAAGATATGAACTTTTCCTTGATACATATTAAACTGGCTACTTGCAAGATCTTCGATATACGTTTCAAATTATCTTACAGTATTAGGTGCTTTCCAAATTAAATTTTCTAAATATTGCTGGAACAAACTTGATGCACTGGCAATCCCAAAGGCAGTATTTTGCATCTGTGAAGACCAAATATTGTAGTTATCAGATGGGTGTGTAATGAGCATGTCACAAACGTGAGAATCAGTGTAAGACGTTTTACATTTTTTATTTTTGCACAGAAATTTGTCACTAGTGAGCTCCTATTATTATATTTTAAATACTAATATTGTTCAAAAAATGGTTCAAATGGCTCTGAGCACTATGGAACTTAACATCTGAGGTCATCAGTCCCCTAGAACTTAGAACTACTTAAACCTAACTAACCTAAGGATATCACACACATCCATGACCGAGGCAGGATTTGAACCTGTGACCGTAGCGGTCACGTGGTTCCAGATTGAAGCCCCTAGAACCGCTCGGCCACACCGGCCGGCCACAAATATTGTTGTTGTTGTTGTTGTGGTCTTCAGTCCAGAGACTGATCTGATGAAGTTCTCCATGCTACTCTATCCTGGGCAAGCTTCTTCATCTCCAAGTAACTACTGCAACCTACATCATTCTGAATCTAGTTAGTGTATTCATCTCTTGGTCTCCATTTACGATTTTTATCCTCCATACTTCCCTCCAGTACTACATTGGTGATCCCTTGATGCCTCAAAACATGTCCTACCAACCGATCCTTCTACTAGTCAAGCTGTGCCACAAATTCCTCTCCACAAATTCCTCTTCTCCCCAATTCTATTCAGTACCTCCTCATTAGTTATGTGACCTACCCATCTGATCTTCAGCATTCTTCTGTAGCACCACATTTTGAAAGCTTCTATTCTCTTTTTGTCTAAATTATTTATCATCCATTTTTCACTGCCATACATGGCTACACTCCATAGAAATACTTTTAGAAACGACTTCCTGACACTTAAATCTATACTCGATGTTAACAAATTTCTCTTCTTCAGAAACGATTTCCTTGCCATTGCCAGTCTACATTTTATATCCTCTCTACTTCGACCACCATCAGTTAATTTGCTCCCCAAATAGCTAAACACATCTACCACTTGAAATGTCTCATTTCCTGATCTAATTCACTCAGCATCACCTGATTTAATTCAACTGCGTTCCATTATCCTAGTTTTGCTTTGGTTGATGTTCTTCTTATATCCTCCTATCAAGACACTATCCATTCTGTTCAACTACTTTTCCTGGTCCTCTGCTGTCTGACAGAATTACAATGTCATCGGCAAATCTCAATGTTTTTATTTCTTCTCTGTGCATTTTAATATCTACTCCAAATTTTTCTCTTGTTTCCTTTACTACTTGCTCAATATCCAGATTGAATAACATTAGAAATAGACTACAACCCTGTCTCCTACCCTTCTCAACCACTGTCTCCCTTTCATGCCCCATGGCTCTTATAACAACCACCTGGTGTCTGTAGAAATTGTAGATAGTCTTTCATTCCCTGTATTATAGCCCTGCCACTTTCAGAATTTGAAATAGAGTATTCCAGTCAACACTGCGAAGGCTTTCTCTAAGTCTACAAATGCTGGAAACATAGGTTTGCCTTTCCTTAAAAAATCTTCTAAGGAAAGTTGTAGGGTCAGTATTGCCTCATGTGTTCCAACATTTCTGGGGAATCCAAACTGATCTTCCCCGAGGTTGGCTTCCACCAGTTTTTCCATTCTTCTGTACAGAATTTGTGTTAGTATTTTGCAACTGAGACTTATTAAACTGATAGTTCGGTAATTTTCACATGTGTCGACACCTGCTTTCTTTGGGACTGGAATTATTATATTTTTCTTGAAGTCTGAATATATTTCACCTGTCTCGCACATCTTGCTCACCAGATGATAGAGCTTTGTCATGGCTGGCTCTCCAAAGGCTATCAGTAGTTCTAATGGAATGTTATCTACTCCCGGGCCCTTATTTCCTATTAGATCTTTCAGTGCTCTGTCGTATTTCCCATTTCTTCTTCATTTGCGTCCTCTTCTATTTCCATAATATTACCCTCAAGTACATCACCCTTGTACAGACCCTCTATACACTTCTTCCACCTTTCTGCTTTCCCTTCTTTGCTTTGGACTGATTTTCCATCTGAGTTTTTGATTTTCATACAGATGATTTTCTTTTCACCAAAGGTCTCTTTAATTTTTCTGTAGGATGTATCTATCTTACACTTCATGATATATGCTTTTACATCATTACATTTGTGCTCTAGCCACCCCTGCTTAGCCATTTTGCACTTCCTGTGGAACTCATTTTTGAGACGTTTCTATTTCTTTTTGCCTGCTTCATTTACTGCATTTTTATATTTACTCTTTTCATCAATCAAATTCAATATATCTTCTGTTACCCAAGGATTTCTACTAGCCCTCGTGTTTTTACTTACTGGATCCTTTGATGCCTTCACTATTTCATCTATCAAAGCTTAACCGCTTAAACATGCACTGTTGGTCTGTTGACAATCCCCATTGGCTTCGTCCAGTGGAACGTCAGCGTCGATGGAGTGTAATCTTGTGGCGTGGGATAGTGAACCATTAGACCTTTCTTCATAGACAGCACAGTGAACGTGCACAAGTATTGCAGCCTCCCAACAGACTTTCTTCCACGGATGCTAGAAGACGTTCCTCTGCAGACTAGTTGATACCCGTGGTACCAATATGATGGCTGTCCAGCCGATACTGCACGAAATGCTACAGCATTTCTTCTCGAATTGTTTCCAAGTTATTGGACTGGATGCAGCACACCTGTATCTTGGTCGGCCCATTCCCCGGATATAACAACTGTAGACTTTTTCTGTGGGGAAAGCTGGAAGATACTGTCTTCAAGGACATACCAACTACACATGATGATATACAACGACGTGTTACTGCAACCTGCTTGAACATCTCCACAGAAATGTTAGCATGTGTGCAGCAGTCGTTCCATACCAGACTCTAAGCGTGTATTGTTGTTGCCGGTAGTCATTTTGAACACAACCTATGATGATCAGTTGTCTCGTTGCTGGTCAGAATCCACATAACTTGTGTATGCACTTGTGTGCTACCATAGGTATTGCACAAGTGTCAATGTGGGAACTTTTCAAAATGGGATATCTCGTAAACGACTCGCACTAAATGCTAAAACAAAAACCACTGACAATCTAATTTACCCTACCTTTAGTTAGTTAATAGTAGGAGGCATTGTTCCATTTCAAGAAGGGTATGTTAGCACAAAAAATACAATTTCTAAGTATTATTACAATCCGTTCTGTGAAAACCACACATCAATAGCACTTTCCATATCCGCAATATCTGCGGTGCTACGTGATTCACCCTGTATATCGAACTTGCGATTCGATGACTTATCACACGACTCTGGTGGCGCGAATGATAATAAATGATTTTACTTTGGCAAGGTAATATAGTTTATCATGTGAATAGCAATGTGTGAAAGCGTTGGAGTTTCGACTACCGATCATCTCACATGGTGAATCTAATGCTTCAGTTATGTATCTAGAAGATCATCATTGCAGTTTCTTGTTGGATAACAGATCATACGCTACAAGTGACAGCTTCTGAAATGCAGTCGACCACGAACACCTTGTACGACTACTACGGTTTCTACCGAGAAGTCTGTTACATTCTAATCACGAACTAGAATGTTTTCCAATCGGTGGACGAAACAAGGTTGTCGAAACAGACGAATCACATATAGCTACTAGGAAATACCACAGGCCGATCGTTGAAAAATGATGCTGAACCTGTTTTGGGATTTGGCGGCGTTTAAAGAAAATTCCTGAGATGCTTTATAAGTCGAATTTATTCAAGGAGGAAGAGAACATTAGTCTCTCTGATACAGCACTTTAAACTGCCGGGCACGAAAGCGATAACAGAAAGCTTTAATTCATACAACACCGTGAAGAAAGAAGGGTTTCAACACAAATTTTTGAATCATTGTGTTGAATTTGCGTCATAGGACAATCCGTCTGTTCACACACATCACATCGAACGCTTGTGGAAATCTGTGAAATCGTCGATAAAAAGAAACAGGAATCCTGTATTTCCACAACTTGAGATTGCGTGGAAAATTGTATCCTCTTGTTACTCTCCCGATATTTCTGACTGACATGGAGGGAGTGTACCCGAAAAGTATTGCTGCCAGCGGCTTATACAACACGAGGAATAGTGCGTGAAGAATACGTGGCTTACAAGTAAAGTAAGTAAAGTTACTGCTTACATTTGTAATTAATTGCAACATAGTAAACATTCGGCTTTTGCCGTTGCTCTAGTGAATGCTGTAAAATGTATCCATTTCTCGCACTAACAGAGTCACGTGGTCAATATCGAGTAGCACGTTCGATATATATCGTTACGGGTCCGTGCGTTCGATAAGCAGTAATTGTTGAGAATTACTGTGGGACACACCTGGGAACAATGACTCAAATGAGGTGTAAAATTCACAGCTATTTTACATTTGCGTAAGGTACATTCTTTTTAACGCAGGATAAACAACTTTGACTTCTTACCAGATACCAGAGATTATACAATTTATGCAATGTAATCGCAGATGACTGCTAGAACGATCTTTGGCGCAACAGTTGAAGCATTGCCTGTTATTTTTCTAACATACGACTATAGAGGTGGGATTGGTGAACAAATTAAAGCATTGACCTAAAGCCAAAAGAAGGAGCTTGTTGCATCTCATTATGGCGACAAACAACGACGATTCGGTAAGAAACATTTAGACTATAATTTTTAAGTACAACTGATTCAGTTTTTACAGTTGATAATTGTCTCGTTTGTTGCAGACTGATCGCTTCATGAGGGAGTACGCTAAAATACGAGACAAATGCGTTCGGGAGTGCATTCCCGCCACCAGATTGTATTCGGAGCTAAGACCCATAGAGGTAGGTACAAATAATGTATTTAGTAAGTTTTTTACGCATAAAAACTCTTTAGTTTCAACATTTGTTTCGATTTGCGTAATGAGTGATAGGATTGAAAGCAACATCATTATTTCTGCTGTCGCAAACAGACGTACTGCAGCACTGTTTTTATATTTACCAACTTTTGTCAACTGAATACGTTACTTAGTCACTTCAGTAATACCCACTGTGAGTCGTAATGGTTAATTATATACAACATATTCGGAACTGTTAAACGCAAACATCAAGACAAATAGGACTAGATAATTTCTAGCAATAAACGGAAGAGGTCGAGAAATGAGCGTTAGTTCTAGATCATAAAGTTCCTACTGAAAGTAATCTGATTTGGTGAAATGGCTAATCTAACGAAAAATTTAGATAATTCATAACCTTTCAAATAGGCATAATTCAGCAATTTGAGTTTGTGCTTGTATACCACCAGATAAAACAATTCAAGTATGGTAAATAATTATCTATGCTTTTGATCATTTACGGTGTTTCCTGTATTAACAACAGAGGATAAACGCGTCCAGTACCAGTAACGGAATCATTCTGTGTTATTTCGCTGTTTTCATGTGTGAACAGCGATTTTGCACTTCTCTTTACGCAGGCATTCTGTACTACTTAGTTTTTTTCATGTATGAACAGCGATCTTGCACCTCTGTTTTTCGAAAACATTTGCAAACAAACGTCTGTCAAGAATCTCAAAATCTCATGCGGTTGGGAGAAATTGTTGTTATTACACTGCATATGAAGGAATTCAGCATACAGTATCACTGGCTGTGAGAGAAAATGAAGATAATAGTTTCCTTAATAAGAAATAACATTTATAAAATGTGCAAACACATATTTACTTAAATATATTCAGTGTTTTTGACCTTCACCTACCGGTTGGTTTCTTGGGAACGCTGAGGTTTTTTCATTCTAACAATGAATAATACCTGAGATGCCATTTGTGCAACTTACATATAGTTAATGTATTCGTGACACTATGGATAGCGGTTGCTTGATTTAGCTGTAATGGAATGTGAGGAATATACTTAGATATTCTCATTTAAATAGTTAATTCATCTCTTGGTAATGGAATTTTTCTCTTGTGTCTTAAAGGATGCCAAAGTTACAGGTCTATATCCCAACTCAACACATTTCCAAAAATATCTGAGAAATAGTTTTACTAGAAATGAAACACACTATTGATAAATTTTATTTAATGTCAAATTACCAGCATGATTTCACAAAACTAAAATAGAAGAACACATCAATACATGAAATCTCAGCACAGCATTAAATTTTTACCTTATAATAATTGGCAACGATTTTGTTTTAGTCTGTCAATAGGGTGGTGGTTCTTCTGCAGCACCTGGATTTCTTGGGGGATTACATTTTACTTGGAAAAATCAGGGAAGCTTCAGGGATTTTCATTGAGTTTTTTACCTAGAATTGGAATTTAATGTTTTTTTGTTTTATAAACCACAAATTTAATATACTTCATATTTGAAAGTGAGTTAATTATGTGCATATTATTCTATAGAAATTATTTATGTTTAAAAAATGCAGTCAAACTACTGCTTGTGACCAGTGTATCTGAACTGTTACTGTGAAATGGTCCCTGCTCCCCCGCAACGTTATTTTATCAGAGACTTCTTAGAATGCCCTCTTGCTTCTCATCCCTAGAATTCTCAGGGAAATTATTTTTCAAGTTTTGAGTAGCCACTCTGTTCAAATGCTTTTATAACTGTGTTTCTTCAATTACTCCTGACTTTGTTTATGATGAAATAGTACACTGGTGAATGTCTGGAAGCCAGTTTCCAACAGGCATAATATTTTGACAAGCAAACATATTGCTGTCATTTGGTCCACTGATGAACTGAGGGCCTAGAAGCTGGTTTAGGGCTTACATATATATATATATATGGCCTGTGTGGGCTCTTAGGTAATCAGTTCATCAGTGCACCTGATGACGGTGAAGTGGTTGCTTGCGGAAGTATTGAGCTTATTGGACATTGACATCCATTCATTCACCTGTGAACTATATTGGTTTTAGCATTATTATTTATGTATACATAAGAAACCTTTTAAACAGAGAACAGTAAGCTGAAATATAAACTGAAGAAAGGTATACTAACAGTCATTATTATGTTGTCTACCTATCTGGAACAATGCTACTTCAGTACAGTATGCTACAGGATCAATCCTGGGTTTCATGTTTGTTTGAGTATACACGCAGGACATGAACATAGGGCTTGCTTCCCAGCATACTAAACTATTTACTTATTCTGGTAATTGACATTGTCAAAACTGGCTACAGCCAAAAAATAAGTACATAAATAAAATAAACCATGTTTTTCATCACTGACTGAATGGTTCAGTGAGAAGAATGTCTTCTAGAATCTACAGAAATCAATTCACACCAGTTACTGTTATATCCTTTGTAATAATGCACAGGCCCCTCATGTAACCCCTTTAGTAATAAAAATATGTCTTTGATTAGACAAATTTAATATGTGTGGTTTATTTTATCACTAAAATACAACACATCACATGAAAATACTATTCATTTTTTCTAAATAAAACAGTTGTGACATGTGTAGAAACTGTAAAAGAGGTAGTCACAAAGTTTACCATGATGTTTATGAATTTTGTACCTATCAGTTTCATGACCGCTGTTACCCAGCAGGATACGTCAGTCTGTTGGGCTGCAGTAATAATGACTTACAGATTTATGGTGACACAGTAACAAAATTCAGTTTTATTATGTGTGTTTACTGATAGCCAAATTAGGTAGAAACTATCTATTGTACTGGGTATCTGTGTCAGAAGTCACCTACACACCATACAACACGTCCCTACACACCATCCAACACACCTGACATCTTGTAACATGTATTTTATAACATTGTAGGATTAAGTTTTCAACATATTACGCAATATGAGAGTGAGTGGTTACAATGGCTGTGTTGTGTTTGGAAACAAGATTTTGACAAATCTGGTATTATTGGCTATATATGTCTTCCAGGTTCGGTGTATAAAATACTGTGTGGTTAATCGCCTACGGGAAGCAGAGAAGGCAAAGACCAAAAAATCAGGAGAATCAGAGAACAAATCTACATGTTGTGTGTCTTAATCAAAAAAGCAGTATTTAATTCAAATATACTTCACAGTTATGTCACTCTTCTGTTTGGAATAATGAGTAAAATGTATTCTCTTCAGTGTTTTAAAAAAGTGTACTACTAAAATTTGTTCCCAAAATTTTTCTATTCTATCTCTTAAATAACATAGTGAATGTGTAAGTAAATTTCTACTCAGCAGATTACAAAAGTATGTGATGTAATTATCCTTATGCATAGACCTTTCCTCATTCTCGTAGAGAAAAAAGAAATGTTCCTTCAAAATATAACATCTTGGAAAATGTAATAATTATCAATAAATGTTACTTGATATGTGTGTAAAGTTGAACAGTTTACTTTAATCTTTAAATCTACAACTACATGTTAGCATACTTTCGAAGATAAGGTATCAGGTATCAGCTATAGGAAATACCAATACTAATTATTAATAATTGATATAAGTATCATATCTTGATATCCAAAATTTAAGATGTGTAGCACTGATTCCCAAAATACGAAAAAAATACAAAGCTATTAAAGAATGAATAACATTTTAATTGTTTTCAGTTAGTTAGCATCTTATGAACACAAGGCTCATACATTTTATAATGTAGAAATAATATTTCATTTTTATATTTTTGTACAATTTTAGAATCATCTTTATATTTTTGCCTTGACTCAGCCAGATAAATCCTTCTCATGTTGTGATGTGGTCTTTTACGTTTAACTTTAAATTTTGAGGTGAGTACATGAGAGAGAAGAAAATTCTTTGGCAAACAGTGTAAAACTGTGTCCTTGTATGAAAATGGATTCATTTCTTCATACAGTCTTTTTCAGTGTAATTAATATGATCAAATGTTTTAAGGTGAAATGAATTTATCTGTGAAATACAGTTCTTTAAGGTTTGCTCCTACAATGCTTTCAGTACACTCATGTCTTACAGGCACAAGTTTAGTTTAGTGTTCATGTAGGTGGAAGTCAGGAGGTGGTGGCTAATTTGTGGTAAGGGACCAAACAGCGAGGTCATCGGTCCCATCAGATTAAGGATGGATGTGGAATGTGGATGGGAGTTGCTGTGCCCTTCCAAAGAAACCATCCTATCCTTTGCATGAAACAATTTAGGGAAAACATGCAAAACTCCAAACAAGGGTGGCCAGACAAAGGTTTGAACTGTCATCCTCCTGAATGTGAGTCTAGTGAACTAACCATTACGCTGCCTCGCTTGGTCAGGTCAGGAGGAAGTACATATGAATAACTTGAAATTTGAACAATGCATACATAATAGATGAGTCAATACATCCAACTATTTAAATACAGATGAGTACCTTTAAGGATCTTTAACCATTGACTGTAGAATCACTGTGCCATTTGTCAATGTATCTGCTCCACGTCTTGGGTAGGAGAGTTTTACAAAATGGTGAAATACAGAAATATTTTGTTTTCAATTAAAGCATAAAATATAGGTATTGCAATAAGTTAATTTGGACATTGGCCAATGAAGTTATTTTGATTAAACAATAGCAGTACATTCCTTGAATGGCTTTTTTGCTAAGCTCTGTTCGATAGAGCTGATTTCTAGCTGTGTTCTTTCCTCTCCATCTGTTTTTAAAGCCTGCCAAGAATTTTCTGGAGCCCAAGTTTTATATTTCATCTATGTCCGCATATTTCAACTATGTCAGCAAGAACCACACTATCATTCTAAAAATTCCAGTATACAGTTCTGAACAAAGGACAACTAGGACCACACACAGTAACATTGCATTATGAATGATCTGTATTCTGAGATCTGAATAATACCACTACATCAGTCAATAGTAATATTTTGAGAATTGCAAAATTTAGAGAAAAGAAAAGAACTTGTGGGCTAGGCTCTACTGAAGCTGGTGTTAGAAAATTTCAAACGTAATGAAGTTAGGGATAATATCAAATCAGCTACACACTTATCAGTAATAGCTGGTGATAAGTACTGGTGCTCATTTTTTCTTAAGAAACGTACCTGGAATGCTGGGTTGCCCAAAAGTTGCAGAATAAAATGTTACATAGCTGCACATAAAAAAGGAGTAATATTAATGAACATTTCATTAGATCTTTCGAAATAGTAAGTACGGTGTTACCACAATTCAGACTTTTGAGTCACTTTTCAACAAAAACTTTTAGAGGTGAAGGGAGCTGCGAAGTTGTAAAAAACAACATTACTGCCACATCACTAGACAAATAAGGTCGTCAGAGCTTTGAAAGAGAAACAGAGCTGTCATGTGGACAGCTTACAGACTAGAATGTTTATATAATAGCAGATAACAGATCATCCTAGGCCAAGACGCGCTTTTTCCACAAAAATATAGCGTTGGTTAGAGAAAAATTAAATAAAGGAAAATCTTATGGTATTTTAATAAGTGACGGTTTTACACAAATTTTCTCTCAGAAGACACTAGCTATATAAGCTTCAAAAATTTTATGAACAACTAAAAACTTTGACCTAATGGTCAAATTTGCGACTAGAGTAACAAACCATAGTAATAGTTATCTGGACCAAGTTGTAAGTAATAACAATTGCACAGTATCCGCAGCAAATTTAGGATTCTCAGACCACAATGCATTAATTATGCAGGTTAATGTACCGATGATCATACCTCAACCCCCCAAAAAAATTGGTGTTCAGATAGGAAAGTTCAATAAAATCAGCTGCAAATTGTATATGAGGCTCAAAGTGTATGCAGCAAATATACACATTCCTAGAAATCTTCTGCTATTATGTGAACTTCCCCCTACAAACATAAAGTATATGCAGGGACAGAAAACTCTCCAACTGGATCACCCTAGGAACCATCAGATCATCTCAGAGGGAAAGAGAACTTGTCTCCTTTAGCCAAACTAAACTTCACAATATTGGAGAATATAAGAAATACTTACTTCATATAAGCAGGTATTTAGGAATATAGTTAGTGAAGCCAAAAAGCTACAAAATGGCAACCTCCTCAAACAACTGTAAAATAAAAGCAAATGCATATGACAAATCATTAATACGAACACTGGTAGAAGAAAATGATAACCAAGTGACATTACTGTAAAAGTAAATTGAAAACTATTCTTCAGTAAAAAAGAAATAGCAGGTGAATTTAATCACAACTTCACAAAAACAGTTAATAAACTGACCTGACCACCTCAAGAACAATCGTCTCCTAAAATTAGAAGCATATTTATGCCCTAACACACTATTTTTAATGCTATCATCAGAAACTGAGGTAGAAAAAATAATTGACAGCAAAATAAAGAAAAAAAGTCGTCTACTGGACAAGACCAAATCTTTCCTTTGTAACTGCAGTAACCTTATCAGTAAACCTTTGGCTCACATAATGAACCCCTCGTTCTCGAATGGTAGTCATACAGGAAGCAAAAAATTAAAAATGAATGTAAAATCTCTTTTATTAAAACACTATTTCCACCATCCAGAATTTTTTGGAATCTGCCCTGTTATAATAAAAGTATATCAAAACAGTCATCACTTAAGCCATTTTCATGCACACCTTATGTTATCTGTAGAAATAACAGTAAATGAATTAGAAAATGGTACTGTTTCAATAGGTAAGTAATCCAGCCCACTCACACAGCACATAAGGAAAAAGATAAACTGAATGATATTATAGTTATTAGGATCTGTGTTATATAGGTAAAAATAACATTATTAATATCATAATGTCCATGTCTTCTGTTTGTAAAGAGCCTTTAATAAAATTTTGTGAAAATGCTGTATGATATTCACACTGTCTATGTTGTAATACAGTAGAGTCCCATTAATCAGAACTAATTGGGACTAGACCCTGTTCGGATTACCGATTTGTTCAGATTTGCTGGAATTATGGTGACGAGATTCTAGAATGAAGTATACCAAGCAGGTGAGTACGTACACCATTGTAACAAATGGGAACAAGTGTGGAAACAATGGATCACTCTCACTCCCTGCCCTCGTTGTTGTGCATCATTAAGACGTTTGTAGTGTCTGATGTCAGTGCACTGCCAGTTGGCTCGCAAAGTGCTTGGTTATGTTAGTTATCGATCGCTGGCACACGCAACAGTTGTATTGTAATCGTTCAGGTGTAGTGGTGTACGTATTTTCGTCATGAGTAAACGGAAACATACAACTTTAACTCTCAAAGAAAAACTGAATGCTTTGAAGCGGATAGGCAATGGTGAGAATGTATCTAAACCGAAAATGCTTTGAAGCGGATAGACAATGGTGTGAATGTATCTAAACCGGCAACGGAACTGGTTATTGGTAAAGCAACAATTTGCAATTGGAAGAAGAACCGAGTGAAGCTTGAACTGTCCTGTGCAACGACTTCGGCAGACTTCGAGACAGTCCTAGTACGATAAACTGGATGAAGATCTTTTCCTTTGGTTTAGCAGGAAAGAGAAAGGGGAACTCCTTTGAATGAAGCACTGGTTCAGGAGAAGGCTGTTTACCTGAACAAGTTAATGTGTGGTGATAAGTCTTTTAGTGTGAGTACAGTTCGGTTGGGCAGATTCATAAAACGTCATGGAATCTATGAGCTAACAATTACTGGAGAGAAGCTTTCTTCTGACCGTGATGCATCGAAGGAATACTTGGGTAAGTTTGAAAAAATGTTAAGAGAGAGAAAGTATGCTCCCCAACAAATTTATAACGCTGACGCGACTGACCTTAATGTTAGGGCATTGCCAACAAAAACCTAGCATCAAAAGCAGAGGACCATGCTCCTGGTTTTAAAACGTACAAAGATCGTATGACTTTATTAGCGTGCAACAACGCTGCTGATCCGCAAATCTGCTAGGCCCAGAGCTTTTAAGAACTGCAACATTAAGACCCTGCCCATATATTATCGCAACCAGAAAAAAAGCATGGCTGGATGGTAAGCTGTTCATAGAATGGTTTCAAGGACAGTTTGCTCCCTCTGTTCGAAGGTTTTCTAAGGAAAATCATTTGCCTCCCCATGCAATCCTTTTGACTGATAACGTGCCATCTCACCCCAGCACTGAGGAATTGTGTGATGGAGAAATTGTGGCGAAGGTTTTGCCCCCGAATTTTACACTACTTCTACAGCCGATGGACTAGGGCGTACTGCAAACATTAAAACTGATTTATACAAAACAATTTGTAAGAATGCTGATCCAAGATGCTAGCATTCCTTTAGTGGACAAAATAAAAAGACCAATGTGAAGGATGTTGTTTACTGGGCCACTGAGGCATGGTAGAGTATTTCAGAGAGTCCTCTGAGAAAATCGTGGAGAAAACTGTGGACATCTCTTGAATATCAGGAAAATCTATTTCAAAATGAAGAGAAAAGCCTACTACAAATGATACGTATAATCCCTGGATGTGAAGAAGCTAGTGAAGAAGGCATAGATGAGTGGATGGTAGCGGATGGGGCATGTGTGGAGAACCTTACTGACGCTGATTTAGTTGCTGCTGTGTCTCCAGACCAGGAAGAAGTGGACTGCTGTGACGGAAGTGACAATGAGCCTGAAAGCGACAAAGGGGAGCTAGTGCCACAGAGTGACGCAGCAGAAGCCCTTGACCTCGGGCTACGTTATTTGGAGCAACAGCTCACTGCTACACCTGCTGATTTGATGTTTTATGAGACGATGGCGCAACTATGCGTCATATACCAGGCTATCTTCATTACGCCAAAAACAATGACTGAGTTTTTGTCATATAAAAAGTAGGGATAAAATGGACGCTGTATTTTAGTAAGTTCGACAGTTTTTCTTTCATTGTTATGCATTGTTTAAACCTAATGTTTTCTTGCCAATTGTTCTAATACATGTTTACTGTATTGTTTAAATTAAAATAGTGTGTATGTACAGCAGTTTACCGTACAGTTTTCCATACTTAGACTAACATTTTTCATGTTCGGATTAATTGAGCATTCGGATTACCAGGTTTGGGATAAGCTGGACTGTGCTGTATATATTTTTGTACTGAACTATCCCATATCAGTTCTACAAGCTACTGTACTGGTTTCATCTGTAGGACAAATAACAATAAATAAATATTTCAGTACTATTGCAAAAATGTGAATATATCTAATTAACAAATTGTCCAATATTTTGCTTTTAATACAATGAATTTCTTATCATCTTATAAATTTTGATTACATATGATGTTCAGATGTGGCTTTGTATCTGAGTAAGTGTTGGACTACAAATCCAAAGACTCAGATATCAAGATTTGTCGAGGCATAAGATTTCATATTCGGAAATTTTCTTGTATATATGGGTAATATGCCAATATACTGTTTTATATGCATATCACACTGAACTTAAAAAGTTTCGCATTTGCTACCTTTGTGGGCCAGTTCTTAAGTTGGACGTTCATTGACACATACCACTTAATTAGAGACTATGATGTTCAGATCAAGCGTAGTATTGTTGACTGATTTATGTTCATTCTTAAAATGGTCACGTGTGGTTGAATGCCAATGGTAAAGTAGAACACTCCTAACGGCGCTGCAGATGCCATGATAGCTGGAGTTCGATGCATCGGTCACTGTCTCACATCTAGCAAGGAAGTATAGGTGATTTCTCGTAAGAGCTCATATAAAAATGATAGTTTGTGACTATTTTTTAAAAGAAAAAATAAATGTTTAACCCTTGAGCACACGCACTGCTTTACAGAGTACCACATGTTTAGTTTTTTGCTAGTGGCAAGACAGCTGTTTGTCAGAGATCACTGGCACGCTAACCATTCCTCTCTTCTAGTCTCGGCTATCGATCATTGTAGTTCGCTTTTCTGTGTCACTTTCTGAATGCCTGTTTTTCCGAGAATCTGTTGGCTGAACCTTGCTGGTGTTAACAGTACCCCACTCACAGGTATGCTCCCATAAATAAATGCGTATTTGTTATGTACACACAAATATGGGTTGTTATTGGCTCCAGATCCGTAGTTTGAAAGAACTGATTACTTAGTTACTTGATCAGGGAAATGACGCCAGGGCTGCGCGGAGTGGCCACGCGGTTAGAGGCGCCATGTCACTGATTGCGCGGCCCTTCCCACAGGAGGTTCGAGTCCTCACTGCAGGTGTGTTGTTCTTAGCATACGTTAGTTTAAGTAGTGTGTAAGTCTGTGAACCGATGACCTCAGCAGTTTGGTCCATTAGGGATTCACACACATTTGAACAATTGAACAGCCAACGCTATATTTTTGTGGAAAAGCTTGTCTTAGCATGGGATGATCTGTTATCTGTTTTGTAGTTCTAGGCGCTACAGTCTGGAACTGCAAGACCTCTACGGTCGCAGGTTCGAATGCTGCCTCGGGCGTGGATGTGTGTGATGTCCTTAGGTTAGTTAGGTTTAAGTAGTTCTAAGTTCTAGGGGACTGATGACCTCAGAAGTTAAGTCCCATAGTGCTCAGAGCCATTTTTGAAATGACGACGAAAGAAATATCCATAAGTTGGCAGTGGTTGTTGGAGGTATCGGTTGAATCAGATCATGAATTGCGTGGCATTGGCGGTGGTGAATACGACGAGGAGGTGGAAGTAATTGAAGGCAGTGAGCATGGCAGTGGTTCTGAACAAGATGTCCTGTCTATTATTGAAGGTGACAGTAGAGATTTGAGTGAACATGGAAATAGGAGTTACAAAGTGGAGAAAAAAGTGAATACTTCAACCAGACTAAAGCTATAAATATGATTACACCGTAGTGAAAGTGTTTCCTGGTTCTATAAGCAGTGCAGATGAACTCAGTAACAAAATTTCTGCTTTTCATAAAGTAATTAACAAGAGTATGACACATAATATTGTCACCCATAAGAAGTTGGATATACTGAAGAAAAATGAATTATCACAGGACTCTTGTAATAGAGCTGCAAAGGAGACATCACGAACTGAAAATATTGCTTTACTGGGATCTTAATATCTGATTGAAATAAAGGAAGCACATCACACTAACGCACTCAAACTGTGGAACTCAGGTGGAACAGAAGTGGAAGTTCTAAGAGCATGTGTAAGTTACAAGTGATTTTGGTTTTTACTCCGATCTGTGTGATTTGATGAGAAGAACACACGAGCTGAAGAAGCTGCCATTTCTTGCAGCCTTTTGTTTTCAATTCAAGAAATTCATACAACCTATTGATCTATGTGGTTATTGATAAGAAACTAGAGGCTTTCCGAGGGATCTGCAGTTTCATACAATACAGTCCCAAAAAGCCTGCAAAATATGGAAGCTTCTAAATATTTTTTACATGCAACTTGGTAGTATACTGTGGAAAACAAGACGATGGCCCATATCAGACTTCAGACATGCCACGTGACGTAGCTATGCGTCTGATTCCTGACAGGAACATCACATTTGATAACTGGTACACCAATTACCCTTTGGTAACAACTGTCCTCAAGAGCCAGCTCACGTTATCGGCACACTAGGAAAGGACAAAAGAGGAATACCTATTGAAATTCAGGTATGCAAAAATCGAGAAGTTGGGTCATCAAGTTTTGGATTTCACTCTAACATCATACGAGTATGTACTAAAGCAAAATGAATCCGTAATATTCCTATCCACGGTGCGTGGACTACAAATATTTGACGATAAAACAAACAAAAAAATGGTTCAAATGGCTCTGAGCACTATGAGACTTAACATATGAGGTCATCAATCCCGTATACTTAGAAGTACTTAAACCTAACTAACCTAAGGACATCACACACATCCATGCCCGAGGCAGCATTCGACCCTGTGACCGTAGCAGCAGCGCGGTACCGGACTTACGCCTCTAGAACCGCTCGACCAGCGCGGCCGGCGACGATAAAACAAGCAAGCCTGAAATAATAATAGACTACAACATGACAAGATGGGGTGTTGACAGTGTTGATCAGTTATGTGTGTTCATGAGCCTTACCATGTAGCAGACATGTACCGCACTACACGGAAAAGAATAAAGTAAGTAAACGTTAGGTGAAACACTTTGTATTAAGATTTGCTGAAACATTTTAAGTTTATCCCAGAAAAGGTTCAAATAATCAAAAATGTCCACAAAAAATATACAGTTAAAATGCTCTGTAAGTATTCTCAAAATAAACACTATTTTTCCAAAGTCTGAGATCGTGTTATGTAAATTATGTTGTGGGGTATAATATACCTCCACATATGCTCGACTAATGGAAATTTGGCGTGCCTGCTCGAAGGTTAAGTGTTACAAAATGCGATGTGACTGTTGGTGGTCGCAATTAGGCAGAATAATGATATTAGAAGATTGAGCCTAGGGGTAATGTAAAACTGAGGGACCGAACGTAGGATATTTACACATTATTAGAAGTGCCCAGGCAACTTACACACACTCTGAAACTCGTCTACCTCAGCTTCTGCGCCTCAGTATGTCCTTCTATCTTTTGACCCAGACTTTTCTCACTGCCTGTCTGTATCCTCACGAAGTTCTTATCTGTGAACGCCTTCCTTTAACTCGATGTAATGCGTCTAACAATTGCAACAAAAGAGAAAAGACATTTACGAATGTGTCTGACGCTTATGTCTGCATTGAACATGTTCTCTAATATACAGACACTACAACTGCGCTCCTCCTTCACCGTTTTCAACGCATAGAACAGGAAAAGTATTCTTAATTATGAAAAGAGTGAAAGAAGAAAAGTTCGAAAAAATTAAATTTCTATCTATTGAAAACACTGAAGGGCGCTGCAGAAAAGCTGAAAACCGTGAAAGGACGTAGGTGGGACATTGCTTATAGAAACTGCCATAATGACAATAAATGCTAAATATGTTTTCTGTAACCCAACCATAACCAGTTCAAGGCAGTACAACATGACCTCTACCACCTACCTAAATGATGCCCTGATGACAAGTCTGATTCATCATCTCATGTGGTTTTTTACATACGCTGACACTAGTGTGTACCAAAGTGTAGGGCAACTGACCATTCTATGCGACTTTTTATCATGTTTCTAGCGTTCGGTGGAGGTGTCCCTGTGCTCGTGCTAAACTCTGTGCTGTGAGACATAAGTGTTAAGCCAAGGTACGCATTTGGGGGGGTGGCTTTTGTATCCAATAGTAGTCTAAGGAATTGATTCTGTACGAGGTGACTCCTCACCAGCAGCTGTCCAGCAATAAATTGGCGTGCGATTTACTGCACTGTAGCTCGTTCACACATCGATGGAGCTGGCGACTCCTTACATTGACACCTTGTTGCCCACAACATCTGACTCTTGGCAGTGTTTTACCCGAAATCGAGGTGTTCACAGTGAACCCTTGACAAGTCATGGTGGCCTGTTAAAAGCTTAATGCGCGTTTGACCTCGAAGATAGGAGGCCTCATGATCGGGCTCCCACCATGTGGTCGAGCTAAGACTTGCTGTTAAAGAGCATCTCGCTCATCCTGCCTTCGGATGTGACGCCAGTGGCTAGTGCAAGGTCCGATGACATCCCTGTCACATGACACTTCATACTATTCGAATCGCTATGGTGAGAGGAGTGCTTTCTTCTCACCCTAGGACACATCTCAAATATAACTGTATGTAAATATTCACCTTTCTTTTACTTAAAAGGTGTTTTCCATGTTTTATATCTGCAGACAGGATTGGAGTTTTCACAGAAATCAATATGCCCGCTATTTCACGTTGTTTTGATATAATTACTAAACACGTTAACAACTGCAGACAGATCATAAGGACATGACAACAGGAAGCTATGTTTTGTTAATACCAGTGGCGTAGCGTGGTTGGAAAGGTTGGGGAGACTGCAGTTATTATAGGGAGACAAAATAGTACAATAAACAATAATTTAAACAAATGAAACAAAGCGCGTCAAATAAAACAACAACAACTACTACTATTACTACTACCACTACCACCGCCACAAATAAAAATAATAATAACTTGTTCAAGAAACGATGACAAATTTGTAGAACTCCAGCAGCAAGAGAAGAAGCACTTATATTTTCTTGTACACAAGTGCAATGCGCCTGTCTTTTCTTTCCACGAATAAGTCTGTAACTCGGTCTACAAAGATCTGATCACTGGATAGCTCTCCAAGTAGTGTCTTTTCTATTGCTAACGTGCTCAAACACGAAAGCCGGATGTTGGACATTGAATTCCTTAAATAATTCTTCACTGGTTTAAGAGCACTCATGCTTCGTTCACTGTTTGCTGTAGTTGCGGGTAGGGTCAAAACCAAACGCAGGAACTTCGTTGTTCCTTTATAAACGGAGTCTAAATCATTGTTGACAATGTACTTTAAGAGGCTTCTTGGAGACAAGTGTTTTTTCTCATCAGTGTACATGTTACACAGTTCATTTTCAAGTTGTTCTTGTTTGAAAAAAGGGTACTGTTCTATTTGAAGCAGTTACAACTTTGGGAATTCTTTTTGGTAGTTCGGGAAACACTTTTCGTTCAAAAGTTCAACAAACTGAATTTGGGGAAAGTCTTGAAACCTTCTTTCTACCTGAACAATTTGCAAATCCAGTATCTCGTAAGTTAATTGCCCTGAAAGATGTCTTTTGACTGTCACAGAATGATAAGTTGCCATTCAAACACAAGCTGCATTTAATGCATTCATCAACGAATGTTTACGTTCTTAATTGTCGTAAGTTTCTGAAAACAGTTCTTATTTCGTCATGGCAAGCAGCTATACTGACAGATTTTGACTAAAGAACATTAAAGAGATGATCAACATAAACAAAGCACCCTCTGTAGAAGCAAAGCAAGAAGACAAACGTAGGATCATCCATCCGTCGTTTCATTCCCACAGCACAGCTCAAAGATTATGGGTCCCACTGAGAGTCTGTATCATCAAATATATAATTAAAAGCACTATATATGCCTGAGAAATGATTAGATGCTGAAAATGCCCTGGAACGGAAGTTCCAGCGAGCGTTGCTTGCATGTGGCAGTTTAAATCCTGTCTCAGTTAGCAATACAGTTCGTTTTGATGATTTTCTGAAAAACGAATGGAATGCAGTAAGATCACTTACAAACATGCGTATTTGCCGCATGATTTTAGAGGCATGTTACAATACCAAATTCAATTGGTGTGCGTAACAATGAATAAACAGCGCATAGGGACAGAACTACTTCACCAATTGTTGTAGTCCTCTTTCTCTGATCGCCATTACTGAAGCGCCATCGTATGATTGACTAACCACTTTTCCTTTCACATTCCATTCTTTCAGTACTGCATGAATAATGTTTGAATGCCTTCAGCAGTTTTATCTCCAGAAACATCGTAAAATCCCACGAATCTTTCCTCAATTTTGTCTGCAATACAGTACCTGAATATTATACTCATTTGTCGCTTGCATGATATGTCTAATGTTTCATCAGCCTGAATCGAAATGAAATTGCAGTTCTGAATTTCAGATCTTATTTTCTCATTAACTGCCAGAGATATCATTTCTATTACATCATTCTGTATATCTGGAGAGGTTCCTTTAAAGGTTGAAGATGATGACAGATGGTCTCGGATTAACTGCTCTCCTTGAGCTAGTAAATCCAACAATTCCAGATAGTTACCTTTGTTGCTGGAGGACTCGTCTTCTCGATACCGACAAAAGGCTAGTTCTTGTTTGCAAAGAAATACAATTGCCTGGATAAGACGAGCCAATACTCTCCTGCTGGATGCAACTTGTTCGTTGTATTTTATTGCTGTCAGACGAGCGGCTTCAGAAAGGGCGTGTTCAATTCTACTTTTGCCCAATAACTGAAATGAGTCTTTGTTCTGCAGGTGACGTTTTGATGTCTGATGTTTTTGCGCTTCCCTGTCAAAGTTCTTTATTGCACAAATGCCCTCACTGCATCATTCCTTTTCACCACCAAACAGAAGACATATATAACAATATAATCTGTTATTAACTGCATTCGCAGTCAGCCAAGCATACTTTTCGTACCAGGCTGTCTCAAAAGTGCGTTATTGTTTGGCTTCACTTAAAACTACACTGAGTATAGGAGTAGGTCGTTTGTCCTTCAATTCGCACTTTTTTCGTACGTTAATGCAGAAAACGGCGTTTTTAATAAAAATTCTATAGGGTGTTCAGTTGCTGGCTCACTCATGTTGGCGACACAACGAAAATATGCACTAAAATCACGCAAGAATGACTATGAACAAAAACCATCACTGTTCACTTCCGTTTTAAAAGCCAGCATTAAGCGGCGGAGACTAGTCTCGATACCTGCTAGCATGTGCAGCGCACCGGCCTTCATGGAAGACGGGAAGTGGAGGGGAGCCGAGAACGCTCAGGCGCACACAGCCAGGTAAGGGAAGGGAGGCAGAGACAGAGCAATCGAGTCTCAAGCAGGCAGATACACCAATACTCAGGGTGCGGCGGCGCGGACTACAAAACTGATGTCTTCCCGCATTTAGTGCTCTTAGTAGAAAGTTGTTTACATTTCTGTTATGAATTACTATTGCATCTTTTTCAAGCACGAATACAGGGGAGACTAAGTGACTAAGTCGCAAAGTCTCCCGTGACGCTACGCCACTGGTTAATAGTACTTAATGGTTGTAAACAGTTTCAAGACTATGTAGTGCTAAATAACACCAACTGTGCTCGAAACAGAGGAAAAACGTTATCAGAGAATTTCATAATGAATGAGTTTTAATTTTAAGGGATTCGTTAGAGAAGGTAAAGACGGATGAAGGTTTATTTCTGTATGCACTAACAATATAACATAAGAATCAGCTTAATTTTTCAAGGAACTCCTCAACAGAATAGGAGTGGCCCATGAGGAAACTCTGCAGTTTTTTGTTGATAGTGCGTGGATTACTGATAAGATTTTTGAATTCTTGTGGTAGCTTATTGACAATGGATGCAACAGTATACTGCATACCTTCCTGCACAAGAGTTAAGGAAGTGCGATCCAAACGCAGGTTGGATTTCTGCCGAGAATAAATTGAGTGAAAGCTGCTCATTCTTGGTAATAATCTGATATTGTTAACAAGAAACGATAGTAAACAACATATACATTGAGAGGCCAATGTCAAAATGGCCAGACTAGTGAATAGGGGTCAACAAGAGGTTCCCGAACTTACACCACTTATTGCCTGAACTGTCCATATCTGGGCCAAAAATATCCTTTTAGAATGGGAAGAGTTAACCAAAAATATAATACCATACATCATAAGCGAATGAAAATAAACAAAGTAGACTACATTTCGTGTCGACCTGTCAGTTACTTTAGATACCAATCGAATAGTGAAAACGGCAGCCATAAGTCTTTGAACAAAATCCTGAACGTGGGCTTTCCACAACAGTTTGCTATCTATCTGAACACCTAGAAATCTGAATGTTCAGTTTCACTAATCATGTGCCCACTTTGTGAAATTAAAACAATGGGTTTTGTTGAATTGTGTGTTGGAAACTGTAAAAACTGAGTCTTACTGTGATTTAGCGTTAGTTTATTTCCTACAAGCCATGAACTTATGTCATGAACTGCACTATTTGAAACAGAGCCAACATTACACACAACATCCTTTACTAACAAGCTAGTATTATTAGCAAATAGGAATATTTTAGAGTTACCTGTAACAAAAGAGGGCACATCATTTATATAAATAAGGAACATGAGAGGCCCCAACACTGATCACTGTGGCACACCCCATTTGACCATACCCAATTCAAACACCACATCACAGCCATTCTCAACACTGTGAGTAACGACCTTTTGCTGCATTTTGTTAAAGTAAGGGGTGAACCAATTGAGAGCTACTCCCTGAATTCCGTAATGGTCCAACTTCTGGAGCAATATTTTGTGATCAATACAACCAAACGCCTTAGTTAAATAAAAAAAATATGAGTAGCGTTCGAAACCCTTTGTTTAACCCATCCAGTACCTCTCAGGGAAAAGAGAATATAGCATTTTCAGTTGTTAAACGACTTCTAAAGCCGAATGGTACATTTGATAGCAAATTATGTGATATAAAATGATCAATTATCCTTACAGACACAGCCTTTACAATAACTTTAGCAAACACTGATAACATAGAAAAAGGTCTAAAATTGTCTACATTATCCTTTTCTCCCTTTTTATAAATCGACTTTACTACTGAGTGTTTTAATCGTTCAGGAATCTGACCATTGCTAAAGGAAAAATTACAAATATGGCTAAGTACAGGGCTAAAATGTGCAGCACAGCACTTTAATATTCTGCGAGGCACACCATCATATCCATGAGAGTCCTTAGTTTTCAGTGATTTAATTATTGACTCAATCTCCCCCTTGTCTGTACCAGGGAGGAGTATTTCAGACATCAATCTAGGAAAGGCATTTGCCAAGAGAGATACATGACTCAATGTAGAAACTACATTTTTATTTGATTTACCAGCAATGCCCAGAAAATGATTGTTAAATATTGTAAATATATCCGATTTATTAGTAACAGAAATATTTTTACTATGAACTGACTTTATATCGTCGACCTTCTGCTGCTGACCAGCACTTCCTTCACAACTGACCACATGGTTTTAATTTTATCCTCTTCTATTTGAATCCCTAATAACATTTTTAAGCACCTTGCAATACTGTTTGTAATGGGCTACTGTAGCTTGATTGCGACTACTCCTAACATTATGATATAATTCTCGCTTTGTTCTAAATGATATTCTTATTACACTAGTCAGCCACCCAGGCTGCCTTTTACTGCTAGTATCCCGTTTAGAGTGTTTTAATGGAAAGCAGCACTCAAAGAGCATGAGAAATGTGTTAAGGAAAGTATTATATTTGTCGTCTATGTTATCAGCACTATAAAAACCGTGCCACTCTCGTCCCTTGACGAGTTTTAAAAGCTCACTATTGCCAATGGATTAACTTTCCTTCATAATCTGTAATTATATGTGACATTTGTTTGAGTACTAAAGCCTTTTGGTGTTAATATTTGTACATCATGGTCTGAAAGGGCTATTCACACTTTTACTAACAGAATACGTAATGAATAATGAATAAAAATATTGCCTATGACTGTGCTACTGTTCCCTTGCCCCCTAGTTGGAAAGAACACAGTCTGGATCAGATCTTATGATTTTAGGAGATCTACCAATATCCTTTTCTTGCACAGTCATATACAAAATTAATATTGAAGTCACCACATATAATTAATTTCCGGTACTTCCTATAGAGTGAATCAAGAATACTCTCTAGCTTGAGCAGAAATACTCTGAAGTCAGAGTTAGAGGAGCTGTAAGCAACAAAAATTAGAAGTTAAGTTTCACTAAATTCAATTGCTCCTGCACGACATTCAAATATCTGTTCTGTGCAGTGCCACGATACGACTGTGGACTCAAATGGAATACCGTTTTTTACATATATGGCCACCCCCCTCCCCCCCACCCGCAAGGAACTCGAAAAACAGCAGGGGTATGGAATTGTCTCGTCAGTTTCCTCGGTGACCATTGCTGTCTAACATGTTGTCAGATGGTGGACAGCTGTCGTCTGTCATATGGCCAGATGGCAGAAAAGAGGGTGTTGGTACAGCTCCATGGTCAACAACCATGGGGTCGGGACTGACCGATTGCGTCTGCTGATGGCCATTGTCCATTGGCACAGCCTCTGAAGTCGGTGTAGGAGAGAAAGGTAAAACCTCCATCGCATCGATGAGAGCGTCTGGACCAGTCTATGTCGAAGACATTCACAATGGCCATGACCTTCCTGGCCACTTGTTCAAAGTGCACAGCTGGCCATCATATATGATGACAACCTTGGAGCTGGCCACAACGAAGCAAAGAGGCACGTGTTTCCTCAGTTTAATTTTTATCTGCTGGACACCATTGAGGATGTGGTAGGTTTTGAATGATTTCCATGTTTCAGCAATGTGACTGACGATGTTGCTCTAAGGTTTAAAGATGGACACCACAACGTCTGATGAAACCTCAAATGGGAATTCTGAAACCCTCAACGTTTAGAGACCAAAATCAGCGTGATCAACCACAACAGCCCCAACATACCTTCAGAGTATTGGAACTTGATATCATTATCGTGGCGCCGCACAACGTCAGCTCTTCATTCACCATTTTTATCTGCACAATAATACTGAGGATTGAAAAATGAATTCCGAGAACATCATGTGATGGGAGACGCCTTTCGTTCCATATAAACCTTCCACTTCATATGCATTTGGTCGTTCATGATCCAAAAGAAAAATGAAGAATGTGACATTAATGAGAGGATCCAGCAGCGCTGCCATACACAGTGCTATTGACAAGATCTAGATCCAGGGTGCTATTGTTGACTCCAGTGAGAACTTTCGAAATGGAGGGTCGCTGTCTTTCAAAGACAATGAGCAATAGCGCGAATTGTACTGCAAAGAATATCGTATAGCGAATAACGTTGCTGGGTGGTGTCCTGCAGGTCGCCAGTTCAAACCAGTCATCTTTCAGCAGTGGTGAGGCGAGTACGCCTTGTTTGGGTCTTGCATGTTGTGCTGTTTGCGAGCTAGCGTGCGTTTCTATACTTCCATGTAGCAGCTTCTCTTAGGGTCCAATTTCATGGCATTTTTCTATGCCCCTCCCGTTACAGCTTTTGCAGTCATCTGGCAGGTCTTCTGCTTCCTTGGACAAGAAGCTCCCATCGTCGATCTGTACCGCAGAACCGCAGCAGGGTTTCATACGGAGGACACAGATGATGCCTTTGTGCTTTTGTCTTCCTGATGAAGGGCTATAATCCTCGATTTCATATGTGATGTCCGACAAGCGACAAAGGATATGATATGGCACAAAGTAGCGCTTTTGTAACTTGTCTGATAGTACCACTTTCTGCACAGGCCTAAAAATTCATATCAACTCCCCATGAATATCTCACAGGGCAGTGCTTTGCTTTATAGCCCTTTCGTTCCTTTTCCTGTGTATGCAGAGTCCATATGTGAGCCAGATGCCTTGCTTCTTTGGTACCGACGATATGGCCTTACACATATTCTACATGCAAATCGTCTGGTTGAAACAGGAACAGTGTATCCTCTGAAGTTTAAGTTTCACTCTCTTGAGTGTAGAGCTGTTGTGTTTTGCTTTGCTTAGTTGTATGTGAATGTCACGACTGGAAGTATTGTATCCCAATGTCTTTGTTCAACATCGAGTGGATATTTGCTATGTCTTACTGAAACGTTCTGTGCGTTCATTTGTCTATGGGTGGTAGACAGTTGTCATCCTGCGGGTCATGTTGTTACATAACGTTACTTCTGATAATAGACTAGACTGAGTATCCTTTCTACACTCACACGTCATCACACAAGGTCCTTTGTGCCTTATAATGGTTTTATCTACAATGATCTTAGTAATTTCTGGAGCTTTGGCAGTTGACACCACCCTAGTGATGAGATATTCGATGCAGACAGAAATCCATCGATTCCAGGTTATTGACTTTAGGAACCTCCCCAGAAGGTCGATTCGAATTTGCTGCAATGGCACTGCTGCAAGTGAAATTGGTACCCCAAATGTAATTGTGGCAAGGGCATCCATCACTGACTTTCCTTACAGTGAGTCACATAGTGTCTAAGTGATTGGTACAGACCTGACCAATGATGCCTGTGTCTGATTCTGTCTAGAGTTTTATCGAATACCAGACAACCAGATTCTCGACGAGCATCATGGATATACTTCAGCACAGTTGGCCATAGATGAGATGGGATGATGTGTACCCATTTCTGCAACATTGGATCATAGTTCCCCCTACATAATGTTCAGTTTATTAATTGGAGTCTTTCTTTGGTTGGTGCCTGCTTCTTCAAGCCTCCTATCATGGGGTAGGGCTCGTCCTAAAGGTGAAGAGGGCCGTGGACCATCAAAAAGTTTGTGATATATTTTTTTCAGTTTTATATTAAATTGTTTAAGTTTGACATGATTGTGGCGTAGTGCAACTGACAGAAACCTGATGTAATTAGGCCCAGTTCTCTGTGCTGCAGACACACATTAGTCACGTCATTCCAAATTGATGAACCAGTTTTTCTTTCCCCATTCCACTTATCAAAAGCCAAGAGCCAGTGGCAAGTACCCCTTAGCCCTGTACTCCCTCTGCATTCCCTCCCCTCAACCGTCCCTCACACTAAACGTGCTGTGGGGCCACTGACAGACGGCCCTTACTATTCCCCACACCCCCAGCTTCTAAAACTGCAGTTGCAGTGATGTGACCAAGCTGTATCCTTTCCCCCTGCCTTGGCCCTCGCCCTAGTGCAGACTACGACCAGTTCGAATGGACCAAGTGGATGACCCACCTCACCCATAACCCTCTTACCCTGCAGCCCTGCGAACCCCTCTGTCCCTGCCACATTCCCGCTCTCCTCCCCTTGCCCACCTGCCCACAAGTCTTTACAGCGTTTGGGGTCAGCCACCTCGGATCCACAGCCCCTAACTCTACTTGCCGTCACATGCCTTACTGCATTCCTTTCCCCTGCTACTGCCAATTATCAACGAAGAAGGCAAACAACAGTGAACGGGGCCATCTTTTAGTAGTGTCGTTTATTAAGGTGATGTGTGGTTCAAACTCGAGTGTTCGTACGGTGATTTTAAAATGAATAAAGTAGAAACTTTGCTTAAAACGTCCTTTCATTTATTATGTATGGAAGAGAAGCTTGAAATCAAGCAGTTAGAGAGAACTTTCTACCAAAGGTTCTTTAAAACGTCTTGATTAACAGTGAGTTAAGAGAAACAAATATTATTTGGATTCATTTGTGTGTTATTTGATGGTGAAGGATTATGGATAACAGGCGGCTGAAAGGATCTAAAGCGTGTAAGTGAACCAATTAAGAAACATAAAGAGACTACATTTAAAAATGCATGTGAATACAAATTTTTTTTCACAATTAATATTGCTGTCCAGACTGAATTGTCATATAAAATGTCAGTTCAGAAACGTAATGAATTAGTTACGAACAATAGACACATATAAAAAGAATAATAGAGTGCTTAATGTTTTGTGGAACTCCTGAGTTAGCTCTAAGGTTTCACAATGAAGAATGAGAGTCAACAAACCGTTGGGGTGTCTTAGATTTGTTGTATCTTGAGGAAATCTTGACAGCGTGTTAGATGACCACTTAAGCTGTTCTAGTAGCTCTGTATGTAGGCCTAAATATATGTCACACATGGTACAAAATGAACTTTCAGACTGTATATACCAAGTTTGCACTGAAGAACTGATTTAAGGCGTTAATATTGCCACTTTCGTCACTGTGCAGGCAGATGAAACAACAGATATTACGTGCAGAAGACAGTTTGTCATTATAGAGTAGATCGGGGGAAGATGCCCTACTTAAGGTTTGGAGGATCAAAAGGCGAGTTAAAATTGAAGATTTAGGATCAGCAGTGAAATATTGTTCACTGATGAGATTTTTGTATGTAAAGGCCAGTTGGTGTTTGGAAACCATTAGTAATTATATGCATATTTAATTTTTTTTTTATGAACAGTGTCGTGTAGGCATCTCACCCCAGGCATCAGGGTGAGATGACAATTATATTGCAAGGAGATTTCAGCACTAATTTTGTGCATTTATGATACAACATAGCTACATAAGTAATTCAGAAAGCAAATTTATTACGTTTGTAAGGAACAGAATACAAAACAAATATATAAATACAGTTAAGAATCAGCAAATGACAAGAAAGCATCCAAATGAAATCAGTATTCATTTCACAGTTATTGCACATGTTCTCTTCCTCTGTACAGGTTTCATGCAACCATATATTGCAAATGACACACTGAATCCAATCCACCTTAGGTCCATTTTTATCACAGTAATTCTTGGCACACTCAGCACGATAATCACAATCATTTGCAGAGTTACTTGGTTTGCTAAACTTAGACCGACCTGGAATTGATTTTTTGCTTGTAATTCGCTGTGACCTAGCTCTTGCTGCTTCTTTTCGACTCCCTCCTGTGAGAACTTCAGCGGATTTCTTCCTGCACTTAGATGGTAATGCATACTAGATAGGCATAGGAGGAATTTCTTCAAACGATGTACTGGAATCAGCTCATTATCAACCTGTGTTTCAGGTCTTCTATTGCCTTTCTGTGGGGGAACAACCTGACCACATCCTCTACAGTCAGTGTTATATGCTTCATTCTTGTCTGCCCACACCAGTAGCAACCAGATCAGAAATTTAAAATGCCTCCTCTGGAATTCTTTCCTGGTTGTATGGGTACAAGCCACAAGCTTCAAATCCAGATTGAGCATTGGATGCAACTGAAGCTTTCTTCCAGGCTTCGCTGAGGAAGACTGGGAACTGGACTTTGTGTCCAGGATGACACAATGTCCAGTTTCGCATTGTCCTGTAAAAAGCTTGCTTCAGTGATTTGAAAACACACCTGTCAAGAGGCTGCAGGTAGTGTGTTGATTGCGGAGGTAAATAAATCATGATCACATCATTTTCTGTTGCAAGATTAAGCATATCTGGATCAGTAGAATGTGAATACGCCCATCGAGAAACAGAACTACTTTCCCTTGTTGTTTTCTGGGACTAAAGTGGTCTTTCATCCAACTCATGAATATATCAGAGTTGACATACCTTGATCTCTCATTCATTAATACAATCGAATCATTCGGAAGTCCATCCCCCCATTGAGACTTCTTTCTTTTACCATTTAAAATGCGCGCTGCAGAAATGAAGTTGCCTTCAGCATTGCAGCAAGTGATTACCGTTATGGTTTCCCCCTCTTTGGGGGACTTACATAATACAGAGAAGAAGAATCTTTTTCTGTTATCACTTTGTCTGGCCTAGGATTCATCTGAAATCCAGTTTCGTGTATGCTGTACAGGGGCACAGGCTTATCCAGTAAATAATTTGCTGTTAAGACATCCAGAACTAAAGAAAAATATGCTGCAATAGCTTCTCTATTCATTCCCACAGGCCTATCAATAGAGAGACCTTGTAGCTTCTTCATAGCTAGCTGTGGGTTACGTTCCAGAAAGGACTGTAGCCACTCCCAACCTGCCATTTGATTTTCTTTAGAAAATCTATGGGGAATTCCATTTCTTTCCGCAAACTGGAATACCAGCCTATGAAGAGTTTCTCCAGTTGATGGAAATCCACACATTTTCAACTGTCTTATGTAAGTGAGCAATTATTTTTCATTCTCTTCACAAAGGCTACTTATAAATAATAACAACAATTAAAATGTGATAGTTATTCATCACTGAGAATAGTTTGAGGAATTAAAAAAGCGTAAGTCAATCATTAATTTTTAGGTGAATTAATATTTCAGTTAGAAATTATTCTCATTTTGCTCCATAATCAAAGAAAACATTATAATTAATAGAATACTGCTTACTTTGTGAGCCAGTGCCATGCTTCCTTTCATCTTTCTTCACCGGATGTAGTTTCAGAGTTCTATATGGGCTCCCACATTCTCGGGAAGCTCTGAAACAATTCATTCCTCCAGTTCTTACATGTTCGATAGCCATTTGTAGGAATTCTTCAGACCACTGACCCCTGTTTGATGTTCTAACATACGTTCGAGGCATTTCCTACGAAAAGAATGTCTGTGTACCTGAGGGATACGAGTCGGCATCTTACACCGAGAAAACAGTGGTGTCTCTTCTGAGGATCGGGCAGAGATGCCACTTACCGTGTCTGGCACAACATGGCCGTTGTGAGGCAACGGCAGATGGAAACTTGAACTACAAGGTATCTTCTACACTCAACATGTGCAGCATTTGGCTCCACTACATTATTCAGACGCTGGTACGCTCTTGAAAATAGTTGCGCACTATTAAGAAGGCGTCAGTTTTCGCTCTTACCTTGTATTTGTTGCTTCCAAAGCGGAGAAACAATTACCAAAGCGATACATGGAGCTGCTTTCCCCCCATACTAGAGGTGGCAAAAAATAACGTAACTGATGGAAATAACCGGTTACTGAGCAGTAACGGTTACTGCGATAACCGTTCCTCTGATACAGGCAGTTATTTCAATAACTGTCTAATGTCAACAGTGCCTCGCGCCATCTGTTGACCCAAGATCGTACTACGCTTTCCCGTCAATTCATCGGAGATCTGGCTAGGAACTAAGGAGATGTTAGACCATTTGGAAGGCGTTCTATAGGCCGTGGGAATAACTGTGAGTCTGCACGCCATCTGTTGATAAGAACTGTGTACTATTTCGTGCGTCTTCGTTACTTTTAGCACTAACAATTAAATAAAGTTAATGTCCGAGCGGTGGCTGATAGGAGCTGCAGTACAGGCATTAACAAGTACGGTCGTTCCCTTAAGCCACCACCTAATATGTCAATTCAGCTTGGATGGGTAGTATAAAGAGAGGTACCATAAGGAATTCGAGCGACTATGGAAATAACTGTCAGAGATCGGTATTTTCCTCTGGCAGTTATCGTTATTGGCTCACAGTTCTCGCTCTCTGGCAGTTATCAGGCTACCATTACAGGTAACCTGGAAGTTGGTAACAGAATAACTGTGTGTCTGCGTTTCTGACACAGTGACTCCAGTCTTAGAGCCCGGCGATATTTCAGAGACGATAAAGTGCGCGTCATTTATGTTGGCGGCCGAGTTTAGGTTCGTTCTGCGCATCTGACGTCACAAAACACAGTCAGCCAATGAACAGAGAACGATGTTGCCAGATCTCGACTGCAGTGCAGAGCACGGACGAGTGTCTTCAGCTTTAGAAACGTTCAGTCAAAAATAAAGTAATAGAACAAAAGCAATGTCTTGATAGCAGACTTTCTTTTATAGAAAGTTTGGAAAAAAGCATTCTTTATACCAATTACTTCATATTCTATTAATTAATTAAACCAAACAAGCAATAAGACTCCTAATTCAGGCGATAGCAAGGAAAGGTGTTTGTATCAATCTCACGAACTGCTTTTTCGCAATAAAGGACAGCGGTAATTGTTTATTTCCTATTGTACTTCGACGAAGCGTGAATAATTCATAGTCATACCAACAGTGTTTGGTAGTATTTTGCGTGATGTGTTAGAGTCCTCATGGAGCCATTCTATCAAATGAGTTGCGTTAGCGTAATGGTTAAGGTGTTGGACTGCAAAACGAGAGGTCAAGAGTCCAAACTTGTGCTGTGCTTAATATTTTCTTTATTTAAAAATAATATTGAAGTGCTGTACTTCACGAATTTTATTCGTTTGAATGCAATTTTTGGAAATTTCTAGTGCTTTGTCTCTTCATTAACCCTTTCGCTGCTGCAGACACGTGCTCCCCGCATTCCGAAGTGCTTTAAAATAAAGCCAAATGCGCCCAGTGTAAATAAAACTTTTATTACAGTCGCGAAAGACGGAATATTTCTCAATATTACATATGACACCTATGTGGTACTTAAATTAAATGAGGTATTGTTATACAGTAAATTTTATATGAAATTTAGGTATCTTGTCCACATTTTATTCTCAACATTGTGCAACTAAAATCGACCATACAGAAAGTATACGCTATGGACTTTTACCTCTGCAAATTCTTCAAAATTTCGTGCAATGGTTTACTACATTTAATGCAGCACAATAACTGCGTTGAACATCGAAACAAAATTAAATCATTTAAGGGGGGGAAGGTATCAGTCAAGAAGACGTGTAAAAATCAAATTTTTGGGCCAAATAGTTTTTGTGAAATCGAATGATAGGTGTATCAAAGCAGTGGGAACACCATGTGTCTACACAGGCGAGCAGTGCAGTGATGACAAAATCGCACATAGCGCGGAATGGAGGGAGCATGTCTTTGTAGCAGCGAAAGGGATAATGCGGCCGTGGTGGCTTTACTTCATGAACTGCGCGCTCCCCCCTAAACGTAAGCTCGCAAACTATGCTATACTATGGCGCTGCTTCTCTTGGCGTGTGCGTCGTGTGCAACTGGCAACGCAGCAATCTCCCGCGTCTGGGCGGGCATGCGCGAGCCGCCAAGATAAAGGAATTGAACAATAGTTACTGGAGCGAACAAATATTTATGTACTTCTTCGGAAATAGCCGCTGGCCATCGCGAATGACAAATAACATTTCAGAAAGTATAACATAATACAGTTGAATATAATAATTATTATCCTCATCATTTGTCAGGAGATTGTCAAAATATGTGAATATATTACAGTAACTGCTAATATTTACAGAACCGATACACTGTCAGAATAAAACACAGTTACGCACTTTTAATAAATTTATCATAGACAGAATACCCAATCTTGACTGTTGCAACCAAGTGCTGTCAAAACTGAAATATAGCAGAATTTTCACCTAAGCTGGTCTATCAGTCTCTGTTACGATATTCATCTACAGAGTAGAAGGAGCGGTCAATGGAAGCGTCCGACTCCACCCATCTCATCTGCTTCGACGTAAAAAGGTGTTGTGGTGTGTGAATGTCATTACGGCGTGGCGTTTATGAACTGGTTTGTGTGTGTGTGTGTGTGTGGAGGGCGGGGGGGGGGGGGCTGGCCGTTCTAGTTTGCAGTGCCGGAATTTGCTGGTGGTAATTAATATTTTTTTTTTCTAGCTGTGATGTTTTGTGTATTTATGGAGTATTGAATGTGATTTAATTTATGTAGGGATGATTGATTTGTGAACTTTTGGGATTGTGGTTTTATTTTTCGCAGTTGTAGGTGTTGGTTTTATGGGATCAGTAGCTGTGGTGGACCTATATAGGTCACCGGAAATGACCGATTCCCATTTTCATAGTTGTACGTGTTGATGTTTTGGTATCGTCACCTGAGGTTTACCTATGTAGGTCAAGGAAAATGTCCGATTACAATTTTCGTGCTTTTAGTTGTGGGTATTGGTGTTTTGGTATGGTCACCTATGGTTGACCTATAGTGTTCAAGGGAAGTGTCCGATTCCTGCAGATTTTTGTTGTTGTAGCAGAATACTGTATTTTTTTCTGTTTGTTCTTCATTTTGTGTTTTGGGATCATTATGTGTTTTTTTTTTACTAGCTTGTCCTCACCTTAAAACCCCCAACTTCCCACAGTTGTCCCGTTGGTTTAATTGTATTTTTGGTAGAAGATGTTATTGTATTATTTATATGTATCTTCGTGTTCGTTGCCATGTGTATCTAGTGACGTCATAGACACGCTTAAAATAGCCATTTTCGGCTTATTGATAATGGGTGGACTCAGACACTTCTGCATCATAAAGTCTTTCAAACACAGTGTAAACCGTGCTTTATCTGAAACCAAGTTTTTAATGGTTGCTGACTTGCTGGCAGTTTATTGGAAATGCATGTTCCTGAATATTGGACCAAGGTAAGTGATTTTAGGTCCTTGTGTAGATTGCTGTTCCTATTTCTAGTTCTGATATTATGTATTGAGCTATTGGGTGTAAATACTTGTAACAAATTTCATTAAGGAATAAATATACTAGGAAGCAGTGGTTATAATACAAAGTTCCTTGAATAGGTTCCTACATGATGTTCTTGAATTTATACCACAAACAGTTTTTATTGCACGCTTTTACATGCGAAAAACTTTTGCTACGTTTCATGAGTTACCACAGAATATGCTCCCTTATGAAATAATGGAGTGAAAAAATGTGGTATGCCCTTCCCAACTGAATTTATTATCGCGTTGTAGTCCCAGAAATGTAACACTGTTAACCTTTTCGATCTGCATGTCTTCATATGTTATAAACATGTTGTAGCTGAAGAAATCGAGCAGTTTCCAAATCTCACATAAAACTTGGATTAGCGTACTCACACTTTCCCCAGTACGACTATCTTTTACAGCACAGGAGTAAACGAATCTGTCACATTACGTAGATTTTTTGTTGTATTACAAGGCTGTACACTTTATTCTATTATGTGAGCAGAACAAGAAATTAAGCTTCGAATTTAACCTACAGTACTCAGTTTACATATTACTTCATACTTAAAAACGCACGTTGTTAACATTTTACTTAAACAGTGCTGTGGCGAAGTTCCGCGTACTTTAGCTGCAACTGCGAAGATAATATTTCTAATAGCGACCGATAACCTACAATCATATAATATGAAACACTAATAATCGTTCTAACATCAACTAAAATGTACCCGGAGTTAATAAGCTAAGGTTATGACACGATTCGTACGACATTCCTGCCATTTCACACTACTCGCAGTTATACTGATAACTAAACTGATGGATTCCAACTATGTCGTTATTTAACTGTACCCCTCGGAGTATTCAGTATTCGCTAGCGAAAAATAACTTGGCAGTTATTAGTAACCGGTAACAATAACGGTTAACAAAGAATAACTGGAACTGTGATAACGGTTACTCCAGAATAACCGTTTGGCCCACCTCTACCCCATACTGCAGCTAGCGATTGCCGTGCAGGTTGTTGTCGCGATATGTTGAGAGCCGGCGGAAATGACAGCGTGAGGCATCTCATCCCGATACGCATCTGCCCCCGATCTACTCTACTGCATTATATTAAGGAGAAGAAACATGTTGAAAGCTATTTTCCTTTGAAAATGTCACTGATAGGATAGCATGTGGGTTTAGTGAGGTCCTAAAAAGAAGTCTGGAACCAAAAAATTTTCAAAAAAATTCATTGCTCAGGCATACGATGGCGTCCCAGTAATGAGCGGCAGTCATAATGGTGTACAGACAGATGCAGAGTACTTTTCCATATGGCAAATGTGTCCACTGTTATGCACACCAAATGAATTTGGTTATTCAGAATGACTGTAGTAAAAACATAAAGTCTGTTGTGTTGCTCTTCGCAAATATTTTTATATTTATAACGTTTTTCTCTTCATCGTTTAAGCGAATTAATTAATTATGGGCACTCTGCAACAAGAGAATTTGTTCACTCAATTCAACTAGATGAAACTTCCAATCTCACATGGTAACTAATGTTCAAGACAACAAATTACACGTATTGAAATGTTTGGTAAGACTGCGGAAGAAGATTCTTCGGATGATATTACAATAAGAAAAGCACTTGCTTTAAGAAATTTATGTCCCAATCCAGACGTTTTGTTCCTTCTAAATTTTTTCTACGACATTATGAAACAAATTGCTACTTTGTTAAAACAGTTCATATACAGAGTGCAGATGCTGTTACTATATATAATGCATTATTTCATTTGCAGTCAGCTGTTTCTGAAATAAGAAACAACACTAAAACGTATCAAGTTATTGAAGATGAATGTTTCGCTCCTTCAACAAAACGTTCCATATATAGCACTGAACCTAATGACAGCAGATGCCAAAGAAGTGTGTGACATTGTGACCAATCAACTGAAAGGAAGATTTCAAAACTGTCATGTACTCAGCAGTTTCGAAACTATTGATCCAAAAAAGTTTGCTTCTTTCAAAGAACATTTCCCAAGCACTTTAGTCAATAAATCTTATTAAATTACGTTCACTTCATTTTCCATGATAAACTGAAAAATGAACCTGTTGTGTTGGCAGAAGAGCCAACACAGTGATACTAGTGGAGGCCGAAATGCACACGCAGGCAGGCGTGAGGAGGGAAGAACTATACTGACGTGAGGTCTGAAACATGACAAGGAATTAGAATTCAGAAAGTGGACGTAATTAGTTTGATACTTAACTTTAATCCATTAATGATGAACGTCGCTCTTGACGGTACATGATTCACAATATCAATATCAATAGTAACTGAATATGGCGCCTTGCTAGGTCGTAGCAAATGACGTAGCTGAAGGCTATGCTAAACTGTCGTCTCGGCAAATGAGAGCGTGTGTAGACAGTGAACCATCACTAGCAAAGTCGGCTGTACAACTGGGGCGAGTGCTAGGGAGTCTCTCTAAACTAGATCTGCCGTGTGGCGGCGCTCGGTCTGCAATCACTGATAGTGGCGACACGCGGGTCCGACGTATACTAACGGAACGCGGCCGATTTCAAGGCTACCACCTAGCAAGTGTGGTGTCTCGCGGTGTCACCACAGAACCGTCAGTTATTTATCGCAAGACACAATTAAAAGGATTACATCGGTTAGTGAGCTGTTCACATTTCTTGTGAGACATTCCTATGAAGAATCGTTCACTGAAATGCACAAACCATTGTAAATTGCGCTAACAACACCTGTTTCAACAGCAGAAGCAGCAGGTCGCAGTTTCAGCTCTTTAAAATGAATAAAATCTTCTTCGGGAACAGTTTGGATCAGTAAAGGTGGAACTCACTGGCTGTTTGTTCCATTCATAAGGAGGAAATCAGTGAAATTTGAAACTTCAGCAAGAGAGTAAGTCACATGTAACCAGGCAGAAGAATAGTAGTGCACATCTACTGTATAAGTAACCTGCCAGGAAGAGACCTCATTACTTAACGTTCTAGTTGGGTAAAATACTCGTGAAACCACACCTATCCAACATTTCTCCCAGCATTTTTGCCTCTGACCATAAGGAAAATCCAGAACGATCCCTATATTGGCTCTCTGGTGCATTCCCGGTGGGGAAGAAGTTACATACTTCCTCCCAGAGTTAGACCATTTTTCTATTTGTACCACAATCAGACTACAGAAACACAACTAGAGTAAGTATGAACATCAGCCGAAGGAGAACTTGCGAACTTCGGTTTGAACACAAACAGCTCCAAACCCCTGAAGTTATTCAATAAACTGTTTCACCAATGCATGGTAAACCAAGACCAGACCGACTAAAAATTACACACACACACAAACACACACACACACACACACACACACACACACACACAAATGGTAAGTTTACATCTGTATATATTTTGTATTTTATTATTAGCTGCAGTATTTCGCGAATTATCTTTATAACCACATATTTACGATATTTCCGAATATGTTTAAGCAGTATGGCGTAAATGAAGGTTATATATAATGAACACTTCAGAACAAATCCATTATAAAGTTTACTAACATTTTATTTGGCCCCCACCAACGAAAATGAGTAACAGCCGCCACTGGCTTCTATGGTTTTCAGCAGTGCTGGATGTTCCCTTTATACACCAGTAATGTCATTTCTTGGGGCGATGACTAAGATCTTGTACTCGCTGCTGTGTTCGGCAAAAGGATCCTTCAAAGTCACTCAATGTCCTCCTATTGACAATCGTTTTTGCATGCCACTGTGACATTGCACTCCTAAAGCGACAGTGCCTAACTTGACAGTCGACATGATGGATACTTCAGGCTAGTCAGCCAACAAAGAAAATCGTGGGACATGACAATAGTGAACGATTCGCAAAATAAATATGGCGTGAATTTGTTGATGGCCCAAATAACTGCGAGGCACACTTTCTCAGTTGAAGACTAGTTTATCTTGGATTTTAAGAGTACTCTTGAAGCAGACACTATAACCTTTTCAGCATCTTTCTGAATTTGTACTAGAGCTGCACTTGTTACATAACCACCACCATCAGCATGAATTTCTGTTCCAGCATTCTCGACATACAACGCTAGAAATGAATGAGATTTAAGCGTCTCCGTAAGGACGACGAAAGTATTTCTTGCGCAGTGTCCCAGGAAAATTTGGTATCTCCTTGTAGTAGTTCTTGCAACAGAAGTGCTTTGATACAGAAGTCTATTGTGAATCGCCAGAAATACGAGTACATTCTGAGAAATCTTCTCAAGTCACGAATCACCTGAAGAGTTGGAACACCTGTGACTGCTCTTATTTTCCTCTGGATTGAGACGGACGCCATCGCCATTATTAGGTGGCCCAAGATTTTTTTATTTCTTGGGTGACGAAGAACCACTTTTTCGGTTTCACTCAGAGCTGTAGTCTGAACACACTTCTACATGTTTGTCAGTTTGGCTTACATGATTTTTTTAATGTTTTCGAAAAAGTGAAAGTGTCATGCAGATACCAAAGACATGTTGTCCATTTAAATTTTTGAAGCAGGTTATCCATTGTACATTCAAACGTGGCTAGAGCGTAACTTGGTCCGTCTTTCCTCCAATCCGTACTTGGAAGCACCCGAAAATTCGCCGCAGAATGACTAACACCCACCAACGTGTTCCTCAGGCCTGATCCTACTAGCGGTTCGATAGTAGCTTCCACCTCCCAGTCGTCTGTAATAGCAGCTGAGTACGATTCTTTATCGATGACACTAAGCTGGCCTTCCTTTACTGGTCATATCTTTAGGGATGAGTTGTGGGCGCTTATGACAATTAGTAATCCGGAGTTCTCCTTAATCACCTACAGTGGCCATCGTTGTCGCAGGAATATGGATTTCTTTTGCGTGCCGGAGTAGCTCTCTGCAATTGGCAAAAGTTTCACTGTTTAACACAGCATCTCGACTGATGTGTGCAACCCGTCTCGCTAATGATGGTGGGCTAACAACGTCTCATTTCTCAAACAACCATATAGAGCATTCTTTAATATGTGTGTCTGTAGGAACAGCATCTTCAGAGTGTAGCAATCATTTTGCACAGTTTGTGCAATGATTTTACACAAGTTTGCAAATGATACGAAAGTAACTTCCCGATAAGCTGGAGACTAGAAACTTGCAACTTAGCTCAGCAGTGGATGACAATGCTATATTAACTCGCTTTCTTGTCCGGTGTGTGCCGGAGCGTGCTTTGTGTACCACCGCTGTTTTCTCCTTTTCCTGTTCCAGTCGTGAATATTTTGCGCTAAGAACGATTCCTAGTAAGCCTGTGTGTGAGCTCGATTCTCTCTTTCACCTTCACGGTGTTTTCGTAAGATATACGTGGGAGGAAGTGGTTGACTCATGTTAAGAGAAACTGAAATAAAACTGAAATTAGCACATGTCTCTGTTTGTAACCTCATCAGATCGTCTGAAATCGATCGAAAAGTTTCTGACATACAAGTCTTAAAAGCAGATATAATTGTTTCAATAAATTTTTTTTTAATATAACACGTTTTTAAACGCACTGTAAAGTATAAGATAATTCCTCCTAGCCCCACACAGATTCCTAACCCCATACAGATACTCCTGACAATTTGTGATTGTGAAATTTTAGGAGCTATCACAGTACTGACAAAATCTGAAACGAAAACCGTGGAGAATATGCAGTAGATAGTGGTAAGGTGTGTAGAGAGTACCTATCGTTGAGAAAAGTGAAATGCAATCCCCATTTTTCGTTTCAGGTTTTACAAGTATTGTCACATCTATTAAAAATTCACCAGCAAAAATTTTTAGGAATATCCGTATGGTGTTAGGAATCTGTATGGGGCTAGGAGAAAATATTTTAAACTTTTTAGTCTGTTTTATAAACGGGTTACATTAAAAAGTTCTTTTTTCCAAATAATTTCTTAATTAGGACTGTATCTGACCAAAGCTTGGAATTCGGCTTACAGGTTGCTTACTTAACTTGTGTTACTTTCTGCATCATCTCTTGATTACTGCAACCCTCGTCAGAGACTATAAGTCCTAGATATTTATACTACTAGTCTAAGATATTCTACTTAGTAGAATATAGCCAAATTTAAACAGTGCAACGACAAACTGTTGTGGAATACGGTTTAAAAATTCGCAGTAATTACATTTTTATCTCTGCGTGGCTCCAGCTTACGTTGATATAAAAATTTCAGTCACATACATACAAACCTGTCACACTCTCCTTTTAACGAAATCATTAAGTTATAACGAAATAAAGAACGTTGTAGCTATTTCTTCCTCGTAGACTAGGAAGAAAAACAGCTTCCGACAGACAAGCACGATTTTTAAACGACCGAGTTTCAGATTCAAATAACAAGTCGTATTTACTGTCTTCCGAACATTGTGAAACAGACCTTAGATGCAGACAGTGCCGAATTTGGGACACATTCACTGCAAGACACGAAACCTGAAATGATTCCAGTATCCAATAATGCATTTCCTTCCATTAAAAGGAAATCTAAATTCATGTGTGGTTTTCATTTGCATCAGATCCTTGTTTCCGGTTTCTAAAACTCGATAAAAGCAAGAAAGTCGCTGGTGGCAGCTAATACGATCTTTGGCGCAACAAGTGTAACTGTCTCTTATTGTTTGTGTAATTACTCGAGTGAGATCGGCGAAACTTACAGCAGGAGAGATTTAACTTCAATAGATTTACTTTATTGAATCTCATTATGGCTGGAAACAACGATGATTCTGTATGAAACCTGTTCAATGTATTAATATACCGTAAACGTTATAGTTTCTCCAGTTGATAGCTACTTCTTTTCTTTGTAGGTTGACCGCTTCGTAAGAGAATACATCAGTATGCTGGAGAAATGCTTTAAGAAATGCATTCACAGTACTAATGTATCGGAACTGACTCACATGGAGGTAAGCATTAGTGATTTACCGCTAATAAATGAGCTTCTTACACAACAAAACTAACTTCCGCACCCTTTTCGATGAGCACAATGAATGATACTGTTTAAAGCGACATAATGCCATACGCTATCTCAGAAAGATTACTGCAGCACTGTTTTTAATGTTCACAACTTTTGTTAACCAACTTCGTTACTCCATCGCTTCAATAATCAGCAATGCGCAACCAAACATATATGCAGCGTAGAGTATTTCGACGTCTTAGACGCCTCGGGTTCATCAAGATAATATTCTGACTAGAGAATATTCCTTGCAGTAAAGGGAAGAGCTGCGAAATTTGCATTAGTTATATATCTCATAATTATTACTGCAAGCAAGCTGTTTCGTGTAAATGGCTAAAGGAAAAATATCATTCATAATCTTCGAAGTGTGTGGAACTGCGAACTGGGAAAAGAGATAAAAAACTAATCTACAAAACATGTGTACCGGTAGTACGACTTAAAAATATCGATCTCGTTAAAAATGGAACTGCAAACATCTCAGACTTGAATCTGCATTCGTATGCCAGCATACAAAGTAACTGAGATAATTAATGATGATAGCTTTCAATTATTTTTGGTATGGTATTACCTTTACTAAGTTTAGAGGACAATTCAGTGATGCAGTGATGGTTGCGGCTCTGTAGTACATTGTATCGTGCATCGACAGTTACCTTCCTCTTCCTCCTTTCAGAAACGTTTGACATAACAAATACCTTTAATCACAACTAAATGTCTTAGAAATTTGGGTGTTTGCTGTGATTATCACACTGATTCCATATTAATGAAATATAACATTAGTGTCTGTAAAGGAGTATTGATATAAATAAATTGCTGCATGAAAATAACATCCAGGAAATGGGCAATCAAATGGTTAGTTTCTCCTCTGAATCATCATTCACCTATGGGTTGATTTCTTGGATCACTGAAGCTTGTACTTGCAATGGTAAATACTGAATGTCTTAGAAATTTGGGTGTTAACTGTGATTATCACACTGATTACATATTAATGAAATGTAACATCAGTGTCTGTAAAGGAGTATTGATATAAATAAATTGCTGCATGAAAAATGACATCCAGGAAATGGGCAATCAAATGCTTCGTTTCTCCTCTGAATCATCATTCACCTACGGGTGATTTCTTGGATCACTGAAGCTTGTACTTGCAATGGTAAATGCATGTAATACCGAAACTTCCTGGCAGATTAAAACTGTGTGCCGCACTGAGACTCGAACTCGGGACCTTTGCCTTTCATGGGCAAAGGTCCCGAGTTCGAGTCTCGGTCCGGCACACAGTTCTAATCTACCAGGAAAGTACATATCAGCGCACACTCCGCTGCAGAGTGAAAATCTCATATATGTAATACCCTTTGTGCAACTCATATGCTGGCAATGTTTTTAATGAGAAAATTGACTGCTGTTGCAGCAAATATGTTGTTAATCGTCAGGTAAATGATCATTTGTTTGTAAATGAGTGATGAAATTATGTCCACTACATAAGACATTACACAACACAATGAAGTAAATACACAATGAAGTAAATACAGTGCCCAAGCCTTTGTAAGAGCTGGTCATATCCTTTTCCATTTTCATGTAAAAGGGAAATACACAAAATAAGTAAGTGGGTCTATATATGAATGCCTGAAGTCTCTGTAGTGATCTCAAGCGAAGTACATTACAAATGGAGTACAGATAAACAAAGTTGAGGAAGGAAATTAGCTATACATTCGTTAGAGGAACCATCCTAGCACTACCATCAAGTGATCTGGGCAAGCAATGGCCACATCAATTAAGATATAAAATAGTGATTTGGAGGCCCTCAAACCCTGAAATGGAGTTCTATTTTCCTAATAAATACACCACTTCAGTCCCTCTTGTGGTACGACTATTTTTTCACCCATGTGCAAAAGAAGATATTGAAATGTATCTTTTTGTTTGTGATTTGTGCCACAGCTGCTGATCAAGAATGAAGTGGAGAAAAAATTGATCTATCTTCAGGAATATTTTGCTCTAGAACTTACCCATTACACTCTTGCAGTAGCCTAATAGTTGCAATAGACAATGGCAGGTGTCACTGGGTAAAGTCAAAATGTAGAGTATTAGTTTAATGACCATGAATCTTAGCCCTTACTGAGGCAGGATGGTTTGAGTGCTTCAGTGATACAGACAGCCATACCATGGGTGCAACCACAGTGAAGAGGCATCTGAGTGGAGACTAGACAAATATGTGGCTGCGGAAGAGGGGCAGCAGCCTTTTTAGCAGTTGCAAAGGCAACAGACTGGATGACTGACTGATCTTTCCTTGTAACGGTTCCCAACATGGCCTTGCTGTCCCTGTACTGTGAACAACTAAATGAATGAGGAAACTGTAGTTGTCATTTTCCTCAAGCACATTCAGCTTTTATATGCAGTTAAATGATGATGACATCCTATTGGGTAAAATATTCCAGAGGTAAAACAGTCCCCCATTAGTGTCTCCATGTGAGGACTACTCAAGAGGGTTTCACCAGGGAAAACAAAATTGGTGACCTATGGATCAAAGTGCAGAATGATCCGTTAATAAAGTAGGTAGGCAAGATAATTTTAAAATGGAAATACACTACTGCTCATTAATTTCAATATACGCAATAAATGGAATCTAGTTCTCTGCAGATAAGATTTAATACTATGGGTGCAGTTGAGGAAGCAAAGGAATAGTACAACAGTTGTACACATGTCTTGATTTTTGTTTGTGGCCATCGAGATACAACAGTATTTAACAAACAGTGTTGTGTACATAAATGTTATGTACCTCTCTGATATGTTTGTTTACCTATTTGCAGACAGATGCTACATTTTGTGCACCTGTGTTGTTCCCTGTACTGATGTGATGTCTAGAGTGAATAGCAAGCATTGCTACGGTACATAACATGTGGTTCCTGCATGTCAGTTTGTTCGTGACACTGAAGTGTGCACATCGCTTGTATGGCTCCACTAGTGGAGATGTCCATAGAAAAATGTGCTGCAATTCTAGCACTTAGCCAAGCAGTTTAATCTATTCATCAAGTTGGGAAAGAGTGTACTGTGTCTATAGGGGGAGTGCAATACACCCTTCACTGCCAGGAGACAACAGGTAGGAATAATGGCATACCACGACCAGGATAACATCGTAACCCAGCAGTGTGTTCTACCTGCAGTTAAACACGGTGGAGGTTCTATTATGGTTTGAGGATGTTTTGAAAGAGATACAGTTGGCGACACTGTGAAAATAGAACGATGTATGGATCAGAAGCAGTACCACTGCATACTTCAGTATCATGCAATATGAAGTGGATTGCACTTAACAGGGAAAGGGTTCACCTTACAACAGGATAATGACCGTAACTATAGGTTGACGTACTGTACTAACTACAGTGTATCAAAAGAAGAACGGAGAGTACTGAATGATATGGTATGGCCATCCCAAAGCCCCAATTGTAATCCCATTGAAATAGTCTGGGATGAGGTGGGCAGACATATCAGGGAAGTTAATATATCCAGCAAATATTGTTAAGGATGTGTGAAATCATATAGATTCACGATACCTACAAAAACTGATTGACTGCAGGACTCGAGTTTGTGAGGCAGTCATTAAATCCATAGGAGGATACTCTGATGAAAGAATAGGACTTGCAGTAAGGTGAGGATAGGTCTATAAATATGAAATCATACAGGGGTATTGCAGGAGTAGGACTAATCATCAATAAGAAAATGCAAATGCACGTAAGCTACTATGAACAGCTTTGTGAATGCATTGTCATAACCAAGTCAGACACAAAGCCATAGCCTGCCACAGCAGTACACTTTTATATGCGAACAAAATATAAAGATGAAGAAATGATATGTGATGAGATGAAAGGTGTTATTCAGGTAGTTGGGGGTAATGAACATTTAATTGTGATGGGCACTGGGCCAGCCACTGAGGCCGAATGGTTCTAGGTGCTTCAGTCTGGAACCGCACTGCTGCTACAGCCATAGGGTCGAATCCTGCCTCAGGCATGGATGAGTATGATGTCCTTATGTTAGTTAGGTTTAAGTAGTTCTAAATCTAGGGGACTGATGACCTCAGATGTTAAGTGCCATAGTGCTCACAGCCATTTGAAACGTTTGATGGACACTGGTATTTGATAGTGGAAAATGGAGGAGGAGAAAAACCAAGAAGTACTTCAACCAGGGGAAAGGTAGGATTTTGCACAGAGAATAATTTAATCATTGCCAACACTTGGTTTAAGAATCATGGAAGGATGTTATATAAATGTAACAGACATAAGGACACTGAAAGGTTTCAGATTCATTATACAGGGTGTTTCCATAAGAGTGTGCAAAAATGTAATAGAACATGGAGAATGCTCCACTGAACAATTTTAGGTCAGGAACCTGGGGTCGGATAATCCAATTTAAGGAGATAAGGAAGTAAACTTGTCTATCGCTTTGTCTAGCGTTACTGTTTTCCAGCTTATTTAAACTAACATGCATACAAATTTACATGTACTGTATTCTTTATTTACATGTACAATCTTTATTTCCTGCAAGGAAACAAGGATGATAAGCCTGATGAATAGGAAGTCATGATGCAGGATTTATTTACTTCACTTGTTCATAAGGTGGCTCTGTTGTACCGTATTTACGTTGTCCCATGACAGAACGTTGTATGAATCAGTGACAGACCCATTCATTACTCAGTGCTATCCAGAGATATACAGTACAATTTGATGGACCAGTACTGCTACAGTTTTGCAGAACTCACTGGCATGCATATTGTGTATGGGGAAGTACGTTGCAATGCTCTCACTGCTGAAAGGCTATACAGGGAATGATTTCCTAATATGCATCATCTGTCATGATGAGTGTTTATTTGTCTTGTTCAGTGAATGTGGGAGACTAGTTAATTCGAGAGAAGAAACAAGGAACCTGACAACATGAGGAACACTCACACACCCAATATTTGAAGAGGAGTTGCTGGAACATGTTGCAGCAGACCCCACTACAATTACTCGTTGTATTGCACATGAAATAGGCACTGCACATACTAGTGTCTGGGGTGAGTGCTCCATGAACAACAATTACACCCGTATCACCCACAACAAGTCCTGCAATGCTTGTGGCTGACTTTGCACCAAGGGTTCCATTGTGTCAGTGACTGATCCAACAATGGATTGATCGACCAGATTTCCTCCAAATCATGTGTTTACTGATGAGGCCTCATCTGGTTGTGATGGTATTTTGAACAGCAGGAATAGTCATGTGTGGGATGAGAAAACCCTCATGCTGTAGTATAATCACACCATAAAGTAAATTTTGCTGTGAATATCTGTGCCGACATTGCAGGCGACAATCTCATTGGGCCATGTCTTCTATCTGACCGTCTGAATGGGCACCTGTACTTGAGGTTCATGCAAATAGTTCTATTTGAGTTATTGAAGAACATACCCTTGTCTGTTCATGAGAGGATATGAATACAACATGACAGTGCTCCTCTTCACTTCAGTGTGGATGTCCGCAACAATCTCAATGCTGTATTTTCTGTTCACTGGACTGGAAGGGGAGTTCGTATCCCATGACCTGCAAGGTCACCTGACCTGAATCCTCTTGATTATTTCCTATAGGGTTACCTAAAGACACTAGTGTTTGCGACCCCAGTGGATATGGAGCTGGAATTAAATGCCAGAATTGTAGCTGCCTGTGATGTGGTTCGAAACACACCAGGGATATTTGTCAAGTTGAATCAGAATCTTGTTTGCCAATGTCATGCTTGCACAATGGTTGATGGCTGTCAATTTCAGCATACTTTGTAAGATACAGTACAAATAGTACACTCACTGTGTCAGTGATGGTATTTGCACTTAACTGTAACTAATGTAAATAAAAAAGGACACAGTAATGTGATTTTATTCCTACTATTTCCTTAAGCTGGCTTCTCCAACCCCAGGTTCCCTACCTCAAATTGTTCAATGGAACATCACTCATGTTCTGTCAAATTTTTGCAACTCTTACAGAAATACCTGTATAATGATAAGGCAGAGCTTTCCAAGTGAGATTTTAAGATGTTTGACATTTGTAGGGCCACTTGTAGTCTCTAACCGAAATTGACTGGTTAACTTTTTAAAACTTAAGAAATTGCAAAAAGGTAGGACTGTTTCATTATGAGAAAATGTGAACTCCCATGAACCCCAATCTCTTGAGCATTCACTTAAACCTCTTGTTAAGGAATGCAGTTAAATCTTGTATTCATTCAAACCATGACCATGAAGAAAATTTACTTCCTTATATATGTCAGTAGCATAAAAATATGCACTGTCACTTATTCTACTATTTTAAACAATCACTGAAACTGTTTTTGGCATAATGCAGCCTTTAATACTGCAAGCAAGTAATTGTTCTTGTAAAATAAACCAATGTCTGTGCAATGTGATGTATAAATGTTAATGTACTACTGTAATTGCATCAGTTGACTTGTCCTATATTACTTGTACACTGGCTGTATAATATGTAATCAACAGGACCAAATAAATAAATAAATAAATTACGAAGATGCCTCATGGATAAGTTGAAAGAAACAGAGAGTATAGAGATTTTCAGAGTGTATGTTAGGTGACGTTTGACTGAAACAGCTGAAGGGAATTTAGTAGAAGATGAATGTGCAGCTTTGAGGGATGGAATATTGAATGCAGCAGAGGATCAGATAGATAAAAAGACAAGACCTCACAGAATTCTTTGTTAACACAGGAGATAAATATATAAACATAGTGACTGACGCTGGCAAAATGGAGTACAGACACCTAAAAAATGACACTGACAGAAAGTGCAAAATGACAAAGCATGAATGGCCAGAGGACAAATACAAGTTTGTATAAGCATGTATAAATAGGAGAAAAACAGACACCAGCTATTGGAAGATTAAAGATAACTTTATAGAAAAGAAAAGTAACTGTATGATTATCAAAAGTTCAGATTGTAAGCAAGTACTAAGCAAAAATGAAGAATTTTACAGAGCACTGAAATATCCAAGTCTCTTAGATTAGACAAAATTTCCTGAGAGGTACTGAGACCTTTGAGGAATCCAGCCATAATAAAACTTCCCCCTGGTGTGCTAAATATATGAGATAAGTGAAATACCCTCATACTCCTAGAAGGATGTATTAATTCCATTTCCAAGGAAAGCAGGTCCCATCACATATTAATATTACTGTACTATCAGTTTAATAAGTCATTGTGCCCAAATACTGACTTGAATTATTTACAGAAGAATGGATAAACTGGTAGAAGCTGACCTTAGGGAGATCAGTTTGGGATCCAAAGATACGTTGGAATACTACACTCTCTGAAATTCTGATGGTACCATGCATAAAATACAAAGAGTGAAGGTTATATACAGCTTGTAGAGAATCCAAGCTGCAGTTATAGGAGTTGAAGAACATGAAAGAGAAGCAGTAGTTCAGAAAGGAATCAGACAGAGTTGTAGCATATCCCTTACATTATTCAGTGAGTACATTGATTAAACCAGAAAGGAAACCAAAGAAAAATTTAGAGAAGGAATTAAAGTTCAGGGAGAAGGAATAAAAAACTTGAGTATAATGGCATATACGTGTGCAACCAGCCAGTTGACATAAAAGTTTACTGAGTATTGTATTGCATCATAATGCAAAAAAACTACAGTGGGGAGACCCAGAAGGCCACTGCAACCATTGTAGAACCAGTGTTCTCTCTACTATAATTTTTTACGTTATGATGTGTTACAATACTCAGAAAACAGTTATGTCAAAAACCTTGAGGTTTTTTGAGGTCATTGTAGTTCTATCAGAGAAAACAGTGGACTTGGAGGAACAGTTGAAATGAATATATAGTGTTTTGAGAAGATGTTACAAAATAAGCATCAGCAAAAGTAAAACAAGGGAATGTAGTTGGATTAAATCAGTGCTAAGGAAATTAGATTAGGAAATGAGGCACTAAAAGTAGTAGATGAGTTTTGCTACTTGGACAGTAAAGTAACTGATGATGGGGAAAATTAGACAGCAAATAAAATGGAGCAAGGAAAAAATTCTGAAAAAGAGGAATTTGTTAACAATGAATTTTATCTTATGGTTTAGGAAACCTTTCCTTAAGGTATTTATCTGAAATGTAGACTTGCATGGAAGTGTAATGTGGATTATAAGCTGTTCACATGAGAACAGAGACCTCTGAAATGTGGTGCTACAGAAGAAAGCTGAAGATTAGATTTGTAGAACATTTACTAATGGGGAGATACTGAATCAGACTTTGAAGAGAAGATTTTTATGGCATAAATTAACTAAAAGATGGGGTTGGTTGATAGGGCACAGCCTGGGGCATCAAGGAATAGCCAGTTTAGTAGTAGAGGGAACTGTTGGAGGCAAAAAAGTATAGAGGGAGACCAACACCTGAATACAGTAAGCAGGTTCAAATAGATGTTGGTTGCAGTAGTTACACAGAGATGAAAAAGGTTGCTCAGGATAGCATAGCCTAAAGAGCTGCATGAAACCAGTCTTCAGTCTGAAGATCACAACAGCCAAATTTTTACTCATGAACCAGAAATCTGCCGTCTTTTCACCCCAAACTTTTCTTTGCATATTTTCTTAACTTTTCTTGGTTTCAGCATGATCTTCCACTCCAATTAGGGAACTGCTTTCAAGCACATGAAATCTTCAAAACTGACTTATTATTTTACCTAAGCAATTTGTTTCAATTGGTAATTGTTCAGTAGTTGTTAAGACCTTAATTTGTTGGTAGGTCTGCCGTATCTAGTGGTCTGAGGTTGGGCTCATCACCTAGTACAAGAATGTTAAAGAAATGAAACTGAAATTTGGGAAGGGAGAAGTTAATCAGATATCGGTTGTGGATAGTGTTTTTAGTTCCACCTGAGAAGGCTAGATGTAGGATGTAGATTAATGACACACAAGATATCATCTGTGCTCGTATGTCTAAAGTAAAATGTGGAGTAGTAGATCAAAACAATTGACACATGCTTCAGTGTAAATCATGTTGTAAAAGCCTTTGATGGTGCTGAACAACAGTGATACAGTAGTGTTTGAAAGAATACATTGCCATTTGATTGTATATTATATTTTTCTGCTGTAAAATCTAGATTTCCACTTCCATGCCAATATTGAGTACAACATTCTGAGACCATTTACATCATTTTACTGTGTACTGTGCATGTTGTCAGATACACAGTTCGGTGTTAGAAAATGTGTTGAACTGTATGTTTGACATCCTATGCAGCAAGATAATGTTAATGGTCTAAGAACTTGGTACTCAACAGTGGCATAAAAGCCAAAATCTGGATTGTAGAGAAGAAAAAATCACTGTGATATATAGATGGTGCTGTATTCATTCAAAAATAATTTGTGTTGATGTTCATCCACAAAAGGTGACCTATCTTGTACTGCTCACTTTGAGAGATGGTGGCGGTAGAAAAAGAATTTTTTTCATTCAGATGAGAACCATAGTTAATTTCTCTGACTTAAGAACTTAAGAATAATATTGATGATGATACTAATACCAATGATAGCATCAATTAAAATATTTTACATGAATATTTCACAATTTCATTTTAAGTTTTAGTACTCCCTTGTACTTCAATCAATAATTATTTACTCTGTTAAAGCTGGACAGGTGAACCATTAATGCTTCGTCTGTATTCGTTCCTCACCCGTTGGCCCCTTTGAATACTATAACTACTGTCTAACAACCCATGTCTTTGAATTTTGTTTGATATGGGATCTATATTTCATAATATCTTTATTATTTTTCTTTGAATTTAGTTGTTCCTCTTTCTCTCACTATTTATTTTTACATGAGAAAGTTATCATTTATTATTCATGTTGATTCTTCATAATGAGTTTTCTATTTCATGCCACATTCATGTTCATATTTGTTCTGTATTTCACTGTAAATTCAGTCCACATTATAAATGATTTTCCATTAAATTCCTATGTTCCACCAGAAAGCCTAACTGACTGTGAAGTGACATGCAGCTGTACTTAAATTTTTTTTAGAAAATTATGAATTGTGGTATTCCTCATTAGTACAATCATATATTCTGTATGCAAACAAAGTATAACTTTTTCAAAATAGCATAATTCACTTCCATTGTGATACATGTTTGAAATATGGCACAAAGATGCAAACAAAATTCTTCTGTGGGGTACAAAAGCATGGCACCCTGTGACATCACCCTAGTGTTCAACAACACATCAAATAGCAAGGTGTCAACCCATGTGAAAAAAAGAGAATGATACCACAACTCATAAGTTATTGCAAGGTGTAGCGTAGGTTAACAAGGTTACTTCGATATTAAATGACACCATAATTCTGGCCAACACCATTGTGGACATCTCAAATCATGGGATAAGTGCAATACCCCCTCTTACCCACATTTCAGCACTTCTTTTGAAGAACAGGACAACATTCTTGACAATGTTCAACACTACTAACACTCCCCTAGACAATTCAGTCCTACCCTAAGGACGTCATCTGGCAGCAAGCTTATTTGACACCCCTTGGTGGGGTCGCCTGCCCTCAGGTGCTAGAGCAGCCACGAGACACCACTGTCCAGAAAGAGTTTCAAAGTCTCTGACAGGAACATTTTTAATGTGGTTAACAATGCTGCGTGGGTGGCACCAAGTGTGTTGTCAAACTGGAGTGTCCTAAAGGGGCCCTTTGACATTTTATTCAAGCACATGTCAATGTTGCACCGCTCCATGATCACGCCACAGGAGGGCATGAAACAGGATGGCTGAAAACACATAAACACACTTTACTGTTTTGGATCACATTCAAATTTTGTTGAATGGTTTTGAACAGTTTCTGGTAGCTCCACCCTGTACAGAAGAGTGAATATTGTTGTCACACAACCCATCAAAAGTGTCAGGTTATGACTAGTGATGTTGCAGCCCCACAATGTCCTTAGAATTGGGCTGAATCTTTGAGGGGGGGGGGGGGGGGGGGGTGGAGGGGAGAGGCTCAGCAGTGTTGAACATTGTCAAGAACATTTTCCTATTGCTCATTGCACTGTGAACTGCCATTTTTGACTGAAATGCAGTGGAATCAATGCCTCAAGGAAATGGATAGTTTAATTGACATTGTTTATACCATCTCCTGATGGCTTATCATGTCAGTTTTTAATTATGAAATGAATTATGTGGTTTTAAAAACTTTTTTTGTGCAGTGTATGTACATACATACATAGAGTCAGGAAAAGGAGAAAATACCCTTCTCTTTGACTAAGGTCCTATCTACAGAGATTTTTAAAAGAGTAGAGATAAACTGCACCTTCTAAATGATTTGCCTTTGTAAATATCATCACACTTATTCCAATGAGACTTTTGTGTAGTTTTCAATTATTGTTTAGAGTGGTTAAAGGAAGATGATGGAGGTTAAAATGACTGTGGGTTGGAGGGGTTATAGATAAGGAGAAATTTTTGACAGTATAGACTGTAAAGAGATCATCATGGCGAGTACATCTGGAGAAAAATGCAAAGAAGATAAATTAGGATTCTGAGATGTTAAACTGCTTTATAGATCCATTTTTCTCCAGTCCTGTTCTGAACATCAGATGCTGCCTGGAAATTTCCATTAACTAAGTGGGTAGTGGTGATGGAGTGATCTAAAGGAACTGTTGAAATAATTACCTCTGCGCTGTGCCTCTTCTACAGCTCCCAGATTGATCACATTTAACCCAGATTTTCATTTGTATCCTCTGATTAATATAAATGGACAGATTATTTGTAATAAGGCTAATACATAACTTGGCTGCTTTTGCAGATGACTCTACAATTCATCTTGTCTTCAATGGTTGAATCTCTCATTTATTTGTTTCTGTCCATGCTCCTCCTTGTTACTTTTCTATTCTCTTCATTTATTACTTTGTCCAAGACGGAATGAGGATAGAGGTAGTGGGAGGGTGTGTGCTGCTCATGTCTTGACCCAAAGTAATCTTCATGTATGTAACTTATATACCAGGTCTGTTGGAATTCAGTATAGTTGATTTGCGCTTATACCTATTCTGTTGGTAGCAGGAGTATTTTATGCAGCATAATTGTTACATTTAATGATGACAGTGAGAAAATAAGTTGATTACTGAAATGGTGCTGTGTGGGGTCAGGAATGTGTATCTGTGACTGACTGAAAGTTGTCTCAGAGTGCACTGAGTATCAGGGTTGTTTTTGCACATGGCCCAGTAGAGTTTTCCATGAATCAGATCACCAGCTACTGACTTTCAATGAGGAACATGGCTAGTCCATGAAGTACTGTACATAGAGCTTTGTTTATCATTCAAAATATCAATAGCCCAGTCACCATGGGAAATAAAGATGGACCTTTTGTATGAAAGGTGTAATAATTATGATTTTATATTCATTTTATTTTACTTCATCAGTACTTCAGTTATTTTTTCTCTCCTCTGTTTGCTCCTATCCATGTTCCTCCTTGTTACTCTTCTATTCTCTTCATTTCTATTTAATTCACTGCCAGCTATTCCTGTAAAGTATACCAACAATAAATTATTATTAGTACATAATTAGACCTACTGATAGAGGATTTACTTATGAATTGCTATATGTGTGAATATCGAGAGAAAACAGCTGGTCTGGCAAAAAAAAAGACACTGTGCCTCCTCTAACAGATTCATAGCACAGGAAACATAAACTGGTTCTGAGGCATACATATACACTCCTGGAAATGGAAAAAAGAACACATTGACACCGGTGTGTCAGACCCACCATACTTGCTCTGGAAACTGCGAGAGGGCTGTACAAGCAATGATCACACGCACGGCACAGCGGACACACCAGGAACCGTGGTGTTGGCCGTCGAATGGCGCTAGCTGCGCATCATTTGTGCACCGCCACCGTCAGTGTCAGCCAGTTTGCCGTGGCATACGGAGCTCCATCGCAGTCTTTAACACTGGTAGCATGCCGCGACAGCGTGGACGTGAACCGTATGTGCAGTTGACGGACTTTGAGCGAGGGCGTATAGTGGGCGTGCGGGAGGCCGGGAGGACATACCGCCGAATTGCTCAACGCGTGGGGCGTGAGGTCTCCACAGTACATCGATGTTGTCGCCAGTGGTCGGCGGAAGGTGCACGTGCCCGTCGACCTGGGATCGGACCGCAGCGACGCACGGATGCACGCCAAGACTGTAGGATCCTACGCAGTGCCGTAGGGGACCACACCGCCACTTCCCAGCAAATTAGGGACACTGTTGCTCCTGGGGTATCGGCGAGGACCATTCGCAACCGTCTCCATGAAGCTGGGCTACGGTCCCGCACACCGTTAGGCCATCTTCCGCTCACGCCCCAACATTGTGCAGCCCGCCTCCAGTGGTGTCGCGACAGGCGTGAATGGAGGGACGAATGGAGACGTGTCGTCTTCAGCGATGAGAGTCGCTTCTGCCTTGGTGCCAATGATGGTCGTATGCATGTTTGGCGCCGTGCAGGTGAGCGCCACAATCAGGACTGCATACGACCGAGGCACACAGGGCCAACACCCGGCATCATGGTGTGGGGAGCGATCTCCTACACTGGCCGTACACCACTGGTGATCGTCAAGGGGACACTGAATAGTGCACGGTACATCCAAACCGTCATCGAACCCATCGTTCTACCATTCCTAGACCGGCAAGGGAACTTGCTGTTCCAACAGGACAATGCACGTCCGCATGTATCCCGTGCCACCCAACGTGCTCTAGAAGGTGTAAGTCAACTACCCTGGCCAGCAAGATCTCCGGATCTGTCCCCCATTGAGCATGTTTGGAACTGGATGAAGCGTCGTCTCACGCGGTCTGCACGTCCAGCACGAACGCTGGTCCAACTGAGCCGCCAGGTGGAAATGGCATGGCAAGCCGTTCCACAGGACTACATCCAGCATCTCTACGATCGTCTCCATGGGAGAATAGCAGCCTGCATTGCTGCGAAAGGTGGATATACACTGTACTAATGCCGACATTGTGCATGCTCTGTTGCCTGTGTCTATGTGCCTGTGGTTCTGTCAGTGTGATCATGTGATGTATCTGACCCCAGGAATGTGTCAATAAAGTTTCCCCTTCCTGGGACAATGAATTCACGGTGTTCTTATTTCAATTTCCAGGAGTGTATGTTCATTTATGATGTATCAAGATCACCAAATCAAAAACCAAACATTTCTATAACAACAAAGCCATCTGAGTCTCAGGGGTATCTTTCGCAGCAGTCCTCAGCAATGTCAGTATGCGATGGAACATCCTCTTGCTTGGATAAAGGCTTGAATCAGTAATGGTATGCCATAAATGAGATAATCAAGCCAGCATTGGTTCAAATTGTCCTACTTTTAAATGACGATTCTGCCTAGGTCTCACAGATATGTGGCCATTGTCAACATCCAAAAACACTTCATTTCAATCAGTACTACACATGGTTGATTGGTTTCATGTCTTGGGAACAAGTAGGCTACTCCATTCTGATGATCGAAGCATTATGAAGAAATGTATTCATGAGATTGGTATGATGAGCTCACATGTTATCATCCATCTAGATGAAATTGCTACCAAAATGTTGCTGATATGGTCCTACAGGATCTCGTCCCTGTACTTTAGAGCAGTGAGGTTGGCCTCGACAACCATGAGGGATGTACAGTGGCCCCATGCAATGCCACTTGAGAACATCACTCCACAAACATCTTATTACAGATGTAGGACACTGTGTTTGGGGTGTTCAATATTATGAGGTTGTTTCCAAACACATCTGCAATTATCAGAGTACAAACAAATCAGAGTTTTCTCCTTAAACAACATGAGACACAAGTACTGGGGCATCCAGATAGCATGATTTCTTGTCACTCTGCAAGGGAGTACATGATTTTGTGGTGTGCAACATGTTGCTCATCATGGTCATTGGGAATGGAGATTCAAATCATGCAATTGTCTCCTAACAGTGTCACACGTAAATAACATCCTGTAGCCTCTTCAAATGCTGAATTCACTTCTGGAGCACTCTGCCTGCAGTTCCTTTGACTCAAAAGTTGTAGATATTTATCATTCTGTGAATCTGTCAAATGTGGGTGGCTTATGTGGTGTAAGACCTTAACACAGCCTGTCAATTGGTACCGATTCCGGGTCTGTGCCACTTCACTTTTACTTTGGTGGAACTGTCAAGTAACTTCCCTTGTTGACAAGGCTATGGACCTGAGATTCTATGGACCTGACTGTAGGTCGTGACTGTTCTTTGTGCCATTATGGATGTTCATAATACTGTTCCATTTTACTTTAACTGAAAAGCAACAATCAATTAGAATGTGTCATTCTGCTTATAGGTAGTGCTCATGATAACTGTGTGTATGTTTCTAAACAACAGAAATGCCTTTTCAATCAGTACAGGAACAACCACAGCAGCAACAAACCTGCAAAATTTTATTGAGATAATGGAAAACTGTTGTTGGTGTATATGTTCAGTTATTTCAGACAGTCATGATTTGTGTCTTTGATATGTACACAAATCCTGTTATACAATGACTGGTTTATAAGACCAAATGAATGTTATTTTGACAATGATGTGTTATTTAAACAGTTCGGACATTTTGATGTACACCTGAGAATGCCTATAAAACTAAAAGCAGATGCTGCTACTTCCAGTGTGCTCATCAATGATACAAGCTGGAACTAAATCAGATGCTTGTAGGTTTCAAGAATCATATGAAGCCAAGCTACCTGCAACAGCTCCTACAGCTGTTGAAGAGTGTATTGTGGACAGATCACACAGCAAGCATGACAACTGAGGTGGAGTGATATATGTTCAATGACACAGTAATCCCACTTGTCATGTGGTTTCACAGATGCTGAAGTAAGTTGTGACCAGGAGATTTAGGGATGTGATATGTTGTTTTGAAATCCTGGTGGTGTTCATCTACCTGTCAATACTTCTAACAATGGGGATATGTGCCTTATCCTAATTTGAGACCATACCCCCATGCACCCCATGGAATAGAACCACTGTGGATAAATGAATGTGATGGATATGTTTCCAATTTATTGAGGCGAGTGTTCTTGATTGGATCCAGAAAATGACCCACCAACATTTTATTCTTCCATGAGATGTAGCATATAAAGTGCAAAATGTGATTCATCAGTGAAGACGAAACTACATCACACATATGATGTGCTTTCATCAGAGTAGCTCATGAACAATGAATGAAGCTTACCATTTCATGTAAATTAATGTTCTTGGTGCAAAAGTTGGTGATCATATCTTTTGTTAGGTAAGTAAATCAATTCCTATGCCTATAGTGAGAGTATGCTTCCTTATGTATCAGCTTTGCCAGTGATTGGCCACACATCTACTGGTTAATCATAATAAAGCAATGTAAAATCCAGGATGGAATAATGACAATAATATGAAAAAGATAGACTGCTATTCACCACATTGTGGAGATGTTGAGTCACAGACAGGAACAACAAAAAGACTGCTAAACAATAAGCATACAGCCATAAGGCCTTCTGACTTAGGCAACATACACACACAAATTCACACAAAGACAATTCACACACAAAGGAACACTGTCTATACCATCAAGGCCAGACTAAGTTTCAGCACCCAGAGTCAGTGGTCATGTGTGTGTTAGTGTGTTTCTGTGAATGTGTGTGTGTATGTTGCCTAATGCCATAGAAGGCTTCTGCTAAGCAGCAGCTGACCATGCTCCTTGGGGTGCAAAGTTCAGTGCCACCAGGCTGTCCATGGCAGCCTGTGAAGATGGTGGGTCTGCTCCAGATTTCCTTGGTTCCGCTAACTGCAGGCAAGCCAGCCTGTAAGGGTACAGCAGAGACAGGCTTCCCACACAGTGCACTGTCAGCATCCTGTCTCTCAGCAGTGTATTGGTCATGCATTCCTTTATATCAGCTACAAAGACACCATGAGTTGTCACCAAGCTGCACATGCCAACGAAATGCATCCATCTGTCTCAGCTCCAGCTTCATACAACGATAAAGAGTTTTACCAAAGTGTGTCTGTCTTGCTATGGCCACTGTCACATTTAATGGTTTCCCTTGCCTGCAGATCAAACTGAAGTGCCCAAGTGGGTGAGCAGCAAATGCCATCCTGCCCGACCAAAACAACATTCCCTCACCTAACAACAAAAGACCATGAAAGCAATCCCTTACACTAATTACAAATTAATAAAGAAATATAGTAATAAAAGGAAAGGCATTTGGAAGGTTTGAAATATATTTAACTAATTACAGGCCAGAATACTTGTTCAGTACATTTATAAAAGTAGTTGAGATATTGTTTCATAGCAGCGTGTAAAGCTTAATTACAAAATTGTCATTAATATCAACACTCTGAAACGAAATGATCATATAGCAATGTTGGCCGGGAGGCGCCAACCAGGGAAGTTTGGCTGCCAAGTGAAAATCTTATTTCAGTCAATGCCACATTGGGTGACTTGTGTGCCAGTGATGAGGATGAAACAATGATGAGAACAACACACACCCAGGCCACGAGTGGAGAAAATCTCCTACCCGGCCGGGAATCGAATATGGGCCCGCTGGATGGGAGGCAAGCATGCTAACACTTAGCTAAACAAGCAGACGTCAGCACACTAGCATGGTTTCATAAGACTAAATAACAAAACTACACTAATAAATGAACATATAAACAAATCAAAGATCATATCTAATCATGCCATATTGTCAGTTGTTGATATAAATGTAGCCAAAAAAGTCAACAAGTTCTTTCAACACTAAATGGATGATTCATTGAGAAGAATCCCATTTTGAATAAACAAAAATGAATTCATGTCAGTTAGTTTCACCCTTTCTGTAAAACAACTACTATTAAAAATTTGGCTTTTATTTGACTAATTTTACTGTGTGATTTTTTAAGTCCTAAAATAAAATAGGATAAAGTTACATCCTGTGCACTATGCTGACTAAAACAGCTGCAACACCTGTACATGCTCTTTATATGGACTTGTTACCAACTTAAGTCTGTCAGTATTCTCACCATTGGTAGCAGTATTTTATTGTAGCATGGACTGCAGTATTAATGACATACATTTATGGTCACCTATTTAAAAATGCATATATAAGGATAATTTTTGTGCAGCCTGTGCTTAATGATAGTTGCATCATTTAGAAATGATACATGTTACTGGGTATATCAGTCAGATGCCCTCTGCACACACATTCCAGTGTAAGACGTATTTTAAAATTTTACAGTATGCAATATATGAATGCATTGTTTCACGGTGATATATACTGGTAATATTCTCTCAAACTTGCAGCTGCATCAAGTGGTGTAAAATCCATGAACTTGAGTACTCCTGGGCCATTGTCAAGTGGTGATTGTTGTATTGTTGCTGCTGCAGATCCTCATATAGCTGCCCTGCCTTCTGAATGGAAGCCATCTCAGATGCTGAAAACTTGCTGAAGGAACTGAGCCACTTACAGAAAGTATTCAAGCGAAATGGTTACAACCACCACATTTTGCAAGCCATCTTTCCAAAGACAAATAAGCAAAAAGCCACATAGGATGACATGAAGACCCTAGTGTTTTTGCCATTCTGCTGCTGAGTAACTGGAAATATATGGTGTATCCTAAAGAGGGATAAATCAATTCAATCTTCAGAGCTTCAGTAAAAGTTTGGCAACTCAGGAGGCCCATGAAAAATCATGTAAGCCTCTGGATGCCAGCAGTACATAAAATATTACATGAGTGTTGATAGATTTATGTCAGACACACTGTGTGTACTGTTGATGAACACTGTGGTGCCCTGAGAAATCAGCGGTAGGAGAGCACATTCTAAAAACATGACACTGTACTGCATTTGATGAGACACCTTTTATTACACAGGCTAATAGCATTATCAAAAAGGTGATCAAGATATAAACTCTTGAAAACATCCTCAATAAAGATGGCAGACTGCATTTAAGCATAGCAAGGGCCCAGCCATCAGAAGGTTGAAGATTGCACCAGACATCACAAAAGGCACCATGCCTTTATAAAGACACCAGCAACAATCAAAACTGACAATGACTGAATTCTGTAAGCTCATAGATTTTAAACCACTTGATGTGTCTGGAAGCTTGAGAGAATTAGTCTAGAGTTTAAGTGTATTTGTGTTCTGTGTGAGATTGTCTGCTGATAATGTTCATGCTGTGTTTGGAAACAAGGTTTTGACTAATGTGATACTGCTGGTTATATATGTTTTCCAGATCGATTGTGTTAAAAAATGCATTGCAAACCAACTGAAAGAATCGGAGAAGTCAAAACCCAAGAAATCATGGGAGCCTAAGAAGAAACCTATATGTTGTGTGTCTTAGAAAGTGTGGCATTAAATAAATAACGTTCTACATTTTATTCGACTTCATTCTGTCACATGTCTATATGGAAGTTTGAGCAGACAGTACGTTATGTAGTTTAAAAAAAAATGCTATTATTAAGATAAAACTTGTTGAATATATTCTTCATATTATACTCCTGCACAGCAGATTTGAGGAACTTTGTACTCTGAAAATTATGGCAGCCTGAGAAGATGTAGTGAATATATTTTCTCATTAGTTAGTAAAATAAAATGGTTTATGAACTAATAATGCACTTGTAAATGTAATACTTACAATAAATATTAATGTTGTACATCTTACTTTCATCCCAAAATCTATAACAGCAGGTATCCAGTGTTGGTAATTCTGATAAATTCAAAATGAAGCTAAACATGATGATATGGATTTTGAGATAGCACCACAAATTTATCTGAATATACTTTTTCCATTTCTAAAGTACTTTTGTTGCTCTGGCTTACTGAAGAATGATACTTTTTCTTTTGCAGTTTTGCAGTCCACCTACCACATATGTTTCTCCATACAGTTGGTGGTGATTATCTGCAAAGTATTTGCAAATTATTGTTTTTTGTGCTGCCTGATCACTTAGAAAAATCTATTCTGCATCCAGGAAAGCATCAGCCATATTATTTCCTGCAGTTGGAGACAATTTCATCTTTTTTACAGGGCAGTTGCTTCCAGCCACTGCTTTGATTGGTGTCTCATTTCAGACAGCATTGAGAATGAATGAAGGTAACTTAAAGCAAATGTGACATTACTGAGAAGTCCATTAGAAATGAAGAAATAAAAACACAAATTCAACATAACAAGGGTAGGGATTCAAATTGTCTGTGTGCTTTTCAAAGGAACCTTCCTGATGATAGCAGTAATGGAATAAGAAGAATCATGGGTTACCGAAATCTGAGTGCTAGCCTGCCTTAGCCACAGCAACACCTCTCTCAGCGTCATATTTTGGCCAACACACATTAGATCTTAAGTAAGGATATAGTATAAACAATCTGTGTGGAGGTATTGAAAATTGTTCAAGTTTTTTTCCATTTACTTTTGGGCGGCATACACTGTATTTACACCTACATCTATATCCATACTCTGCAAACCACTGTAAAGTCCATTGTAGAGCATTTATCCCACTGGACCAGTTATTAGGGCTTTTTACTGTTCCATTCACATATGGAGAAGGACGAATGGCTATTTAAATGCAGGTGGTATCAGTCAACACATACATATGAGTGGATGTAATGCTTTGGAGGGCCATGAAATGGAATAATCACATAGGCTTACTTGTGGGTCAAGAAGCTAGCAGACACCGATTTATTGGAAGAATACTAGGGAAATGCTATCACTCTATAGACTGCTCACAGATCACTCATGTGACCCAACTTAGAATATTGCTCAACTCTGTCAGACTCATACTTACTTGGACTAATAGGTGATACTGAACGTATAAAGATAAGGCCAGCACAAATGGCCACAGATTTGTTTGGTTAGCAGATGAGTGTTACAAAGATGTGGGAAGTACTGAACTGGTAGTCTCTTGATGAACTATCCCAAGAAAGCCTACTTACAAAGATACTGCCCACATCTTGCATAAGGCTATCTTGTAGTTAATTTGTCATGTTAAAAATACCATACTCATTCTTCTGGTGTACCTATTTCTAGCTTATTTGCCTGAATCAATGGTTTTCATGTCCAGTAGATGAACTGCTAAGTGATTAATCAATTTTACATGATTAAGTCAATACATCAAAGTTAGTATTTATTCCAACAGAATACTTTAATGATGTTCATCTTGAAAACAAGGAGGTCCATAATTATTACAAAATGGGTTACTACCTTAAAAAAGTGGAGAAATATGTCCATCTATTTGAAGACATGTGAATATCCTCACTGAACTTTAACCACTGCCTCATGATTGTCAGCTCATTGTAATATTATTCATGGCAGCTATTTAAAGACTGAAGTAGGAAGATTTTCACATCTTTGTAAAATACAGTACTATTAAATATCTGATGACAACATAATATACACAAATAATAAGCATTATGTTTACACATTATATAATTAAAGTATTTTAACTAGCCAATATGTGCATAGTATTCAAATGGCTTTCATACTTTACTCTGTTTTAATTACCAAGTTTTTGTGTTCACACTTTTCTCCACAGTTTTCATAAAAACCCACCAATAAATTTCCAAAAACCCAAATTTCATCACCTGTTTGAATTATTTCTGTAGTTAGTATGTATTCATAATAGATGTATGCAATTTTGAGTGCTGGTAGAGAAAGACTGAGTCTCTAGGATGGTAACATTGAATTTTGGAAAGATTTTCATTATCATTGTTGTTGTGATCTTCAGTCCATAGACTGGTTTGATGCAGCTCTCCATGCAACTCTATCCTGTGCAAGCTTCTTCATCTCTCAGTACCAACTGCAACCTACATCCTTCTGAATCTATTTAGTGTATTCATCTCTTGGTCTACCACTACAATTTTTACCCTCCCTGATTCCCTCCAATAGTAAATTGGTAATCCCTTGGTGCCTTGGAACGTGTCCTACCAACCTGACCCTTCTTTTAGTCACGTTGTGCCACATTTCCTCTTCTCCCCAATTCTATTCAGTGCTCCCTCATTATTTATTGGATCTGCCCATCTAATCTTCAGTATTCTTCTGTAGCATTACATTTTGAAAGTTTCTATTCTCTTTTTGCCTAAACTGTTTATCGTCCATGTTTCACTTCCATACATGGCTACACTCCATACAAATACTTTCAGAAAAGACTTCCTGACAGTTAAATCTATACTTGATGTTAACAAATTCCTTTTCTTGAGAAATTTTTTTCTTGCCATAGCCAGTCTACATTTTATATTCTCTCTACTTCAACCATCATCAGTTATTTTGCTCCCCAAATAGGAAACCCCTTCTACTACTTTAAGTGGCTCATTTCCTAATCTGATTCCCTCCGTATCACGTGACTTCATTCAACCACATTCCATTATCCTCATTTTGCTTTTATTGATGTTCATCTTATATCCTCATCTTATATCCATTCAACTGCTCTTCCAGGTCCTTTGCTGTCTCTGATAGACTTACAATGTTCAAATGGTTCAAATGGCTCTGAGCACTCTAAGGTCATCAGCCCCCTAGAACTCAGAACTACTGAAACCTAACTAACCTAAGGATATCAAACACATCCATGCCCGAGGCAGGATTTGAACTTGCGACCATAGCAGTCGCGCAGTTCCAGACTGTAGTGCCTAGAACCGCTCGGCAACCCCAGCCGCCATTTACAATGTCATCGGCAAACCTCAGCATTTTTATTTCCTCTCCATGGATTGTAATTCATACTCCAAATTTTTCTTTTGTTTCCTTTACTGCTTGCTCAGTATACAGATTGAATAACATTGGGGATAGACTACAACCATGTCTCACTCCCTTCTCAACCACTGCTTCCCTTTCATGCCCCTTTACTCTTAAAACTGCCATCTGGTTTCTATAAAAATTGTAAATAGCCTTTTGCTCCCAGTATTTTACCCCTGCCACCTTCAGAATTTTAAAGATAGTATTTCAGTCACATTGTCAAAAGCTTTTATCAAGTCTACAAATGCTAGAAATCTAGGTTTTCCTTTCTTAATGTATCCTGTAAGATAAGTCATACGGTCAGTACTGCCTCATGTGTTCGTACATTTCTATCAAATCCAATATGATCTTCCCCAAGTTCGGCTTCTACCAATTTTGCCAGTTATCTGGAAAGAATTCGTGTTAGTATTTTCCAGGCATGACTTATTAAACTGATAGTGGGTAATTTTCACACCTGTCAACATCTGCATTCTTTGGGATTGGAATTATTATATTCTTCTTGAAGTCTGGGGGTATTTCGCCTGTCTCATACATCTTGCTCACCAGATGGTAGAGTTTTGTCTCCCAAGGCTGTCAGTAACTCTAATGGAATGTTGTATATTCCTGGGGCCTTTTTTTGACTTAGGCCTTTCAGCACTCTGTCAAATTCGTCACATAGTATCATATCTCCCATCTCATCTTCAACTACGTCCTCTTCCATTTCCATAATGTTGCCCTCAGGTATGTCACCCTTGTATGGATCCTCTATGTATTGCTCCCATCATTCTGCTTTTCTTTCTTTTGGTTTACCATTTGAACTTTTGATATTTGTACAGTTGATTATCTGTTCTCCAAAGGTCTTTTTAATTTTCCTGTATGCAGTATCTTTCTTAGCACTAGTAATATGCATTACTATAACATAACATTTTTGAGAAGTACTATTTCCCAAATTACAAAATTTAAGACAGACATACCATCTTGGATGCTTCTAACACCAATTTCAGAAAATTTCAGCTTAGAAATGACAAAGTTAGAGATATGCCAATTAGTCTAGTTACTGATATGCCAGTTAGTCATGTAAGATATGGAGTGAAGAACATCAAGGTACACAAAATGCAGTTATAATTAAAATTTATTTGTTAATTCTAATTTGTTGCACACTTATTAATATTAGCTAATGATGAATACTTATTTTACTACAAGAAAAGTAATTACTAAAGTAGCTTGCCCAAATGATTCAGAGAAATGGCACATCATGCACTTTTGAAAAAAAAAAAAAAAAAAAATTTCAGCTAACATACAGTGTTGTTAGGAGTTCAGGACTATTACAAAAATGTGGCAATATGGTCATGAGAGTATGTGTATAAATTAAATTAGCAAATTATCCAATGTTATACAGTAATCAATCAAATTTCACATTCACAAAGACATAAATGAAAAACTCTGGTGTCTGCTAAAGACACACATAATGCAAAATTCTCTGCTTTCATCATGTTTTGCTCCCAAGTCCCAGTTATACTACAGTGAAATGATACTAAGCAGTCAGTTCTTTTCTTCCATCATTTATTCCCTATTGTTTGGTTTTTAGATGATAAATAAAGTTGAAATTTGTGTCATCAACCTGGTGGATCACATAATATAAGTATGATACATAACAAGATGAGTTTCTTGCAAATAATATACAGGTGGCTACCAGCACACATAGCAAGACCCATGTAGTCACTGGTATCAGAGGAGCACCTGTTTTAGGTTAGAATCAGGATTTCAAAGTAGTAAAAATAACAGAACAGCCCTACAAAATGTTTGACCTTTCCTAGCACTGGTCCTCAGAGGGCCCTCTGTGAGGTTTAATATCTTTCCTGTATGTAACAGGTGAGAGACTTCCTGTAACATAGCACACAGAAGGAAGAAATGTTGACCATAATTTTACAGGCATATCAAGAGAATGCTGGACATCTGACAAACTAAACAGATGTTGAAGTACATAGAGGGTATTAAGAACATTTAAGTGGACAATCAAAATCAGAAAAGATCTGAAGGATGCTGGTATAAGAGACTCAGGTATACAAGACCAAGAAACATTCAGTCACAAAGTACTGGAGGTGAAATGTGAATAATGAGATGAGGGAAGTAAGGACTGGAACAGCCTGGTTGGAAGAAAGGAATAAAATGGATAGCGAGAAGATGAAAGAAGTGTGGTACTTGAGAAAATCTCACACTTCATGTGGTCTTCTAGCAGTTTATAGTAATCAGAAAGATACACAATACCTCTCACATGATGCCAGACAAAGACTTACAAAGACTACAGCATGTTCTTACTCCTGCTTGCATAATTCTAAATGGGCAGCATTGTAGGAAACATTTTCCAACTGTGTGACTACTGACTTATTTACAGTATAAAATTAAACTGCTAAATTCACTTAATAATCCTTGTCATCTCACTGAAAAACTATGAATACTTTAAATGTTACGTGTGATGTTAGGGTGACAATTTTAGTTTTTTTTAAATAATTTCCTATATGTAAGCTAGAGACTGTTATTAACTTTAGCATTATAAATGATACGCCTTAGTCACCATTTTAGCAATGACAGAGTTCTCTGGGCGTATGTCTTATCGTTGTACTGGTACTACTCCCATCACTGCATGAAAAAGTTGTGTCTTCTGTCAGTTCAAAACTCATTGAAAGACTTTTTCTTCTTTTATGTGTGACCCACTATGGACTACAGTTATTTCAACTGTTTTTCCCTTTTTTTGCACATTTTTCTCATCACTTTTTAGTGTTTCTCTGTTCTTTCCTCCATTCAAGTAGCTCCAGTGTTCTAGGGTCCTTCATTCCAGTGATTTCATTCTAAGTAGTGGCCATTCCTAAATATCTTGTGAAGTAATGTGGAGTTCATCCATATCCCTTCCAACACCTTTGCACCATACATTGTACATCTTTAATTTATTAAAGTAAATCAACAGTCTTTTTGTCAGTCTGTTGGTATTCATACTTCAGGTGTGGCCATATAAAGTTATTCTTCTTTTTATGGTCATTTAAATTGAACCGTATTCAGCCAAAAGTGTGGCCGTTGATCCTTATGACATGACATCTTTATCCCTCACTCCGCGCAATCTGTACCATGGTGAGCCCATTGCTTATGCTTACACAAATCACTGCTGTGCCCCTTTGTCCAATAATATCCTGCAACCCTTTTCTCGTACTATTCCTCTTATCACACAATCCACCTCTGGATACGATTTTGTAGCACCCATTCCTGCTGGGAATGAATGTAGGTAGGCCAAGGGTCCCTGTTGACATTTAACACTTTATCCTCCCGCAGTCCTCCACTTCTAAAACCATTATTTCCTCTTACTTTATCCATATGACCCTGAGGCTAGCAACACTGCCTCCTCACATGCCCTGTTTGTTCACACTTGATTCATTTTATATTACTTGCACTGTCCATTTATCCTTCATTCCTGTTGAGAAATAGATCTCTTTATACACAACAACGAATTGCACTGCAGTGGGCAAATCCGTCAAACCCCCTGTTCATACATCTCTTGACATTTCCACATGCTTCTCTCTTAAAAAAGCATTGAGTGCCCTATGCTCAGCTTCTTGTCAAATAATTTCAGTGACTGCAGCATCCTGTCCTAATTCATAGGTATATCCACAAATTTTTCCACAGTTTACATATTTTTCTTAGTTATTATGCATCATTGTTCCCTATAGCATCTGTCACTATTTCATTTCATATGTCTCTGAATTAATACTTCTTTAAATTCTTTGAATGTTGTGGCTCCCTTAAGACATTTTATATGCCCTACATAAACTTTAGCTTCCCTTGTTAGTCTCAGTTTTGCAACATTCAATAATTCCTTTCAGACCAAACTTCCATCTGAGCCAGATTTCCAATGTCTCCCACAAAGGCCTGCACATCCTCAGCTGCATTACCAGAGGAGCAATTAAACTTGCAACTGACAAATCTAAACCCCTTTGTGATGAACATGATTCTACCAACCCATGAAATTCTGTATTATCTGTTGTTATCTGTAATACCTTTTATAAAAATATACCTACTGCTTCCAGTTCTGACACATCTTGCATTCCTGGTTCTGTTGAAGCTTTGTTCTTGACAACACTAACATTCACAAGACAAGAAACCAAAATACATTAACTTAATTAATTAAACATGAACCATTTTGACTTCTGGTATTGCCTAGCTATATGCCCCCAAAGTTTACATATACGACATTTTACTGGAACTGATTTCATACATAGCAGTGAATGAACCTCAAGATTACACTGTGCACAACTAACAGGCACTAACCATTTATGACTACCATTACCTCTAAGACTAGAAAAATCCACTGGTTCTCTACTCACAATAAAATATACTTTACAAAGTGCATGAGAGTCAAATCCTAATACCATTACCAAAAAACAATAACATTTTTTTTGAACTCACCATACGGCAGGCTCTAGGTTCAGACATCACTCTAAGAAGGCAATGTGAGTGTTTATTTATTTATTGCAATACGTATTCCATAGATCCAGTTTCATGTTAACGCATGGATGTGGAATGAATCAAGAACATTTAGTTCATTATTGCATTAGTTTCCATGAGGACAATAAACAAAGATTAATAATAGCAGTTGGAAACATAATCATTAGGATAAAATTACACTCACAAGCAGAGTTCCAGATACAACATTCTGATTTTGTCCAAACAATTTTTTACAGATAACCAATTAATCTGATTAACACAACAAGATATATTGAAGCAGGAATATACAATAGTATTTGGGAAATAAAATTAGCTATCTCCGCTATAGAATTCTTGTAGAGAATAGAAACTTTTTTCGAGCAAGAACTCCTTTGGCTTATTTTTAAACAGTACTTTTTTATTTCATAGACACTTTATATTACTTGGAAGTGCATTGAAGATTATTGTGCATGTGTATTTCACACATTTTTGCACCAGGGACAGATTTTTCAGGACACAGTGTATGTCACATTTCCTTTTTGTGTTATGGTGAAGGTACATTTCATTCGTTTTGTATTGAGAAGGATTGTGAAGCTTGAATGTCATGATTGAAAAGATATATTGTGAAGTAGTGGTTAGGATCCCTATTTGTTTAATAAGTTTGTGACATGAGATTCTTGGAGGCACCCCACACAAAATTCGGACAACCTTTTTCCTGATTTGTGAGAACCTTTTTCGATAGTGGTGAATCGCCCCAGAAGATTTTCCATAACACATAAGTGAATGACAGTAGCAAAAGTAAGCAGATTTTTAGACACTGATGCCTCCGAGTTTGGCAATTATCGGAATGGCAAATGTTGCTGAGCTGAGCCTCTTCAGGGTTTGGTTGATGTGTTTTTCCCAGTTAAGCCTGCTATCTATATATATGCCCAAGAATTTCAAACAATCTGCTCTCTCTATCTGCTGGCTCTCATGTGCAAAATTTATTTCCTGTGGACTTTTTTGACCAGAATGGAAATGAAAATAATTAGTTTTGCTAAGGTTTATTGATAAAGAATTTACTGTGAACCAGTTCAGAACATCCTCAAGTAAATGGTTAGTATTTAATTATAGATCAGAGGGTATCTTACTGTCTATCACAATACTTGTGTCATCAGTGAAAATTGTAAAATTGTTTGCTGTGTTTGAGGACAATGGTGGGTCATTGATATATATATATATGAGGAATAGCAGGGGACCAAGGACAGAACCTTAAGGAAATCCATATTTTTACTGTTCCCCGGTCGGACTCTACCCCTCCTATGTGACCATTCTTACCATCTAGCACTGTTTTCTGTTGTCTGCCCTGTAGGTATGATTTGACCCAGTTGCCCATTTGTCCTCAGAGTCCATAGTGACATGCTTTCTCTATAAGTATTCTATGACTAACACAGTCAAAGGCTTTAGACAGATTGGAAAATATGCCCACAGGCAATGTCTTTTTGTTGGGGCATTCCAAAACATTATTCGTAAACGAAAATATTGCTTCGGTTGTGGAGATACCTTCTCGGAATACAAACTGATTTTTAGTAATTATTGCATGTTTTTCTAGGTGACTGACTATTCTGGCATACATTTGCTTTTTGAGAACTTTAGAAAATGTAGTCAAAAGAGAGATAGGCTGATAGTTTGTAACATCTGAAGCATTTCCTCTTTTGTAGAGGGGCTTTACAATAGCATATTTCAGGCTTTTAGCAATTTGCTGGAGATGTCATCAACACCAGTTGAATTTTTTTCTTTTAAGGAAATAATGGTTTTTCTTACTTCCTGACACCAGCGTTAGATGACCCTTTGATTGTCACCTGTGGAGAGTGAAATGAGATGTCAGAAAGAAAGTGGATTCCAGGATGTTGCTCTGAATGTCACAGACTCATGGGGTAGGCTGTGATACTGAGATGAGTATAATTTAATACATGAATGACTGAGCATTTATATGCTCCAGACTGTGATCATTAAGGGCTTGAAGCACATACCCTAAACACTTTTGTGGTAGCAAGTGTGGAAATCCTTCTATTCTTCCATTAGCATATTACTACTTCGGCCATTGCTATATCGCACCCAGTTGACTGTGCTTTGCAATGCCTGTCAGCCATGTTTTGCTTCACAATCCATTACACCCTTACATGCCTGCAGCTGACTCTGTTGCAACTCACTTCCACTCTGGTGTACTTTTTTTTACCAAATATGGTCGATCTGCTATAGTGGTAATACTAAATTGTTTAAAGGTTTGCTTTATTATACCATAACATTTGTTGGTAATAGTATTTCCTGAATTACAACATTTAGAATAGATATAAGAACTTGTAGGCTGCCAACACCAATTGCCAAAAATTCCAGGTTGGAAATGACAAAGTTAGTGATATGTCAATTAGTCAAATTAGGGATATGCCAATTACTTTTGGTAGGTATGGAGTGAAGAATGTTAAGATATACAAAACGCTGTTATAATTAAAATTTATTAAATCAAATTTGTTGCACACTTGTAAATATTAGCTAATGATGAATACTTATTTTACCACAAAAAATAATAATAATTGCTAAATTAGCTTGCCCAAATGTTTGAGAGGAATAAGATCTGGAAAAATAAGCATATAGCTCCCATACAGTGTTGTTAGAGTAAAAATTCTGGAATATTGCCAAAATGTGGCAATATTGTCATGAGCATACATCTATAAATTAAATTAACAAATTATCCAACATTACACAGTGATCAGTCAACCTGCAGATTCACCTGCACTCTCATCATTGCTCTACTACAGTCAAATGATATTAAGCAGTCAGTTGATTGCTTCCATCATCATTTATTCCCCTTTTGTTTGCCTTGTAAATGATCAATAAAGTTGAAATTTGTGTCATCAACCTGGTGGATCACATAATAAAAATATGATACATAACAATACCGCCATCATACCAGAAACCTTCTAATCATCATAAACATATATATATATAAAACAAAGATGATGTGACTTACCCAACTAAAGCGCTGGCAGGCTGATAGACACACAAACAAATACAAACATACACACAAAATTCAAGCTTTCGCAACCAACGGTTGCTCCATCAGGAAAGAGGGAAGGAGAGGGAAAGACGAAAGGATGTGGGTTTTAAGGGAGAGGGTAAGGAGTCATTCCAATCCTGGGAGCGGAAAGACTTACCTTAGGGGGAAAAAAGGACAGGTATATACTTGCACACACACACATATCCATCCGCACATACACAGACACAAGCAGACATGTGCTTGTGTATGTGCGGAGGGATATGTGTGTGTGTGCGAGTATATACCTGTCCTTTTTACCCCCTAAGGTAAGTCTTTCCGCTCCCGGGATTGGAATGACTCCTTATCCTCTCCCTTAAAACCCACATCCTTTCGTCTTTCCCTCTCCTTCCCTCTCCTTCCCTCTTTCCTGATGAAGCAACCGTTTGTTGCAAAAGCTTGAATTTTGTGTGTATGTTTGTGTGTCTATCGACCTGCCAGCTCTTTCGTTTGGTAAGTCACATCATATTTGTTTTTTTTATATATATACATCTGTGTGTGTGTGTGTGTGTGTGTGTGTGTGTGTGTGTGAAGAAACACTGATTACAATTTTAAGGGCATAGCAAGATAAACTAAACAGATCTTGTAGTACACAGAAGGTATTAAGAACATGAAGTGGAACACTAAGATCAGAAAAGATCTGGAGGGTGCTGGTATAAGAGACTCAGATGAACAAGACCAGTAAACATTCAGCCGGAAAGTACTCAGGCGAAAAGCAAGCCAAACTGTCAGGAAAGTCAAGAGAGGAACAACATGGTCGGAAGAAAGGAAGAAAATGGAAAATGAGAAGATGAAAGAACAGTAGTGCCTGAGAGAATCTCATATCAAGTAGACAATTTGTGTGGTCCTCTAGCAGTTTATTGCAACCAGCATAGTACACAATATCTATGCCAGAACAATATTGGCAACGGCTACAGCTATATAAACGTGATAGTACCCTTTTTACCATAGTTCTCAATGGGAAACATAGTAGCAAACACTGACCAACTGTGTGACTACTGACTTATTTACAGCTGTGGTATAAAATTATACTGCTAAATTCATTTAATAATACTTGTCATTTTGATGACCTAGCTCCCTCAGTGTCTCAACTATTAAATTAGTTGTTATATCCAGCCCTTAAAATATTTAGATTCTACCAAAGATTATCATATGAAACAATGTATTCTAAATAGTAATATTTTTATATCAATAAGAGCTTAAACTGGAATTTATGAGTTACAAATCAGTCACCCTTCCACAACACTTTTGTCCCCTCCCTCCTCCCTTACTCTATACACTTCACCAAACTTAACCCATCAAACCACACCAATGTAGCCATACAGCTGTGCATTTGCGTATGTATACTGGTACTATATAGGCCTGAACAAGGGTTCATCCGAAAAGTACCCACATATGGTACTGCTGTTTATGTGCCTGTCAACAATTCAGTGTCTCAACTATTAAATTAGTTGTTACATCTAGCCCTTAAAATATTCAGATTCTACCAAAGATTATCATATGAAACAATGTATTCTAAATAGTTATATTTTTATATCGATAAGAGCTTAAACTGGAATTTACGAGTTTCAAATCTTAAAACTCTAAAGTTGTAGCATTACTGACCTTTCCAGTTTCTTGTATCACTTTTTCTTTGTACAGTGGTTGTAATTAAACTTCTGGTAGTTGAGCCATTGTAAATGGAAAACTATTTATCATAGGGTTACTCATTTTTACCTGAATTTCATTCAGAATGTGTGCTGCAGGATTTGTGTTGTTAGTAGTGATTGTGTCATGACTTGCCATTAGGCACTGTTGCTGGTACAGTGTCTTAGGTCTGAAACACAAGCATCAGTGTGCTTTACTCTTGATGACAGTCATTGTGGATCTTGTCAACATGAGCAGGGTTTTGCCTGTAAAGCTATTATGTCAAAACAAGAGTAATGGTACTGCTGCTCTTTGCAAGTATCAGTGCATTGAAGGAATACAGAGTAGTACTCTTTCCACAACAGCACTGAAGAATGTGGTTTGGAAATTCAAATTAACTGGTGATTGCTCCTGGGAGGGGCTCACTGACAATTGCACCATAAATTGTTGGAGAAGTTACTTTCGCCACAACTGAGAATGCGGGATGCAACGTGCATTTTTCAAGCAGTGCAAGGGGCTGTGTCATGGCAGCTGAGATGGCCCCACATTGTTTTTGGTAGCAGTAGAGCAATCTCTAGTGTACTTCCAGCCTGTCATGAATGCAGATGATAATTGCATTGGGAAAAATTTCTAACCTGTAACATAAACATGATATACAGTTAATAAAAAGAGCACTCTCATGTGGGAATTAAAATGTGTTTCTTTCCATAGTTTATTCATTATTTCTCTTCGACTCGTGCTCACAAAATTTTCCACGCTGTATTTGTATTTGTATTTTTTTATTCGTCCTATAAATTAGGATTTTGTACATAGTTTGTACAAAAAATTCAGGATGAGTCAGGTTTGATGTAGTTCATACAAGTTTATGCATACTGTGAATTAGGAAACAACATTTGATAAATGCTGAATGTTGGTAATGTAATTATAAAAACAATGACATGATTGAAATGATATTATTTTTGAGAATATGTGATCAATTACACTATATTGTCCTGGAGCTCCAAAAACTCAGCAACAGAACAGAAGCAGTGTCAAGTAAGTAGTCTTTTAGTTCCACTTTAAATGTAGGTAAATTTTGTACCTGTTTCAGATAGGATGGTATCTGGTTATGCAATATAATCTCAGTATGATACACTCCCCCTCTAGAAACGTTTGTAGTCATTGTATTGACATACAGGTAATGCTTCTGTCTATTATCACGTGAGTGGAAATTATGATTACACTTAAATGTATTTTCTTCTTTTAATATACTTTGTAGATGTATAAACAAGGAAGGGGCAGTAGACTGAGACTTTTAAATATTGGTTTACTGGAGTCTTTGTGTTTAGTAGGTGTTATTATTGTATTTTTTTAGCTTAAATATTTTTCTGCTACATGTAGAGTTCCACCAAAAGATAATTCCATACATCAGCAGTGAATGGATACCACTGTGGTACATTGTGGCCACTGATGCATGGCTTGTATTTTGTGAGAGGATTATTTCAACATATGTAAGTGTATTTAACATTTTATTTACATTATTCAGGTGTACCTCCCATTTCGGATTAGCCTGGATGTGTGTATCTAAAACTTTTGTCACACTCACATGTTGTTGTTGTTGTGGTCTTCAGTCCTGAGACTGGATTGATGCAGCTCTCCATGCTACTCTATCCTGTGCAAGCTCCTTCATCTCCCAGTACCAACTGCAACCTACACCCTACTGAATCTGTTTAGTGTATTCATTCCTTGGTCTCCCTCTAAGATTCTTACCCTCCACGCTGCCCTCCAATGCTAAATTGGTGATCTCTTGATGCCTCAGGACATGTCCTACCAACCGATCCCTTCTTCTAGTCAAGTTGTGCCACAAACTTCTCTTCTTCCCAATCCTATTCAATACCTCCTCATTAGTTACGTGATCTACACACCTAATCTCCCCAAAATTTTTATTTCTTCTCCCTGGATTTTAATACCTACTCCAAATTTTTCTTTTGTTTCCTTTACTGCTTGCTCAATATACAGATTGAATAACATCAGGGAGAGGCTACAACCCTGTCTCACTCCCTTCCCAACCACTGCTTCCCTTTCGTGCCCCTCGACTCTTACAACTGCCATCTGGTTTCTGTACAAATTGTAAATAGCCTTTCGCTCCCTGTATTTTACCCCTGCCACCTTTAGAATTTGAAAGAGAGTATTCCAGTCAACATCGTCAAAAGCTTTCTCTAAGTCTACAAATGCTAGAAATGCAGGTTTGCCTTTCCTTAATTTTCCCTCTAAGATAAGTCGTAGGGCCAGTATTGCCTCACGTGTTCCAAACTGATCTTCCCCGAGGTCGGCTTCTACCAGTTTTTTCATTTGTCTGTAAATAATTCGTGTTTATATTTTGCAGCTGTGACTTATTAAACTGATAGTTCAGTAATTTTCACATCTGTCAACCCCTGCTTTCTTTGGGATTGGAATTATTATATTCTTCTTGAAGTCTGAGGGTATTTCGCCTGTCTCATACATCTTACTCACCAGATGGTAGAGTTTTGTCAGGACTGGCTCTCCCAAGGTCATCAGTAGTTCTAATGGAATGTTGTCTACTCCTGGGGCCTTGTTTTAACTCAGGTCTTTCAGTGCTCTGTCAAACTCTTCGCACAGTATCGTATCTCCCATTTCATCTTCATCTACATCCTCTTCCATTTCCATAATATTGTCCTCAAATACATCGCCTTTGTATAGACCCTCTATATACTTCTTCCACCTTTCTGCTTTCCCTTCTTTGCTTAGAACTGTGTTCCATCTGAGCTCTTGTCATTCATACAAGTGGCTCTCTTTTCTCCAAAGGTCTCTTTAATTTTCCTGTAGGCAGTATCTATCTTACCCCTAGTGAGATAAGCCTCTACATCCTTACATTTGTCCTCTAGCCATGCCTGCTTAGCCATTTTGCACTTCCTGGCGATCTCATTTTTTAGACGTTTGTATTACTTTTTGCCTGCTTCATTTACTGCATTTTTATATTTTCTTCATTGATCAATTAAATTCAACATTTCTTCTGTTACCCAAGGATTTCTACTAGTCCTCGTCTTTTTACCTACTTGATCCTCTGCTGCCTTCACTACTTCATCCCTCAGAGCTACCCATTCTTCTTCTACTGTATTTCTTTCCCCCATTCCTGTCAATTGCTCCCTTATGCTCTCCCTGAAACTCTGTACAACCTCTGGTTCTTTCAGTTTATCCAGGTCCCATCTCCTTAAATTCCCACCTTTTTGCAATTTTCTCAGTTTTAATGTACAGTTCATAACCAATAGATTGTGGTCAGAGTGCACATCTGCCCCTGGAAATGTCTTACAATTTGAAGCCTGGTTTCTAAATCTCTGTCTTACCATTATATAATCAATCTGATACCTTTCAGTATCTCCAGGATTCTTCCATGTATACAACCTTCTTTTATGATTCTTGAACCAAGTGTTAGCTATGATTAAGTTTTTCTCTGTGCAAAATTCTACCAGACGGCTTCCTCTTTCATTTCTTACCCCAATCCATATTAACCTACCATGTTTCCTTCTCTCCCTTTTCCTACTCTCGAATTCCAGTCACCCATGACTATTAAATTTTCGTCTCCTTTCACTACCTGAATAATTTTTTTTATCTCATCATACATTTCTTCAATTTCTTCGTCATCTGCAGAGCTAGTTGGTATATAAACTTGTACTACTGTAGTAGGCATGGGCTTCGTGTCTATCATGGCCACTATAATACGTTCACTATGCTGTTTGTAGTAGATTACCTGCATTCCTTTTTCTTTATTCATTATTAAACCTACTCCTGCATTACCCCTATTTGATTTTGTATTTATAACCCTGTATTCACCTGAGCAGAAGTCTTGTTCCTCCTGCCACCGAACTTCACTAATTCCCACTATATCTAACTTTAACCACCCATTTCCCTTTTTAAATTTTCTAACCTACCTGCCTGATTAAGGGATCTGACATTCCACGCTCCGATCCATAGAACGCCATTTTTCTTTCTCCTGATAACGACGTCCTCTTGAGTAGTCCCCGCCCGGAGATCCGAATGGGGGACTATTTTACCTCCGGAATATTTTACCCAAGAGGACGCAATCATCATTTAACCATACAGTAAAGCTGCATGCCCTTGGGGAAAATTACGGCTGTAGTTTCCCCTTGCTTTCAGCCGTTTGCACTACCAGCAAAACAAGGCCGTTTTGGTTAGTGTTATAAAGCCGGATCATTCAATCATCCAAACTGTTGCCCCTGCAACTACTGAAAAGTCTGCAGCCCTCTTCAGGAACCACACGTTTGTCTGGCCTCTCAACAGATACTCCCCCGTTGTGGTTGCACCTACGGTACGGCTATCTGTATCGTTGGGGCACGCAAGCCTCCCCACCAACTGCAAGGTCCATGGTTAAAAATTGGTGCTGCCAGCTGAAGTTCCTGTGAAGGGTGGAAACTGTCTTTTTCTGGAATTTATTATTAGCTTATCTGTTACGAGCCATTGTGTTGAATCTTGTATTACATCTGCAGCTGTTTTTTGGAGGCTTTCTTTATCACATGGCTTAATTACAACATTTGCGTCATCTATAAAAAATTTTATTGTCCATTTAGTTCACTTTTCTCATAGATCATTAACATAAGAAATGATAAGAATGCAATGTCAGAAGCTTGAACGTGGTAGGGAAACTAGAAAATCTGAAATGGGAAATACAAAGGCTCAATCTAGATATAGTAGGGGTCAGTGAAGTGAAGTGGAAGGAAGACAAGGATATCTGGTCAGATGAGTATTGGGTAATATCAACAGCAGCAGAAAATGGTATAACAGGTGTAGGATTCGTTATGAATAGTAAGGTAGGGCAGAGGGTGTGTTACTGTGAACAGTTCAGTGACCGGGTTGTTCTAATCAGAATCGACAGCAGACCAACACCGACAACGATAGTTCAGCTATACATGCCGACATCGCAAGCTGAAGATGAACAGATAGAGAAAGTGTATGAGGATATTGAAAGGGTAATGCAGTATGTAAAGGGGGACGAAAATCTAATAGTCATGGGCGACTGGAATGCAGTTGTAGGGGAAGGAGTAGAAGAAAAGGTTACAGGAGAATATGGGCTTGGGACAAGGAATGAAAGAGTAGAAAGACTAATTGAGTTCTGTAACAAGTTTCAGCTAGTAATAGTGAATACCCTGTTCAAGAATCACAAGAGGAGGAGGTATACTTGGAAAAGGCCGGGAGATACGGGAAGATTTCAATTAGATTACATCATGGTCAGACAGAGATTCCGAAATCAGATACTGGATTGTAAGGCAAATACAGGAGCAGATATAGACTCAGATCACAATATAGTAGTGATGAAGAGTAGGCTGAAGTTCAAGACATTAGTCAGGAAGAATCAATGCGCAAAGAAGTGGGATATGGAAGTACTAAGGAATGACAAGATACGTTTGAAGTTCTCTAACGCTATGGATACAGCAATAAGGAATAGTGCAGTAGGCAGTACAGTTGAAGAGGAATGGACATCTCTAAAAAGGGCCATCACAGAAGTTGGGAAGGAAAACATAGGTACAAAGAAGGTAGCTGCGAAGAAACCATGGCTAACAGAAGAAATACTTCAGTTGATTGATGAAAGGAGGAAGTAGAAACATGTTCCAGGAAAATCAGGAATACAGAAATACAAGTCGCTGAGGAATTAAATAAATAGGAAGTGCAGGGAAGCTAAGACAACATGGCTGCAGGAAAAATGTGAAGACATCAAAAAAGATGTGATTGTCGGAAGGACAGACTCAGCATACAGAAAAGATGTGATTGTCAGAAGGACAGACTCAGCATACAGGAAAGTCAAAACAACCTTTGGTGACATTAAAAGCAACGGTGGTAACATTAAGAATGCAACGGGAATTCCACTGTTAAATGCAGAGGAGAGAGCAGATAGGTGGAAAGAATACATTGAAAGCCTCTATGAGGGTGAAGATTTGCCTGATGTGATAGAAGAAGAAACAGGAGTCGATTTAGAAGAGATAGGGGATCCAGTATTAGAATCGGAATTTAAAAGAGCTTTGGAGGACTTACGGTCAAATAAGGCAGAAGGGATAGATAACATTCCATCAGAATTTCTAAAAGCATTGGAGGAAGTGGCAACAAAACGACTATTCACGTTGGTGTGTAGAATATATGAGTCTGGCGATATGCCATCTGACTTTCGGAAAAGCGTCATCCACACAATTCCGAAGACGGCAAGAGCTGACAAGTGCAAGAATTATTGCACAATCAGCTTAACAGCTCATGCATCGAATCTGCTTACAAGAATAATATACAGAAGAATGGAAAAGAAAATTGAGAACGCGCTGGGTGACGATCAGTTTGGCTTTAGGAAAAGTAAAGGGACGAGAGAGGCAATTCTGACGTTACGGCTAATAATGGAAGCAAGGCTAAAGAAAAATCAAGGCACTTTCATAGGATTTGTCGACCTGGAAAAAGCGTTCGCGTTCGACAATATAAAATGGTGCAAGCTGTTCGAGATTCTGAAAAAGTAGGGGTAAGCTATAGGGAGAGACGGGTCATATACAATATGTACAACAACCAAGAGTGAATAATAAGAGTTGACAATCAATAACGAAGTGCTCGTATTAAGAAGGGTGTAAGACAAGGCTGTAGCCTTTTGCCCCTACTCTTCAATCTGTACATCGAGGAAGCAATGATGGAAATAAGAGAAAGGTTCAGGAGTGGAATTAAAATACAAAGTGAAAGGATATCAATGATATGATTTGCTGATGACATTGCTATCCTGAGTGAAAGTGAAGAAGAATTAGATGATCTGCTGAACGGAATGAACAGTCTAATGAGTACACAGCATGGTTTGAGAGTAAATCGGAGAAAGAGAAGGTAATGAGAAGTAGTAGAAATGAGAACAGCGAGAAACTTGGTCACGAAGTCAATGAAGTTAAGGAATTCTGTAACCTAGGCAGTAAAATAACCAATGAAGGACGCAGCAAGGAGGACATCAAAAGCAGACTCGCTATGGCAAAAAAGTCATTTCTGGCCAACAGAAGTCTACTAATATCAAATACCAGCCTTAATTTGAGGAAGAAATTTCTGAGGATGTACGTCTGGAGTACAGCATTGTATGGTAGTGAAACATGGACTGTGGGAAAACCGGAACAAAAGAGAATCGAAGCATTTGAGATGTGGTGCTATAGACGAATGTTGAAAATTAGGCGGACTGATAAGGTAAGGAATGAGGAGGTTCTACGCAGAATCGGAGAGGAAAGGAATATGTGGAAAACACTGATAAGGAGAAGGGACAGGATGATAGGACATCTGCTAAGACATGAGGGAATGACTTCCATGGTACTAGAGGGAGCTGTAGAGGGCAAAAACTGTAGAGGAAGACAGAGATTGAAATACGTCAAGCAAATAATTGAGGACGTAGGTTGCACGTGCTACTCTGAGATGAAGAGGTTAGCACAGGAAAGGAATTTGTGGCGGGCTGCATCAAACCAGTCAGTAGACTGATGAAAAAAAAAAGGGCCGAAGGACTCACCCTTGATGGACTCCATACCTGATCTTTTTATTTTTTGCATTACTACAAAAATTAGAAATTTCATGTGTTTTTATATCTTTGAATTTTATTTGAGTGATCTGTTGACAATCATGCTTGTATGAGTAAATCCACCTGTTTGGTAGGCCTCATATTTCACAATTACTTAGTTCCTGCAAGAGGATGTCATATTCATTTAAATCAAATATTTACTAACGTCAACGAATATTCTGGAAACACGGTGCTTATTATCTGCTGCAAATAGAATCTCATCTAGGAAAACAGCTAGCTGCTGATTTGTCAATTCTGTGTACATGTTGTGAATCACTTATAATCATTTTTTTATTTAGGAAAGCTGTTAGTCTCATAAGTAACATTTCTCCAAGAATTTTGCCAAAGTGTGGCAATACTGATACAAGCTTGTAGTTTGCAGCTTCACATTGGTCTGTTTCTTGTAGGGGAAAGAAGGTAAAATTACCAGGTTGGGAAAAGTGGGTACTGCTTATCTGATGTATTCAACAGTGCTGCTTCCTATGAAAAATTAGCCAAACTAGATCTAATCAACACCATTAGTGTTGTCAGAGATGTTGAGAAAGGAAATTGCTCTGTTATGTTTCTGTGAAAATGCTTATCTTTTTCAATCATTTGATGTAAGGTAAGGCACTCATATTACTTTAGTTGCTTCACTTTTATGTAGAGCAGTAGGTTTTTGCCATACCATGGCTTGTGCAATGTTTTTTTGGCTTACAAACGTAAGTCATTGTCATTCCCTTGGGTTGTATTGTTTTGCGTGTGAACCACTGATACAGACATAGTGTCCAGTCATGAAAATTGGCTGCATGGCACATCAGGAAAAGTGGCCAAGGAGGCCACTTTTTCCAGTGGGTGGCCACTATTCTCAATAGTTCATTTTTCACCTGATATGAAAATGAGAATTAGCGAATTCCACATTTTATGCGCAGTGTAACAGTTGTTATTAAAACATTACAAATTGTTTTTCTGCTCTTCTGCAAGGATTTGCAAGAGCTTCAAGATGCCAAGAAAATACAATGGACACAGGGGACCCTGCTACAATGCAAAAGTCATTTGAAAGAGTAAAGAATGATAATACGCTTTTTTCAGCAGCAGCAAAACAATTCAATATTCCACATAATATGCAAATACAAACATTTCTATTGAAAAGTATATATGGGATTGGCAGTAAAAAGAGTATGGGCAGCTAGGGGGCAGTGTTCAGTGAAGAACAAGAGCAAGAATTACATTTTTTAAATGGAAAAGCAATTTTATGGAAGTACAGGATGCAGAGTGAGTTTTTAGTATTGGTTTGAACATTTTTTAAAACATGCCAAACCAACTGCTTAAGATGCAGTTCTGCAAACCTTAGGCGGTCACTCTACCCATACTAAGAATACAGGTTTCACTGAGAAGACCAGAGAAAACCATACAACAGTTGTGTGCTTGCCCCCACACTGTAGCCAGAAGCAGTAGCCTTCGGATGCAGCATTCATATCTTCTTTTAAACCCTTCTACACACAAGCGTGTGAAAATTTGCTTCATAATAATCCAGGAAGAACTATTGCACTGTTCTGAATAAATGCACTCTTGGATGAGGCATTTCTTTGTGCAGCCCTTCCAATGAAAGCACTCATTGGCTTTATAAAGTGTGGATTTTTCCTCTATACGTTATCATGTTTACTGATGAAGACTATACTGCAGATGAAGATACTGATATACCTTTGTATAGGGACACAAACATTGGTTTGTCTCATTGTGAAACTACTGAGCCCTCTGTAAGTGCTGCTCCCTCTGGATGTCAAACTGCTTTGTCTTCTTGAAATACACCTACTGATTCATTTCTGGAAGCAGCTCACGAGCTGTCTTCAAGTGCAGGCCGCCTTCAGATTATAGGTGATAAGCTTTCTCCAATAGAAGGTTCCCCTCAGCATCCAACCACTGAAGAATGTCACTCTGAGTATCCAGCAGGTGGGTTTCACACACACACACACACACACACACACACACACACACACACACACACACACACACAAAACCCTGAAGGGTGTAAAACCTTTGCCTAAGAAACAAAGATGAACTAATAGTAAATAAGGAAAGACTACCATAATCACTTCAAGCCCTTCCAAAAATGTGTTGGATGAAACTAAAATAAAAACTTAGTGAGGAGCTTTTACTGAAAAAAAAATGTGAGTCTGAAGAAAAACAAACGGATAAGGCTTATGTTCTACAATGTAGGGCAACATAAAGTAAGAGTACGGAGCTAAATGTGAGACCAAATGCTAAGTGAGTTTCTGCTAAAATGAAACTCTCTTGAGAAGAAATGGAAGAAGAAAATTCCATTCATCAGGACAGTGATACAGACTGCTTCTACTGCAAGGGCACATTTTGTAGATCTAGAGAAAATGAAGAATGGGTGAGATGTCAGAGGTGTAAACTCTGGGCTCATGAATTGTGTGCTGAATGTAATGAGGACAATGAAAAATTCACATGCTAATTTTGTACATGACTTAATATTGTTCCTGAGTGGATAAATTGTGAATAAAAAGTCTGAAACAGTAACCAGTAGTTTGTCACTGATTTCTCTATTTATGACATTAGAAATAAATAATACTTCTCATTTGTTGACCTTCTTGTGCCATCAGTGTATTGCAAGACATTTCTTTCTCAGTTACATTGTTGTTTTCCTAATAAAAATCAGTGGTGAAACAAAAACTGTAAGTCTATCCAACTTTTTAAGCTAAACAGTCTATTTTTGAATGGTGACAAAGGACTGGCCACCTTGTGCCATTATGTGGGGAAAAGTGGCCACTATGTAAGCATCCAGAAAAAAACATTTGTGTATGTTATAAAATATACTTTCATCTTAGCTATAAATATTTGGTGTGATATCTTACAGTATGTAGATTTGGGATGTATATGCCTCAAGCTTCTGTTAATAGCCATGGTTGCTTGGAAATTCAGTTACACTTAGAGTGGCCACTTTACCTCACTTTTCTCTACAGTGGTGTTACTTTTGCTGTTTACAGATTTGCCAGGAATATAACACACATGAATCATGAGTTGGAAATGTCTGTTGATGGTTCTTTGATAAATACTGCATTTTCTTTAATGCTAATATCTGTTATTTCATCAGCAGTTGTTGATTATTTATTAGGTAATTGTGTTATAATCATAAATAATTCCTCAGTTGTTGTATAAATATTTGAATCTGAATGTAGTGTGTTGCTGTGTGGTTGTGAGCTGTAATGCTTGGTAGTTAGAAGTTTTGCTATATTTGAAAAGTAACTGTTACATTTATTAGCCGCTACTATGGGGTCAGTTATTCTATTGGTATTTTCATGAAGTTATGTATTGGCTTGTAGTATAGTAGCAAATTTTGTTTTGTGGACATCCACTGCTGTAGTATTGAACCATGATGAATAAAACCACTTCAGTTGTGCTGTATATCTTTATTTCTGATGTAACTACTTTTGTGGCATTAGAGCCCCATCTTCAGGGATACAGATTTATAATTTATTCAAAATGATAAGAAGTAGATGACCCAATACTCTCTCTCCAATTATGATAAAACTATTTACAGTCAACAGATTTAAAAAAGAGTAGAAAAGAGGGAACATCATCCTCATACAGGAAAACTAAGGCCAGTCTTCATCATGACACTCTGAAGCAGTCAGTCATTCATGATGTCACTGTAATATCAACCATTAGTTTTCCTGTATTGGTCTGATGTTACCTGCATTCTGCTCTGTTTTAAATTGGAGCACCGACCTCTTGATTGTTAAAGAGTTTTATCATAATTTGGCAAAGAATGTTGGGTCATCTACTGCTTATCATTTGGAACAAATTATAAATCTGTATCCCTAAAGATGTTACTCTAACACCACAATACTAGTTAGATCAGAAAGAAAAATTTATCGTACAGCTGTAGTGGTCTTATTCATAATGGTATAGTAATTGTTTGTTTTTTGATGATATACCAGGTTGCTTTAGTCTTATCTCTGGTATTTTCTGTTTGTTTGTCATTTTCCATCTTCATTGCTTTTGATGTAATATTTAGATTAGATTAGTACTTGTTCCATAGATCATGAATACGACACTTCGTAATGATGTGGAACGTGTCAGGTTAAAAAAGATGGCTATTTTTAGGTTTTGGTTTTTTTAGTAGGGGTTGGGGAAATAACCCACTTACTATATCCAAAAATTCATCTAACAAGTAGAAGGAGTTGCCATTAAGAAATTCTTTTAATTTCCTTTTAAATGCTATATGGCTATCTGTCAGACAATGACTTTTGTGGCAACATAATTTACCCCATCCTGAGCCAAAGTTAGATTTAACCTTGAGTAGTGACAATCATCCTGTCTCCTAGTGTCGTGGCCATGTACACTGCTATTACTTTTGAATTCGTTCAGATTGTTAATAACAAATTTCATAAGTGAATATATATATTGCGAAGCTACAGTGAAGATCTGTAGCTCTTTAAATAAGTGTCTGCAGGATGATCTTGGATGAGCTATAGCAATTATTCTGATTACACTCTTTTGTGCAGTGAACACTCTTTTAGTCAGTGATGAGTTACCCAAGAATATAATGCCATACGAAAGCAGAGAACGAAAATAGTCATGGTAAGCTAATATACTGAGATGTATATCGCAAAAATTTGCAATGACCCTAATAGTATAAGTAGCTGAACTCAAACGTTTCAGCAAATCTTCAGTGTGTTTTTTCCAGTTCAACCCCTCATCAATGAATACATCTAGAAATTTTGAATATTCTACCTTAGCTACCGATGTCTGATCTAAGTCTGTATTTATTAATGAGGTCATTCCATTTACTGTGTGGAACTGTATGTACTGTGTTTTGACAAAGTTTAATGAGAGCCCATTTGCAAAGAACCATTTAATGATTCTCTGAAAAACATCATTTTCAATTTCACCAGTTAATTCTTGTCTGCTGGGTGTGATAGCTATACTTGTATCATCAACAAAAAGTACCAGCTTTGAATCTTCACAAATATAGAATGGCAAGTCATTCATATACATTAAGAACAGCAGAGGACCCAAGACCAAACCTTGTGGCACCCCATTCTTGATTGTTCCCCAGTTTGAGAAATCATCAGTTTTTTTGCATATTATGTGAACTGCGTATTTCAACTTTCTGCACACTTCCAGTTAGGTACGATTTAAACTATTTGAGCACTGTCAAATTCATACCACAGTACTTGATCTTATCTAGAAGTATTCCATGATTTACACAATCAAAAGCCTTTGAGAGATCACAAAAATCCCAACGGGTGACTTCCGGTTATACAGAGCATTTAATATTTCATTAGTGAAAGTATATATAGCATTTTCCGTTGAAAAACCTTTCTGGAAACAAAACTGACATTTTGTTAAAACTTTATTTTTACAAAGGTGTGAAGCTACTCTACAATACATTAATTTTCAAGAATTTTGGATAAGGCAGTCAAAAGACAGATTAGGCGGTAGTTGTTGACATCAGACGTATCCCCTTTTTTATGCTGTGGTTTAACAATGGCATACTTCAGTCTATTTGGAAAAATACCATGCTTCAGAGAGCTATTACATATGTGGCTAAGAATCCCACTTATCTCTTGGGAACAAGTTTTTATTATCCTACTGGAAATGCCATCAATTCCATGTAAGCTTTTATTCTTGAGAGAGTTTATTATTTTTCTAATTTCAGAAGGAGAGGTGGACGGAATTTCAATTGTATCAAGTGGTGTGGGTAAGGCCTCTTCCATTAACTGCCTTGCTTCTTCTAATGAACATTTAGATCCTATTTTCTCTACAACACTTAAAAAATGATTATTCAAAATGTTTTTGACTTCCGGCTTGTTGTTAAACAAGTTTCCATTCGCTTTGATGGTAATGCCAACATCCTGTACTCTTGGTTGCCCTGTCTCCCTTGTAATAATATTCCAAATTGTTTTGATTTTGTTAGCAGAGGTATTAATCTCAGACATGATTCACATGCTTCTGGATTTTTTAGTAACATTTCTTAATGTAGCACAGTAGTTTTTACAATATTTGGCTGTTTCTGGGTCATTACCCTATCTTGTTGTTAGATACAGTTCCCTTTTGTGGTTACAAGATATTTTTATTCCGTTAGTAAGCCAAGGTTTATGCATGGTTTCTTATAATTAGATTTAACTACTTTCTTGGGGAAACAGTTTTCAAATTCTCTTACAAGTGTATCATGAAATGAGTTATATTTTAAATTAGCTTCGGGTTCCTTGTACACCTCATCCCAGTGTAACTGCTGAATATTTTCTCTGAAATTTCTAATTGTTGAGTCATTAATTGAACGCACAACTTTGGAGGGTAGTTTTGAATTACTGAATGGAGCTATGTCATATACTGTGACTAGCTGAGCACCATGATCAGAAAGGCCATTCTGAACAGGACAAGAATTTCTGTTTTTAAACTTATCTTGGTCTATAAAAGTGTTATCTACCAATGTACTACTGTCCTTTACTACCCGAGTAGGAAAATTAAAGACAGATGTCAAACTGAAAGAACCGAACAAGACTTCCAGGTCATTCTTCCTATTACCCTCTTTCAGTGAATCAACATTGACGTCCCCACAAATAATAATTTACTTTCCCCTATCTGACAGATAGCACAACATGGCATCCAAGTTATCCAGGAATAAATGAAAGTTTCGTGAAGGGGACCTATATACTGTTACAATTATAAAAGAGCCCTCCTTCAGTTTAAGTTGACAGGCACAGGCTTCTATATGTTGCCCTAGACAAAACGACTTGCCTAAGAATTCGTTAATATATTTTAAAACAATTAATAGAAACAAGGTTTGTGGTTAGTAGTGGTAGTGTAGGTCTGGGACACAAGTGAAAATAAAGTGAAAATTTTTCTCTTAGTTTTCACTTAATGCTTCCACATTATTTCCTCTTCAAAATCATCAAGTGAAAAATATGAGAAAAATAGCAACTGAAGAACGTCAGAAACAATTTATGATCATTTTTCACTTGAAGAAAACCTATGACTTATTGGCCAAATGTTTGGCGATTTTGATGGCCACTTTTTTGGCTAAATGCTGGCAATTTTGATGGCCACTTTTTTGGCCAAATTGTGACGACTTTTTGGCGGTCACCTTTTTTCGATGACCTTCTGGTTGTCCCTTTCTTGCGACCACTTTTTAGTAACCACTTTTAACTTTTTGGTCAAATGTTCGAGATTTTTGGCTTCTACCATTTTTCCAAAGTTGCAGAGACTTTTTGGTGGGTACTTTCCCGTGGCTACTTTTTGGCGAGCACCTTTCGGCGGCTACCTTTTTGCAACGATTTTTTGCGGCCCCTTTTTTGTACAACTTTTTTTGAGGAAGCCACCTTTTTAATGGAAAAAGTTCTATTAAAAGTCATTTAAAAATTCTCAGTAACTATACCATGCTTAACATCATATGTTAAATTTCTCTTGCCGGATCGTGTGGCCGTGCGGTTCTAGGCGCTTCAGTCTGGAACCGCGTGACCGCTACGGTCGCAGGTTCGAATCCTGCCTCGGGGATGGATGTGTGTGATGTCTTTAGGTTAGTTAGGTTTAAGTAGTTCTAAGTTCTAGGGGACTGATGACCTCAGATGTTAAGTCCCATAGTGCTAAGAGCCATTTGAACCATTTTTTTTTAATTTCTCTTGTCATTGGTTACTATGTACGCGCAAGTGTTATCAGGAATAGGCGTAGCCTATTAAAAATCGACAACAATTTCATTGCAGTTTTTTGTGCAGTGACAACATTTTTCCGTCTACTCATAATGATAACTTGAATCGGATATGCATTAGTGAAGCTATATCCACTAATTTCTGTGTCATCTTTTACTTCAGTTATTCTTTTGAAATCTGTAAAAGCACTATATGCTTTCAAGTATATGACAGATGGATCACTGTTCCATAATTCTCGAGGAAATATTTCCTTTCGGCCATTCTTGAGATAAATATTTTACAGATTAACATGATCACTCAATGATGAATCAGTATCTTGTTTGCCTTTGCTATTGGTCTGAAACACTACAGAAACAAAATAGGGCATATAAAATTCCATAGAATAGTAGTAGTTTGTTACGACTAGTTCAAAATTTCTTTTACCACTGATTCCTGATATTTTTTGAGTTTGAATATCAAGAAACGAAAGTGCAATTTTATGCTCTTTTAAATTTTTTTAATCTCAATTCGGTTTCATAGTTTACTTCGTATTAAGAATTGGGGTTCGTACTTCCATGTTTGTAATCGTAATTTTACCTTCAGATGGACGACTACCTGGAACGTCAGTGCCGTTAACGTTTTTTGAAAACCCTCTATAAAATGCATCATTTGAATTTGCGCTGCCAACAATTGCGATCGTTAAATCGGCTTCCCACATGATTTCTCGGTAGTCTTTAAAAAAGCCACCCAGCATTTTAAGTGGGTATAGCACTTCTTTTTATTTTCTTTGTAACTTTCCGTTGTTAATGAAATTGCCTTCACTACTACTGCTATTGACTGATTACTATTATTCATTTCATATATTTCATCACCTACATTTACTGTCATATCAAAATCCTCAAATTTGAGCTCTCTTTTTGTATTCTCTTCAATGACAATAATTTTCTTCAGTACCAATTGGTACTTAAAAGTATACATTAACTGCTCTTTGCCTGGCATGTGTGTGAATACGACAATTTTTTTTCAGAACTGTTTCTGTTTGACAGATGTAAGAAGCTAGATCATGCTTGTGCAATAGTCAGCAAAAAAATTCTCTATTTCTTTTTTGCTGTAATAATCACTAAATTGCGTGAGAATGCGTGTATATTTAGCTTTGTTCACGAAAATTTTCTCCAATTTGCTGTATTATTTACTGAGGTCAGCTTTCAACTGTTTTTCTAAATATTATTTTGTAACTCCATAATAACTATTTACAGGTTCACCGACATCAACTAGCCACCTTCCTTTGAAAGCAAGATAGCACCAAGATATCTTAAAAATGTTGCCTAGTTCCTTGTGAAATTGACTGATCGAGTCATGTACTTCTTTACTAATTTTCTGCATTAAAAATTCTCTAATTTCCTTCTCTAAGGATTCCTGATCTTTTTTAACTTTTTGTGCAAAAAAATTCATTTATTTCGTGTTCTTCTCTTGCTTGTTCCACCAATTTTTTTTACATATAGTTATAAGTTCCCCCCCCCATGAACCATGGACCTTGCCGTTGGTGGGGAGGCTTGCGTGCCTCAGCGATACAGATAGCCGTACCGTAGGTGCAACCACAACGGAGGGGTATCTGTTGAGAGGCCAGACAAACGTGTGGTTCCTGAAGAGGGGCAGCAGCCTTTTCAGTAGTTGCAAGGGCAACAGTCTGGATGATTGACTGATCTGGCCTTGTAACAATAACCAAAACGGCCTTGCTGTGCTGGTACTGCGAACGGCTGAAAGCAAGGGGAAACTACAGCCGTAATTTTTCCCGAGGGCATGCAGCTTTACTGTATGATTACATGATGATGGCGTCCTCTTGGGTAAAATATTCCGGAGGTAAAATAGTCCCCCATTCGGATCTCTGGGCGGGGACTACTCAAGAGGATGTCGTTATCAGGAGAAAGAAAACTGGCGTTCTACGGATCGGAGCGTGGAATGTCAGATCCCTTAATCGGGCAGGTAGGTTAGAAAATTTAAAAAGGGAAATGGATAGGTTGAAGTTAGATATAGTGGGAATTAGTGAAGTTCGGTGGCAGGAGGAACAAGACTTCTGGTCAGGTGACTACAGGGTTATAAACACAAAATCAAATAGGGGTAATGCAGGAGTAGGTTTAATAATGAATAGGAAAATAGGAATGCGGGTAAGCTACTACAAACAGCATAGTGAACGCATTATTGTGGCCAAGATAGATACGAAGCCCACACCTACTACAGTAGTACAAGTTTATATGCCAACTAGCTCTGCAGATGACGAAGAAATTGAAGAAATGTATGATGAAATAAAAGAAATTATTCAGATTGTGAAGGGAGACGAAAATTTAATAGTCATGGGTGACTGGAATTCGAGTGTAGGAAAAGGGAGAGAAGGAAACATAGTAGGTGAATATGGATTGGGGGACAGAAATGAAAGAGGAAGCCGCCTTGTAGAATTTTGCACAGAGCACAACATAATCATAACTAACACTTGGTTTAAGAATCATGAAAGAAGGTTGTATACATGGAAGAACCCTGGAGATACTAAAAGGTATCAGATAGATTATATAATGGTAAGACAGAGATTTAGGAACCAGGTTTTAAATTGTAAGACATTTCCAGGGGCAGATGTGGACTCTGACCACAATCTATTGGTTATGACCTGTAGATTAAAACTGAAGAAACTGCAAAAAGGTGGGAATTTAAGGAGATGGGACCTGGATAAACTAAAAGAACCAGAGGTTGTACAGAGATTCAGGGAGAGCATAAGGGAGCAATTGACAGGAATGGGGGAAATAAATACAGTAGAAGAAGAATGGGTAGCTTTGAGGGATGAAGTAGTGAAGGCAGCAGAGGATCAAGTAGGTAAAAAGACGAGGGCTAGTAGAAATCCTTGGGTAACTGAAGAAATACTGAATTTAATTGATGAAAGGAGAAAATATAAAAATGCAGTAAGTGAAACAGGCAAAAAGGAATACAAACGTCTCAAAAATGAGATCGACAGGAAGTGCAAAATGGCTAAGCAGGGATGGCTAGAGGACAAATGTAAGGATGTAGAGGCCTATCTCACTAGGGGTAAGATAGATAGCGCCTACAGGAAAATTAAAGAGGCCTTTGGAGATAAGAGAACGACTTGTATGAATATGAAGAGCTCAGATGGAAACCCAGTTCTAAGCAAAGAAGGGAAAGCAGAAAGGTGGAAGGAGTATATAGAGGGTCTATACAAGGGCGATGTACTTGAGGACAATATTATGGAAATGGAAGAGGATGTAGATGAAGATGAAATGGGAGATATGATACTGCGTGAAGAGTTTGACAGAGCACTGAAAGACCTGAGTCGAAACAAGGCCCCCGGAGTAGACAATATTCCATTGGAACTACTGACGGCCTTGGGAGAGCCAGTCCTGACAAAACTCTACCATCTGGTGAGCAAGATGTATGAAACAGGCGAAATACCCTCAGACTTCAAGAAGAATATAATAATTCCAATCCCAAAGAAAGCAGGTGTTGACAGATGTGAAAATTACCGAACTATCAGCTTAATAAGTCACAGCTGCAAAATACTAACACGAATTCTTTACAGACGAATGGAAAAACTAGTAGAAGCCAACCTCGGGGAAGATCAGTTTGGATTCCGTAGAAACACTGGAACACGTGAGGCAATACTGACCTTACGACTTATCTTAGAAGAAAGATTAAGGAAAGGCAAACCTACGTTTCTAGCATTTGTAGACTTAGAGAAAGCTTTTGACAATGTTGACTGGAATACTCTCTTTCAAATTCTAAAGGTGGCAGGGGTAAAATACAGGGAACGAAAGACTATTTACAATTTGTACAGAAACCAGATGGCAGTTATAAGAGTCGAGGGACATGAAAGGGAAGCAGTGGTTGGGAAGGGAGTAAGACAGGGTTGTAGCCTCTCCCCGATGTTGTTCAATCTGTATATTGAGCAAGCAGTAAAGGAAACAAAAGAAAAATTCGGAGTAGGTATTAGAATTCATGGAGAAGAAATAAAAACTTTGAGGTTCGCCGATGACATTGTAATTCTGTCAGAGACAGCAAAGGACTTGGAAGAGCAGTTGAATGGAATGGACAGTGTCTTGAAAGGAGGATATAAGATGAACATCAACAAAAGCAAAACAAGGATAATGGAATGTAGTCTAATTAAGTCGGGTGATGCTGAGGGAATTAGATTAGGAAATGAGGCACTTAAAGTAGTAAAGGAGTTTTGCTATTTGGGGAGCAAAATAACTGATGATGGTCGAAGTAGAGAGGATATAAAATGTAGGCTGGCAATGGCAAGGAAAGCGTTTCTGAAGAAGAGAAATTTGTTAACATCGAGTATAGATTTAAGTGTCAGGAAGTCATTTCTGAAAGTATTCGTATGGAGTGTAGCCATGTATGGAAGTGAAACATGGACGATAAATAGTTTGGACAAGAAGAGAATAGAAGCTTTTGAAATGTGGTGCTACAGAAGAATGCTGAAGATTAGATGGGTAGATCACATAACTAATGAGGAAGTATTGAACAGAATTGGGGAGAAGAGAAGTTTGTGGCACAACTTGACCAGAAGAAGGGATCGGTTGGTAGGACATGTTCTGAGGCATCAAGGGATCACCAATTTAGTATTGGAGGGCAGCGTGGAGGGTAAAAATCGTAGAGGGAGACCAAGAGATGAATACACTAAGCAGATTCAGAAGGATGTAGGTTGCAGTAGGTACTGGGAGATGAAAAAGCTTGCACAGGATAGAGTAGCATGGAGAGCTGCATCAAACCAGTCTCAGGACTGAAGACCACAACAACAACAACAACAGTTATAAGTTCTTGTTCTATTTCTTTGAATAGTTGTTGTTTTATTTTTTATTACATCATCAACAATTTTACTAAATGTTCAACCCTCTGTAAATAGCTTCAAGACCAGCAAGTATACATGACCAAAAATAAATAGATCAAAATTTTGTATGCACTCTGCATTTTAGAACAAAATGTCAGCGCCAAGCTACTTCACTAAAGATTTTGTTATTTCGCCACCGAACAACTGAAACACAAATTTTTGACACATTTTTTGAAGTAGGCCTAAAATATTCAGTGTGTACCTACATGATTAGATTTCTCTAGATTAAAAATTCCTGCTTCAATTTTTGCAAGCTTTTTTGGTAGTTCATCAACCATAAAAACGGCCCTAAAATTTGTAATTTCAAATTCATTCACTATTTTTTCTATATCGAAACTGCTTAGTGGCTGGTTATATTTTTGCAACATTTCTTCGACTTTTTCTTTCATAGGCAAGTTTTGCTCCTACTTTTTTACTTTCCATTGCCATGTTATGTCTTTTTTTTTTTCAGCCAACTTTGTGTCTTCTACTTGTTTCTTGTGTACAGCACTCGCTATTGCCGCTGCACCACCAGGTAATGAGCCAATTGCGTCCAGCACCGCAAGAATCAATGGTAAAAATCCACTTTCGTGTTTACTCATGCCTGAATCTTCTTTTTTCCTTGCAAGATGTTCAAGTAATTTTCTAACGAGAGGTAAGGCTAAAGTTATTAGTAAACTGCCATCTTTTTTGAGCTTGTTTGTTTTTTGCTTTAACTGTGTTTCCGTTGGTAGGTGTCAAAAAAGCCATAACTTTTCAATTCATCATCAAACAGCTTTATCAGGTCTTTGGCTTGTCATTTGCTGTTACACTAAAATCAATACTAAATCCTTTGATTTATTATACAAAAAATTAATTTTTTTTGCATTTCCAAATATGCGTCACGATGATGTGTTGATGAAGGACTGTTGACGATGATGTGCTGATGAAGGTCCATTTATGATGATGCACTGATTATGATTTTTTTTGACCAAGGAGCATCAATAATGATGTGCTGATGAAGGAGCATTGATGATGATGATGTGCTGACAGTGATGTCTTGATGTTCATGTGTTGAGGGTGATGTGTTGATGAAGGACCATTGACAATGATGTGTGGACAAAGGAGCATCAACAATGATGTGCTAACAATGAGGTGTTGATGATGATGTGCTCACAAATGAACATCGACAATATAGTGTTCATGACAATGTGCTGACGAAGGAGTGTTGATGACAATGTGTTGACAAAGGAGTGTTGATGATGATGTGCTGATGATGATGTGTTGAAAATAATGCGCTGACAAAGGAGCATCAACGATGATGTGTTGACGATGATGTGCTGATGATGGAACATTGAAGACGATGTGTTGATAAAGGAGCATCAACGATAATGTGTTGACATCCTTTCATACAAATTTTGTATGAAAATTACAAATTCCATCCATTATTAACTAAATCTAAGCATAAACCTAATTTTCGTTAGCCATATGTTATACCAGCTACAGCAGCTGCAGCTGTTCTTTCTCCTAGCGAGGCACTGCTGCTGAAAATTCTCTCATTTGCCACCTTTTGCAATTCTTTATCAGCATGCTGTGTATTTTCCACCTCTTTATTACCTCTGTCTGCAATATTGTGCGCTTTGAATGCTTCATCAAGTTTGTTTATTCCTTCATCCAGTGCTCTAATCTTTCCTCTAATTTAGCAAAAGGTCCACAAAAGTTGTAGCCAGGCAGATGCATCACTGGCATTAGAAGGTTGTTTAACGCCCAGTTGACCAATCCTTTTCCATGTTTTTCTGACTTCCAAATAGTATGTGAGAGATTATTTAGAAAGCGAATCAAGTATGAGATTCCTTTTGGATTGTTCACAATAAAGTCGTTAAATTTACAAATGAGCATTTTCGTTATTACTACTTTTTCGTTGTAATAGCTATTTTTTCCAGCGCTTTGTTCACCATGAGTAACGATGAAACTATGAATCAAATCTTTAACATCATTCATCCAAACGTATTTGCTGTTTTTTTTGTATGTTTGTTAGTGAAACCAGCACCATCATGAACGATTTTGCGCTCTTTTTTAATATACATCCATATTGGTTTAATAATAACGTTCTGTTTTTCAGTAGCATTTGACTTTGACTTTTTTATGCTAGGATCATTGTTCTGAAATATTGCACTCGTCATTTTTAACGTAAATATATATGAATTGAGATCATCAGCTGTATAATCATCAGCTGACAAGCGATTTCGTGTCATAAGCTTCATCAGTCCTTAAGTGACTTTAAAGTCGTTTCCATCAACAGAAGTATCATCACTGTTAAAACTCACTTCAGAATTACCCATATAGTGTTTCCCACCAACAAATCTTAATCCAAATATTTCAGCTTCGAGCGAACCTTAGTATTTTGATACTATTGGCCCAAAATATGCCATTGAATATTCATTTATAGCCTTCATCTTCTGCTTTTCTTTACCCTCAGTTTCCTGCAACATTGGCTCGAGTATTTATGTGTTTCTAGTGCAATGGCTTCATCAACAAATAAGCTTCTCTCAGACGATGATTCCTTAGGTATGGATGATATTAGAAACATTTCATCAAAATTTCTGTCGTATGGTACTAGCTGCTTTTCAATCTCTCGATTTTTCTCTATTGCATCAATAACTTCTTTACCTGAAACATCTAACTTATCCATAACTGGTTGATCTTCTCTTTTATACTTCTTGTATTCAGTTATAAGTTTAACCTTCCACTCTTTGAAATGCTCTTTTAACTGCTCCAGTTTCTTTCTGTTCCTTTTTGCTTGCGTAACAAACTTCTGATCGTACTTTGCAAACAGCTCTATATTATCAAAGCATCAGAAAATTTTTGTGTTGACATAGAAGTGTTGACATTGATGTGTTGATGTGTCGACATTGGATTGTTGATGTTTTGACATTGATGTGTCGATACTGATGTGCTGATGTTGATATGCCGACGAAGGAGTGTCGATGATGATGTGTTCATGATGATGTGTCGATGTTGGTGTGTCAACAAAGGAACATTGACAATGATATGTTGACAAAGGAAAATAGACGATGATGTGTTGGCGTAAAAGTTAAGCATCCACAAGTGTTGAGCCCATAGTAGCGAGTTGCCTAGGATTGTCTTCTTTTTTAGTAACCTTTCTACACAATGGACAAATAATTTGTTTTATCAACCATTTGTCAATACATTCATTACGACAAACATACTTACAGCTCGTCAACACCAATTGAGACATTTTTTTCATCATCTAAGCAGACAGCACACTTATGTCGTTGTTGTTCAGTTGATAAAATGTCGTATGGTCTAAATAGTTTTCATATGAATGCTGGTGATAAATGGTGTTGATATTTTGTAATTACATTAAAGTCAACTTCATGTCGAAATTCCATTATGAAATTTTCTGACAGTTCTTGATATTTTGGTATTTCATTCCAGTCAACCTCATCTTGAAATTCCCCCATGAAATCATTAGACAGTTTTTGATTAATTGATATTTCCTTCCACGTTAATCTGTCTTGATATTCCCTCGTGAAACTTCCAGATAGTTTTTAATGTTGTGATATATACAGTCACCTTAATAGTCTTGAAATTACCCCATGAAATTTTCAGATAGTTTTTTCATCCTCGATACTGCATGCAAATCAACCTTATGTTCAAATTCCCTAATGTAATTTTTAGACGTTTTTTGACACCATGATAAGCCATATCAATATAATTTGTCTTGAAATTCCCTCATAAAATTTTCAGATAGTGTTTGCATCCTTGATATTGCATGCCAGTCATCCTTGTGCACAAATTCTCTAATGAAATCTTGAGACAGTATTTATCATGATGATATTTTAGACCAATTTATCGCTGAAATCTCTTATGAAATTTTCAGAAAGTGTTTGATAATGAGAAATGGCAAAACAATTAAAGGGGTGTTCTTTATTGCTGTATTGTTCAACCACTTCTTTGCGTGTTTTATTTGATAAATGCAACCCTTATAGATGAATAAATTTTTTTAATGCTTTGCAAAATGAATACAAGCTTTGAATAAGCTCTTCTTCTACACTATAATTTACCGACTCTTTAGTCTTTGCTTCAGTAATAATATCGATAAGTTGCTGCTTTTTCAGCTTTGAACAGCTTTGTAAGCCCATTTTGTGCTTCACTTTTTAGTGTTTGCATAGTTACCATTTATTAAATAATATATATCACGCTCACAAACAAACAAACACACACACACACAAATACACATACAAAAGTCATATAGCCATATGGAGGAGTTGTTGCTTTTCCTTAGTGCACCAAAAGTGCGACAGCTTTTCCTTCATATGCCATAAGAATGGTAGTCTTTTCTTCCTGCAGCACAAGTGCGACCGCTGTTTCTTTGTGTGCCATAAGAGAGGCGGCAACCATAAGAGTGGCGGCTTTTTCTTTGTGCACTAAAAGTGGGGCCACATTTCCTTCTTCTTAATATTCCATAAGACCGACGGTTTCTTCTTCTTACTCCATAAGAGTGGCAACTTCTTCTTTCTGCACCTCAAATGTCATATAAGCATATGGAAGAGTGTCAGTTATGTCACCTTTTTCTTCTAGTAGCACACACTTAACATAATTTATTTAAACTCTTTTTCTATATATTTAGTGATTAAATTTTTTGTTTTCTTGTCTCTACTGATCATATTATTACTTTTGTTTTCTTGTCTCTAGTGATCATATTATCACTTTTGTTTTCTTGTCTCTAGTGATCATATTATTACTTATTAAGACAGCAACTTTTTCATTTTGTATTATTTCAGCTATAGTCTTGTCGTTAAGTTTCAGAGAAATTTCGTAATTTAGAGTAAAGCGTTTGATGTTTGTCTGTACATTTGCCATGCATACACCCTGTCTGCACAGTGTTTGTGCCATCATCAATATATATAATACAGTGTGTGTCATAGTATACAACTTAATTGGCTAATTTATCGAGCATGTCATACAAGTGAAGGCGAGCGTTAGACGTCGTAAATTCAGATGCAAATATGTTAGTACTTGTGTAATCTTCGACATAGTGATCGCCGAAGCAACATGTCACTTCAAGTATTTCTTCGTTTAGCGTCAACACATTTGTTATTTCTATTTAGTTGTCAAGTAAAAGTTCATGCCAATGGTCGACACTGTCGATAAACTCCGTTTTTGTTGTGTTTTATCTTTGGCCAAACTTCCCTCATAACGTATTGAGGTAAATTTTGGCTATGGCACGGTTGCCGACATTAACATCGATATTGCTAATGTTGAGCTCAATGCCTTGCTTTTCCTTAATTACTTGTGCATATTCTTCTTTTGACTTGTAATCAACTTGGCATGCGCTGCATTCAAGCTTCATTTTCATATAGGTGCTCGCTACTTGCGCTTTCAAAATCGCACACTTTATAAATGTCTTGTATTTTATAACCTATTTCTATAGCCTTGTTTATTTCTATTGTTGTCCACATGCCGGTAAATGCTCTTTCTCCAAATTAATTTGATGCGGCACCCATCATGTAGGATATTTTAGTGCTTCTTCAGTTAAAGAGGAGATTTATGTGTTAAGTTATCGGTTCAGTCAATGTGGAGAAAAACCTATCGATTTTCTAAACACTGGGACGAGAACAGTGAGTTTCTACTATGAGAGCGACATTTTTCTCTTCTGTTATGATGACGAGATTAAAAGCGAACAAACAAGCAAAATTTTTACATGTAGAGTTTGACGTCAGTTTGGTGAAGTGTCTGATCAATGAATTTCCACACTTTGGATCCAAACGTTGTTTTATTATACCTCAACACGGAAAGGTGACAAGCCATAACCTAATAATCTCCACCCAGTATCTCGTGTACCGATTCTTTCAGAAGAAGTAGACTTCTCCATACTTCTCCAAATCTGTGAATAACTGTCTGCAAATAACAGTCAGAGTTTGGTGGATTCAGAACCGGTTTATCAGTAGTGACCAGTTGAAAACATTGTTTTCATTTATATTTTCCTCATTGGAATCCAGGTTATCCGAAAACGGACGCCTTGTGGGTTTCTACAAGGCACTTAACTCTGTCAGTCACATAATTCTGCTCCAAAACTACGGCTATGGTTTTAATATCTCAGAGCTGTCTTTGATGAGAGCACACCTAAGTGAGAAAAACAAATTTTGCAGGTTAACAATATAAAATCAAGCGTTTTGGAAGACACTCGGGTTGTGTCACTAGGTTTTGTATTTCGACATTTACTCTTCGCATTATATGTAGATGATTTACCTACAGTTATAATTCGCGCATCTACATTCTATGCAGGTTACAATACAGTAGCTACAGCAGCGACAATCGTAGGAGCTTTCAAGTAGCATAATAGGGATTGTCTCAGAGTAGCCAGTGTTATTTTGGAGTCAATGAACTGCTTGTTAAACTACACATTTTCTCTTAAGTTGAACCATTAGTGATGATAACAATAACTTTGCTCTTACTACATTTATTGGTATTCGTCTAGATTCAAAATTAATGTGGAAAACCCATAACGAATAACTAATACAGGGCTCAAAAACCTTTAAGGTGAAGCTTGCTTTTCCTATTACAAAGTGCAGTAAAGTTAAGAATATTCATTACTTGTTAACTTAAAGAGATTCAGTACATCGTCTGTACTGAAAATCTGTTTTGCTTTCGTTTGTTTAGAGGATATCTCTCGATTAAATGTAATTCTGGTTCACTGGCTTTGAATCTTAGTGATATAGATTTATTCACTCGGATTATATTATGCACAAAGTTAAGACTATTGTATTTCACGTAAGCAGTTAATAAACTTTGTAGCATATCGGAAACTTTAAAGACTAGGACTAGAAGCTGTTGCAATGTACTACTTAAAAATGTAATCAACTACTTTCTCGTCTTAGCTTGGATCCTAGCAATTGATTCCTTCACCGTTCCCTCATACAATACGTTCATTCATGTATAGACAACTCTGCCACACTTTCTTTTTCGTTACACCAATTTGTTATAATGAAATAAAGTAAACACTAACGTTAGATCTTTCTTTGTATACACAGAACAATGAAAAACATCTTCCGCCTGCTGTGAGGCAGGTAATGTCCAAGGATGATTGCCTATCCAACATACAGGGAGAATCACCTAAAACTAGCACCTCAGATATTGCATAAATGGGAATTGCTAATGATGTGCAGTTTTCACACAAACATACTTTTTTTAAATGGAATAATGCCTACTGAGATTAACAAATTAGAATGTCAGTGGTGTTTATTGCAGGGTTCCAGTGTGAGTCATTTACTAGAAACTGTATTGTGAAAAGTTTCAACACCGACACCTCTATGCGCCATTCAATCTGGATAGTTGCTAGGTACGCTATGGTTATCTTTCCTTACGGTGTGCTTATGTGTTGCTTGAGCGCGTTGCAACTTGCTGCTAGTCAGTTAATGTGTGACAGTCCAAGCAGAAAATCGTGAGTGGACGATGGGATTTACCAATGCATAAAAACTAGACATTCTCGTGGTGTGTGGAGAGTGTAGGAAGACTGCAGTTAGTTCTTGTGCTTTGTATGTGGTAAGATATCCCAATAGACATCAACCATCTCGACAATCATTTATCAACCTCTTCAATCAGTGATGTTAAAGTGATAGAGTAATTCCTAGGCCGGCCGCGGTGGTCTTGCGGTTCTAGGCGCTGCACTCCGGAACGGCGGGACTGCTACGGTCGCTGGTTAGAATCCTGCCTCGGGCATGGATGTGTGTGATGTCTTTAGGTTAGTTAGGTTTAAGTAGTTCTAAGTTCTAGGGGACTGATGGCCTAAGATGTTAAGTCCCATAGTGCTCAGAGCCATTTTGAAGTAATTCCTAGACAACGTGACAGAAGGAAACAAGTGACGACATAGGAGGGGAAATTAATGTTGCAGCTGATCCACACGTTAGGTCCTGCTCAACCACATGAGGAAGTGCTGTGAGTCAACATGACATAGATTCCATGCCTATCACATCTCTTTCCATCAACAACCGCATAGAAACGATTATGGAGATTTTTTTATCTTCTGTACATGAGCATTAAAAGACAGGATACTCCAGATATATCATGTATCTTGTTTAGTGATGAAGCCACATTTGCCAATCATCAACAGGTAAACTGCCGAAACGTGCATTATTTGTCAGTTGACAATACCCATTGACTTCTTCAGGTGGAACCTCAGTATCCATGCAGTGTGAGTGGTGTGAGAGTGTGTACCATGAGCTCATAGACCTGTTTTTCATAGACAGAGCACTGAATGCGCACAGGTATTGCAGCCTCCTAACAGACGCTCTTCCATGGATGCTAACAGATGTTCCTCTGTAGACTAGTAGGAACAAGTGGTATCAACATGATGGTCGTCCATCCTATACCGCTCAAAGTACTGTAGCATGTCTTTATGAACTGTTTTCAAGACGTTGCACTAGATCCAGAGGACCTGTCTCTTGGCTAGCCCATTCTCTACATACGACCCCTGTAAACGTCTTTCTGGGGGAAAGCTGAAAGACGCTGCCTACAAGGTCATACCTAACTACAACCGACGATATGCAACCACATATTACTGGAGCCTGCTCGGACATCTCCAATGAAATGATAACACGTGTGCTGCATTCGTCCCATACCAGCCTGGAAGCATTTACTGCCGCTACCGGTGATAATTTTTAACACAACCTGTGATGATCAATTGTCTCGTTACTGGTCAGACTCCACAAACTTGTGTACGCATTTGTGTTGTTCTTTATTGTGTGTTGCCATACGTATTGTACAAGTGTCAGTGTGGGAACTTCACAGAATACGATAATTCGTAAAGGACCTGCACCTAAAACATATTACAAAAACCACTGACATTCTAATTGGTGTCACTTTTAGTTTATTAACAGTAGGCATTGTTCCATTTAAAACAGTGTATGACTGCACAAAAAATACACTTTCTAAGCACTATTACAATCTGTTGATTGGATAACAATACATGCCGCTGACTGCCAATTCATTGTCATAACCGCACGTGAATATCACTTTCCATTTCCGCAATATTTGTGATGCAAGTGATAGGTGATTTACCCCGTGTATCGAACGTGCGACTCGATGTCGACCACACGACTCTGGTAACTCGAATTATGGCAAGGGAACATAGTTTATCATTTTCGGTTGTGGATAGCACTGAGTAAAATCGTTGCGGTCTGGACTGTAGATCGTCTCACATGGTGAATCTAATTCCTAATTTATGTATTGAGAAGAGCGTCATTTTGGTTTCTTGTTGGATAAGAGACCATATGCTACAAGCGACAGCTTCCGAAAAACAGTCGTCCACGAACACCATGCACGACTACTACGGTGTCTGCCGGGAAGTCTGTTACGTCATAGTCACGAACAAGAGTGTTTCAATTGGTGGACAAACCATGTTGTCGAAACAGACGAATCACGTATAGCTAACAGAAAGTGCCAGAGAGGAAGACTGATGAAAAGCGATGCTGAACATATCTGAATATTTACCAGCACTGAAAGACAATCCCTCAAGTGCTTTATGGTTAGAGTTTACTGAAGGGGGAAGAAAACTTAAGTGTCTCTGATACAGAACTTTATATTGCCAGGTACAAAAGTAATAACAGACGGATTGAAGTCATAAAACACCGTAAAGAAAGAAGGATGTCAATATGAATTTCTGAATCAGTCTGTTGAGTTTGTGTCATCGCACGATCGATCTGTCCACACACAGCATCGAACTGTTATGGAAATCTGTGAAATCGTCGACAAAAAAAGAGAATCGTCCTGAAGATAGGGACTAGCTCTATTTCTTCCAATACCCGTGTTTCTACAACTTGAGGTTACGTGGAACAATTTATCCTCCTTTTACTTCCTGATATTTCTGACTGACATGGCAGGAGTGTACTCGTGTTAGGGGAACAAAGGGTTGCTGCCCCTGGCTTATCCAGCATGAGGAATAGTGCGTGAAGGAGATGTGGCAGACAAGTAAAGTTACTGCTTTCATTTGTTATTAAATGTAACTTTGAAAACGTTCATGTTTTGTCGTTGCTCTAGTAAACGCTATAAAGTGTATCTATAGTTCGCGCCACCAAAGTCGTGTGGTCAACATATATCATTAACGGCCAGTGCGTTCGATAGGCAGTCATCATCGGAAATTACCGTGGGACTCGCCTGGGAACTCTAACTCAAATGAGGTGCAAAATTCATAGCTATTTTTCATTTGCGTAAGTTACATTCTTATTAACACAGAATAAAGAACATTGATTTCTTACCAGATCCCAGAGACTATACAATTTATGCAATGTTATCGCAGATGACTGCTAGAACGATCTTTGGCGCAACAGTTGAAGTACTGCCTCTTATTTTTGTAACGTTGGAGTACAGAGGCGGGACTGGCGAAGAAATTAAAGCATTGACCTAAAGCCAATACACGGAGCTTATTGTATCTCATGATGGCGACAAACAAGGATGATTCGGTAAGAAACATGTAGACTATAATTTGTAATTATAACTGTTTCAGTTTTTACGGTTGATAATTGTCTCGTTTTTTGCAGCCTGACCGCTTCATGCAGGAGTACGCGAGAATACGAGATAGATGCTTTAGTGATTGCAAACTCTCCACAGGATTGTATTCGGAGCTAACCCCCTTAGAGGTGAGTACAACTGAAGTAATTAATTAGTTGACGCGCAACAAAAGTTTTTATTTTCAACTTCCTTTCCATGGACGTAATGACTGATACGATTGAAAGCCGCATCATTCCTTCTGCTGTCGTAAACAGACGTATTGCAGCACTGTTTTTATATTTACCAGCTTTTGTCAACTGAGTATATTACTTCGTCACTTCAGTAATGTCCACTGCGAGTCGTAATGGTTAATTATATACAGCATATTCGGAACTGTTAGACTCATTAACATCAAGATAATTAGGACTAGATAATTTCTAGCAATAAACAGAAGAGATCGAGAAATGAGCGTCAGTTGTATATCACAGAGTTTTTGCTGAAAGTAATCTATTTCGGTAAAATGGTTAATCAATCGAAAAATATAGGTAATTCATAACCATTGAAATAGGCATAATTCAGCAATCGGAAAACATAAAATCAAACAGGGTAACGTATGTACTACAACACAGTAATATCAGTCTCGTTGCAAATGAAACCCAAACTTCCCAAATTTGAAATTGAGCTTGTATACCACCAGATAAAACAATTGAAGTACTGCAAATAATTATCTTTGCTTCTAATCATTATCGGTGCTTCCTCTGTTAACGACAGAGGATAAACACATCCAGTACCAGTAACGTTGTTTTCATGTATGAACAGCGTGTTTGCAGTTCTGTTTTTCGGAAACATTTGCAAAACAAACTTCTGTGAGGAACCTCAAAATCTCATGGGGTTGGGAGAAATCGTTGTTATTACACTGTCTACCCAGGAATTCAGCATACCGTATCATTGGCTGTAAGAGAATATGAAGATAAATAGTTTCCTTAATGAGAAATCACATTTCGAAATCTTACAAACTTTATTTAAATATAGTCAGTGTTTTTGACCATCACTTACCGGTTGGTTTCTTGGAACACTGTTTTTTTTTTCATTCTCAGAATGAATAATTCCTGTAATCCTGTTTATGTAACTTACATATAGTTCATGTTCTTCATGACAGTATGGATAGCTATTGCAGCAAATGCGAAATTTTTCTTTTGGCAGAAACAAGGAGGGTAAATAACCATTATTTTGCAAATAATACGGGATAGAATTGTGTCCTTCATGTAAAGACGTACTGTACTGTATATAACTTAGGCATCTCAGAGAAGCTAATAAGGGGGCCAATGGCTGCCGTTGGTCATGCCCTCACTTGTTCTTATAGAAAAGACGAATATACGGTATGAGAGATGTTAGTATATATGGGTGCCTGAAGTCAGTGAAGCGAACATAAGTGAATGAAAAATTTTTAAGCATTCACATGTCATCACCATCAATTACATTAGGAGTGTACAGACTCAGACAGACGAGGACAGGGGTGAAACTTGCCTGTAAGTTTATGAGTTATGCAAGTCATGGGGACAGGTGACAGGATGGCAGATGGTAAATTTTATCTGTCATTCTCTGAAGTGCAGTTACACATTTTAAATAACTGCATCACCTCTCTTCTTCCCTGAAGTACCTGTTTGGTTGTGATGGATACAAAGTTTGTTGACCAAAAATTAATGGATGGTGAAACTGTTGATGTATATTCTCGAATACTTTGCACTAGAACAGAACCATTACTCCCCTGCAATAATAGTTTAGAGTAGAAAGTACCTAATGAATGATATGGTGGGTGACACTGAGTGAACTTTGAGACACAGTATTGTAGTTAAATACCGGCTTTATACCACTCTATCCAATAGTTCACTGACTTTTCGTCCAAAACTTTCCTCTGCATGTTTTCCTAATGTTTCTTGATTCAAAAATGACATTTTCCTCTAGTAAAGGAACTATTTTTAAACATCTGAAGTCTTAAAAAAAGTCGTCTGGTTTCTGTACCTAATACATATATATTTATTATGGCTATGTTTCAGAAGTTGTTAATGTTTCTACTTATTGGCAGGTGTTCTATGTCAAGTGGCCATTGGTTGGACCTCTCACCCAGTAATCGGTGGTGAGGAACTGGGGTTGAATTTTGGGGAGGGAGAAGTTAATCTCATATTTTGTTGAAGTTAATGTATTGGGAGAAAGTATTACTGTAAATTTTCTCAGTAAATCACAAGAGGTGTCAGTTTTGGAAGTTGACACTTTTCAGTTTCACTTGAGAAGGCTATATGTAGGATGAAAGACCCTACAAGGTGATATCATTGTCTACTGAAATGTTGAGTATGTCAAACACAGGGTACAGTGGAATCTGTATTCATATTAACGCTATGAAAGATGGACTACTATGTAATGCTCACTTGGCACAAAGAAATGCAAATTCTGCTTTCATTCAAATGACGGGAGTGGTGAATTTTGCTGACTTGAGATTGGATGATGATGCCAATAATTCTAATATCAATCATTAATTAATGCAACCCAATATGGGAATCTCATTAGACAGCAATTTTATGTCAAAAGGCAGTTATTCCCTTTGCAGAAAATGGACAACTTAACCTTTAAATTGTTCTTACCCATTGTTTCATTTTACATTGCCACTTGCAATGCTTTCAGTTTTGCCTAACGCTCCATGACTTCGAAATTTGTTTAACATATGAGTTACGATTTACTTACGAATGGGGTTCCTTTATGTGTTGTGCTCATGATACACTCTTGTTCCTCTCTCTCTTATGGCTAGTCTTTTAAGTATTGTGATGCTTTACTTTTATATGGGAAAACTGCAGTTTATTATTAATGAGCTTGCTGTTTACATGTCACTTTAATACAAATGTTTTTACTGGATGTTACAGTCCATCTGATCCAGGTTCTTACTGATTGATCATTAAGTCACTTTATTTCTCTATAGAACCTGAATGCTTTTGAACTAACATACATTCATGCTTTAAACAGAGTTTTTGAGGGATTTATTAAATGTGATATTTCTTATTAGTGTAATCAGATATTCAAGACATAACTTACATACATACCGGAAATCACAATTCTGTGCATCAGCTAGAATATCTGGCCATGATTGTTAAGTTAATAACGTTACAGAGAGTCAGGAAAAAGGGAAAAATATTTCCACTGAATATCATCAATAGTAATTCACAAAAGAGCAGAGGTTTACCGTAGCTTCTAAACTGTTTCTATTTGTCTGAAAGAGGTCATGCTGAATGTCATCACACACTTTGCACGGAAATTAGTCTGTAGCTTTTAATTATTGTTTGCAGGAAAACGCTAACTGCACAATGATACAGGTTTTAAGTAAAATGATGAAGAGGAAGGTGGTAATTGACACTTCAGAGTGGTTGCAGGCAGAAAGAAAATTTGTCCACATAACTGTAGACTGTAATTCTGGGAAAAATCATAGGATAATCACCAGTGAGATTATAGAAATTTTAAGTTGTTTAAAGAGATATTTTTCACCAGTTGAATTCTGAATGCTAGATCCTGCATATAAATTTCCTAATCTAGAAAGGAGGAGTGGTCTAAAGGGGCAACGAACAAACTAATTTTTGTTCTGTGGGGTATTTACTGCCAGCTTTCTGATTTTGTCTAACCCATAGTTTAATTTGTGTATTGTGAGACACGCAAATAGACAGCTGGATTGTGATTTATTGGAGTAAGAGTAATACATAATGTAATACATTAGTTGTCTGCTTTGACAATTGCACTAGATTTAATGGTGTATAACATATTCAAGAGAGGAATGGGTCAGGGGTAATGACAGTCTGTATGTTGTGTATGCCTTGACCCATCATTATGTATGTAGCAGGATTTTTGGAGTTCAGTATAGATTAATTAAGCATGGATAGATTCAACTGGTGGTAGAATACAGCTAAGCAGCTAATTCTGTTAAAAACACAACAAAAATTTTGACAAGTAGTGCTCTTCTCATAGTGACAATTACAGGAATTACTTCCAAAATTATTTTATGTGTGAGTGAGTATATTAGGAGGAAAAATCCCAGTATTCCTTCTCTTACAGTACTCAGCAGCCTTTTGTGTACACTACTTATTATTAGAAGGGACCTATAGCCTTTGTAGTCTGGTCCCTTTAACCCCTACAAACCAAACAACCAACCAACCAACTTAATACAAAGTTTTTATGCAACTTTACTGGTGTCAGAAATCACTATACCAATGTATGTGTTGGAGTATTAAAAAAAACTGTTGAACTGAACATTAGTGTTAACTGGAATGAGATTTTCACTCTGCAGCGGAGTGTGCGCTGATATGAAACTTCCTGGCAGATTAAAACTGTGTGCCCAACCAAGACTCGAACTCGGGACCTTTGCCTTTCGTGGGCAAGTGCTCTACAAACTGAGCCACCGAAGCACGGCTCACGCTCGGTACTCACAGCTTTACTTCTGCCAGTACCGCGTCTCCTACCTTCCACCTTGGTAGAGCACTTGCCCGTGAAAGGCAAAGGTCCCGAGTTTGAGTCTCGGTCAGGCACACAGTTTTAATCTGCCAGGAAGTTTCATATCAGCGCACACTCCGCTGCAGAGTGAAAATCTCTTTCTGGAAACATCCCCCAGGCTGTGGCTAAGCCGCGTCTCCGCAATATCCTTTCTTTCAGGAGTGCTAGTTCTGCAAGATTCGCAGGAGAGCTTCTGTAAAGTTTGGAAGGTAGGAGACGAGGCACTGGCAGAAGTAAAGCTGTGAGTAATGTGCGTGAGTCATGCTTCGGTAGCTCAGTTGGTAGAGCACTTACCCGCGAAAGGTAAAGGTCCCGAGTTCGAGTCTCGGTGGGGCACACAGTTTTAATCTGCCAGGAAGTTTCATTTGTGTTAACTAATCATATCTAGTTCAAACTAGGTTCAACTAGCTCATCAGGTAATGACATGTCAATGTGCACCTGTATATCCCCTTTTCAGCAGTCAGCTTTGCACTAAATGTGGTACTAAGTGAATGTCTTACATAAACAGTTCAGCTCTTTACTACTGAACTGCACTGGATTCAGACACACACACACACGCACGCACACTGATATATATCACCCCAAACTATCTGTAAGGTCACATTATATTCTTTATTACTTTATTATTACTAGATCTGTGTCATTTTTCATGAATGGAAAGACTGCTTCATGTCAAGAAAAATATTCATATATATAAAAGATGAAAAGTATTATTTCGTCCATTCACAATTGAGGAATGCTACAATGGAGCATAATGGGTACTCTTTCAGGTCCTGTGCAGTTTTCCATTTGAGTAGTCCTGTTGTCAGGGTTTGTACTTCTCAGGGCAATTAATTGAACATTTTTAAAGTAACCATTGGAATACTATCAGATAGTCAACAGCTTAGTATATCAGTTTTCCTACTGTTGTGAGTGTCATGATTGTGTATGTCCTCTTACTTGAATCTCCTTGGTTTTCTTTTATAATGATGAAGCATAAAAACACTTACTGCCAGAAGATTGTCATTATACCCAACTGGGTGAATATGGGCTTCCAGTGCTCGACTCTTTTGCTCGGGTCAATGATTGTTATTGGTATATTTTGTAGCGTTAATGCGGTCTTGCAACCTGCAGAGTGTCCCCTTAACAGTAGGCCATAATTGATTTGGCAATGAAATAATTCATAATACACGGTTTTGAAGTATAGGTCAGTTAATACACCTCTAAGTCTCCTCAGAAGGTATATTACGTGTGAGAGCTTGGAGTACACATACACTGTGTGCTCATTCACTGATATTTTACTATAAATCATGAATCCCAGCAGTTCGACAGTCTCCATATTATCGTGGTATTCCTTCGCTGATATCTTGAAGCTATGACTTTGAGTGTTTGCAAGAGATACATGTACTGAAAGTAGATCAGCTACTCATTTTTTTCAGGTATATCAAGTTAATCTGCCTGCAACTCTCCCTACGGTCATTGACTTGTGTGTAGCAGAGGACTCATACAGGAGGTGTGTTCAATTACCCAATAAACTCATTTGCACAAGTGGTTCCCATATGTTGAAGAGCGCTAAGACCACGGAATCTGAGCATGCAAAAAGTCGTTTTGACATCCTGGTGGTTATCTTCGGTCTGAAACAGGTCTAGACATGTGGTTAGTCACATTATATTGTTTTAACGTCATATTCTCCCAAAGAACTGATTGACTGTCGACAAGTGAATGTTTTGGACAGATTTGCAATAAATTAAGTTCAAAGTATCTTTGGTATGTTCTGCACAGCTATAAAGTGTCCCATTCACATTTTATTTTTCTGTCAGAGCCATCTCATAAAGCAGAAAATGTGGCTCCTAATTGGAGGCTATCCTACACCAAACACAAGTTCTGTTTTGCTACAGCTGCTCAAATTCAAGCAGCAACAGTGTTTTTTGTATCAGTGTGTTTCAGAGCTTGCTGACATCTGTGATGGATTGCAGTATGGTCGTCTTCTGATTGATTTGGATCCAGAACTCTTTGACTGTACTTTGTTAATGGGCCTCATTCACTACTGTAAGTGAAAGACAAGCAGAGTTTCACAAGTTCCCGTTAGAAATATTCGCATTTGTATGATAACATTACGCTCGAAATGCTCTCACTGCAGTGGCATGTGGACATTAAATGTAGTCTGCTGTTTCAAGTAAACCATTTTTCTTTGCACAAAATCTGGTGATCATCTCTTTTCTATACTATTTAAATTACTTCCGTCAGCTGGGATTGAATAATGTCCACTCCACTTGCTGGCACAGAAGGGTTGAAATCAAATGTGCACTCTGTTTGTATACCAGGTGGGGAGCCGTCATCCTAGATGTCGAATGGGTCCTTCCGGATGACATAAGGAGCACAGGTCACAGCTAACTGCAGATGATGGCTCATGCTGGTACAAACGCTGTTCGTCGCTTTGGATTGGTAGAGATGCTGTCTAGTACCTGGTGGCTATGTTGACTGCAAGATAAAAGAAGAGGTTACCAAATTTTGCATCGTCGCCAGTGGCTAAGGCTCAGACTGTTCCATGACCACATAGGCTCAGATACCTTAACATGTGCCATGGGGTGGAGAGGTATTGGGATCAGTTTAATGTATCAGGATTCCATTACACAGAGAATATGGCTACATGGGTAGAGGAGGCTGTATGAAGTGGACTGGAGCTTAGAGGCTTTTGGAAAAATACAAACCGGTTTCAGTCTCTGAGGGTGCTGGTTAAACACAGAACGAGGGTAAACCCAGGAATGGTTGGTGTTATAATTGTAAAGTGCTGTAGTTATGTCAGGAAAGAATTGGAACTTCAACCTCTCATAGAAAGCACCGAAACAAAAATCTTCATAGGTGTTGAAAGCTGACTAAAGCTAGAGAGACGTTCAACTGAATTTTTACCAACGATCTAACGATGTTCGGAAAGGATAGATTAAATTCAGTTGCTGGTGGTGTCTTTGTCGCTGTTAGAAGTAGTTTACCTTGCAGTGAAATTTAAGTAGATAGTTCCTGTGACTTGGTATGAGTAGAGGTTATTCAAGAAAACCGAAGTAAACTAATAATTGGTTCCTCTTACCAGTTGCACAGCTGAGATGATCTAATATGTCTGACTAAAATAAGACCCTATACATGTACAAACCACTGTACCAGTATGTAATTCTCCGTGACAGGTACATCGGCCACCAAAATGTATTAGCATTGTTTGTGTTTAGCATTGTTACCAGGCCTGATAGCATAAATAAGGGGTGTGGACAGCATAAGATGTTAAGGGATCTCTGTGAAGGGCACGGGCTACCACATACTTGTGCTAGACCTGGTATCGGCACATGACAGAGTTTGAAAGGGCCTTGTTGTGGGTCTACATTGGGTCAACTGGTCTAGTCAAGCAAGTGACCACCACAAGGGAGGAACGTCGTTCTGTGCGCCAAGCACACCATAACCCTTTCCTATTTGTACCTGCCTTCTGAGAACAAGTAATGGACAGTCTGTCATCTCTCACCATTGGTTGGAGACTAGCAGCAACTGTATTAGGAGCTTAGTGAGAGATGTCACCCTGAACTATCTATGTGATGTTGAGGTACTCCAATGGCCAGTACAGTTCTGAGGTATGTCCTCGAGAAACACGTGTGGGACTGGCTAGGACATCAACTCTGTCTCGGTGCCAGTATCCAGAATATCAACGACCATTTACCACAATTGTAGATTATAGTTTTATGACACCCTTCCAAACGGAAGCAGTGCATGCATCTGGACCAGACGGGGCGCAACGTCATACTGTTGAGTGAGCCCATAGTGCAAAGTTCTTTGTAAATTTGACATGATTTTGTAATCTCTGAAATAACATTATATATCCTCTCAATCCATAAAGTTCCAATTCGTTTCCTCCTCCACTTCTGCGTGCTTCACAAATGTAGTTTCTGAAGAGTTCAAGGAAAATTTGTGTCTCATTTAAAATAGTTACCAAACTCATACAGATATTGTTGTGGATAACTTCGTTCCACCCGTGATATTACAGTGAAAATACATTTATTTCTAAAGTCGGTGGTGGTTACAAAAAATGAGAAATTGTTGTAAACGCTTTGTCAGAAAATTATCTTGATCTATTAGTTGAGGTGCCCTCATAAAGTACAAAATAATGGATATGCTAACATACTAGACCTCTTAGCCACAAATAATCCTGAGGAAATTCAGAGTGCCATCATAGATACAGGGGTTAGTGGCCACGAGGTCGTTGTAGGGAAACTACATACTGTAGTATCCAAATGCAACAAAAATATATCTAAATTAGCACACAAAATTTGTTAGGCACCTTCATAAGAGCCAATCTCCACGCCTTCCAAACTATGTAAAGTAGAGCAGGTACGGCTTACGAAAAAAGTTGTAGAAGGTCAAGTAGAATTCGAACACGATAGGGGTCAGCCTTCAGGATTTAGGAACATATAGTTTGGTCGAACATTATGAAATATCTCGAACAAAACGGTCTATTGACGCACAGCTGTCATATTCAGAAAATATCATTCTTGTGAATCACAACTGGTTCTTTATTCAGGCGAAGTAGTGAGTACCATCGACAGAGAATCTCATGTTGATGTATATTTCTAAATTTCCAGATAGCCCTTGACATGGTTCCTCACAAGCATCTTCTGTCAAACAGTGTCTCAATGGACTGTCATCCCAGTTGTGCAACTTGTTTTGCAATTTCCCGCCAGAAATATCACACTAGTAATTCACGAGATGTCACTAAGGGAAACAGAAGTGGTATATGGAGTTCCCCAAGGAAGTGTTATAGCCCCTAGAAGCTCTTAATCTCTGTAAACAGTTTGGAGACGAGCTGAGCAGCCCTTCTAAATTGTTTGCAAATGTTGCTGTCATTTGCCCTATAGTAAACTCGTCAAAACATCAATTCGAATTTCAAAATAGTTTACGCAAGATACCTACATGCTGCGAGAAGTGGCATCTGACGCTGAACATCATAAGGTGTGAGCTGCTAGTACGCATCATTTGTGCTAAAAAAAATTCCTTTAAATTTCGGTTACTACACAATTAATAACAAAATTTAAAGCTCGTCGTTTCATCTAAATACCTTAGTGACTGCAATTATGAGAAGCTAAAATTGGAAGCTGAACCAAAGACTGTGGCCGCGCCGTGTAGCGGAGTTGTCTAGGGGGCCTTGCCACGGTTCGCGGGGCTCTCCCTGTCGGAGATTCAAGTCCTCCCTCGGGCATGGATGTGTTTGTTGTCCTTAGCGTAAGTTAGTTACAATTAGATTAAGTAGTGTGTAAGGCTAGTGGCCGACGGTTTCAGCATTTGGGTCCCATATTAACTTACCACAAACTTCCACATTTTCCAAAGACTGCATTTTATTGACAGAACACTTTGAAGATGCAACAGATCTACTAAAGAGACTGCCTACACTATGCTTGCCCTTCCTGTTGTAGATTATTGATGTCTAGTATGCTATCCTCACCAAACTAGATTTAGGTAGGACATTGAAAAAGTTCAAAAAAGGGCAACTTGTTTCCTATTCATCGCGAGAACAGGGGCGAGAGTGTCACATATACGGTAAACGAGGTGAAATGGCAGGCATTATAACAAAGGCGCCGTACGTCGAGATGTTCTCTTCGAAATTTCAATTACCATCTTTCTCTTCGAATACAAAAGTATTTCGTTGTCTCACAACTACTTAGGGAGAAATAACCTTATTGAAAAACTAAGAGAAATCAGAGCTCGCACGGAGAGATTTAGGTGTTCATTTTTGCCATGTGCTGTTCGAGAATTGAGCAGTAGAGAAGTAGCATGAAAGTCTCTGTTACGCACTAAAGTGTGAACTGCAGAGTACTCATGTATCTCCAAGGTGTTTATAGTAACGTGATCTCTTATTTGAGTAATTTGATTGATGTTTGTAAAAAATTAAATTGGGCCCTGTCGTTTAAATATCTTAAAAATATTCCTTCAATCTTTACTATATAGTGTGGAATTTAAGTTGTAAAATGTGCAAATAATTAGGTATAGCCCTATTTCTTTCTTCTGTTGTGACACAATCACTTGTCTGGCAATTACTCTCACCACAGAATCTGATGCTTCAAGTGTGTTTGCTCATTGGTGGATAGCCCGAGTCTATGTTTGTAAAACAGATGAAATTCATATAATAATACCTATCCTTCAGGATATTAAATTGTCCCTATTTCTTTCTTACATGATCATTTTGCAAAACTGACTCATCTTAAAAAACACCTTATTCTGTCATTCGACATCCACTGCTTGATAAAAATTATTCTTTGGACCTTCCCATCACTTAGAGTCTACATTATTCTTGTAGCCAACCACAAAGTTTGGACCGTTTTCCGAAAATGGTCTCTTAAGTAACTACTATGGCCTGATGCACCCAATTAAATAACAAAGTAGTACTCTGTAGACAGAAATCCGAAACAGAATATATTTACATATGACAACCAATACAAATCACCATGTATTATATATGTTACATTTTTTCCCACTAGTCATTCTGCATCTTCTCTCATTTGATAAAGGGATCCATTAATATCTCTAGAAAAGTGTCCAGTGTTATTTCCACTATAGCTCTCAAATTGAGAAATTGTTTTCTGACTCTAATTCTACCTCCTCCCCCCTCTCAAATAAGAAAAAGCTCGACTAGTCCGAACCTCACCAGCATAACAAACAACTTACATTTTTGCAAAAAACATTTGCTTAATGATCCTATAAGTCTGGATGCATTAGCTTTTAACACAATCTGCATTTGTTGTGGAATTCAGATAAAGGAGCAAACGAATGTCCACTTGGGTAATTTATCTTCTATCTGTGTTTACACTTGGCTCATGGCGTTACCAGTAAAATAAGGATGAACGTATCCCTTTCTTCATAACTATTCTGCATTTTGGGTTTGAAACAAGTTAATGGTACAGGCAGACACTGAACTAAAGAACAGAGTCAATCTATCATGAACTATAAAATACGAGAAAAACCTGAAAATGTAATAGTAAAATCGTTATGCTCAGCACCACGATCTAATCATTATCGTGTGCTTGATATCGTAAACATCACTGTTTGTTTGAGACTGTTACTATGTTAGGATACTGGTAATGTGAACTTTGGTATCCCACATCTCCAAAGGCGATGGTGTAATTGTGCAATCTCCAAAGAAGTTATACAATAACAAAAATTATATAATGGCAAAGTAATAGAGAGGCCTAAAAATTAATTGTAAGAAATGAGACTAAAAATAAGCGTCACAGTATAATAAAAGTTTCAAAAGCAAATTTATGCGGTTGTGACAATAGACCCTAAAAAGTGGTTTCATTTCGTGGTATTTCGGTAAAATTACTGAGGACCTAGCAAACACGAACTATCATAGGGTAGGTGTCAATGTACCTGCATCACATTTCAAGCACTGATGTCCTCACAGCTAAAACAACACGACCAAATAAGTATCTACTTGATTTACTTGTAATGGAATGTGAGAAATATACTTAGGTATATTCATTCAAATAGTAATTCTTCTCTTTGTAATGGAATTTTCTCTTATCTCTTAAAGGATGAGAAAGTTACAGGTCTATATGCTAACTCAACTCATATCCAGAAATAGCTAAGAAATTGTTTTATTAGAACTGAAAAGCTTTATTGATAAATTCTATTTAATATTAAAGTAACAGCATGATTTCATAAAAGTAAAATACAAGACCACAGCAGACATGAAATCTCAGCACAACATTATAGTTTTGCATTATAAGAATTGGCACTGCTTCTGTCTTGGTCTGTCAATATTGTGGTGATTCTTCTGGAATAGCTGGAATTCTTGGGGGATTACATTTTAGCTGGAAAAATCAGGAAAATCTCAGGGAATTTTGCACAATTTTTTACCTAGAGTTAGAATTTAATTATATTGAGTTTTATAAACCACAAATTTAAAATACTTCACATTGCAAAGTGAGTTAATTATGTGAGTGTTATTGCATAGAAATTATTTATGTTTAAGAACTGCAGTGAAACTGTTGCTGATAATGTTGTTGCTTGTGGAAGTATTGGGCCTATTGGAAACTGACATCCAGATTTTGACTATTTTGGTCTTAGCATTATTGTTCACATTTACATAGAAACCTTTTAAACACAGATCAATAAACTGAAAAAAATTGCTCAGTGTATCTCAACTTTACTGTGAAATGACACCCACTCCACTCAATGTTAATTTATCACAGACTTCTTATGATGCCTTGTTGCTTCACATACCTGGAATCCTCAGAAAAATTGTTTTTCAAGTTTTGAGTAGACACCCTGTTCAAAATGCTTTTATAACTGTGGTTCTTCAACTACTCCTGACTAAGTTTATGATGAAATAGTCCAGTGGTGAATCTCTGGAAGCCAGTTTCCAACAAGCAAAATATTTTGACAAGCAGCCACATTGCCAGCCACTGGCTGAATAATTCAGTGAGAAGAATGTCTGTTAAAATCTACAGAAAACAATTAACGCCAGTTACTGTTATATTTTTTGTATTAATGCACAGGCCCCTCATGTGACACCTTTAGTAATAAAAATATACCTTTCATTTCACAAATTTAATATGTATGATTTATTGTCTCACTAAAATACAACATATTATGTAAAAATGCTATATGTTCTTCTAAATAAAACAGCTTCAACACGTGTGAAAACTGCCAAAGACGCAGTCACAAAGTTTACCATGATTTTTATGAACATTATACCTATCAGTGTCATCATGAATGTTACCCAGCAGGATATGACTGTCTGTTGGGCTGCTGTCATAATAGCTTACAGATTTATAGTGACACATTAAACAAAATTCAGTTTTATTATGTGTGTTTACTGTTCGTCAAATTCGGTAGAAACTACCTGTGGTACTGGGTATTTTTGTCAGATGTAACCTACACACCATCCAACACATCTGACATCTTGTTACATGTATTTTATAACATTGTAGGATAAAGTTTATAACATATTATTTTGCAGTATGAGAATGAGTGGTGCCCATGACTGTGTTGTGTTTGAAAGAAAGATTTTGACACTCTGTTACTACTGGTTATATTTGTTTTCCAGGTTTGGTGTATAAAACACTGCATAATAAATCGATTCCGAGAAGTAATGAAGGAAGAAAACAAGAAATCAGGAAAATTAGATGATTAACCCACATGTTACGTGTCTTAATAAAAAAAACAGTGTTTAAATAAAATATACTTCACAGGTATCTCACTCTTCTGTGTGGAATATGAGTAAACTGTACACTCTGCAATGTTTTCAAAAAGTGTACTACTAAAATTTGTTCAAAATGTTTTTGTGTTCTACATTTAAGTATTATAGTGAATTTTTAAGTAAGTATCTACTCAGCACATTACAGAAGTATGTAATGTAATTATCTGTAGGCATAGATATTTTCTCATTCTCCTAGAGAAAAGAGAATTGCTCCTTTAAAGACTAACACCTTGCTAAATGTAATAATTATCAATAAATGTTACTTCATACATGTGTAAAGTTGAAAACTTTATTTTCATATTTAAATCTATAACTACATTTTAGCATACTTTCAGAGGTAAGGTATCAAGTATCTGCTAAGGAAATTCTGGTAGTAATTATTAAAAACTACGATAAGTGTGATATCATGATAGCAAAATTTTAAGAAGTGTAGGATTTATTACCAAATTAGAAAAACAATACAAAGCTAATGAAGAGTGAATAACATTGTAATTGTTTTCAGTTCATTAGTGTCTTGTTATGTTTTGCTAGCACTGTGCCCTTGTGAACACATACATTTTTATAATGCAGAAACAATGTGTCATTTTTATAGTTCTTCACAATTTCATAATAATCTTTATACTTTTAACTTGACTCAATCAGATAAATCCTTCCCATGTTGTAATATGGTCTTTAATGTTTAACTCTAAATTCTTCAGCAATCAGTAGAAATCATATGAAAATGGATTCATTTCTTCATAGAGTATTTTCCAATTTAATTAATACCATCAAATTTTTGTAGGTGAAATGAATCCACCTGTGAAATACAATTCTTGAAAATCTGCTCCTACAGTGCTTTCAATGCACTCACATTTTACAGGCACAAGTCTATTTTAGTGTTCATATAGGTGGAAGTCAGTTGGCAGTGGCTGATTTAGGAGAAGGGACCAAACAGTGAGGTCATCAGTCTCATCAGATTAGGAAAGGATAGGGAAGATATTTGCTGGGTCATTTCAAAGGAACCATTGTCGCATTTGGCTGAAGCGATTTACGGAAATCATGGAAAACCTAAATCAGGGTGCCCAGACACAATTTTTAACTGTTGTTGTCGCGTATGCGGGTCCACTGTGCTAACCATTGTACTACCCCACTCAGTGAAGTCAGGAGGAAGTAAATATGAATAACTCGAAATTAAAACAATGCATAGATAATAAATAAATAAATATGTCCAACTATTTACAGACCTTTACATATCTATAAACATTGACTGGAGAATGTAGAATCACCGTGCGATTTTTCAATGTATCTGCTCCAAGTTTTGGGTAGGAGGGCTTTACAAAATGCTGAAATACAGAACTATTATCTATTCAATAATAACATAAAAGACATGGTATTGGAGTAAGTTAATTTGGACATTCTGTAAAGTAGTTATTTTGAATAAACAATAGCAGTACATTCCTTGAACGGCTTTTATGCCAGTCTCTGTTTTTAAGAGTTGATTTGTGACTGTGTTCTTTTCTCTCCACCAATAATAGCTATTCAAAAGAACTGGTACTTATTTTTCCTTTTACTACAAATATCTAGTGTTGGTTATAGAAAAATTAAATAAAAGGAAATCTTATGGTAATTTAATATGTGGTGACTTTAACATAAATTTTCTCTCTGAGGACACTAGCCATTTAAGCTTCAAATGTTTTATGAATAGCTAAAACTATGACTAGATGTTCACATTTCCGACTAGGGTAACAAACCATAGTAATAGCAGTCAGGAGCTAGTTGTAAGTAATATCAATTGCACACTATCCTCTATAAACTTGGGATTCTCAGGCTATAATGCATTAATTATTCAGGCTACTGTGGCATGAGCAGACTTCAATCCAAAAAAATTATTGTGCAGATGAGAAACTTCAATAAAAACAATATGCACACTTCGCTCTCTGATATGCAGTTCCAAAACTGGCAACCTGTAGAAGATGTTCAAACTGTATACAACAAATATGAAGCATTACTAGACATTTTCTGCTAGTATCTGAACTATCACTTCTCCTTACAAACAAAAAAATATGAACAGGGGTGGAAAACCCTCCATCTGGATCACCCTAGGAATCGGCAGATCATCTGAAAGGGAAAGAGAACTTGTCTCTGTTAGCAAAACTGAACTTGACAGTGGTGCAGAATTTAAGAAATACTTTACTTCAGATAAACAGATATTTAGGGTTGTAGTTAGTGATGCCATAAAGCTACAAAATGGTAACCTCCTCAAACAATTGTCAACTAAAAGCAAATGCATGTAGCAAATCATTAATTCGAACACTGGTAGAAGAAAACAACAACCAAGTGTCGTTAATGTAAAAGTAAATTGAAAATCATTTTTAACTAATAAAGTAATATCAGATGTATTCAATCACTGCTTCACAAAACCAGTTGAAAACCTGACTTGGCCACATCAAGAATAATCCTCTTCTTCCATTGCCATTACATCCTGGGTTGGGACTTGGCTTCCTCAATAATTTTCTGGCATTCCTCTCTGGACTTCGCCGTGGACCACCGGTTATGGCAACCGACTCGGGCAGCGGCGTCTCCAGCCGTCGCTCCATCTCAACCTTGGTCACCCTCTTGCTCTTCTTCCTCCAAGTTCACTGCAGCAGGCTTTCCTTGTGGGATCTGCCTCATCGAGTCACATTACGTGTCCAGCCCATCTCAGTCTACACAGCTTCATGAACTTGACCACATCATCCTCCTTATGATAGTCATAAAGTTCGTCATTTCTTCGCCTTCTTCAGGTCCCATTTTTCATATACAGGTCCTAAAATTCTCTTCAATATACTTCTTTCATGTGATCTCAGTTTGTTTTCACTCTGCTTTGTAATTGTCCATGTTTCTGAGCCATAAGTAAGTACTGGGCATATCAGCGTTTTGTAAAGTCGGCACTTAGTCGCTCATGATAGAAGCTTGTATTTAAAATGCAACTTTCCAAAGTAGCATCGATTAGAAGCACTTATGCGAGACATAATTTCAGTAACGGTGGTGCCGTTTGCTTCTATCTTTGAGCTCAGACAGGTGAAACATTCCACTCGCTCAAATGTCATTCCATCAAGGGGTATCGTGGGCTGTAAGGGTTGGTTAGTGCCATTATACATATTCTTCGTCTTTCCTTCATTAATCCTCAGGCTCATCTTCTCTGCACTCAGTTTTAGAGCTGAAAATGCACTTTGTAGATCTCTAAGTGTTCTGCTCATTAAATCCAAATCATCTGCATATCCCAGGAATTGAACAGACTTATAGTAGATAGTACCTCTGAATACCCGATTCGCGTACCACTTTCTCAAGTGCCAGGTTGAAAAGTAGGCACGAAAGCCCATCTCCTAGCCTTAGCCCAGTTCGAGTGGGAAACTGAGGTGATAGCCTTGACAGCACTCGCACGGTACACTGGGGGCACTTTAGGGTGACCTCTATTAAACGCACCAGTTTTCCAAGCACTCGAAATTCCCGCATTGCCTCATAAGGTTTGGCCCAGTTTATTGTGTCATATACAGATTTAAAGTCAATGAAAGGATGGTGCACACCAACATTGAATTCATTGGTCTTTTCTACTGTTTGGCGGAGAGTAAATACCTGGTTTACAGTTGACTTTTCTGGTCTGAACCTGCATTGATAGCTTCCAATAATATCTTCTGCTATAGGTGAAACAGGATATTTGATAGTACTTTACATGTAATATTTAAAAGCGTTATGCCTTTGTCGCTGCTGCATTCAAATAGATCTCCTTCCTTATGCTCCAGACGCACTATCCCTACATTCCATTCTTCTGGCAACTCTTCCTTTCTCCAGATGAAGCACACAATCTTGTAAATCCTGCGAGTTAGCTCAACTCCTCCAGCTTTCAATAGTTCAGATCTTCTAGTGTCAGTTCCTGGTGATTTTCTGTTCTTCAATTTGGCAATTGCTTTATTGTTCACTTCTCTTTGGGAAGGGGGAGGTACTATGGCAGCATCTTCTGGAGCGACTGGGATATCTTCAATAGGGGAATCTGAAGATTCCAACAGTTCACTGAAATACTCTACCCAACGCTCCAATGCCTCTTCATCATAGGTTAGCAGTGTCCCATTTCTACTTTTACACAGGTTGATGCGCGGCTTAAATACTCTTCTTTCACTATCAGTTTTATGATAAAATTTTATAACATCATTTGTTTTTCCAGCTGTCTCCAGTTCTTAAATTTGCTTTCTTTTTCACTCCCTTTTCTTTTTCCGATGTAGTTTCTTCCCTTCTTTTCTTTTATCTTGATAATTTCTTACCGCTAGACGAGTATACGAATTCTCAAGCATTTTCCTGTATGCCAGATTTTTCTCCTGACTTATTCTCTTGCATTTTTCATCAAACCAGGTATTCCTCAGTTGTTTTCCTTCTTTCCCTAGTACTTCTGCTACCTCAATGCCTGCATCCCTGCAAGTGTTCCATCCTGATCTAGATTATCACTTACACTAGGGGTATATAATGCAAGATTGTCAGAGTACATTTTAGAGTTGTCTTCATATTGTAACTTCGATACCATATACTTACTTTTAGGTGTTCCTTTGAGTTTTTTTGCGTTGGATATTCGAGCTCATAGTTTCGCAATCACAAGGTAGTGGTCTGAATCTACATTAACTCCTCTGTAAGTATGCACCTTTACTACGTTTGAGCAATGCCTGCCATCAATAATTACGTGATCAATTTGGTTGAAGGTAAGCTGATCACGTCTCCACCATGTTGCTTTATGAATCTTTTTGTGTGGGAACGTAGTGCTACCTACAGCCATGTTACGCGACAGTGCAAACTGAATCACTCTGTGGCCATTGTCATTTTGGTATTCGAGGAGGCTGTGCTTTCCTATTGTTGGGAGATAATCGTCTTCTTTACCGATCTGTGCATTTTTAGTGTTATAGACAGGGTATCTGTCATAAGTTCTCTCGAGGTTCTCAAAGAAGTTGTCTTTATACTGGTCATCTAATACTTCTGTGGGTGCATGTACATCGATCAACGAGTAGTTTGAGAATTGGGTCTTCAATCACATATGTGAGATTCTATATGTATTCCAGTGACTCCACTCACTAGGAGTTTAAACTTTTGTCTTACTGTGAACTCTGTACCAAATTCATGGTGGCTCTCTGAACCATGTAAGAAAAATATCCAGCATCCCATATCAAGCACTCCATGTCCAGCCCATCGTATTTCCTGTAGGGCAATTATGCCTGCCTGTGTTTAATCAGTTGATCTAGCAGTAACCTCAGGGCCACCACCCTATATAGTGATTGTACATTCCAGGTTCCAATAAACACATCAATTTTTCATTTTCATTTGCCTTTAACAGTGCCATGTCGTCGTCCATAAACCCATCTGGCTTGTTTATTCTGAGATTTCTGAACAAGAACTTTTCACAGGGACGGGTTGTTAGCTGCTTGCTCAACCCCCAACTCGGAGGATCAGGATTTATACGAGATTTACTCATTTAGCTGGCTTCTCTATGCCTATAGAGCCCACCCTGCCCCATATAGTGCGATACAACTTGTCTGTCTCCTTTTTCAAGACCCCTCTGGCTTTGGTGACTCTGCCAGTAGCTACGCTACCGCTGACACAGCTTTTGACTTCTTCAGAGCACGCAAGTTGTCCCGCCCGGCACTGAAGGTGCCTTCAATATGGCGGCGTCCCATGGGAGGAACCTCAGAAATAACTGTCTCCTAAAATTAGAACCAAATTTACGACCTGACACACTGTTCTTAATGCTAACATCAGAAACAGAAATAGAAAAAATAATTCTAAGCAAAATAAAGTAAAAATCATCTACTGGATAAGAACAAATCCCTCCTTCAGAACTGCAGTAACCTTATCAATAAACCATTGCCTCACATAATAAAACCTTCATTCCTGAATGGTACGTTTCCTAATAAGCTCAAAATTGCAAAAAATATACCTGTTCATAAAAAGGAGAGTAAAGAAGATCCAAGCGAATACGATGGCAATCAGACTTAATTCATTTCCAAACAAAGCAAAAATCTTTTCACCTCTTCAGTTCAGATTCCAAGGAAAGAAAACTACTGCTAATGCAATACATAAATTATTAACTCTTACTCTGGAGCTCGTCAACAAAAATCTTCCAGCTATAGGCATTTCCCAGACCTCACATATGTCTTTGACATGGTTAATCAGAGAATCTTGCTACATAAGACAAATCATATTCCTATGGAATAAGAGGAGTCACCCATGACTGGTTTGAAAGATCAAGGGCAATATGTTGAATGAAACGAAATCAATCCATCAAGAAGTGCCAGCACTCCACATTCTTCCACACAAACCATAAAGCAAGGTATTTCCCACAATTCAGTATTAGGCATCACGTTGTTTTTATTTTACACATAACCTATCAGAAGCCAAAACCATTGTGTTTGCTGATGACACCACTGTTCTCATATCGGCTACAGAAGAATCTCTCCAGTCTGCTGTGGAGAGAACCGTAGATCAATTAAACTCATGGCTTAAAGTTAATGTGCTGATTCTTAATGTGACAAAGACACTCAGACTAACTTTTCTCACTGCCAAAATGGAAATCTAATGGTACCAACTATATCACTGGACAACAATAATGTTGAATTTTAAATGAAACTAAATTCTTAGGGGTTTCCAGAACTGATACCCTTACTTGGAAAAAGTACATTGATTTAACTATCAAAAAGTCTATAAAGTACGTTTTATGAAAAGATCAATAAGGAATGTATTATGGTCTTTTCCAGTCGATACGTAATTATGTAATATTTTCTTCTGAAAGTTCTGAGTCAGTAAAGTTATTTAAACTTCAAAAGAAAGTAATCAAACAATTTTATTCAATCAGCAAAGAGAAACATGCAAACCTCTATTTAAAAAGTTGAATGTATTGACCCTTCCATGCCAGTAAGTACTAGAAATATTACATTCTATGAACAAAATATGAAGCCAACAATTTATATTATCTAGAGTAGTAGAGTTCAGAATATTCAATCGCTTTTGATTTAGAGAAGTTCAGAAGATACCCTGAACCGAAAGTTATTTTTTCGCCAATTCATAACATACGCTGTACTGAAAATTAATTTTTTCTTCTATATTTGAGGGAATAACTTTGATAAAATACATTTCTGACACATTTGAGTGTGCATCTTAGTGATCTAAACATATTCAGCAACCTACACTATGTAATCAAAAGTATCCGGACACCGCCAAAAACATACGAGTTTCATATGAAGTGCACTGTGCTGCCACCTACTGCCAAGTACTCCATATCAGCGAACTCAGTAGTCATTAGACATCGTGAGAAAGCAGAATGGGGCGCTCCGTGGTACGCTGTACGCGAGATTTCTACATTCCTAAACATCCCTAGGTCCACTGTTTCCAGTGTGATAGTGAAGTGGAAACATGAAGGGACACGTACAGCACAAAAGCGTACAGGCTGACCTCGTTTGTTGACTGACAGAGACCACCGACAGTTGAAGAGGGTCGTAATGTGTAATAGGCAGACATCTATCGAGGCCATCACGCAGGAAATCCAAATTGCATCAGTATCCACAGCAAGTACTGTGAGACTTAGGCGGGAGGCGAGAAATGTTGGATTTCATTGTCGAGCGGCTGCTCATAAGCTACACATCACGCCGATAAGTGCCAAACGATGCCTCGCATGGTGTAAGGAGTGTAAACATTGGACAATTGAACAGTGTAAAAACATTGTGTGGAGTGACGAATCACGGTACGCAAGTTGGCGATCCGATGGCAGGGGGTGAGTATGGCGAATTCCCAGTGAATGTCATCTGCCAGCACGTGTAGTGCCAACAGTAAAATTCGGAGGCGGTGGTGTTATGGTGTGGTCGTGTTTTTCATGGAGGGGTCTTGCACGCCTTGTTGTTTTGCGTGTCCCTGTCACAGCACAGGCCTACAATGATGTCTTAATGACTTTCCTGCGCCCCCCCCCCCCACCCCCCACACTGTTGAAGAGCAATTTGGGGATGGCTATTGCATCTTTCAGCACATTCGAGTACCTGTTCATAATGCACGGTCAGTGGTGGAGTTGTTTCACAACAATAACGTCCCTGTAATGGGCTGACCTGCACAGAGTCCTGACCTGAATTCTATAGAAGACCTGTGGCACATTTTGGTACTCCGACTTCGTGACAGGCCTCACCGACCAACATTGATACCTCTCCTGAGTGCAGCACTCCATGAAGAATGGGCTGCCATTCCCCAAGAAACCTTCCTGCACTGATTGAACGTATGCCTGTGAGAGTGGAAGCTGTCATAAAGGCTAAGGGCGGGTGAACACCATATTGAATTCCAGCATTACCGATGGAGGACGCCACGGAACTGCAAGTCATTTTCAGCCGGGTGTCTGGATAACTTTGATCACATAGTGTACATCGCTATGGCGTATTCGTAATCAAGTCAAAATCGGACAGCAAGGTCGTCACTAAAGTACAATACTTAGAGCTAAAAGCGCTTATATTACTGACACCAACCAACAGACAGAACATAACAGAACAGAGCTCCTAGTTGGAGAATGGTGCTATTCACACAAACATCGAGTATTCCAGAATATACAAATATTATAAGCATAATAAATTCGTAGAACCTTCCAAAAATGAAGAATACTAAATAGCAAATAAATTCTGCTGGTCGGTTGTTTTTTTTTTTCTTTCTTCTCAAAGGAAGGATTGTGGCAAAGTGAACCATGGTCGCAGACTGTTCCGATCCCTCCCCCCACAGCAATCGAGGAAACTGTAGGGAATATGGAGAAGAGATAAAAATAATATCAATGAGTTATTTGTTTATGCTTCCTTCTTTTCCCTGTTTTAAATTATTATTAATATTACCGAAAATAGTAGGAAACCGACAGTGCAGAGAGGAGGGAGCAGCAAGTCGCCAGACTCAGTGAGACTATCAACACATAGGTTGTCCGGCCCCGGTAGCTGAGTGGTCAGCGTGACGGAATGTCAACCCTAAGGTCCCGGGTTCGACTCCCGGCTGGGTCGGAGATTTTCTCCGCCCAGAGACTGGGTGTTGTGTTGTCCTAATCATTATCATTTCATCCCCATCGACGCGCAGGTCGCCGAAGTGGCGTCATCTCGAAAGACCTGCACCAGGCGAACGGTCTACCCGACGGGAGGCCCTAGCCGCACGACATTTCATTTCAACACATAGGTTTACAGAGAAGAACATTCTGACGACCAGAGAATAACCGGTTCTAACGGTGGAAAAGGAATTGATCAACTCCTCACTGCAGTAAAACCTCAATTCTGCGGTGGGTTAAGAGCGACACTACAAAGGAAATCGCAGAAAAATTGCCTGTATTTCGGATTGTGGATAACTGCACAATGGCGCTCAACAGAGAAATGCCAAAAATCAAGGACATTTTTCTTTTCATCACCAAACAAGTAGTGAACTGTGTGTCCATTAGTGGGAAGTAACCCGAGCAACAGGAGCAGGTGTGAAGGTATCTGACGAGAAGTCATATGGATAACTAGGACCAGCATCTGTTGCACCAAGAACCAAATATCTATTGCCGATCCACACACCAAGCGATGCTCGTCTGTGTCCAGAACATCACACACAGTGGAATGTCTGCAAGGTGAATCCCGTAAAGAAGGGGCCAGCATGCTTGCTTTCCACTAACGGTAAGGTATCATGCAGAATAGATGTTAGTGGCAAGATACAGAGTACACACCAATCGCCAAGTGGCACACTAGTCGATGTGGGATGCTTCCTCTCAGTCACATTTACTGACCAGTGCTGCTGAAGAAAGCCATAGATCCCTTTGTGGATGTCAAGAGTGTTGGAAATATTACAGTACAGACATAGCTCAGTTCGAGGAAAATAAGGCAGAAGTAAAAGAAGGGCAGCAGGACGTCTGAAAGCTGGATAGGGCCTGAGAGAGAACATGGTTCAAGGATTTCCAGCAGCAGGTTGCAAAGCCACATAGGACAACGGCAACACAATACTGTCTGAGAGCTGACACAAAGCACTGTCGTTCCATCAAGGACATGATACTGAGCTAAACCGGCCCTACATAATGGGAGGGTGAATGTCTCCTACCTTATCTTGAACAGCAAGCCATGGCAAACATATGAATGTAGTGCCTCTAGGATGTGGTGGGCCACGGACGGCGGAATAGGAAATGTCTCTGCCACGTGGGGGGTATGTGACGCCAAATAGACATTTACATGTGGTGTCCATTGCAAAAGATCGATGACGTGTGAACGATGATCTAGGAGCCCTGCTCGTATATGGGCAGTTGGCGCCGGCAGTTGAGGTCAATGGTGCACCACAGATCACTTGTGAAATCGAGTCCTAAGCTTTGGATAATAGCAGCTACACGCAATGGAGCAGCGCTGTCTGCAGGAAGGCCTGCACCTATAGTCACGGCGCTCAATTTATTGACGTTAAGGCACGTAACAGAAGCTCTGCCATAGGTGGTAGCCATGTCAGTCATTCCCTGACCTTACAATCACAAGAAAGAACGATGGCGAGGTCATCCGTATAAGCAGTGCAATTGAACATATGGCCACCAAGAGACATCTCAGACACACGTTGATGGAGACCACAGAGCAATGGTTGCACGATGAAAGCACACAACAGTACAGAGAGCAGCCAGCCTTGATGCCCCGAACGACAGATCAAGATGGGAGGAGTGAGTCGGCCAGTCTAGGGTACTCGGATGAAGCACCACGAAGGAGACGCATTACGATGTCGATGGTACTGTCAGAGTATCTTGTGTTGCTGAGCATCCCTCCCAGGCAGCTGTTATCGACCAAATAAGACACTTTGCTGGATTCAAGAGCTGCCAATAGTCCAGGCACATGACAAGCAGGTGCAGAAGTAATCAAGTCCCGATTGCGACAGAGTGCAGTGTAAATGTCATTGGCATCTTCCAAAGAAGTTTGGTCAGGGGAAACAACATATCAGGCCATTCATTTAAGCTGTGCAGGCACAGATGGGTAAATATCTTTGTGTCGCTATTGAGCAACGTCAGGGGCATAAGGAAGTAAACTTGTCTATGACATTGTCTAGCATTACTGTTTTCCATTTTATTTGCAAATAACATGTGTACAAGTTTACATGTACTGTGCTGTGCTGTTTGTTTACATGTGCATTCCTTGTTTCCTGCAAGGAAACAAGGAGGATGAGCCTGATTACTAGGAAGTCATGCTGCAGGATTTATTTACTTCACTTGTTCATAATGTGGCTCTGTTGTTCGTATTTACATTGTCACATGACAGAACGTGCTATGAATCAAAGACAGAGCCATTCATTACTCAGTGTTATTCAGAGATGAACAGTACAATACGTTGGAGCAGTACTGATACAGCGCAATTTACCTGTATTATTCTGCGACTGTTCTCTTGAGTGTAAATATAATATTACTAACTGGTTTTAGAAGAAGCTACTATTTCAGAAGTGTTTACCATTTTTAATTTCCCTACTGCAGGCCATGCTGCTGTTTGTAGGCTCTAATAAAGTCTTGTTAATTACCAACACAAAGGACTTGAAACATATATCTAATTTTTCATGGAGGCTTCATATTAAATCCTTAAGTTGATCAAAACCTTTTGTAAGTATCTTTTGTGATAACCGTTGACTAAATTGATATAGATCTGTGGGTACCGTATTTGCAGCATCTTTTGCATGAACACACTTCTTTTCAACAAAAGCTATACCTTAAGGGTACGTTTCGTACTAGATGAATGTAGCAATGACAATGGTGTGGCTATTGATTGAAACTGACAAGGATGCTACTATTCCCAAAGGTCTAAGTTTGCTTTGGGGTGTTACTTGATTCAAGTTTACACAGATTATGTTAGAGTAGCCTATAAGCCCTTGACATAGGAAGATTTGTTTAAATTTTCCAGATCACTTTCGACCACACTCAGAAACAGCACTCTAATGGTTGAGTTGTGTTGATGAAACAACATAAATAAAGTGAAGTCTCCCTACAATGAGGCCACACAGTAAATATGCTGTGAGGATGATCAGATGAAGGCATGTGTAATATTTAGCAGCAGGTCAATGGACTAACTGCAAACTCAACTATTACCATTATTGTATTTTAGATAGAGTACGACATGAACTGACAGGCTTCCAAATAGGTTTCAGTACAAGCATTCTGCTTCTGAATGACACATGTTAAGTGTTACGGTATAAGCTCTTACTGTTAATGCTAAAGTATCAATAGTAATTAATCCAGATTGTTACTGTTAATGTAGGGCAATATCTTAATATTCTTCTCATTATCCAGAATTGCCACAACAGAAAGTGAATTATAGGTAAATTGTATGGTACTGAGGTGGCAGATAGGAAAGTTTATTTTCAGAAAAAAAGTTGTATAATATTTAATATTCCCAGGGGCTTTAGTGATTACACATATTAATTGCACTATTACTATCAAATGTGCGATACCTGTTGTTTTGAAACTGCTGCAAAACAGAGTTTGACATTTCATAGTAAAACTTTGCACATTAAATTAATTATGGTATGACATAGTTTTAAGTAGTGCAGGTGTCCAACGAAAAAAATAGAAAGTAATGTATCTTGCATAGTGGAAGCATGAGATGAATGGAAAAAAAAATCGGCTTATTTCTGCATGTTTCTGAGGCATGAAACTTAGTATGCAATAGAAACTCTTTACAAAAACCTAATAAAGTGGCTGACATTAGAAAACTGTAAATGGAAAGTGGGTCCAGAGTTGCACAGATAAGAAATATAATATTCCACAGGTATCAATTCTAGGATCACTTATATTCAATGAATATGCAAATAATATGCCTTCAGCAGTTAGTGACAATGTTTTGACTGTCTAATAACAACTATAAAGTTATATTAATATCTTAAATATATTTTATTCCATAGCACAACATGCATTCTTCAAATATAGAATGAATGAACTGAATTTTCGTCATAGTTAAAGGAAGAAATGAAAGCCTAGTGTGCCTAGTTACTACTGGAAATTGAGGTAACTGGCCTGTAGCTGTCTTGGTTTCTTACAAACTAATATTTTATGGAATGTGGATAAGTGATCCTATTGGTAAACATCTAAACCACACAAAAATTACAGCAGATCATTTGAACCAAACTATATACAGGTTACTAGCATTGTAAGAGCACTGTTAGAGGACAGTAGGGTGTGAAAATAATTCATATTTTGGAGTAACACAGTTTTAATTAAGGAACAAGAAGTAAAATTAGAGATAAAACAAAAATGTTAATAAACATTTGTTAATTCATTCAGTGCAGATGTAGAGAAAATCATTAGCAAAGTTAATTGTCTACCTCTCAATCAAGTAGAACTGTATTTAATGGACGTTGACTGCTTTCTTAATATTTATTTTTTGGCAGTGAAGAGTGTTTTTTTTGTGTACATAAACTTCATTGTTTGGGTGTGATGTTAAGAAAACGTGACGTCTTATACAGAATCCATTTTATTTATCACTTTTGGTATGTACTGCCTGACATTTAAACTTAATTTTGATTACCTGTGAACTTTTAGTTAAAATACCATGTTCACACGCACATATACACACACATACACACACACACACACACACACACACACAAATATTAGTGTGTATTTACAATATTTTTGAGTTGATCGAAGTTTGCCCATTTTGTATTTATTTCTTATTTTGTATATATCTCCAACATCAGGCTGTTTCTATTATCGTCATAACGTAAAATTTTTTTACGCAACAACTGGAAGTTTTAAAGAGCAGTTGAGCTCAGATAATACTTGGTATACTTCCTCTGAAAACTATGTGGAACAGACATTTCAAAATCCCTTTAATAACTGAATTACGTTACTGGCAGATATAATGACTACTAATACATCTGATATCTTTGAGGATGTGCACATTGAAACTGGTATCAATGACTATGAGGCTGTAGCAGTGACATTAACTACCAAGTGTGTAGAGCAACTGAAACAAGGACAAAGGCTTACATGTTTAGTGAACTACACACATTCAGTAGTGTTAAATGTCAAACAGAAAGTGGAAAAGTTAAACTTGGGTAGTAGCTTGTAGAGGATCTATTGCTCACGTTTAGAAGAACAGTTGATCAAAAACTGTATAGATATGCACCTAACAGAGGAGTTCTTTTTGAGAGGGTCCCTTGATATACAGTCTTTGTAAATAAAATGCAAAAGAGCAAAAAGTACTGCACAAAATGTGTAATAGATAGGAAAGGACACCTGTGTCTAGCCTTGGTCATTAAGAGATGCCTATATGGTAGCACTCAAGTTGGAGATACCCAGTTTGAATCCTGGTGGTGGCAAAGTTTTCCTCATCACCAAACTTTGTACCAATACCCTGGCTCAAATTACAAACCTCTCCACAGTGTTTGTTGGAGTGATTAACTGTGAAACTTGACTCTGATCTGTCCATTGAGTTTGATCAAAAAGCTTTGTGGGTCCATTGGTACTATTCAAGAGGAGAAAGAAATTCTGGTCATAAATAAGGCTACTTGTTGGTGGGTCCAAAGTTTATGCAGAGACAATCATGGATGAAATAAGAATCAGAATTTGGGGCAGCAAAGCAAAAGTGTACCTAGTTTAATTCAAACACTGTTATAAAATGCGTAGTATAGATATTAGTGATAGTGGCATTGTGAAATAGCAGAAATCACTCGAATTTAACAAGTCCAAAGTGCCTGATGGAATCTCTGTGAGATTTTATATTGATTGTACAAATAAATTACTCCCTTTCTTAACCATGATATACAAATGGCTCCTCTAACAAAAAATTATCTCCTATAGTTGGATGTAGGCAATAGGCCACTTCTGTTTACATGAAAGGTAGCAGAAGTGACTTGCAACAGTACCTTCCAATATCATAACATATTCTGAGCTCAAAAGTAATAGGCATTTTAGACAGAAAGAGTTGCGATTTTCTCACATAAGGTACAGAAATTCACCCATGAAGTCAATGTGGCAGATGTAGTATTTTATGACTTCCTAAAATCATTAGAAGTAAGACCTCACCAACACTGTTTAACGAATATGCAAGGACATGGGTTATCGAATGAAATTTGTAAATGGAAAGAACACTTCTAGGGGGGAAAACGTAGCCTTTATCTCGGATGGGACAGGTGTCCCCTGGGGAATACAGTGGTACCCTTGGCGTTCATGTTTATATTAATAATATGGCACTCAGTATTAATAGTAACACCAGAGGTTTTTGTAGATCCCGCGTTGTGATTAAAAATTTCTTCTGCTGAACGAAGAGTAACAGTTGGTGCTTTATGTAGTACGAGTGTTACTGGGACTTCCATTACATCTTTTCTCGTCTTTTCCACGATAAGAATGAATCCAGATTTTTTAAACAGAACACCTCCTGGCACCATTGGAGTAGTTCATGAATCAGGGTGGATGGCGGCTAAAAATTTTCTGAAGTTCTTTACCAGTCATGCTTACTCGAGCAAACAAAATACACTCCTTATTATAAAGGGCAATCACGCATCACATGCCACTCTGGAGTCATTTGACTTTTGTAGGAATAATAGGATATGCCTACTAGGACTTTCAGTTCATACAAGTCACAGTTTGCATCCATTCGACGTGTCTTTCTATTGTCCACTGAAGACTGCCTGTTCTCAAGCCTGTGAAGATTATTTAGGCCTACTGTTTAACCCAGGAGCCATGATTACAATCCACGAGGTAGCTGGAATATTTGGCAAAGCATACCTCAGAGTGAGTAGTATACAGACTGCTGTGAACAGGTTCGGAGCTACTGGCAATGAGCCTCTAGACAGCAAAATTTTTATGGATGAAGATTTTCAAGCCTAATACACCACTAATAATGTTGCAAACAATCAACAGGTTGCTCTTGCCACTGGTCAGCAACTCATTCCCTCGGACTTTTCTTAAGACCGCACGATGTCAGCAACCCCACCGAAACAGCCTACCATTTCCTCAGCTGTTTCTCCACAGCCATCAAATTCCACGACACTCCCTCCACACTCAGCACTTTCTTCCGATGGTCAGCAAAAAAACAGCCAGGAAACTAAGGAAGAAACTGGCTTCTTACAACATTTCTGGAAGCCCTGTGAAATGAATTCTTGAAAACAAGAAGGAAGAAAAAGATTTGCTAGAACTGAAAAGACAAGAAGGATTGAAAAGAAAATCTGAAACACTAGCTTCAAAGAAATCCAGGTGCCCAAATGACCGAAAATTAAAGGAAACTAGCAAGTAACTGGACTACTCATCATCTGATGAATCAACTCAACGAATTCTTTATATGGAGGAAGACGGCTCTGATACTGAAACAATATTAGAAGAAGTTGTCGAAGACTGCATTATTTGCGGAGAACATGAAAAGGAAGGGTTGTGGTATCAGTGCTTCTTGGCAAATCTGGGGTACACGCTGCATGTTCTGGCTGCGATGATGGTGGAGCGAAAGACACGCCCTGGAAGTGTGATTCTTGTGTATGAACTGTATTGCCTGCGTAATTAATGTTATTCTAAATTTCTGTTGTGAATAATATTTCACAACTGAGTTTCAGTATGAGCAATCTGGTATTGTATTTTTGGTGTTGCATCTTTGACTTTTATGCAGTATTTCTCTGAATTTTTAAAAATTTTCCCTCTTAATGTAAACGTCCTACCCCCATGAACCATGGACCTTGCCGTTGGTGGGGAGACTTGTGTGGCTCAGCGATACAGATGGCAGTACTGTAGGTGCAACCACAATGGAGGGGTATCTGTTGAGAGGCCAGACAAACGTGTGGTTCCTGAAGAGGGGCAGCAGCCTTTTCAGTAGTGGCAGGGGCAACGGTCTAGATGATTGACTGGTCTGGCCTTGCAACACTAACCAAAACGGCCTTGCTGGTATTGCGAACGGCTGAAAGAAAGGGGAAACTACAGCCGTAAGTTTTCGCGAGGGCATGCAGCTTTACTGTATGGTTAAATGATGATGGCGTCCTCTTGGGTAAAATATTCCGGAGGTAAAATAGTCCCCCATTCTGATCTCCGGGCGGGAACTACTCAGGAGGACGTCGTTATCAGGAGAAAGAAAACTGGCGTTCTACGGATCGGAGCGTGGAATGTCAGATCCCTTAATCGTGCAGGTAGGTTAGAAAATTTAAAAATGGAAATGGATAGGTTGAAGTTAGATATAGTGGGAATTAGTGAAGTTCGGTGGCAGGAGGAACAAGACTTTTGGTCAGGTGAATACAGGGTTATAAATACAAAATCGAAAAGGGATAATGCAGGAGTCGGTTTAATAATGAATAAAAAAATTGGAGTGCTGGTAAGCTACTACCAACAGCATAGTGAACGCATTATTGTGGCCAAGATAGACACGAAGCCCATGCCTACTACAGTAGTACAAGTTTATATGGCAACTAGCTCTGCAGATGATGAAGAAATTGATGAAATGTATGATGAGATAAGAGAAATTATTCAGGTAGTCAAGGGAGACGAAAATTTAATAGTCATGGGTGACTGGAATTCGAGAGTAGGAAAAGGGAGAGAAGGAAACATAGCGGGTGAATATGGATTGGGGGAGAGAAATGAAAGAGGAAGCCGCCTGGTAGAATTTTGCACAGAGCACAACATAATCATGGCTAACACTTGGTTCAAGAATCATAAAAGAAGGTTGTATACCTGGAAGAATCATGGAGATACTAGAAGGTATCAGATAGATTATATAATGGCAAGACAGAGATTTAGGAACCAGGTTTTAAATGGTAAGACATTTCCAGGGGCAGATGTGGACTCTGACCACAATCTATTGGTTATGAACTGTAGATTAAAACTGAAGAAACTGCAAAAAGGTGGGACTTGAAGGAGATGGGACCTGGATAAACTGACTAAACCAGTGATTGTACAGAGTTTCAGGGACAGCATAAGGGAACAATTGACAGGAATGGGGGAAAGAAATACAGTAGCAGAAGAATGGATAGCTCTGAGGGATGAAGTAGTGAAGGCAGCAGAGGATCAAGTAGGTAAAAAGACGAGGACTAGTAGAAATCCTTGGGTAACAGAAGAAATATTGAATGTAATTGATGAATGAAGAAAATGTAAAAATGCAGTAAATGAAGCAGGCAAAAGGGAATACAAACGTCTCAAAAATGAGATCGACAGGAAGTGCAAAATGGCTAAGCAAGGATGGCTAGAGGACAAATGTAAGGATGTAGAGGCTTATCTCACTAGGGGTAAGACAGATACTGCCTACAGGAAAATTAAAGAGAGCCACTTGTGTGAATATCAACTCTCAGATGGACACCCAGTTCCAAGCAAAGATGGGAAAGCAGAAAGGTGGAAGGAGTATATAGAGGGTCTATACAAGGGCGATGTACTTGAGGACAGTATTACGGAAATGGAAGAGGATGTAGATGAAGATGAAATGGGAGATATGATACTGCGTGAAGAGTTTGACATAGCACTGAAAGACCTGTGTCGAAACAAGGTCCCGGGAGTAGACAACATTCCATTGGAACTACTGACGGCCTTGGGAGATCCAGTCCTGACAAAACTCTACCATCTGGTGATCAAGATGTATGAAACAGGCGAAATACCCTCAGACTTCAAGAAGAATATAATAATTCCAATCCCAAAGAAAGCAGGTGTTGACAGATGTGAAAATTACCGAACTATCAGTTTAATAAGTCACAGCTGCAAAATACTAACGCGTTTTCTTCACAGACGAATGGAAAAACTGGTAGAAGCTGACCTCGGCGAAGATCAGTTTGGATTCCGCAGAAATGTTGGTCCACGTGAGGCAATACTGACCCTACGACTTACCTTAGAACATAGATTAAGAAGAGGCAAACCTACATTTCTAGCATTTGTAGACTTTGAGAAAGCTTTTGACAATGTTGACTGGAATACTCTCTTTCAAATTCTGAAGGTGGTAGGGGTAAAATACAGGGAGCGAAAGGCTATTTACAATTTTTACAGAAACCAGATGGCAGTTATAAGAGTCTAGGGGCTTGGAAGGGAAGCAGCGGTTGGGAAGGGAATGAGACAGGGTTGTAGCTTGTCCCCAATGTTATTCAATCTGTATATTGAGCAAGCAGTATGTAACGCCGGAAATGCATATCCTCCTATTTCCATCTATTGTACTATTATTTTTTTCCTTGTTTTGTTACCTCAAGATATGACATTTCTGTTTCTTTATATATTGTAATTGTTTTACTGTTTGTATATATATATTTATGCATTTATGTCGATGTGTAATTGGTTTGTTGTGTAAAGATTATTTGTATTTTTACGCTGGGTCTTGCCTAGGGAAAACTGCTATCGAACGATTACATCGATAGGTCGTGTGAAGAATCAAAGTGTGTAGGATCTTTGGTAGTGTTAACTCTGCCGCGTGGAGCGCGGGCAGAGAGAGTCTGGCGGGAGTAGCGAGTGGAGCAGGTGTTGTGTGACGCTCCCGCGAGTTGCCGCGCTTTCGGGGTTTGGCAGCATGTAATTGCGCTCGACTCGCGATGATAGTTTCTGACATGGTGTCGCGGACGGGAAGCATTAGCTGGCGCACATCAAGAGCCCGTTTCGCCTGGTGACCGTGTCGAGAAGAAGGCGCGCCAACATCCAGCTTCTGCAACAGCGACGGCCGACAATGAGTGACTGTCGCCACCTCCTCGATCGACGGCTTCAAACCTTCAATCAACCAACAAGGAAGACTAAAAGCACGTAAAGTTTCAGAACTGTATGGCAGACCTCAGCTTTTCAAATTGTTCCATTTGCCTCGCAAAATTACAGCAACTTAGCATCAACCTTTGTTGCTCATTGTCCCAATTGCATTACCAAGCAGGGTCCCTTCCTTTTCCGAAATGAACCCGAGTGTCGTTGAAATTCAAACGCCAGCATAATTCCATTTCACTGCTTTAATTTCAAAGTTCAGTTAAAGTCTCAGAGCTGGCTACAATATTCAGATTACACAAGCACGAATTAAGAGTGCGAGCTTTGTTACCGTATTTTAGCTTACCTGTGACTGCAGCTCAGCTTGGTACGTACTACATTTTATTATTGTTAATTGTTCAGAATCATTTAATTCAAGATCAAAGTTAAATCTCTTATTTCTAAATTGCGTAGATTCAAGTAGCTTTTGAAACGATTGTTGAGGTAGTCCAAGACTAACTGTATTTTACTGAATTTCGATGTGCTTCAGAAGGAAAGCTCACTATTAACTTCAGTCACTAAATTAACTTTCGATTTTCCGGTTTTATTAATTCTTTTGCTAAATTAAGTCAGGGTGTAGCGAAATTTATTACTTCTGACAAACTTTCAGTTTTCACACTACACGTGTCAACTTTCAGTTGCCACGGTTCTAGTGCTAATTATATGTGTAATAATTTTTCTTTTTCAGTTACTATAGTAATTGTCCTTAGGACTGGCGACCGTGATTTCCCCAAATCTCAAATACCTAATTACCGCTAGTTAATTGTTAATGTAACGGCTGCACATTTACTTTCTTTATTAACTTTACCCCTTTTCAAAATTAATTTCCACCAGTTTCATTAGCACATTTCCTTTCATTTAGATGTAACCCTTTCCTCCCTCTTTACCGACAGGTTAACTTCGGTGACGATTGCTTTTCCAAACTCCCATTAGGTACACGCGGTTTCATTTTTCACTGTCATTAAGGTCGGTAAGTGAGGGGGAGGTTACAAGTAAAGGAAACAAAAGAAAAATTCGGAGTGGGTATTAAAGTCCATGGAAATAAAATAAAAACTTTGAGGTTCGCCGATGACATTGTAATTCTGTCAGAGACAGCAAAGGACTTGGAAGAGCAGTTGAACGGAATGGACAGTGTCTTGAAAGGAGGATATAAGATGAACATCAACAAAAGCAAAACGAGGATAATGGAATGTAGTCGAATTAAGTCGGGGGATGCTGAGGGAATTAGATTAGGAAATGAGGCACTTAAAGTAGTAAAGGAGTTTTGTTATTTGGGAAGCAAAGTAACTGATGATGGTCGAAGTTGAGAGGATATAAAATGTAGACTGACAATGGCAAGGAAAGCATTTCTGAAGAAGAGAAATTTGTTAACATCGAGTATAGATTTAAGTGTCAGGAAGTCGTTTCTGAAATATTTGTATGGAGTGTAGCCATGTATGGAAGTGAAACTTGGACGATAAATAGTTTGGACAAGAAGAGAATAGAAGCTTTCGGAATGTGGTGCTGCAGAAGAATGCTGAAGATTAGGTAGGTAGATGACATAACTAATGAGGAGGTGTTGAATAGAACTGGGGAGAAGAGGAATTTGTGCCACAACTTGACAACAAGAAGGGACCGGTTGGTAGGACATGTTCTGAGGCATCAAGGGATCACAAATTTAGCATTGGAGGGCAGCGAGGAGGGTAAAAATCGTAGAGGGAGACCAAGAGATGAATACACTAAAGAGATTCAGAAGGATGTAGGTTGCAGTAGGTACTGGGAGATGAAGAAGCTCGCACATGATGGAGTAGCATGGAGAGCTGCACCAAACCAGTCTCAGGACTGAAGACAACAACAACAACAACAACAAATGTAAACGTTTATATATTTGTCAAGTTACCCACCCCAATTCTTCATCTTACCCCTTAGGTGGAGTAAGTTGACGAAAATTACACCTTTTCTGAAAAATATATTTCATATTTCTAGAAGTGATAACAGCATTTAAATATTTTTTATTCAACAAGAAAAATTAAAACGACTGTCCCTTTAAATTTCAGGTTGTTAAACCATGTACGAAACCGTGGGAAAAATCTGAAGTTTATTTCGTTATCTTGCCTCACCTTCCCCTACACAAATATTCAGTCTATTTTGAATTAAATTTGAAGTGGTTTAACGACTTACTAATTTCTTTAAATGTTCAGAAATGTAAAACTGTGCGCTTCATAAATCGTAAAAGCGTTGAATCCCGTGACAACACAAATTATACATAACTGGAATCAGTGACCTAATAGAAATACCAGGTTGTAAGAAATTATGGATCAGTATATGATATAGGCTCAACTGGCAGACTTGAGTTCAGTCATAGGAATTCTATGAAAATGCATTCAGTCTAAAAATGAGATTCCTTACAAAATACTCATGCGACCCATCCTAAAATACTGCTCAAGTGTGTTGAAACCAACAAATGGCCACAAGTGTGTTTGACTAGCGGAAGCTCATCGCCGAAATACCTGTACTGAAAAATCTGTTAACCCTAGAAATCCTACTTGCAAACATTCAATAATCAGTACCAAATGAGATATCTAGGAATATACTGCAGCTACCAATGCATCACTCCTGTATGGACTGCGAAGATAACGAACAACGCTCACAGAAGTACGTATTCAGGCAGTCAGTCTTTCCGCATTCCATACGAGAATGGGGCGAGAAGAAACCTTAATAGGTGGTACCATTGGAAGTACTCTCTACTGTGCTCTCCACAGACTACATAATTACCTTAGCAGCGTAGCATCCCTGGAGTAAATGAGTGCTTTCGTATTCATTTATTTAACAATTTCAGTATTCACTTCATTCAAGTGTCTCGTGTTGGAACTTAATATCCATGATCAAGTTGTAATAACGTTAAGACATCGAGAGCTACAACTCAGAGATTAGTACGAAATGTTGTAAATCCTTACATTACTACCAGTTGTATATAGTTCAGACTATCAGTGGTGAATTCTTTTAAAGCAACGTGCCAAATGGACAGCCCGTCAACGCCTCGTTTATAATTAATCTGTGACATCCGCATCACTCCACATGCCGGAGATACGGTATTCCTTTTTACGATTGAAACTGGTAAGCGTATCTATTGACATTTTAATGTATTTCCTCTTCGTATCACTCACGTAAAATAAATGTGTAACTTCATTACTGCGCGAAACCATTACTTTTTACATTTCGTTAGGGTGGACAGTAGTACTGCGTCAGCTAATAAGATCTTTGGCGCAACAGGTTAAGTATTGTCATTCGTTGATTGAGCGCGAAGAAGGGAATATTCTGTGTCATTGCGCTGAAATGGTTGTGGAAGTTGGAGACTTGTCTACATATATGGCTGCTATTATTCTTCAGAAACGTAAATATATTTGATTCCATCTCGTCATGGCCGGAAAGATAGATGACGCAGTAAGTAAACTGAACGATCATTAATACGAGGACCGGCAACTTATTGTAATTTGTTAAAAATAATACCGCAATATTTCGATGAAATGCCTTCTGTCTTGCGTACCAACGCAAACAGAAATGAAGCCGAGACGTGGAGAGGTAATTATTAAAGATAATTGATTGATTTATAGCTTAGAATTCAGGAACGGAATTACACAGTTTAAACGATTTTTCAACGTGAATGAAGGGTGATAATGTTTTATATGTCGTAAATCGCGCAGTTTCTGAGGAAGGAAGTGCTTCTGGATAATTTATTATGCTCACATAGTTTGACAGCAAAGTGTGTAATTTTGCCGCTGCCATTATAGGCAGTGTCTTATTTTAATATTTATGTCTGGGTATTATGGTAAATTAATTACCTATCCTACTTTTTCATTCATTAAAGCCAAAGTTGGTAGAAAGAAATTTTTCTTTATCGGCCAAAACAAATTTCCTAAATTAGTCTAACATGGGAATAAAACACTATAAATAAAATTGATTAATCAGGTAACTTCTTAATCTTAGAAATTTAGCAAACGGTACGCCCAGCCACAGTGACAGAATATAATTAAGATTTTATACTGTTCTGTTTATGAAGAGTAGGAGTTGCACATTCAGGGAGCTGATTTTTCAACTGTTTCTCTCACAGGTTTGGCATATAATTTCGTGCAAGGTGATGCTGTTTGGATCAGCAAAGACGGTTTACGTATTTCTTTACTGCATCATTGGACGATATTGGATTTGACTTAAACCTAGTGTTTATAAAGAAAAATAATTTTTGTTTGTATGTAATACAAATTACAAGAACTATGAAAAGAAGAAAAAAAAATGTTCTGATAATGCGCAGCACAAAAGCCTGATACTGGTACTTACACTCTACATCCACATACTGATAAATTTCATACATTTTTACATCAATCAGGAATATTGGTCTCTTCATTTTCTATCACAGAAAAATAATGTTCTGACACATATAACACTGAGATTAAGGTTAACTTTGCAGATTACAGATCTGAATTTGTGTATTCTAAATACAATCAAATGCACTAAATGAATCCCATCTTTCAACTCTCAGAATATGCAAGCAGCAGGGGTTCGCTACATATTCCTTACTAGATACATTAAAATATCACATGTAGCTGTAGCTGTATGTTAAAAATCATTTGCTGCAATAAGTATCTGCTACCAGAAACAGAAATCATTAGTGTGGTGATCACACTATCCCCTCTGAGTAAAGCAGTATGTACAATTTTGGTGATTTCTGAGGCAAATCTGTATACAGGATGAACTGTCAAATTCACTAAATTGATTAACAGATTTTTTATTGATTTTTTCCTGTTTGGAGTGTGTAAACCTTGCATTCACTTTGTTTAATCAGCAGAGAAGTCAATATTAAAATAGTATAATACATTCAGTACCACTCATTCAAGAGGACATAACATCAATATATTTTGTTGCCACATAAATTTCCATTGCCGGAGGTTTCTCATTCAGAAAATTCTTACGCACATCAGACTGTAAAGAACCTTTCTGTGCTTAGTTTGGTTTATTATTGCATTCTGATGCAGAAATACAAAAATAAATCTTTCTCCTTGAAGTAATTATAAACACGAACCTGCATTTGACACATAGCAAAATGGTTCAAATGGCTCTGAGCCCTATGGGACTTAACTGCTGAAGTCATCAGTCCCCTAGAACTTAGAATTACTTAAACCTAACTATCCTAAGGACAACGCACACATCCATGCCCGAGGCAGGATTCGAACCTGCGACCGTAGCGGTTGCGCGGCTCCAGACTGTCGAGCCTAGAACCGTTCGGCTACTCCAGCCCACAACACATAGCATCAAATGGACTTTAATAAATATAATCTTTTTTCTAATTTAAGACAGGTCTTTCCTGAAATTTTGAACAAAAAAGAAAATTTAAATTCAGATTAATTGAATATTGGAGCCAGAAGCAAAAATTAAGTAAACACTGTGGATATAGGGGAGTGCTAAAGTGCAATATTTTATCAGTGTTAAGTATTGCGAGTGCAAATGTTGGTTCTGGTGGGCAAGGATTAAGATCAAAAGCAAAACATCTAAGCATTCTCATGCTGTTGTTGAAGCAGACAGTTGGGATATTAATCACAGAAACCAGAGGGAAATTGGAACCCTCCTCCTGCCATCTGTGGCAGAGTTACTTGCTTCAGTAAAATTGTTCCAGTAGTTGCTAAATATAAACCTACTTCCCTTAATGACTTATCAAATTTTGATTATGGGACTGTTGTTTACTATTTCTCTTCCTGTGGTAAGTTACCTTATGTGTGACCTCACAGCTGAGAGGAACATTCTCTGAGTACTTTCGCTAAAAATGGGTGCAATATTTTATCAGTGTTAAGTATTGCGAGTGCAAATATTGGTTCTGGTGGGCAAGGATTAAGATCAAAAGCAAAACATCTAAGCATTCTCATGCTGTTGTTGAAGCAGACAGTTGGGATATTAATCACAGAAACCAGAGGGAAATTGGAACCCTCCTCCTGCCATCTGTGGCAGAGTTACTAGCTTCAGTAAAATTGTTCCAGTAGTTGCTAAATATAAACCTACTTCCTTAATGACTTATCAAATTTTGATTATGGGACTGTTGTTTACTATTTCTCTTCCTGTGGTAAGTTACCTTATGTGTGACCTCACAGCTGAGAGGAACATTCTCTGAGTACTTTCGCTAAAAATGGGTCACGTTAGGTGAATATAATTTTTATAAGACCATCTGTTAACAAAATCATATTATATTTATCACCAAATTACAAGATGTATACAGGAAACACTGCCAGTTTGGAGAATGTGAAACGTAAAGTTAAGAGTGCCACATGTAAAATTAAAGAGTGCCACAGGGCTTCACCAGCACTCATATGATGAAAAGTAAATTTGGAGTAGGTTGTACAGTATAGTAAATTATGCATGTTAATTTTCAAGCACAGGTGACGAGCAATATTGTGCTACTTAATCCAAGGCACTACAATTTGTGTGTATCTCAGAACAAGCAGAATATTTGTCTTTTCTGTCTTGAGCATAATGATAGTGAAGATAATGGTAGTAATAACAGTAATAAGTAAATATATCCAGTATCAGGATTATACATCATACTATTAATACATTTTACATTCTCTGTCATTTTCCTCAGTTATAATTCATATTTCAGCAGGAGAAAATCTAATCCTTATTTTATATTTGTTTCTTTCCGTATCCGTTGTTCACCATTAATGTGTTTCAACCTCTCTAGTATTCCATGCTCTTTGAATTATTTTGAATCTGTTTATCATGTTCCATTACAATTTTTCACTTTATTTCATTTCAATTGATCAATACTTTAGAGGTAACCAATTTACATCATTTATCTGACAGAAATAATACCAGATGCCAACACTAGCATTCATCTGAGAACAACTTTTAACTTGTTTTTTATTAGTGGTTTACAGGAAAGAATGGAATTTCTGAAGCTGTTAAAATTCATGGAGGAGGCTGTGTCAAAGAGAAAGTATAAGAACATCTAGGAGTTGTAAGGTGTGAGGAAAAAGAAATGAGAAATACGAAGTGAGTACTTGAGAAGAATTAAAAATTGTGAGTCCAGTAACAAAGATAACATCAGAAGAGAGAGAAAAAAAACAGGATCAAAATAATAATTGGAAAATAGAAAATATACAGTGAAAGCAAATAGTGATAAATGAAAGAACACAAGATCACAGAAACTGGAAAGTATAATAAAGGAATGCATGATTGGGCAGGAAAGGGAAGAGGGATCTCCTTGGCAGTGGAAGTAAGAGTAACATAGATCACTGCCATGGAACGTATGGGATTGCAAGTTGTTCTAGAGAAATAATTGCAACCTGCACAGTGCTAAGGATCAAGTGGTGCTTGGCATTCTAAATGCTTGGTGGCAGAAGCAACAGCGGAAATAATAATTTTTGGGCTGTCTGCCCGATATTACAGGTCTACATCAGGGGCATGACACAGTCCTTCAACTCACATCTGGTAAGCTGTGGTGGTGACTCCTCCCTCCTATTTTATGAAAAAACCTTTGTTGCATTCCCATCAGTTGCAGCTAATGATCTTATGGAAGTAACCACAAATTTTCTACATCAAGACCTACATATTAACTTAAGTAAATCTCAGCTGCTAACATTTAAAACAACCAGCTTTCATCAAAAGACACAGATAACTTTAAATTTCTTTGTTCATCTGCTGAAAAATCTTCGTTGAATAAACCAAATTAATTCTGTATGTGAGAAAACCAACAGTGGACTGTTTCTGATAAGCCAGTGGCCAAAAACAGTTCCCAGCCAAACCTTAAAAATTGTGTAATATGAAACAAAATATCCGGAATAGAATTGTGGGACTGTGCAGCCTGAATAGAATGTAGACATTAGGTTAAAGCATGGACAAAGGTCCAGATAGTCCTGTTGTGAATCCTTTGCCAAATGTAAATATTTGACAGTATCTAACTTACACAATGCATTGTTGTTGTTCTGGCCTTCAGTCCTGAGACTGGTTTGATGCAGCTCTCCATGCTACTCTATCCTGTGCAAGCTTTTTCATCTCCCAGTACCTACTGCAACCTACATCCTTCTGAATCTGCTTAGTGTATTCATCTCTTGGTCTCCCTCTACGATTTTTACCCTCCACGCTGCCCTCCAATACTAAATTGGTGATACCTTGATGCCTCAGAACATGTCCTACCAACCAATCCCCTCTTCTGGTCGAGTTGTGCCACAAATTTCTCTTCTCCCCAATCCTATTCAATACTTCCTCATTAGTTATGTGATCTACCCATCTAATCTTCAGCATTCTTCTGTAGCACCACATTTCGAAAGCTTCTATTCTCTTCTTGTCCAAACTATTTATCGTCCATGTTTCACTTCCATACATGGCTACACTCCATACGAATACTTTCAGAAATGACTTCCTGACACTTAAATCAATACTGGACGTTAACAAATTTCTCTTCTTCAGAAACGCTTTCCTTGCCATTGCCAGCCTACATTTTATATCCTCTCTACTTCGACCATCATCAGTTATTTTGCTCCCCAAATAGCAAAACTTCTTTACTACTTTAAGTGCCTCATTTCCCAATCTAATTCCCTCAGCATCACCCGACTTAATTCGACTACATTCCATTATCCTCGTTTTGCTTTTGTTGATGTTCATCTTATATCCTCCTTTCAAGACACTGTCCATTCCATTCAACTGCTCTTCCAAGTCCTTTGCTGTCTCTGACAGAATTACAATGTCATTGGCGAACCACAAAGTTTTTATTTCTTCTCCATGAATTTTAATACCTACTCTGAATTTTTCTTTTGTTTCCTTTACTGCTTGCTCAATATACAGATTGAACAACATCGGGGAGAGGCTACAACCCTGTCTTACACCCTTCCCAACCACTGCTTCCCTTTCATGTCCCTCGACTCTTATAACTGCCATCTGGTTTCTGTAAAAATTGTAAATAGCCATTCGCTCCCTGTATTTTATCCCTGCCACCTTTAGAATTTGAAAGAGAGTATTCCAGTCAACATTGTCAAAAGCTTTCTCTAAGTCCACAAATGCTAGAAACGTAGGTTTGCCTTAATCTTTCTTCTAAGATAAGTCGTAAGGTCAGTATTGCCTCACGTGTTCCAGTGTTTCTACGGAATCCAAACTGATCTTCCCTGAGGTTGGCTTCTACTAGTTTTTCCATTCGTCTGTAAAGAATTCGTGTTAGTATTTTGCAGCTGTGACTTATTAAACTGATAGTTCGGTAATTTTCACATCTGTCAACACCTGCTTTCTTTGGGATTGGAATTATTATATTCTTCTTGAAGTCTGAGGGTATTTCGCCTGTTTCATACATCTTGCTCACCAGATGGTAGAGTTTTGTCAGGACTGGCTCTCCCAAGGCCGTCAGTAGTTCCAATGGAATGTTGTCTACTCCTGGGGCCTTGTTTTGACTCAGGTCTTTCAGTGCGCTGTCAAACTCTTCACGCAGTATCATATCTCCCATTTCATCTTCATCTACATCCTCTTCCATTTCCATAATATTGTCCTCAAGTACATCGCCCTTGTATATACCCTCTATATACTCCTTCCACCTTTCTGCTTTCCCTTCTTTGCTTAGAACTGGGTTTCCATCTGAGCTCTTGATATTCATACAAGTCGTTCTCTTATCTCCAAAGGTCTCTTTAATTTTCCTGTAGGCAGTATCTATCTTACCCCTAGTGAGATAGGCCTCTACGTCCTTATATTTGTCCTCTAGCCATTTTGCACTTCCTGTCGATCTCATTTTTGAGACGTTTGTATTCCTTTTTGCCTGCTTCATTTACTGCATCTTTATATTTTCTCCTTTCATCAATTAAATTCAATATTTCTTCTGTTACCCAAGGATTTCTACTAGCCCTCGTCTTTTTACCTACTTGATCCTCTGCTGCCTTCGCTACTTCATCCCTCAAAGCTACCCATTCTTCTTCTACTGTATTTCTTTGCCCCATTCCTGTCAATTGTTCCCTTATGCTCTCACTGAAACTCTGTACAACCTCTGGTTCTTTCAGTTTATCCAGGTCCCATCTCCTTAAATTCCCACCTTTTTGCAGTTTCTTCAGTTTTAATCTACAGGTCATAACCAATAGATTGTGGTCAGAGTCCACATCTGCCCCTGGAAATGTCTTACTATTTAAAACCTGGTTCCTAAATCTCTGTCTTACCATTATATAATCTATCTGATACCTTTTAGTATCTCCAGGGTTCTTCCATGTATACAACCTTCTTTCATGATTCTTAAACCAAGTGTTAGTTATGATTATGTTGTGCTCTGTGCAAAATTCTACCAGGCGGCTTCCTCTTTCATTTCTTAGCCCCAATCCATATTCACCTACTATGTTTCCTTCTCTCCCTTTTCCTACACTCGAATTCCAGTCACCCATGACTATTAAATTTTCGTCTCCCTTCACAATCTGAATAATTTCTTTTATTTCATCATACATTTCTTCAATTTCTTCGTCATCTGCAGAGCTAGTTGGCATATAAACTTGTACTACTGTAGTAGGTGTGGGCTTAGTATCTATCTTGGCCACAATAATGCGTTCACTATGCTGTTTGTAGTAGCTTACCCGCATTCTTATTTTCCTATTCATTATTAAACCTACTCCTGCATTACCCCTATTTGATTTTGTGTTTATAACCCTGTAGTCACCTGACCAGAAGTCGTGTTCCTCCTGCCACTGAACTTCACTAATTCCCACTATATCTAACTTCAACCTATCCATTTCCCTTTTTAAATTTTCTAACCTACCTGCCCGATTAAGGGATCTGACATTCCACGCTCCGATCCGTAGAACGCCAGTTTTCTTTCTCCTGATAACGACATCCTCTTGAGTAGTCCCCGCCCAGAGATCCGAATGGGGGACTATTTTACCTCCGGAATATTTTACCCAAGAGGACGCCATCATCATTTAATCATACAGTAAAGCTGCATGCCCTCGGGAAAAATTACGGCTGCAGTTTCCCCTTGCTTTCAGCCGTTCGCAGTACCAGCACAGCAAGGCCGTTTTGGTTATTGTTACAAGGCCAGATCAGTCAATCATCCAGACTGTTGCCCCTGCCACTACTGAAAAGGCTGCTGCCCCTCTTCAGGAACCACACATTTGTCTGGCCTCTCAACAGATACCCCTCCGTTGTGGTTGCACCTACGGTACGGCTATCTGTATCGCTGAGGCACGCAAGCCTCCCCACCAACGGCAAGGTCCATGGTTCATGGGGGGACACCATACATGACAAAAAAAAAAGGGGAAGTACCCAGAAAGCACGGACAGACATCAGTGTAGCTTTATACATGTACACACTATCAATGGGTATATAAATGACTGGAGTTGGAATTCCCTGTAACAGGCAGAATGGCCACTAGTGTTGTTCACACTTATTGTTGTTACCATCCTTGTCAGGGTATTCTAGGGACGTGAACAATGTCAAATATTTAGTGGTCACTGTGAATGACATGTAAATGCTGTGTGCTTGCATGCGACAGCATTATCAGCAGCAGACAGACTTTGAAAGAGGCTTCATTGAAGGTCTCCATTTCGCTGGCTAGTTGAATGATGAAATATCCAAATTTGTGGGGCATTCAGATGTGGTATGGCCTGAAGCTGGACTACATTGTAATGTGTGGCAGGCATACTCATTGTTAAGATCCTGGTAGACCACGTCTGACCACCCAGGGAGGATTGCTGTATTGTGTACCAAGGACTTCACAACACTTTCACATTTAAGCCTGCCATCCGAGAAGAAATAATGAACTCCGTGCAATGTTCTGTGTCATCCTGCACCACTGGTCAGAGACTAGCAGGAATAGGGAATTATCATCCCTTGCACAGGCTGCCATTAACACCACAACAAAACCACTGCATTTGGAGTGGTACTTGCCCAGGAAAAATGGACTGCTGATGAGTAGTGTTGCAGTGTATTTCATTATCAAACACAGTTCTGCTCTGTGACAAATCAGTGTTGTTGGTGAGTGTGGTGACACCCCAGACAGAGGTTACATTCTTCCAGTGTGTTGGGGAGGCACAGTGGTATTACTCTTGTTGTCATTGTGTCTGAGGTCATCGGGTATGACTTCAGTTCATGGCTGGTAGTGATTGACAGAAATCTGACAGCACAATCGTGCTGCCATTTTTCATCAGGACAATGTTCACCCACACATGGACTATGCCACTGCAAAGTGTGTGCATGATGTTGAGCTACACCAGTGGCCAGCAATATCCTGAGATCTGTCCCCAACACAACATGTGGGACCAGCTTGGAAGTCAGCTCTGTCCCTGTCCAAGTATCCAGGATATCAAGAACCATTTATAAAAGCTGTGCACCAGCTTGCTCCAGGAAAGAATACAACAGCTTTATGACATGCAATGGATTTTTTTTTCATAGATCATTTTACATGAGATATCATAATGATGTTGAAGGAGTCATTTTACATTCGCATCTCAAATTAATTTGTACATAGTATTACATTCTGAACATTTCTAAGAGGATATTTTTTTCACAAAAAGAAGAAAGATATACAGATGTGAGTTAGTATTTCCTACCCACCATCCTTTGCACATTAAGGTAATAGGAATTCTTCTACGGAATAGAAGAAGTTGTTAAGGAAAGAGTTAGAAATTTCCTCAGTTTGTTATCAAATTTTATTTTGCTATCTGTCAGATATTTTATGTCACTGGGTAAATAGTCAGAAGTTTTTGTTGTGGCATTGTGCAGCACTTTTTCTACTGAAGACAACCTTAATGTGGATTAATGAATGTGATTTTTCCTTCTGGTATTGGAATTATGTACATCAGTGTTCTTGTTGAATCATAGTTGGTGATTTACAACAAATTTCATGAGGGCATAAATGTGCTGTGAAGCAGTGGTCACAATGCCCAACTCCTTAAACAGATGTCTACAAAATGATTGTGGGTGAGCACCACATATTATTTTCACAGTATCTTTTAGCACAATGAAGACTTTCTCCCTTAAAGATGAGTTACCCAGAACATTATTCCATATGACATTACTGAATTAAAATATGCAAAATAAGTCAACTTACTGAATTGTCTCTCCCCAAGATTTTCAGTTATCCTAAGCACAAATGTGGCAGAACTAAATTGTTTTAGCATTTCCGAAATGTATTTTTCCAATTTAAATTCTCATCAAGGTGGACTTTTAAGAATTTTGAAGTTGTGACCCTGTTTTTTATTTTCTTGCCATGTGTTACACTTACCATTGGTGTAGTGCCTCAAGATGTGCAGAACTGAGTATGTTGTACCTTTCTAAAACAGAGGGTGTGACCATTCACAGAAAACCAGTCAATGCTACTTTTAAGAACTCTGTTTACTATTTATTCTGTTTCTTTACATATGCTTAGACTGATTACAATACTAGTGTCATCAGCAAACAGAATGACAGAAGATCATTTACATACACTACTGGTCATTATTATTGCTACACCAAGAAGAAATGCAGATGATAAAGGGGTATTCATTGCACAAATATATTATACTAGAAATGACATGTGATTACATTTTCATGCAATTTGGGTGCATACATCCTGAGAAATCAGTACCCAGAACAACCACCTCTAGCTGTAACAACGACCTTGATACGCCTGGGCATTGAGTCAAACAGAGCTTGGATGGCATGTACAGATACAGCTGCCCATGCAGCTTCAACACGATACCACAGTTCATCAAGAGTAGTGGTTCAAATGGCTCTGAGCACTATGGGACTTAACATCTGAGGTCATCAGTCCCCTAGAACTTAGAACTACTTAAACCTAACTAACCTAAGGACATCACACACATCCATGCCCGAGGCAGGATTCGAACCTGCAACCGTAGCGGTCACACAGTTCCAGACTGTAATGCCTAGAACCGCTCGGCCACTCCGGCCGGCCATAAAGAGTAGTGACTGGCATATTGTGACGAACCAGTTGCTCGGCCTTCATTGACCAGATGTTTTCAATTGGTGAGGGATCTGAAGAATGTGCTGGTCAGGGCAGCAGTCAAACTTTTGCTGTATCCAGAAAGGCCCGTACAGGACCTGCAACATGCAGTCTTGCATTGTCCTGCTGAAATGTAGGGTTTCGCAGGGATCGAATGAAGGGTAGAGCCACAGGTCGTAACACATCTGAAATGTAACGTCCACTGATCAGAGTGCCGTCAATGTGAACAAGAGGTGGCCGAGACGTGTAACCGATGGCACCCCATACCATCATGCCAGGTGATACGCCAGTATGGCGATGACGAATACACGCTTCCAATGTGCGTACACTGCGATGTCGCCAAACATGGATGCGACCATCATGACGCTGTAAACAGAACCTGGATTCATCCAAAAAAATGACGTTTTGCCATTCGTGCACCTAGGTTCGTCATTGAGTACACTATCGCAGGCACTCCTGTCTGCGAGCTGATAGTCTCTGCTGCTGCAAATGTCGTCGAACTGTTCGTGCAGATGGTTGTTGTCTTGCAAATGTCCCCATCTGTTGACTCAGGGATCAAGATGCGGCTGCACAATCCATTACAGCCATGCGGATAAGATGCCTGTCATATCGATTCATAGTGATACGAGGGCATTGTGATCCAGCACGGTGTTCCATATTACCCTCCTGAACCCATCGATTCCATATTCTGGTAACAGTCTTTGGATCTCGACCAACGCGAGCAGCAATGTCGCGATACGATAAACCGCAATTGCGATAGGCTACAATCTGACCTTTATCAAAGTCGGAAACATGATGGTACACATTTCTCCTCCTTACACAAGGCATCACAACAATGTTTCACCAGGCAATGCCAGTCAACTGCTGTTTGTGTATGAGAAATCGGTTGGAAACTTTCCTCATGTCAGCACATTGTATGTGTGTCACCTCCAGTGCCAACCTTGTGTGAATGCTCTGAAAAGCTAATCATTTGCGTATCACAGCATCTTCTTCCTGATGGTTAAATTTCACATCTGTAGCACGTCATCTTCGTGGTGTAGCAATTTTAATGGCCAGTCGTGTATATGAGGAACAGTAGTTGACGTAACACTAGAACTTGGGGAGCCTCATACATGATTTCTCCCCAGTCAAAATTATGTCCCTGGACTAGATTGCTTGAATTATTAAGTACAACTTTCTGGTTACATATGACATTATCCATTAGTTGGTTATACCATCAGTCCCCATAAATTATCAATTTACCCAGGAGAATACTGTGATTCACACAGTCAAATGCCTTAGGGGGGTCACATAAAATACCACCCAGCACCATTTTGTTATTTAATGCTTGTAAAATCTGGTGAGTGAAGTTGTAAATGGCATTCACATTAGAGCAATCCCTCTGAAACACAAATTGTTATTTGCTAGGAGTGCTGTTAATGATATGGAGAGATACTGTTCTTGAATACATCACCTTCTCAAAAATTTCAGAAAATGATTTGAGCAGTGAAATAGGTCATTAGTTATTGACATCTCTCTTATCACCTTTCTCAAAGAGGGGTTTAAGTGTGGTATAGTTCAGTCCCTCTAGAAAAATGCCTTGAGTTAGTGATATATTACATATTTCAGATAAGATTGGGCTTATTACATGGGAACAAACTTTTGTTACTTTATTGGAAACATCATCAAAATCAGATGACCTTTTATTTTTGAAAGAATGCATAATTTTCTAAATTTCAGATGGAGAAGTTGGTGAAACATTCATATGATTGATTTTGTGAAAGTTACATTTTCAACTCACTGCTGTGGTTTTGCTCTTGAATTGTTTGTCCCTCTGCTCTCTATTATATTTAAGAAATGATTATTAAATGCATTTGCTAGCTGTGACTCATCATTCATAGCACTTCTATTCAGTTCAATAGTAATTTCATCTTGTTCTGTGGCTGGTTGTCTTGTCTCTCATTTCACTGCCTGTAATATATCCGTAAGTCTGTTGTTGGAAGTACTGATTTGTGACATTATGTGCATGTTCCTTGATTTTTTTAAGACAGTTTGAGTATTTTTTGTAGTGTGCAACTCCTGCAGGATCCCTTCTTACTCTTGCCAAAAGATACATTTCCGTTTTCCTTCCAAAAGACACTTTAATGCCTATAGCGGGCCACGGTTTTTTATGTCGCTCTTTAGTGTTCTTTCTGATTACCATGTGCGGGAAGCTATTTTATATAATGATATGAATTTATCATGGAATAGATTAAATTTTATGTAAGAATTTTGTTCGTTATAAATTTCATCCCAGGGCATCTCCTGTAAACTGTTCTTAAAGACATTTCTCATACCATAAGGCACTGTGTTATTTATCCTAATAAGCACTGCATCATGATCAGAGAGAGCATTTGTTACTGGGTAAACAGTTATTTTCGTGCTTTGAGCATCAAAGAAAATATCACTAATTATGATCCTGATGCCTTTATCTACCTGTGTTGGAAAGTTAATTACTGAGATCAAATTTTAGGTTCCAAATAAGATTTCCAGATTATTTTTCCTATCAGAATCCTTAAAAAATCTACACTGAAGTCACCACAGACTATCAAATGCTTGCTGATGCCTGACACATAGCACAACAAGGAATCCATTTTCCTTATAAATAGTTCATAATTTCCCAGTGGGGACCTATATACAGCTACAATTAAAATTGAAATTTACTTGCTCAATGTTTTTGAACTTGTGTTCTGTCTTAATGTATGTAACAACTCCTCCTTTTACCATGTTATTTCTGCATGCTTAAGCTGCAATAGTGTAATCTTTTATATGTAACTAATCTAATCCTGTGGTTATATGGTGCTCAGACAGGCACAGAATGTTTAGGATGTCTATCTTTTCAGAGCTTCCTAGATTTTCCAAACAGACAAGATGCTCTTCTGCCTTGCTACTCAGTCCTGTAATATTTTGATGAAGTAAACTAAACTTTTTTTCTGTGTGTTATTAAGCATTTTGTAGGGCTCTCCCGTTATTATCACTTCTTTCAGAACGTGGTGCCTGAATCTTGATTATAACCTAAAAATGGTACCCCTCTGACTCCAGGAACCACAAGGATCTTGCTATGAGTCTAAGTATTACGGTGGAAAGATGCAAACAATCTGGAGAGTGTTTATGAGTTATTTTACCTGGGGTCATATTACATAATGTGGAAATACACTTCTGTGGATAATTAGTGGTTGAATGTGAAGATCAATAGTGAATGCAGCTCAGGGTAGAGACATGTGGGTCAAGCTAACTTTCTCGTATTTTCTTTGAAGGCTATGATGAGTCAGTCAGGTTGGTTAAGATGCAACAATTTATCATTTCTAATCAGATATCCACAGATAGTGAGGGTACTGGGTATGGATCTTATATGTTAATCATAGAAGAGTGCAGTCTCAAACTTCTACAGTTGAAAGAAGAGTGCTGGGTGGGATGCTGTTGTGAGGACCTAGTTACACTTGAGAGCACCAAGGAAACATCATTGACAATAACACATTTATTAGGTGGTAATACAGGATTGTTTTTGAAAGCCCTACACCACAGCTAGGCTGGAGGGACAGTACTTTGTCAGCAGCAGAAGGCCAGTGGGTGTTCGACTCATAACACCACCAGTGCAGTGAAGCATCGGGTGGTGGCTATTATGTCACAGGACAGCCTTCCTTATCACAATCTGCTTTGTCATTAGATAAGATTGTTCTCCCAGCTTCCAAGATGTCATTATGCCTTGCTTGCACACTTGGGCACTCGGTCATTCCTCCGTGGTGTAGTGGATCCCACGTTTGTCACAACTTGCTCAGCATTTCCCCCTAGCTGGCAGTGTACTGGTCATGGACACAGGTGGTTTGGCTTCCAGTAGCTGTCAAGGTAGGACTTGGACAAATTTTTAGTATCTGCTGGAGATAATATCCTGGGGCATAGCAGTCAGATGATAATTTGGAAAAGTGACCCTCTGTAGGTGGTTGAGCTGTATGATGGGCATACAGATTGATGTAAAGCCATCACTGAGATGTAAGTAACATCAAGAAAATAGTGTTGTTTGGAAAATGACTGAATGAACTGGATATTGGATCAGGTTTCATCATTCTCATTTTACTACCATTTATTTTCCTCATTCTTCTTCCCTTTGTTGAATTCTTCTGAAAATCCTCCTCGTTCCTTCGTTGTAAATATACTTTTATTTCCTTGTTTTTCTTTTTATCATTTATGATCATCTGATCTCTCATTTTGTGGTACGGCCTTATGACTTCTACTTTATAGCTCAGTCTTACGTCTGCTGTACCCATCTTTTCTTGCTGCTATCCTTTCTGTACATCTCTGAGGTGTTAAAACTTCTGTCAAACTAATCTGAAACAACAGTGACACACACTTATATCGATTGTATAATGTCTTGCACAGATTCTACAGACATGACATATCATGTAATGGAATATACACTACAAATGATGATGTTCTGGAGTAATTTTGATTGTGGGATGTTGGTAATTTATAGAAAGGTCCAGGATTCAAATAAACAAAATAAATATTTAATTACATAATTTTGTGTTTATTGTTGATACTTAAAGGTAGTCACATTAGCTACAAAAGGTCTATTGGGCTGCTCTTGACACACTGTGATTACATTCTTTACCTTGTTTTAGGAAATTGAAGTTGAAGGTCTTTGTGGTCTTGGCTCATAGGAAGTGGGACAAACTTGGTGGTAACATGGTGCATTCCAAGATGCTTTGTCAGGATTTCATGACATGATCCAATTGAAATGTTACATTCTTCTGTAAAGTTGTCGGCAATCATTCCTTGACTGGCACATACAGTTCCGTTGATGTTCCTGACATGAGTGTCCCCAAAGCATGTCATGAACAAGGGTCACCTTTAACTTGCATCCAGCCACTTTTGATCTGCCTCAACTATTTGTGACACTGACTATGGCTTAAGCACTCATAACTGTAGGCTTTCTGCATCATTTGGTGTGCCTCTGTAAAGGTTTTCGTGAGTTTCACACTAAATTTAATGCAGATACATTGATCCTCTAACTCCGTCATTTCCAAATTTGCAAACTGTGTGACATACTGTTCTGTTCAGTATGGCAGTGAACAATAACTGATGGACATACAATAATGAAACTTCCAGAAGTTATACATGAAATACAGGTATGTGCAGGAATGCCAACCACATTTCTCTCCAACACACCACTGGTGCAAATTTACGAATGTTGCAGAATTTTTTGAACAGGCAACGTATTTTGGGAGACATGTTTTATCAGATAGAAATCAATTATTTTCTTCTGTGAAATAATCACCCATACATATTTTTGAACATTCACTTACTCCTGGTTTCTCATTTTCATCTTGGTATATTGTTGTGAAATATTCCAAACTGTTTCCTAAGGGAAGACATAGCAAAACTGTAACTTCTATCTGTATAATGCGAAAGGAAGATCTAGCTCACTTACCTTATTTGTTTTGTGTTTACCACAAATTTTGTTTGATGTACATCTTTAGATCTGAAACTGGGAAAAAGAATGAAAGAGTGCACTACTGCTAAAATTCTACAAGTATACAACCAGTGATGTTATTAAATATGCAGGAATATACAGCCAAAGAGTACCCACAAAAAAAAGAAAAAAAAAAGAAGCTAGTCATGTCTAGTGGTGCAACGCACAGTTGGTCCAGTATGGGGAGAGATACTACAAGGAAACTTACATGGTCAACTGCATGGCAATATGTGCACATGTCCATGCCCCCATAGATGGGAGAAAAGCATTCATAATCTGTGAAAAGATTAAAGAAATTATAAACTAATTAAAATAAAGACTGATAGTACATGGATTAAGTATATGATATAGACACATTGGAATTATTACACAATTAGGATAAAAATGTATAATGTATGTGGAAACGGGAAATTGTCACAAAACTGTGCTGCGTACACTAAGCTGAGCATTGCTGCCCAGTACTCTCTATGCATTCTTAAGACAACATATATGACAAACAAGTTGCTCTCAAGAATGTGGAATGAGTGGTAATTCAGATATCTGTAATATAAGAGACCATCACCATAAACGTGTAAGTAACTATCACAGGAACATTCATTTTGGTCATTCTAAATCTTGTTTATATCATTTATTTTGGTGGTAGATGTGTCTAATTTCTCCAGTACTGGTACTTGTTGACTCTTTATTTAAAATTTCAATATTACTGTTTATGACCTTGTTCTATGGTTATCTGTTTACAAAAGAAAAAATGTAGTGAGTAACCCAGACAGTGTTTTTACATTATTCAAAACTGTTTCAACCTTTCATGCCTCTCTAGATGAATGACCTACTAGATTTAGGACTAACAGACGACTTTCAGTACACAATTTTGTCCACACTTTTAGAAACATTGTTGGACTTAACATTCTGTATTGTAAATATTCAGTGAACTAGTTATCTAAAATATATTTTCTTATAAAGTAGTCTTTATAAAATTTTTCCTGATATGTAAGTATTCCACTACATCACTTTGTGCTGCATTTGAAAGAAAGATTGTGGTTATTGTCCTAAAATTAGTTACATATGTTTTCCAGGTTCTGTGTGCTGAATATTGTATTGCATGTGAAATGCAGCAGTTGAGGAAATCTGTAATCAACAAACTACCACAGACAACGAAGCAATAAAAATATATATGGATACATGTTTTTTCATACACTTAGCAAATGTTCTGAAATGTTAATCAATAGTAAATGTTGTGGAAAATATTATATTTACCAATCAAAGTTGATTCACATCTAAGTATTGTTGCTGAGTTCAGTTTAACCTTTCATCCCATAACTATATTTTCAGTGCATTCATCTCTCTACATTTGCTTCTGTATCAGTGATCTGTGAATAATCTTAAAACTCCTTTATTGAGAACCAAAGTAAATATTACAGGATGCTTTTCAATATATTACATATTCCAGATGTAACCAATATAATTGTCATATCCGTGTAGAATTATAAAAGTGAACAAATTCTATGGATTATACTTTTACTGTGACTATTCATGGCATGTAATTTTATGAAGTGGTTTTCACGTAAACTAGTTTAGCTAGTCTGCACTCTGTTGTTAACATTAAATTTCTGAATGTATGATTTTGTAAAGAAATTTTCACTTTAACTGCTTGATTAACTTTTGTATTTATAACAGAAGTCTTAATGGAATTTTTCACTCAGCAATGTGAAGGAAATGAATCAGTATATGTAAGTTATACAAATGTAAATAATTGCCATTGGTTTTTACTGTTCAGTCCAAGTGGAAAACCTAACAAATATAATGCTGATATTTTTTCTAAGAAATAAGTTAAAAAGAAATATTAAATTTTAGGACAGTGCAATTCAAAATGGTAAATAATGTAAACTTGAAAGGCATTAGACTGATAGTTAGTTATTTAAATGTTCAGTGGATCATAACTGAAAATTCTTGCAGTGATGGATGATGAGTCAGTTCATCAATTATACTACACTTTCATAGTATAAATGACTGAAGATGGAAGATCGCTTATGTGTAACAGAACAACAGTTTGAAACTTCTTCCTTTATAACAGGCATTTCTTATCATGTCAAGCTGCTCTATGCATTGGCCTTTGCAGTCTGCGAATCTGAATTCTCAGTCAGGGAAGCACAGTTGGATTTCATATTGTAGGCATGTTAATCAAAAAAAAAAAAGAGTACATGGCAGTAGAATTCAGGGGCAGCTTATTCCCATAACTTTTATAATGCTGATGATGTCAAATGTCATAGGTTCATGAGTAGTGCATTATGATGTGAGATTTGTTCAAAGTATTTTCATCGAGGGGATGCAGCAAGGAAGCCATGGGCTTTCTAGCGAGATCCTCTACTGGAAATACAGAATTTTTAGCAGAAATGAGTTGATAGAGGAGCAGGAGCATAAGATAAGTAATCTTAAGGTGCATTTACAAAACACAAAGGAGGAACTAGATAGGATGGGAAGGCTCTGAGCACTATGCGACTCAACTTCTGAGGTCATCAGTCACCTAGAACTTAGAACTAATTAAACCTAACCAACCTAAGGACATCACACACATCCATGCCTGAGGCAGGATTCGAACCTGCGACCGTAGCGGTCACGTGGTTCCAGACTGAAGCGCCTTTAACCGCACGGCCACACCGGCCGGCGGATGGGAAGGGTGAAGGGCACTGGGGAATGGCAGCTGTCAGTTGGTAAGAAGGCAGCTAGGAGGAGGAGATATTCCAACAGTTGTACTTTGCTTCTAACCAATAGATTTTTACCAACCGTCAGTGTTTGGCAAAGAGGAGCCTCTTCTAGCGATAGCTGTAGGAAACATGCAGCAGTCCTCAGCAGTTAGGGAGCCTAAGCCTGTTGCAAATTTTAACAGAAAGAAGAAGGTTCCGCTGGTAGGTAGTTCACATGGCAGAGTTGTGGGCCAGGAGTTGCAGGAAGAGTTGGGGAGTGAGTGCCAGGTCACCAGCATTGTGAAGCCTAATGCAGGGCTGGCTCAGGTGATGTTTAACGTAGGGGCGTTATGTAGGAATTTTATGACAGACCATCAGGTAGTGACTGTGGATGAAGCTGGGAATAGTCTTAATAGGCAGGGGAGTGATATAGGTGGTGACCTGGTAAAGGTAGCTACTCAAACTGGCGGCACTAGTGGGCACTTTGTGCATCTGTTTCAGCATCATGATAGGCCTCATCTTAATGCTGCTGTTAGGCATGTTAACATGGGTTTGTGGAAGGCACTGATGGTGGAAGGCATGCTCTGCACCTCAATAGGTATGGGAAGGGAAGACTGGCAATCTCAAAGTGACAGTATAGTGAGCAGTGGAGGGATCATTCTTGGAAAAATTCATGTAGTAGTTGGTGTTCAAGTTGCTTCTTTTTTTGAATGAACTCAGCTGATAGATATTCCTCCTTAAAGGAAGGTCCTCTACCAAAGGAATCACCTTCAAATTAGGTTAGGTGTCCATTTAAGGAAGGAATATGCTTATTTCATCAAAATATAAGAGGTATTAGAAATAAAGTTGGTGAACTGCTTATTGATGTCGACTCAGACAATATTGGTCTATCAGAGCACCACTTAAATAATTTGACAATTCAGGGGCTTGCTGGCTGGTTTTCAAGAACTTCTTTGTGGAGTGGGGGAGTGGCCATGTTAGTGAAAACAGTATTTCCTTTGTGTCCGTAGACATATCATGGCACTGCACTGAACGGGTATTTGAATGCTGTGCAGGGGCAGTTGAATTTAATGAAAGTTAACTTCTAATTGTTGTTATTTATAGGTCCCCTAACTCTGATTTCAGAGCATTTCTGCTCAAGCTAAAGACGCTTCTTGGTTCATGTTATAGAAAGTACCAAACATTAATTGTATGTGGTGACTTCAATATTAATTTTATATGTCATTGTGCTAGAAAAAGTAGGTTGGAAGAGCTCCTAAATTCATATGACCTGATCCAGACTGTGTTTTTCCAACCAAGGTGCAGAGTAACAGTAGCACAATCTTAGACAACATTTTTATTCATTTTTCATTACTAGATGGGCATTCTGTTAGTACAAGGGCGAATGGAATTTCAAATTTTAATATTACAGGTTTTTTGTACTCAAACAAGTGCTATATATAATTACAAACTATGTAGAAAATCCAATCCATCAGCAATAGTTTTCTAAACCTCATTAAGGAACAAGAGTGGCAGGATATTTATAGTCCCAATAACACAGATGACCAATATAATGCTTTCCTTAACACATTTCTGATGTTCTTTGGAAGATGCTTTCTATTAGAACAATCTAAACGGGGCACCAGCAGTAACGGCAGCCTGGGTGCCTGACTAGTGGGGTAAGGATATCACATAGAAGTAGAACAAAGTGGGAATTATATCAGAATGTTAGAAGTAGCTACAGCAGCACATTACAAACAGTATTTAAGGTCCTTAAAAACTTATTTGGTTGGCAAAGAGTATGTGGTAAGCTAACAAAATAGCCAATTCACAGGATGAAATTAAAACCACAGGGTCAGTTGTAAAGGAAGTGTCTGACCAGGAGCACAAGGTCGATGATATAAAGTCAATTCATATTAAAAATATTTCTGTTACTGATAAGTCAGATATACGTACAGTATTTATAAAGCACTTTCTGAGCATTGCTGGTGAATTAAATAAAAAATTAGTTTCTGCAGGTAATTATATAACTCTCTCAGAAAATGCCTTTCCAAGACTGATGTCTGAAATACTACGACTCTCATGGAAGTGATGGAGTACGTAGCAGAATATTAAAGTACTGTGCTGTGCGTGGTAGCCCAGTGCTTAGCCATATTTGTAATTTTTCCTTTAAGAATGATCAGCATCCTGAATGATTAAAGTACTAGGTAATAAAGCCACATTATGAAAAGGGAGAAATGGATAATGTAGACAATTTTAGACATATTTCTATGCCATCAGTTTTTGCTAAAGTTAGTGGAAAGGCTCTGTAGGTAAGGATAATTAATCATTCTATTTCACATAATTTGCTATCAAATGTACCGTTCAGTTTTAGAATTCAGTTCGGTTTTACAGAGAGTACTCTACTGCATCGGCTCCTTACTTAGCTTGCATTTATCGCAAATCTCTTACCCAACATAAAGTCCCGAGCAACTGGAAAAAAGCACAGGTGACGCCTGTATATAAGAAGGGTAGAAGAAGGACGGATCCTCAAAATTACAGACCAATATCCTTAACATCGGTTTGTTGCAGGATTCCCAAACATATTCTCAGTTTGAATATAATGAATTTGTTTGAGACAGAGAAGTTGCTGTCCACGCATCAGCATGGCTTTAGAAAGCATCGCTCCTGCGATACGCAACTCGCCCTTTTTTCACATGATATCTTGCGAACCATGGATGAAGGGTATCAAACATATGCCATATTCCTTGACTTCCAGAAAGCATTTGGCTCAGTGCCCCTCTGCAGACTCCTAACTAAGGTATGAGCATATGGGATTGTTTCCCAAGTACGTGAGTGGCTCAAAGACTTCTTAAGTAATAGAACCCAGTACGTGGTCCTCGATGGTGAGTGTTCATCGGAGGTGAGGGTATCATCTGGAGTGCCCCAGGGAAGTGTGGTAGGTCCGCTGTTGTTTTCTATCTAAATAAATGATCTTTTGGATAGGGTGGATAGCAATGTGCGGCTGTTTGCTGATGATGCTGTGGTGTATGGGGAGGTGTCATTGTTGAGTGACTGTAGGAGAATACAAGATGACTTGGACAGGATTTGTGATTGGTGTAAAGAATGGCAGCTAACTTTAAATATAGATAAATGTAAATTAATGCGGATGAATAGGAAAAAGAATCCTGTAATGTTTGAATACTCCATTAGTAGTGTAGTGCTTGACACAGTCACGTCGGTTAAATATTTGGGCGTAACATTGCAGAACAATATGAAGTGGGACAAGCATGTAATGCCAGTTGTGGGGAAGGCGGATACTTGCCTTTGGTTCATTGGTAGAATTTTGGGGAGATGTGGTTCATCTGTAAAGGAGACTGCTTATAAAACACTAATACGGCCTATTCTTGAGTACTGATCGAGCGTTTGGGATCCCTATCAGGTCGGATTGAGGGAGGACATAGAAGCAATTCAGACGCGAGCTGCTGGATTTGTTACTGGTAGGTGTGATCATCATGCGAGTGTTACAGAAATGCTTCAGGAACTCGGGTGGGAGTCTCTAGAGGAAAGGTGGTGTTCTTTTCACAAATTGCTACTAAGGAAATTTAGAGAACCAGCATATGAGGCTGACTGCAGTACAATTTTACTGCCGCCAACTTACATTTCGCGGAAAGACCACAAAGATAAGATAAGAGAGATTAGGGCTCGTACAGAGGCATATAGGCAGTCATTTTCCCTTGTTCTGTTTGGGAGTGGAACAGGGAGAGAAGATGCTAGTTGTGGTATGAGGTACCCTCTGCCACACACCATATGGTGGATTGTGGAGTATGTATGAAGATGTAGATGTAGATGTAGAATTGGTTTAACATCTGAAAATGGTATATTCTTGTTTCTCTGTGACATGCTGGATGGATTAAATAAATGGTTTCAAATGCTAGGCATCTTTTTTGATTTAACTAAAGTGTTTGATTGTGTTGATCACAAAATATTATGGTGAGAATTGCTATGATGTGGGGTCTGAGTGGGGCACAGTTAAATGGGGGGTGCCCCCCCAGGATTAGTGCTGGGGCCTCTGCTCCTTATTTATATAAATGATTTGCCCTCTAGTATTACAGGTGATTCTAAAATATTTCTGTTTACTGATGACACTGGCCTTGTAGTAAAGGATGTTGTATGCAACATTGGCACTGTTTCAAATAGGGCAGTTCAAGACATAAGTCCATGGCTTGTAGAAAATAAACTAACGCTAAATCACAGTAAGACTCAGTTCTTATAGTTTCTAACACACAAGTCAACAAAATCCGACATTTTAATTTCAAACAATGGGCATGTGTTGTTGTTATGGTCTTCCATCCAGAGACTGATTTGATGCAGCTCTCGATGCTTCTCTAGCCTGTGCAAGCTTCTTCATCTCCAAGTAACTACTGCAACCTACATCCTTCTGAATATGCTTAATTTATTCATCCCTCCATGAATTTTACCCTCCACACTTCCCTCCAATACTAAATGGATGATCTCTTGATGCCTCACAATGTGCCCTACCAACTGATCCCTTCTTCAAGTCAAGTTGTGTCACGTTTTCCTTTTCTCTCCTATTCTATTCAGTACATTCTCATTAGTTACATAATCTACCCATCTAATCTTCAGAATTCTTCTGTAGTACCACATTTTGAAAGCTTCTATTCTCTTTTTATCTAAACTATTTTAATCATCCATGTTTCACTTCTATACATGGCCACACTCCATATAAATACTTGCAAAAAAGACATCCTGATACTTAAATCTATACTTGCTGTTAATAGATTTCTCTTCTTCAAAAATGCTTCCCGTGCCTTATATCCTTATATCCTTTCTACTTCAACCGCCATCAGTTATTTTGCTCCCCTTATACCAAAACTTGTCTACTTCTTTAAGTGTCTCATTTCCTAGTCTAATTCCCTCAGCATCACCTGATTTAATTCGACTACATTCCATTACCCTTGTTTTGCTTTTGTTGGTGTTCATCTTATATCCTCCTTTCAAGACACTCTCCATTCTGTTCAACTGCTCTTCCAAGTCCCTTGGTGTCTCTGCCAGAATTACAATCTCATTGGAAAACCTCAAATTTTTTTTTTCTTCTCCATGGATTTTGATTCCTAGTCCAAATTTTCTCTTGTTTCCTTTACTGCTTGCTCAGTATACAGATTGAATAACATTGGGGATAGGCTACCACCCTGTCTTACTCCCTTCCCAACCACTGCTTCCCTTTCACGCCCCTGACTCTTATAAATGCTGTCTGATATCTGTACAAATTGTAAATAGTCTTTCTCTCTTTGTATTTGGTCCCTGCCACCTTCAGAATTTGAGAGAGTATTTCAGTCAACATTATCAAAAGCTTTCTTTAAGTCTACAAATACTAGAAACATATGTTTGTCTTTCTTCAATCTGTCTTAAGTTTAGGGTCAGTATTGCCTCGTGTGTTCCAACATTTCTATGGAATCCTAATTGAACCTCCCCAAGGTCAGCATATACCAGTTGTTCCATTCGTCTGTAAAGAATTCATGTTAGTATTTTGCACCTGTGACTTATTAAGCTGATAGTTCGGTAGTTTTCACACATGTCAATGCCTGCTTTCTTTGAGACTGGAATTATTACATTCTTCTTAAAGTCTGAGGGTATTTTGTCTGTCTCATACATCTTGCTCACCAGATGGAAGAGTCTTGTCACTGTTGGGTCTCCCAAGGCTATCAGTAGCTCTAATGGAATATTGTCTACTCCGGGGCCTTGTTTCAACTTAAGTCTTTTAGTGATCTATCAAATTCTTCATGCAGTATCATATCTCCCATTTCATCTTCATCTGTGTTCTCTTCCATTTCCATAATATTGCCCTCAAGTACATCATCCTTGTATAGACCCTCGATGTACTCCTTCCACCTCTCTGGTTTCACTTCTTTGCTTAGAACTGGTTTTCCATCTGAGCTCTCAATATTAATACAGGTGGTTCTCTTCTCTCCAAAAGTCTCTATGACTTTTCTGTAGGCAGTATCTGTCTTACCCCTTGTGATATATGCCTCTACATTCTTACATTTGTCCTCTAGCCATCCCTGTTTAGCCATTTGCACTTCCTGTTGATCTCAAGTTTGAGACGTTTGTACGAGGGTTGTTTTTTAAGTAAGGGCTGTTCGCGCGTATAGTACCGTAGTTTACGAGGACGCTGCAACAAGCCACCGCGCCACTTGCCGGCATCCTTCCCGTTCACACTGATGCAAATGCAGCTCTGTAGCTGACGTGTACGCATTGCCGTGCTACTTTATAATGTTTACGATTATTGAATCGCCCGCCGCATGTGAGATACGGTCAGTGATACATTTTTTGACCGCGAGAAGTCTATCAGCTGCAGAAATTCATTGTCAGTTAACAGAAGTTTATGGCTTGAATGCAATGAGTGAAGGTAAAGTGCGTCAATGGGTTAGAGAGTTTAAAAATGGCCGTAAAAACGTCCATGACGAAGACGCTCAGGCCGGCCCTCTGTGATCACTGATGATTTGGTGGCTGCAGTCGAAACAAAGATTTGTGAGGACAGAAGATTCACAATTTCCACTCTTTCTTTAGAATTTCCACAAGTTTCAAGATCGGTTTTGTACAAAATTGTGTCTGAAAACCTAAACTTTAAGAAACTGTGTTCTCAGTGGGTACCCAGACTCCTCACAGAGGACCACAAAGGGAAGAGATTTGCCATTTCATTGGACTTTTTGATTCATTACGAGGAAGAAGGGGATGACATGTTGAGTCAAATTGTCACTGGAGATGAAACATGGGTATCGCATATCACTCCCAAAAGCAAGCGACAATCGATGGAATGGCGACGCACAACCTCACCCGTCAAGGTCAAAGCCAAACAAACGTTGTCAAAGCGCAAGATTGTGGCAACTGTGTTCTGGGACTGGCGCGGTGTTTTGCTAGTGGACTTTATGCCATGAGGAACGACAATCAATTCAGATGCCTACTGTGCAACTCTAAAGAAGCTCCGCAGAGCAATTCAAAACAAAAGGTGCGGCATGCTCAGAAAACGAGTTTTGCTCCTGCACGATAACGCTAGGCCTCACACCTCTCAAAAGACTCGGGATTTGATTGATTCTTTTGGCTGGGAAGTTCTGGACCATGCACCATACAGCCCCGACCTTGTTTCTAGCGATTTTCACCTTTTCCGGTACTTGAAACACCATCTTGGCGGGCAGCGCTTCAGTGACGACGATGAAGTGAAAGCGGCTGTGAACTCTTGGCTATCGGAGCAGGTGGCTGAATTCTTTGAAGAGGGAATTAAAAACCTTGTTGTACAGTGTGACAAGTGCTTAAATAAACAAGGCAACTATGTAGAAAAATAAGTAAAAGAGTGTAGAATCAGAAAATAAAAGTTTTCTTACAAAAGTATTTGTATCTTTTTTTAAAAATAAAAACGGCCCTTACTTAAAAAACAACCCTCATATTCCTTTTCGCCTGCTTCATTTGTTGCATTTTTATATTTTCTCCTTTCATCAATTAAATTCAGTATCTCTTGTGCTACTCAAGAATTTCTACTAGCCCTCGTCTTTTTACTGACTTGATCGTCTTCTGCCTTAACTATTTCATCTCTCAAAGCTACCCATTCATCTTCTACTGTATTTCGTTCCCCGTTCTTGTCATTCATTCCCTAATGTTCTCTCTGAAACTGTCTACAACCTCTGGTTATTTCAGTTTATCCAGGTCACATCTCCTTAAATTCCCATCTTTTTGCAGTTTCTTCAGTTTTAATCGACAGTTCATAACCAATAAATTATGGTCAGAGTCCACATCTGCCCCTGGAAATGTCTTATAGTTTAAAACCTGGTTCCTAAATCTCTGTCTTACCATTGTGGGCATATGATTAGTGAAACTGAAAAGTTCAAATTCCTAGATGTTCAAATAGATAGTAAACAGTTGTGGAAAGCCCACATTCAGGATCTTGTCAAAGTCTTAATGCTGCCATTTCCACTATTCATATGGCATCTGAAGTAACTGATACTTTGACACAAAATGTGATCTATTTTGCTTATTTTCTTTTGCTTAATATGTATGGTATTATATTTTGAGGTAGCTCTTCCCATTCTCGAAGGATATTTTTGGCTCAGAAATGGGTGGTTTGGGCAATAAGTGGTGTAAGTTCGCAGCCTCTTGTTGATACCTATTCATTTCCAAGAGCTACTACAAGAATTCAAAAATCTTAGCTGCAATCCATGTGTTTTCAAACCAAAACTGAAGAGTTTCCTCATGGGTCAATCCTTCTATTCTGCCAAGGAGTTCATTGAAAATTAAGGTGATTCCTGTGTTGTGTTGTTGATTAATTTAAACAAACTTATGGACTGTCCTTTTTTTTTAGGTTTATTAACATTTTATTTTATCTGTTATTACTTTTATGTTGTAATTCTATGTACTGCCACGTTCCATGACCTTGCAGATTTGCTCCTCAATTTGGTCCTATGCAACCAGGCGTGTAAAATAAAATAAACACTCATCCAGTTATGACATACATACACCATAATAACTGTTCATTGTTCAGTTACATACACGTTCATGGTTAAATGCTCGATATGTAATTCTACTCACCTGTCATTATCATAACATTAACATATTCTGAATAATTCTGACAGTATTCCTGTGTGGTACATTTCACAAAATTTTAAACATAGTTCATGCTATTCACCAACCCCAACTGTAACTTGACTGCGACTGAGCCACTGCTAACTCGCAACTGCCTCCTTGCAGTTTGTGTTTGTCTATTTATAATCTCACTCTTTAGTAGGAATATGTCATTTCAAGGTTTTTAGGGATTTACAAGAGCATGCTACATTAATTAATAATACAACAGTAAGAAATTGTAAAAGTAATGAGCCCATATTTTTAGGAGCATTTGCTTCCTGTACCCAATGTTTTGTATCTGCTTGTTTTACAGAAACACAAGGCACTACACTTTGATATCATACTTATACTGTATCTTCAAGTTCAGTAAAAATTCCCTTGCTTCTAAGAGAGCTGCACTTTATAATTTATCAAGCAAAAGGTTAAACTTTTAATATTTCCTATAAGAGCCAAAATATGGGAAATCTGAAAACATGATTGTGTTTGGAAAATTTTGGATCTCATTATTATCAGAACCGAATTTTAAATATTACAGTGTAATAAAATGTTTGGTATCTTGAAACTTGATCTTAATTAATCAATAGCTTTTGGATTCTGGCCATTTGAACTAAACCTACCACTTTCTCAGAAATATGAGCCATTGGTCTACACTATTAACTATGTGGTTGGTCCTTAGGTTTCACTCATGACCCATGTGTTTGTCTGCAGTAATGATGTAATAGTATCTTCAAATCCTGAAATTTTCTGAATAAATTTACTTTAAGTGAAAGAAGTACACATGTTCCTGGCTGGATGCAGTGTAATTAGAATAATAAAAAATAAAATCTTTTACCAAGAGTGAAAGTTGATAAATTCATGAGCTGTTATGGTGCACTCACAAGTCTATATTTATGATAATAAAATACTGGTGGGTGTCTGTAGCATGTTAACCCTCAAGTGGGCATCCAGCTTTTTGTAACACGAGCGGTGGCATGGCACGCTTTGTACACATTCAAAGAATAGCTGTGTCCGTGACACCAAGGTAAACATGAATGAGCAAAATCACAGTGTAATTTTAGTTTAATTAAACAATGATAAAATAAACTTACTGTACACAAGCTAAATCACTGTTTAACTAAAAAATTATAAAATAAACTTTAGTTATATCACTTTGATGCCATGTATAAGTATTAATCCACAGTAATGACACTCTATATCAGATCACAGCCAAACTCTTGTTAGACTGCTGTTTATCTCATACACCACTGCCTCATTGTGGGATTGTGCCACTAGCTCAGAATCTGGGTGATTTTCTTCCATGGATTGTACATTTTTTCTTAACTAGCTCACTGTTTATTTCATATTACTGGTGATCACTTGGACGTATGATAGGACAACTGAGCACTGGGTAACCGAAGTGATAGTGTACGAATAGGTATGGGCTCACAGTTGTAAAGCAACAATAGAATGGTACACATTTGTGCTTTTTGCACTTTATACAAAGGTGCGCCAGCTCAAGGGTTAAATGGATGGATTATACCAGCTTGGTTTCCTTATCTGTCCTGGTTCACAGAGATATTTCTTTAATAATAGATTGGATGATCCAGTGTAAAACTGTCTGACACCAGTGATGATTTTTAAGAGGCTGACATAAATATGTTAAAATTTGAGTTACTGCAAGTTATTGATTAACCCTGGTGAAATATCCTGAATTTTTTTTAGTAACTACATGCACATAATCTTATTTGACATAAATACTGTAATTTTTCTAAGTATACAAAATAAATTACTTTCTTCAAAACACAGAATTTCAATCCTTGTATTAGAAAAGCATATAAAGCAGTAAGTACTATTACATTTTAAGTAAAATATTCATCGCATAGAAACAGAAGAAAGAAGGAGATAACGTTTTATCAGAGCCTCAGTGAGGGGTGATCATTTAACACTTTTTCGAGACATTTGAAAAATACTTATAAGAAAAAGAACAAACTAGGATCCCATCACAGCCTCAGCAAGGAATGTTCATACAACATTTTTTGAGATACTTGAAAAATTTATACGCTCATACAAGACCTCACTAGGCAATGACTTACTGTCCTAAATTGGTGTCCTCTCTTCAGGTGTTACTTTTATGGGAATGCGATCGGTAATCAGGATATAGAAAACTTAATTCCCATATATGTCGTAGCTTGTACATATTTACGCTTGACACTGCGTCCGTAGAGGATGAAGTGTAACAAAGAAATGACTAAAGTAAAGTTAAGATGGAGGCTCGAGAGAACACTTAGAGTTCACAGATATTAAGTTTCGTGGCCAATACAAACTATCGACCCCCCCCCCCCCCCCCCAGTAAGGAATACTATAGATGTCCAAGCGTGAGGGTGTGTGTAGGTGTCAAAGCCGGTGGAAATCGTGCATGTAGGCAGGCACACCACAGGTACTTCCATCTCAAACAAGGTGGGTTTTGCAGGCGGAGCAGCAAGAGGCAGGTCCACTTCATAGTCAGTCAGCCACTATGGCTGGATGAGACAGTGGCCGGCTCAGGAGTAAGCGGGTGGGACAGTCAACAGCGTGGTGGAGACGTGTGTGGCCCGTAAGTGGATCGAGCCATCCATAGAAATGAAAGCACGTAGAGATGCTCGGTCACACTCGCACGGGAGAGTGAGGTTGTGTGCAATGTTGACATGTAAGTGACCGTCCGATCGTGGGACGTTACTATATGTCAAAAGAATGAGCACTCAGTCATCGAATGTCACTATAGAAATGTAGTTCTGTTGGTGCGGCGGCACGCTTCAGGCAAACTGATGGTCGGTGTGTGTGTCTCCGACTTTGGAGGTGAGAGTGCGAAACCTGCACAGGGTGAAGCAGGGGGCAGGGTCAGGAAACCAGCAAACGATGGTGAACAGTCTTCGGCGGAAGAAGTGTTTGGTGAGGTTGATGGGAGCACGTCTTCATTCTCAATCAAGGATGGATCGTCTGCAGAGTCTGACTGCGGCAGTGTGAGACCATCAGGGTTGACAAAAGCTGGTTTCAGGCGATACAAAGAAACTGTCTGTGTGTGGTCTTTGATCATGCTATCAAAAGTCATGTCCCCCCACTGCAGGACCTTGTATGGGTCAAGATGAGGAGGTTGAAGAGGCTGCCTAACCACATCATGGTGCAGCATGACGCGGGAGCAGTCAGAGAGTGCTGTGGGAACATAAGTCTCAGGCGGTGAGTGACTGATGGGCAGGTGCAAACACATTTGTTGAAAATGGCTGCACATCTGGCTAATGAAACCTGGTGAGGGGGGAAGATTCTCGCTAACCTGGGGAAGAATATGTTCCCCCAGTAGGACCAGATTCTAGCCGAAAACATATTCGGATATAGTCCCCTGTAGGTCAGGTTTATAGGTCGAGCATAGACCAAGTAGCACCCACGGGAGAGCTTCTGACCAGTGACAATCACAGCATCGAAGGGCTGTCTTGAGGGTGCGGTGCCATCTCTCCACCAACACATTGCTTTGTGGGTGATAGGTGGTAGTGTGTATTCTTTTAATACTGCAGGTATTGCAGAGGATAGTGAAAAAGGAGGTGGTGATAGTGGTCGGACACCCGAAATGAGCGATCCCCTAGCAAATGAAAGCCTTGGTTACCGTCTCAGCAGTGATGTCAGGGAGAGGGACAGCCTTGACTCAGCGAGACAAACGGTTGATAGTTGATAAGATATATCTATGGCCCTCCGTAGGAGGAATATGCCCGATCAGATCAATATGTACATGACAGAATTGTCCTGTGGGAATGTCGAACTTGCCCAGAAGTGGGGAAGTGTGGCAGCTGATCTTGTTGCGCTGGCAAGTGCTGCAGCTGCGTGCCCAAGTTTGACAGTCCTGTTTGATATTCTTCCAAATAAATCGTTCTGACATGAGACGTGTGGTGGACGAACGACCGGGTGGGCTAGGTTATGCAGGGCATCAAAAACTTGTCGGTGCAGCTCGGGTGGGAGCAAAGGGCCTAGGGTGCAGGTCGAAGAATCACACCACACCTCATCGGAAACGCCAGGAAATTTAGCCTTTGTGAAAACAAGTGATGTTTGTGGGTCTTGTAGGAGAGCCTGAGAATCTTCGTCAGAAGCTTGGAGGGAGGCCACATCAGAAAGATCAATGATGCAGGCAACAGCACTGATCCACGAGAGGAAATCCACATTGACGTTATCTGCACCCTTGATGTAATGGACGTCCATTGTGAATCGAGAAACTAGGTCAAAGTGGCAGTAACGTTGAGGAGGTGGGTTGCAGAATGCTTCTGCCAGTGGTTTGTGATCGGTGAGGATGAAAAACGAACGACCCTCGATGTTTGATTGCCTCGTAAACAGCAAGGAGCTCTCTATTGAATGCAGAATATTTTATCTGATTGTTCAAATGACTCTGAGCACTATGGGACTTAACAGCTGTGGTCATCAGTCCCCTAGAACTTAGAACTACTTAAACCTAACGAACCTAAGGACATCACACACATCCATGTCCGGGGCAGGATTCGAACCGGCGACCGTAGCAGTCACGCGGTTCCAGACTGCGCGTCTAGAACCGCGAGACCACTGCGGCCGGCTATTTTATCTGAGCCGTAGATAGTTTCTTGGAGAAGAAATGAAGTGGAGAAACCGTGTCACCCTTGCGTTGTTACAGCACTGCCCCCACCGCGATGTCTCCGGCGTCCGTAGAGATGAATAACTTGGCTGAGGGGTCGGGGTGGGCGAGTGTCACAGTATGAGCCAAAGAAGTCTTCAGAGCCTTGAAGGCCTCTAGCATTGGAGCAGTCCAAGAGACGGGTTTGATACGGAAAGTTTGTTTGCCTGATAGCGTTTCCATCAGGGGTACGTAAACACAGCGGTGGAAGGCAAATGGCGACTATAGAAATTGATGGTCCCGAGGAAATGGCGTAGCTCTTTGTAAGTAGCCAGGGATGGCAGAGACTTGATAGTCTGCACACGAGATTTGGGAGGCTGTATTCCGTCAGCGGAGACGGTGTAACCTAGGAAGGAGACTGACGCCTGGCGCAACTGAAACTTGTCTTTGTTGACCTCGATACTGTTGGAGTTCAAGATCTGGAGGACCATAGGACCATAGATAGATGATTTTCATGTTCCTCCGCTGAGCTGCTGAAAACAAGAACGTCATCCAGATAAGCAAAGCAAAAATCTAACTGTCGCAAGATAGAGTCAATGAAACCCTGCCAAGTTTGCACCGCATTCTTTAGGCCGAATGGCATGAAGTGGTATTGGAATAAACCAAGCGGCATGATAATAGCCATCTTAGAAATGTCTTTCGGCGCCACGGGAATCTGGTGGTAGGCGCGTTTACAGTCAATAACACTGAAAATTGTGGCGCCCGATAACATACCAGTGAAATAATTGATGTTCGGCACTGGGTAATAGTCCATGATGGTATGAGCGTTTAAGCGTCTGTAATCGCCGCACATCCGAAAAGATCCGTCGTGTTTGGGGATCAAGTGGGTTGGTGAAGACCAGTTGCTGTCTGAAGGTTGCAGAACACCTGCTGCAAAAAGTTCATTAATCTGCTGCTAGGCCACGAGCAACTTGGTAGGGTTGAGACGTTGGACCTTATGCCTAATAGGAGGGCCGGCAGTGGTAACTATCTTGTGTGTTGTTCCATCAGTGACGGAAGAAACTGAGAACTGCACATGAGATTGGTTAACATCCTGGCGCCGAGTCTTCAGACGAGTAGTGCGTGACGAGGCGTAGCCATTAGCAAGAGTGGGGAAAGGTAGCACGACAGTCACATGTCTCTTACAGGAGCACAGCATGCACTTGTATGGAGGGGATGGGTGCACGCGCAGCACCGAGCGTACGGGAATGGGCAGCAACTGTCTGCTGTTAACCTTGCACTGGACAACCGCAGGCAAGAGCCACGCTGGCGTCGCACGTGGGGCTATAATGGCCACTGAGTCATTTGACCAGTGAGTGAGAGAGGGGGAATATTTATCAACAAGCACGGTAGCTGTCCGAGAGGTGGGCGTGGTCGCGCGACTGTCATTAGCAGCACTCTTTGAAACACATGGCACTGGATGAGGTGAGCGTGATGGGGGGGTTGAAACATCACACGCAAGTAAAGTTTGTGGACTAACCTGGTGAGAGTTCGAGCTAGGCTCAGCCGAGAAATCTTATTTAGGTGGCAGGGCCAGTTGCAGAAGTGAGGTACGAGCTGTGACGAGCTCGCTGTAAGTGGATGTGATGCGTTGTTTCAGCTTCTCGTTGTCCTGTCGGAGTTGCGTCACCAAGTCATATTCTGATAGTAGGTCGGCAGGTCACAATGTTGCCCGTGAGGGCAGAGCACTCACGTTTGAGGTTGTATGTTGCGGTGGAAACATAGCGTTGGACATAGGTGTGGGTGCATGGTATGTGAGTGTTCATAGGATGGTGGAGCACTGAACCCTGTATGACGTTCAGAGATAGTTCGTAATGAGACAAAGAAATCCATACCGAGGATTGGTTCATTTATGTTGGCAATGTAGAATGTCCATGGAAAACGTAGAGAAGGAGATGGGGTCACCGTGATCATTACTGAGCCTGAGGTAGGTAACGTTGACGTGTTGACAGCTCGTAGAAGCGACTTCGTCAGTGAAGAAGTGGGTGGAGCCATCGAATTAGGAATGATCGACACGTCAGCACCAGTGTCGACCACAAAGGCTAGACCTGACACAAAGTCAGTCATATAGAGACAACCATTCAGCCGGGTGGATGAGTGAATGGAGTGTAATGTAAGAGGACACCTGTTAGGATCCCCACAAGACTCAGCATCTCTTAGTTCCTGCGGTCAGTGTTTGGGTGTTGGCATGGCAACCTGCACTTCTTGGCGTCAATGCCAAACACTAGATGGTACCAGCAGAAAGGATGAGCAGGGTGAGGAGGAAGTGGAGAATGCGACAGTAGGTGGCGGCTTGTCCTCATTGATTTGTTTGGGTAAATAGACCTGTACGTAAGGTGCATGGGCGATTATGGAATGCCCGGACAGCAGAGAGAGTGAGCCAACACTGCCAGGAGAAGTAGACAAGGTGACGGCGGAGTGAGCCCTACCTCTGAAGCCAACCATTCAGCCGGGTGGATGAGTGAATGGAGTGTAATGTAAGAGGACACCCGTTAGGATCCCCACAAGACTCAGCATCTCTTAGTTCCTGCGGTCAGTGTTTGGGTGTTGGCATGGCAACCTGCACTTCTTGGCGTCAATGCCAAACACTTCATGGTACCAGCAGAAAGGATGAGCAGGGTGAGGAGGAAGTGGAGAATGCGACAGTAGGTGGCGGCTTGTCCTCATTGATTTGTTCGGGTAAATAGACCTGTACGTAAGGTGCATGGGCGATTATGGAATGCCCGGACAGCAGAGAGAGTGAGCCAACACTGCCAGGAGAAGTAGACAAGGTGACGGCGGAGTGAGCCCTACCTCTGAAGGTCGGTATGTATGCGGGGGTGGCTGTGCCAGCGAACAGTGTGAAATGAACTGGCTGATGTTGCCACAGCAGCGAATACAACTGGTCAGCAATGCGTAGGCGGGAGCCAATGGACTCGAATAAGTGTGGTAACAGATGGATCTGTAGATCGCTAGGTATTTTGGCAGACCACACAGCTCATAGTGTGGCATGGGGCATGGTATGCTCGTTCACGAGCAATCGAAGGTGGCGCCAGAGTTGTGAGAGGGTGCATTCCCCCAGGTGCTTCTCGTAGAGAATCTTGATTATCAACTCTTGTGCCGAGCAGCAAGTCATTCCATTATAGTCTTCTTTGCAAACTCGTAGTTTGGTGCAGGCGGCGGTGAAAGGACAGGTCACAAATCAAATCCGAGTAGTCGTGGAGGTGTGTGATGAGGCAGAGAAACTTTGAGTTGTCATCGGACACATGATGTAACTCGAACAGATGCTCGACAAGCGTGAACCATGATGCCGGGTTGTCCTCGTATGAGGGCGTTAGCTTTGGCTGGTGGCCAGGAGGGGGTGACGACGGCAGCTTCAGTGTCTCCTGGGGTAGTGGCTGAACTCAAGTTAAGTCAGAGGCCGGCACAGTAGACCCGGATTTAAGCCAGGCGAGCAAATCCGTAGTAGCGGCAGCTGGCATAGTTGACTGTGTGTCACGAAAACACGGCACAGCAGGCATGGACGGTACCGTGGAAATGGGCGGATGGACGGCACACGAGGGGGGCCCAGAAACTGGATCACGAGTGACGAGTGCTGGATGGAAATGACCCGCTTCCAGAACAGGACAAGAGACCGGTGCAGCAGACACAGGTGGTGCTGTGGGAGCAGCAGGTGGTTGAGCGACTGGAAACAGTGACCCCCACAAGTGGGGGGGGGGGGGGGAGGGGGGGTTGAGAACGCCACCCGTGTGGAAACTATCTGATGCATAACATGCCTGTAAGTGCATGTGGAGGGCCACTGAGGCGAGGTAAGGGGTCCATGTTATGTGAAACACTGAATTGTGCATGTAAATTAGACATAACTGGAACACCACGTGCGGGGAATGGATCTAGCGTGGTTTGTAGTAATGGCGGTGTTGCACACTGCCCAACAGTAACTGATGTGGGTGGCTAAACAGGTGTTCAAATGGAGACCAGTTTGTTCTTGAAACACTCCATTTGAAGAGACACAATTCGAAATATTGTTGAGTCCACATTTCACTGTCGGATGGGCATAATCTGGTGATGCGAAGCCTGAGTCCATTGTTTGCTCTAATGTCACAGTTGTAGAACGTTGAAAATTAATGAGGTTAGCACATGGCGTTGGTTGGGAATGTGAATCACTGTGCGTAAATGACGAATACACCGTTGGCAAAGAAACAATGAAACTCGGTGAGCGGAGATGTGCTTCCACATCTTTGAACAAAGCATTCTTTGGTGTGGTCATTGTGTAGTACATATAACCTGTTGCATAAAAAGACACAAAGCACAAATGAACTGTGGGGTCACCACTATGGGAACAGAATCAGTAATCAGGATATAGAAAACTTAATTCCCATATATGTCGTAGCTCGTATATATTTACACTTGACACTGCATCCATACAGAATGAAGTATAACAAAGAACTGACTAAAGTAAAGTTAAGATGGAGGCTCGACAGAGCACTTAGAGTTCACAGATATTAAGCTTTGTGGTCAATACGAACTATCAACGCCACACTTTATTCCACCATATTCAATGCAACTGTTTCTGGTCAGGGCTAGTATCATGTAAACAATGAAAACATAGGTTTATTTTACAGTATTATAACTTTTTTCTATCTATGATGCCATCTTAAAGCAATTGCATGTTGATTTACTATTATGAAGAAAAATAATCACACAACATACACATGAACAGAATTAGAATAATTAATGATCAAGAATTGCCTCAGATAATTTTTGAAATAATTTTGTATTTTAACCAGGACATAGTTACGTAATGAAATTTTACACCATACAGACTTCTTACTGGAAAAAATCTTTTTCTTTCCAACAAAGTTTATCACACAACATTGAATCATTTGAGCTGGAGGCTTGATCTTTACAAAATTTTAGTTTAACTAGTAATGGTGTGTTATCAATGTCTGGGTTTGGAGATTATTAACTAATGTATTTCAGTAACGAAAGTGTTTTACTGTGGTCATTGATCTCTTGCAAAACACACTCTACTTTTACTTCCCTTCATTAAATTTTCTTACTACTGGTAAATCAGCTACTTTATTTTTTACTTTCTACACCTACATCTACAACCATATTCTGTAAACCACTGCAAAGTGGATTGCAGAGATCATGTCCCATGGTACCAGTTATTCAGGTTTCTTCCTGTTCCATTCATGTATGGAGCAAGGGAACAATGATTGTTTTGAATGCCTCTGCGTGTGCAGTAATTATTCTAATATGGTCCTCAAAAACCCTATTTGAGCAATTTGTAGGGGATTATATTTCTCTAGTCATCATTTAAGTTCAGTTCTTGAAACATTGTTAGTAGGCTTTCTCAGAATAGTTAACATCTATCTTTAAGAGCTTGCCAGTGCATTTTCTTCAGCATCACTGTAACACTTTCCCACTAGTCAAACAAACCTGTAACCATTCATGCTGCCCTCCTGTGTGTATGGTCAATATCCCCTGTTGTCCTACTTTGATACAGGTCCCACACACTTGAGCAATATTCTAGAATCAGTCACATGAGTGGTTTGCAAGCACTCTCCTCTGTAAACTGATTAATCTTCCCCAGTATTCTAGCAATAAACCAAAGACTACCATCTACTCTTACAACAAATGAGCATGTGTAATCATTTCAACTATAGATCAAATATTCACCATAAGACAAATCCTGGAAAAAACAAACTAATACGGGGTTGGCACGCATCACCTATTTATAGATTTCAAAGCAGATTATGATAGCATAAATAGAGAGCAATTACATCAAGCTCTAGATGAACTGGAAATCTCGAGAAAGTTGGTAAGGCTGGTGAGAATGACAATGAGCGAAACACAAGGTAGTGTAAGAATAGGAGGTATGATGTCCAACACATTGAGTATTAAAAACAGAGTGTGACAAGGGGATGCATTGGCATGTCTTCTCTTTAATGCTGCCCTGGAGAAGGTGATGAGAAACGCAAATCCTCTGAATAGGGGAACGATCTTCTAAAAATCAGAGCAGATACTGGCCTACGCGGATGACATAGATATAATAGCAAGAACCCAAAAAGCAATGGGAGAGACATTTACAGCTCTCAACAGGCTATTAGGAACATGGGGTTAATTATTAATGAACAAAAAAATAAAATATATGGCAGCTGGAAAAGCACATAGAGAAAATATGCCAAATGCAATAACAATGGGCAATTATAGGTTTGAGAGAGCTGAACATTTCAAGTACCTGGGCTCTACACTTACGCTTCTAAATGATACCTCCTATGAAATTAAGCAGAGATTAATACTAGCCAATAGAGTCTACTTTTCCCTAACAAGACTTCTATCCTCAAGGCTCTTGAATCGTACCACTAAATTAACTAACTATAAATCACTTATATGACCAGTGCCTCTGAAGCCTGGACATTAACAGCTAAAGATATTGAAACACTGGATGCATTTGAAAGAAAGGTACTTAGATGAATTATCAGTCCAATTTGTGAAAGAGGAAGATGAGGAGGAGATACAACCATGAGTTGTATATCATATACAAAGACCAACCCATCAGAAGCATAGTGAAATCATCCAGACTGAGGTGGCTCGCATGAATGATACATAAGTACCAAAAAGAGTATTACAAGGAAAACCAGGAGGGCAGAGAGGACGTGGTCAACCAAGAGCCAGATGGGAAGATGGAGTAATCAAAGATCGTAGGAAGATGGGCTATAGAAACTGGAGAGTATTGGCAAAGGATCGAGAGAAATGGAAGAAAATTGTAGAAGAGGCCAAAGCTCATCATGAGCTGTAGCACCAAGAAAAAAGAAGATCATTCCATTTCATATTTCCAAAAAGTGTTACACCCAGGTATTTTTATGAGTTTGCCACTTCAAACTGGGACTTGTTGATATTATAGGATAATACATTTTTTTTTTTTTTTTCATTTTGTGAAGCGAATAATTTAACATTTCTGAACACTTAAAGCAAGTTGTTAATCTTTGCACCACTTTGATATGAATATTTATGCACCTTCTTTCAGACTGTGTTACAGATTACTGCACAGTCTGCAAAAAGTCTGACACTATTATTAATATTATCCACGAGGTCATTAATATAAAGCATGAACAGCAAGGGTCCCAACACACATCACAGGGGATGCTCGATATTACTGTAACTTCTGATAATTACTCTCCATGCTGTGTCCTCTCTACCAATAACTCCTCTGTCCAATCACAAATTTCACTTGATACCCCGAATGATTAAACTTTTGACAATATGTGTAGGTGTGGTACTGTGTCAGATGCTTTTTGGAAACCTTGAAATACTGTACATATTTGACTGCCTTCATCCAAAGCTCTCAGTATTACATGTGAGGAGAATGTAAGTTGGGCTTCACACTATTGATGTGTTCAGAATCCATACTGTTTGGCATGTAGGAGGTCATTTTATTCAAGATACATCATTCTCTTTGAACACAGACGATGTTCAAAGATTTGGCAACAAATTGGTGTCAATGATGTTGGATGGTAGTTTTGTGGATCACTTCTACTAACCTTGTTGTAGACTGGTGTTACTTGTGCTCTCTTCCAACTACTGGGCATGGTTTTTTTTTTTGAGAGATCTGTGATAGATTATAGTTAGAACAATGGGTAACTAAGCCACAAATTCAGTTTACAGAAGATGAAGTACTAGTAATCTTAAAGTATCTATTTAGCTCTATTCAAATACATGTTAGCAAAATCAACCCTTTATTAATTCCAAAGTAATTAACAGTTTTCTCAAAAGTATTGTTTGTGTAACTACATATGTTAATTTCATCATTTAAACAAATAATTCAGCCTAAACCTGGTAGTAGAAGAAACTGTTTAAAAGACACTATTTTTCGATGTATTCAGTTAATTGAGTGAGTTAAGTTTTAATTGTAATTTCTGTAAATTTAACTTTAAACAATGTGTAGTTTCAGCACCTATTATTGTCATGATATATAAGGGCCAGATTTTCGGTCACGAGACAGTCAGTCAACTGCCTAATTTCAGACGAGTAACCTGTGCTGGTTAGAACAACAACAATGCTCCAAATTAACTGTGGAACAAGTTTTCAACAATTAGGCCATGTATAAAAACAGTGACAGTTTCTGCTCCGTACATACCTGATTATTCTTCAAGAACTGTGAACTTTGTGGTTAGGCTTTGTTGCTCATAGCTGTTCAACAGTATACTAACATAGCAGTATGGGGAGTTTTGCCTAGAAACTATTAATGAGGCTCATGGAAAGCTTAAACAATAGTGCACTGGTGATATAACTGTGTAATGTTGGGGGTTGTGCAATGTGAAAATTAAAGTACTGTGAAACACAACTGTCCACCTGTCAGCTACATGATTTACAGTAGTCAGTGTCGGAATCCACAACCCATTTTTTCAGCCAGTGTAGCAATGCAGTAAGTCGACACTGAGGACAACAAACATCAACAAACGAAGAGATAAAAACAGGTGTGTGTGTGTGTGTGTGTGTGTGTGTGTGTGTGTGTGTGTGTGTCCTTGTGCTATTGAGTCAAAATGTCTCAGAATGGTAGAATTACCACCAGTTTCAAATAAACAACTACATGTTAACCTTCTTACATGGTCAATTAACAGAGCACAATAGTTATGAAAAAACATATCAGGTATTAATGATTTTCATTATAAATTAATTTTGTAGTGGACATTACTTATGGGATTACAATTTATAGTGTTTACATTTAACAGTACCATAGTACCATTATACACTGATAAGCCAAAACATGACTGCTGCCCACCATGATGTTGTATGCCATCTGGTGGCATCTCGGTTATGTGTGATGGTAAGAAAACTATATAAATGGAGCAGGAATGGACGTGGAGTCACCCTAGTGGAGATACGGGTTGCAAATGAGGAAATCCACTGAGATAAGCGACTTTCACAAAGGGCAGGTTATTATTACACAGAGCCTGTGATTGAGTATCTTGAAAATGGCAAAGCTGGTCAAATGTTCATGCGCTGCTGTCATGAGCATCTACGGTGAGAAGAAGAAGGACAGTAAAACTACCAATGGGCGCTAAATGGTTGGATATCCACAACTGTACAGAAAGTGCAGTTCAGAGATTTGTCTGCTTTGTAAAGTAGGACAGATGGTGATATGTGGCATCTCTGCCAAAAGAGCACAGTACTTGTACATGAACAAGTGTTTTGGAGCACACTGTTAATTGTAAACTGTTGAACACAGAGCTCTGCAGCAAACCACCCACATATGTTCACATTTTGACTCAACATCATCATCAGTGGTTTGAGGAGCACTGTAGCGAACTCATGTTGATGTATTGGCAACCAAATTCATCTGATGTAAATGCTATGGACCCATCTGGGTCACTATCAGGTGCCGTCACTACATATGCAAATCAGCGGCCCATTATTTACACAAATTACATGCCTGTCATACATATATAGTGCCACATATATCCAAAAACCTACCAACAAACTGTTGGATCCCTGATATGCTGAATCAGTGATATATTTTGTTCCAAAGATGGACAAACAAGAAATTAAGCAGATGGTCATAATGTTTTGGCTCATCAGTGTAGATAATTTCACCAAAGTTGTTGTTTCAAAAACATGTTCACAAATATATATTTTAAGTTATATATTGTGGTGATGGTGCTCATGACTCCAGAGAGTATTGCTTCACAGTCGATAATCCGCACTCAAAAAACATGTAGTGCAGCAGCTGTATGGGTTGGCAGTGTGAACTATACCGAGGTCTGCCAAGGGCTGCAGTTTGAGGATAGTGATTGATCAATGCCTCATTAAACACCAGAGCACTGAGCTATGGTGGACAGTTCTCTTCAGTGCACTGAGCCATGTACAGTACCCACTTACTGCCAAGTCTAAAAGCTGCAGTGTTTGTCTGTCGTCTCTGAGACTTAAGGCTCCGTAGGCATCATAGGCCAGCTCTGGACTCTGCATATGCATCACTCAGAGGCACAGTGACAGAACTTTAATAGTTTAGAGGACTTGCAGTAATTTCTAATTGTGGCAAATATTTTGCAAGAAGAAGCATCATTTAAGTTGAAGACTTCTTCACATTTAATAAATATAATTTTATACTAATTACTAGGAATCTTTGGGATTGAAGATAACCTACACTGTTCTCCTGCATTTCCAGCATAAATTTTATGCTTGACATTCTTTACCTAAGCAGACAACCTATATTGATATGAAAAATAAGTAAAAAACTTGAAACAGCCAAGAGCACTATTTTACAACATTAATTTGGAGTACCAGGTGTCAGCAAACTAAGTTGCCATTGTCAGGTATTACACATTACATTTCAGTGAATCTCAGCAATGTACGCATTATACCATGTCATACCATAAAAAGACATCTGAAGAACATGAAAACCATGGTGTATCAGCATGGCAGGTATAACTCTTAATATTTATACTTGACATGACTGATGTACCATGGTTTTCATGTTCTTGAAATGTCTTTTTATGATGTGACAGTATAGTTTACACATGGCTCAGATTCACTGAAATGTATGGCATAAGTACCAAAGAGGCAACTTAGTTTTTGAAACCAGTAGTTGAAATAAATGCTGTGAAATATTGATCTTGGCTGTTTGAAGTTCAACAGTGTATAGATCGAAACAAAATTATGGGATTAAAAAAGAATTATAGCACAATTTAAACAATCATATTTTGATAAAACCTCAGTCCAGTATAATGTTACATATCCCTTACAATCAAAATGTTTGTAAATGTACAGAAAGTAGATATCCTACATCGAACTAACTATTCTATTGTTGTCAACATTTATGTAATTTAATAAGAGCAGAAGCATTATATTAGCAGAGAAATGTTATTTATCTTACTATTTCTGACTTGTCTAGGGTGCCAGTTTCTGTTTATACTTTCCAATTAACAGGTCCAAGGTTTTCTTGCTTCAGTAAAAGTAACTGAAAAATAGTTGCTTTTTAACATCATCAGTATTTATTCATAAAGTTGTTGCACTTTTTAAAACATCACTTGTTAAGTAAATGCATTGTGCAACATTTCAACACAACACAAAGAACTTGATAGCTATGTGGACCAATCTCAACAACAAGTGCAACTATTATAGCATGTTTGGTGCCTAAAATTTCTATAAGCATTATGTACATAGCTTTCAGATTCTTCCTGAGCCGGATGTAGTGGAAATGAATTTTATTATGACTGTTTTAGTCTAAATTACTTTTCAGATATAATTTTTAAATTACTTTTCAGGTATTATTTACATAATTTTTCTAGGAATAATAATTTATATACTGATTTATGCACATAGTAATTAATAATAAGGGTTGCAAATTTTGACAATATAGAAGCTATTAGCTTCCTGTCTTTGTACAAATGTCAACTGAATTATTAATAATAAAATTAGAAAAATGAAAAATGAAAACAGAAATTTTGTTTATATGAAAACTAAAGCATAATAATATTAGCTTCACTCTAAAGTGGTTTCTGACTCATTCAAGTTAACAGTTGTGATTAATAAGGTTCATTGCTCAAAATCGACGTTGCTAAATGGATTGATGTGAAAAATAAAATTATGTTATCAGAAAAATAGTGTTCTGGTGATCAAATATACGATAAATTACATTTAGATGTGGAATAAATTTTTATACTTACATTATAAACTCAAGTCAGGCTGAAATTTAGACAGAATTGAACATTTCAATTGAAATACTCAAGGTCTGAGGAGGTACGATTCATTACACCTGCAGGACTGGCAAGGAATAAAATGCATTCTGGGGCCTCCATCAAATAAGCTTCCTGATGGACTACAAATTATGAAAAGGTATTTATTTTTAATGAGTGAGCACATTTGCAAACTATCTTTTTCATTAATTAGCATTTCATAAATTAGGGCAAATTTCATAAATTAGGGCAAGAGGGAATAAAAGGTGTGACAAAGAAGTGGTTCAAATCATACTTGGAAAACAGAGTTCAATGAGTTGAGATATCACAAGGTTCAAATAATTCCCTTGTAAAACACCTGTCTGACCCAGAACATGTGAATATAGGCATCACAAAATAACAAAGTGCTACCCAAATTCAACATTTGTCCAGCTAGATTTCAGAAAACATCATTTCATAAACAGTGGAGATCTCCTAAATAGAGCAGGACAACTGTATGTCTCTGCTCAAATTATGAAAACAATAAATAATTTCAATGATCAACACAAACTGCCTGGTATCCTCACCATAGCAGTAACTGAGTAAATGGAAATTTGCAAGGAAACGTCTAAGATGAGAGAGATACCTAACATACCGGTACCAGTATCTGAAGGAGTGGTAGAATATGGGGTACCAGCAGAAATGTCAGGAACATCCAGCAGAGTTGAAGAGGAAACAATTTCTTCAGATGAGAAAGCCTACAAACCTAGTGTAAACTCATGTGCACCTGAAACCTCCAAGGATGAAGCTGTCAGCACATTCGACACACTCAATGCTTCATGCTCACTTGTAACTAGGACTGCAACCACACCAACAGCCAAGAACCATTCAATTAGATCCAGAAACTCTTCAGCTGCTCTGCAGACATCTCAAAGGAAGAGCCTCAGGATAAGAAGAGCTGCTGTGCGTAGTGACTATTTTTTATGGGACCTTCGCAATTTGAAGAAGAAGAAAAGGCAGAATCTTTACAGTGTCAGCAACAAGAAAGTACAAAGGTAAATAGTGCAGCAAATCCACTACATGAAACTTTAACAGTTGTATACCAAAATGTGCAAGGACTAGAAAGTAAATTAGCTGAAATAGAAGTTCTATTAACTGACTATCTAAAAGACATTAACATACTATGCATAAGTGAGCACTGGGTAAAAGAAATGCAAGCGTCTAGCATAATTATTCCAAATTTTGAAATGATCAGCAAATTTTGTAGAATCAACCATAAAGGGGGTGGGACATGTATTTATGTTAGGACAGGAGTAGAATCAAAAGAAATTAAATGTAAACTAAAATGCATAGAAAAAGATTTTGAATACAGTATATGTGAGCTAACCAAATTAAAATTTACTATTGTGTGTTTGTACCGATCACCACTGGGCAACTTTGCCATTTTTATGGAAAACCTTGAGGGACTGCTGAATGAACTTAAACATAATGTAATTGTTCTTGGTGATTTTAATGTTAACTTTAAGAATGATTGTAGTAAACAACAGCAACTGTGCAATCTGTTTTTGTGTCATAATATGATGGCAACTGTAAATGAAGTTACCAGATGCAGAAATATGTCTGAAACTATAATAGATCAAGTATTTATAAACAAGGACAAGTGTGAATATAACACTGAAGTAATTGACACTGGTTTCTCGGATCACAAGGGTATCAAATTGAGTTTAAATGTCACATCTTACAAGGACCCTGTTATCAATAACAATTACAGAGAAAGGAGATTTATAAATGATGACAGCATAAGAATTTTTAATTACATTCTGGAAAATAACAACTGGGGTAGTGAATCAAGTGGTGACGTCAACAGAAAGTTTGACTCATTTCTTCAAAGCTACAAACACTGCTTCGATGTTGCCTTTCCTATAAAAAGAGTCAAAACTAAACATAAAACCAATACATGGGTTACACAGGGTATTAGAAAGTCATCAGACACTCTCAGAAAGTTAAATAAATCAGCCAGGAAGAATGTAGTACTAAAAGCACATGTGAAATGTTATAGAAGCCTGTACAAGAAAGTAATAATTGCAGCTAAGAAGCTTGATAATGATACCTATATTGAGAAAGGTAACAACAAAATGTAGTCAACTTGGGAGGTAATAAATAAAAATATAGGTAGACACAAAAGAAAAGATAACAGCTTTGTCATTAAAAGTGGGGGTAAAACTGTTAAGGACCCACTTCAGATTGCCAACATATTTAATGAACATTTCACAAATATAGCCATAAATTTAATTAAAACTAAATGCAATTCCAATAGCAAGGTAAAAATCCCCATGAATGACATGACAATGTTCCTTTATCCAGTATCTGATTCAGAGGTACTAAATGCTATAAGTAAGTTAAAAAATAAAATGTCATGTGGGTGTGATGGGATTCCTGACAAAGTCATTAAGCAAAGTGCAAGAAACATAGCCTCGCATCTCACTGAAATTATAAATGAATCTTTTAAGACAGGGGTGTTCCCATCAAAACTTAAAATGTCTACTATAAAGCCACTTTACAAGAATGGTGATAAATATGATGTTAGTAACTTTAGGCCTTTATCAGTGTTGTCAGGTTTCTCAAAAATAATAGAAAGGATAATGTATCAGAGACTATACAAATTTCTTATTAAGAATAGAATATTGGTTAATGCGCAAAATGGTTTCCGTAAAAATAAATCAACTGAAACAGCTATCTTCAATTTTTTGCAACTTGTTCTAAATTCCATAAACAGAAAGGAATTAAATTGTGGATTGTTTTTAGACTTATCAAAGGCCTTTGATGTCATCGACCATAAGTTACTGCTTAGGAAGTTATATGCCTATGGGATACGTGGAGTTGCCCACAAATGGTTTGAATCGTATCTGTCAGACAGGTATCAGAAGGTGGAGATAAGCCAGGCAGATAGGACATATTCATCAAGATTCAAGAGAGTTTTGTATGGAGTACCCCAGTGATCTGTATTAGGGCCATTACTGTTTTTAATATTTATCAATGACCTACCAAGTCATCTATCTGAAGCAGAGGCAGTACTGTTTGCTGATGATACAAGTTTGTTTGTTAAAGCAAATAGTGAAGCTGACTTACAGGAAAAAGTCACATTAGCAACAGATGAAGCAGACAGATGGTTTAATGAAAACAGACTCATTGTGAATGCCAAAAAAACAACGTGGATCAACTTCAGACATATTACAAATAAAATAAAAACTAACCTTACAGTAGAACTGGGTAAGTGTAAGATTGAACAAGTATCATACACTAAATTCTTGGGAGTATGGTTTGATGAACACTTAAGATGGGAAAAAGCATGTAATATCATTGAACAAAAAAATGAGTCAAACATGTTATATACTTAGAATGCTTAAAAGCTCATGTAATATTGAAACAGTGTTATGTGTTTATTTCTCATTCATGCACAGTTTATTAAGATACGGCAAACAGTTTTGGGGGAACATCAGTCTAACAAAACACTCATTTAGACTACAAGAGAAGGCAGTCAGAATAATAAAAGGTATAGGATATAGAGACTCTTGTAGGCAAGCTTTCAAAGAATTAAAAATCATGACACTACCATCTTTATACATATATGAAAGCATATGTTTCTTAAAAGAACACGAGGAATTTTCTACATTAAACAGAGAATTTCACAACTACGAAACAAGGAATAGGAATGATTTCCACAGAGAAATTCATAAAACAGCTATGTATCACAAAAGTGTACTATACCAACCCAAAATCCTCTACAGTGCTCTCCCCAAAGAACTAAAAATAATACCAAAACTGTACATATTTAAAAGAGAATTAAAAAACATGTTATTAAGCAATAGTTTTTACAGTATTGAAGAGTTTGTGAATTGTTGACAATAAAAGCGTAGTTAATATTTCCCTGACATACTAAATATGTGTAATTGCTCACATTTAAATACTTGCTGTTTCTATGAAAGTGTGAAACTGTTAATGTAAGAATGTAAATAATCTTTGATGTGAGAATCAGTAACTTTTTTTTTTTGTACGTTGTTATCCTACTTGTGTATTTTTATGTTAATGTTCTAAAAGTTCTATTAAAATTGTAATGTCTAAGTGACATGTAAATTCAATTACAAATTTTCATGTATATGTATTTTAAATTGTAATGTTTATTGACAAGTCCTATATCATTTCGATGATGTACTACAAGGACGCTAATAAATTGAATTGAATTGAATTGAAGTGTATTAGGCCCAATATTGTTTCTTATATACATTAAAGACTCCCCACAAAGTATCAGACATGGACAAAAAATACTTTTTGCTGATGACAGCAACATAGTAACAACAGGTGAAAATCCAACACAACTGTCAGAAAGAGTAAACGAGGCTCTCAATGATGTCCACAACTGGTCATTAAAAAATAAAGTAACCCTAAATGTAAAGAAAACTAACTATATTAACTTCCAATTGAACAAAAAACACAATGCCACTAGAATAAAAGTTAATAATAATGAATTAGAATATGTAACACGTACCAAATTCTTAGGGATGAATATAGACAGCCAACTGAAAAGGACAAACCATGTCAACATTTTGGCAAAGAAATTATCCACAGTATGCTATGATCTTAGAATCCTTGCACTGGTGTGCAATAATACCTGTCTTAAAATAACATATTACGGATATCTGCACTCAGTCCTCAGCTATGGGATCATGTTTTGGGGAACAAGTGCCAGTAACATACAAATTGTGTTCAAAGTACAAAAAAGAGCCACAAGGATAGTAACAAACAGCAACAACAGGGCCTACTGTCTATAATTATTTAGAAAACTAGGCATTCTAACTGTTTCTTGTGAGTATATCTTTCAAAACATAATGTTCATTAAGAAAAATCTCAACATGTATAACACAAACAGCCTAATACATGACCATGAAACAAGATCTTGTCACCACCTCCATCTAGATAGAAAGAACAAGGCAAAGACACAAAAAAGTATATTTTATAATGGGATAAAACTGTATAACAAATTACCATAAGAAATTAAACAAATAAACGAGCCCCTCACTTTCAGACAAAAGCTTAAAACCTTCTCAGTAAGTAAAAGTTGTTATACTGTAAAAGAATATTTAACGTAGATGTAGATTATTAGCAACATATGACATTATCACCAAAATATGATGTAATTATAGATGTGTGTATGACTAGTTATAAAAACGACACAAAATATGAGAAATCTGTTTCATTGTAAATGTAAATGTGTGCTCATGTATTATAAACTGACGACATCCATACAATATATATTGTTCCATGGATGAATAAATAAATAAATAAAAAATAAATTTCTTTAATTTCCTGTACAGGGACAGTTTAAGGCCCAAGCAATACTGGCTGCCACATGGGTTGCCAAGCTGAGAGGTGCAACATAAATGTTAACTCTAACAACTGTGTCATTCTGTCACTGTCAGGTGAGAAACTGAAGCATATGTAACTGAAGCATATCCATACAGTCATTGAAAATGGATTTCTTGCTTCAAAATGTGATGGACAGCAGTTAGAAAATAAAATTTGTGATTGATAACAGAATATTGTTAATTAAAAATCCCTAACCTACAAGTTACACTTGCAGGCAGTCTATGATCAAATGTCTATTAATAATGGACATTGTCCCTTTGAAAAATGACTCTACAGTACTGTCTCATGGTAAAACATGAGGACACATGAGGTCTGTGTTATACTGTTGTCCCATCAATGTTCCATCAATCACTATCATCTATGACCTGAAGTCATACCCAGCGGTTCCCCACAGCATGGCACCCACAATACAAGCCACATGCTCATGTAATAATTGTGCTCTCTCTCTCACACACACATACACACGCACACACACACATACAAATGTCATCTACTTACTGACCGTTTTCAACATCTTTGTAGGTAAGGGGGAGAGCAGTGTTGGGGACTGTTAATGATGTAGTGATTTTGATGAATTTAAGATGCCATAATCACCAATTATAGATGAAAAACAGCAATATAAGGAGCACTGAGTCAATTTTTAAATAATCAGAGGAACTTTATATGCAGAAAGTACCTGAATTTTTGGCAGCACGTTATACCCCTAATGGAGGCAAGCCACTTGTATCTGAATCACTTTCACTATCATCAGTGTTGTCACTAGAACAGCTGTCAGAATTTAATGAAATAATATGCTGTTCAGAATCATTTTCCACTACACATTCAGTGACTCCTATACTTTTGTTATTGCTTCTTTTGTGTGCCTTACAACATTATGCCAGTCTGATGATGCAGTCTTTCCACTTCTGCTAATGTACATTTTCTGTTGTTCCTTGCAACATAATTTTTAACTTGAGCCCACATGAGTTCAACTGAAATGAAGTGACAGTGGTATGTTGGTAGTCTGAGGACCCTATGTTTATTCTGAGCTACAAGTTCCAGTAATTCACCCTGTCTATAGTTATCTAGTACGGGAATGTTTCTTTGTTGTAGCCAGTCAATAATATCTTGTTTTCTTAAAGCTGCTGTAGGCAACTTATGAAGGATAGTAGAACGATATGAAGTGTTCTCTATAACTATCACTGAAGGCTTGCTCAAGTTTTTCGAAAGTGAGTTTTTAAACCACCTCTGAAATGTGTCTCTGTTTATTTCCTCATGGTAATCAGCACTTTCCCTCTATCTAAATAAAAACATACAGCTTTCCACCAAACCTGCACATGTACCCGCATGGAGAAGAATCAGTCTGTGACATTTTCCAATGGGTTGTGGTGTGGTGCCTGTTACAGAATTTTCTGTATAGCCTATACCCATTGAATGGCTTCCATTGAACCATGTTTCACTGATCAAAACGATATCATCAAAGTTTTCTCCTGATACTGTCCTCAAAAACTGACAGTGCTATGCTACAATATCACCTCTCTCCATTGTGACTTCAGTTAATGTTTTTTTTTTTTTTTTGAAGCCTAAGCCATGGAGTACATTTGCAGTGATGATTTGCTGCCTCTGGAAACTTCTATTCCTTCTAAGGAAGCCTTCAGTTTATCAAAAGTTGAATATTCCTTCCCCTAAAAGTAATCATCAATATGATGTCAAATTATACTTCCCTAAAAATCATCAATATTCATCACATGTATCTCAAATTGTCTCTGTATTCTCAGAGTGATTAAGTGAGATGGTCCAGTTTCACATTCTCCTGCTCCATAATTTTCCTTCCCTATTCTCACAACAGTATTATTATGAATTTTTAATGCATCCACAGTTTTGTCTATCATTTTAGTGACAGGTAGCAAGGGTCCACCATTATCTTTCTATCATTTGAAGTATTTCTTAGCATTGTTGCAGTATTCATTAGCCTGCTCTTGTAGTGAATAAATATTGGCTTCAATGGTCATAGTTATTGTGATGTTTCAAAATCAAGAAAACTATGTGGAGGAAATGTAATTTGCATAGTAATGTTATGCAGCTGTGCACCACAGTCAGAGTTGTCACCACATGCTATGCTGAATACATTTACGTGTTTCGCGTTTCTCTTTCTTATGCAGTTCAGCAGAGCAGCCACATCTGCAGTCTAAGTTGCCATGGAAGTTGGCATTACAGTTACTGTGTACTGTGAAAAGATTAAACAAAATGAAATTGTCTGTGTAACACATTGGTGTAAGATTAAAGCACTGGACTAGTAGTGACAAGATTGTTAGTTGGAACAGAGTACACATCAAAACTCTTTTTAAGCTTATTTGTTATTTTTTTTGCTAAGAAAGCTATGTTCTCACAGCAAGACAGCCATAAAATTAATGGCACTCATTTTACTTAGTACTAATATTTTTATCAATTTAAGAAACTAAATGCTTTTTTACTTTATTTCTACATGCATGAAGGTAAAAAACTGACACTTCATATAAATCACCATTTCTAAATTTTAGTTGTTGAATGTTATATTAAAACCCTTAGGCATGAAGCCATGGCTAAGCTCTACAGCCCATGCAAACATAATAGACATCACTGTGAGTATGTTGAGCCCAAGAAGCAGCTGTGATTGGCTGACACCAGCCCCTGCCACTCAAGTCACTGAAATGTCAATCACAAAGTAATGTTAATCCATGTATAACACCACTGTTCCTCTCTAAAACATTAGAAGACTGGGACCTTTCCCCAAGTTGCCATCATACTTTCTGGTGATGATCATCCTGGTTTAGTGCGGATCAGTAATTCATCACTGGACAAAATGTAGTGCTATTCATCAGCAGTCCACCCTTGCTGGTCATGGCACCGGTCTAAATGTAGCCATTTGAATTGTGGTGTTAATGACAACCTACAGAAGGGATGGTAATTCCCTAATCTTTCTGTTGATACTCTCTGGCCAATGGTGTGGGATGATGCAGAATGTTGCACTGAGTTCTTCTCAGATGGCAGGTACAGATGTAAAGTTGTTACAATGCGGATGGTCCACAATATGGTGATCCTCCCATGTGGTGGTTGACTGGAACCTTGACAATGGGCATTTCTGCCATTAAGTTCCCATGTAGTTGAACACTGGGCCACTGTCACAGCTGAATGCCCCACATATCTGCATATGGCATGACTAGACCAGCTGGCCAAATGGAGACCCACAATGAGGCCCCTTACAACATTCCTCCCCCTTCCCCTCCACCCCCTCCCCTCTACAGCCTCACCGCTTAACTCTCACCCCCAACCCCACACACCCCACACACTACTGCATACACAGGTTCACCACCAGAACTGATTCCAGCTGATTTGTAGCCATTATCTATGGATGTTAAGGAAAGAAGACAGAAATCCTATTGGAAACTCCTCTTTTTGGAATGTGTTTTCGTAATAAAAGCTTGTTATGGAAAGTGCATTTTCTAGCACAAAGGTACCTCAAGAAAGAAAAGAGGGCTATTCCAGTGCCATTCCTTTCAAACTCCACCAGCTGCTGATGATGCTAGATCACACGAGTAAATGGCGTCACCATGTCCTTCACAGTGATGAGACAACACCTGATGCTGGTTGTACTCTTAATATATCCTTAAAAAACTGCTGATAATACTAAAAATGAACATGACTAATATACTGTGTTGGCCATTCTACCTACCACAGAGAATTGGTGCAAGTATAATCTCACCATAGTCAAAAGCCAGACAAGTGTAGTAATATAAAAAAAGCAATGCAGTCTCCTTGCATACCCAGTAATATATAATACCACTGACTTACTTGCAAGCTAAATTTCTCATAAACTAATTTTCTGTAATGAAATTCAGCATGTCATGAGCACACTCTGAAAAATCATACCTGCAGTGTCACAAGTATAAAAGGAAATTGTATTTAGTTTACACATATGTTCTTGTTTATGTGAGGTACAGCTTTTATCCATTTATGATGATAATTTGGCCAGAGACACCAACAGAGAGCTACTGCTTGTAACAGTAGAAGGTGGTGCAAACTAGAGAGCTACTGAGTTTGAAACCAAAAATCCTATTTTTCCCTGTATTTAGCACTAATATTTTTTATGTTATGAACATTATGGTACCTTAGTAAGTTCCTAAGACAATGGATTACTTATTGCCTGTGAATACAGTTTCTTAGAATAACAGTATTTAGGCACCAGATCTCAGTTCAGTTGTAAGTGGTACCACCAATGTAGCTTTGTAGGAAATTTTGCAAGCAAGGTTCTGTACTGGAACTGACTGCTAACAAAGCTCTCATTTCATTCCACACACTTTCTTCAGCTTTTCAAAGGCAGTTATTAGGCTTTACTGACAAAATTTTTTACTCCTACTGATGTAAAATCTGGTGAGTGAATATGTAAATGACAGACTCAGTACAGCAGGTCTTATGAAATCCTGACAGGAATTTACTGAGGATGTTATTGTTGCTCAGGTTAGACACTGTTCTAGAATGCATTACCTTCTCAAAAGTTTTGAAAATGATGCCAGCAGTGAAACAGGTTGGTAATTATTGACATCTCTCCTGTCACCTTTCTTAAATAGGGGTTTGACAATGGCATATTTCTGTCTCCCTTGAAAAATGCCTTGAGTTAGTGACACATTATGCATATCAGGTAAGACAGGACTTATTACAGGGGAACAGATATTTAGTATTCCATTGGAAACGCCATTAAAACCACATGAGCTTTTATTTTTGAAAGAGTATATAAATTTCTTAATTTCAGAAGGAGAAGATGATGATAATTACATATGACAGAATTTTATGAGAACTGATTTTTCAACATATTGCTGTGATTTTTCTCATATACTGTTTGTCTCTATACTTTCCTCTATGTTTAAGAAATGATTATTACATATATTTGCTAATTGTGACTCTTCATTTATAACCTTTCCAATCAGTCCAGTAGTGAAGTTATCCTGTTCTGTGGCTTGTTATCCTGTCTCTCATGTCACTGCATTCAATATAGCCTTAAGTCTGTTGTCAGAATTACTGATTTCTGACATTATGTAAATATTGCTTGGTTTCTAACAACCTTCCTTGGTAATTTTGAGTAGCTTTTGTAGTGTGCAACTACTGCAGAATCTCTGCTTGGTCTTGCCAAAAGATACATTTCCCTTTTCCTTTCACAAGATACTTTAATCCCTCTAGTGATCCATTGTTTTTCACATGGCTGTTTAATGTCCTTTCTGATTAGCAATTAGCTTATGCAGAAACCTATTTTCAAGTAATGATATGAATTTATCATGGAATAGATTAAATTTTAGCATTTGGTTCATTATAAATTTCATCTCAGACTATTACTTGTAAACTAGTCCAAAAATTCTTCTCTGGAGCCATTAATTATTCTTACTGGTCTCCACTGAAGAGTATTCATACTGTAAGGCAGTATGTTGTTTATTACAACTAACTTTGCAGTACAGTCAGAGAGAGCATTAGTTACTGGGTAAACAGTTATTTTCTTTCTTTGAGCTTCACAAAAGAAAACATTATCAGTTAAGAAAATACTGTCTTTATACACCCATGTTGGAAAGTTAATCCCTGAGGTGGAATTGTAGGATCCAAATAAGGTTTTCAGATCATTTTTCTAATTCTAATAGTAAAAAATTCTTCAAGCCAGTCACTTATTTGTGAATATGGTCATTGTGGCACCATACTGGTTATCAGTCACTAATATGGTGCAATATCAAATGTATTTTGGGAATCAAGGGAGACTGAATTTAACAGTTCTTCTGTTTTCGCTGTCCAGAAGATGAGGTGTATGAATAAAGCAAGCTGGTTTATGCACTGAGATGACAAAACTCATGGGACAGCAATATGCACATGTACAGATGGTGGTGGTATCACATACACAAGGTATAAAAGAGCAACGAATTGGCAGAGCTCTCACATGTACTCAGGTAATTCATGTGAAAATGTTTCTGATGTGATTGTGGCCGCACAGTGAGAATTAACAGATTCTGAACATGGAATGGTAATTGGACTACATGTACAATACATTACATTTAGGAAATTGTTAGGGAATTCAATATACCAAGATACACAGTGCCAAGAGTGCACTGAGAATACAAAATTTCAGGCATTACATCTAATCACAGACAATGCAGTGGCCAACAGCCTTCACTTAACAATCAAGAGCGATGGCATTAAAAAAGAGTTTTCAGTGCTAACAGACAAGCAGGACTGAATGAAATAACCACAGAAAACAATGTGTGATGTGAGATGAACATATCGATTAGGACAGTGCAGCAGAATGTGCCCTTAATGGGTTATGGCAGCATACAAATGACATGAGTGCCTTTGCTAATAGTACCACATCACCTGCAGCACCTCTGATGGACACTAGATGATTGGAAAACCATGGCCTGGTCAGGTGAGTCCTGATTTCAGTTGGTAGGAGCTGATGGTAGGGTTCAAGTGTAGTTCAGACCCCATGGAGCCATGGAGCCAAGTTGTGGAAAGGCACTGTGCAAGCTGGTGGTGGCTCCATAACGGTAGGGGCTGTGTGTACATAAAATGGACTGAATCCTCTCGTACAATTAATTTGCTCCTTGTCTGTAAATTGTTACGTTCAGGAACCTGAAGACTATTTGCAGCCATTCATGGATTTCATGTTCCTAAATAATGATGTCATGTCATCTGGCCACAGTTGTTTGCAGTTGGTTTGAAGAACATTCTGGTCAGTTTGAGAGAAATATTTGTCCACCAAGATTGCCTGACATGAATCCCATTGAACATTTATGGATCATAATCAAGAAGTCAGTTTGTGCACAAAATCCTGCAGCAGCAACCCTTTCAGAATTATGAACAGCTATATATGCAGCCTGGCTAAACATTTCTGCAGGGGACTTTCAACAATTAGTTGAGTTGATGCCACATCAAGTTACTGCACTATTCCAGGCAAAAGATGGTCTGACACTATTTTAGGAGGTATCTCGTGACTTCTGTCACCTCAGTGAGCATGTGTGTTATTTTTTCTTAAACTATGGTGATTCCTTGGGGTAAGTTTAATTATTACCAGGAGAGTCATAATGTTTGAATATAAATTTGCTCTAGGATCTTGTTACAGAAAGGCAGTAGTGATAGTGGTTTGCAACTCTGGGCATCCATTCATGTATTCTTATTGTAAGCAGGAATGACCGTCACTCTTTTTTGGTCATGTTGGACCAATAGGGGTGTGAGAGGTTTCCAACAAATATGAGCAAGGAAAGGGGAAAATTAACAGAATACTTAATATTAAGTCTAATAGTAATGCTATCAGGGCCTTGCAAACTATGTCATTAGTGATCTTCAGCAGAGGATGAATATAGAGTTTCCTCACACTGGGTCACATTGATATGGTTAAATATTGTATTGGCTTATCAAACAAACTTATTGTGCCCCACTTAAGCATTTATGTACTATGTCATGTAATGCAATCTATTTGTTTCGACATATTGAAATTTCCTGTAATTATTATTTCATTTAAAATCCTTTGACTCTACTGCAAATGACTTCTCTTTCATCTGTAAATGTCACAAGTATAATAAGTTTAATTCTGAATGATCATTCAATTTGGTTTTCCATTTCCAGTTAGTGTGACATGAAAAAATGAATGAATTAATATATTCATCTTAGTATTTCTTTGACAATTACGAGAATTGATATCTATGTGTCATTTATTTCCATGCAAATCTTTTAATATGCATACACTCATGTCATTTAACTGTGTTTCATGATTAACTTTGGTTTAATGAAAATTTAATTATCCTTCAAGTCTCAAAGATACTAATAGCAAAGATTAAAAAATAATTATGCAGGTTGTTCTGTTCATCAAATAACCTTGGCATTAAAGGTAAATGCAACAGGAAGGGGATACCCTAACACCAAAGGTAGTTGCTGTTATTGAGGTGATTTGCTTGCACATAGCAACTGTACAACCTTGTCACAAGGCCAAATAGGTTTAATCAAACTATAGCAGGCACTATGATAGCATATATTAGCAACAATTTACAATAATTTATTAATATAAATTGTATGTCATGTTACTTGCATAAGGATGATGCCTGGCAATATAGCTTAAGAGTCACTTGTCCTGATCAACCTTTGAACACTTATCCTGTCATAAATACAGCGAACAATAGCTAATATTGCTCATAAAATGAGCAGTTTGGCTCTTTTTGGTGATGACTGTAGATAAATTCTGATGTTGTCATGAGGCACGGTGCTAGTACTGCCAAACTAATTGTTGATACATTCTGAGTGGAGCTGTTCACCCATGTATGCAGCATTCCATGGATAGATGTTTACTTGGGAACTATTTGCATAACATAAGGTGGAAGCATAACATAGCCCATGTTCTGTGTGGCCTCTATGGCATCTGAAAATAACTATGTTATGCCTCTCTGTGAATGGCTGTGTCTTTTGGCTTCTGGCAAACATGGCATCCCTCCCCTGGGGGAAGGAGGGGGGCAGCTGATGATGTTTTCTTTATTAGCTTCATGCTTCCTCATTTTTGCTGATGTGCAATTTGTGATAAGTGCACTGATGCTGCATCCAAGGAAAACCATACCTAAAACCAGGGCAAGGAAATGGTCACTCAAGCTAATCTGCCATGTCAAGTCCATATATTCACCTGTAGGGTGAGTCATGATGTGCACCTCCAGCTGGGTGTCTTCAGTTTACTGCAACTGAAACCCACTTTTGGTAGAGAAGATGGAGATGACTGCTGACAGCAACTGCAGATTTCCATGATGGCTGGCTGCATTGAAGTCATGTAAGCCTGGTTAAGGAAACAGCCTAAGGAATCTGTCTATATATGCCTGTGCGTGGTGCAATTTCCTTTGGTTTCTGTGTCACATTGTTACACCATTATTAGTTCGGACTTTGGACATTATGTTTCCAAGCTGTTACATTACCTTAGCTGGTATCCATGCTTTTCTCCATTTTTGTACATGTAATAAGTGCTTGATCATTGACTTTGAAAAACTTTGTTGTTGACTGTTTTTAGTGCTCAGCCTGTGGATACACATGTAGCTTATCATTGACATCAGCATACAGTATCGTCTCCATACAATATTTCACACTGGAAATTTTGCATCATGGGGAATGGTTCTGTACTGGCAAAGAAAAATTAATAATGCATTATCATTACTGTACTAAAATGTTAGCTTTATCATATGAGACATGAATGTCCTTACAAATCTTTCAGTGAGTCAAATTACCTCACAGTGAAAGAGTGTCATTTTGAAATGAGGTCTGCCATTGCATTCACGGAAAAGTTTGCACTGCCAGAGTTTGCACTGTTTCCATAAAGGTTAGAGACAGCATTTGTATCACATACTGAAATTTAGAAAATGTGTCTACAATACTCAACCATTAACTTCCTAAAAGTGGCCCAACACAGTCTATGTGTAAACATGACCAGGGTTGAAGCCTGTGACCATGGAAATTATTGCAAAGTGGTAATGTACTGGTATTTCTGGCACAAGTGGCATTTAGTCAGCGCCAAATTCATGTCTTTATCATGTTTTTGCCCATAGGAATACTCTGTGGCAATGTGGTTGATACGGACCGTGCACCAGGCTCATTGACTTGACATTTGAAACACTTTGTGTTTTGACACTTTTGGATTCACCACTCCTGTCTTTCCTGATACTAAATGTATCAGAATTACATCTTTGTGGACAGTGAGAGCATGTCTCATATGCCAGTATGATTTAATTTTTTGTTGATTGATTAACTTTTAATCTGAAGGCCATTCCCATTGAATGTATTGTTTTAATTTGTATAACACAGGCTCCTTTGACACATGTTTTGGCATTGAGTTGGCATTTAATGGAAATTTTCAACAGTATCTTGACTAATTATAGCCAAAATGAAACATATCAAGAGAAGAATTGATATTTTTATCCTGCTTGATTCATAATCTCGATAGTAAGTTTGCATTTGTATGTTGTGATGTAGACCTGCAAATTATATCAAAATCAAAGTTTAATAAAAGTAGTGTTCATTGTCATAAGCACTGAGCTGTTCAGGAAGGAACATTATTATGGGGTCGAAATATAGCCACCAATGGCTTGTACTCACGAAACTTTTGATACCAAAAATAATAGAAAGAGATTTCTTTTCAGTTTCGCTATAATTCTTCTAAGCAATCATCAGTGTTTTGGATGTGGACATGATCAGCTTTTCTAAAACATGCTGTCTATATGACAAGACTATCTGAGTCCATATTCAGAAGCATCAGTTAAAAAAATTGTAGTAGGACTGTGTGTTGGGAAACATTCAACATCCAGTAAACTTTGCTTCAGTTTTTCTAATTTGCATTGGCCTTCATTGTTCTGGATTCATTTTGTTACTTTCCATAGTAGTGGTTTGTGTATGGATATGACACACAGAATGAATTTTATATAGTAATTAATTTGGCCTAGAATAGTATGTAATTGGTAAAGATCTTTGGGAGCCAGAACGCTCTTAAGTACTTCAGTATGTAGTAGCCTAATGCCTTGTTGTGGCAGAATGTGTCCTAAATATTGAACTTCTCATTGGAAAGATATGAACTTTTCCTTGATACATATTAAACTGGCTACTTGCAAGATCTTTGATATACGTTTCAAATTATCTTACAGTGTTAGGTGCTTTCCAAATTAAATTTTCTAAATATTGCTGGAACAAACTTGATGCACTGGCAATCCCAAAGGCAGTATTTTGCATCTGTGAAGACCAAATGTTGTAGTTATCAGATGGGTGTGTAATGAGCATGTCACAAACGTGAGAATCAGTGTAAGACTTTTTACATTTTTGATTTTTGCACAGAAATTTGTCACTAGTGAGCTCCTATTATTAGATTTTAAATACAAATATTGTTCAAAAAATGGTTCAAATGGCTCTGAGCACTGTGGAACTTAACATCTGAGGTCATCAGTCCCATAGAACTTAGAACTACTTAAACCTAACTAACCTAAGGATATCACACACATCCATGCCCGAGGCAGGATTTGAACCTGTGACCGTAGTGGTCACGTGGTTCCAGACTGAAGCCCCTAGAACCACTCGGCCACACCGGCCAGCCACAAATATTGTTGTTGTTGTTGTGGTCTTCAGTCCAGAGACTGATCTGATGAAGTTCTCCATGCTACTCTATCCTGGGCAAGCTTCTTCATCTCCAAGTAACTACTGCAACCTACATCATTCTGAATCTAGTTAGTGTATTCATCTCTTGGTCTCCATTTACGATTTTTATCCTCCATACTTCCCTCCAGTACTACATTGGTGATCCCTTGATGCCTCAAAACATGTCCCACCAACCGATCCTTCTACTAGTCAAGCTGTGCCACAAATTCCTCTCCACAAATTCCTCTTCTCCCCAATTCTATTCAGTACCTCCTCATTAGTTATGTGACCTACCCATCTGATCTTCAGCATTCTTCTGTAGCACCACATTTTGAAAGCTTCTATTCTCTTTTTGTCTAAATTATTTATCATCCATTTTTCACTGCCATACATGGCTACACTCCATACAAATACTTTCAGAAAATACTTCCTGACGCTTAAATCTATGCTCTATGTTAACAAATTTCTCTTCTTCAGAAACATTTTCCTTTCCATTGCCAGTCTACATTTTATATCCTCTCTACTTCGACCATCATCAGTTAATTTGCTCCCCAAATAGCTAAACACATCTACTACTTTAAATGTCTCATTTCCTGATCTAATTCACTCAGCATCACCTGATTTAATTCAACTGCGTTCCATTATCCTAGTTTTGCTTTGGTTGATGTTCTTCTTATGTCCTCCTTTCAAGACACTATCCATTCTGTTCAACTGCTTTTCCAGGTCCTCTGCTGTCTCTGACAGAATTACAATGTCATTGGCAAATCTCAAAGTTTTTATTTCTTCTCTGTGCATTTTAATATCTACTCCAAATTTTTCTCTTGTTTCCTTTACTACTTGCTCAATATCCAGATTGAATAACGTTGGAAATAGACTACAACCCTGTCTCCTACCCTTCTCAACCACTGTCTCCCTTTCATGCCCCATGACTCTTATAACGGCCACCTGGTGTCTGTAGAAATTGTAGATAGTCTTTCATTCCCTGTATTTTAGCCCTGCCACTTTCAGAATTTGAAAGAGAGTATTCCAATCAACACTGCGAAAGCTTTCTCTGAGTCTACAAATGCTGGAAACATAGGTTTGCCTTTCGTTAAAAAATCTTCTAAGGAAAGTTGTAGGGTCAGTATTGCCTCATGTGTTCCAACATTTCTAGGGAATCCAAACTGATCTTCCCCGAGGTTGGCTTCCACCAGTTTTTCCATTCTTCTGTACAGAATTTGTGTTAGTATTTTGCAACTGAGACTTATTAAACTGATAGTTCGGTAATTTTCACAAGTGTCGTCACCTGCTTTCTTTGGGACTGGAATTATTATATTTTTCTTGAAGTCTGAATATATTTCACCTGTCTCGCACATCTTGCTCACCAGATGATAGAGCTTTGTCATGGCTGGCTCTCCAAAGGCTATCAGTAGTTCTAATGGAATGTTGTCTACTCCCGGGCCCTTATTTCCAATTAGGTCTTTCAGTGCTCTGTCGTATTTCCCATTTCATCTTCATTTACGTCCTCTTCTATTTCCATAATATTGCCCTCAAGTACATCACCCTTGTACAGACCCTCTATATACTTCTTCCGCCTTTCTTCTTTCCCTTCTTTGCTTTGGACTGATTTTCCATCTGAGTTTTTGATTTTCATACAGATGATTCTCTTTTCACCAAAGGTCTCTTTAATTTTTCTGTAGGCTGTAGCTGTCTTACACCTCATGATATATGCTTTTACATCATTACATTTGTGCTCTAGCCACCCCTGCTTAGCCATTTTGCACTTCCTGTGGAGCTCATTTTTGAGACGTTTCTATTTCTTTTTGCCTGGTTCATTTACTGCATTTTATATTTACTCTTTTCATCAATCAAATTCAATATATCTTCTGTTACCTAAGGATTTCTACTAGCCCTCGTGTTTTTACTTACTGGATCCTTTGATGCCTTCACTATTTCATCTATTAAAGCTTAACCGCTTAAACATGCACTGTTGGTCTGTTGACAATCCCCATTGGCTTCGTCCAGTGGAACGTCAGCGTCGATGGAGTGTAATCTTGTGGCGTGGCATAGTGAACCATTAGACCTTTCTTCATAGACAGCACAGTGAACGTGCACAAGTATTGCAGTCTCCCAACAGACTTTCTTCCACGGATGCTAGAAGACGTTCCTCTGCAGACTAGTTGATACCTGTGGTACCAATATGATGGCTGTCCAGCCGATACTGCACGAAATGCTACAGCATTTCTTCTCGAATTGTTTCCAAGTCATTGGACTGGATGCAGCACACCTGTATCTTGGTCGGCCCATTCCCCGGATATAACAACTGTAGACTTTTTCTGTGGGGAAAGCTGGAAGATACTGTCTTCAAGGACATACCAACAACACATGATGATATGCAACGACGTGTTACTGCAACCCGCTTGAACATCTCCACTGAAATGTTAGCATGTGTGCAGCAGTCGTTCCATACCAGACTCTAAGCGTGTATTGTTGTTGCCGGTAGTCATTTTGAACACAACCTATGATGATCAGTTGTCTCGTTGCTGGTCAGAATCCACATAACTTGTGTATGCACTTGTGTGCTACCATAGGTATTGCACAAGTGTCAATGTGGGAACTTTTCAAAATGGGATATCTCGTAAACGACTCGCACTAAATCCTAAAACAAAAACCACTGACAATCTAATTTACCCTACCTTTAGTTAGTTAATAGTAGGAGGCATTGTTCCATTTCACAAAGGGTATGTTAGCACAAAAAATACAATTTCTAAGTATTATTACAATCCATTCTGTGAAAACCACACGTCAATAGCACTTCCCATATCCGCAATATCTGCGGTGCTACATGATTCACCCTGTATATCAAACTTGCGACTCGATGACTTATCACACGACTCTGGTGGCGCGAATAATAATAAATGATTTTACTTCGGCAAGGTAATATAGTTTATCATGTGAATAGCAATGTGTGAAAGCGTTGGAGTTTCGACTACCGATCATCTCACATGGTGAAGCTAATGCTTCAGTTATGTATCGAGAAGATCATCATTTCAGTTTCTTGTTGGATAACAGATCATACGCTACAAGTGACAGCTTCTGAAATACAGTCGTCCACGAACACCTTGTACGACTACTACGGTTTCTACCGAGAAGTCTGTTACGTCCTAATCATGAACTAGAATGTTTTCCAATCGGTGGACAAAACAAGGTTGTCGAAACAGACGAATCACATATAGCTACTAGGAAATACCACAGGCCGATCGTTGAAAAATGATGCTGAACCTGTTTTGGGATTTGGCGGCGTTTAAAGAAAATTCCTGAAATGCTTTATAAGTCGAATTTATTCAAGGAGGAAGAGAACATTAGTCTCTCTGATACAGCACTTTAAACTGCCGGGCACGAAAGCGATAACAGAAAGCTTTAATTCATACAACACCGTGAAGAAAGAAGGATTTCAACACGAATTTTTGAATCATTGTGTTGAATTTGCGTCATAGGACAATCCGTCTGTTCACACACATCACATCGAACGCTTGTGGAAATCTGTGAAATCGTCGATAAAAAGAAACAGGAATCCTGTATTTCCACAACTTGAGATTGCGTGGAAAATTGTATCCTCTTGTTACTCTCCCGATATTTCTGACTGACATGGAGAGAGTGTACCCGAAAAGGATTGCTGCCAGCGGCTTATACAACACGAGGAATAGTGCGTGAAGAATACGTGGCTTACGAGTAAAGTAAGTAAAGTTACTTCTTTCATTTGTAATTAATTGCAACTTAGTAAACATTCGGCTTTTGCCGTTGCTCTAGTGAATGCTGTAAAATGTATCCATTTCTCGCACTAACAGAGTCACGTGGTCAATATCGAGTAGCACGTACGATATACTATCGTTACGGCTCCGTGCGTTCGATAGGCAGTAATTGTTGAGAATTACCGTGGGACACACCTGGGAACAATGACTCAAATGAGGTGTAAAATTCACAGCTATTTTACATTTGCGTGAGGTACATTCTTTTTAACGCAGGATAAACAACTTTGACTTCTTACCAGATACCAGAGATTATACAATTTATGCAATGTAATCGCAGATGACTGCTAGAACGATCTTTGGCGCAACAGTTGAAGCACTGCCTGTTATTTTTCTAACGTACGACTATAGAGGTGGGATTGGTGAACAAATTAAAGCATTGACCTAAAGCCAAAAGAAGGAGCTTGTTGCACCTCATTATGGCGACAAACAACGACGATTCGGTAAGAAACATTTAGACTATAATTTTTAAGCATAACTGATTCAGTTTTTACAGTTGATAATTGTCTCGTTTGTTGCAGACTGATCGCTTCATGCGGGAGTACGCTAAAATACGAGACAAATGCGTTCGGGAGTGCATTCCCGCGACCAGATTGTATTCGGAGCTAAGACCCATAGAGGTAGGTACAAATAATGTATTTAGTAAGTTTTTTACGCATAAAAATTATTTAGTTTCAACATTTGTTTCGATTTGCGTAATGAGTGATAGGATTGAAAGCAACATCATTATTTCTGCTGTCGCAAACAGACGTACTGCAGCACTGTTTTTATATTTACCAACTTTTGTCAACTGAATACATTACTTAGTCACTTCAGTAATACCCACTGTGAGTCGTAATGGTTAATTATATACAACATATTCGGAACTGTTAAACGCAAACATCAAGACAAATAGGACTAGATAATTTCTAGCAATAAACGGAAGAGGTCGAGAAATGAGCGTTAGTTCTAGATCATAAAGTTCCTACTGAAAGTAATCTGATTCGGCGAAATGGCTAATCTAACGTAAATTTAGATAATTCATAACCTTTCAAATAGGCATAATTCAGCAATTTGAGTTTGTGCTTGTATACCACCAGATAAAACAATTCAAGTATGGTAAATAATTATCTATGCTTTTGATCATTTTCGGTGTTTCCTGTATTAACAACAGAGGATAAACGCATCCAGTACCAGTAATGGAATCATTCTGTGTTATTTCGCTGTTTTCATGTGTGAACAGCGATCTTGCACTTCTCTTTAGGCAGGCATTCTGTACTACTTAGTTTTTTTCATGTATGAACAGCGATCTTGCACTTCTGTTTTTCGAAAACATTTGCAAACAAACGTCTGTCAAGAATCTCAAAATCTCATGCGGTTGGGAGAAATTGTTGTTATTACACTTCATATGAAGGAATTCAGCATACAGTATCACTGGCTGTGAGAGAAAATGAAGATAATAGTTTCCTTAATAAGAAATAACATTTATAAAATGTGCAAACACATATTTACTTAAATATATTCAGTGTTTTTGACCTTCACCTACCGGTTGGTTTCTTGGAACGCTGAGGTTTTTTCATTCTAACAATGAATAATACCTGAGATGCCATTTGTGCAACTTACATATAGTTAATGTATTCGTGACACTATGGATAGCAGTTGCTTGATTTAGCTGTAATGGAATGTGAGAAATATACTTAGATATTCTCATTTAAATAGTTAATTCATCTCTTGGTAATGGAATTTTCTCTTATGTCTTAAAGGATGCCAAATTACAGGTCTATATCCCATCTCAACACATTTCCAAAAATATCTGAGAAATAGTTTTATTAGAAATGAAACACTTTATTGATAAATTTTATTTAATGTCAAATTACCAGCATGATTTCACAAAATTAAAATAGAAGAACACATCAATACATGAAATCTCAGCACAGCATTAAATTTTTACCTTATAATAATTGGCAACAATTCTGTTTTGGTCTGTCAATAGGGTGGTGGTTCTTCTGCAATACCTGGATTCCTTGGGGGATTACATTTTACTTGGAAAAATCAGGGAAGCTTCAGGGATCTTCATTGAGTTTTTTACCTAGAATTGGAATTTAATTTTATTTTGTTTTATAAACCACAAGTTTAATATACTTCATATTTGTAAGTGAGTTAATTATGTGCATATTATCCTATAGAAATTATTTATGTTTAAAAACTGCAGTCAAACTACTGCTTGTGACCAGTGTATTTGAACTGTTACTGTGAAATGGTCCCTGCTCCCCCTCAACGTTATTTTATCAGGGACTTCTTAGAATGCCCTCTTGCTTCTCATCCCTAGAATTCTCAGGGAAATTATTTTTCAAGTTTTGAGTAGCCACTCTGTTCAAATGCTTTTATAACTGTGTTTCTTCAATTACTCCTGACTTAGTTTATGATGAAATAGTACACTGGTGAATGTCTGGAAGCCAATTTCCAACAGGCCTAGAAGCTGGTTTAGGGCTTATATATATATATATATATATATATATATATATATATATATATATATATATATATATATATATATATATATATATATGGCCTGTGTGGGCTCTTAGGTAATCAGTTCATCAGTGCACCTGATGACGGTAAAGTGGGGTTGCTTGCGGAAGTATTGAGCTTATTGGACATTGACATCCATTCATTCACCTGTGAACTATATTGGTTTTAGCATTATTATTTATGTATACATAAGTAACCTTTTAAACAGAGAACAGTAAGATGAAATATAAACTGAAGAAAGGCATACTAACAGTCATTATTATGTTGTATACCTATCTGGAACAATGCTACTTCAGTACAGTATGCTACAGGATCAATCCTGGGTTCCATGTTTGTTTGATTATACACTCAGGACATGAACATAGGGCTTGCTTCCCAGCATACTAAACTATTTACTTATTCTGGTAATTGACATTGTCAAAACTGGCTACAGCCAAAAAATAAGTACATAAATAAAATAAACCATGTTTTTCATCACTGACTGAATGGTTCAGTGAGAAGAATGTCTTTTAAAATCTACAGAAATCAATTCACACCAGTTACTGTTATATCCTTTGTAATAATGCACAGGCCTCTCATGTAACCCCTTTAGTAATAAAAATATGTCTTTGATTAGACAAATTTAATATGTGTGGTTTATTTTATCACTAAAATACAACACATCACATAAAAATACTATTCATTTTTTCTAAATAAAACAGTTGTGACATCTGTAGAAACTGTAAAAGAGGTAGTCACAAAGTTTACCATGATGTTTATGAATTTTATACCTATCAGTTTCATGACCGCTGTTACCCAGCAGGATACGTCAGTCTGTTGGGCTGCAGTAATAATGACTTACAGATTTATGGTGACACAGTAACAAAATTCAGTTTTATTATGTGTGTTTACTGATAGCCAAATTAGGTAGAAACTATCTATTGTACTGGATATCTGTGTCAGAAGTCACCTACACACCATACAATACGTGCCTACACACCATCCAACACACCTGACATCTTGTAACATGGATTTTATAACATTGTAGGATTGAGTTTTCAACAAATTATTATGCAATATGAGAGTGAGTGGTTACAATGGCTGTGTTGTGTTTGGAAACAAGATTTTGACAAATCTGGTATATTGGCTATATATGTTTTCCAGGTTCGGTGTATAAAATACTGTGTGGTTAATCGTCTATGGGAAGCAGAGAAGGCAAAGACCAAAAAATCAGGAAAATCAGAGAACAAATCAACATGTTGTGTGTCTTAATCAAAAAAGCAGTATTTAATTCAAATACACTTCACAATTATGTCACTCTTCTGTTTGGAATAATGAGTAAAATGTATTCTCTTTAGTGTTTTAAAAAAGTGTACTACTAAAATTTGTTCCCAAAATTTTTGTGTTCTATCTCTTAAATAACATAGTGAATGTGTAAGTAAATTTCTACTCAGCAGATTACAAAAGTATGTGATGTAATTATCCTTATGCATAGACCTTTCCTCATTCTCATAGAGAAAAAAGAAATGTTCCTTGAAAATATAACATCTTGGAAAATGTAATAATAAGTTGAACAGTTTACTTTAATCTTTAAATCTACAACTACATGTTAGCATACTTTCGGAGATAAGGCATCAGGTATCAGCTATAGGAAATTCCAATACTAATTATTAATAGGTTAGGTTAGTGTTGTTTTAACGTCCCGTCGACAGCGAGGTCATTAGAGACGGAGCGCAAGCTCGGGTTAGTGAAGGATGGGGAAGGAAATCGGCCGTGCCCTTTCAAAGGAACCATCCCGGCATTTGCCTGAAACGATTTAGGGAAATCACGGAAAACCTAAATCAGGATGGCTGGAGACGGGATTGAACCGTCATCCTCCCGAATGCGAGTCCAGTGTGCTAACCACTGCGCCACCTCGCTCGGTACTAATTATTAATAATTGATATAAGTATCATATCTTGATATCAAAAATTTAAGACGTGTAGCACTGATTCCCAAAATACGAAAAAAATACAAAGCTAATAAAGAATGAATAATATTTTAATTGTTTTCAGTTAGTTAGCATCTTATGAACACAAGGCTCATACATTTTATAATGTAGAAATAATATTTCATTTTTATATTTTTGTACAATTTTAGAATCATCTTTATATTTTTGTCTTGACTCAGCCAGATAAATCCTTCTCATCTTGTGATGTGGTCTTTTGCGTTTAACTTTAACTTTTGAGATGAGTACATGAGAGAGAAGAAAATTCTTTGGCAAACAGTGTAAAACTGTGTCCTTGTATGAAAATGAATGATCTGTATTCTGAGATTTGAATAATACCACTACATCAGTCAGTAGTAATATTTTGAGAATTGCAAAATTTAGAGAAAAGAAAAGAACTTGCGGGCTAGGCTCTACTGAAGCTGGTGTTAGAAAATTTCAAACGTAATGAAGTTAGGGATAATATCAAATCAGCTACACACTTATCAGTAATAGCTGGTGATAAGTACTGGTGCTCATTTTTTCTTAAGAAACGTATCTGGAATGCTGGGTTGCCCAAAAGTTGCAGAATAAAATGTTACATAGCTGCACATAAAAAGGAGTAATATTAATGAACATTTCATTAGATCTTTCGAAATAGTAAGTACGGTGTTACCACAATTCAGACTTCTGAGTCACTTTTCAACAAAAACTTTTAGAGGTGAAGGGAGCTGCGAAGTTGTAAAAAACAACATTACTGCCACATCACTAGACAAATAAGGTCGACAGATCTTTGAAAGAGAAACAGAGCTGTCATGTGGACAGCTTACAGACTAGAATGTTTATATAATAGCAGATAACAGATCATCCTATGCCAAGACGCGCTTTTTCCACAAAAATATAGTGTTGGTTAGAGAAAAATTAAATAAAGGAAAATCTTATGGTATTTTAATAAGTGACGGTTTTACTCAAATTTTCTCTCAGAAGACACTGACTATATAAGCTTCAAAAATTTTGTGAACAACTAAAAACTTTGACCTAATGGTCAAATTTGCGACTAGAGTAACAAACCATAGTAATAGTTATCTGGACCAAGTTGTAAGTAATAACAATTGCACAGTATCCTCAGCAAATTTAGGATTCTCAGACCACAATGCATTAATTATGCAGGTTAATGTACCGATGATCATACCTCAACCCCCCAAAAAATTGGTGTTCAGATAGGAAAGTTCAATAAAATCAGCTGGCAAATTGTATATGAGGCTCAAAGTGTATGCAGCAAATATACACATTCCTAGAAATCTTCTGCTATTATGTGAACTTCCCCCTACAAACATAAAGTATTTGCAGGGACAGAAAACTCTCCAACTGGATCACCCTAGGAACCATCAGATCATCTCAGAGGGAAAGAGATCTTGTCTCCTTTAGCCAAACTAAACTTCACAGTATTAGAGAATATAAGAAATACTTACTTCATATAAGCAGGTATTTAGGAATATAGTTAGTGAAGCCAAAAAGCTACAAAATGACAACCTCCTCAAACAACTGTAAAATAAAAGCAAATGCATATGACAAATCATTAATACGAACACTGGTAGAAGAAAATGATAACCAAGTGACATTAATGTAAAAGTAAATTGAAAACTATTCTTCAGTAAAAAAGAAATAGCAGGTGAATTTAATCACCACTTCACAAAAACAGTTAATAACCTGACCTGACCACCTCAAGAACAATCGTCTCCTAAAATTAGAAGCAAATTTATGCCCTAACACACTATTTTTAATGCTATCATCAGAAACTGAGGTAGAAAAAATAATTGACAGCAAAATAAAGAAAAAAGTCGTCTACTGGACAAGACCAAATCTTTCCTTTGTAACTGCAGTAACCTTATCAGTAAACCATTGGCTCACATAATCAACCTCTCGTTCTCGAATGGTAGTCATACAGGAAGCAAAGAATTAAAAATGAATGTAAAATCTCTTTTATTAAAACACTATTTCCACCATCCAGAAATTTTTGGAATCTGCCCTGTTATAATAAAAGTATATCAAAACAGTCATCACTTAAGCCATTTTCATGCACACCTTATGTTATCTGTAGAAATAACAGTAAATGAATTAGAAAATGCTACTGTTTCAATAGGTAAATCATCCAGCCCACTCACACAGCACACAAGGAAAAAGATAAACTGAATGATATTATAGTTATTAGTATCTGTGTTATATACGTAAAAATAACATTATCAATATCATAATGTCCATGTCTTCTGTTTGTAAAGAGCCTTTAATAAAATTTTGTGAAAATGCTGTATGATATTCACACTGTCTATGTTGTAATACAGTAGAGTCGCATTAATCAGAACTAATTGGGACTAGACCCTGTTCGGATTACCGATTTGTTCAGATTTGCTGGAATTATGGTGACGAGATTCTGGAATGAAGTATACCAAGCAGGTGAGTACGTACACCATGGTAACAAATGGGAACAAGTGTGGAAACAATGGATCACTCTCACTCCCTGCCCTCGTTGTTGTGCATCGTTAAGACGTTTGTAGTGTCTGATGTCAGTGCACTGCCAGTTGGCTCGCAAAGTGCTTGGTTATGTTAGTTATCGATCGCTGGCACACGCAACAGTTGTATTTTAATCGTTCAGGTGTAGTGGTGTACGTATTTTCGTCATGAGTAAATGGAAACATACAACTTTAACTCTCAAAGAAAAACTGAATGCTTCGAAGCGGATAGACAATGGTGAGAATGTATCTAAACCGAAAATGCTTTGAAGCGGATAGACAATGGTGAGAATGTATCTAAACCGGCAACGGAACTGGTTACTGGTAAAGCAACAATTTGCAATTGGAAGAAGAACCGAGTGAAACTTGAACTGTCCTGTGCAACGACTTCGGGAAAAACACTTGAAATTCGGCAGACTTCGAAACAGTCCTAGTACGATAAACTGGATGAAGCTCTTTTCCTTTGGTTTAGTAGGAAAGAGAAAGGGGAACTCCTTTGAATGGAACACTGGTTCAGGAGAAGGCTGTTTACCTGAACAAGTTGTGATAAGTCTTTTAGTGTGAGTACAGTTTGGTTGGGCAGATTCAAAAAACGCCATGGAATCTATCAGCTAACAATTACTGGAGAGAAGCTTTCTTCTGACCGTGATGCATCGAAGGAATACTTGGGTAAGTTTGAAAAAATGTTAAGAGAGAGAAAGTATGCTCCCCAACAAATTTATAACGCTGACACGACTGACCTTAATGTTAGGGCATTGCCAACAAAAACCTAGCATCAAAAGCAGAAGACCATGCTCCTGGTTTTAAAACGTACAAAGATCATATGACTTTATTAGCGTGCAACAACGCTGCTGATCCACAAATCTGCTAGGCCCAGAGCTTTTAAGAACTGCAACATTAAGACCCTGCCCATATATTATCACAACCAGAAAAAAAGCATGGATGGATAGTAAGCTGTTCATAGAATGGTTTCAAGGACAGTTTGCTCCCTCTGTTCGAAGGTTTTCTAAGGAAAATCATTTGCCTCCCCATGCAATCCTTTTGACTGATAACGTGCCATCTCACCCCAGCACTGAGGAATTATGTGATGGAGAAATTGTGGCGAAGGTTTTGCCCCCAATTTTACACTACTTCTACAGCCGATGGACCAGGGCGTACTGCAAACATTAAAACTGATTTACACAAAACAATTTGTAAGAATGCTGATCCAAGATGATAGCATTCCTTTAGTGGACAAAATAAAAAGACCAATGTGAAGGATGTTGTTTACTGGGCCACTGAGGCATGGTAGAGTATTTCAGAAAGTCCTCTGAGAAAATCGTGGAGAAAACTGTGGATATCTCTTGAATATCAGGAAAATCTATTTGAAAATGAAGAGAAAAGCCTACTACAAATGATACATATAATCCCTGGATGTGAAGAAGCTAGTGAAGGAGACATAGATGAGTGGATGGTAGCGGATGGGGCATGTGTGGAGAACCTTACTGACGCTGATTTAGTTGCTGCTGTGTCTCCAGACCAGGAAGAAGTGGACTGCTGTGACGGAAGTGACAATGAGCCTGAAAGCGACAAAGGGGAGCTAGTGTCACAGAGTGACGCAGCAGAAGCCCTTGACCTCGGGCTACGTTATTTGGAGCAACAGCCCACTGCTACACCTGCTGATTTGATGTTTTATGAGACGATGGCGCAACTATGCGTTATACACCAGACTATCTTCATTACGCCAAAAACAATGACTGAGTTTTTTTCATCTAAAAAGTAGGGATAAAATGGACGCTGTATTTTAGTAAATTCGACAGTTGTTCTTTCATTGTTATGCATTGTTTAAACCAAATGTTTTCTTGCCAATTGTTCTAATACATGTTTACTGTACTGTTTAAATTAAAATAGTGTGTATGTACAGCAGTTTACCGTACAGTTTTCCATACTTAGACTAACATTTTTCATGTTCGGATTAATTGAACATTCGGATTACCAGGTTTGGGATAAGCTGGACTGTGCTGTATATATTTTTGTACTGAACTATCCCATATCAGTTCTACAAGCTACTGTACTGGTATCATCTGTAGGACAAATAACAATAAATAAATATTTCAGTACTGTTGCAAAAATGTGAATATATCTAATTAACAAATTGTCAAATATTTTGCTCTTAATACAATGAATTTCTTATCATCTTATAAATTTTGATTACATATGATGATCAGATGTGGCTTTGTATCTGAGTAAGTGTTGGACTACAAATCCAAAGACTCAGATATCAAGATTTGTCGAGGCATAAGGTTTCATATTCGGAAATTTTCTTGTATATATGGGTAAAATGCCAATATACTGTTTTATATGCATATCACACTGAACTTAAAAAGTTTCGCATTTGCTACCTTTGTGGGCCAGTTCTTAAGTTGGACGTTCATGAACACATCCCACTTAATTAGAGACTATGATGTTCAGATCAAGCGTAGTATTGTTGACTGATTTATGTTCTTTCTTAAAACGGTCACGTGTGGTTTAATGCCAATGGTAAAGTAGAACACTCCTAACGGCGCTGCAGATGCCATGTTAGCTGGAGTTCGATGCATCGGTCACTGTCTCATGTCTGGCAAGGAAGTATAGGTGATTTCTCGTAAGAGCTCATATAAAAATGATAGTTTGTGACTATTTTTTAAAAGAAAAAATAAATGTTTAACCCTTGAGCACACGCACTGCTTTACAGAGTACCACATGTTTAGTTTTTTGCTAGTGGCAACACAGCTGTTTGTGAGAGATCACTGGCACGCTAACCATTCCTCTCTTCTAGTCTCGGCTATCGATCATTGTAGTTCGCTTTTCTGTGTCACTTTCTGTATGCCTGTTTTTCCGAGAATCTGTTGGCTGAACCTTGTTGGTGTTTACAGTACCCCACTCACAGGTATGCTCCCATAAATAAATGCGTATTTGTTATGTACACACAAATGTGGGTAGTTATTGGCTCCAGATCCGTAGTTTGAAAGAACTGATTACTTAGTTGCTTGATCAGGGAAATGACGCCAGGGCTGCGCGGAGTGGCCGCGCGGTTAGAGGCACCATGTCACTGATTGCGCGGCCCTTCCCACAGGAGGTTCGAGTCCTCCCTGCAGGTGTGTTGTTCTTAGCATGCGTTAGTTTAAGTAGTGTGTAAGTTTATGGACCGATGACCTCAGCAGTTTGGTCCCTTAGGGATTCACACATATTTGAACAATTGAACAGCCAACGCTATATTTTTGTGGAAAAGCTTGTCTTGGCATAGGATGATCTGTTAACTGTTTTGTAGTTCTAGGCGCTACAGTCTGGAACCGCAAGACCTCTACGGTCGCAGGTTCAAATGCTGCCTCGGGCGTGGATGTGTGTGATGTCCTTAGGTTAGTTAGGCTTAAGTAGTTCTAAGTTCTAGGGGACTGATGACCTCAGAAGTTAAGTCCCATAGTGCTCAGAGCCTTTTTGAAATGACGTCGAAAGAAATATCCATAAGTTGGCAGTGGTTGTTGGAGGTATCGGTTGAATCAGATCATGAATTGCGTGGCATTGGCGGTGGTGAATACGACGAGGAGGTGGAAGTAATTGAAGGCAGTGAGCATGGCAGTGGTTCTGAACAAGATGTCCTGTCTATTATTGAAAGTGACAGTAGAGATTTGAGTGAACATGGAAATAGGAGTTACAAAGTGGAGAAAAAAGTGAATACTTCAACCAGACTAAAGCTATAAATAAGATTACACCGTAGTGAAAGTGTTTCCTGGTCCTATAAGCAGTGCAGATGAACTCAGTAACAAAATTTCTGCTTTTCATAAAGTAATTAACAAGAGTATGACACATAATATTGTCACCCATAAGAAGTTGGATATACTGAAGAAAAATGAATTATCACAGGACTCTCGTAATAGAGCTGCAAAGGAGACATCACGAACTGAAAATATTGCTTTACTGGGATCTTAATATCTGACTGGAATAAAGGAAGCGCATCACACTAACGCACTCAAACTGTGGTACTCAGATGGAACAGAAGTGGAAGTTCTAAGAGCATGTGTAAGTTACAAGAGATTTTGGTTTTTACTCCGATCTATGTGATTTGGTGAGAAGGACACAAGAGCTGAAGAAGCTGCCATTTCTTGCAGCCTTTTGTTTTCAATTCAAGAAATTCATACAACCTATTCATCTATGTGGTTATTGATAAGAAACTAGAGGCTTTCCGAGGGATCTGCAGTTTCATACAATACATTCCCAAAAAGCCTGCAAAATATGGAAGCTTCTAAATATTTTTTACATGCAACTTGGTAGTATACTATGGAAAACAAGACGATGGCCCATATCAGACTTCGGACATGCCACGCGACGTAGCGATGCGTCTGATTCCTGACAGGAACATCACATTTGATAACTGGTACACCAGTTACCCTTTGGTAACAACTGTCCTCAAGAGCCAGCTCACGTTATCGGCACACTAGGAAAGGACAAAAGAGGAATACCTGTTGAAATTCAGGTATGCAAAAATCGAGAAGTTGGGTCATCAAGTTTTGGATTTCACTCTAACATCATACGAGTACGTACTAAAGCAAAATGAATCCGTAATATTCCTATCGACAGTGCGTGGACTACAAATATTTGACGATAAAACAAACAAAAAATGGTTCAAATGGCTCTGAGCACTATGAGACTTAACATATGAGGTCATCAATCCCGTATACTTAGAAGTACTTAAACCTAACTAACCTAAGGACATCACACACATCCATGCCCGAGGCAGCATTCGAACCTGCGACCGTAGCAGCAGCGCGGTACCGGACTTACGCCTCTAGAACCGCTCGGCCACCGCGGCCGGAGACGATAAAACAAGCAAGCCTGAAATAATAATAGACTACAACATGACAAGATGGGGTGTTGACAGTGTGGATCAGTTATGTGTGTTCATGAGCCTTACTATGTAGCAGACATGTACCGCACTACACGGAAAAAAATAAAGTAAGTAAACCTCAGGTGAAACACTTTGTATTAAGATTTGCTGAAACATTTTAAGTTTATCCCAGAAAAGGTTCAAATAATCAAAAATGTCCACAAAAAATATACAGTTAAAATGCTCTGTAAGTATTCTCAAAATAAACACTATTTTTCCAAAGTCTGAGATCGTGTTATGTAAATTATGTTGTGGGGTATAATATACCTCCACATATGCTCGACTAATGGAAATTTGGCGTGCCTGCTCGAAGGTTAAGTGTTACAAAATGCGATGTGACTGTTGGTGGTCGCAATTAGGCAGAATAATGATATTAGGAAGATTTAGCCTAGGGGTAATGTGAAACTGAGGGACCGAAAGTAGGATACTTACACATTATTAGAAGTGCCCAGGCAACTTACACACTCTCTGAAACTTGTCTACCTCAGCTTCTGCGCCTGAGTTTGTCCTATCTCTTGACCCAGACTTTTCTCACTGCCTGTCTGTATCCTCACGAAGTTCTTATCTGTGAATGCCTTCCTTTAACTCGATGTAATGCGTCTAACAATTGCAACAAAAGAGAAAAGACATTTACGAATGTGTCTGACGCTTATGTCTGCATTGAACATGTTCTCTAATATACAGACACTACAACTGCGCTCCTCCTTCACCGTTTTCAACGCTTAGAACAGGAAAAGTATTCTTAATTATGAAAAGAGTGAAAGAAGAAAAGTTCGAAAAAAATTAAATTTCTATCTATTGAAAACACTGAAGGGCGCTGCAGAAATGCTGAAATCCGTGAAAGGACGTAGGTGGGACATTGCTTATAGAAACTGCCATAATGACAATAAATGCTAAATATGTTTTCTGTAACCCAACCATAACCAGTTCAAGGCTGTACAACATGACCTCTACCACCTACCTAAATGATGCCCTGATGGCAAGTGTGATTCATCATCTCATGTGGTTTTTTACATACGCTGACACTAGTGTGTACCTAAGTGTAGGGCAACTGACCATTCTATGCGACTTTTTATCATGTTTCTAGCATTCAGTGGAGGTGTCCCTGTGCTCGTGCTAAACTCTGTGCTGTGAGACATAAGTGTTAAGCCAAGGTACGCATTTGGGGGGGGGTGGCTTTTGTATCCAATAGTAGTCTAAGGAATTGATTCTGTACGAGGTGACTCCTCACCAGCAGCTGTCCAGCAATGAATTGGCGTGCGATTTACTGCACTGTAGCTCGTTCACACATCGATGGAGCTGGCGACTCCTTTCATTGACACCTTGTTGCCCAGAACATCTGACTCTTGGCAGTGTTTTACCCCAAATCGAGGTGTTCACAGTGAACCCTTGCCAAGTCATGGTGGCCTGTTAAAAGCTTAATGCGCGTTTGACCTCGAAGATAGGAGGCCTCATGATCGGGCTCCCACCATGTGGTCGAGCTAAGACTTGCTGTTAAAGAGCATCTCGCTCATCCTGCCTTCGGATGTGACGCCAGTGGCTAGTGCAAGGTCCGATGACATCCCTGTCACATGACACTTCATACTATTCGAATCGCTATGGTGAGAGGAGTGCTTTCTTCTCACCCTTGGACACATCTCAAATACAACTGCATGTAAATATTCACCTTTCTTTTACTTAAAAGGTGTTTTCCATGTTTTATATCTGCAGACAGGATTGGAGTTTTCACAGAAATCAATATGCCCGCTATTTCACGTTGTTTTGATATAATTACTAAACACGTTAACAACTGCAGACAGATCATAAGGACATGACAACAGGAAGCTATGTTTTGTTAATACCAGTGGCGTAGCGTGGTTGGAAAGGTTGGGGAGACTGCAGTTATTATAGGGAGACAAAATAGTACAATAAACAATAATTTAAACAAATGAAACAAAACGCGTCAAATAAAACAACAACAACTACTACTATTACTACTACCACTACCACCGCCACAAATAAAAATAATAATAACTTGTTCAAGAAACGATGACAAATTTGTAGAACTCCAGGAGCAAGAGAAGAAGCACTTATATTTTCTTGTACACAAGTGCAATGCGCCTGTCTTTTCTTTCCACGAATAAGTCTATAACTCGGTCTACAAAGATCTGATCACTGGATAGCTCTCCAAGTAGTGTCTTTTCTATTGCTAACGTGCTCAAACACGAAAGCCGGATGTTGGACATTGAATTCCTTAAATAATTCTTCACTGGTTTAAGAGTACTCATGCTTCGTTCACTGTTTGCTGTAGTTGCGGGTAGGGTCAAAACCAAACGCAGGAACTTCGTTGTTTCTTTATAAACGGAGTCTAAATCATTGTTGACAATGTACTTTAAGAGGCTTCTTGGAGATAAGTGTTTTTTCTCATCAGTGTATATGTTACACAGTTCATTTTCAAGTTGTTCTTGATTGAAAAAAGGGTACTGTTCTATTTGAAGCAGTTACAACTTTGGGAATTCTTTTTGGTAGTTCGGGAAACACTTTTCGTTCAAAAGTTCAACAAACTGAATTTGGCGAAAGTCTTGAAACCTTCTTTCTATCTGAACAATTTGCAAATCCAGTATCTCGTAAGTTAATTGCCCTGAGAGATGTCTTTTGACTGTCACAGAATGATAAGTTGCCATTCAAACACAAGCTGCATTTAATGCATTCATCAACGAATGTTTCCGTTCTTAACTGTCGTAAGTTTCTGAAAACAGTTCTTATTTCGTCATGGCAAGCAGCTATACTGACAGATTTTGACTGAAGAACATTAAAGAGATGATCAACATAAACAAAGCACCCTCTGTAGAAGCAAAGCAAGAAGACAAACGTAGGATCATCCATCCGTCGTTTCACTCCCACAGCACAGCTCAAAGATAATGGGTCCCACTGAGAGTCTGTATCATCAAATATATAATTAAAAGCACTATATATGCCTGAGAAATGATTAGATGCTGAAAATGCCCTGTAACGGAAGTTCCAGCGAGCGTTGCTTGCATGTGGCAGTTTAAATACTGTCTCAGTTAGCAATACAGTTCGTTTTGATGATTTTCTGAAAAACGAATGGAATGCAGTAAGATCACTTACAAACATGCATATTTGCCGCATGATTTTAGAGGCATGTTACAATACCAAATTCAGTTGGTGTGCGTAACAATGAATAAACAGCGCATAGGGACAGAACTACTTCACCAATTGTTGTAGTCCTCTTTCTCTGATCGCCATTACTGAAGCGCAATCGTATGTTTGACTAACCACTTTTCCTTCCACATTCCATTCTTTCAGTACCGCATGAATAATGTTTGACATGCCTTCAGCAGTTTTATCTCCAGAAACATCGTAAAATCCCACGAATCTTTCCTCAATTTTGTCTGCAGTACAGTACCTGAATATTATACTCATTTGTCGCTTGCATGATACGTCTAATGTTTCATCAGCCTGAATCGAAATGAAATTGCAGTTCTGAATTTCAGATCTTATTTTCTCATTAACTGCCAGAGATATCATTTCTATTACATCATTCTGTATATCTGGAGAGGTTCCTTTAAAGGTTGAAGATGATGACAGATGGTCTCTGATTAACTGCTCTCCTTGAGCTAGTAAATCCAACAATTCCAGATAGTTACCTTTGTTGCTGGAGGACTCGTCTTCTCGATGCCCACAAAAGGCTAGTTCTTGTTTGCAAAGAAATACAATTGCCTGGATAAGACGAGCCAATACTCACCTGCTGGATGCAACTTGTTTGTTGTATTTTATTGTTGTCAGACGAGCGGCTTCAGATAGGGTGCGCTCAATTCTACTTTTGCCCAATAACTGAAATGATTCTTTGTTCTGCAAGTGACGTTTTGATGTCTGATGTTTTTGCGCTTCCCTGTCAAAGTTCTTTATTGTACAAATGCCCTCACTGCATCATTCCTTTTCACCACCAAACAGAAGACAAATGTAACAATATAATCTGTTATTAACTGCATTTGCAGTCAGCCAAGCATACTTTTCGTACCAGGCTGTCTCAAAAGTGCGTTATTGTTTGGCTTCACTTAAAACTACACTGAGTATAGAGTAGGTCGTTTGTCCTTCAATTCGCACTTTTTTCGTACGTTAATGTAGAAAAGGGCGTTTTTAATAAAAATTCTATAAGGTGTTCAGTTGCTGGCTCACTCATGTTGGCGACACAACGAAAATATGCACTAAAATCACGCAAGAATGACTATGAACACAAACCACGACTGTTCACTTCCGTGTTAAAAGCCAGCATTAAGCGGCGGAGACTAGTCTCGATACCTGCTAGCAAGTGCAGCGCACCGGCCTTCATGGAAGACGGGAAGTGGAGGGGAGCCGAGAACGCTCAGGCGCACACAGCTAGGTAAGGGAAGGGAGGCAGAGACAGAGCAGTCGAGTCTAAAGCAGGCAGATACACCAATACTCAGGGTGCGGCGGCGCGGACTACAAAACTGATGTCTTAGCACATTTAGTGCTCTTAGTAGAAAGTTGTTTATGTTTTTGTTATGAATTACTATTGCATCTTTTTCAAGCACGAATACAGGGGAGACTAAGTCGCAAAGTCTCCCGCGACGCTATGCCACTGGTTAATAGTACTTAACGGTTGTAAACAGTTTCAAGACTATGTAGTGCTAAATAACACCAACTGTGCTCGAAACAGAGGAAAAACGTTATCAGAGAATTTCGTAATGAATGAGTTTTAATTTTAAGGGATTCGTTAGAGAAGGTAAAGACGGATGAAGGTTTATTTCTGTATGCACCAACAATATAACATAAGAATCAGCTTAATTTTTCAAGGAACTCCTCAACAGAATAGGAGTGGCCCATGAGGAAACTCTGCAGTTTTTAGTTGATAGCTCGTGGATTACTGATAAGATTTTAGAATTCTTGTGGTAGCTTATTGAAAATGGATGCAACAGTATACTGCACACCTTCCTGCACAAGAGTTAAGGAAGTGCGATCCAAACGCAGGTTGGATTTCTGCCGAGTATAAATTGAGTGAAAGCTGCTTATTCTTGGTAATAAGCTGATATTGTTAACAAGAAACGATAGTAAACAACATATATATTGAGAGGTCAATGTCAAAATGGCCAGACTAGTGAACAGGGGTCGACAAGAGGTTCCCGAACTTACAACACTTATTGCCTGAACCGTCCATATCTGGGCCAAAAATATCCTTTTAGAATGGGAAGAGTTAACCCAAAATATAGTACCATACATCATAAGCGAATGAAAATAAAGAAAGTAGACTACATTTCGTGTCGACCTGTCAGTTACTTTAGATACCAATTGAATAGTGAAAACGGCAGCCATAAGTCTTTGAACAAAATCCTGAACGTGGGCTTTCCACAACAGTTTGCTATCTATCTGAACACCTAGAAATTTGAATGTTCAGTTTCACTAATCATGTGCCCACTTTGTGAAATTAAAACAATGGGTTTTGTTGAATTGTGTGTTCGAAACTGTAAAAACAGAGTCTTACTGTGATTTAGCGTTAGTTTATTTCCTACAAGCCATGAACTTATGTCATGAACTGCACTATTTGAAACAGAACCAACGTTACACACAACATCCTTTACTAACAAGCTAGTATTATGAGCAAATAGAAATATTTTAGAGTTACCTGTAACAAAAGAGGGCATATCAATTATATAAATAAGGAACATGAGAGGCCCCAACACTGATCACTGTGGCACACCCCATTTGACCATACCCAATTCAAACACCACATCACAGCCATTCTCTACACTGTGAGTAACGACCTTTTGCTGGATGTTGTTAAAGTAAGGGGTGAACCAATTGAGAGCTACTCCCTGAATTCCGTAATGGTCCAACTTCTGGAGCAATATTTTGTGATCAATACAACCAAACACCTTAGTTAAATAAAAAAAATATGAGTAGCGTTCGAAACCCTTTGTTTAACCCATCCAGGGAAAAGAGAATATAGCATTTTCAGTTGTTAAACGACTTATAAAGCCGAATGGTACATTTGATAGCAATTTATGTGATATAAAATGATCAATTATCCTTACAGACACAGCCTTTTCAGTAACTTCAGCAAACACTGATAACATAGAAAAAGGTCTAGAATTGTCTACATTATCCTTTTCTCCCTTTTTATAAAGCGACTTTACTACTGAGTGTTTTAATCGTTCAGGAATCTGACCCTTGCTAAAGGAAAAATTACAAATATGGCTAAGTACAGGGCTAAAATGTGCAGCACAGCACTTTAATATTCTGCGAGGCACACCATCATATCCATGAGAGTCCTTAGTTTTCAGTGATTTAATTATTGACTCAATCTCCACCTTGTCTGTACCAGGGAGGAGTATTTCAGACATCAATCTAGGAAAGGCATTTGCCAAGAGAGTTACATGACTCAATGTAGAAAATACATTTTTATTTGATTTACCAGCAATGCCCAGAAAATGATTGTTAAATATTGTAAATATATCCGATTTATTAGTAACAGAAATATTTTTACTACTGTGGGGCGGCGAATAATTTGTAAAAAATCTAATTGCTGTATAAATGCTTGCATGTTGAATCAGTTTCTGGCTTTTAGAATGTTGTTAATGCGGTCTTTCGCCGTTCTCAACACTGGCTCTCTATTTACTTTTTAGCACCCAGAAAGTGATTTAACAAAACGTGAAGCCTGTAATTAGAGTTCCTAGTGCCCACTTCATCTGAGAATACCATTATAGCTACAGCTTATAGCTCTGAGGAACTAGGAGATTGTCCGGGATTTCTAAAAACAGTTTTCCAAAATAGTTGAGTATATTCTGAAATTCACTGATAAAAAACACAAGTATCCCTACAACCTAACTAACAGAGCAGTTCAGAGTCTAATGCGCTGATGCAACTATAAATGTCCGAATTAAATGTTAAAAAGAATGCTCGCCATAATTTGATGAAAATATTTCATCAAACGCCACGCTAAATATTTGGTAGAATGTCTGTCCCGCGACGGCACGTGAAAATACGACAATACCCAAACTGAAGCTAGATAATGAAAATCATCCCAGAATTAACCCTTCACTTGAAATGATTTCATGGTTCGGCGTATCTCTAGTAACTTAATACGGCACCCGAGGCTGTTTGCAGCAGTGATACCGATGCGATGCGACTCCCGACACAGATGGCGTGTTATTCAGCGTCTGGAGAGAACTGGGCCTTCCTTCCTCGCGCAGCGTTCTTATATATAAAGCCGCGGTGCAGACGGCTAAGGGAACGCCTGATCAAATCGGCTCTCCCGACTAGCCGCTGGGCTAGTAACGCACCACTTCAAGTTACATAATAATTTATAGTTTCTTTTGCTGATGGCCGATGAAGCTCTTAATTTAAACATGCATTCAGCACGCAGGTAAGTATTGATAATAAAATTTTGACGTGGCTAAGTTAAATATTTTGGGCGAGAGAATTAATTAAATTACACTGCACACAGTAGATGAACTCTGAACTGCCCCTTTTGAGATCCGCTATCGCTATAATTTTATAGGTATTCAAAAGAAACTTTTCACATCTTCATAGTCATAGCGGACCTCCAACCTATTTAAATCTAAACATACTAGCCTTATTTATTAGCCTACTTAATCTATCTTGCTTCCTTCAGTTTTGAGACGAAAACCAGAAAATCATGAATTTCCACTAAAATCTTAATTTGTGAAATCCAAAGTACTGTTTTATTAAATCATTATGAAAGATGAATCTAAATATAAATTTTGAAGTCTCTAGCTCTTTTCTGTTGCGCCAATGATTTTTTCAGAAAAACGTCCAAATTTCGAAAATGGCTGAAGTTATCGAACTGATATTTAACACACATTAATTTAGTATTATTCCTGACATGCTAGAAAAGTTTTAGGTCATTTGCTTGATTTTTAAGGTATTGCGCAACATTTATGACGTCAGAGCTAGTTACAGCAGACTGGCTGGCACACAATGGAAACTGATGTGAATTTACTACAGCGTGAGTAGGCTGCTTCCCTACCCTCTACTTAAATTTTTTTTTACGAATGTTAATGAATGAAAAAAAAAATTTAATTACAAAAAGGGAAGCAAGAGTACAGTTTAACTCCCTATGAAAGATCAAAATTGAAATATAAACCTGTAGAAACATTAAAGAAATCTGATTACCTGCATTAATTATTTAAATTGTAGGCATGTTCACTGCCTTTTAAACAATGTCATTACTCAAAATTTTAAGCAAAGTCAATGAAATATTTTGGCATACATATTGCCTTAGACAAACAAACACATACAAATTGAAAAATTATGAAAATCTTAGATCCATTAAATACATTTTTACATATACAAATTCAAAAAAAATAACATGATACATAAACAGATGATTATCTCTTAGCAGTCTTTTCTAAACCTGAAAGAAAATTTCACAAATAATTTTTACACACGTGGTTGTAGCCGCTTTGGTTGGCGTCCTACACTTCCATTCACAAGGGTAGAGGAGGGGAAGTTGCTATGGTGTGCGTCCTTCGCGTTCTCTCTAAATTACATGGGGGAAAGGGGAGGGGTCACTGTGAGTTGTGTCCAAATCACTCCACGCTTTCACGCAGCTACCAGGCTGCCATTATCTGGTTTGTCCTGTAGAACAAACAAAAAGAGTGCCTCAGACTCTGTTCACTTAATATCTATGGGTGGATCACAATGAAATGGGGATATATACATTTTATCCTTCACTATGTTGCTGGAACAAAGTTAACAGAACTTTTTCAATTTTACTCTCACGGTTACTTAACTGTCATAAAATCGGTAAACAAATGGCTCAAAACGCCGTTAGTCACTTACTAGAGAAAATTTATGCTCAAGGCATACAATCATAAATCATATTTAATCTGAATTTATTATTTCTGGGCCGGAACACTGAACCAATGCTCGGTACATTCCTGATACATTTGTATTTTAAGCACTTAACTGACTCATCTTTGATTACCTTATTCTTAGATATAGTATGAGTATGATTAGTGGTTGTTTTCTCAGCTTCTTTATACATGTGAGTAACTTTTGGTAATAGCACAGTTGTGAGTGTTCAAAACACACTACATTTAGTTGACTACTAAATCCACTTATTGGTCCTCTGCTGTTGTCAGTTCCACATCTGCAATTAGGTACTCACTTACTTTGAAGTGTATTTATGCTGAGCTAAAATAATGTTTCACGTCTGTCAGTATGTTATTTATTTATTTTGCTAGTGTATGTACTTATTTAACACTCACTCTATTAATATTTAAAGCATAGGATAGCACATTTAATTCATATTCATAGTGTACTGCAGCTGATTAGTTTGCTCACGTGGCAATCCATTTCCACTCGATCGGACGCTGAAACCTCAGGTAGTCTCTCTCAGACCTACCACTAAAGTGCATCAAGTAATTATGGACGAGCGTAATGCTAAATTCCTTAAACCTATAGGACACCATGAGCTGCTCTGTCTCATCTAACATAAGGGTACCTATGGTCGCATTCACGCCTCCAACTCATAACCTCAATACGTGTAGGTGTATCCTGTCACACACTACACTAAAATAATGGCCAGCTCCAACCTTATAAATACTTCAGGGACGTGTCCTTCACGTCTCAACCACAAACACTGCTCAATTCTATTACACTGTCTTTCCTTGCTACACCAGGTGAGTTTAATCTTACAACTTATCTGCATATTTTTCCTAACACTAAGCAATCTCTTTTACTATATCTTAGTTAGCTCTAATGCATACACTAGGTTTCACTACCACTTCAGATCCTGCTTGTACATGAATTTATACACCTTTTTTAAAATATTGTTGTGGGACCATTTCCAATAAAACAACACCTTGTACTTACTATATTACCAGGGTTCTATACATACTTGTTACTCCAATACATTTTATCTTAATTACGTCATACTTCTCTATTGTTTGTCACTATTAGGTTTGTCATATTAGGTATTTTGTTTCACTAATCGGTGGATAGAATGGTTCCAGAACTCATGGCTTGATAGCCATGACGAAAATTTAATGTATTGGGAAGAAGAGGTCGAAATTCTTGAGGACAGGACAGATGAAGAATGAGTGAGACCTGAAATGGGAAAGAAGATCTCACACAGCTGGGACTGCACAGCTGCCACACTGTGTAGAGGTTACAGAACAACCTCCTCCCTACAGTATTCATTAGCTTAATGCTGGCTTGATAGTCATAACGGAAAATTTTAGTATTTGGAAAGAAAAGGTCGAAATTTTTGAGGACAGGAAAGAGGAAGAATGAGTGAGTTCTGAAATGGGAAAGAAGATCTCACACAGCTGGGACTGCACAGCTGCCACACTGTGTAGAGGTTACAGAACAACCTCCTCCCTACAGCATTCATTGGTTTAATGCTGTATTGATAACCATACCGGAAAATTTAATGTATGAAAGAAGAGGTCGAAATTTTTGAGGACAGGAAAGAGGAAGAATGAGTGAGATCTGAAATGGAAAAGAAGATCTCACACAGCTGGGACTGCACAGCTGCCACACTGTGTAGAGGTTACAGAACAACCTCCTCCCTACAGCATTCATTCACTACCTATGAATTTCTTTAGGTCGATCACGCTCCTGAGACCTAATAGCTTCTTACTTTTAGGGTACTCTAGCCTATATGCATTGGCATGTGGTTTTCCTATGATCCTGAAAGGTCCTTGGTATACGAACATGAATTTCTTTGTTTCTGCATTTACTTTCTTTGATTTTTCTTTGGTTTTGACAAGGACTAATTGACCTATTTCAAAGGTAGTAGGTACAGCTTTTGCGTCATGACGCTTCTTCCTTTCCAACGCTCTTTTTCTCATATTTGCCCTAGCCTTTAGTTTCTTCTCGTCTGTGTTCAGCTTACTGTTACTAAGATTAACACCTTCGTCCCAATACCTCCTATTTTTCAGAACTCGTATAGGCAGCTCCCAAGTTTCATGATCAGTTACTACATGTTTATCACTAAAAGGTACTATAATTACTCCAGTTATTGGCAAGACCATTTTTAACTGGCTTCTTTCAAAGTCAACAACACTCTGATATTTTGACAAGAAATCTATGCCAATTAAAACCTCAATACTGAGATTGTTTACAATTAAACATGGATGATCAATTAAACTACCATTAATGTTAAAGGGTAGTAAAGCTTCTTGCTTTACCGTTTTTGAAACCTTGCCAGTAGCACCAATTATTCTTAGTCCTGATACCCTCATTACTGTAAGCTTGTCTTTACCAGGTAATGCATAAAAAAAGGACTGAGATATCGCACTCACTTCACTTCCACTGTCTAAGAGACAACGTACATTGATACCCAACATATTCACTATTATTATAGGGTGGCTTATTCTAGGTTGTACAGGTGGTTCCTCAAATTCATCTAATAGTTCCTTTTGGATTTGTCTCCAACTAAAGTGATCGACATCTGTCTTCATTATATTTAGGTCACAGTGTGTAGGGGTTTCCTGAATTACATTTTCAGCTGCCTTTTCCAGTCGATCTATTAATTTCAAATCGAAACACCGCGCGACTTCATTACATTTAGTTTGCTGAACATGACCCAAATTACTGTAGTCTGAGCGATTCTGCGCCTCCAGACCGGGCATAGTATTAGTTACAGCTAAACCACTTTCACCATTATCGTCGGTTTCCTTCTCAAGTGACAACTGGTCACAGCTACTGGGTTCATCGACCTCCAACAGGCTACCCTCTACATTCTCACTTACCTCCTGTCCTAAATCTATTAGTACATTATCAACATCCTGCACAGGCACTTTAGATAAGAGCACATCATCCTCATCGTAAATATAAGCATGAATTTCTTCTGCTTCTTCACCTGTCAATTCAGTATTTTGTAGCTCGTCCCTATCGTTACACTGCTGCGCCTTCTCTTTCTCTTCCCACTTAGAAAGCGTCCCTAACACGGTATCTATCAAATACTGTGAGTGATCTAATATTTCTGTTGTATCCTTAGATGCTACCGACACTTCATCCACCTGTTCAGTTTGAGTATTCTGATTTATCTTACCAATTCCCGTAACTACTGGCTTAGGAAAAGTAACCGCCTGGTGAGCGCCAGTGTCCTCATAGACGGGAACTAGTTTTCCTGCCTCGGCCTACTACTGTTTCCTTTATTTTCATTATAGTTGATTGGCACATCATTACTTTCCGTACTGTTGTTTACATGCATATTTTTGTTTGGAACAAAATTATTATCCCTTGGACGCCATTGTTGGTTCTGATAATTATTTCCCCAATTCCTACCTCTCTTAGGATGGCGAACACCTACTGTTCTGATGTTTACATTGCCATTTTGCTCGTTCCTAAAATTACTATTATTGTTATTGGCATTTCGGTTATTACGTGCTTGCTCCTCATTGGCAGCAACACGTTCTACACGTTCCAAATACTCAATGAAACGATCCAGATTGTCTCTAGGGGATGATATAATTCTAGTTTGGCAATACCATGGCAGTTTGGCTTCAAGACCTAGTATTATCATTTCAGGTTTCAGCTTTTCGTCCAAATGTGACAAACGTGAAATCCATGACCTAGCAAACTCTTTAATGGACTCCTTGCCTGCATTGAAGCGTTTTCCACTCCAAAATTCTCTCAACACTTCATTTTGCTTATTGCTAGACCAATACTCATTAATGAAAGCTGTTTTAAACTCCGCTAATGTTTTACACTTCAACATAACATCAGCCGACCAACGCATGGCGTCACCTGCTAAACGGCTTCTAACAAATGAGATTTTCTCTCGCTCAGACCAAGTTGGTGGAATCACATCTTCAAAATCGTTCCAGAAATCTAGCGGGTGGATATTTTTATCTGGATCGAACCGCAAGAACTGCCGACACCCGATAAAAGCGGCGTTTGAAGCTACAACTTGTTGTATACTACCATTACCAGAAGTTACTGAAGCTACTTTACTCTCAATGTTAGCAATGTTAGTACTGATATTTTCTACTTTCATTTCAACATTTTCTACTCTTTGTACAATATGAGTAGTATCAGTTTTGATTGCATCTACATCTGCTTGACATGTGTTTACTTTTATATTAACATCTTTAAATCTAACTGAGCAAAGTTCAGATTCCGCCTCGATCTTTTCTGTTAACTTGAGCTCCAGCTTCGCATCTTCCATTTGGAAGTCTCTGCGAACCTCAGCAACTTCGGATTTAACTGTTTTATACATTTCAGAAAACTGTTGAGCAACCTTTTTCTTAATATCCTCATGGTTGTAATCAATTTTATAATTCAAACTGTCTAGATCCTCTTTCAACTTATTGCAACCAGCCTTGAAGGTATCGTCCATTACCTCCAATCGTTTATTAAAATTTATTTGGCTGGCCACAATCCTGTTATTTACCTCAATTATATCAGATTTTAAATCAGCTGTCATTCTAGCATTATTGGCTGACATTTTTGCATTACTGGCAGCTATTGCTTGTAATATAACATTTAAATCAACAGCCCCAGCATCTTTGGGTTGCTCACTAGCTGGCTTTTTATCACACTCAGGTGACGAAAAACTAGCTCCAACACCAGAATCATCAAAACTAAATGAAACTTCTGATTGATTAGTCATATCTAACTTCTCGTTCTTAAACTCTACCACCTCTGTTGACTGATTCATTTTTAATTCAACAGAGAAACTATCATCCAATAAATTAACAATTTCTGCTTTCTGCTTTACTACAGGGGTCTCTATTATTGAATCATTGCCCCTTCCCACCTACTGTCAGGAGACGATACTTCATATTTCACTTTAACATTACTACTTTCATGCATATTTACACTTGAACCGTTGTCTGGATTTACAGTTCCCTCAACAGACATAGGTTCTGATTTAAGTTTAACCTCAGTTTCTTTTGGCGGTTCCATCGCCGACAGTCTTTTAGTGCAGGTTAGTAAAATTTTTAACAGCTTTTCACTTAGCTTAGTTCCTTCTGCACGACGTATGGCGTTGCCGGCGCGGCGTACCAGGATTCCTGATGCGACGTGGCACGTTGAACTGCAGACGGCTCTCCGACGACTGTTGTGTGTTTGCGTGGCCCGCAATTGCAGGCGCTGCGCCGGCTGCTCCAGCGGACGACTACGGTGCGGCGAGACTGGCTTCTCGCGATGCCGGCAGCACCGCTAGACTCAGTGCCAGCTCCGTCAATCCAGATGTGTTGTTAATCCAATTGCGTCGTCCACATGCACACGTAACACTTTCACTGTTCTATTACTCAGCTGCGTGTCGGATTCCACTCGCGAATCCGAATAGTTAAAAATCACTTTCACTTACTTGATTTCCCGGCCGATGCACCATGTGTGGGGCGGCGAATAATTTGTAAAAAATCTAATTGCTGTATAAATGCTTGCATGTTGAATCAGTTTCTGGCTTTTAGAATGTTGTTAATGCGGTCTTTCGCCGTTCTCAACACTGGCTCTCTATTTACTTTTTAGCACCCAGAAAGTGATTTAACAAAACGTGAAGCCTGTAATTAGAGTTCCTAGTGCCCACTTCATCTGAGAATACCATTATAGCTACAGCTTATAGCTCTGAGGAACTAGGAGATTGTCCGGGATTTCTAATCAAAAACGGTTTTCCAAAATAGTTGAGTATATTCTGAAATTCACTGATAAAAAACACAAGTATCCCTACAACCTAACTAACTGAGCAGTTCAGAGTCTAATGCGCTGATGCAACTATAAATGTCCGAATTAAATGTTAAAAAGAATGCTCGCCATAATTTGATGAAAATATTTCATCAAACGCCACGCTAAATATTTGGTAGAATGTCTGTCCCGCGACGGCACATGAAAATACGACAATACCCAAACTGAAGCTAGATAATGAAAATCATCCCAGAATTAACCCTTCACTTGAAATGATTTCATGGTTCGGCGTATCTCTAGTAACTTAATACGGCACCCGAGGCTGTTTGCAGCAGTGATACCGATGCGACGCGACTCCCGACACAGATGGCGTGTTATTCAGCGTCTGGAGAGAACTGGGCCTTCCTTCCTCGCGCAGCGTTCTTATATATAAAGCCGCGGTGCGGACGGCTAAGGGAACGCCTGATCAAATCGGCTCTCCCGACTAGCCGCTGGGCTAGTAACGCACCACTTCAAGTTACATAATAATTTATAGCTTCTTTTGCTGATGGCCGATGAAGCTCTTAATTTAAACGTGCATTCAGCACGCAGGTAAGTGTTGATAAGAAAATTTTGACGTGGCTAAGTTAAATATTTTGGGCGAGAGAATTAATTAAATTACACTGCACACAGTAGATGAACTCTGAACTGCCCCTTTTGAGATCCGCTATCGCTATAATTTTATAGGTATTCAAAAGAAACTTTTCACATCTTCATAGTCATAGCGGACCTCCAACCTATTTAAATCTAAACATCCTAGCCTTATTTATTAACCTACTTAATCTATCTTGCTTCCTTCAGTTTTGAGACGAAAACCAGAAAATCATGAATTTCCACTAAAATCTTAATTTGTGAAATCCAAAGTACTGTTTTTATTAAATCATTATGAAAGATGAATCTAAATATAAATTTTGAAGTCTCTAGCTCTTTTCTGTTGCGCCAATGATTTTTTCAGAAAAACGTCCAAATTTCGAAAATGGCTGAAGTTATCGAACTGATATTTAACGCACATTAATTTAGTATTATTCCTGACATGCTAGAAAAGTTTTAGGTCATTTGATTGATTTTTAAGGTATTGCGCAACATTTATAACGTCAGAGCTAGTTACAGCAGACTGGCTGGCACACAATGGAAACTGATGTGAATTTACTACAGCGTGAGTAGGCTGCTTCCCTACACTACGAACTGACTTTATATCATCGACCTTCTGCCGCTGACCAGCACTTCCTTCACAACTGACCACATGGTTTTAATTTTATCCTCTTCTATTTGAATCCTTAATAACATTTTTAAGCACCTTGCAATACTGTTTGTAATGGGCTACTGTAGCTTGATTGTGACTACTCCTAACATTATGATATAACTCTCGCTTTGTTTTACATGATATTCTTATTACACTAGTCAGCCACCCAGGCTGCCTTTTACTGCTAGTATCCCGTTTAGAGTGTTTTAATGGAAATCAGCACTCAAAGAGCATGAGAAATGTGTTAAGGAAAGTATTACATTTGTCGTCTATGTTTTCAGCACTATAAAAACCATGCCACTCTTGTCCCTTGACGATTTTTAAAAGCTCACTATTGCCAATGGATTAACTTTCCTTCATAATCTGTAATTATATGTGACATTTGTTTGAGTACTAAAGCCTTTTGGTGTTAATATTTGTGCATCATGGTCTGAAAGGGCTATGCACACTTTTACTAACAGAATATGTAATGAATAATGAATAAAAATATTGCCTATGACTGTGTTACTGTTCCCCTGCCCCCTAGTTGGAAAGAACACAGTCTGGATCAGATCTTATGATTTTAGGAGATCTACCAATATCCTTTTCTTGCACAATCATACACAAAATTAATATTGAAGTCACCACATATAATTAATTTCCGGTACTTCCTATAGAGTGAATCAAGAATACTCTCTAGCTTGAGCAGAAATACTCTGAAGTCAGAGTTAGAGGAGCTGTAAACAACAAAAATTAGAAGTTAAGTTTCACTAAATTCAATTGCTCCTGCACGACATTCAAATATCTATTCAGTACAGTGCCACGATACGTCTGTGGACTCATATGGAATACCGTTTTTTACATACATGGCCACCCCCCTCCCCCCCACCCGCAAGGAACTCGAAAAACGGAAGGGGTATGGAATTGTCTCGTCAGTTTCCTCGGTGACCATTGCTGTCTAACATGTTGTCAGATGGTGGACAGCTGTCGTCTGTCATATGGCCAGATGGCAGAAAAGAGGGTGTTGGTACAGCTCCATGGTCAACAACCATGGGGTCGGGACAGACCGATTGCGTCTGCTGATGGCCATCGTCCATTGGCGCAGCCTCTGAAGTCGGTGTAGGAGAGAAAGGTAAAACCTCCATCGCATCGATGAGAGCGTCTGGACCAGTCTATGTCGAAGACATTCACAATGGCCATGACCTTCCTGGCCACTTGTTCAAAGTGCACAGCTGGCCATCATATATGATGACAACCTTGGAGCTGGCCACAACGAAGCAAAGAGGCACGTGTTTCCTCAGTTTAATTTTTATCTGCTGGACACCATTGAGGATGTGGTAGGTTTTGAATAATTTCCATGCTTCAGCAATGTGACTGACGATGTTGCTCTAAGGTTTAAAGATGGACACCACAACGTCTGATGAAACCTCAAATGGGAATTCTGAAACCCTCAACGTTTAGAGACCAAAATCAGCGTGATCAGCCACAACAGTACCAACATACCTTCAGAGAATTGGAACTTGAGACCATTATCGTGGCGCCGCACAACCTCACCTCTTCATTCACCATTTTTATCTGCACAATAATACTGAGGATTGAAAAATGAATTCCGAGAACATTATGTGATGGGACACGCCTTTCGTTCCATATAAACCTTCCACTTCATATGCATTTGGTCGTTCATGATCCAAAAGAAATATGAAGAATGTGACATTAATGGGAGGATCCAGCAGCTCTGCCATACACAGTGCTATTGACAAGATCTAGATCCAGGGTGCTATTGTTGACTCCAGTGAGAACTTTCGAAATGGAGGGTCGCTGTCTTTCAAAGACAATGAGCAATAGCGCGAATTGTACTGCAAAGAATATCGTTTAGCGAATAACGTTGCTGGGTGGTGTCCTGCAGGTCGCCAGTTCAAACCAGTCATCTTTCAGCAGTGGTGAGGCGAGTACGCCTTGTTTGGGTCTTGCATGTTGTGCTGTTTGCGAGCTAGCGTGCGTTTCTATACTTCTATGTAGCAGCTTCTCTTAGGGTCCAATTTCATGGCATTTTTCTACGCCCCTCCCGTTACAGCTTTTGCAGTCATCTGGCAGGTCTTCTGCTTCCTTGGACAAGAAGCTCCCATCGTCGATCTGTACCGCAGAACCGCAGCAGGGTTTCATACGGAGGACACAGATGATGCCTTTGTGCTTTTGTCTTCCTGATGAAGGGCTATAATCCTCGATTTCATATGTGATGTCCGACAAGCGACAAAGGATATGAAATGGCACAAAGTAGCGCTTTTGTAACTTGTCTGATAGTACCACTTTCTGCACAGGCCTAAAAATTCATATCAACTCCCCATGAATATCTCACAGGGCAGTGCTTTGCGTTATAGCCCTTTCGTTCCTTTTCCTGTGTATGCAGAGTCCATATGTGAGCCAGATGCCTTGCTTCTTTGGTACCGACGATATGGCGTTACACATATTCTACATGCAAATCGTCTGGTTGAAACAGGAACAGTGTATCCTCTGAAGTTTAAGTTTCACTCTCTTGAGTGTAGAGCTGTTGTGTTTTGCTTTGCTTAGTTGTATGTGAATGTCACGACTGGAAGTATTGTATCCCGATGTGTTTGTTCAACATCAAGTGGATATTTGCTATGTCTTAGTGAAACGTTCTGTGCGTTCATTTGTCTATGGGTGGTAGACAGTTGTCATCCTGCGGGTCATGTTGTTACATAACGTTACTTCTGATATTAGACTAGACTGAGGACCATTTCTACACTCACACGTCATCACACAAGGTCCTCTGTGCGTAATAATGGTTTTATCTACAATGATCTTAGTAATTTCTGGAGCTTTGGCAGTTGACACCACCCTAGTGACAATGGTGATGAGGTATTCGGTGCAGACAGAAATCCATCGATTCCAGGTTATTGACTTTAGGAACCTCCCCAGGAGGTCGATTCGAATTTGCTGCAATGGCACTGCTGCAAGTGAAGTTAGTACCCCAAATGCAATTGTGGCAAGGGCATCCATCACTGACTTTCCTTACAGTGAGTCACATAGTGTCTAAGTGATTGGTACAGACCTAACCAGTGATGCCTGTGTCTGATTCTGTCTAGAGTTTTATCGAATACCAGACAACCAGATTCTCGACGAGCATCATGGATATACTTCAGCACAGCTAGCCATAGATGAGATGGGATGATGTGTACCCATTTCTGCAACATTGGATCATAGTTCCCCCTACATAATGTTAAGTTTATTAATTGGAATCTTTCTTTGGTTGGTGCCTGCTCCTTCAAACCTCCTATCATGGGGTAGGGCTCGTCCTAAAGGTGAAGAGGGCTGTGGACCATCAAAAATTTTGTGATATATTTTTTTCAGTTTTATATTAAATTGTTTAAGTTTGACATGATTGTGGCGTAGTGCAACTGACAGAAACCTGATGTAATTAGGCCCAGTTCTCTGTGCTGCAGACACACATTAGTCACGTCATTCCAAAGTGATGAACCAGTTTTTCTTTCCCCATTCCACTTATCAAAAGCCAGGAGCCAGTGGCAAGTACCCCTTAGCCCTGTACTCCCTCTGCATTCCCTCCCCTCAACCGTACCTCACACTAAACGTGCTGTGGGGCCACTGACAGACGGCCCTTACTATTCCCCACACCCCCAGCTTCTAAAACTGCAGTTGCAGTGATGTGACCAAGCTGTATCCTTTCCCCTGCCTTGGCCCTCGCCCTAGTGCAGACTACGACCAGTTCGAATGGACCAAGTGGATGGCCCACCTCAGCCATAACCCTCTTACCCTGCAGCCCTGCGAACCCCTCTGTCCCTGCCACATTCCCGCTCTCCTCCCCTTGCCCACCTGCCCACAAGTCTTTACAGTGTTTGGGGTCAGCCACCTCGGATCCACAGCCCCTAACTCTACTTGCCGTCACATGCCTTACTGCATTCCTTTCCCCTGTTACTGTCATTCATCAACGGAGAACGCAAAAAACAGTGAACGGGGCCATCTTTTAGTAGTGTCGTTTATTAAGGTGATGTGTAGTTCAAACTCGAGTGTTCGTACGGTGATTTTAAAATGAATAAAGTAGAAACTTTGCTTAAAACGTCCTTTCATTTATTATGTGTGGAAGAGAAGCTTGAAATCAAGCAGTTAGAGAGAACTTTCTACCAAAGGTTCTTTAAAACGTCTTGATTAACAGTGAGTTAAGAGAAACAAATATTATTTGGATTCTATTGTGTGTTATTTGATGGTGAAGGATTATGGATAACTGGCGGCTGTAAGGATCTAAAGCGTGTAAGTGAACCAATTAAGAAACATAAAGAGACTACATTTAAAAATACATGTGAATACAAAATTTTTTTCACAATTAATATTGCTGTCCAGACTGAATTGTCATATAAAATGTCAGTTCAGAAACGTAATGAATTAGTTACGAACAATAGACACATATAAAAAGAATAATAGAGTGCTTAATGTTTTGTGGAACTCCTGAGTTAGCTCTAAGGTTTCACAATGAAGAATGAGAGTCAACAAACCGTTGGGGTGTCTTAGATTTGTTGTATCTTGAGGAAATCTTGACAGCGTGTTAGATGACCACTTAAGCTGTTCTAGTAGCTCTGTATGTAGGCCTAAATATAAGTCACACATGGTACAAAATGAACTTTCAGACTGTATATACCAAGTTTGCACTGAAGAAATGATTAAAGGCGTTAATATTGCCACTTTCGTCTCTGTGCAGGCAGATGAAACAACAGATATTACGTGCAGAAGACAGTTTGTCATTATAGAGTAGATCGGGAGAAGATGCCATACTTAAGGTTTGGAGGATCAAAAGGCGAGTTAAAACTGAAGATTTAGGATCAGCAGTGAAATATTGTTCACTGATGAGATTTTTCTATGTAAAGGCCAGTTGGTGTTTGGAAACCATTAGTAATTATATGCATATTTAATTTATTTTTTTTATGAACAGTGTCATGTAGGCATCTCACCCCAGGCATCAGGGTGAGATGAGAATTATATTGCAAGGATATTTCAGCACTAATTTTGTGCATTTATGATACAGCATAGCTACATAAGTAATTCAGAAAGCAAATTTATTAAGTTTGTAAGGAATAGAATACAAAACAAATATATAAATACAGTTAAGAATCAGCAAATGACAAGAATGCATCCAAATGAAATCAGTATTCATTTCACAGTTATTGCACATGTTCTCTTCCTCTGTACAGGTTTCATGCAACCATATATTGCAAATGACACACTGAATCCAATCCACCTTAGGTCCATTTTTATCACAGTAATTCTTGGCACACTCAGCACGATAATCACAGTCATTTGCAGAGTTACTTGGTTTGCTAAACTTAGACCGACCTGGAATTGATTTTTTGCTTGTAATTCGCTGTGACCTAGCTCTTGCTGCTTCTTTTCGACTCCCTCCTGTGAGCACTTCAGCGATTTTCTTTCTGCACTTGGATGGTAATGCATACTAGATAGGCATAGGAGGAATTTCTTCAAACGATGTACTGGAATCGGCTCATTATCAACCTGTGTTTGTCTTCAATTGCCTTTCTGTGGGGGAACAACCTGATCACATCCTCTACAGTCAGTGTTATATGCTTCATTCTTGTCTGCCCACACCAGTAGCAACCAGATCAGAAATTTAAAATGCCTCCTCTGGAATTCTTTCCTGGTTGTATGGGTACAAGCCACAAGCTTCGAATCCAGATTGAGCATTGGATGCAACTGAAGCTTTCTTCCAGGCTTCGCTGAGGAAGACTGGGAACTGGACTTTATGTCCAGGATGACACAATGTCCAGTTTCGCATTGTCCTGTAAAAAGCTTGTTTCAGTGATTTGAAAACACACCTGTCAAGAGACTGAACGTAGTGTGTTGATTGCGGAGGTAAATAAATCATGATCACATCATTTTCTGTTGCAAGATTAAGCATATCTGGATCAGTAGAATGTGAATACGCCCATCGAGAAACAGAACTACTTTCCCTTGTTGTTTTCTGGGACTAAAGTGGTCTTTCATCCAACTCATGAATATATCAGAGTTGACATACCTTGATCTCTCATTCATTAATACAATCGAATCATTCGGAAGTCCATCCTCCCATTGAGACTTCTTTCTTTTACCATTTAAAATGGGCGCTGCAGAAATGAAGTTGCCTTCAGCATTGCAGCAAGTGATTACCGTTATGGTTTCCCCCTCTTTGGGGGACTTACTTGATACAGAGAAGAAGAATCTTTTTCTGTTATCACTTTATCTGGCCTAGGATTCATCTGAAATCCAGTTTCGTGTATGCTGTACAGGCGCACAGGCTTATCCAGTAAATAATTTGCTGTTAAGACATCCAGAACTAAAGAAAAATATGCTGCAATAGCTTCTCTATTCATTCCCACAGGCCTATCAATAGAGAGACCTTGTAGCTTCTTCATAGCTAGCTGTGGGTTACGTTCCAGAAAGGACTGTAGCCACTCCCAAGCTGCCATTTGATTTTCTTTAGAAAATCTATGGGGAATTCCATTTCTTTCTGCAAACTGGAATACCAGCCTACGAAGAGTTTCTCCAGTTGATGGAAATCCACACATTTTCAACTGTCTTATGTAAGTGAGCAATTGTTTCTCATTCTCTTCACCAAGGCTACTTATAAATAATAACAATAATTAAAATGTGATAGTTATTCATCACTGAGAATAGTTTGAGGAATTAAAAAAGCGTAAGTCAATCATTAATTTTTAGGTGAACTAATATTTCAGTTAGAAATTATTCTCATTTTGCTCCATAATCAAAGAAAACATTATAATTAATAGAATACTGCTTACTTTGTGAGCCAGTGCCATGCTTCCTTTCATCTTTCTTCACCAGATGTAGTTTCAGAGTTCTATATGGGCTCCCACATTCTTGGGAAGCTCTGAAACAATTCATTCCTCCAGTTCTTACATGTTGGATAGCCATTTGTAGGGATTCTTCAGACCACTGACCCCTGTTTGATGTTCTAACATACGTTCGAGACATTTCCTACGAAAAGAATGTCTGTGTACCTGAGGGATACGAGTCGGCATCTTACCTCGAGAAAACAGTGGCGTTTCTTCCGAGGATCGGGCAGAGATGCCACTTACCGTGTCTGGCACAACATGGCCGTTGTGAGGCAACGGCGGATGGAAACTTGAACTACAAGGTATCTTCTACGCTCAACATGTGCAGCATTTGGCTCTACTACATTATTCAGACGCTCGTACGCTCTTGAAAATAGTTGCGCACTATTAAGAAGGCGTCAGTTTTCGCTCTTACCTTGTATTTGTTGCTTCCAAAGCGGAGAAACAATTACAAAAGCGATACATGGAGCTGCTTTCCCCCCCTACTAGAGGTGGCAAAAAATAACGTAACTGATAGAAATAACCGGTTACTGAGCAGTAACGGTTACTGCGATAACCGTTCCTCTGATACAGGCAGTTATTTCAATAACTGTCTAATGTCAACAGTGCCTCGCGCCATCTGTTGACCCAAGATCGTACTACGCTTTCCCGTCAATTCATCGGAGATCTGGCTAGGAACTAAGGAGATCTTAGACCATTTGGAAGGCGTTCTATAGGCCGTGGAAATAACTGTGAGTCTGCACGCCATCTGTTGACAAGAACTGTGTACTATTTCGTGCGTCTTAGTTACTTTTAGCACTAACAATTAAATAAAGTTAATGTCCGAGCGGTGGCTGATAGGAGCTGCAGTACAGGCATTAACAAGTACGGTCGTTCCCTTAAGCCACCACCTAATATGTCAATTCAGCTTGGATGGGTAGTATAAAGAGAGGTACCATAAGGAATTCGAGCGACTATGGAAATAACTGTCAGAGATCGGTATTTTCCTCTCGCTCTCTGGCAGTTATCAGGCTACCATTACAGATAACCTGGAAGTTGGTAACGGAATAACTGTGTGTCTGCGTTTCTGACACAGTGACTCCAGTCTTAGACGCCGGCGATATTTCAGAGACGATAAAGTGCGCGTCATTTATGTTGGCAGCCGAGTTTAGGTTCGTTCTGCGCATCTGACGTCACAAAACACAGTCAGCCAATGAACAGAGAACGATGTTGTCAGATCTCGACTGCAGTGCAGAGCACGGACGAGTGTCTTCAGCTTTAGAAACGTTCAGTCAAAAATAAAGTAATAGAACAAAAGCAATGTCTTGATAGCAGACTTTCTTTTATAGAAAGTTTGGAAAAAGCATTGTTTATACCAATTACTTCATATTCTATTAATTAATTAAACCAAACAAGCAATAAGACTCCTAATTCAGGCAATAGCTAGGAAAGGTGTTTATATCAATCTCACGAACTGCTTTTTCGCAATAAAGAACAGCGGTAATTGTTTATTTCCTATTGTACTTCGACAAAGCGTGAATAATTCATAGTCATACCAACAGTGTTTGGTAGTATTTTGCGTGATGTGTTAGAGTCCTCATGGAACCATACTATCAAATGAGTTGCGTTAGCATAATGGTTAAGGTGTTGGACTGCTAAGTGATAGGTCAAGAATTCAATCCTTGTGCTGTGCATAATATTTTCTTTATTTAAAAATAATACTGAAGTGCTGTACTTCACGAATTTTATTCGTTTGAATGCAATTTTTGGAAATTTCTAGTGCTTTGTCTCTTCATTAACCCTTTTGCTGCTGCAGACACGTGCTCCCCGCATTCTGAAGTGCTTTAAAATAAAGCCAAATGCGCCCGGTGTAAATAAAACTTTCATTACAGTCGCGAAAGGCGGAATATTTCTCAATATTACATATGACACCTATGTGGTACTTAAATTAAATGAGGTATTGTTATACAGTAAATTTTATATGAAATTTAGGTATCTTGTCCACATTTCATTCTCAACATTGTGCAACTAAAATCGACCATACGGAAAGTATACGCTATGGACTTTTACCTTTGCAAACTCTTCAAAATTTCGTGCAATGGTTTACTACATTTAATGCTGCACAATAACTGCGTTGAACATCGAAACAAAATTAAATCATTTAAGGGGGGAAGGTATCAGTCAAGAAGACGTGTAAAAATCAAATTTTTGGGCCAAATAGTTTTTGTGAAATCGAATGATAAGTGTATCAAAGCAGTGGGGACACCATGTGTCTGCACAGGCGAGCAGTGCAGTGATGACAAAATCGCGCACAGCGCGGAATGCAGGGAGCATGTCTTTGTAGCAGCGAAAGGGATAATGCGGCCGTGGTGGCTTTAATTCATGAACTGCGCGCTCCCCCCTAAACGTAAGCTTGCGAACTATGCTATACTATGGCGCTGCTTCTCTTGGCGTGTGCGTCGTGTGCAACTGGCAACGCAGCAATCTCCCATGTCTGGGCGGGCATGCGTGAGCCACCAAGATAAAAGAATTGAACTATAGTTACTGGAACGAACAAATATTTACGTACTTCTTCGGAAATAGCCGCTGACCATCGCGAATGACAAATAACATTTCAGAAAGTATAATACAGTTGAATATAATAATTATTATCCTCATCATTTGTCAGGAGATTGTCAAAATATGTGAATATATTACAGTAACTGCTAATATTTACAGAATTGATACACTGTCAGAATAAAACACAGTTACGCATTTTTAATAAATTTATCATACACAGAATACCCAATCTTGACTGTTGCAACCAAGTGCTGTCAAAACTGAAATATAGCAGAATTTTCACCTAAGCTGGTCTATCAGTCTCTGTTACGATATTCATCTACAGAGTAGAAGGAGGGGTCAATGGAAGCGTCCGATTCCACCCATCTGCTTCGACGTAAAAAGGTGTTGTGGTGTGTGAATGTCATTACGGCGCGGTGTTTATGAACTGGTTTTGTGTGTGTGTGTGTGGGGGGGGGGGGGGGGGGCTGGCCATTCTAGTTTGCAGTGCCGGAATTTGCTGGTGGTAATTAATATTTTTTTTTTCTAGCTGTGATGTTTTGTGTATTTATGAAGTATTGAATGTGATTTAATTTATGTAGGGATGACTGATTTGTGAACTTTTGGGATTGTGGTTTTATTTTTCGCAGTTGTAGGTGTTGGTTTTTTGGCATCAGTAGCTGTGGTGGACCTATATAGGTCACCGGAAATGACCGATTCCCATTTTCATAGTTGTACGTGTTGATGTTTTGGTATCGTCACCTGAGGTTTACCTATGTAGGTCAAGGGAAATGTCCGATTACAATTTTCGTGCTTTTAGTTGTGGGTATTGGTGTTTTGGTATGGTCACCTATGGTTGACCTATAGTGTTCAAGGGAAGTGTCCGATTCCTGCAGATTTTTGTTGGTGTAGCAGAATGCTGTATTTTTTTCTGTTTGTTCTTCATTTTGTGCTTTATCTGAAACCAAGTTTTTAATGGTTGCTGACTTGCTGGCAGTTTATTGAAAATGCATGTTCCTGAATATTGGACCCCTTTTGGACCAAGGTAAGTGATTTTAGGTCCTTGTGTAGATTGCTGTTCCTATTTCTAGTACTGATATTATGTATTGAGCTATTGGTTGTAAATACTTGTAACAAATTTCATTAAGGAATAAATATACTAGGAAGCAGTGGTTAGAATACAAAGTTCCTTCAATAGGTTCCTACATGATGTTCTTGAATTTATACCACAAACAATTTTTATTGCACGCTTTTACATGCGAAAAACTTTTGCTACGTTTCATGAGTTACCACATAATATGCTCCCTTATGAAATAATAGAGTGAAAAAATGTGGTATGCCCTTCCCAACTGAATTTATTATCGAGTTGTAGTCCCAGAACTGTAACACTGTTAACCTTTTCCATCTGCATGTCTTCATATGTTATAAACATGCTGTAGCTGGAGAAATCGAGCAGTTTCCAAATCTCACATAAAACTTGGATTAGCGTACTCACACTTTCCCCAGTAGGACTATCTTTTACAGCACAGGAGTAAACGAATCTGTCACATTACGTAGATTTTTTGTTGTATTACAAGGCTGTACACTTTATTCTATTATGTGAGCAGCACAAGAAATTAAGCTTCGAATTTAACCTACAGTACTCAGTTTACATATTACTTCATACTTAAAAACGCACGTTGTTAACATTTTAGTTAAACAGTGCTGTGCGAAGTTCCATGTACTTTAGCTGCAACTGCGAAGATAATATTTCTAATAGCGACCGATAACCTACAATCATATAATATGAAACACTAATAATCGTGCTAACATCAACTAAAATGTACCCGGAGTTAATAAGCTAAGGTTATGACGCGATTCATACGACATTCCTGCCATTTCACACTACTCGCAGTTATACTGATAACTAAACTGATGGATTCCAACTATGTCGTTATTTAACTGTACCCCTCGGAGTATTCGGTATTCGTTAGCGAAAAATAACTTGGCAGTTATTAGTAACTGGTAACAATAACGGTTAACAAAGAATAACTGGAACTGTGATAACGGTTACTCCAGAATAACCGTTTGGCCCACCTCTACCCCATACTGCAGCTAGCGATTGCCGTACAGGTTGGTGTCGCGATCTGTTGACAGCCGGCGGAAATGACAGCGTGAGGCATCTCATCCCGATACGCATCTGCCCCCGATCTACTCTACTGCATTATATTAAGGAGAAGAAACCTGTTGAAAGCTATTTTCCTTTGAAAATGTCACTGATAGGATAGCATGTGGGTTTAGTGAGGTCCTAAAAAGAAGTCAGGAACTAAAAAATGTTCAAAAAAATTCATTGCTCAGGCATACGATGGCGTCCCAGTAATGAGCGGCAGTCATAATGGTGTACAGACAGATGCAGAGTACTTTTCCATATGGCAAATGTGTCCACTGTTATGCACACCAAATGAATTTGGTTATTCAGAATGACCGTAGTAAAAACATAAAGTCTGTTGTGTTGCTCTTCGCAAATATTTTTATATTTATAACGTTTTTCTCTTCATCGTTTAAGCGAATTAATTAATTATGGGCACTCTGCAACAAGAGAATTTTTTCACTCAATTCAACTAGATGAAACTTCCAATCTCACATGGTAACTAATGTTCAAGACAACAAATTACACGTATTGAAATGTTTGATAAGACTGAGGAAGAAGATTCTTCGGATGATATTACAATAAGAAAAGCACTTGCTTTAAGAAATTTATGTCCCAATCCAGACGTTTTGTTCCTTCTAAATTTTTTCTACGACATTATGAAACAAATTGCTACTTTGTTAAAACAGTTCATATACAGGGTGCAGATGCTGTTACTATATATAATGCATTATGTTATTTGCAGTCAGCTGTTTCTGAAATAAGAAACAACACTGAAACGTATCAAGTTATTGAAGATGAATGTTTCGCTCCTTCAACAAAACGTTCCATATATAGTACTGAACCTAATGACAGCAGATGCCAAAGAAGTGTGTGACATTGTGACCAATCAACTGAAAAGAAGATTTCAAAACTGTCATGTACTCAGCAGTTTCGAAATTATTGATCCAAAAAAGTTTGCTTCTTTCAAAGAACATTTCCCAACCACTTTAGTCAATAAATCTTATTAAATTAGGTTCACTTCATTTTCCATGATAAACTGAAAAATGAACCTGTTGTGTTGGCAGAAGAGCCAACACAGTGATACTAGTGGAGGCCGAAATGCACACGCAGGCAGGCGTGAGGAGGGAAGAACTATACTGACGTGAGGTCTGGAACATGACAAGGAATTAGAATTCAGAAAGTGGACGTAATTAGTTTGATACTTAACTTTAATCCATTAATGATGAACGTCGCTCTTGACGGTACATGATTCACAATATCAATATCAATAGTAACTGAATATGGCGCCTTGCTAGGTCGTAGCAAATGACGTAGCTGAAGGCTATGCTAAACCGTCGTCTCGGCAAGTGACAGCGTGTGTAGACAGTGAACCATCACTAGCAAAGTCGGCTGTACAACTGGGGCGAGTGCTAGGGAGTCTCTCTAGACTAGATCTGCCGTGTGGCGGCGCTCGGTCTGCAATCACTGATAGTGGCGACACGCGGGTCCGACGTATACTAACGGAACGCGGCCGATTTCAAGGCTACCACCTAGCAAGTGTGGTGTCTCGCGGTGACACCACAGAACCGTCAGTTATTTATCGCAAGACACAATTAAAAGGATTACATCGGTTAGCGAGCTGTTCACATTTCTTGTGAGACATTCCTATGAAGAATCGTTCACTGAAATGCACAAACCATTGTAAATTGCGCTAACAACACCTGTTTCAACAGCAGAAGCAGCAGGTCGCAATTTCAGCTCTTTAAAATGAATAAAATCTTCTTCGGGAACAGTTTGGATCAGTAAAGGTGGAACTCACTGGCTGTTTGTTCCATTCATAAGGAGGAAATCAGTGAAATTTGAAACTTCAGCAAGAGAGTAAGTCACATGTAACCAGACAGAAGAATAGTAGTGCACATCTACTGTATAAGTAACCTGCCAGGAAGAGACCTCATTACTTAACGTTCTAGTTGGGTAAAATACTCGTGAAACCAATTCTATCCAACATTTCTCCCAGCATTTTTGCCTCTGACCATAAGGAAAATCCAGAACGATCCCTATATTGGCTCTCTTGTGCATTCCCGGTGGGGAAGAAGTTACATACTTCCTCCCGGAGTTAGACCATTTTTCTTTTTGTACCACAATCAGACTACAGAAACACAACTAGAGTAAGTATGAACATCAGCCGAAGGAGAACTTGCGAACTTCGGTTTGAACACAAACAGCTCCAAACCCCTGAAGTTATTCAATAAACTGTTACACCACTGCATGGTAAACCAAGACCAAACCGACTAAAAATTACACACACACACACACACACACACACACACACACACACACACAAATGGTAAGTTTACATCTGTATATATTTTGTATTTTATTATTAGCTGCAGTATTTCGTGAATTATCTTTATAACCACATATTTACCATATTTTCGAATATGTTTAAGCAGTATGGCGTAAATGAAGGTTATATATAATGAACACTTCAGAACAAATCCATTATAAAGTTTACTAACATTTTATTTGGCCCCCACCAACGAAAATGAGTAACAGCCGCCACTGGCTTCTATGGTTTTCAGCAGTGCTGGATGTTCCCTTTATACATCAGTAATGTCATTTCTTGGGGCGATGACTAAGATCTTGTACTCGCTGCTGTGTTCGGCAAAAGAATCCTTCAAAGTCACTCAATGTCCTCCTATTGACAATCGTTTTTGCATGCCACTGTGACATTGCACTCCTAAAGCGACAGTGCCTAACTTGACAGTCGACATGATGGATACTTCAGGCTAGTCAGCCAACAAAGAAAATCGTGGGACATGACAATAGTGAACGATTCGCAAAATAAATATGGCGTGAATTTGTTGATGGCCCAAATAACTGCGAGGCACACTTTCTCAGTTGCAGACTAGTTTATCTTGGATTTTAAGAGTACTCTTGAAGCAGACACTATAACCTTTTCAGCATCTTTCTGAATTTGTACTAGAGCTGCACTTGTTACATAACCACCACCATCAGCATGAATTTCTGTTCCAGCATTCTCGTCATACAACGCTAGAAATGAATGAGATTTAAACGTCTCCGTAAGGACAACGAAAGTATTTCTTGCGCAGTGTCCCAGGAAAATTTGGTATCTCCTTGTAGTAGTTCTTGCAACAGAAGTGCTTTGATACAGAAGTCTATTGTGAATCGCCAGAAATACGAGTACATTCTGAGAAATCTTCTCAAGTCACGAATCACCTGAAGAGTCGGAAAACCTGTGACTGCTCTTATTTTCCTCTGGATTGAGACGGACGCCATCGCCATTATTAGGTGGCCCAAGATTTTTTTATTTCTTGGGTGACGAAGAACCACTTTTTCGGTTTCACTCAGAGCTGTAGTCTGAACACACTTCTACATGCTTGTCAGTTTGGCTTACATGATTTTTTTAATGTTTTCGAAAAAGTGAAAGTGTCATGCAGATACCAAAGACATGTTGTCCATTTAAATTGTTGAAGCAGGTTATCCATTGTACATTCAAACGTGGCTAGAGCGTAACTTGGTCCGTCTTTCCTCCAATCCGAACTTGGAAGCACCCGAAAATTCGCCGCAGAATGACTAACACCCACCAACGTGTTCCTCAGGCCAGATCCTACTAGCGGTTCGATAGTGGCTTCCACCTCCCAGTCGTCTGTAATAGCAGCTGAGTACGATTCTTTATCGATGACACTAAGCTGGCCTTCCTATACTGGTCATACCTTTAGGGATGAGTTGTGGGCGCTTATGACAATTAGTAATCCGAAGTTCTCCTTAATCACCTACAGTGGCCATCGTTGTCGCAGGAATATGGATTTCTTTTGTGTGCCGGAGTAGCTCTCTGCAATTGGCAAAAGTTTCACTGTTTAACACAGCATCTCGGCTGATGTGTGCAACCCGTCTCGCTAATGATGGTGGGGTAACAACGTCTCATTTCTCAAACAACCGTACAGAGCATTCTTTAATATGTGTGTCTGTAGGAACAGCATCTTCAGAGTGTAGCAATCATTTTGCACAGTTTGTGCAATGATTTTGCACAGTTTGTGACTGCTTATGGCTCCTGGTAGAAGAAATTCCATCCGAGAATAACATTATGACTGTCTTTTGGTAACATGTCCTTTTTGAAGAGCTGTAGTCTGTCATTGATAATAATTCTTGCAATACAGGTCCCAGTCGTCTGTACACGTATTCCATTTGTGACCTTCAGCATATCACTTTCGTATCACAGAACACATTCTTCTTGAGCTGGCGATTATAAACATTCAACATTAGGGAAAAAGAAGCCCTTGAGTCGACTAGCAATCAGACAGGCTAGGCACTGGTGAGACTGCCTGACATTTTTGTAACTGTCGTCCATTGAGGATGGCGGCCTCGCTTGTGTATATGGTTGTCTTTTTTAGTTTTGCTGAAGTCGGTGGTTAGGCGAGAGCTTTTTACCTCTGTAGAGCGAAAGACTCTAGTGTGTTGGCGATCAACCTTGTCCAGGGCACAGGTCGGCTATAATCTTCTGCAGTTGACTGGTGTGAATAGTAGTGTTGTGATGGATGTCAACTTCAGGCGAAACAGTCGTCAAACGTATGTGTTATTTATCTCCAGTAGCATATGACACGCTCAGGGGGTCCACAGTGAAAACATACCGGCTTGATATCCCCTGTCTTCCAAATGTCTGTTCTCCGCCGGCCGGTGTGGCCGTGTGGTTCTAGGCGCTTCAGTCTGGAACCGCGTGACCGCTACGGTCGCAGGTTCGAATCCTGCCTCGACCATGGATGTGTGTGATGTCCTTAGGTTAGATAGGTTTAAGTAGTTCTAAGTTCTAGGGGACTGATGACCACAGATGTTAAGTCCCATATTACTCAGAGCCATTTGAACCATTTGTCTATTCTCCTATTGGCTGTTATATTGAGCGAGGGGGGTGGTTGTACCTGCGTTCGTCGGATGCCTATCGTCGTTTCACGGCTCTGGCATCAATGCGAGTTGGCTGAGTTCATTCTTCATGACTTGCTCGATTGGTAACAGAGATTGGTGCAAAGGACTAAAACATTGTTCTTCATCCTTCCTTGTTACGTCCTGACGTATATGTTCAAAATTCATGGTTGCTATCTCTTGTATACACGGTCTGACATTTCTGGCAGCTATGAAATTTTGCATCTCTCTTCTTCCAACCTTTCCGTTCCATTTACTTGACTTACTGGAACTACTTGAAGAATTCCTCTGTTGTTTTGATATATTTTACTGGAAGAGCTTGGTACATGTCTTCTGCGACTCCTTTCATCGTGTGTGAGACTTTTTCCAACTTCTCTCACATTAAGATTCACAAAGTAGCGTAGGACCAAACATTATGTATGTATGACTGTGTAGTTTAAAATGTATGTGTGTGTGAGCTCCTAAGGAGTGTAGTTTCGTGACGATGTTGGGCCATGTTCTTCAAATGTTCTTCTGCTAAACGGATTTTCTGATGATTGTCATCAAATTCTTTCTTCAGTTTTGTCTGGAATTTGTCCCAGCTATTGGTATTCTCTTCCTTGTTGTTGAACCACTGATGAGCTGTGCCATACAAGTAAAAGTATGCTTTTGCCATAAACATGATGTCAACCCACCTGTTGTATTTGGCGACTCGATCGAATACTTTTGGCCATTTCATCGGGTACTGGCCATTTCTCCAGAAAACATTGATGGATGTTTGATGTGCAGCCAATTGACTGACGTTTTGAAATTCACTGGTCTCCAGAATATACGAACTGTGGGAATGATGCACTGTCTGTATTCTGGTTCTTTCCTTTGTAGGCGGAGGTCTTTATGTCTCATAAATGGAGTTACGTATCCAGCGTCTCCACCAGACAATGTCACGCCGTAACCACAATGAAGTCAAAATCCTAAAGCAGGGTCCTCAGTGAAGTACAACACCCGAAAGCACGTGCATTACTGACACCAACTCACAGAATCAATAGAACTTAACTCCTGATCGGAGGGTATTGCCATTTATACGAATATTGAATATTTCAACATACACATGCGTAAGAAATTTCTAGAACCTTTTAGAGATGATAAATACAAAATAACAAATAATTACAGGTGGCCGGATTTGAACCGCCGACCCCTAAAACGCAAGTTAGCATCGCTAATCGCTACAGTCCACTGGATGCTATACAGATCGTGGCAAAACTCAGCACAATTTTTTAAGCCTCTCTATCCTTGTTTTAATCATCTTTCAAATTTCTTCGTTGCATATACTACTTCAATAATTATTTTCTATTCTGTACAGGGTCTCCATCTTTTTCTCTACTTCGGAAGTTTCTAACATAGTATTTTGACGGCCATACTTCGCCCTCAAATCTCATCTCATACACATACCATTTTTACACAATATTTCGAACTCTTCAGTGATGTACACGGGAGTTTTCTTTCGCTTTCTGATTTTTTTTAGTTGGGATCCTCTTTCACTCTGCACTCTACATATTCATTCCTAAGAGTCGTCGTCTAGTCTTCTTCTGTCTTGTTTTGTCATTTCCTACGAGACCGCACCAGATAAACAAACACTTTGTATTATTGATTCTTGTAGCTTTTTGCCGGCCGTTGTGGCCGAACGGTTGGCCGAACAGTTCTAGGCGCTTCAGTCTGGAACCGTGCGACCGTTACGATGGCAGGTTTGAATCCTGCCTCGGGCATGGATGTGTGTGATGTCCTTAGGTTAGTTAGGTTTACGTTGTTCTAAGTTCTAGGGGACTGATGACCTCAGATGTTAAGTCCCATAGTGCTCAGACCCATGTGAACCAGTTTTGTAGGTTTTTTTATGTATTCAATACGTTTTCTTGTTTGTCCGTTAGGTACAAATTTTGCAAATGATACGAAAGTAACTTCCCGATAAGCTGGAGACTAGAAACTTGCAACTTAGCTCAGCAGTGGATGACAATGCTATATTAACTCGCTTTCTTGTCCGGTGTGTGCCGGAGCGTGCTTTGTGTACCACCGCTGTTTCCTCCTTTTCCTGTTCCAGTCGTGAATATTTTGCGCTAAGAACGATTCCTAGTAAGCCCCTGTGTGAGCTCGATTCTCTCTTTTACCTTCACGGTGTTTTCGTAAGATATACGTGGGAGGAAGTGGTTGACTCATGTTAAGAGAAACTGAAATAAAACTGGAATTAGCACATGTCTCTGTTTGTAACCTCATCAGATCGTCTGAAATCGATCGAAAAATTTCAGACATACAAGTCTTAAAAGCAGATATAATTGTTTCAATAAATTTTTTTTAATATAACACGTTTTTAAACGCACTGTAAAGTATAAGATAGTTCCTCCTAGCCCCACACAGATTCCTAACCCCATACAGATACTCCTGACAATTTGTGATTGTGAAATTTTAGGAGCTATCACAGTACTGACAAAATCTGAAACGAAAACCGTGGAGAATATGCAGTAGATAGTGGTAAGGAGTGTAGAGAGTAGCTATCGTTGAGAAAAGTGAAATGCAATCCCCATTTTTCGTTTCAGGTTTTACAAGTATTGTCACATCTATTAAAAATTCACCAGCAAAAATTTTCAGAAATATCCGTATGGTGTTAGGAATCTATATGGGGCTAGGAGAAAATATTTTAAACTTTTTAGTCTGTTTTATAGACGGGTTACATTAAAAAGTTCTTTTTTCCAAATAATTTCTTAATTAGGACTGTATCTGACCAAAGCTTGGAATTCGGCTTACAGGTTGCTTACTTAACTTGTGTTACTTTCTGCATCATCTCTTGATTACTGCAACCCTCGTCAGAGACTATAAGTCCTAGATATTTATACTATTAGTCTAGGATATTCTACTTAGTAGAATATAGCCAAATTTAAACAGTGCAACGACAAAGTGTTGTGGAATACGGTTTAAAAATTCGCAGTAATTACATTTTTATCTCTGCGTGGCTCCAGCTTACGTTGATATAAAAATTCCAGTCACATACATACAAACCTGTCACACTCTCCTTTTAACGAAATCATTAAGTTATAACGAAATAAAGAACGTTGTAGCTATTTCTTCCTCGTAGACTAGGAAGAAAAACAGCTTCCGACAGACAAGCACGATTTTTAAACGACTGAGTTTCAGATTCAAATAACAAGTCGTATTTACTGTCTTCCGAACATTGTGAAACAGACCTTAGATGCAGACAGTGTCGAATTTGGGACACATTCACTGCAAGACACGAAACCTGAAATGATTCCAGTATCCAATAATGCATTTCCTTCCATTAAAAGGAAATCTAAATTCATGTGTGGTTTTAATTTGCATCAGATCCTTGTTTCCGGTTTCTAAAACTCGATAAAAGCAAGAAAGTCGCTGGTGGCAGCTAGTACGATCTTTGGCGCAACAAGTGTAACTGTCTCTTATTGTTTGTGTAATTACTCGAGTGAGATCGGCGAAGCTTACAGCAGGAGAGATTTAACTTCAATAGATTTACTTTATTGCATCTCATTATGGCTGGAAACAATGATGATTCTGTATGAAACCTGTTCAATGTATTAATATACCGTAAACGTTATAGTTTCTCCAGTTGATAGCTACTTCTTTTCTTTGTAGGTTGACCGCTTCGTAAGAGAATACATCAGTATGTTGGAGAAATGCTTTAAGAAATGCATTCACAGTACTAATGTATCGGAACTGACTCACATGGAGGTAAGCATTAGTGATTTACCGCTAATAAATGAGCTTCTTACACAACAAAACTAACTTCCGCACTCTTTTCGATGAGCACAATGAATGATACTGTTTAAAGCGACATAATGCCATACGCTATCTCAGAAAGATTACTGCCGCACTGTTTTTAATGTTCACAACTTTTGTTAACCAACTTCGTTACTCCATCGCTTCAATAATCTGCAATGCGCAACCAAACATATATGCAGTGTAGCGTATTTCGACGTCTTAGACGCCTCGGTTTCATCAAGATAATATTCTGACTAGAGAATATTCCTTGCAGTAAAGGGAAGAGCTGCGAAATTTGCATTAGTTATATATCTCATAATTATTACTGCAAGCAAGCTGTTTCGTTTAAATGGCTAAAGGAAAAATATCATTCATAATCTTCGAAGTGTGCGGAACTGCGAACTGGGAAAAGAAATAAAAAACTAATCTACAAAACATGTGTACCGGTAGTACGACTTAAAAATATCGATCTCGTTAAAAATGGAACTGCAAACATCTCAGACTTGAATCTGCATTCGTATGCCACCATACAAAGTAACTGAGATAATTAATGATGATAGCTTTCAATTATTTTTGGTATGGTATTACCTTTACTAAGTTTAGAGGACAATTCAGTGACGCAGTGATGGTTGCGGCTCCGTAGTACATTGTATCGTGCATCGACAGTTACCTTCCTCTTCCTCCTTTCAGAAACGTTTGACATAACAAATACCTTTAATCACAACTAAATGTCTTAGAAATTTGGGTGTTTACTGTGATTATCACACTGATTCCATATTAATGAAATATAACGTTAGTGTCTGTAAAGGAGTATTGATATAAATAAATTGCTGCATGAAAAATAACATCCAGGAAATGGGCAATCAAATGGTTAGTTTCTCCTCTGAATCATCATTCACCTATGGGTTGATTTCTTGGATCACTGAAGCTTGTACTTGCAATGGTAAATACTGAATGTCTTAGAAATTTGGGTGTTAACTGTGATTATCACACTGATTACATATTAATGAAATGTAACATCAGTGTCTGTAAAGGAGTATTCATATAAATAAATTGCTGCATGAAAAATGACACCAGGAAATGGGCAATCAAATGCTTCGTTTCTCCTCTGAATCATCATTCACCTACGGGTGATTTCTTGGATCAACGAAGCTTGTACTTGCAATGGTAAATGCATGTAATACCGAAACTTCCTGGCAGATTAAAACTGTGTGCCGCACCGAGACTCGAACTCGGGACCTTTGCCTTTCGTGGGCAAAGGTCCCGAGTTCGAGTCTCAGTCCGGCACACAGTTTTAATCTGCCAGGAAAGTTCATATCAGCGCACACTCCGCTGCAGAGTGAAAATCTCATATTTGTAATACCCTTTGTGCAACTCATATGCTGGCAATGTTTTTAATGAGAAAATTGACTGCTGTTGCAGCAAATATGTTGTTAATCCTAAGGTAAATGATCATTTGTTTGTAAATGAGTGATGAAATTATGTCCACTACATAAGACATTACACAACACAATGAAGTAAATACACAATGAAGTAAATACAGTGCCCAAGCCTTTGTAAGAGCTGGTCATATCCTTTTCCATTTTCATGTAAAAGGGAAATACACAAAATAAGTAAGTGGGTCTATATATGAATGCTGAAGTCTCTGTAGTGATCTCAAGTGAAGAAAAACATTTTAAGCAATAATAGTATATTACCACTGAGTACATTACAAATGGAGTACAGATAAACAAAGTTGAGGAAGGGAATTAGCTATACATTCGTTAGAGGAACCATCCTAGCACTACCATCAAGTGATCTGGGCAAGCAATGGCCACATCACTTAAGATATAAAATAGTGATTTGGAGGCCCTCAAACCCTGAAATGGAGTTCTATTTTCCTAATAAATACACCACTTCAGTCCCTCTTGTGGTACGACTATTTTTTCACCCATGTGCAAAAGAAGATATTGAAATGTATCTTTTTGTTTGTGATTTGTGCCACAGCTGCTGATCAAGAATGAAGTGGAGAAAAAATTGATCTATCTTCAGGAATATTTTGCTCTAGAACTTACCCATTACACTCTTGCAGTAGCCTAATAGTTGCAATAGACAATGGCAGGTGTCACTGGGTAAAGTCAAAATGTAGAGTATTAGTTTAATGGCCATGAATCTTAGCCCTTACTGAGGCGGGATGGTTTGAGTGCTTCAGTGATACAGACAGCCATACCATGGGTGCAACCACAGTGAAGAGGCATCTGAGTGGAGACTAGACAAATATGTGGCTGCCGAAGAGGGGCAGCAGCCTTTTTAGCAGTTGCAAAGGCAGCAGACTGGATGACTGACTGATCTTTCCTTGTAATGGTAGCCAACATGGCCTTGCTGTCCCTGTACTGTGAATAACTAAATGAATGAGGAAACTGTAGTTGTCATTTTCCTCAAGCACATTCAGCTTTTATATGCAGTTAAATGATGATGACATCCTATTGGGTAAAATATTCCAGAGGTAAAACAGTCCCCCATTAGTGTCTCCATGTGAGGACTACTCAAGAGGGTTTCACCAGGGAAAACAAAATTGGTGACCTATGGATCAAAGTGCAGAATGATCCGTTAATAAAGTAGGTAGGCAAGATAATTTTAAAATGGAAATACACTACTGCTCATTAATTTCAATATACGCAATAAATGGAATCTAGTTCTCTGCAGATAAGATTTAATACTATGGGTGCAGTTGAGGAAGCAAAGGAATAGTACAACAGTTGTACACATGTCTTGATTTTTGTTTGTGGCCATCGAGATACAACAGTATTTAGCAAACAGTGTTGTGTACATAAATGTTATGTACCTCATGTTTGTTTACCTTTTGCGGACAGATGCTGCATTTTGTGCACCTGTGTTGTTCCCTGTACTGATGTGATGTCTAGAGTGAATGGCAAGCATTGCTACGGTACATAACATGTGGTTCCTGCACGTCAGTTTGTTCGTGACACTGAAGCGTGCACATCACTTGTATGGCTCCACTAGTGGAGATGTCCATAGAAAAATGTGCTGCAATTCTAGCACTTAGCCAAGCAGTTTAATCTATTCATCACGTTGGGAAAGAGTGTACTGTGTCTATAGGGGGAGTGCAATACACCCTTCACTGCCAGGAGACAACAGGTAGGAATAATGGCATACCACGACCAGGATAACATCGTAACCCAGCAGTGTGTTCTACCTGCAGTTAAACACGGTGGAGGTTCTATTATGGTTTGAGGATGTTTTGAAAGAGATACAGTTGGCGACACTGTGAAAATAGAACGATGTATGGATCAGAAGCAGTACCACTGCATACTTCAGTATCATGCAAAATGAAGTGGATTGCACTTAACAGGGAAAGGGTTCACCTTACAACAGGATAATGACCGTACCTATAGGTTGACGTACTGTACTAACTACAGTGTATCAAAAGAAGAACGGAAAGTACTGAATGATATGGTATGGCCATCCCAAAGCCCCAATTGTAATCCCATTGAAATAGTCTGGGATGAAGTGGGCAGACATATCAGGGAAGTTAATATATCCGGCAAAGAACATCTCTGGAATATTGTTAAGGATGTGTGAAATCATATAGATTCACGATACCTACAAAAACTGATTGACCGCAGGACTCGAGTTTGTGAGGCAGTCATTAAATCCATAGGAGGATACTCTGATGAAAGAATAGGACTTGCAGTAAGGTGAGGATAGGTCTATAAATATGAAATCATACAGGGGTATTGCAGGAGTAGGACTAATCATCAATAAGAAAATGCAAATGCACGTAAGCTACTATGAACAGCTTTGTGAATGCATTGTCATAACCAAGTCAGACACAAAGCCATAGCCTGCCACAGCAGTACAATTTTATATGCGAACAAAATATAAAGATGAAGAAATGATATGTGATGAGATAAAAGGTGTTATTCAGGTAGTTGGGGGTAATGAAAATTTAATTGTGATGGGCACTGGGCCAGCCACTGAGGCCGAATGGTTCTAGGTGCTTCAGTCCGGAACCGCGCTGCTGCTACAGCCATAGGTTCTAATCCTGCCTCAGGCATGGATGAGTATGATGTCCTTATGTTAGTTAGGTTTAAGTAGTTCTAAATCTAGGGGACTGATGACCTCAGATGTTAAGTGCCATAGTGCTCACAGCCATTTGAAACGTTTGATGGACACTGGTATTTGATAGTGGGAAATGGAGGAGGAGAAAAACCAAGAAGTACTTCAACCAGGGGAAAGGTAGGATTTTGCACAGAGAATAATTTAATCATTGCCAACACTTGGTTTAAGAATCGTGGAAGGATGTTATATAAATGTAACAGACATCAGGACACTGAAAGGTTTAAGATTCATTATACAGGGTGTTTCCATAAGAGTGTGCAAAAATGTAATAGAACATGGAGAATGCTCCACTGAACAATTTTAGGTCAGGAACCTGGGGTCGGATAATCCAACTTAAGGAGATAAGGAAGTAAACTTGTCTATCGCTTTGTCTAGCGTTACTGTTTTCCAGCTTATTTAAACTAACATGCATACAAATTTATATGTACTGTACTCGTTATTTACATGTACAATCTTTATTTCCTGCAAGGAAACAAGGATGATAAGCCTGATGAATAGGAAGTCATGATGCAGGATTTATTTACTTCACTTGTTCATAAGGTGGCTCTGTTGTACCGTATTTATGTTGTCCCATGACAGAACGTGGTATGAATCAGTGACAGACCCATTCATTACTCAGTGCTATCCAGAGATATACAGTACAATTTGATGGACCAGTACTGCTACAGTTTTGCAGAACTCACTGGCATACATATTGTGTATGGGGAAGTACGTTGCAATGCTCTCACTGCTGAAAGGCTATACAGGGAATGATTTCCTAATATGCATCATCTGTCATGATGAGTGTTTATTTGTCTTGTTCAGTGAATGTGGGAGACTAGTTAATTCGAGAGAAGAAACAAGGGACCTGACAACATGAGGAACACTCACACACCCAATATTTGAAGAGGAGTTGCTGGAACATGTTGCAGCAGACCCCACTACAATTACTCGTTGTATTGCACATGAAATAGGCACTGCACATACTAGTGTCTGGGGTGAGTGCTCCATGAACAACAATTACACCCGTATCACCCACAACAAGTCCTGCAATGCTTGTGGCTGACTTTGCACCAAGGGTTCCATCGTGTCAGTGATTGATCCAACAATGGATTGATCGACCAGATTTCCTCCAAATCATGTGTTTACTGATGAGGCCTCATCTGGTTGTGATGGTATTTTGAACAGCAGGAATAGTCATGTGTGGGATGAGGAAACCCTCATGCTGTAGTATAATCACACCATAAAGTATATTTTGCTGTGAATATCTGTGCCGACATTGCAGGCGACAATCTCATTGGGCCATGTCTTCTATCTGACCATCTGAATGGGCACCTGTACTTGAGGTTCATGCAAAGAGTTCTATTTGAGTTATTGAAGAACATACCCTTGTCTGTTCATGAGAGGATATGAATACAACATGACAGTGCTCCTCTTCACTTCAGTGTGGATGTCCGCAACAATCTCAATGCTGTATTTTCTGTTCACTGGACTGGAAGGGGAGTTCGTATCCCATGACCTGCAAGGTCACCTGACCTGAATCCTCTTGATTATTTCCTATAGGGTTACCTAAAGACACTAGTGTTTGAGACCCCAGTGGATACGGAGCTGGAATTAATTGCCAGAATTGTAGCTGCCTGTGATGTGGTTCGAAACACACCAGGGATATTTGTCAAGTTGAATCAGAATCTTGTTTGCCAATGTCATGCTTGCATTGAGGTTGATGGCTGTCAATTTCAGCATACTTTGTAAGATACAGTACAAATAGTACATTCACTGTGTCAGTGATGGTATTTGCACTTAACTGTAACTAATGTAAATAAAAAAGGACACAGTAATGTGATTTTATTCCTACTATTTCCTTAAGCTGGCTTCTCCAACCCCAGGTTCCCTACCTCAGATTGTTCAATGGAACATCACTCATGTTCTGTCAAATTTTTGCATCTCTTACAGAAATACCTGTATAATGATAAGGCAGAGCTTTCCAAGTGAGATTTTAAGATGTTTGACATTTGTAGGGCCACTTGTAGTCTCTAACCGAAATTGACTGGTTAACTTTTTAAAACTTAAGAAATTGCAAAAAGGTAGGACTGTTTCATTATGAGAAAATGTGAACTCCCATGAATCCCACTCTCTTGAGCATTCACTTAAACCTCTTGTTAAGGAATGCAGTTAAAACTTGTATCCATTCAAACCATGACCATGAAGAAAATTTACCTCCTTATATATGTCAGTAGCATAAAAATATGCACTGTCACTTATTCTACTATTTTAAACAATCACTGAAACTGTTTTTGGCATAATGCAGGCTTTAATACTGCATGCAAGTAATTGTTCTTGTAAAATAAACCAATGTCTGTGCAATGTGATGTATAAATGTTAATGTACTACTGTAATTGCATCAGTTGACTTGTCCTATATTACTTGTACACTGGCTGTATAATATGTAATCAACAGGACCAAATAAATAAATAAATTACGAAGATGCCTCATGGATAAGTTGAAAGAAACAGAGAGTATAGAGATTTTCAGAGTGTATGTTAGGTGACGTTTGACTGAAACAGCTGAAGGGAATTTAGTAGAAGATGAATGTGCAGCTTTGAGGGATGGAATATTGAATGCAGCAGAGGATCAGATAGATATAAAGACAAGACATCACAGAATTCTTTGGTTAACACAGGAGATAAATATGTAAACATAGTGACTGACGCTGGCAAAATGGAGTACAGACACCTAAAAAATGAGACTGACAGAAAGTGCAAAATGACAAAGCATGAATGGCTAGAGGACAAATACAAGTTTGTATAAGCATGTATAAATAGGAGAAAAACAGACACCAGCTATTGGAAGATTAAAGATACCTTTATAGAAAAGAAAAGTAACTGTATGATTATCAAAAGGTCAGATTGTAAGCAAGTACTAAGCAAAAATGAAGAATTTTACAGAGCACTGAAATATCCAAGTCTCTTAGATTATACAAAATTTCCTGAGAGGTACTGAGACCTTTGAGGAATCCAGCCATAATAAAACTTCCCCCTGGTGTGCTAAATACATGAGATAAGTGAAATACCCTCATACTCCTAGAAGGATGTATTAATTCCATTTCCAAGGAAAGCAGGTCCCATCACATATTAATATTACTGTACTATCAGTTTAATAAGTCATTGTGCCCAAATACTGACTTGAATTATTTACAGAAGAATGGATAAACTGGTAGAAGCTGACCTTAGGGAGATCAGTTTGGGATCCAAAGATACGTTGGAATACTACACTCTCTGAAATTCTGATGGTACCATGCATAAAATACAAAGAGTGAAGGTTATATACAGCTTGTAGAGAAACCAAACTACAGTTATAGGAGTTGAAGAACATGAAAGAGAAGCAGTAGTTCAGAAAGGAATCAGACAGAGTTGTAGCATATCCCTTACATTATTCAGTGAGTACATTGATTAAACCAGAAAGGAAACCAAAGAAAAATTTAGAGAAGGAATTAAAGCTCAGGGAGAAGGAATAAAAAACTTGAGTATAATGGCATATACGTGTGCAACCAGCCAGTTGACACAAAAGTTTACTGAGTATTGTATTGCATCATAATGCAAAAAAAACTACAGTGGGGAGACCCAGAAGGCCACTGCAACCATTGCAGAACCAGTGTTCTCTCTACTATAATTTTTTACGTTATGATGTGTTACAATACTCAGAAAACAGTTATGTCAAAAACCTTGAGGTTTTTTGAGGTCATTGTAGTTCTATCAGAGAAAACAGTGGACTTGGAGGAACAGTTGAAATGAATGTATAGTGTTTTGAGAAGATGTTACAAAATAAGCATTAGCAAAAGTAAAACAAGGGAATGTAGTTGGATTAAATCAGTGCTAAGGAAATTAGATTAGGAAATGAGGCACTAAAAGTAGTAGATGAGTTTTGCTACTTGGACAGTAAAGTAACAGATGATGGGGAAAATTAGACAGCAAATAAAATGGAGCAAGGAAAAAATTCTGAAAAAGAGGAATTTGTTAACAATGAATTTTATCTTATGGTTTAGGAAACCTTTCCTTAAAGTATTTATCTGAAATGTAGACTTGCATGGAAGTGTAATGTGGATTATAAGCTGTTCACATGAGAACAGAGACCTCTGAAATGTGGTGCTACAGAAGAAAGCTGAAGATTAGATTTGTAGAACATTTACTATTGGGGAGATACTGAATCAGACTTTGAAGAGAAGATTTTTATGGCATAAATTAACTAAAAGATGGGGTTGGTTGATAGGGCACAGCCTGGGGCATCAAGGAATAGCCAGTTTAGTAGTAGAGGGAACTGTTGGAGGCAAAAAAGTATAGAGGGAGACCAACACCTGAATACAGTAAGCAGGTTCAAATAGATGTTGGTTGCAGTAGTTACACAGAGATGAAGAAGCTTGCTCAGGATAACATAGCCTAAAGAGCTGCATGAAACCAGTCTTCAGTCTGAAGATCACAACAGCCAAATTTTTACTCATGAACCAGAAATCTGCCGTCTTTTCACCTCAAACTTTTCTTTGCATATTTTCTTAACTTTTCTTGGTTTCAGCATGATCTTCCACTCCAATTAGGGAACTTCTTTCAAGCACATGAAATCTTCAAAACTGACTTATTATTTTACCTAAGCAATTTGTTTCAATTGGTAATTGTTCAGTAGTTGTTAAGACCTTAATTTGTTGGTAGGTCTGCCGTATCTAGTGGTCTGAGGTTGGGCTCATCACCTAGTACAAGAATGTTAAAGAAATGAAACTGAAATTTGGGAAGGGAGAAGTTAATCAGATATCGGTTGTGGATAGTGTTTTTAGTTCCACCTGAGAAGGCTAGATGTAGGATGTAGATTAATGACACACAAGATATCATCTGTGCTCGTATGTCTAAAGTAAAATGTGGAGTAGTAGATCAAAACAATTGACACATGCTTCAGTGTAAATCATGTTGTAAAAACCTTTGCTGGTGCTGAACAACAGTGATACAGTAGTGTTTGAAAGAATACATTGCCATTTGATTGTATATTATATTTTTCTGCTGTAAAATCTAGATTTCCACTTCCATGCCAATATTGAGTACAACATTCTGAGACCATTTACATCATTTTACTGGGTACTGTGCATGTTGTCAGATACACAGTTCGGTGTTAGAAAATGTGTTGAACTGTACGTTTGACATCCTATGCAGCAAAATAATGTTAATGGTCTAAGAACTTGGTACTCAATAATGGCATAAAAGCCAAAATCTGGATTGTAGAGAAGAAAAAATCACTGTGATATATAGATGGTGCTGTATTCATTCAAAAATAATTTGTGTTGATGTTCATCCACAAAAGGTGACCTATCTTGTACTGCTCACTTTGAGAAATGGTAGCGGTAGGAAAAGAATTTTTTTCATTCAGATGAGAACCATAGTTAATTTCTCTGACTTAAGAATAATATTGATGATGATACTAATACCAATGATAGCATCAATTAAAATATTCTACATGAATATTTCACAATTTCATTTTAAGTTTTAGTACTCCCTTGTACTTCAATCAATAATTATTTACTCTGTTAAAGCTGGACAGATGAACCATTAAAGCTTCGTCTGTATTTGTTCCTCACCCTTTTTTTCATTCAGATGAGAACCATAGTTAATTTCTCTGACTTAAGAATAATATTGATGATGATACTAATACCAATGATAGCATCAATTAAAATATTCTACATGAATATTTCACAATTTCATTTTAAGTTTTAGTACTCCCTTGTACTTCAATCAATAATTATTTACTCTGTTAAAGCTGGACAGATGAACCATTAAAGCTTCGTCTGTATTTGTTCCTCACCCGTTGGCCCCTTTGAATACTTTAACTACTGTTTAACAACCCATGTCTTTGAATTTTGTTTGATATGGGATCTATATTTCATAATATCTTTATTATTTTTCTTTGAATTTAGTTGTTCCTCTTTCTCTCACTATTTATTTTTACATGAGAGAGTTATCATTTATTATTCATGTTGATTCTTCATAATGAGTTTTCTATTTCTTGCCACATTCATGTTCATATTTGTTCTGTATTTCACTGTAAATTCAGTCCACATTATAAATGATTTTCCATTAAATTCCTATGTTCCACCAGAAAGCCTAACTGACTGTGAAGTGACATGCAGCTGTACTTAAATTTTTTTTAGAAAATTATGAATTGTGGTATTCCTCATTAGTACAATCATATATTCTGTATGCAAACAAAGTATAACTGTTTCAAAACAGCATAATTCACTTCCATTGTGATACATGTTTGAAATATGGCACAAAGATGCAAACAAAATTCTTCTGTGGGGTACAAAAGCATGGCACCCTGTGTTCAACAACACATCAAATAGCAAGGTGTCAACCCATGTGAAAAAAAGAGAATGATACCACAACTCATAAGTTATTGCAAGGTGTAATGTAGGTTAACAAGGTTACTTCGATATTAAATGACACCATAATTCTGGCCAACACCATTGTGGACATCTCAAATCATGGGATAAGTGCAATACCCCCTCTTACCCACATTTCAGCACTTCTTTTGAAGAACAGGACAACATTCTTGACAATGTTCAACACTACTAACACTCCCCTAGACAATTCAGTCCTACCCTAAGGACGTCATCTGGCAGCAAGCTTATTTGACACCCATTGGTGGGGTCGCCTGCCCTCAGGTGCTAGAGCAGCCACGAGACACCACTGTCCAGAAAGAGTTTCAAAGTCTCTGACAGGAACATTTTTAATGTGGTTAACAATGCTGCGTGGGTGGCACCAAGTGTGTTGTCAAACTGGAGTGTCCTAAAGGGGCCCTTTGACATTTTATTCAAGCACATGTCAATGTTGCACCGCTCCATGATCACGCCACAGGAGGGCATGAAACAGGATGGCTGAAAACACATAAACACACTTTACTGCTTTGGATCACATTCAAATTTTGTTGAATGGTTTTGAACAGTTTCTGGTAGCTCCACCCTGTACAGAAGAGTGAATATTGTTGTCACACAACCCATCAAAAGTGTCAGGTTATGACTAGTGATGTTGCAGCCCCACAATGTCCTTAGAATTGGGCTAAATCTTTGAGGGGGGGGGGGTGGAGGGGAGAGGCTCAGCAGTGTTGAACATTGTCAAGAACATTTTCCTATTGCTCATTGCACTGTGAACTGCCATTTTTGACTGAAATGCATTGGAATCAATGCCTCAAGGAAATGGATAGTTTAATTGACACTGTTTATACCATCTCCTGATGGCTTATCATGTCAGTTTTTAATGGTGGTGTATCTGATATATTTCCCTCAGCCACCCATATGAAAACCAAGTGATTTCAACACTGAGTGTCATGTCTGCCATCACACAAGTGTCAAAAGGAGTTAAACGTAAGTAAGAGGAGATGTGATGAACCTCCCATTGTACATTCACAATGGTGTTGACACAATTGTGGGGAAATTTGGTGCTAAGTGACATAAATATTCCAACTTGTTTCTCATGTGAACTTCTGAACTGTGGCCATTTTTTTCGCATGTGTCGTAGCCTAGATGTCTGAAGTGTTGCTGAGGCCAAGGGTGACAACACAGGGTGCCATGCTTTTGGACCATTACAGAGGAGGGTTGTAGCACCTTTAAGCCAAATTTCAAATTTTGGGACACAATTATGTGGTTTTAAAAACTTTTTTTGTGCAGTGTATGTACATACATACATAGAGTCAGGAAAAGGAGAAAATACCCTTCTCTTTGACTAAGGTCCTATCTACAGAGATTTTCAAAAGAGTAGAGATAAACTGCACCTTCTAAATGATTTGCCTTTGTAAATATCATCACACTTATTCCAATGAGACTTTTGTGTAGTTTTCAATTATTGTTTAGAGTGGTTAAAGGAAGATGATGGAGGTTAAAATGACTGTGGGTTGGAGGGGTTATAGATAAGGAGAAATTTTTGACAGTATAGACTGTAAAGAGATCATCATGGCGAGTACATCTGGAGAAAAATGCAAAGAAGATAAATTAGGATTCTGAGATGTTAAACTGCTTTATAGATCCATTTTTCTCCAGTCCTGTTCTGAACACCAGATGCTGCCTGGAAATTTCCATTAACTAAGTGAGTGGTGGTGATGGAGTGATCTAAAGGACCTGTTGAAATAATTACCTCTGCGCTGTGCCTCTTCTGCAGCTCCCAGATTGATCACATTTAACCCAGATTTTCATTTGTATCCTCTGATCATTATAGGCTAATACATAACTTGGCTGCTTTTGCAGATGACTCTACAATTCATCTTGTCTTCAATGGTTGAATCTCTCATTTATTTGTTTCTTTCCATGCTCCTCCTTGTTACTTTTCTATTCTCTTCATTTATTACTTTGTCCAAGACGGAATGAGGATAGAGGTAGTGGGAGGGTGTGTGTTGCTCATGTCTTGACCCAAAGTAATCTTCATGTATGTAACTTATATACCAGGTCTGTTGGAATTCAGTATAGTTGATTTGCGCTTATACCTATTCTGTTGGTAGCAGGAGTATTTTATGCAGCATAATTGTTACATTTAATGATGACAGTGAGAAAATAAGTTCTATGGAGAAATTGTTGATTACTGAAATGGTGCTGTGTGGGGTCAGGAATGTGTATCTGTGACTGACTGAAAGTTGTCTTAGAGTGCACTGAGTAGCAGGGTTGTTTTTGCACATGGCCCAGTAGAGTTTTCCATGAATCAGATCACCAGCTACTGACTTTCAATGAGGAACATGGCTAGTCCATGAAGTACTGTACATAGAGCTTTGCTTATCATTCAAAATATCAATAGCCCAGTCACCATGGGAAATAAAGATGGACCTTTTGTATGAAAGGTGTAATAATTATGATTTTATATTCATTTTATTTTACTTCATCAGTACTTCAGTTATTTTTTCTCTCCTCTGTTTGTTCCTATCCATGTTCCTCCTTGTTACTCTTCTATTCTCTTCATTTCTATTTAATTCACTGCCAGCTATTCCTGTAAAGTATACCAACAATAAATTATTATTAGTACATAATTAGACCTACTGATAGAGGATTTACTTATGAATTGCTATATGTGTGAATATCGGGAGAAAACAGCTGCTCTGGCAAAAAAAAGACACTGTGCCTCCTCTAACAGATTCATAGCACAGGAAACATAAACTGGTTCTGAGGCATACATATATGTTCATTTATGATGTATCAAGATCACCAAATCAAAAACCAAACATTTCTATAACAACAAAGCCATCTGAGTCTCAGGGGTATCTTTTGCAGCAGTCCTCAGCAATGTCAGTATGCGATGGAACATCCTCTTGCTTGGATAAAGGCTTGAATCAGTAATGGTATGCCATAAATGAGATAATCAAGCCAGCATTGGTTCAAATTGTCCTACTTTTAAATGAAGATTCTGCCTAGGTCTCATAGATATGTGGCCGTTGTCAACATCCAAAAACACTTCATTTCAATCAGTACTACACATGGTTGATTGGGTTCATGTCTTGGGAACAAGTAGGCTACTCCATTCTGATGATCGAAGCATTATGAAGAAATGTATTCATGAGATTGGTATGATGAGCTCACATGTTATCATCCATCTAGATGAAATTGCTACCAAAATGTTGCTGATATGGTCCTACAGGATCTCGTCCCTGTACTTTAGAGCAGTGAGGTTGGCCTCGACAACCATGAGGGATGTACAGTGGCCCCATGCAATGCCACTTGAGAACATCACTCCACAAACATCTTATTGCAGATGTAGGACACTGTGTTTGGGGTGTTCAATATTATGAGGTTGTTTCCAAACACATCTGCAATTATCAGAGTACAAACAAATCAGAGTTTTCTCCTTAAACAACATGAGACACAAGTACTGGGGCATCCAGATAGCATGATTTCTTGTCACTCTGCAAGGGAGTACATGATTTTGTGGTGTGCAACATGTTGCTCATCATGGTCATTGGGAATGGAGATTCAAATCATGCAATTGTCTCCTAACAGTGTCACACGTAAATAACATCCTGTAGCCTCTTCAAATGCTGAATTCACTTCTGGAGCACTCTGCCTGCAGTTCCTTTGACTCAAAAGTTGTAGATATTTATCATTCTGTGAATCTGTCAAATGTGGGTGGCTTATGTGGTGTAAGACCTTGACACAGCCTGTCAATTGGTACCGATTCCGGGTCTGTGCCACTTCACTTTGACTCTGGTGGAACTGTCAAGTAACTTCCCTTGTTGACTAGTCTATGGACCTGAGATTCTATGGACCTGACTGTAGGTCGTGACTGTTCTTTGTGCCATTATGGATGTTCATAATACTGTTCCACTTTACTTGAACTGAAAACCAACAATCAATTAGAATGTGTCATTCTGCTTATAGGTAGTGCTCATGATAACTGTGTGTATGTTTCTAAACAACAACAGAAATGCCTTTTCAATCAGTACAGAAACAACCACAGCAGCAACAAACCTGCAAAATTTTATTGAGATAATGGAAAACTGTTGTTGGTGTATATGTTCAGTTATTTCAGACAGTCATGATTTGTGTCTTTGATATGTACACAAATCCTGTTATACAATGACTGGTTTATAAGACCAAATGAATGTTATTTTGACAATGATGTGTTATTTAAACAGTTCGGACATTTTGATGTAGACCTGAGAATGCCTATAAAACTAAAAGCAGATGCTGCTACTTCCAGTGTGCTCATCAATGATACAAGCTGGAACTAAATCAGATGCTTGTAGGTTTCAAGAATCATATGAAGCCAAGCTACCTGCAACAGCTCCTACAGCTGTTGAAGAGTGTATTGTGGACAGATCACACAGCAAGCATGACAACTGAGGTGGAGTGATATATGTTCAATGACACAGTAATCCCACTTGTCATGTGGTTTCACAGATGCTGAAGTAAGTTGTGACCAGGAGATTTAGGGATGTGATATGTTGTTTTGAAATCCTGGTGGTGTTCATCTACCTGTCAATACTTCTAACAGTGGGGATATGTGCCTTATCCTAATTTGAGACCATACCCCCATGCACCCCATGGAATAGAACCACTGTGGATAAATGAATGTGATGGATATGTTTCCAATTTATTGAGCCGAGTGTTCTTGATTGGATCCAGAAAATGACCCACCAACATTTTATTCTTCCATGAGATGTAGCATATAAAGTGCAAAATGTGATTCATCAGTGAAGACTAAATTACATCACACATATGATGTGCTTTCATCAGAGTAGCTCATGAACAATGAATGAAGCTTACCATTTCATGTAAATTAATGTTCTTGGTGCAAAAGTTGGTGATCATATCTTTTGTTAGGTAAGTAAATCAATTCCTATGCCTATAGTGAGAGTATGCTTCCTTATGTATCAGCTTTGCCAGTGATTGGCCACACATCTACTGGTTAATCATAATAAAGCAATGTAAAATCCAAGATGTAATAATGACAATAATATGAAAAAGATAGACTGCTATTCACCACATTGTGGAGATGTTGAGTCACAGACAGGAACAACAAAAAGACTGCTAAACAATAAGCATACAGCCATAAGGCCTTCTGACTTAGGCAACATACACACACAAATTCACACAAAGACAATTCACACACAAAGGAACACTGTCTATACCATCAAGGCCAGACTAAGTTTCAGCACCTAGAGTCAGTGGTCATGTGTGTGTTAGTGTGTTTCTGTGAATATGTGTGTGTATGTTGCCTAATGCCAAAGAAGGCTTCTGCTAAGCAGCAGCTGACCATGCTCCTTGGGGTGCAAAGTTCAGTGCCACCAGGCTGTCCATGGCAGCCTGTGAAGATGGTGGGCCTGCTCCAGATTTCCTTGGTTCCGCTAACTGCAGGCAAGCCAGCCTGTAAGGGTACAGCAGAGACAGGCTTCCCACACAGTGCACTGTCAGTATCCTGTCTCTCAGCAGTGTATTGGTCATGCATTCCTTTATATCAGCTACAAAGACACCATGAGTTGTCACCAAGCTGCACACGCCAACGAAATGCATCCATCTGTCTCAGCTCCAACTTCATATAACGATAAAGAGTTTTACCATAATATGTCTGTCTTGCTGTGGCCACTGTCACATTTAATGGTTTCCCTTGCCTGCAGATCAAACTGAAGTGCCCAAGTGGGTGAGCAGCAAATGCCATCCTGCCCGACCAAAACAACATTCCCTCACCTATCAACAAAAGACCATGAAAGCAATCAATTACACTAATTACAAATTAATAAAGAAATATAGTAATAAATGGAAAGGCATTTGGAAGGTTTGAAATATATTTAACTAATTACAGGCCAGAATACTTGTTCAGTACATTTATAAAAGTAGTTGAGATATTGTTTCATAGCAGCGTGTAAAGCTTAATTACAAAATTGTCATTAATATCAACACCAGGGAAGTTTGGCTGCCAAGTGCAAATCTTATTTCAGTCAACGCCACATTGGGTGACTTGTGTGCCAGTGATGAGCATGAAACAATGATGAGAACAACACACACCCAGGCCACGAGTGGAGAAAATCTCCTACCCCGCCGGGAATCGAATATGGGCCTGCTGCATGGGAGGCAAGCATGCTAACACTTAGCTAAACAAGCAGACGTCAGCACACTAGCATGGTTTCATAAGACTAAATAACAAAACTACACTAATAAATGAACATATAAACAAATCAAAGATCATATCTAATCATGCCATATTGTCAGTTGTTGATATAAATGTAGCCAAAAAAGTCAACAAGTTCTTTCAACACTAAATGGATGATTCATTGAGAAGAATCCCATTTTGAATAAACAAAAATGAATTCATGTCAGTTAGTTTCACCCTTTCTGTAAAACAACTACTATTAAAAATTTGGCTTTTATTTGACTAATTTTACTGTGTGATTTTTTAAGTCCTAAAATAAAATAGGTTAAAGTTACATCCTGTGCACTATGCTGACTAAAACAGCTGCAACACCTGTACATGCTCTTTAAGAGCTGCTCTTTATATGGACTTGTTACCAACTTAAGTCTGTCAGTATTCTCACCATTGGTAGCAGTATTTTATTGTAGCATGGACTGCAGTATTAATGACATACATTTATAGTCACTTATTTAAAAATGCATATATAAGGATAATTTTTGTGCAGCCTGTGCTTAATGATAGTTGCATCATTTAGAAATGATGCATGTTACTGGGTATATCAGTCACATGCCCTCTGCACACACATTCCAGTGTAAGACGTATTTTAAAATTTTACAGTATGCAATATATGAAAGCATTGTTTCACGGTGATATATACTGGTAATATTCTCTCAAACTTGCAGCTGCATCAAGTGGTGTAAAATCCATGAACTTGAGTACTCCTTGGCCATTGTCAAGTGGTGATTGTTATATTGTTGCTGCTGCAGATCCTCATATAGCTGCCCTGCCTTCTGAATGGAAGCCATCTCAGATGCTGAAAACTTGCTGAAGGAACTGAGCCACTTACAGAAAGTATTCAAGCGAAATGGTTACAACCACCACATTTTGCAAGCCATCTTTCCAAAGACAAATAAGCAAAAAGCCACATAGGATGACATGAAGAACCTAGTGTTTTTGCCATTCTGCTGCTGAGTAACTGGAAATATATGGTGTATCCTAAAGAGGGATAAATCAATTCAATCTTCAGAGCTTCAGTAAAAGTTTGGCAACTCAGGAGGCCCATGAAAAATCATGTAAGCCTCTGGATGCCAGCAGTACATAAAATATTACATGAGTGTTGATAGATTTATGTCAGACACACTGTGTGTACTGTTGATGAACACTGTGGTACCCTGAGAAATCAGCGGTAGGAGAGCACATTCTAAAAACATGACACTGTATTGCATTTGATGAGACACCTTTTATTACACAGGCTAATAGCATTATAAAAAAGGTGATCAAGATATAAACTCTTGAAAACATCCTCAATAAAGATGGCAGACTGCATTTAAGCATAGCAAGGGCCCAGCCATCAGAAGGTTGAAGATTGCACCAGACATCACAAAAGGCACCATGCCTTTATAAAGACACCAGCAACAATCAAAACTGACAATGACTGAATGCTGTAAGCTCATAGATTTTAAACCACTTGATGTGTCTGGAAGCTTGAGAGAATTAGTCTAGAGTTTAAGTGTATTTGTGTTCTGTGTGAGATTGTCTGCTGATAATGTTCGTGCTGTGTTTGGAAACAAGGTTTTGACTAATGTGATACTGCTGGTTATATATGTTTTCCAGATCGATTGTGTTAAAAAATGCATTGCATACCAACTGAAAGAATCGGAGAAGTCAAAACCCAAGAAATCATGGGAGCCTAAGAAGAAACCTATATGTTGTGTGTCTTAGAAAGTGTGGCATTAAATAAATAACGTTCTACATTTTATTCTACTTCATTCTGTCACATGTCTATATGGAAGTTTGAGCAGACAGTACGTTATGTAGTTTAAAAAAAATGCTATTATTAAGATAAAACTTGTTGAATATATTCTTCATATTATACTCCTGCACAGCAGATTTGAGGAACTTTGTACTCTGAAAATTATGGCAGCCTGAGAAGATGTAATGATCTATATGTGAATATATTTTCTCATTAGTTAGTAAAATAAAATGGTTTATGAACTAATAATGCACTTGTAAATGTAATACTTACAATAAATATTAATGTTGTACATCTTACTTTCATCCAAAAATCTATAACAGCAGGTATCCAGTGTTGGTAATTCTGATAAATTCAAAATGAAGCTAAACATGATGATATGCATTTTGAGTTAGCACCACAAATTTATCTGAATATGCTTTTTCCATTTCTAAAGTACTTTTGTTGCTCTGGCTTACTGAAGAATGATACTTTTTCTTTTGCAGTTCTGCAGTCCACCTACCACATATGTTTCTCCATACAGTTGGTGGTGATTATCTGCAAAGTATTTGCAAATTATTGTTTTTTGTGCTGCCTGATCACTTAGAAAAATCTATTCTGCATCCAGGAAAGCATCAGCCATATTATTTCCTGCAGTTGGAGACAATTTCATCTTTTTTACAGGGCAGTTGCTTCCAGCCACTGCTTTGATTGATGTCTCGTTTCAGACAGTATTGAGAATGAATGAAGGTAACTTAAAGCAAATGTGACATCACTGAGAAGTCCATTAGAAATGAAGAAATAAAAAAAAAACAAATTCAACATAACAAGGGTAGGGATTCAAATTGTCTGTGTGCTTTTCAAAGGAACCTTCCTGATGATAGCAGTAATGGAATAAGAAGAATCATGGGTTACCGAAATCTGAGTGCTAAATGCGAGGTTTAACTTCAGTTCTCCTTATAATGAATCCACTGCCTTAGCCACAGCAACACCTCTCTCAGCGTCATATTTTGGCCAACACACATTACATCTTAAGTAAGGATTTAGTATAAACAATCTGTGTGGAGGTATTGAAAATTGTTCAAGTTTTTTTCCATTTACTTTTGGGCGGCATACACTGTATGTACACCTACATCTATATCCATACTCTGCAAACCACTGTAAAGTCCATTGTAGAGCATTTATCCCACTGGACCAGTTATTAGGGCTTTTTACTGTTCCATTCACATATGGAGAAGGAAGAATGGCTATTTAAATGCAGGTGGTATCAGTCAACACATACATATGGGTGGATGTAATGCTTTGGAGGGCCATGAAATGGAATAATCACATAGGCTTACTTGTGGGTCAAGAAGCTAGCAGACGCCGATTTATTGGAAGAATACTAGGGAAATGCTATCACTCTATAGACTGCTCACAGATCACTCATGTGACCCAACTTAGAATATTGCTCAACTCTGTCAGACTCATACTTACTTGGACTAATAGGTGATACTGAACATATAAAGATAAGGCCAGCACAAATGGCCACAGATTTGTTTGGTTAGCAGATGAGTGTTACAAAGATGTGGGAAGTACTGAACTGGTAGTCTCTTGATGAACTATCCCAAGAAAGCCTACTTACAAAGATACTGCCCACATCTTGCATAAGGCTATCTTGTAGTTAATTTGTCATGTTAAAAATACCGTACTCATTCTTCTGGTGTACCTATTTCTAGCTTATTTGCCTGAATCAATGGTTTTCATGTCCAGTAGATGAACTGCTAAGTGATTAATCAATTTTACATGATTAAGTCAATACATCAAAGTTAGTATTTATTCCAACAGAATACTTTAATGATGTTCATCTTGAAAACAAGGAGGTCCATAATTATTACAAAATGGGTTACTACCTTAAAAAAGTGGAGAAATATGTCCACCTATTTGAAGACATGTGAATATCCTCACTGAACTTTAACCACTGCCTCATGATTGTCAGCTCAATGTAATATTATTCATGGCAGCTATTTAAAGACTGAAGTAGGAAGATTTTCACATCTTTGTAAAATACAGTACTATTAAATATCTAATGACAACATAATATACACAAATAATAAGCATTATGTTTACACATTATATAATTAAAGTATTTTAACTAGCCAATATGTGCATAGTATTCAAATGGCTTTCATACTTTACTCTGTTTTAATTACCAAGTTTTTGTGTTCACACTTTTCTCCACAGCTTTCATAAAAACCCACCAATAAATTTCCAAAAACCCAAATTTCATCACCTGTTTGAATTATTTCTGTAGTTAGTATGTATTCATAATAGATGTATGCAATTTTGAGTGCTGGTAGAGAAAGACTGAGTCTCTAGGATGGTAACATTGAATTTTGGAAAGATTTTCATTATCATTTTGTTGTGATCTTCAGTCCATAGACTGGTTTGATGCAAGTCTCCATGCAACTCCATCCTGTGCAAGCTTCTTCATCTCTCAGTACCAACTGCAACCTACATCCTTCTGAATCTGTTTAGTGTATTCATCTCTTGGTCTACCACTACAATTTTTACCCTCCCTGATTCCCTCCAATAGTATATTGGTAATCCCTTGGTGCCTTGGAACGTGTCCTACCAACCTGACCCTCCTTTTAGTCACGTTGTGCCACATTTCCTCTTCTCCCCAATTCTATTCAGTGCTCCCTCATTATTTATTGGATCTGCCCATCTAATCTTCAGTGTACTTCTGTAGCATTACATTTTGAAAGTTTCTATTCTCTTTTTGCCTAAACTGTTTATCGTCCATGTTTCACTTCCATACGTGGCTACACTCCATACAAATACTTTCAGAAAAGACTTCCTGACAGTTAAATCTATACTTGATGTTAACAAATTCCTTTTCTTGAGAAATTTTTTTCTTGCCATAGCCAGTCTACATTTTATATTCTCTCTACTTCAACCATCATCAGTTATTTTGCTCCCCAAATAGGAAACCCCTTCTACTACTTTAAGTGGCTCATTTCCTAATCTAATTCCCTCCGTATCACGTGACTTCATTCAACCACATTCCATTATCCTCATTTTGCTTTTATTGATGTTCATCTTATATCCATTCAACTGCTCTTCCAGGTCCTTTGCTGTCTCTGATAGACTTACAATGTTCAAATGGTTCAAATGGCTCTGAGCACTCTAAGGTCATCAGCCCCCTAGAACTCAGAAGTACTTAAACCTAACTAACCTAAGGATATCAAACACATCCATGCCCGAGGCAGGATTTGAACCTGCGACTATAGCAGTCGCGCAGTTCCAGACTGTAGTGCCTAGAACCGCTCGGCAACCCCAGCCGCCAATTACAATGTCATCGGCAAACCTCAGCATTTTTATTTCCTCTCCATGGATTGTAATTCATACTCCAAATTTTTCTTTTGTTTCCTTTACTGCTTGCTCAGTATACAGATTGAATAACATTGGGGATAGACTACAACCATGGCTCACTCCCTTCTCAACCACTGCTTCCCTTTCATGCCCCTTTACTCTTATAACTGCCGTCTGGTTTCTATAAAAATTGTAAATAGCCTTTTGCTCCCAGTATTTTACCCCTGCCACCTTCAGAATTTTAAAGATAGTATTTCAGTCACATTGCCAAAAGCTTTCTTCAAGTCTACAAATGCTAGAAATCTAGGTTTTCCTTTCTTAATGTATCCTGTAAGATAAGTCATAGGGTCAGTACTGCCTCACGTGTTCGTACATTTCTATCAAATCCAATATGATCTTCCCCAAGTTCGGCTTCTACCAATTTTGCCAGTTATCTGAAAAGAATTCGTGTTAGTATTTTCCAGGCATGACTTATTAAACTGATAGTGGGTAATTTTCACACCTGTCAACATCTGCATTCTTTGGGATTGGAATTATTATATTCTTCTTGAAGTCTGGGGGTATTTCGCCTGTCTCATACATCTTGCTCACCAGATGGTAGAGTTTTGTCTCCCAAGGCTGTCAGTAACTCTAATGGAATGTTGTATATTCCTGGGGCCTTTTTTTGACTTAGGCCTTTCAGCACTCTGTCAAATTCGTCACATAGTATCATATCTCCCATCTCATCTTCAACTACGTCCTCTTCCATTTCCATAATGTTGCCCTCAGGTATGTCACCCTTGTATGGATCCTCTATGTACTGCTCCCATCATTCTGCTTTTCTTTCTTTTGGTTTACCATCTGAACTTTTGATATTTGTACAGTTGATTCTCTGTTCTCCAAAGGTCTTTTTAATTTTCCTGTATGCAGTATCTTTCTTAGCACTAGTAATATGCATTACTATAACATAACATTTTTGAGAAGTACTATTTCCCAAATTACAAAATTTAAGACAGACATACCAACTTGGATGCTTCTAACACCAATTTCAGAAAATTTCAGCTTAGAAATGACAAAGTTAGAGATATGCCAATTAGTCTAGTTACTGATATGCCAATTAGTCATGTAAGATATGGAGTGAAGAACATCAAGGTACACAAAATGCAGTTATAATTAAAATTTATTTGTTAATTCTAATTTGTTGCACACTTATTAATATTAGCTAATGATAAATACTTATTTTACTACAAGAAAAGTAATTACTAAAGTAGCTTGCCCAAATGATTCAGAGAAATGGCACATCATGCACTTCTGAAAAAAAAAAAAAATTTCAGCTAACATACAGTGTTGTTAGGAGTTCAGGACTATTACAAAAATGTGGCAATATGGTCATGAGAGTATGTGTATAAATTAAATTAGCAAATTATCCAATGTTATACAGTAATCAATCAAATTTCACATTCACAAAGACATAAATGAAAAACTCTGGTGTCTGCTAAAGACACACATAATGCAAAATTCTCTGCTTTCATCATGTTTTGCTCCCAGTTATACTACAGTGAAATGATACTAAGCAGTCAGTTCTTTTCTTCCATCATATATTCCCTATTGTTTGGTTTTTAGATGATAAATAAAGTTGAAATTTGTGTCATCAACCTGGTGGATCACATAATATAAGTATGATACATAACAAGATGAGTTTCTTGCAAATAATATACAGGTGGCTACCAGCACACATAGCAAGACCCATGTAGACACTGGTATCAGAGGAGCACCTGTTTTAGGTTAGAATCAGGATTTCAAAGTAGTAAAAATAACAGAACAGCCCTACAAAATGTTTGACCTTTCCTAGCACTGGTCCTCAGAGGGCCCTCTGTGAGGTTTAATATCTTTCCTGTATGTAACAGGTGAGAGACTTCCTGTAACATAGCACACAGAAGGAAGAAATGTTGACCATAATTTTACAGGCATATCAAGAGAATGCTGGACATCTGACAAACTAAACAGATGTTGAAGTACATAGAGGGTATTGAGAACATTTAAGTGGACAAACAAAATCAGAAAAGATCTGAAGGATGCTGGTATAAGAGACTCAGGTATACAAGACCAAGAAACATTCAGTCACAAAGTACTGGAGGTGAAATGTGAATAATGAGATGAGGGAAGTAAGGACTGGAACAGCCTGGTTGGAAGAAAGGAAGAAAATGGATAGTGAGAAGATGAAAGAAGTGTGGTACCTGAGAAAATCTCACACTTCATGTGGTCTTCTAGCAGTTTATAGTAATCAGAAAAATACACAATACCTCTCACCTGATGCCAGACAAAGACTTACAAAGACTACAGCATGTTCTTACTCCTGCTTGCATAATTATAAATGGGCAACATTGTAGGAAACATTTTCCAACTGTGTGACTACTGACTTATTTACAGTATAAAATTAAACTGCTAAATTCACTTAATAATCCTTGCCATCTCACTGAAAAACTATGAATACTTTAAATGTTACGTGTGATGTTAGGGTGACAATTTTAGTTTTTTTAAAATAATTTCCTATATGTAAGCTAGAGACTGTTATTAACTTTAACATTATAAATGATATGCCTTAGTCACCATTTTAGCAATGACAGAGTTCTCTGGGCATATGTCTTATCGTTGTACTGGTACTACTCCCATCACTGCATGAAAAAGTTGTGTCTTCTGTCAGTTCAAAACCCATTGAAGGACTTTTTCTTCTTTTATGTGTGACCCACTATGGACTACAGTTATTTAAACTGTTTTTCCCTTTTTCTGCACATTTTTCTCATCACTTTTTAGTGTTTCTCTGTTCTTTCCTTCATTCAAGTAGCTCCAGTGTTCTAGGGTCCTTCATTCCAGTGACTTCATTCTAAGTAGTGGCCATTCCTAAATATCTTGTGAAGTAATGTGGAGTTCATCCATATCCCATCCAACACCTTTGCACCATACATTGTACATCTTTAATTTATTAAAGTAAATCAACAGTCTTTTTGTCAGTCTGTTGGTATTCATACTTCAGGTGTGGCCATATAAAGTTATTCTTCTTTTTATAATCATTTAAATTGAACTGTATTCAGCCAAAAGTGTGGCCATTGATCCTTATGACATGACATCTTTATCCCTCACTCCGCGCAATCTGTACCATGGTGAGCCCATTGCTTATGCTTACACAAGTCACTGCTGTGCCCCTATGTCCAATAATATCCTGCAACCCTTTTCTCCTACTATTCCTCTTATCACACAATCCACCTCTGGATACGATTTTGTAGCACCCATTCCTGCTGGGAATGAATGGTAGGTAGGCCAAGGGTCCCTGTTGACATTTAACACTTTATCCTCCCACAGTCCTCCACTTCTAAAACCATTATTTCCTCTTACTTTATCCATATGACCCTGAGGCTAGCAACACTGCCTCCTCACATGCCCTGTTTGTTCACACTTGATTCATTTTATATTACTTGCACTGTCCATTTATCCCTCATTCCTGTTTAGAAATAGATCTCTTTATACACAACAGCGAATTGCACTGCAGTGGGCAAATCCATCAAACCCCCTGTTCATACATCTCTTGACATTTCCACATGCTTCTCTCTTAAAAAATCATTGAGTGCCCTATGCTCAGCTTCTTGTCAAATAATTTCATTGACTGCAGCATCCTGTCCTAATTCATAGGTATATCCACAAATTTTTCCACAGTTTACATATTTTTCTTAGTTATTACGCATCATTGTTCCCTATAGCATCTGTCACTATTTCATTTCATATGTCTCTGAATTAATCCTTCTTTAAATTCTTTGAATGTTGTGGCTCCCTTAAGACATTTTATATGCCCTACATAAACTTTAGCTTCCCTTGTTAGTCTCAGTTTTGCAACATTCAATAATTCCTTTCAGACCAAACTTCCATCTGAGCCAGATTTCCAATGTCTCCCACAAAGGCCTGCACATCCTCAGCTGCATTACCAGAGGAGCAATTAAACTTGCAACTGACAAATCTAAACCCCTTTGTGATGAACATGATTCTACCAACCCATGAAATTCTGTATTATCTGTTGTTATCTGTAATACCTTTTATAAAAATATACCTACTGCTTCCAGTTCTGACACATCTTGCATTCCTGGTTCTGTTGAAGCTTTGTCCTTGACAACACTAACATTCACAAGACAAGAAACCAAAATACATTAACTTAATTAATTAAACATGAACCATCTTGACTTCTGGTATTGCCTAGCTATATGCCCCCAAAGTTTACATATATGACATTTTACTGGAACTGATTTCATAGATAGCAGTGAATGAACCTCAAGGTTACACTGTGCACAACTAACAGGCACTAACCATTTATGACTACCATTACCTCTAAGACTAGAAAAATCCACTGGTTCTCTACTCACAATAAAATATACTTTACAAAGTGCATGAGAGTCAAATCCTAATACCATTACCAAAAAACAATAACATTTTTTTTGAACTCACCATACGGCAGGCTCTAGGTTCAGACATCACTCTAAGAAGGCAATGTGTTTATTTATTTATTGCATTATGTATTCCATAGATCTAGTTTCATGTTAACGCATGGATGTGGAATGAATCAAGAACATTTAGTTCATTATTGCATTAGTTTCCATGAGGACAATAAACAAAGATTAATAATAGCAGTTGGAAACATAATCATTAGGATAAAATTACACTCACAAGCAGAGTTCCAGATACAACATTCTGATTTTGTCCAAACAATTTTTTACAGATAACCAATTAATCTGATTAACACAACAAGATATATTGAAGCAGGAATATACAATAGTATTTGGGAAATAAAATTAGCTATCTCTGCTATAGAATTCTTGTAGAGAATAGAAACTTTTTTCGAGCAAGAACTCCTTTAGCTTATTTTTAAACAGTACTTTTTTATTTCATAGACACTTTATATTACTTGGAAGTGCATTGAAGATTATTGTGCATGTGTATTTCACACAATTTTGCACCAGGGACAGATTTTTCAGGACACAGTGTATGTCACATTTCCTTTTTGTGTTATGGTGATGGTACATTTCATTCGTTTTGTATTGAGAAGGATTGTGAAGCTTGAATGTCATGATTGAAAAGATATATTGTGAAGTAGTGGTTAGGATCCCTATTTGTTTAATAAGTTTGTGACATGAGATTCTTGGAGTCACCCCACACAAAATTCGGACAACCTTTTTCCTGATTTGTGAGAATCTTTTTCGATAGTGGTGAATCGCCCCAGAAGATTTTCCATAACACATAAGTGAATGACAGTAGCAAAAGTAAGCAGATTTTTAGACACTGATGCCTCCGAGTTTGGCAATTATCGGAATGGCAAATGTTGCTGAGCTGAGCCTCTTCAGGGTTTGGTTGATATGCTGTTCCCAGTTAAGCCTGCTATCTATATATATGCCCAAGAATTTCAAACAATCTGCTCTCTCTATCTGCTGGCTCTCATGTATAAAATTTATTTCCTGTGGACTTTTTTGACCAGAATGGAAATGAAAATAATTAGTTTTGCTAAGGTTTATTGATAAAGAATTTACTGTGAACCAGTTCAGAACATCCTCAAGTAAATGGTTAGCATTTAATTATAGATCAGAGGGTATCTTACTGTCTATCACAATACTTGTGTCATCAGTGAACATTGTAAAATTGTTTGCTGTGTTTGAGGACAATGGTGGGTCATTGATATATATGAGGAATAGCAGGGGACCAAGGACAGAACCTTAAGGAAATCCATATTTTTACTGTTCCCCGGTTGGACTCTACCCCTCCTATGTGACCATTGTTACCATCTAGCACTGTTTTCTGTTGTCTGCCCTGTAGGTATGATTTGACCCAGTTGCCCATTTGTCCTCAGAGTCCATAGTGACATGCTTTCTCTATAAGTATTCTATGACTAACACAGTCAAAGGCTTTAGACAGATTGGAAAATATGCCCACAGGCAATGTCTTTTTGTTGGGGCATTCCAAAACATTATTCGTAAACGAAAATATTGCTTCGGTTGTGGAGATACCTTCTCGGAATCCAAACTGATTTTTAGTAATTATTGCATGTTTTTCTAGGTGACTGACTATTCTGGCATACATTTGCTTTTTGAGAACTTTAGAAAATGTAGTCAAAAGAAAGATAGGCTGATAGTTTGTAACATCTGAAGCATTTCCTCTTTTGTAGAGGGGCTTTACAATAGCATATTTCAGGCTTTTAGCAATTTGCTGGAGATGTCATCAACACCAGTTGAATTTTTTGCTTTTAAGGAAATAATGGTTTTTCTTACTTCCTGACACCAGCGTTAGATGACCCTTTGATTGTCACCTGTGGAGAGTGAAATGAGATGTCAGAAAGAAAGTGGATTCCAGGATGTTGCTCTGAATGTCACAGACTCATGGGGTAGACTGTGATACTGAGATGAGTATAATTTAATACATGAATGACTGAGCATTTATATGCTCCAGACTGCGTTCATTAAGGGCTTGAAGCACATACTCTAAACACTTTTGTGGTAGCAAGTGTGGAAATCCTTCTATTCTTCCATTAGCATATTACTACTTCGGCCATTGCTATATCGCACCCAGTTGACTGTGCTTTGCAATGCCTGTCAGCCATGTTTTGCTTCACAATCCATTACACCCTTACATGCCTGCAGCGGACTCTGTTGCAACTCACTTCCACTCTGGTGTACTTTTTTTACCAAATATGGTCGATCTGCTATAGTGGTAATACTAAATTTTTTAAAGGTTTGCTTTATTATACCATAACATTTGTGGGTAATAGTATTTCCTGAATTACAACATTTAGAATAGATATAAGAACTTGTAGGCTGCCAACACCAATTGCCGAAAATTCCAGGTTGGAAATGACAAAGTTAGTGATATGTCAATTAGTCAAATTAGGGATATGCCAATTACTTTTGGTAGGTATGGAGTGAAGAATATTAAGATATACAAAACGCTGTTATAATTAAAATTTATTAAATCAAATTTGTTGGACACTTGTAAATATTAGCTAATGATGAATACTTATTTTACCACAAAAAATAATAATAATTGCTAAATTAGCTTGCCCAAATGTTTGAGAGGAATAAGACATTAAGCACATCTGGAAAAATAAGCATATAGCTCCCATACAGTGTTGTTAGAGTAAAAATTCTGGAATATTGCCAAAATGTGGCAATATTGTCATGAGCATACATCTATAAATTAAATTAACAAATTATCCAACATTACACAGTGATCAGTCAACCTGCAGATTCACCTGCACTCTCATCATTGCTCTACTACAGTCAAATGATATTAAGCAGTCAGTTGATTGCTTCCATCATCATTTATTCCCCTTTTGTTTGCCTTGTAAATGATCAATAAAGTTGAAATTTGTGTCATCAACCTGGTGGATCACATAATAAAAATATGATACATAACAATACCGCCATCATACCAGAAACCTTCTAATCATCATATATATATATATATATATATATATATATATATATATATATATATATAAAAAACAAAGATGATGTGACTTACCCAACGAAAGCGCTGGCAGGTCGATAGACACACAAACAAATACAAACATACACACAAAATTCAAGCTTTCGCAACCAACGGTTGCTCCATCAGGAAAGAGGGAAGGAGAGGGAAAGACGAAAGGATGTGCATTTTAAGGGAGAGGGTAAGGAGTCATTCCAATCCCGGGAGCGGAAAGACTTACCTTAGGGGGAAAAAAGGACAGGTATATACTCGCACACACACACATATCCCTCCGCACATACACAGACACATGTCTGCTTGTGTCTGTGTATGTGCGGATGGATATGTGTGTGTGTGCGAGTATATACCTGTCCCTTTTTCCCCCTAAGGTAAGTCTTTCCGCTCCCGGGATTGGAATGACTCCTTACCCTCTCCCTTAAAACCCACATCCTTTCGTCTTTCCCTCTCCTTCCCTCTTTCCTGATGAAGCAACCGTTTGTTGCAAAAGCTTGAATTTTGTGTGTATGTTTGGGTGTCTATCGACCTGCCAGCTCTTTCGTTTGGTTTGTCACATCATCTTTGTTTTTTTTTTATATATATATATATATATATATCTGTGTGTGTGTGTGTGTGTGTGTGTGTGTGTGTGTGTGTGTGTGTGTGTGTGTGTGTGTGAAGAAACACTGATTACAATTTTAGGGGCATAGCAAGATAAACTAAACAGATCTTGTAGGACACAGAAGGTATTAAGAACATGAAGTGGAACACTAAGATCAGAAAAGATCTGGAGGGTGCTGGTATAAGAGACTCAGATGAACAAGACCAGTAAACATTCAGCCGGAAAGTACTCAGGCGAAAAGCAAGCCAAACTGTCAGGAAAGTCAAGAGAGGAACAACATGGTCGGAAGAAAGGAAGAAAATGGAAAATGAGAAGATGAAAGAACAGTAGTGCCTGAGAGAATCTCATATCAAGTAGACAATTTGTGTGGTCCTCTAGCAGTTTATTGCAACCAGCATAGTACACAGTATCTATGCCAGAACAATATTGGCAACGGCTACAGCTATATAAACGTGATAGTACCCTTTTTACCATAGTTCTCAATGGGAAACATAGTAGCAAACACTGACCAACTGTGTGACTACTGACTTATTTACAGCTGTGGTATAAAATTATACTGCTAAATTCATTTACTAATACTTGTCATTTTGATGACCTAGCTCCCTCAGTGTCTCAACTATTAAATTAGTTGTTACATCCAGCCCTTAACATATTTAGATTCTACCAAAGATTATCATATGAAACAATGTATTCTAAATAGTTATATTTTTATATCGATGAGAGCTTAAACTGGAATTTATGAGTTACAAATCAGTCACCCTTCCACAAGACTTTTGTCCCCTCCCTCCTCCCTTACTCTATACACTTCACCAAACTTAACCCATCAAACCAACCCAATGTAGCCATACAGCTGTACATTTGCGTATGTATACTGGTACTATATAGGCCTGAACAAGGGTTCATCCGAAAGGTACCTACATATGGTACTGCTGTTTATGTGCCTGTCAACAATTCAGTGTCTCAACTACTAAATTAGTTGTTACATCTAGCCCTTAAAATATTTAGATTCTACCAAAGATTATCATATGAAACAATGTATTCTAAATAGTTATATTTTTATATCGATAAGAGCTTAAACTGGAATTTACGAGTTTCAAATCTTAAAACTCTAAAGTTGTAGCATTACTGACCTTTCCAGTTTCTTGTATCACTTTTTCTTTGTACAGTGGTTATAATTAAACTTCTGGTAGTTGAGCCATTGTAAATGGAAAACTATTTATCATAGGGTTACTCATTTTTACCTGAATTTCATTCAGAATGTGTGCTGCAGGATTTGTGTTGTTAGTAGTGATTGTGTCATGACTTACCATTAGGCACTGTTGCTGGTACAGTGTCTTAGGTCTGAAACACAAGCATCAGTGTGCTTTACTCTTGATGACAGTCATTGTGGATCTTGTCAACATGAGCAGGGTTTTGCCTGTAAAGCTGTTATGTCAAAACAAGAGTAATGGTACTGCTGCTCTTTGCAAGTATCAATGCATTGAAGGAATACAGAGTAGTACTCTTTCCACAACAGCACTGAAGAATGTGGTTTGGAAATTCAAATTAACTGGTGATTGCTCCTGGGAGGGGCTCACTGACAATTGCACCATAAATTGTTGGAGAAGTTACTTTCGCCACAACTGAGAATGCGGGATGCAATGTGCATTTTTCAAGCAGTACAAGGGGCTGTGTCATGGCAGCTGAGATGGCCCCACATTGTTTTTGGTAGCAGTAGAGCAATCTCTAGTGTACTTCCAGCCTGTCATGAATGCAGATGATAATTGCATTGGGAAAAATTTGTAACCTGTAACATAAACATGATATACAGTTAATAAAAAGAGCACTCTCATGTGGGAATTAAAATGTGTTTCTTTCCATAGTTTATTCATTATTTCTCTTCGACTCGTGCTCACAAAATTTTCCACGCTGTATTTGTATTTGTCTTTTTTTATTCGTCCTATAAATTAGGATTTTGTACGTAGTTTGTACAAACAATTCAGGATGAGTCAGGTTTGATGTAGTTCATACAAGTTTATGCATACTGTGAATTAGGAAACAACATTTGATAAATGCTGAATGTTGGTAATGTAATTATAAAAACAATGACATGATTGAAATGATATTATTTTTGAGAATATGTGATCAATTACACTATATTGTCCTGGAGCTCCAAAAACTCAGCAACAGAACAGAAGCAGTGGTCAAGTAAGTAGTCTTTTAGTTCCACTTTAAATGTAGGTAAATTTTGTACCTGTTTCAGATAGGATGGTATCTGGTTATGCAATATAATCTCAGTATGATACACTTCCCCTCTAGAAACGTTTGTAGTCATTGTACTGACATACAGGTAATGATTCTGTCTATTATCACGTGAGTGGAAATTATGATTACACTTAAATATATTTTCTTCTTTTAATATACTTTGTAGATGTATAAACAAGGAAGGGGCAGTAGACTGAGACTTTTAAATATTGGTTTACTGGAGTCTTTGTGTTTAGTATGTGTTATTATTGTATTATTTTAGCTTAAATATTTTTCTGCTACATGTAGAGTTCCACCAAAAGATAATTCCATACATCAGCAGTGAATGGATACCACTGTGGTACATTGTGGCCACTGATGCATGGCTTGTATTTTGTGAGAGGATTATTTCAACATATGTAAGTGTATTTAACATTTTATTTACATTATTCAGGTGTACCTCCCATTTCGGATTAGCCTGGATGTGTGTATCTAAAACTTTTGTCACACTCACATGTTGTTGTTGTGGTCTTCAGTCCTGAGACTGGTTTGATGCAGCTCTCCATGCTAATCTATCCTGTGCAAGCTCCTTCATCTCCCAGTACCAACTGCAACCTACATCCTTCTGAATCTGTTTAGTGTATTCATTCCTTGGTCTCCCTCTACGACTCTTACCCTCCACGCTGCCCTCCAATGCTAATTGGTGATCTCTTGATGCCTCAGGACATGTCCTACCAACCGATCCCTTTTTCTAGTCAAGTTGTGCCACAAACTTCTCTTCTTCCCAATCCTATTCAATACCTCCTCATTAGTTACGTGATCTACACACCTAATCTTCAACATTCTTCTGTAGTACCACATTTTGAAAGCTTCTATTCTCTTCTTGTCTAAACTATTTATTGTCCATGTTTCACTTCCATACATGGCTACACTCCATACAAATACTTTCAGATATGACTTCCTGACACTTAAATCTATACTCGATGTTAACAAATTTCTCTTCTTCAGAAACGCTTTCCGTGCCATTGTCAGTCTACATTTTATATCCTCTCTACTTCTACCATCGTCCCCAAATAGCAAAACTCCTTTACTACTTTAAGTGTCTCATTTCCTAATCTAATTGCCTCAGAATCACCAGACTTAATTCGACTACATTCCATTATCCTTGTTTTGCTTTTGTTGATGTTCATCTTTATATCCTCCTTTCAAGACACTGTCCATTCCATTCAACTGCTCTTCCATGTCCTTTGCTGTCTCTGACAGAATTACAATGTCATCGGCGAACCCCAAAATTTTTATTTCTTCTCCCTGGATTTTAACACCTACTCCAAATTTTTCTTTTGTTTCCTTTACTGCTTGCTCAATATACAGATTGAATAACATCAGGGAGAGGCTACAACCCTGTCTCACTCCCTTCCCAACCACTGCTTCCCTTTCGTGCCCCTCAACTCTTACAACTGCCATCCGGTTTCTGTACAAATTGTAAATAGCCTTTCGCTCCCTGTATTTTTCCCCTGCCACCTTTAGAATTTGAAAGAGAGTATTCCAGTCAACATTGTCAAAAGCTTTCTCAAAGTCTACAAATGCTGGAAATGCAGGTTTGCCTTTCCTTAATTTTCCTTCTAAGATAAGTAGTGTTCCAACATTTCTACGGAATCCAAACTGATCTTCCCCGAGGTCGGCTTCTACCAGTTTTTTCATTCGTCTGTAAATAATTCGTGTTTATATTTTGCAGCTGTGACTTATTAAACTGATAGTTCAGTAATTTTCACATCTGTCAACCCCTGCTTTCTTTGGGATTGGAATTATTATATTCTTCTTGAAGTCTGAGGGTATTTCACCTGTCTCATACATCTTACTCACCAGATGGTAGAGTTTTGTCAGGACTGGCTCTCCCAAGGTCATCAGTAGTTCTAATGGAATGTTGTCTACTCCTGGGGCCTTGTTTTGACTCAGGTATTTCAGTGCTCTGTCAAACTCTTCGCACAGTATCGTATCTCCCATTTCATCTTCATCTACATCCTCTTCCATTTCCATAATATTGTCCTCAAATACATCGCCTTTGTATAGACCCTCTATATACTTCTTCCACCTTTCTGCTTTCCCTTCTTTGCTTAGAACTGTGTTCCATCTGAGCTCTTGTCATTCATACAAGTGGCTCTCTTTTCTCCATTCATACAAGTGGCTCTCTTTTCTCCAAAGGTCTCTTTAATTTTCCTGTAGGCAGTATCTATCTTACCCCTAGTGAGATAAGCCTCTACCTCCTTACATTTGTCCTCTAGCCATGCCTGCTTAGCCATTTTGCACTTCCTGGCGATCTCATTTTTTAGACGTTTGTATTACTTTTTGCCTGCTTCATTTACTGCATTTTTATATTTTCTTCATTCATCAATTAAATTCAACATTTCTTCTGTTACCCAAGGATTTCTACTAGTCCTCGTCTTTTTACCTACTTGATCCTCTGCTGCCTTCACTACTTCATCCCTCAGAGCTACCCATTCTTCTTCTACTGTATTTCTTTCCCCCATTCCTGTCAATTGCTCCCTTATGCTCTCCCTGAAACTCTGTACAACCGCTGGTTTAGTCAGTTTATCCAGGTCCCATCTCCTTAAATTCCCACCTTTTTGCAATTTCTTCAGTTTTAATCTACAGTTCATAACCAATAGATTGTGGTCAGAGTGCACATCTGCCCCTGGAAATGTCTTACAATTTAAAACCTGGTTCCTAAATCTCTGTCTTACCATTATATAATCAGTCTGATGCCTTTCAGTATCTCCAGGATTCTTCCATGTATACAACCTTCTTTTATGATTCTTGAACCAAGTGTTAGCTATGATTAAGTTTTTCTCTGTGCAAAATTCTACCAGACGGCTTCCTCTTTCATTTCTTACCCCAATCCATATTTACCTACCATGTTTCCTTCTCTCCCTTTTCCTACTCTCGAATTCCAGTCACCCATGACTATTAAATTTTCGTCTCCTTTCACTACCTGAATAATTTTTTTTATCTCATCATACATTTCTTCAATTTCTTCGTCATCTGCAGAGCTAGTTGGTATATAAACTTGTACTACTGTAGTAGGCATGGGCTTCGTGTCTATCATGGCCACTATAATACGTTCACTATGCTGTTTGTAGTAGATTACCTGCATTCCTTTTTCTTTATTCATTATTAAACCTACTCCCGCATTACCCCTATTTGATTTTGTATTTATAACCCTGTATTCACCTGAGCAGAAGTCTTGTTCCTCCTGCCACCGAACTTCACTAATTCCCACTATATCTAACTTTAACCTATCCAGTTCCATTTTTAAATTTTCTAACCTACCTGCCCAATTAAGGGATCTGACATTCCACGCTCCGATCCATAGAACGCCAGTTTTCTTTCTCCTGATAACGACGTCCTCTTGAGTAGTCCCCGCCCGGAGATCCGAATGGGGGACTATTTTACCTCCGGAATATTTTACCCATGAGGACGCAATCATCATTTAACCATACAGTAAAGCTGCATGCCCTTGGGGAAAATTACGGCTGTAGTTTCCACTTGCTTTCAGCCGTTCACAGTACCAGCAAAACAAGGCCGTTTTGGTTAGTGTTACAAGGCCGGATCAGTCAATCATCCAAACTGTTGCCCCTGCAACTACTGAAAAGGCTGCTGCCCCTCTTCAGGAACCACACGTTTGTCTGGCCTCTCAACAGATACCCCTCCGTTGTGGTTGCACCTACGGTACGGCTATCTGTATCGTTGAGGCACGCAAGCCTCCCCACCAACTGCAAGGTCCATGGTTAAAAATTGGTGCTGCCAGCTGAAGTTCCTGTGAAGGGTGGAAACTGTCTTTTTCTGGAATTTATTATTAGCTTATCTGTTACGAACCATTGTGATAAATCTTGTATTACGTCTGCAGCTGTTTTTTGGAGGCTTTCTTTATCACATGGCTTAATTACAACATTTACGTCATCTATAAAAAATTTTATTGTCCATTTAGTTCACTTTTCTCACAGATCATTAACATAAGAAATGATAAGAATGGAATGTCAGAAGCTTGAACGTGGTAGGGAAACTAGAAAATCTGAAATGGGAAATACAAAGGCTCAATCTAGATATAGTAGGGGTCAGTGAAGTGAAGTGGAAGGAAGACAAGGATTTCTGGTCAGATGAGTATCGGGTAATATCAACAGCAGCAGAAAATGGTATAACAGGTGTAGGATTCGTTATGAATAGGAAGGTAGGGCAGAGGGTGTGTTACTGTGAACAGTTCAGTGACCGGGTTGTTCTAATCAGAATCGACAGCAGACCAACACCGACAACGATAGTTCAGCTGTACATGCCGACATCGCAAGCTGAAGATGAACAGATAGAGAAAGTGTATGAGGATATTGAAAGGGTAATGCAGTATGTAAAGGGGGACGAAAATCTAATAGTCATGGGCGACTGGAATACAGTAGGGGAAGGAGAAGAAGAAAAGGTTACAGGAGAATATGGGCTTGGGACAAGGAATGAAAGAGTAGAAAGACTAATTGAGTTCTGTAACAAGTTTCAGCTAGTAATAGTGAATACCCTGTTCAAGAATCACAAGAGGAGGAGGTATACTTGGAAAAGGCGGGGAGATACGGGAAGATTTCAATTAGATTACATCATGGTCAGACAGAGATTCCGAAATCAGATACTGGATTGTAAGGCGTACACAGGAGCAGATATAGACTCAGATCTCAATATAGTAGTGATGAAGAGTAGGCTGAAGTTCAAGACATTAGTCAGGAAGAATCAATGCGCAAAGAAGTGGCATATGGAAGTACTAAGGAATGACGAGATACGTTTGAAGTTCTCTAACGCTATGGATACAGCAATAAGGAATAGCGCAGTAGGCAGTACAGTTGAAGAGGAATGGACATCTCTAAAAAGGGCCATCACAGAAGTTGGGAAGGACAACATAGGTACAAAGAAGGTAGCTGCGAAGAAACCATGGCTAACAGAAGAAATACTTCAGTTGATTGATGAAAGGAGGAAGTAGAAACATGTTCCAGGAAAATCAGGAATACAGAAATACAAGTCACTGAGGAATTAAATAAATAGGAAGTGCAGGGAAGCTAAGACAAAATGGCTGCAGGAAAAATGTGAAGACATCGAAAAAGATGTGATTGTCGGAAGGACAGACTCAGCATACAGGAAAGATGTGATTGTCAGAAGGACAGACTCGGCATACAGGAAAGTCAAAACAACCTTTGGTGACATTAAAAGCAACGGTGGTAACATTAAAAATGCAACGGGAATTCCACTGTTAAATGCAGAGGAGAGAGCAGATAGGTGGAAAGAATACATTGAAAGCCTCTATGAGGGTGAAGATTTGCCTGATGTGATAGAAGAAGAAACAGGAGTCGATTTAGAAGAGATAGGGGATCCAGTATTAGAATCTGAATTTAAAAGAGCTTTGGAGGACTTACGGTCAAATAAGGCAGAATGGATAGATAACATTCCATCAGAATTTCTAAAATCATTGGGGGAAGTGGCAACAAAACGACTATTCACGTTGGTGTGTAGAATATATGAGTCTGGCGATATGCCATCTGACTTTCGGAAAAGCGTCATCCACACAATTCCGAAGATGGCAAGAGCTGACAAGTGCGAGAATTATTGCACAATCAGCTTAACAGCTCATGCATCGAATCTGCTTACAAGAATAATATACAGAAGAATGCAAAAGAAAATTGAGAATGCGCTGGGTGACGATCAGTTTGGCTTTAGGAAAAGTAAAGGGACGAGAGAGGCAATTCTGACGTTACGGCTAATAATGGAAGCAAGGCTAAAGAAAAATCAAGGCACTTTCATAGGATTTGTCGACCTGGAAAAAGCGTTCGCGTTCGACAATATAAAATGGTGCAAGCTGTTCGAGATTCTGAAAAAGTAGGGGTAAGCTATAGGGAGAGACGGGTCATATACAATATGTACAACAACCAAGAGGGAATAATAAGAGTTGACAATCAATAACAAAGTGCTCGTATTAAGAAGGGTGTAAGACAAGGCTGTAGCCTTTCGCCCCTACTCTTCAATCTGTACATCGAGGAAGCAATGATGGAAATAAGAGAAAGGTTCAGGAGTGGAATTAAAATACAAAGTGAAAGGATATCAATGATATGATTTGCTGATGACATTGCCATCCTGAGTGAAAGTGAAGAAGAATTAAATGATCTGCTGAACGGAATGAACAGTCTAATGAGTACACAGCATGGTTTGAGAGTAAATCGGAGAAAGATGAAGGTAATGAGAAGTAGTAGAAATGAGAACAGCGAGAAACTTAACATCAGGATTGATGGTTACAAAGTCAATGAAGTTAAGGAATTCTGCAACCTAGGCAGTAAAATAACCAATGAAGGACGCAGCAAGGAGGACATCAAAAGCAGACTCGCTATAGCAAAAAAGGCATTTCTGGCCAACAGAGGTCTACTAATATCAAATACCAGCCTTAATTTGAGGAAGAAATCTCTGAGGATGTACGTCTGGAGTACAGCATTGTATGGTAGTGAAACATGGACTGTGGGAAAACCGGAACAAAAGAGAATCGAAGCATTTGAGATGTGGTGCTATAGATGAATGTTGAAAATTAGGCGGACTGATAAGGTAAGGAATGAGGAGGTTCTACGCAGAATCGGAGAGGAAAGGAATATGTGGAAAACACTGAGAAGGAGAAGGGACAGGATGATAGGACATCTGCTAAGACATGAGGGAATGACTTCCATGGTACTAGAGGGAGCTGTAGAGGGCAAAAACTGTAGAGGAAGACAGAGATTGAAATACGTCAAGCAAATAATTGAGGACGTAGGTTGCAAGTGCTACTCTGAGATGAAGAGGTTAGCACAGGAAAGGAATTTGTGGCGGGCTGCATCAAACCAGTCAGTAGACTGATGAAAAAAAAAGGGCCCTTGGTGAACTCCATACCTGATCTTTTTATTTTTTGCATTACTACAAAAATTAGAAATTTCATGTGTTTTTATATCTTTGACTTTTATTTGAGTGATCTGTTGACAATCATGCTTGTATGAGTAAATCCACCTGTTTGGTAGGCCTCATATTTCACAATTACTTAGTTCCTGCAAGAGGATGTCATATTCATTTAAATCAAATCTTTACTAACGTCAACGAATATTCTGGAAACACGGTGCTTATTATCTGCTGCAAATAGAATCTCATCTAGGAAAACAGCTAGCTGCTGATTTGTCAATTCTGTGTACATGTTGTGAATCACTTATTATCATTTTTTTATTTAGGAAAGCTGTTAGTCTCATAAGTAACATTTCTCCAAGAATTTTGCCGAAGTGTGGCAATACTGATACAAGCTTGTAGTTTGCAGCTTCACATTGGTCTGTTTCTTGTAGGGGAAAGAAGGTAAAATTACCAGGTTGGGAAAAGTGGGTACTGCTTATCTGATGTATTCAACAGTGCTGCTTCCTACGAAAAATTAGCCAAACTAGATCTAATCAACACCATTAGTGTTGTCAGAGATGTTGAGAAAGGAAGTTGCTCTGTTATGTTTCTGTGAAAATGCTTAGCTTTTTCAATCATTTCATGTAAGGTAAGGCACTCATATTACTTTAGTTGGTTCACTTTTATGTAGAGCAATAGGTTTTTGCCATACCATGGCTTGTGCAATGTTTTTTGGCTTACAAACATAAGTCATTGTCATTCCCTTGGGTTGTATTGTTTTGCGTGTGAACCACTGATACAGACATAGTCTCCAGTCATGAAAATTGGCTGCATGGCACATCAGGAAAAGTGGCCAAGGTGGCCACTTTTTCCAGTGGGTGGCCACTATTCTCAATAGTTCATTTTTCACCTGATATGAAAATGAGAATTAGCGAATTCCACATTTTATGAACAGTGTAACAGTTGTTATTAAAACATTACAAATTGTTTTTCTGCTCTTCTGCAAGGATTTGCAAGAGCTTCAAGATGCCAAGAAAATACAATGGACACAGGGGACCCTGCTACAATGCAAAAGTCATTTGAAAGAGTAAAGAATGATAATACGCTTTTTTCAGCAGCAGCAAAACAATTTAATATTCCACATAATATGCAAATACAAACATTTATATTGAAAAGTATATATGGGATTGGCAGTAAAAAGAGTATGGGCAGCTAGGGGGCAGTGTTCAGTGAAGAACAAGAGCAAGAATTACATTTTTTAAATGGAAAAGCAATTTTATGGAAGTACAGGATGCAGAGTGAGTTTTTAGTATTGGTTTGAACATTTTTTAAAACATGCCAAACCAACTGCTTAAGATGCAGTTCTGCAAACCTTAGGCGGTCACTCTACCCATACTAAGAATACAGGTTTCACTGAGAAGACCAGAGAAAACCATACAACAGTTGTGTGCTTGCCCCCACACTGTAGCCAGAAGCAGTAGCCTTCGGATGCAGCATTCATATCTTCTTTTAAACCCTTCTACACACAAGCGTGTGAAAATTTGCTTCATAATAATCCAGGAAGAACTATTGCACTGTTCTGAATAAATGCACTCTTGGATGAGGCATTTCTTTGTGCAGCCCTTCCAATGAAAGCACTCATTGGCTTTATAAAGTGTGGATTTTTCCTCTATACGTTATCGTGTTTACTGATGAAGACTATACTGCAGATGAAGATACTGATATACCTTTGTATAGGGACACAAACATTGGTTTGTCTCATTGTGAAACTACTGAGCCCTCTGTAAGTGCTGCTCCCTCTGGATGTCAAACTGCTTTGTCTTCTTCAAATACACCTACTGATTCATTTCTGGAAGCAGCTCACGAGCTGTCTTCAAGTGCAGGCCGCCTTCAGATTATAGGTGATAAGCTTTCTCCAATAGAAGGTTCCCCTCAGCATCCAACCACTGAAGAATGTCACTCTGAATATCCAGCAGGTGGGTTTCACACACACACACACACACACACACACACACACACACACACACACACACACACACACAAAACCCTGAAGGATGTAAAACCTTTGCCTAAGAAACAAAGATGAACTAGTAGTAAATAAGGAAAGACTACCATAATCACTTCAAGCCCTTCCAAAAATGTGTTGGATGAAACTAAAATAAAAACTTAGTGAGGAGCATTTACTGAAAAAAAAATGTGAGTTTGAAGAAAAACAAACAGATATGGCTGATGTTCTACAATGTAGGGCAACATAAAGTAAGAGTAAGGAGCTAAATGTGAGACCAAATACTAAGTGAGTTTCTGCTAAAATGAAACTCTCTTGAGAAGAAATGGAAGAAGAAAATTCCATTCATCAGGACAGTGATACAGACTGCTTCTACTGCAAGGGCACATTTTGTAGATCTAGAGAAAATGAAGAATGGGTGAGATGTCAGAGGTGTAAACTCTGGGCTCATGAATTGTGTGCTGAATGTAATGAGGACAATGAAAAATTCACATGCTAATTTTGTACATGACTTAATATTGTTCCTGAGTGGATAAATTGTGAATAAAAAGTCTGAAACAGTAACCAGTAGTTTGTCACTGATTTCTCTATTTATGTCATTAGAAATAAATAATACTTCTCATTTGTTGACCTTCTTGTGCCATCAGTGTATTGCAAGACATTTCTTTCTCAGTTACATTGTTGTTTTCCTAATAAATATCAGTGGTGAAACAAAAACTGTAAGTCTATCCAACTTTTTAAGCTAAACAGTCTATTTTTGAATGGTGACAAAGGACTGGCCACCTTGTGCCATTATGTGGGGAAAAGTGGCCACTATGTAAGCATCCAGAAAAAACATTTGTGTATGTTATAAAATATACTTTCATCTTAGCTATAAATATTTGGTGTGATATCTTACAGTATGTAGATTTGGGATGTATATGCCTCAAGCTTCTGTTAATAGCCATGGTTGCTTGGAAATTCAGTTGCACTTAGAGTGGCCACTTTACCTCACTTTTCTCTACAGTGGTGTTACTTTTGCTGTTTACAGATTTGCCAGGAATATAACACACATGAATCATGAGTTGGAAATGTCTGTTGATGGTTCTTTGATAAATACTGCATTTTCTTTAATGCTAATATCTGTTATTTCATCAGCAGTTGTTGATTATTTATTAGGTAATTGTGTTATCATCATAAATAATTCCTCAGTTGTTGTATAAATATTTGAATCTGAATGTAGTGTGTTGCTGTGTGGTTGTGAGCTGTAATGCTTGGTAGTTAGAAGTTTTGCTATATTTGAAAAGTAACTGTTACATTTATTAGCCGCTACTATGGGGTCAGTTATTCTATTGGTATTTTCATGAAGTTATGTGTTGGCTTGTAGTATAGTAGCAAATTTTGTTTTGTGGACATCCACTGCTGCAGTATTGAACCATGATGAATAAGACCACTTCAGTTGTGCTGTATATCTTTATTTCTGATGTAACTACTTTTGTGGCATTAGAGCCACATCTTCAGGGATACAGATTTATAATTTATTCAAATTGATAAGAAGTAGATGACCCAACACTCTCTCTCCAATTATGATAAAACTATTTACGGTCAACAGATTTAAAAAAGAGTAGAAAAGAGGGAACATCATCCTCATACAGGAAAACTAAGGCCAGTCTTCATCATGACACTCTGAAGCAGTCAGTCATTCATGATGTCACTGTAATATCAACCATTAGTTTTCCTGTATTGGTCTGATGTTACCTGCATTCTGCTCTGTTTTAAATTGGAGCACCGACCTCTTGATTGTTAAAGAGTTTTATCATAATTTGGCAAAGAATGTTGGGTCATCTACTGCTTATCATTTGGAACAAATTATAAATCTGTATCCCTAAAGATGTTACTCTAACACCACAATACTAGTTAGATCAGAAAGAAAAATTTATCGTACAGCTGTAGTGGTCTTATTCATAATGGTATAGTAATTGTTTGTTTTTTGATGATATACCAGGTTGCTTTAGTCTTATCTCTGGTATTTTCTGTTTGTTTGTCATTTTCCATCTTCATTGCTTTTGATGTAATATTTAGATTAGATTAGTACTTGTTCCATAGATCATGAATACGACACTTCGTAATGATGTGGAACGTGTCAGGTTAAAAAAGATGGCTATTTTTAGGTTTTGGTTTTTTTAGTAGGGGTTGGGGAAATAACCCACTTACTATATCCGAAAATTCATCTAACAAGTAGAAGGAGTTGCCGTTAAGAAATTCTTTTAATTTCCTTTTGAATGCTATATGGCTATCTGTCAGACAATGACTTTTGTGGCAACATAATTTACCCCATCCTGAGCCAAAGTTAGATTTAACCTTGAGTAGTGACAATCATCCTTTCTCCTAGTGTCGTGGCCATGTACACTGCTATTACTTTTGAATTCGTTCGGATTGTTAATAACAAATTTCATAAGTGAATATATATATATTGCGAAGCTACAGTGAAGATCTGTAGCTCTTTAAATAAGTGTCTGCAGGATGATCTTGGATGAGCTATAGCAATTATTCTGATTACACTCTTTTGTGCAGTGAACACTCTTTTAGTCAGTGATGAGTTACCCAAGAATATAATGCCATACGAAAGCAGAGAACGAAAATAGTCATGGTAAGCTAATATACTGAGATGTATATCACAAAAATTTGCAATCACCCTAATAGTATAAGTAGCTGAACTCAAACGTTTCAGCAAATCTTCAGTGTGCTTTTTCCAGTTCAACCCCTCATCAATGAATACATCTAGAAATTTTGAATATTCTACCTTAGCTACCGATGTCTGATCTAAGTCTGTATTTATTAATGAGGTCATTCCATTTACTGTGTGGAACTGTATGTACTGTGTTTTGACAAAGTTTAATGAGAGCCCATTTGCAAAGAACCATTTAATGATTCTCTGAAAAACATCATTTTCAATTTCACCAGTTAATTCTTGTCTGCTGGGTGTGATAGCTATACTTGTATCATCAACAAAAAGTACCAGCTTTGAATCTTTGCAAATATAGAATGGCAAGTCATTCATATACATTAAGAACAGCAGAGGACCCAAGACCAAACCTTGTGGCACCCCATTCTTGATTGTTCCCCAGTTTGAGAAATCATCAGTTTTTTTGCATATTATGTGAACTGCGTATTTCAACTTTCTGCACACTTCCAGTTAGGTACGATTTAAACTATTTGAGCACTGTCACATTCATACCACAGTACTTGATCTTATCTAGAAGTATTCCATGATTTACACAATCAAAAGCCTTTGAGAGATCACAAAAATCCCAACAGGTGACTTCCAGTTATACAGAGCATTTAATATTTCATTAGTGAAAGTATATATAGCATTTTCCGTTGAAAAACCTTTCTGGAAACCAAACTGACATTTTGTTAAAACTTTATTTTTACAAAGGTGTGAAGCTACTCTACAATACATTAATTTTCAAGAATTTTGGATAAGGCAGTCAAAAGACAGATTAGGCGGTAGTTGTTGACATCAGACGTATCCCCTTTTTTATGCTGTGGTTTAACAATGGCATACTTCAGTCTATTTGGAAAAATACCATGCTTCAGAGAGCTATTACATATGTGGCTAAGAATCCCACTTATCTCTTGGGAACAAGTTTTTATTATCCTGCTGGAAATGCCATCAATTCCATGTAAGCTTTTATTCTTGAGAGAGTTTATTATTTTCTTAATTTCAGAAGGAGAGGTGGACGGAATTTCAATTGTATCAAGTGGTGTGGGTAAGGCCTCTTCCATTAACTGCCTTGCTTCTTCTAATTAACATTTAGATCCTATTTTCTCTACAACACTTAAAAAATGATTATTCAAAATGTTTTCGACTTCCGGCTTGTTGTTAAACAAGTTTCCATTCGCTTTGATGGTAATGCCAACATCCTGTACTCTTGGTTGCCCTGTCTCCCTTGTAATAATATTCCAAATTGTTTTGATTTTGTTAGCAGAGGTATTAATCTCAGACATGATACACATGCTTCTGGACTTTTTAGTAACATTTCTTAATGTAGCTCAGTAGTTTTTATCATATTTGGCTGTTTCTGGGTCATTACCCTATCTTGTTGTTAGATACAGTTCCCTTTTGTGGTTACAAGATATTTTTATTCCGTTAGTAAGCCAAGGTTTATGCATGGTTTCTTATAATTAGATTTAACTACTTTCTTGGGGAAACAGTTTTCAAATTCTCTTACAAGTGTATCATGAAATGAGTTATATTTTAAATTAGCATCGGGTTCCTTGTACACCTCATCCCAGTGTAACTGCTGAATATTTTCTCTGAAATTTCTAATTGTTGAGTCATTAATTGAACGCACAACTTTGGAGGGTAGTTTTGAGTTACTGAATGGAGCTATGTCATATACTGTGACTAGCTGAGCACCATGATCAGAAAGGCCATTCTGAACAGGACAAGAATTTCTGTTTTTAAACTTATCTTGGTCTATAAAAGTGTTATCTACCAATGTACTGCTGTCCTTTACTACCCGAGTAGGAAAATTAAAGACAGATGTCAAACTGAAAGAACCGAACAAGACTTCCAGGTCATTCTTCCTATTACCCTCTTTCAGTGAATCAACATTGACGTCCCCACAAATAATAATTTACTTTCCCCTATCTGACAGATAGCACAACATGGCATCCAAGTTATCCAGGAACAGGCGCGGCTCGTAATTAAAGGCTCTGAGGCGGAGCCGCCCCAAAATATATGTTAAAGTAAATTTCGCAAGAACGTATTACATAATTTAAATTATCAGGACGAATTTGGCATATTTCCCGTTCCGATTAAAATAACGACGGTCAACATTTTTGGAACTGTTTGTATCGATAGATGTTTTCCGAATGGTTAGTAGTGTTTAGGCTGCGCCTTGAAACGTCCGTAAGCTGCATGTAGTAGCGGTTTGGGGGCGTGGCTTCTACTAAGTACTGCTCTTTATGGGTGACCCGAAGGCTCAGGGCTTGCAGCCTAAGGGTGTCGTACCAACCACCACATATTTTTCAGGTTCCACTATCTATGTAATAAAGGAATGTAGAGTGGCCGAAACTTCGCTATCCAATCTCTGTCTCTGCATATCTCTACTACGCTTCGATGCGTCATTAATCGACATTTAGTATTATTGTTTTGATAATGTTTTACATAGTTGTTTTGTTTCTGCTATTGGCTATTTTATCCACATTTAGAATAAGTTTGCAAATATCCCGCCAGAGTGCACTACACTACAGTAACGTACCAGTACTGTCATCTAGCGAGAGTTTCATAAGTGGTTAGAGGACAAAACGCGCGAAATTTGTCCCGTTACTTTACCTTCCTTGCTTGCTGATGCTGACTGCTTTTGTTGATACCGTGTGATATTAGCAAGTTTCTTTTTCGGAGTATATTTTGCAGGATTTTAGTGAGTTTTACTTGCTGGTGAATACCTGCAACATACCGCGAGTGTGAAACAAGCGCAATATGAATTCAGTGTGCAAATTAATAGGTAAAAACTTGGAACACGGCCATAGGATGAAAGTGAAAGAACTTGGTGCTTCCAGACCCGCATTAAAGATCTCTCCGAAACGCGTCTTTTCATATGATTTGCTGCAAAGTGTCAGAAAATGCAATAATGATGTATAAAAACAGTAACCAAAGATTTTAACACGAAGTTAGCTTCTAATGATATTTAATACCTGATTATAGAAGATACAGTACGTAAAATTATGGGTAGAGCGTGATCTGCCCACCCCCTCCCCCTGAATTCTTAGTTGTTTACGTCAGACTAATCTGTAGCGTAACCCGAGGTCTATGTTGGCTCTGATCAATAAATGCCACAGCCTTCCCCCGTATAGAAACCACGAGCCGCGCCTGTCCAGGAATAAATGAAAGTTTCGTGAAGGGGACCTATATACTGTTACAATTATAAAAGAGCCCTCCTTCAGTTTAAGTTGACAGGCACAGGCTTCTATATGTTGCCCTAGACAAAACGACTTGCCTAAGAATTCGTTAATATATTTTAAAACAATTAATAGAAACAAGGTTTGTGGTTAGTAGTGGTAGTGTAGGTCTGGGACACAAGTGAAAATAAAGTGAAAATTATTCTCTTAGTTTTCACTTAATGCTTCCACATTATTTCCTCTTCAAAATCATCAAGTGAAAAATATGAGAAAAATAGCAACTGAAGAACGTCAGAAACAATTTATGATCATTTTTCACTTGAAGAAAACCTATGACTTATTGGCCAAATGTTTGGTGATTTTGATGGCCACTTTTTTGGCTAAATGTTGGCAATTTTGATGGCCACTTTTTTGGCCAAATTGTGACGACTTTTTGGCGGTCACCTTTTTTCGATGACCTTCTGGTTGTCCCTTTCTTGCGACCACTTTTTAGTAGCCACTTTTAACTTTTTGGTCAAATGTTCGAGATTTTTGGCTTCTACCATTTTTCCAAAGTTGCAGAGACTTTTTGGTGGGTACTTTCCCGTGGCTACTTTTTGGCGAGCACCTTTCGGCGGCTACCTTTTTGCAACGATTTTTTGCGGCCCCTTTTTTGTACAACTTTTTTTGAAGAAGCCACCTTTTTAATGGAAAAAGTTCTATTAAAAGTCATTTAAAAATTCTGAGTAACTATACCACGCTTAACATCATACGTTAAATTTCTCTTGCCGGCCGTTGTGGCCGTGCAGTTCTAGGCGCTTCAGTCTGGAACCGCGTGACCGCTACGGCCACAGGTTCGAATCCTGCCTCGGGGATGGATGTGTGTGATGTCCTTAGGTTAGTTAGGTTTAAGTAGTTCTAAGTTCTAGGGGACTGATGACCTCAGATGTTAAGTCCCATAGTGCTAAGAGCCATTTGAACCATTTTTTTTTTTTTTTTTAATTTCTCTTGTCATTGGTTACTATGTACGCGCAAGTGTTATCAGGAATAGGCGTAGCCTATTAAAAATCGACAACAATTTCATTGCAGTTTTTTGTGCAGTGACAACATTTTTTCGTCTACTCATAAAGATAACTTAAATCGGATATGCATTAGTGAAGCTATATCCACTAATTTCTGTGTCATCTTTTACTTCAGTTATTCTTTTGAAATCTGTAAAAGCACTATATGCTTTCAAGTATATGACAGATGGATCACTGTTCCATAATTCTTGAGGAAATATTTCCTTTCGGCCATTCTTGAGATAAATATTTTGCAGATTAACATGATCACTCAATGATGAATCAGTATCTTGTTTGCCTTTGCTATTGGTCTGAAACACTACAGAAACAAAATAGGGCATATAAAATTCCATAGATTAGTAGTAGTTTGTTACGACTAGTTCAAAATTTCTTTTACCACTGATTCCTGATATTTTTTGAGTTTGAATATCAAGAAACGAAAGTGCAATTTTAAGCTCTTTTAAATTTTTTTAATCTCAATTCGGTTTCATAGTTTACTTCGTATTAAGAATTGGGGTTTGTACTTCCATGTTTGTAATCGTAATTTTACCTTCAGATGGACGACTACCTGGAACGTCAGCGCCGTTAACGTTTTTTGAAAACCCTCTATAAAATGCATCATTTGAATTTGCGCTGCCAACAATTGTGATCGTTAAATCGCCTTCCCACATGATTTCTCGGTAGTCTTTAAAAAAGCCACCCAGCATTTTAAGTGGGTATAACACTTTCTTTGTAACTTTCCGTTGTTAATGAAATTGCCTTCCCTACTACTGCTATTGACTGATTACTATTATTTATTTCATATATTTCATCACCTACATTTACTGTCATATCAAAATCCTCAAATTTGAGCTCTCTTTTTGTATTCTCTTCAATGACAATAATTTTTTTCAGTACCAATTGGTACTTAAAAGTATACATTAACTGCTCTTTGCCTGGCATGTGTGTGAATCTGACAATTTTTTTTTTCAGAACTGTTTCTGTTTGACAGATGTAAGAAGCTAGATCATGCTTGTGCAATAGTCAGCAAAAAAATTCTCTATTTCTTTTTTGCTGTAATAATCACTAAATTGCGTGAGAATGCATGTATATTTAGCTTTGCTCACGAAAATTTTCTCCAATTTGCTGTATTATTTACTGAGGTCAGCTTTCAACTGTTTTTCTAAATATTATTTGGTAACTCCATAATAACTATTTACAGGTTCACAGACATCAACTAGCCATCTTCCTTTGAAAGCAAGATAGCACCAAGATATCTTAAAAATATTGCCTAGTTCCTTGTGAAATTGACTGATCGAGTCATGTAATTCTTTACTAATTTTCTGCATTAAAAATTCTCTAATTTCCTTCTCTAAAGATTCCTGATCTTTTTTAACTTTTTGTGCAAAAAAATTCATTTAATTCGTGTTCTTCTCTTGCTTCTTGCACCAATTTTTTTTACATATAGTTATAAGTTCTTGTTCTATTTCTTTGAATAGTTGTTGTTTTATTTTTTATTACATCATCAACAATTTTACTAAATGTTCAACCCTCTGTAAATAGCTTCAAGACCAGCAAGTATACATGACCAAAAATAAATAGATCAAAATTTTGTATGCACTCTGCATTTTAGAACAAAATGTCAGCGCCAAGCTACTTCACTGAAGATTTTGTTATTTCGCCACCGAACAACTGAAACACAAATTTTTGACACATTTTTTGAAGTAGGCCTAAAATATTCAGTGTGTACCTACATGATTAGATTTCTCTAGATTAAAAATTCCTGCTTCAATTTTTGCAAACTTTTTTGGTAGTTCATCAACCATAAAAACGGCCCTAAAATTTGTAATTTCAAATTCATTCACTATTTTTTCTATATCGAAACTGCTTAGTCACTGGTTATATTTTTGCAACATTTCTTCGACTTTTTCTTTCATAGGCAAGTTTTGCGCCTACTTTTTTACTTTCCATTGCCATGTTATGTCTTTTTTTTTCAGCCAACTCTGTGTCTTCTACTTGCTTCTTGTGTACAGCACTCGCTATTGCCGCTGCACCACCAGGTAATGAGCCAATCGCGTCCAGCGCCGCAAGAATCAATGGTAAAAATCCACTTTCGTGTTTACTCATGCCTGAATCTTCTTTTTTCCTTGCAAGATGTTCAAGTAATTTTCTAACGACAGGTAAGGCTAAAGTTATTAGTAAACTGCCATCTTTTTTGAGCTTGTTTGTTTTTTGCTTTAACTGTGTTTCCGTTAGGTAGGTGTCAAAAAAGCCATAACTTTTCAATTCATCATCAGACAGCTTCATCAGGTCTTTGGCTTGTCATTTGCTGTTACACTAAAATCAATACTAAATCCTTTGATTTATTATACAAAAAATTAAATTTTTTTGCATTTTCAAATATGTGTCACGATGATGTGTTGACGAAGGACTGTTGACGATGATGTGCTGATGAAGGTCCATTTATGATGATGCACTGATTATGATTTCTTTGACGAAGGAGCATCAATGATGATGTGCTGATGAAGCAGCATTGATGATGATGATGATGTGCTGACAGTGATGTGTTGATGTTCATGTGTTGAGGGTGATGTGTTGATGAAGGATCATTGACAATGATGTGTTGACAAAGGAGCATCAACAATGATGTGCTAACAATGAGGTGTTGACGATGATGTGCTCACAAATGAACATCGACAATAATGTGTTCATGACAATGTGCTGACGAAGGAGTGTTGATGACAATGTGTTGACAAAGGAGTGTTGATGATGATGTGCTGATGATGATGTGTTGAAAATAATGCGCTGACAAAGGAGCATCAACGATGATGTGTTGACGATGATGTGCTGATGATGGAACATTGAAGACGATGTGTTGATGAAGGAGCATCAACGATAATGTGTTGACATCCTTTCATACAAATTTTGTATGAGAATTACAAATTCCATCCATTATTAACTAAATCTAAGCATAAACCTAATTTTCGTTAGCCATACGTTATACCAGCTACAGCAGCTGCAGCTGTTCTTTCTCCTAGCGAGGCACTGCTGCTGAAAATTCTCTCATTTGCCACCTTTTGCAATTCTTTATCAGCATGCTGTGTATTGTCCACCTCTTTATTACCTCTGTCTGCAATATTGTGCGCTTTGAATGCTTCATCAAGTTTGTTTATTCCTTCATCCAATGCTCTAATCTTTCCTCTAATTTAGCAAAAGGTCCACAAAATTTGTAGCCAGGCAGATGCATCACTGGCATTAGAAGGTTGTTTAACGCCCAGTTGACCAATCCTTTTCCATGTTTTTCTGACTTCCAAAATGTATGTGAGAGATTATTTAGAAAGCGAATCAAATATGGGATTCCTTTTGGATTGTTCACTATAAAGTCGTTAAATTTACAAATGAGCATTTTCGTTATTACTACTTTTTCGTTGTAATAGCTATTTTTTCCAGCGTTTTGCTCACCATGAGTAACGATGAAACTATGAATCAAATCTTTAACATCATTCATCCAAACGTATTTGCTGTTTTCTTTGTATGTTTGTTAGTGAAACCAGCACCATCATGAAAACGATTTTGCGCTCTTTTTTAATACACATCCATATTGGTTTAATAATAACGTTCTGTTTTTCAGTAGCATTTGACTTTGACTTTTTTATGCTAGGATCATTGTTCTGAAATATTGCACTACCCATTTTTAACGTAAATATATATGAATTGAGATCATCAGCTGTATAATCATCAGCTGACAAGCGATTTCGTGTCATAAGCTTCATCAGTCCTTAAGTGACTTTAAAGTTGTTTCCATCAACAGAAATATCATCACTGTTAAAACTCACTTCAGAATCACCCATATAGTGTTTCCCACCAACAAATCTTAATCCAAATATTTCAGCTTCGAGCGAACCTTAGTATTTTGATACTATTGGCCCAAAATATGCCATTGAATATTCATTTATAGCCTTCATCTTCTGCTTTCCTTTACCCTCAGTTTCCTGCAACATTGGCTCGAGTTTTTGTGTGTTTTTAGTGCAATGGCTTCATCAACAAATAAGCTTCTCTCAGACGATGATTCCTTAGGTATGGATGATATTAGAAACATTTCATCAAAATTTCTGTCGTATGGTACTAGCTGCTTTTCAATCTCTCGATTTTTCTCTATTGCATCAATAACTTCTTTACCTGAAACATCTAATTTATCCATAACTGGTTGATCTTCTCTTTTATACTTCTTGTATTCAGTTATAAGTTTAACCTTCCACTCTTTGAAATGCTCTTTTAACTGCTCCAGTTTCTTTCTGTTCCTTTTTGCTTGCTTAACAAACTTCTGATCGTACTTTGCAAACATCTCTTTATTATCAAAGCATCAGAAAATTTTTGTGTTGACATAGAAGTGTTGAGATTGATGTGTTGATGTGTTGACATTGGATTGTTGATGTTTTGACATTGATGTGTCGATACTGATGTGCTGATGTTGATATGCCGACGAAGGAGTGTCGATGATGATGTGTTCATGATGATGTGTTGATGTTGGTGTGTCAACAAAGGAACGTTGACAATGATATGTTGATAAAGGAAAATAGACGATGATGTGTTGGCGTAAAAGTTAAGCATCCACAAGTGTTGAGCCCATAATAGCGAGTTGCCTAGGATTGTCTTCTTTTTTAGTAACCTTTCTACACAATGGACAAATAATTTGTTTTATCAACCATTTGTCAATACATTCTTTACGACAAACATACTTACAGCTCGTCAACACCAATTGAGACATTTTTTTCATCATCTAAGCAGACAGCACACTTACGTCGTTGTTGTTCAGTTGATAAAATGTCATATGGTCTAAATAGTTTTCATATGAATGCTGATGATAAATGGTGTTGATATTTTGTAATTACATTAAAGTCAACTTCATGTCGAAATTCCATTATGAAATTTTCTGACAGTTTTTGATATTTTGGTATTTCATTCCAGTCAACCTCATCTTGAAATTCCCCCATGAAATCATTAGACAGTTTTTGATTAATTGATATTTCCTTCCTAGTTAATCTGTCTTGATATTCCCTCATGAAACTTCCAGATAGTTTTTAGTGTTGTGATATATACAGTCACCTTAATATGTCTTGAAATTACCCCATGAAATTTTCAGATAGTTTTTTCATCCTCGATACTGCATGCAAATCAACCTTATGTGCAAATTCCCTAATGTAATTTTTAGACGTTTTTTGACACCATGATAAGCCATATCAATATAATTTGTCTTGAAATTCCCTCATGAAATTTTCAGATAGTGTTTGCATCCTTGATATTGCATGCCAGTCATCCTTGTGCACAAATTCTGTAATGAAATCTTGAGACAGTATTTATCATGATGATATTTTAGACCAATTTATCGCTGAAATCTCTTATGAAATTTTCAGAAAGTGTCTGATAATGAGAAATGGCAAAACAATTAAAGGGGTGTTCTTTATTGCTGTATTGTTCAACCACTTCTTTGCGTGTTTTATTTGATAAATGCAACCCTTATAGATGAATAAATTTTTTAATGCTTTGCAAAATGAATACAAGCCTTGAACAAGCTCTTCTTCTACACTATAATTTACCGACTCTTTAGTCTTTGCTTCAGTAATAATATCGATAAGTTGGTGCTTTTTCAGCTTTGAACAGCCTTATAAGCCCATTTTTTGCTTCACTTTTTAGTGTTTGCATAGTTACCATTTATTATATAATATATATCACGCTCACAAACAAACAAACACACACACACACACACACACACACACACACACACACACACACACAAATACACATACAAAAGTTATATAGCCATATGGAGGAGTTGTTGCTTTTCCTTAGTGCACCAAAAGTGCGACAGCTTTTCCTTCATATGCCATAAGAATGGTAGTCTTTTCTTCCTGCAGCACAAGTGCGACCGCTGTTTCTTTGTGTGCCATAAGAGAGGCGGCAACCATAAGAGTGGCGCCTTTTCTTCGTGCACTAAAAGTGGGGCCACATTTCCTTCTTCTTAATATTCCATAAGACCAACGGTTTCTTCTTCTTACTCCATAAGAGTGGCAATTTCTTCTTTTTGCACCTCAAATGTCATATAAGCATATGGAAGAGTGTCAGTTATGTCACCTTTTTCTTCTAGTAGCACACACTTAACATAATTTATTTAAACTCTTTTTCTATATATTTAGTGATTAAATTTTTTGTTTTCTTGTCTCTACTGATCATATTATTACTTTTGTTTTCTTGTCTCTAGTGATCATATTATCACTTTTGTTTTCTTGTCTCTAGTGATCATATTATTACTTATTAAGACCGCAACTTTTTCATTTTGTATTATTTCAGCTATAGTCTTCTCGTTAAGTTTCAGAGAAATTTCGTAATTTAGAGTAAAGCGTTTGATGTTTGTCTGTACATTTGCCATGCATACACCCTGTCTGCACAGTGTTTGTGCCATCATCAATATATATAATACAGTCTGTGTCATAGTATACAACTTAATCGGCTAATTTATCGAGCATGTCATACAAGTGAAGGCGAGCGTTAGACGTCGTAAATTCAGATGCAAACATGTTAGTACTTGTGTAATCTTCGACATAGTGATCGCCGAAGCAATATGTCACTTCAAGTATTTCTTCGTTTAGCGTCAACACATTTGTTATTTCTATTTAGTTGTCAAGTAAAAGTTCATGCCAATGGTCGACACTGTCGATAAACTCCGTTTTTGTTGTGTTTTATCTTTGGCCAAACTTCCCTCATAACGTATTGAGGTAAATTTTGGCTATGGCACGGTTGCCGACATTAACATTGATATTGCTAATGTTGAGCTCAATGCCTTCCTTTTCCTTAATTACTTGTGCATATTCTTCTTTTGACTTGTGATCAACTTGGCATGCGCTGCATTCAAGCTTCATTTTCATATAGGTGCTCGCTACTTGCGCTTTCAAAATCGCACACTTTATAAATGTCTTGTATTTTATAGCCTATTTCTATAGCCTTGTTTATTTCTATTGTTGTCCACATGCCGGTAAATGCTCTTTCTCCAAATTAATTTGATGCGGCACCCATCATGTAGGATATTTTAGTGCTTCTTCAGTTAAAGAGGAGATTTATGTGTTAAGTTATCGGTTCAGTCAATGTGGAGAAAAACCTATCGATTTTCTAAACACTGGGACGAGAACAGTGAGTTCCTACTATGAGAGTGACATTTTTCCCTTCTGTTATGATGACGAGATTAAAAGCGAACAAACAAGCAAAATTTTTACATGTAGACTTTGACGTCAGTTTGGTGAAGTGTCTGATCAATGAATTTCCACACTTTGGATCCAAACGTTGTTTTATTATACCTCAACACGGAAAGGTGACAAGCCATAACCTAATAATCTCCACCCAGTATCTCTTGTACCGATTCTTTCAGAAGAAGTAGACTTCTCCATACTTCTCCAAATCTGTGAATAACTGTCTGCAAATAACAGTCAGAGTTTGGTGGATTCAGAACCGGTTTATCAGTAGTGACCAGTTGAAAACATTGTTTTCATTTATATTTTTCTCATTGGAATCCAGGTTATCCGAAAACGGACGCCTTGTGGGTTTCTACAAGGCACTTAACTCTGTCAGTCACATAATTCTGCTTCAAAACTACGGCTATGGTTTTAATATCTCAGAGCTGTCTTTGATGAGAGCACACCTAAGTGAGAAAAACAAATTTTGCAGGTTAACAATATAAAATCAAGCGTTTTGGAAGACACTCGGGTTGTGTCACTAGGTTTTGTATTTCGACATTTACTCTTCGCATTATATGTAGATGATTTACCTACAGTTATAATTCGCGCATCTACATTCTATGCAGGTTACAATACAGTAGCTACAGCAGCGACAATCGTAGGAGCTTTCAAGTAGCATAATAGGGATTGTCTCAGAGTAGCCAGTGTTATTTTGGAGTCAATGAACTGCTTGTTAAACTACACATTTTCTCTTAAATTGAACCATTAGTGATGATAATAATAACTTTGCTCTTACTACATTTATTGGTATTCGTCTAGATTCAAAATTAATGTGGAAAACCCATAACGAATAACTAATACAGGGCTCAAAAACCTTTAAGGTGAAGCTTGCTTTTCCTATTACAAAGTGCAGTAAAGTTAAGAATATTCATTACTTGTTAACTTAAAGAGATTCAGTACATCGTCTGTACTGAAAATCTGTTTTGCTTTCGTTTGTTTAGAGGATATCTCTCGATTAAATGTAATTCTGGTTCACTGGCTTTGAATCTTAGTGATATAGATTTATTCACTCGGATTATATTATGCGCAAAGTTAAGACTATTGTATTTCACGTAAGCAGTTAATAAACTTTGTAGCATATCGGAAACTTTAAAGACTAGGACTAGAAGCTGTTGCAATGTACTACTTAAAAATGTAATCAACTACTTTCTCGTCTTAGCTTGGATCCTAGCAATTGATGCCTTCACCGTTCCCTCATACAATACGTTCATTCATGTATAGACAACTCTGCCACACTTTCTTTTTCGTTACACCAATTTGTTATAATGAAATAAAGTAAACACTAACGTTAGATCTTTCTTTGTATACACAGAACAATGAAAAACATCTTCCGCCTGCTGTGAGGCAGGTAATGTCCAAGGATGATTGCCTATCCAACATACAGGGAGAATCACCTAAAACTAGCACCTCAGATATTGCAGAAATGGGAATTGCTAATGATGTGCAGTTTTCACACAAACATACTTTTTTTAAATGGAATAATGCCTACTGAGATTAACAAATTAGAATGTCAGTGGAGTTTATTGCAGGATTCCAGTGTGAGTCATTTACTAGAAACTGTATTGTGAAAAGTTTCAACACCGACACCTCTATGCGCCATTCAATCTGGATAGTTGCTAGGTACGGTATGGTTATCTTTCCTTACGGTGTGCTTATGTGTTGCTTGAGTGCGTTGCAACTTGCTGCTAGTCAGTTAATGTGTGACAGTCCAAGTAGAAAATCGTGAGTGGACGATGGAATTTACCAATGCATAAAAACTAGACATTCTCGTGGTGTGTGGAGAGTGTAGGAAGACTGCAGTTAGTTCTTGTGCTTTGTATGTGGTAAGATATCCCAATAGACATCAACCATCTCGACAATCATTTATCAACCTCTTCAATCAGTGATGTTAAAGTGATAGAGTAATTCCTAGGCCGGCCGCGGTGGTCTTGCGGTTCTAGGCGCTGCACTCCGGAACGGCGGGACTGCTACGGTCGCAGGTTAGAATCCTGCCTCGGGCATGGATGTGTCTGATGTCTTTAGGTTAGTTAGGTTTAAGTAGTTCTAAGTTCTAGGGGACTGATGACCTAAGATGTTAAGTCCCATAGTGCTCAGAGCCATTTTGAAGTAATTCCTAGACAACGTGACAGAAGGAAACAAGTGACGACATAGGAGGGGAAATTAATGTTGCAGCTGATCCACACGTTAGGTCCTGCTCAACCACATGAGGAAGTGCTGTGAGTCAACATGACATAGATTCCATGCCTATCACATCTCTTTCCATCAACAACCGCATAGAAACGATTATGGAGATTTTTTTAACTTCTGTACACGAGCATTAAAAGACAGGATACTCCAGATATATCATGTTTAGTGATGAAGCCACATTTGCCAATCATCAACAGGTAAACTGCTGAAACGTGCATTATTTGTCAGTTGACAATACCCATTGGCTTCTTCAGGTGGAACTTCAGCATCCATGCAGTGTGAGTGGTGTGAGAGTGTGAACCATGAGCTCATAGACCTGTTTTTCATAGGCAGAGCACTGAATGCGCACAGGTACTGCAGCCTCCTAACAGACGCTCTTCCATGGATGCTAACAGATGTTCCTCTGTAGACTAGCAGGAACAAGTGGCATCAACATGATGGTCGTCCATCCTATACCGCTCAAAGTACTGTAGCATGTCTTTATGAACTGTTTTCAAGACGTTGCACTAGATCCAGAGGACCTGTCTCTTGGCTAGCCCATTCTCTACATACGACCCCTGTAAACGTCTTTCTGGGGGAAAGCTGAAAGACGCTGCCTACAAGGTCATACCTAACTACAACCGACGATATGCAACCACATATTACTGGAGCCTGCTCGGACATCTCCAATGAAATGATAGCACGTGTGCTGCATTCGTCCCATACCAGCCTGGAAGCATTTACTGCCGCTACCGGTGATCATTTTTAACACAACCTGTGATGATGAATTGTCTCGTTACTGATCAGACTCCACAAACTTGTGTACGCATTTGTGTTGTTCTTTATTGTGTGTTGCCATACGTATTGTACAAGTGTCAGTGTGGGAACTTCACAGAATACGATAATTCGTAAAGGACCTGCATCTAAAACATATTACAAAAACCACTGACATTCTAATTGGTGTCACTTTTAGTTTATTAACAGTAGGCATTGTTCCATTTAAAACAGTGTATGACTGCACAAAAAATACACTTTCTAAGCACTATTACAATCTGTTGATTGGATAACAATACATGCCGCTGACTGCCAATTCATTGTCATAACCGCACATGAATATCACTTTCCATTTCCGCAATATTTGTGATGCAAGTGCTAGGTGATTTACCCCGTGTATCGAACGTGCGACTCGATGTCGACCACACGACTCTGGTGACTCGAATTATGGCAAGGGAACATAGTTTATCATTTTCGGTTGTGGATAGCATTGAGTAAAATCGTTGCAGTCTGGACTGTAGATCGTCTCACATGGTGAATCTAATTCCTAATTTATGTATTGAGAAGAGCGTCATTTTGGTTTCTTGTTGGATAAGAGACCATATGCCACAAGCGACAGCTTCCGAAAAACAGTCGTCCACGAACACCATGCACGACTACTACGGTGTCTGCCGGGAAGTCTGTTACGTCATAGTCACGAACAAGAGTGTTTCAATTGGTGGACAAACCATGTTGTCGAAACAGACGAATCACGTATAGCTAACAGAAAATGCCAGAGAGGAAGACTGATGAAAAGCGATGCTGAACATATCTGAATATTTACCAGCACTGAAAGACAATCCCTCAAGTGCTTTATGGTTAGAGTTTACTGAAGGGGGAAGAAAACTTAAGTGTATCTGATACAGAACTTTATATTGCCAGGTACAAAAGTAATAACAGACGGATTGAAGTCATAAAACACCGTAAAGAAAGAAAGATGTCAATATGAATTTCTGAATCAGTCTGTTGAGTTTGTGTCATCGGACGATCGATCTGTCCACACACAGCATCGAACTGTTATGGAAATCTGTGAAATCGTCGACAAAAAAAGAGAATCGTCCTGAAGATAGGGACTACCTCTATTTCTTCCAATACCCGTGTTTCTACAACTTGAGGTTACGTGGAACAATTTATCCTCCTGTTACTTCCTGATATTTCTGACTGACATGGCAGGAGTGTACTCGTGTTAGGGGAATAAAGGGTTGCTGCCCCTGGCTTATCCAGCATGAGGAATAGTGCGTGAAGAAGATGTGGCAGACAAGTAAAGTTACTGCTTTCATTTGTTATTAAAGGTAACTTAGAAAACGTTCATGTTTTGTCGTTGCTCTAGTAAACGCTATGAAGTGTATCTATAGTTCGCGCCACCAAAGTCGTGTGGTCAACATTTATCATTAACGGCCAGTGCGTTCGATAGGCAGTCATCATCGGAAATTACCGTGGGACTCGCCTGGGAACTCTAACTCAAATGAGGTGCAAAATTCATAGCTATTTTTCATTTGCGTAAGTTACATTCTTATTAACACAGAATAAAGAACATTGTTTTCTTACCAGATCCCAGAGACTATACAATTTATGCAATGTAATCGCAGATGACTGCTAGAACGATCTTTGGCGCAACAGTTGAAGTACTGCCTCTTATTTTTGTAACGTTGGAGTACAGAGGCGGGACTGGCGAAGAAATTAAAGCATTGACCTAAAGCCAATACACGGAGCTTATTGTATCTCATGATGGCGACAAACAAGGATGATTCGGTAAGAAACATGTAGACTATAATTTGTAATTATAACTGTTTCAGTTTTTACGGTTGATAATTGTCTCGTTTTTTGCAGCCTGACCGCTTCATGCAGGAGTACGCGAGAATACGAGATAGATGCTTTAGTGATTGCAAACTCTCCACAAGATTGTATTCGGAGCTAACCCCCTTAGAGGTGAGTACAACTGAAGTAATTAATTAATTGACGCGCAACAAAAGTTTTTAGTTTCAACTTCCTTTCTATGGACGTAATGACTGATACGATTGAAAGCCGCATCATTCCTTCTGCTGTCGTAAACAGACGTACTGCAGCACTATTTTTATATTTACCAGCTTTTGTCAACTGAGTATATTACTTCGTCACTTCAGTAGTGTCCACTGCGAGTCGTAATGGTTAATTATATACAGCATATTCGGAACTGTTAGACTCATTAACATCAAGATAATTAGGACTAGATAATTTCTAGCAATAAACAGAAGAGATCGAGAAATGAGCGTCAGTTGTATATCACAGAGTTATTGCTGAAAGTAATCTATTTCGGTAAAATGGTTAATCAATCTAGAATTATAGGTAATTCATAACCATTGAAATAGGCATAATTCAGCAATCGGAAAACATAAAATCAAACAGGGCAACACAGTAATATCAGTCTCGTTGCAAATGAAACCCAAACTTCCCAAATTTGAAATTGAGCTTGTATACCACCAGATAAAACAATTGAAGTACTGCAAATAATTATCTTTGCTTCTAATCATTATCGGTGCTTCCTCTGTTAACGACAGAGGATAAACACATCCAGTACCAGTAACGTTGTTTTCATGTATGAACAGCGAGTTTGCAGTTCTGTTTTTCGGAAACATTTGCAAAACAAACTTCTGTGAGGAACCTCAAAGTCTCATGGGGTTGGGAGAAATCGTTGTTATTACACTGTCTACCCAGGAATTCAGCATACCGTATCATTGGCTGTAAGAGAATATGAAGATAAATAGTTTCCTTAATGAGAAATCACATTTCGAAATCTTAGAAACTTTATTTAAATATAGTCAGTGTTTTTGACCATCACTTACCGGTTGGTTTCTTGGAACACTGTTTTTTTTTTCATTCTCAGAATGAATAATTCCTGTAATCCTGTTTATGTAACTTACATATAGTTCATGTTCTTCATGACAGTATGGATAGCTATTGCAGCAAATAGGAAATTTTTCTTTTGGCAGAAACAAGGAGGGTAAATAACCATTATTTTGCAAATAATACGGGATAGAATTGTGTCCTTCATGTAAAGACGTACTGTACTGTATATAACTTAGGCATCTCAGAGAAGCTAATAAGGGGGCCAATGGTTGCCGTTGGTCATGCCCTCACTTGTTCTTATAGAAAAGACGAATATACGGTATGAGAGATGTTAGTATATATGGGTGCCTGAAGTCAGTGAAGCGAACATAAGTGAAGGAAAAATTTTTAAGCATTCACATGTCATCACCATCAAGTACATTAGGAGTGTACAGACTCAGACAGACGAGGACAGGGGTGAAACTTGCCTGTAAGTTTATGATTTATGCAAGTCATGGGGACAGGTGACAGGATGGCAGATGGTAAATTTTATCTGTCATTCTCTGAAGTGCAGTTACACATTTTAAATAACTGCATCACCTCTCTTCTTCCCTGAAGTACCTGTTTGGTTGTGATGGATACAAAGTTTGTTGACCAAAAATTAAATTGGATGGTGAAACTGTTGATGTACATTCTCGAATACTTTGCACTAGAACAGAACCATTACTCCCCTGCAATAATAGTTTAGAGTAGAAAGTACCTAATGAATGATATGGTGGGTGACACTGAGTGAACTTTGAGACACAGTATTGTAGTTAAATACCGGCTTTATACCACTCTATCCAATAGTTCACTGACTTTTCGTCCAAAACTTTCCTCTGCATGTTTTCCTAATGTTTCTTGATTTAAAAATGACATTTTCCTCTAGTAAAGGAACTATTTTTAAACATCTGAAGTCTTAAAAAAAGTCGTCTGGTTTCTGTACCTAATACATATATATTTATTATGGCTATGTTTCAGAAGTTGTTAATGTTTCTACTTATTGGCAGGTGTTCTATGTCAAGTGGCCATTGGTTGGACCTCTCACCCAGTAATCGGTGGTGAGGAACTGGGGCTGAATTTTGGGGAGGGAGAAGTTAATCTCATATTTTGTTCAAGTTAATGTATTGGGAGAAAGTATTACTGTAAATTTTCTCAGTAAATCACAAGAGGTGTCAGTTTTGGAAGTTGACACTTTTCAGTTTCACTTGAGAAGGCTATATGTAGGATGAAAGACCCTACAAGGTGATATCATTGTCTACTGAAATGTTGAGTATGTCAAACACAGGGTACAGTGGAATCTGTATTCATATTAACGCTATGAAAGATGGACTATTATGTAATGCTCACTTGGCACAAAGAAATGCAAATTCTGCTTTCATTCAAATGACGGGAGTGGTGAATTTTGCTGACTTGAGATTGGATGATGATGCCAATAATTCTAATATCAATCATTAATTACTGCAACCCAATATGGGAATCTCATTAGACAGCAATTTTATGTCAAAAGGCAGTTATTCCCTTTGCAGAAAATGGACAACTTAACCTTTAAATTGTTCTTACCCATTGTTTCATTTTACATTGCCACTTGCAATGCTTTCAGTTCTGCCTAACGCTCCATGACTTCGAAATTTGTTTAACATATGAGTTACGATTTACTTACGAATGTGGTTCCTTTATGTGTTGTGCTCATGATACACCCTTGTTCCTCTCTCTCTTACGGCTAGTCTTTTAAGTATTGTGATGCTTTACTTTTATATGGGAAAACTGCAGTTTATTATTAACGAGCTTGCTGTTTACATGTCACTTTAATACAAATGTTTTTACTGGATGTTACAGTCCATCTGATCCAGGTTCTTACTGATTGATCATTAAGTCACTTTATTTCTCTATAGAACCTGAATGCTTTTGAACTAACATACATTCATGCTTTAAGCAGAGTTTTTGAGGGATTTATTAAATGTGATATTTCTTATTAGTGCAATCAGATATTCAAGACATAACTTACATACATACCGGAAATCACAATTCTGTACATCAGTTAGAATATCTGGCCATGATTGTTAAGTTAATAACGTTACAGAGAGTCAGGAAAAAGGGAAAAATATTTCCACTGAATATCATCAATAGTAATTCACAAAAGAGGTTTACCGTAGCTTCTAAACTGTTTCTATTTGTCTGAAAGAGGTCATGCTGAATGTCATCACACACTTTGCACGGAAATTAGTCTGTAGCTTTTAATTATTGTTTGCAGGAAAATGCTAACTGCACAATGATACAGGTTGTAAGTAAAATGATGAAGAGGAAGGTGGTAATTGACACTTCAGAGTGGTTGCAGGCAGAAAGAAAATTTGTCCACATAACTGTAGACTGTAATTCTGGGAAAAATCATAGGATAATCACCAGTGAGATTATAGAAATTTTAAGTTGTTTAAAGAGATATTTTTCACCAGTTGAATTCTGGATGCTAGATCCTGCATGTAAATTTCCTAATCTAGAAAGGAGGAGTGGTCTAAAGGGGCAATGAACAAACTAATTTTTGTTCTGTGCGGTATTTACTGCCAGCTTTCTGATTTTGTCTAACCCATAGTTTAATTTGTGTATTGTGAGACACTCAAATAGACAGCTGGATTGTGATTTATTGGAGTAAGAGTAATACATAATGTAATACATTAGTTGTCTGCTTTGACAATTGCACTACATTTAATGGTGTATAACATATTCAAGAGAGGAATGGGTCAGGGGTAATGACAGTCTGTATGTTGTGTATGCCTTGACCCATCATTATGTATGTAGCAGGATTTTTGGAGTTCAGTATAGATTAATTAAGCATGGATAGATTCAACTGGTAGTAGAATACAGCTAAGCAGCTAATTCTGTTAAAAACACAACAAAAATTTTGACAAGTAGTGCTCTTCTCATAGTGATAATTACAGGAATTACTTCCAAAATTATTTTATGTGTGAGTGAGTATATTAGGAGGAAAAATCCCAGTATTCCTTCCCTTACAGTACTCAGCAGCCTTTTATGTACACTACTTATTATTAGAAGGGACCTATAGCCTTTGTAGTCTGGTCCCTTTAACCCCTACAAACCAAACAACCAACCAACCAACTTAATACAAAGTTTTTATGCAACTTTACTGGTGTCAGAAATCACTATACCAATGTATGTGTTGGAGTATTAAAAAAAACTGTTGAACTGAACATTAGTGTTAACTGGAATGAGATTTTCACTCTGCAGCGGAGTGTGCACTGATATGAAACTTCCTGGCAGATTAAAACTGTGTGCCCGACCAAGACTCGAACTCGGGACCTTTGCCTTTCGCGGGCAAGTGCTCTACCAACTGAGCTACCGAAGCACTGCTCACGCCTGGTACTCACAGCTTTACTTCTGCCAGTACCGCGTCTCCTACCTTCCACCTTGGTAGAGCACTTGCCCGTGAAAGGCAAAGGTCCCGAGTTTGAGTCTCGGTCAGGCACACAGTTTTAATCTGCCAGGAAGTTTCATATCAGCGCACACTCCGCTGCAGAGTGAAAATCTCATTCTGGAAACATCCCCCAGGCTGTGGCTAAGCCACGTCTCCGCAATATCCTTTCTTTCAGGAGTGCTAGTTCTGCAAGTTTCGCAGGAGAGCTTCTGTAAAGTTTGGAAGGTAGTAGACGAGGCACTGGCAGAAGTAAAGCTGTGAGTAATGTGCGTGAGTCATGCTTCGGTAGCTCAGTTGGTAGAGCACTTACCCGCGAAAGGCAAAGGTCCCGAGTTCGAGTCTCGGTCGGGCACACAGTTTTAATCTGCCAGGAAGTTTCATTTGTGTTAACTAATCATATCCAGTTCAAACTAGGTTCAACTAGCTCATCAGGTAATGACATGTCAATGTGCACCTGTATATCCCCTTTTCAGCAGTCAGCTTTGCACTAAATGTGGTACTAAGTGAATGTCTTACATAAACAGTTCAGCTCTTTACTACTGAACTTCACTGGATTCAGACACACACACACACGCACACACACTGATATATATCACCCCAAACTATCTGTAAGGTCACATTATATTCTTTATTACTTTATTATTACTAGATCTGTGTCATTTTTCATGAATGGAAAGACTGCTTCATGTCAAGAAAAATATTCATATATATAAAAGATGAAAAGTATTATTTCGTCCATTCACAATTGAGGAATGCTACAATGGAGCATAATGGGTACTCTTTCAGGTCCTGTGCAGTTTTCCATTTGAGTAGTCCTGTTGTCAGGGTTTGTACTTCTCAGGGCAATTAATTGAACATTTTTAAAGTAACCATTGGAATACTATCAGACAGTCAACAGCTTAGTATATCAGTTTTCCTACTGTTGTGAGTGTCACGATTGTGTATGTCCTCTTACTTGAAACTCCTTGGTTTTCTTTTATAATGAAGCATAAAAACACTTACTGCCAGAAGATTGTCATTATACCCAACTGGGTGAATATGGGCTTCCAGTGCTCGACTCTTTTGCTCGGGTCAATGATTGTTATTGCTATATTTTGTAGCGTTAATGCGGTCTTGCAACCTGCAGAGTGTCCCCTTAACAGTAGGCCATAATTGATTTGGCAATGAAATAATTCATAATACACGGTTTTAAAGTATAGGTCAGTTAATACACCTCTAAGTCTCCTCAGAAGGTATAATATGTGTGAGAGCTTGGAGTACACATACACTGTGTGCTCATTCACTGATATTTTACTATAAATCATGAATCCCAGCAGTTCGACAGTCTCCATATTATCGTGGTATTCCTTCGCTGATATCTTGAAGCTATGACTTTGAGTGTTTGCAAGAGATACATGTACTGAAAGTAGATCAGCTACTCATTTTTTTCAGGTATATCAAGCTAATCTGCCTGCAACTCTCCCTACGGTCATTGACTTGTGTGTAGCAGAGGACTCATACAGGAGGTGTGTTCAATTACCCAATAAACTCATTTGCACAAGTGGTTCCCATATGTTGAAGAGCGCTAAGACCACGGAATCTGAGCATGCAAAAAGTCGTTTTGACATCCTGGTGGTTATCTTCGGTCTGAAACAGGTCTAGACATGTGGTTAGTCACATTATATTGTTTTAACGTCATATTCTCCCAAAGAACTGATTGACTGTCGACAAGTGAATGTTTTGGACATATCTGCAATAAATCAAGTTCAGAGTATCTTTGGTATGTTCTGTAGAGCTATGAAGTGTCCCATTCACATTTTATTCTTCTGTCAGAGCCATCTCATAAAGCAGAAAATGTGGCTCCTAATTGGAGGCTATCCTACACCAAACACAAGTTCTGTTTTGCTACAGCTGCTCAAATTCAAGCAGCAACAGTGTTTTTTGTATCAGTGTGTTTCAGAGCTTGCTGACATCTGTGATGGATTGCAGTATGGTCGTCTTCTGATTGATTTGGATGCAGAACTCTTTGACTGTACTTTATTAATGGGCCTCATTCACTACTGTAAGTGAAAGACAAGCAGAGTGTCACAAGTTCCCGTTAGAAATATTCGCATTTGTATGATAACATTACACTCGAAATGCTCTCACTGCAGTGGCATGTGGACATTAAATGTAGTCTGCTGTTTCAAGTAAACCATTTTTCTTTGCACAAAATCTGGTGATCATCTCTTTTCTATACTATTTAAATTACTTCCGTCAGCTGGGATTGAATAACGTCCACTCCACTTGCTGGCACAGAGGGGTTGAAATCAAATGTGCACTCTGTTTGTATACCAGGGGGGAGCCGTCATCCTAGATGTCGAATGGGTCCTTCCGGATGACATAAGGAGCACAGGTCACAGCTAACTGCAGATGATGGCTCATGCTGGTATAAACGTTGTTCGTCGCTTTGGATTGGTAGAGATGCTGTCTAGTACCTGGTGGCTATGTTGACTGCAAGATAAAAGAAGAGGTTATCAAATTTTGCATCGTTGCCAGGGGCTAAGGCTCAGACTGTTCCATGACCACATAGGCTCAGATACCTTAACATGTGCCATGGGGTGGAGAGGTATTGGGATCAGTTTAATGTATCAGGATTCCATTACACAGAGAATATGGCTACATGGCTAGAGGGGGCTGTATGAAGTGGACTGGAGCTTAGAGGCTTTTGGAAAAATATAAACCGGTTTCAGTCTCTGAGGGTGCAGGTTAAACACAGAACGAGGGTAAACCCAGGAATGGTTGGTGTTATAATTGTAAAGTGCTGTAGTTATGTCAGGAAAGAATTGGAACTTCAACCTCTCATAGAAAGCACCGAAACAAAAATCTTCATAGGTGTTGAAAGCTGACTAAAGCTAGAGAGAAGTTCAACTGAATTTTTACCAACGATCTAACGATGTTCGGAAAGGATAGATTAAATTCAGTTGCTGGTGGTGTCTTTGTCGCTGTTAGAAGTAGTTTACCTTGCAGTGAAATTTAAGTAGATAGTTCCTGTGACTTGGTATGAGTAGAGGTTATTCAAGAAAACTAATAATTGGTTCCTCTTACCAATTGCACAGCTGAGATGATGTAATATGTCTGACTAAAATAAGACCCTATACATGTACAAACCACTGTACCAGTATGTAATTCTCCGTGACAGGTACATCGGCCACCAAAATGTATTAGCATTGTTTGTGTTTAGCATTGTTACCAGGCCTGATAGCATAAATAAGGGGTGTGGGCAGCGTAAGATGTTAAGGGATCTCTGTGAAGGGCACGGGCTACCACATACTTGTGCTAGACCTGGTATCGCCACATGACAGAGTTTAAAAGGGCCTCGTTGTGGGTCTACATTGGGTCAACTGGTCTAATCAAGCATGTGACCACCACAAGGGAGGATCGTCGTTCTGTGCGCCAAGCACACCATAACCCTTTCCTATTTGTACCTGCCTTCTGAGAACAAGTAATGGACAGTCTGTCATCTCTCACCATTGGTTGGAGACTAGCAGCAACTGCATTAGGAGCTTAGTGAGAGATGTCACCCTGAACTATCTATGTGATGTTGAGGTACTCCAATGGCCAGTACAGTTCTGAGGTATGTCCTCGAGAAACACGTGTGGGACTGGCTAGGACATCAACTCTGTCTCAGTGCCAGTATCCAGAATATCAACGATCATTTACCACAATTGTAGATTATAGTTTTATGACACCCTTCCAAACGGAAGTAGTGCATGCATCTGGACCAGACGGGGCGCAACGTCATACTGTTGAGTGAGCCCATAGTGCAAAGTTCTTTGTAAATTTGACATGATTTTGTAATCTCTGAAATAACATTATATATCCTCTCAATCCATAAAGTTCCAATTCGTTTCCTCCTCCACTTCTGCGTGCTTCACAAATGTAGTTTCTGAAGAGTTCAAGGAAAATTTGTGTCTCATTTAAAATAGTTACCAAACTCATACAGATATTGTTGTGGACAACTTCGTTCCACCCGTGATATTACGGTGAAAATACATTTATTTCTAAAGTCGGTGGTGGTTACAAAACATGAGAAATTGTTGTAAACGCTTTGTCAGAAAATTATCTTGAACTATTAAATGAGGTGCCCTCATAAAGTACAAAATAATGGATATGCTAACATACTAGACCTCTTAGCCACAAATAATCCTGAGGAAATTCAGAGTGCCCTCATAGATACAGGGGTTAGTGGCCACGAGGTCGTTGTAGGGAAACTACATACTGTAGAATCCAAATGCAACAAAAATATATCTAAATTAGCACACAAAATTTGTTAGGCACCTTCGTAAGAGCCAATCTCCACGCCTTCCAAACTATGTAAAGTAGAGCAGGTACGGCTTACGAAAAAAGTTGTAGAAGGTCAAGTAGAATTCGAACACGATAAGGGTCAGCCTTCAGGATTTAGGAACATATAGTTTGGTCGAACATTATGAAATATCTCGAACAAAACGGTCTATTGACGCACAGCTGTCATATTCAGAAAATATCATTCTTGTGAATCACAACTGGTTCTTTATTCAGGCGAAGTAGTGAGTACCATCGACAGAGAATCTCATGTTGATGTATATTTCTAAATTTCCAGATAGCCCTTGACATGGTTCCTCACAAGCATCTTCTGTCAAACAGTGTCTCAATGGACTGTCATCCCAGTTGTGCAACTTGTTTTGCAATTTCCCGCCAGAAATATCACACTAGTAATTCACGAGATGTCACTAAGGGAAACAGAAGTGGTATATGGAGTTCCCCAAGGAAGTGTTATAGCCCCTAGAAGCTCTTAATCTGTGTAAACAGTTTGGAGACGAGCTGAGCAGCCCTTCTAAATTGTTTGCAAATGTTGCTGTCATTTGCCCTATAGTAAACTCGTCAAAACATCAATTCGAATTTCAAAATAGTTTACGCAAGATACCTACATGCTGCGAGAAGTGGCATCTGACGCTGAACATCATAAGGTGTGAGCTGCTAGTACGCATCATTTGTGCTAAAAAAAATTCCTTTAAATTTCGGTTACTACACAACTAATCACAAAATTTAAAGCTCGTTGTTTCATCTAAATACCTTAGTGACTGTAATTATGAGAAGCTAAAATTGGAAGCTGAACCAAAGACTGTGGCCGCGCCGTGTAGCTGCGTTGTCTAGGGCGCCTTGCCACGGTTCGCGGGGCTCTCCCTGTCGGAGATTCATGTCCTCCCTCGGGCATGGATGTGTTTGTTGTCCTTAGCGTAAGTTAGTTACAATTAGATTAAGTAGTGTGTAAGGCTAGTGGCCGACGGCTTCAGCATTTGGGTCCCATATTAACTTACCACAAACTTCCAAATTTTCCAAAGACTGCATTTTATTGACAGAACACTTTGAAGATGCAACAGATCTACTAAAGAGACTGCCTACACTATGCTTGCCCTTCCTGTTCTAGATTATTGATGTCTAGTATGCTATCCTCACCAAACTAGATTTAGGTAGGACATGGAAAAAGTTCAAAAAAGGGCAACTTGTTTCCTATTCATCGCGAGAACAGGGGCGAGAGTGTCACATATATGGTAAGCGAGGTGAAATGGCAGGCATTATAACAGAGGCGTCGTACGTCGAGATGTTCTCTTCGAAATTTCAATTACCATCTTTCTCTTCGAATACAAAAGTATTTCGTTGTCTCACAACTACTTAGGGAGAAATAACCTTATTGAAAAACTAAGAGAAATCAGAGCTCGCACGGAGAGATTTAGGTGTTCATTTTTGCCATGTGCTGTTCGAGAGTTGAGCAGTAGAGAAGTAGCATGAAAGTCTCTGTTACGCACTAAAGTGTGAACTGCAGAGTACTCATGTATCTCCAAGGTGTTTATAGTAACGTGATCTCTTATTTGAGTAATTTGATTGATATTTGTAAAAAATTAAATTGGGCGCTGTCGTTTAAATATCTTAAAAATACTCCTTCAATCTTTACTATATAGTGTGGAATTTAAGTTGTAAAATGTGCAAATAATTAGGTATAGCCCTATTTCTTTCTTCTGTTGTGACACAATCACTTGTCTGGTAATTACTCTCACCACAGAATCTGATGCTTCAAGTGTGTTTGCTCATTGGTGGATAGCCCGAGTCTATGTTTGTAAAACAGATGAAATTCATATAATAATACCTATCCTTCAGGATATTAAATTGTCCCTATTTCTTTCTTACATGATCATTTTGCAAAGCTGACTCATCTTAAAAAACACCTTATTCTGTCATTCGACATCCACTGCTTGATAAAATTATTCTTTGGACCTTCCCATCACTTAGAGTCTACATTATTCTTGTAGCCAACCACAAAGTTTGGACCGTTTTCCAAAAGTGGTCTCTTAAGTAACTACTATGGCCTGATGCACCCAATTAAATAACAAAGTAGTACTCTGTAGACAAAAATCCGAAACAGAATATTTTTACATATGACAACCAATACAAATCACCATGTATTATATATGTTGCATTTTTTCCCACTAGTCATTCTGCATCTTCTCTCATTTGATAAAGGGATCCATTAATATCTCTAGAAAAGTGTCCAGTGTTATTTCCACTATAGCTCTCAAATTGAGAAATTGTTTTCTGACTCTAATTCTACCTCCTCCCCCCTCTCAAATAAGAAAAAGCTCGACTAGTCCGAACCTCACCAGCATAACAAACAACTTACATTTTTGCAAAAAACATTTGCTTAATGATCCTGCAAGTCTGGATGCATTAGCTTTTAACACAATCTGCATTTGTTGTGGAACCCAGATAAAGGAACAAACGAATGTCCACTTGGGTAATTTATCTTCTATCTGTGTTTACACTTGGCTCATGGCGTTACCAGTAAAATAAGGATGAACGTATCCCTTTCTTCATAACTATTCTGCATTTTGGGTTTGAAACAAGTTAATGGTACAGGCAGACACTGAACTAAAGAACAGAGTCAATCTATCATGAACTATAAAATACGAGAAAAACCTGAAAATGTTATAGTAAAATCGTTATGCTCAGCACCACGATCTAATCATTATCGTGTGCTTGATATCGTAAACATCACTGTTTGTTTGAGATTGTTACTACGTTAGGATACTGGTAATGTGAACTTTGGTATCCCACATCTCCAAAGGCGATGGTGTAATTGTGCAATCTCCAAAGAAGTTATACAATAACAAAAATTATATAATGGCAAAGTAATAGAGAGGCCTAAAAATTAATTGTAAGAAATGAGACTAAAAATAAGCGTCACAGTATAATAAAAGTTTCAAAAGCAAATTTATGCGGTTGTGACAATAGACCCTAAAAAGTTGTTTCATTTCGTGGTATTTCGGTAAAATTACTGAGGACCTAGCAAACGCGAACTATCATAGGGTAGGTGTCAATGTACCTGCATCACATTTCAAGCACTGATGTCCTCACAGCTAAAACAACACGACCAAATAAGTATCTACTTGATTTACTTGTAATGGAATGTGAGAAATATACTTAGGTATATTCATTCAAATAGTAATTCTTCTCTTTGTAATGAAATTTTCTCTTATCTCTTAAAGGATGAGAAAGTTACAGGTCTATATGCTAACTCAACTCATATCCAGAAATAGCTAAGAAATTGTTTTATTAGAACTGAAAAGCTTTATTGATAAATTCTATTTAATATCAAAGTAACAGCATGATTTCATAAAAGTAAAATACAAGACCACAGCAGACATGAAATCTCAGCACAACATTATAGTTTTGCATTATAAGAATTGGCACTGCTTCTGTTTTGGTCTGTCAATATTGTGGTGATTCTTCTGGAATAGCTGGAATTCTTGGGGGATTACATTTTAGCTGGAAAAATCAGGAAAATCTCAGGGAATTTTGCACAATTTTTTACCTAGAGTTAGAATTTAATTATATTGAGTTTTATAAACCACAAATTTAAAATACTTCACATTTCAAAGTGAGTTAATTATGTGAGTATTATTGCATAGAAATTATTTATGTTTAAAAACTGCAGTGAAACTGTTGCTGGTAATGTTGTTGCTTGTGGAAGTATTGGGCCTATTGGAAACTGACATCCAGATTTTGACTATTTTGGTCTTAGCATTATTGTTCACATTTACATAGAAACCTTTTAAACACAGATCAATAAACTGAAAAAAATTGCTCAGTGTATCTCAACTTTGCAGTGAAATGACACCCCCTCCACTCAATGTTAATTTATCACAGACTTCTTATGATGCCTTGTTGCTTCACATACCTGGAATCCTCAGAAAAATTGTTTTTCAAGTTTTGAGTAGACACCCTGTTCAAAATGCTTTTATAACTGTGGTTCTTCAACTACTCCTGACTAAGTTTGTGATGAAATAGTCCAGTGGTGAATCTCTGGAAGCCAGTTTCCAACAAGCAAAATATTTCGACAAGCAGCCACATTGCCAGCCACTGGCTGAATAATTCAGTGAGAAGAATGTCTGTTAAAATCTACAGAAAACAATTAACGCCAGTTACTGTTATATTTTTTGTATTAATGCACAGGCCCCTCATGTGACACCTTTAGTAAAAAAAATATGTCTTTCATTTCACAAATTTAATATGTATGATCTATTGTCTCACTAAAATACAACATATTATATAAAAATGCTATATGTTCTTCTAAATAAAACAGCTTCAACACGTGTGAAAACTGCCAAAGACGCAGTCAAAGTTTACCATGATTTTTATGAACATTATACCTATCAGTGTCATCATGAATGTTACCCAGCAGGATATGACTGTCTGTTGGGCTGCAGTCATACTAACTTACAGATTTATAGTGACACATTAAACAAAATTCAGTTTTATTATGTGTGTTTACTGTTCGTCAAATTCGGTAGAAACTACCTGTGGTACTGGGTATTTTTGTCAGATGTAACCTACACACCATCCAACACATCTGACATCTTGTTACATGTATTTTATAACATTGTAGGATAAAGTTTATAACATATTATTTTGCAGTATGAGAATGAGTGGTGCCTATGACTGTGTTGTGTTTGAAAGAAAGATTTTGACACTCTGTTACTACTGGTTATATTTGTTTTCCAGGTTTGGTGTATAAAGTACTGCATAATAAATCGATTCCGAGAAGTAATGAAGGCAAAAACCAAGAAATCAGGAAAATTAGATGATTAACCCACATGTTGCGTGTCTTAATTAAAAAAACAGTGTTTAAATAAAATATACTTCACAGTTATCTCACTCTTCTGTGTGGAATATGAGTAAACTGTACACTCTGCAATGTTTTCAAAAAGTGTACTACTAAAATTTGTTCAAAATGTTTTTGTGTTCTACATTTAAGTATTATAGTGAATGTTTAAGTAAGTATCTACTCAGCACATTACAGAAGTATGTAATGTAAGTATCTCATAGGCATAGATATTTTCTCATTCTCCTAGAGAAAAGAGAATTGCTCCTTTAAAGACTAACACCTTGCTAAATGTAATAATTATCAATAAATGTTACTTCATACATGTGTAAAGTTGAAAACTTTATTTTCATATTTAAATCTATAGCTACATTTTAGCATACTTTCAGAGGTAAGGTATCAAGTATCTGCTAAGGAAATTCTGGTAGTAATTATTAAAAACTACGATAAGTGTGATATCATGATAGCAAAATTTTAAGAAGTGTAGGATTTATTACCAAATTAGAAAAAAAATACAAAGCTAATGAAGAGTGAATAACATTGTAATTGTTTTCAGTTCATTGGTGTCTTGTTATGTTTTGCTAGCACTGTGCCCTTGTGAACACATACATTTTTATAATGCAGAAACAATGTGTCATTTTTATAGTTCTTCACAATTTCATAATAATCTTTATATTTTTAACTTGACTCAATCAGATAAATCCTTCCCATGTTGTAATATGGTCTTTAATGTTTAACTCTAAATTCTTCAGCAATCAGTAGAAATCATATGAAAATGGATTCATTTCTTCATAGAGTATTTTCCAATTTAATTAATACCATCAAATTTTTGTAGGTGAAATGAATCCACCTGTGAAATACAATTCTTGAAAATCTGCTCCTACAGTGCTTTCAATGCACTCACATTTTACAGGCACAAGTCTATTTTAGTGTTCATATAGGTGGAAGTCAGTTGGCAGTGGCTGATTTAGGAGAAGGGACCAAACAGTGAGGTCATCAGTCTCATCAGATTAGGAAAGGATAGGGAAGATATTTGCTGGGTCATTTCAAAGGAACCATTGTCGCATTTGGCTGAAGCGATTTACGGAAATCATGGAAAACCTAAATCAGGGTGCCCAGACACAGGTTTTAACTGTTGTTGTCGCGTATGCGGGTCCACTGTGCTAACCATTGTACTACCCCACTCAGTGAAGTCAGGAGGAAGTAAATATGAATAACTCGAAATTAAAACAATGCATAGATAATAAATAAATCAATATGTCCAACTATTTACAGACCTTTACATATCTATAAACATTGACTGGAGAATGTAGAATCACCGTGCGATTTTTCAATGTATCTGCTCCAAGTTTTGGGTAGGAGGGCTTTACAAAATGCTGAAATACAGAACTATTATCTATTCAATAATAACATAAAAGACATGGTATTGGAGTAAGTTAATTTGGACATTCTGTAAAGTAGTTATTTTGAATAAACAATAGCAGTACATTCCTTGAACGGCTTTTATGCCAGTCTCTGTTTTTAAGAGTTGATTTGTGACTGTGTTCTTTTCTCTCCATCTGTTATTAAAGCCTGTTAAAATTTTTTTGGAACCTAAATTTTACATTTCAAATATTTCGCCAAGAACCACACTTTCATTCAGTATACAGTTCTGAACACATAAAAATTAGGACGAGACATAGTAACACTGTATTGTGAGTTATCTGTATTCTGAAATCGGAATGATAATACCACTACATCAGACAGTAGTAATATTTCCTGAATTGCAAAATTTTGAAAAAAAAGAAGAACTTGCAGGGTAGGCTCTACTAAAGCTGCTTTTTGAAAATTTCAAATATAATGTAGTTAGGGATCAGATCAAAGGAGGTACACACTTACCAATAATAGCTATTCAAAAGAACTGGTACTTATTTTTCCTTTTACTACAAATATCTAGTGTTGGTTATAGAAAAATTAAATAAAAGGAAATCTTATGGTAATTTAATATGTGGTGACTTTAACATAAATTTTCTCTCTGAGGACACTAGCCATTTAAGCTTCAAATGTTTTATGAATAGCTAAAACTATGACTAGATGTTCACATTTCCGACTAGGGTAACAAACCATAGTAATAGCAGTCAGGAGCTAGTTGTAAGTAATATCAATTGCACACTATCCTCTATAAACTTGGGATTCTCAGGCTATAATGCATTAATTATTCAGGCTACTGTGCCATGAGCAGACTTCAACCCAAAAAAAATTATTGTACAGATGAGAAACTTCAATAAAAACAATATGCACACTTCGCTCTCTGATATGCAGTTCCAAAACTGGCAACCTGTAGAAGATGTTCAAACTGTATACAACAAATATGAAGCATTACTAGACATTTTCTGCTAGTATCTGAACTATCACTTCTCCTTACAAACAAAAAATATGAACAGGGGTGGAAAACCCTCCATCTGGATCACCCTAGGAATCGGCAGATCATCTGAAAGGGAAAGAGAACTTGTCTCTGTTAGCAAAACTGAACTTGACAGTGGTGCAGAATTTAAGAAATACTTTACTTCAGATAAACAGATATTTAGGGTTGTAGTTAGTGATGCCATAAAGCTACAAAATGGTAACCTCCTCAAACAATTGTCAACTAAAAGCAAATGCATGTAGCAAATCATTAATTCGAACACTGGTAGAAGAAAACAACAACCAAGTGTCGTTAATGTAAAAGTAAATTGAAAATCATTTTTAACTAATAAAGTAATATCAGATGTATTCAATCACTGCTTCACAAAACCAGTTGAAAACCTGACTTGGCCACATCAAGAATAATCCTCTTCTTCCATTGCCATTACATCCTGGGTTGGGACTTGGCTTCCTCAATAATTTTCTGGCATTCCTCTCTGGACTTCGCCGTGGACCACCGGTTATGGCAACCGACTCGGGCAGCGGCGTCTCCAGCCGTCGCTCCATCTCAACCTTGGTCACCCTCTTGTTCTTCTTCCTCCAAGTTCACTGCAGCAGGCTTTCCTTGTGGGATCTGCCTCATCGAGTCACATTACGTGTCCAGCCCATCTCAGTCTACACAGCTTCATGAACTTGACCACATCATCCTCCTTATGATAGTCATAAAGTTCGTCATTTCTTCGCCTTCTTCAGGTCCCATTTTTCATATACAGGTCCTAAAATTCTCTTCAATATACTTCTTTCATGTGATCTCAGTTTGTTTTCACTCTGCTTTGTAATTGTCCATGTTTCTGAGCCATAAGTAAGTACTGGGCATATCAGCGTTTTGTAAAGTCGGCACTTAGTCGCTCATGATAGAAGCTTGTATTTAAAATGCAACTTTCCAAAGTAGCATCGATTAGAAGCACTTATGCGAGACATAATTTCAGTAACGGTGGTGCCGTTTGCTTCTATCTTTGAGCTCAGACAGGTGAAACATTCCACTCGCTCAAATGTCATTCCATCAAGGGGTATCGTGGGCTGTAAGGGTTGGTTAGTGCCATTATACATATTCTTCGTCTTTCCTTCATTAATCCTCAGGCTCATCTTCTCTGCACTCAGTTTTAGAGCTGAAAATGCACTTTGTAGATCTCTAAGTGTTCTGCTCATTAAATCCAAATCATCTGCATATCCCAGGAATTGAACAGACTTATAGTAGATAGTACCTCTGAATACCCGATTCGCGTACCACTTTCTCAAGTGCCAGGTTGAAAAGTAGGCACGAAAGCCCATCTCCTAGCCTTAGCCCAGTTCGAGTGGGAAACTGAGGTGATAGCCTTGACAGCACTCGCACGGTACACTGGGGGCACTTTAGGGTGACCTCTATTAAACGCACCAGTTTTCCAAGCACTCGAAATTCCCGCATTGCCTCATAAGGTTTGGCCCAGTTTATTGTGTCATATACAGATTTAAAGTCAATGAAAGGATGGTGCACACCAACATTGAATTCATTGGTCTTTTCTACTGTTTGGCGGAGAGTAAATACTTGGTTTACAGTTGACTTTTCTGGTCTGAACCTGCATTGATAGCTTCCAATAATATCTTCTGCTATAGGTGAAACAGGATATTTGATAGTACTTTACATGTAACGTTTAAAAGCGTTATGCCTTTGTCGTTGCTGCATTCAAATAGATCTCCTTCCTTATGCTCCAGACGCACTATCCCTACATTCCATTCTTCTGGCAACTCTTCCTTTCTCCAGATGAAGCACACAATCTTGTAAATCCTGCGAGTTAGCTCAACTCCTCCAGCTTTCAATAGTTCAGATCTTCTAGTGTCAGTTCCTGGTGATTTTCTGTTCTTCAATTTGGCAATTGCTTTATTGTTCACTTCTCCTTGGGAAGGGGGAGGTACTATGGCAGCATCTTCTGGAGCGACTGGGATATCTTCAATAGGGGACTCTGAAGATTCCAACAGTTCACTGAAATACTCTACCCAACTCTCCAATGCCTATTCATCATAGGTTAGCAGTGTCCCATTTCTACTTTTACACAGGTTGATGCGCGGCTTAAATACTCTTCTTTCACTATCAGTTTTATGATAAAATTTTATAACATCATTTGTTTTTCCAGCTGTCTCCAGTTCTTAAATTTGCTTTCTTTTTCACTCCCTTTTCTTTTTCCGATGTAGTTTCTTCCCTTCTTTTCTTTTATCTTGATAATTTCTTACCGCTAGACGAGTATACGAATTCTCAAGCATTTTCCTGTATGCCAGATTTTTCTCCTGACTTATTCTCTTGCATTCTTCATCAAACCAGGAATTCCTCAGTTGTTTTCCTTCTTTCCCTAGTACTTCTGCTACCTCAATGCCTGCATCCCTGCAAGTGTTCCATCCTGATCTAGATTATCACTTACACTAGGGGTATATAATGCAAGACTGTCAGCAACCTTCTCAGAGTACATTTTAGAGTTGTCTTCATATTGTAACTTCGATACCATATACTTACTTTTAGGTGTTCCTTTGAATTTTTTTGCATTGGATATTCGAGCTCATAGTTTCGCAATTACAAGGTAGTGGTCTGAATCTACATTAACTCCTCTGTAAGTATGCACATTTACTACGTTTGAGCAATGCCTGCCATCAATAATTACGTGATCAATTTGGTTGAAGGTAAGCTGATCAGGTCTCCACCATGTTGCTTTATGAATCTTTTTGTGTGGGAATGTAGTGCTACCTACAGCCATGTTACGCGACAGTGCAAACTGAATCACTCTGTGGCCATTGTCATTTTGGTATTCGTGGAGGCTGTGCTTTCCTATTGTTGGGAGATAATCGTCTTCTTTACCGATCTGTGCATTTTTAGTTTTATAGACAGGGTATCTGTCATAAGTTCTCTCGAGGTTCTCAAAGAAGTTGTCTTTATACTGGTCATCTAATACTTCTGTGGGTGCATGTACATCGACCAACGAGTAGTTTGAGAATTGGGTCTTCAATCACATATGTGAGATTCTATATGTATTCCAGTGACTCCACTCACTAGGAGTTTAAACTTTTGTCTTACCGTGAACTCTGTACCAAATTCATGGTGGCTCTCTGAACCATGTAAGAAAATTATCCAGCATCCCATATCAAGCACTCCATGTCCAGCCCATCGTATTTCCTGTAGGGCAATTATGCCTGCCTTTGTTTAATCAGTTGATCTAGCAGTAACCTCAGGGCCACCACCCTATATAGTGATTGTACATTCCAGGTTCCAATAAACACATCATTTTTCATTTTCATTTGCCTTTAACAGTGCCATGTCGTCGTCCATAAACCCATTTGGCTTGTTTATTCTGAGGTTTCTGAACAAGAACTTTTCGCACGGACGGGTTGTTAGCCGCTTGCTCAACCCCCAACTTGGAGGATCAGGATTTATACGAGATTTACTCATTTAGCTGGCTTCTCTATGCCTATAGAGCCCACCCTGCCCCATATAGTGCGATACAACTTGTCTGTCTCCTTTTTCAAGACCCCTCTGGCTTTGCTGACTCTGCCAGTAGCTACGCTACCGCTGACACAGCTTTTGACTTCATCAGAGCACGCAAATTGTCCCGCCCGGCACTGAAGGTGCCTTCAATATGGCGGTGTCCCATGGGAGGGACCTCAGAAATAACTGTCTCCTAAAATTAGAACCAAATTTACGACCTGACACACTGTTCTTAATGCTAACATCAGAAACAGAAATCGAAAAAATAATTCTAAGCAAAATAAAGTAAAAATCATCTACTGGATAATAACAAATCCCTCCTTCAGAACTGCAGTAACCTTATCAATAAACCATTGCCTCACATAATAAAACCTTCATTCCTGAATGGTACGTTTCCTAATAAGCTCAAAATTGCAAAAATTATACCTGTTCATAAAAAGGAGAGTAAAGAAGATCCAAGCGAATACGATGGCAATCAGACTTAATTCATTTCCAAACAAAGCAAAAATCTTTTCACCTCCTCAGTTCAGATTCCAAGGAAAGAAAACTACTGCTAATGCAATACATAAATTATTAACTCTTACTCTGGAGCTCGTCAACAAAAATCTTCCAGCTATAGGCATTTCCCAGACCTCACATATGTCTTTGACATGGTTAGTCAGAGCATCTTGCTACAGAAGACAAATCATATTCCTATGGAATAAGAGGAGTCACCCATGACTGGTTTGAAAGATCAAGAGCAATATGTTGAATGAAACGAAATCAATCCATCAAGAAGTGCCAGCACTCCACATTCTTCCACACAAACCATAAAGCAAGGTATTTCCCACAATTCAGTATTAGGCATCACGTTGTTTTTATTTTACACATAACCTATCAGAAGACAAAACCATTGTGTTTGCTGATGACACCACTGTTCTCATATTGGCTACAGAAGAATCTCTCCAGTCTGCTGTGGAGAGAACCGTAGATCAATTAAACTCATGGCTTAAAGTTAATGTGCTGATTCTTAATGTGACAAAGACACTCAGACTAACTTTTCTCACTGCCAAAATGGAAATCTAATGGTACCAACTATATCACTGGACAACAATAATGTTGAATTTTAAATGAAACTAAATTCTTAGGGGTTTCCAGAACTGATACCCTTACTTGGAAAAAGTACATTGATTTAACTATCAAAAAGTCTATAAAGTACGTTTTATGATAAGATCAATAAGGAATGTATTATGGTCTTTTCCAGTCGATACGTAATTATGTAATATTTTCTTCTGAAAGTTCTGAGTCAGTAAAGTTATTTGAACTTCAAAAGAAAGTAATCAAACAATTTTATTCAATCAGCAAAGAGAAACATGCCAACCACTATTTAAAAAGTTGAATGTATTGACCCTTCCATGCCAGTAAGTACTAGAAATATTACATTCTATGAACAAAATATGAAGCCAACAATTTATATTATCTAGAGTAGTAGAGTTCAGAATATTCAGTCGCTTTTGACTTAGAGAAGTTCAGAAGATACCCTGAACCGAAAGTTATTTTTCCGCCAATTCATAACATACGCTGTACTGAAAATTAATTTTTTCTTCTATATTTGAGGGAATAACTTTGATAAAATACATTTCTGACACATTTGAGTGTGCATCTTAGTGATCTAAACATATTCAGCAACCTACACTATGTAATCAAAAGTATCCGGACACCGCCAAAAACATACGAGTTTCATATGAAGTGCACTGTGCTGCCACCTACTGCCAAGTACTCCATATCAACGAACTCAGTAGTCATTAGAAATCGTGAGAAAGCAGAATGGGGCGCTCCGTGGTACGCTGTACGCGAGATTTCTACATTCCTAAACATCCCTAGGTCCACTGTTTCCAGTGTGATAGTGAAGTGGAAACATGAAGGGACACGTACAGCACAAAAGCGTGCAGGCTGACCTCGTCTGTTGACTGACAGAGACCACCGACAGTTGAAGAGGGTCGTAATGTGTAATAGGCAGACATCTATCGAGGCCATCACGCAGGAAATCCAAATTGCATCAGTATCCACAGCAAGTACTGTGAGACTTAGGCCGGAGGCGAGAAATGTTGGTTTTCATTGTCGAGCAGCTGCTCATAAGCCACACATCACGCCGATAAGTGCCAAACGACGCCTCACATGGTGTAAGGAGTGTAAACATTGGACAATTGAACAGTGTAAAAACATTGTGTGGAGTGACGAATCACGGTACGCAAGTTGGCGATCCGATGGCAGGGGGTGAGTATGGCGAATTCCCAGTGAATGTCATCTGCCAGCACGTGTAGTGCCAACAGTAAAATTCAGAGGCGGTGGTGTTATGGTGTGGTCGTGTTTTTCATTGAGGGGTCTTGCACGCCTTGTTGTTTTGCGTGTCACTGTCACAGCACAGGCCTACAATGATGTCTTAATGACTTTCCTGCCCCCCCCCCCCCCCCCCCCCACTGTTGAAGAGCAATTTGGGGATGGCTATTGCATCTTTCAGCACATTCGAGTACCTGTTCATAATGCACGGTCAGTGGTGGAGTTGTTTCACAACAATAACGTCCCTGTAATGGGGTGACCTGCACAGAGTCCTGACCTGAATTCTATAGAAGACCTGTGCACATTTTGGAACTCCGACTTCGTGACAGGCCTCACCGACCGACATTGATACCTCTCCTGAGTGCAGCACTCCATGAAGAATGGGCTGCCATTCCCCAAGAAACCTTCCTGCACTGATTGAACGTATGCCTGTGAGAGTGGAAGCTGTCATAAAGGCTAAGGGCGGGTGAACACCATATTGAATTCCAGCATTACCGATGGAGGGCGCCACGGAACTGTAAGTCATTTTCAGCAGGGTGTCTGGATAACTATGATCACATAGTGTATATCGCTATGGCGTATTCGTAATCAAGTCAAAATCGGACAGCAAGGTCGTCACTAAAGTACAATACTTATAGCTAAAAGCGCTTATATTACTGACACCAACCAACAGACAGAACATAACAGAACAGAGCTCCTGGTTGGAGAATGGTGCTATTCACACAAACATCGAGTATTCCAGAATATACAAATATTATAAGCATAATAAATTCGTAGAACCTTCCAAAAATGAAGAATACTAAATAGCAAATAAATTCTGCTGGTCGGTTTTTTTTTCTTTCTTCTCAAAGGAAGGATTGTGGCAAAGTGAACCATGATCGCAGACTGTTCCGATCCCTCCCCCCACAGCAATCGAGGAAACTGTAGGGAATATGGAGAAGAGATAAAAATAATATCAATGAGTTATTTGTTTATGCTTCCTTCTTTTCCCTTTTTTAAATTATTATTAATATTACCGAAAATAGTAGGAAACCGACAGTGCAGGGAGGAGGGAGCAGCAAGTCGCCAGACTCAGTGAGACTATCAACACATAGGTTGTCCGGCCCCGGTAGCTGAGTGGTCAGCGTGACGGAATGTCAACCCTAAGGTCCTGGGTTCGACTCCCGGCTGGGTCGGAGATTTTCTCCGCTCAGGGACTGGGTGTTGTGTTGTCCTAATCATTATCATTTCATCCCCATCGACGCGCAGGTCGCCGAAGTGGCGTCATCTCGAAAGACCTGCACCAGGCGAACGGTCTACCCGACGGGAGGCCCTAGCCGCACGACATTTCATTTCAACACATAGGTTTACAGAGAAGAACATTCTGACGACCAGAGAATAACCGGTTCTAACGGTGGAAAAGGAATTGATCAATTCCTCACTGCAGTAAAACCTCAATTCTGCGGTGGGTTAAGAGCGACACTACAAAGGAAATCGCAGAAAAGTTGCCTGTATTTCGGATTGTGGATAACTGCACAATGGCGCTCATCAGAGAAATGCCAAAAATCAAGGACATTTTTCTTTTCATCACCAAACAAGTAGTGAACTGTGTGTCCATTAGTGGGAAGTAACCCGAGTCCAGCAACAGGAGCAGGTGTGAAGGTATCTGACGAGAAGCCATATGGATAACTAGGACCAGCATCTGTTGCACCAAGAATCAAATATCTATGGCCGATCCACACACCAGGCGATGCTCGTCTGTGTCCAGAACATCACACACAGTGGAATGTCTGCAAGGTGAATCCCGTAAAGAAGGGGCCAGCATGCTTGCTTTCCACTAACGGTAAGGTATCATGCAGAATAGATGTTAGTGGCAAGATACGGAGTACACACCAATCGCCAAGTGGCACACTAGTCGATGTGGGATGCTTCCTCTCAGTCACATTTACTGACCAGTGCTGCTGAAGAAAGCCATAGATCCCTTTGTGGATGTCAAGAGTGTTGGAAATATTACAGTACAGACATAGCTCAGTTCGAGGAAAATAAGGCAGAAGTAAAAGAAGGGCAGCAGGACGTCTGAAAGCTGGATAGGGCCTGAGAGAGAACATGGTTCAAGGATTTCCAGCAGCAGGTTGCAAAGCCACATAGGACAACGGCAACACAATACTGTCTGGGAGCTGACACAAAGCGCTGTCGTTCCATCAAGGACATGATACTGAGCTAAACCGGCCCTACATAATGGGAGGGTGAATGTCTCCTACCTTATCTTGAACAGCAAGCCATGGCAAACATATGAATGTAGTGCCTCTAGGATGTGGTGGGCCACGGACGGCGGAATAGGAAATGTCTCTGCCACGTGGGGGGTATGTGACGCCAAATAGACATTTACATGTGCTGTCCATTGAAAAAGATCGATGACTTGTGAACGATGATCTAGGAGCCCAGCTCGTATATGGGCAGTTGGCGCCGGCAGTTGAGGTCAATGGTGCACCACAGATCACTTGTGAAATCGAGTCCTAAGCTATGGATAATAGCAGCTACACGCAATGGAGCAGCGCTGTCTGCAGGAAGGCCTGCACTTATAGTCACGGCGCTCAATTTATTGACGTTAAGGCATGTAACAGAAGCTCTGCCATAGGTGGTAGCCATGTCAGTCATTCCCTGACCTTACAATCACAAGAAAGAACGATGGCGAGGTCATCCGTATAAGCAGTGCAATTGAACATATGACCACCAAGAGACATCTCAGACACACGTTGATGGAGACCACAGAGCAATGGTTGCACGATGTAAGCACACAACAGTACAGAGAGCAGCCAGCCTTGATGCCCCGAATGACAGATCAAGATGGGAGGAGTGAGTCGGCCAGTCTAGGGTACTCGGATGGAGCACCACGAAGGAGACGCATTACAATGTCGATGGTACTGTCAGAGTATCTTGTGTTGCTGAGCATCCCTCCCAGGCAGCTGTTATCGACCAAATAAGACACCTTGGTGGATTCAAGAGCTGCCAATAGTCCAGGCACATGACAAGCAGGTGCAGATGTAATCAAGTCCAGATTGCGACAGAGTGCAGTGTAAATGTCATTGGCATCTTCCAAAGAAGTTTGGTCAGGGGAAACAACATATCAGGCCATTCATTTAAGCTGTGCAGGCACAGATGGGTAAATATCTTTGTGTCGCTATTGAGCAACGTCAGGGGCATAAGGAAGTAAACTTGTCTATGACATTGTCTAGCATTACTGTTTTCCATTTTATTTGCAAATAACATGCGTACAAGTTTACATGTACTGTGCTGTGCTGTTTATTTACATGTGCATTCCTTGTTTCCTGCAAGGAAACAAGGAGGATGAGCCTGATTACTAGGAAGTCATGCTGCAGGATTTATTTACTTCACTTGTTCATAATGTGGCTCTGTTGTTCGTATTTACATTGTCACATGACAGAACGTGTTATGAATCAAAGACAGAGCCATTCATTACTCAGTGTTATTCAGAGATGAACAGTACAATACGTTGGAGCAGTACTGATACAGTGCAATTTACCTGTATTATTCTGCGACTGTTCTCTTGAGTGTAAATATAATATTACTAATTGGTTACCATTTTTAATTTCCCTACTGCAGGCCATGCTGCTGTTTGTAGGCTCTAATAAAGTCTTGTTAATTACCAACACAAAGGACTTGAAACATATATCTAATTTTTCATGGAGGCTTCATATTAAATCCTAAAGTTGATCAAAACCTTTTGTAAGTATCTTTTGTGATAACTGTTGACTAAATTGATATAGATCTGTGGGTACCGTATTTGCAACATCTTTTGCATGACACACTTCTTTTCAACAAAAGCTATACCTCAAGGGTACGTTTCGTACTAGATGAATGTAGCAATGACAATGGTGTGGCTATTGATTGAAATTGGCAAGGATGCTACTATTCCCAAAGGTCTAAGTTTGCTTTGGGGTGTTACTTGATTCAAGTTTACACAGATTATGTTAGAGTAGCCTATAAGCTCTTGACATAGGAAGATTTGTTTACATTTTCCAGATCACTTTCGACCGCACTCAGAAACAGCACTCTAATGGTTGAGTTGTGTTGATGAAACAACATAAATAAAGTGAAGTCTCCCTACAATGAGGCCACACAGTAAATATGCTGTGAGGATGATCAGATGAAGGCATGTGTAATATTTAGCAGCAGGTCAATGGACTAACTGCAAACTCAACTATTACCATTATTGTATTTTAGATAGAGTACGACATGAACTGACAGGCTTCCAAATAGGTTTCAGTACAAGTGTGGCGGCAGCACCGTCCAACGCACGAAGGGCTGAACTCCGGCACTGCCGACACAAGTAGGGGCAGCTGTACCGTTATGCGGAATTTCGGCAACGGTGCGTCGCACACCGGACCGCACGGGAACAAAATTGCCATCAGTGCGAGCTAGTCGACGCGACGCGACACACGTCTCCCCAGTTCTTCCGCCGCGGACCACGTGCGTCGAGTCAACGTGACTCCGCCGTAAATGCGTACGCGCGGTCGTAAACGCAGTCGCCGTTAAATTGTCTTTCGTTTCTTCGCGGACGTTACGGCGCCTCCGGTCGCGCCAAGAGCAGAACATTCTGTGACGCGGTCTTTTGTCTCGCTCGGTCCACGCGGTCGCGCCACGGCTCGTCACTGGAGTGTACACCCTCCGGGATCGGTGACCGAGCCGTGCCGCCAGTGCAACGCGCCTATGTAGACGGACATTAGCGAAGTATATTATTTGTCATTTATTGTAACGGCAGGAAAAATAAATGTGTCCTGTCCAGAAACCGCTTTAGTCATTTATTGCCACAAAGCCTCTCCCATGAGCATAGTGCGTGGGCGCGGCGATAAATGCCGGTTCACTGCACATGAGCGACTGTAAGCGGAGATACAACACGTTCCCGCTTCACAAGCATTCTGCCTCTGAATGACACATGTTAAGTGTTACAGTATAAGCTCTTACTGTTAATGGTAAAGTATCAATAGTAATTAATCCAGATTGTTACTGTTAATGTAGGGCAATATCTTAATATTCTTCTCATTATCCAGAATTGCCACAACAGAAAGTGAATTATAGGTAAATTGTATGGTACTGAAGTGGCAGATAGGAAAGTTTATTTTCAGAAAAAAAGTTGCATAATATTTAATATTCCCAGGGGCTTTAGTGATTACACATATTAATTGCACTATTACTATCAAATGTGCGATACCTGTTGTTTTGAAACTGCTGCAAAACAGAGTTTGACATTTCATAGTAAAACTTAGCACATTAAATTAATTATGGTATGACATAGTTTTAAGTAGCGCAGGTGTCCAACGAAAAGAATAGAAAGTAATGTATCTTGCATAGTGGAAGCATGAGATGAATGGAAAAAAAATTCGGCTTATTTCTGCATCTTTCTGAGGCATGAAATTTAGTATGCAATAGAAACTTTTTACAAAAACCTAATAAAGTGTCTGACATTAGAAAACTGTAAATGGAAAGTGGGACCAGAGTTGCACAGATAAGAAATATAATATTCCACAGGTATCAATTCTAGGATCACTTATATTCAATGAATATGCAAATAATATGCCTTCAGCAGTTAGTGACAATGTTTTGACTGTCTAATAACAACTATAAAGTTATATTAATATCTTAAATATATTTTATTCCATAGCACAACATGCATTCTTCAAATATAGAATGAATGAACTGAATTTTCGTCATAGTTAAAGGAAGAAATGAAAGCCTAGTGTGCCTAGTTACTACTGGAAATTGAGGTAACTGGCCTGTAGCTGTCTTGGTTTCTTACAAACTAATATTTTATGGAATGTGGATAAGTGATCCTATTGGTAAACATCTAAACCACACAAAAATTACAGCAGATCATTTGAACCAAACTATATACAGGTTACTAGCATTGTAAGAGCACTGTTAGAGGACAGTAGGGTGTGAAAATAATTCATATTTTGGAATAACACAGTTTTAATTAAGGAACAAGAAGTAAAATTAGAGATAAAACAAAAATGTTAATAAACATTTGTTAATTCATTCAGTGCAGATGTAGAGAAAATCATTAGCAAAGTTAATTGTCTACCTCTCAATCAAGTAGAACTGTATTTAATGGACGTTGACTGCTTTCTTACTATTTATTTTTTGGCAGTGAAGAGTGTTTTTTTTGTGTACATAATCTTCATTGTTTGGGTGTGATGTTAAGAGAACGTGACATCTTACACAGAATCCATTTTATTTATCACTTTTTGTATGTACTGCCTGACATTTAAACTTAATTTTGATTACCTGTGAACTTTTAGTTAAAATACCATGTTCACACGCACATATACACACACGTACACACACACACACACACACACAAATATTAGTGTGTATTTACAATATTTTTGAGTTGTTCAAAGTTTGCCCATTTTGTATTTATTTCTTATTTTGTATATATCTCCAACATCAGGCTGTTTCTTTTATCGTCATAACGTAAGATTTTTTTACGCAACAACTGGAACTTTTAAAGAGCAGTTGAGCTCAGATAATACTTGGTATACTTCCTCTGAAAACTATGTGGAACAGACATTTCAAAATCCCTTTAATAACTGAAATACGTTACTGGCAGATTGAAAGACTACTAATACATCTGATATCTTTGAGGATGTGCACATTGAAACTGGTATCAATGACTATGAGGCTGTAGCAGTGACATTAACTACCAAGTGTGTAGAGCAACTGAAACAAGGACAAAGGCTTACATGTTTAGTGAACTACACACATTCAGTAGTGTTAAATGTCAAAGAGAAAGTGGAAAAGTTAAACTTGGGTAGTAGCTTGTAGAGGATCTATTGCTCACGTTTAGAAGAACAGTTGATCAAAAACTGTATAGATATGCACCTAACAGAGGAGTTCTTTTTGAGAGGGTCCCTTGATATACAGTCTTTGTATCTAAAATGCAAAAGAGCAAAAAGTACTGCACAAAATGTGTAATAGATAGGAAAGGACACCTGTGTCTAGCCTTGGTCATTAAGAGATGCCTATATGGTAGCACTCAAGTTGGAGATACCCAGTTTGAATCCTGGTGGTGGCAAAGTTTTCCTCATCACCAAACTTTGTACCAATACCCTGGCTCAAATTACAAACCTCTCCACAGTGTTTGATGGAGTGATTAACTGTGAAACTTGACTCTGACCTGTCCATTGAGTTTGATCAAAAAGCTTTGTGGGTCCATTGGTACTATTCAAGAGGAGAAAGAAATTCTGGTCATAAATAAGGCTACTTGTTGGTGGGTCCAAAGTTTATGCAGAGACAATCATGGATGAAATAAGAATCAGAATTTGGGGCAGCAAAGCAAAAGTGTACCTAGTTTAATTCAAACACTGTTATAAAATGCGTAGTATAGATATTAGTGATAGTGGCATTGTGAAATAGCAGAAATCACTCGAATTTAACAAGTCCAAAGTGCCTGATGGAATCTCTGTGAGATTTTATATTGATTGTACAAATAAATTACTCCCTTTCTTAACCATGATATACAAATGGTTCCTCTAACAAAAAATTATCTCCTATAGTTGGATGTAGGCAATAGGCCACTTCCGTTTACATGAAAGGTAGCAGAAGTGACTTGCAACAGTACCTTCCAATATCATAACATATTCTGAGCTCAAAAGTAATAGGCATTTTAGACAGAAAGAGTTGCGATTTTCTCACATAAGGTACAGAAATTCACCCATGAAGTCAATGTGGCAGATGTAGTATTTCATGACTTTCTAAAATCATTAGAAGTAAGACCTCTCCAACACTGTTTAACGAATATGCAAGGACATGGGTTATCGAATGAAATTTGTAAATGGAAAGAACACTTCTAGGCGGGGAAAACGTAGCCTTTATCTCGGATGGGACAGGTGTCCCCCGGGGAATACAGTGGTACCCTTGGCGTTCATGTTTATATTAATAACATGGCACTCAGTATTAATAGTAACACCAGAGGTTTTTGTAGATCCCGCGTTGTGATTAAAAATTTCTTCTGCTGAACGAAGAGTAACAGTTGGTGCTTTATGTAGTACGAGTGTTACTGGGATTCCATTACATCTTTTCTCGTCTTTTCCACGATAAGAACGAATCCAGATTTTTTAAACAGAACACCTCCTGGCACCATTGGAGTAGCTCATGAATCAGGGTGGATGGCGGCTAAAAATTTTCTGAAGTCCTTTACCAGTCATGCTTACTCGAGCAAACAAAATACACTCCTTATTATAAAGGGCAATCACGCATCACATGCCACTCTGGAGTCATTTGACTTTTGTAGGAATAATAGGATATGCCTACTAGGACTTTCAGTTCATACAAGTCACAGTTTGCATCCATTCGACGTGTCTTTCTATTGTCCACTGAAGACTGCCTGTTCTCAAGCCTGTGAAGATTATTTAGGCCTACTGTCTAACGCAGGAGCCATGATTACAATCCACGAGGTAGCTGGAATATTTGGCAAAGCATACCTCAGAGTGAGTAGTATACAGACTGCTGTGAACAGGTTCGGAGCTACTGGCAATGAGCCTCTAGACAGCAAAATTTTTATGGATGAAGATTTTCAAGCCTAATACACCACTAATAATGTTGCAAACAATCAACAGGTTGCTCTTGCCACTGGTCAGCAACTCATTCCCTCGGACTTTTCTTAAGACCGCACGATGTCAGCAACACCATCGAAACAGCCTACCATTTCCTCAGCTGTTTCTCCACAGCCATCAAATTCCTCGACACTCCCTCCACACTCAGCACTTTCTTCCGATGGCCAGCAAAAAAACAGCCAGGAAACTAAGGAAGAAACTGGCTTCTTACAACATTTCTGGAAGCCCTGTGAAATTAATTCTTGAAAACAAGAAGGAAGAAAAAGATTTGCTAGAACTGAAAAGACAAGAAGGATTGAAAAGAAAATCTGTAACACTAGCTTCAAAGAAATCCAGGTGCCCAAATGACCGAAAATTAAAGGAAACTAGCAAGTAACTGGACTACTCATCATCTGATGAATCAACTCAACGAATTCTTTATATGGAGGAAGACGGCTCTGATACTGAAACAATATAAGAAGAAGTTGTCGAAGACTGCATTATTTGCGGAGAACATGAAAAGGAAGGGTTGTGGTATCAGTGCTTTGTGGCAAATCTGGGGTACATGCTGCATGTTCAGGCTGCGATGATGGTGAAGCGAAAGACACGCCCTGGAAGTGTGATTCTTGTGTATGAACTGTATTGCCTGCGTAATTAATGTTATTCTAAATTTCTGCTGTGAATAATATTTCACAACTGAGTTTCAGTATAAGCAGTCTGGTATTGTATTTTTGGTGTTGCATCTTTGACTTTTATGCATTATTTCTCTGAATTTTTAAAAAAAATTCCCTCTTAATGTAAACGTCCTACCCCCATGAACCATGGACCTTGCCGTTGGTGGGGAGACTTGTGTGCCTCAGCGATACAGATGGCAGTACTGTAGGTGCAACCACAACGGAGGGGTATCTGTTGAGAGGCCAGACAAACGTGTGGTTCCTGAAGAGGGGCAGCAGCCTTTTCAGTAGTGGCAGGGGTAACGGTCTAGATGATTGACTGATCTGGCCTTGCAACACTAACCAAAACGCCCTTGAAGTGCTGGTACTGCGAACGCCTGAAAGCAAGGGGACACTGCAGCCGTAATTTTTCGCGAGGGCATGCAGCTTTACTGTATGGTTAAATGATGATGGCGTCCTCTTGGGTAAAATATTCCGGAGGTAAAGTAGTCCCCCATTCGGATCTCTGGGCGGGAACTACTCAGGAGGACGTCGTTATCAGGAGAAAGAAAACTGGCGTTCTACGGATCGGAGCGTGGAATGTCAGATCTCTTAATCGTGCAGGTAGGTTAGAAAATTTAAAAAGGGAAATGGATAGGTTGAAGTTAGGTATAGTGGGAATTAGTGAAGTTCGGTGGCAGGAGGAACAAGACTTTTGGTCAGGTGAATACAGGGTTATAAATACAAAATCGAAAAGGGATAATGCAGGAGTCGGTTTAATAATGAATAAAAAAATTGGAGTGCTGGTAAGCTACTACCAACAGCATAGTGGACGCATTATTGTGGCCAAGATAGACACGAAGCCCATGCCTACTACAGTAGTACAAGTTTATATGGCAACTAGCTCTGCAGATGATGAAGAAATTGATGAAATGTATGATGAGATAAAAGAAATTATTCAGGTAGTCAAGGGAGACGAAAATTTAATAGTCATGGGTGACTGGAATTCGAGAGTAGGAAAAGGGAGAGAAGGAAACATAGCGGGTGAATATGGATTGGGGGAGAGAAATGAAAGAGGAAGCCGCCTGGTAAGAATATTGCACAGAGCATAGCTTAATCATAGCTAACACTTGGTTCAAGAATCATAAAAGAAGGTTGTATACCTGGAAGAATCATGGAGATACTAGAAGGTATCAGATAGATTATATAATGGCAAGACAGAGATTTAGGAACCAGCTTTTAAATAGTAAGACATTTCCAGGGGCAGATGTGGACTCTGACCACAATCTATTGGTTATGACCTGTAGATTAAAACTGAAGAAACTGCAAATAGGTGGGACTTGAAGGAGATGGGACCTGGATAAACTGACTAAACCAGTGATTGTACAGAGTTTCAGGGACAGCATAAGGGAACAATTTGCAGGAATGGGGGAAAGAAATACAGTAGCAGAAGAATGGATAACTCTGAGGGATGATGTAGTGAAGGCAGCAGAGGATCAAGTAGGTAAAAAGACGAGGACTATTAGAAATCCTTGGGTAACAGAAGAAATATTGAATGTAATTGATGAATGAAGAAAATATAAAAATGCAGTAAATGAAGCAGGCAAAAGGGAATACAAACGTCTCAAAAATGAGATCGACAGGAAGTGCAAAATGGCTAAGCAATGATGGCTAGAGGACAAATGTAAGGATGTAGAGGCTTATCTCACTAGGGGTAAGATAGATACTGCCTACAGGAAAATTAAAGAGAGCCACTTGTGTGAATATCAACTCTCAGATGGACACCCAGTTCCAAGCAAAGACGGGAAAGCAGAAAGGTGGAAGGAGTATATAGAGGGTCTATACAAGGGCGATGTACTTGAGGACAATATTACGGAAATGGAAGAGGATGTAGAAGAAGATGAAATGGGAGATATGATACTGCGTGAAGAGTTTGACATAGCACTGAAAGACCTGTGTCGAAACAAGGCCCCGGGAGTAGACAACAATCCATTGGAACTACTGACGGCCTTGGGAGAGCCAGTCCTGACAAAACTCTACCATCTGGTGAGCAAGATGTATGAGAGAGGCGAAATACCCTCAGACTTCCAGAAGAATATAATAATTCCAATCCCAAAGAAAGCAGGTGTTGACAGATGTGAAAATTACCGAACTATCAGTTTAATAAGTCACAGCTGCAAAATACTAACGCGTTTTCTTCACAGACGAATGGAAAAACTGGTAGAAGCTGACCTCGGCGAAGATCAGTTTGGATTCCGCAGAAATGTTGGTCCACGTGAGGCAATACTGACCCTACGACTTACCTTAGAACATAGATTAAGAAGAGGCAAACCTACATTTCTAGCATTTGTAGACTTTGAGAAAGCTTTTGACAATGTTGACTGGAATACTCTCTTTCAAATTCTGAAGGTGGTAGGGGTAAAATACAGGGAGCGAAAGGCTATTTACAATTTTTACAGAAACCAGATGGCAGTTATAAGAGTCGAGGGGCTTGAAAGGGAAGCAGCGGTTGGGAAGGGAATGAGACAGGGTTGTAGCTTGTCCCCGATGTTATTCAATCTGTATATTGAGCAAGCAGTAAAGGAAACAAAAGAAAAATTCGGAGTGGGTATTAAAGTCCGTGGAGATAAAATAAAAACTTTGAGGTTCGCCGATGACATTGTAATTCTGTCAGAGACAGCAAAGGACTTGGAAGAGCAGTTGAACGGAATGGACAGTGTCTTGAAAGGAGGATATAAGATGAACATCAACAAAAGCAAAACGAGGATAATGGAATGTAGTCGAATTAAGTCGGGGGATGCTGCGGGAATTAGATTAGGAAATGAGGCACTTAAAGTAGTAAAGGAGTTTTGTTATTTGGGAAGCAAAGTAACTGATGATGTTCGAAGTAGAGAGGATATAAAATGTAGACTGACAATGGCAAGGAAAGCATTTCTGAAGAAGAGAAATTTGTTAACATCGAGTATAGATTTAAGTGTCAGGAAGTCGTTTCTGAAATATTTGTATGGAGTGTAGCCATGTATGGAAGTGAAACATGGACGATAAATAGTTTGGACAAGAAGAGAATAGAAGCTTTCGAAATGTGGTGCTACAGAAGAATGCTGAAGATTAGGTGGGTAGATCACATAACTAATGAGGAGGTGTTGAATAGAATTGGGGAGAAGAGGAATTTGTGGCACAACTTGACAACAAGAAGGGACCGGTTGGTAGGACATGTTCTGAGGCATCGAGGGATCACAAATTTAGCATTGGAGGGCAGCGAGGAGGGTAAAAATCGTAGAGGGAGACCAAGAGATGAATACACTAAAGAGATTCAGAAGGATGTAGGTTGCAGAAGGTACTGGGAGATGAAGAAGCTCGCACAGGATGGAGTAGCATGGAGAGCTGCACCAAACCAGTCTCAGGACTGAAGACAACAACAACAACAACAAATGTAAACGTTTATATATTTGTCAAGTTACCCACCCCAATTCGTCATCTTACCCCTTAGGTGGAGTAAGTTGACGAAAATTACACCTTTTCTGAAAAATATATTTCATATTTCTAGAAGTGATAACAGCATTTAAATATTTTTCATTCAACAAGAAAAATTAAAATAACTGTCCCTTTAAATTTCAGGTTGTTAAACCATGTACGAAACCGTGGGAAAAATCTGAAGTTTATTTCGTCATCTTGCCTCACCTTCCCCTACACAAATATTCAGTCTACTTTGAATAAAATTCGAAGTGGTTTAACGACTTACTAATTTCTTTAAATGTTCAGAAATGTAAAACCGTGCGCTTCATAAATCGTAAAAGCGTTGAATCCCGTGACAACACAAATTATACATAACTGGAATCAGTGACCTAATAGAAATACCAGGTTGTAAGAAATTATGGATCAGTATATGATATAGGCTCAACTGGTAGACTTGAGTTCAGTCATAGGAATTCTATGAAAATGCATTCAGTCTAAAAATGAGATTCCTTACCAAATTCTCATGCGACCCATCCTAAAATACTGCTCAAGTGTGTTGAAACTAACAAATGGCCACAGGTGTGTTTGACAAGCGGAAGCTCATCGCCGAAATTCCTGTACTGAAAAATATGTTAATCCTAGAAATCTTACTTAATAACTTTCAATAATCAGTACCAAATGAGATATCTAGAAATATACTGCAGGTACCAATGCATCACTTCCGTATGGACTGCGAAGATAACGAACAACGCTCACAGAAGTACGTATTCAGGCAGTCAGTCTTTCCGCACTCCATACGAGGATGGAACGAGAAGAAACCTTAATAGGTGGTACCATTTCAGTACTCTCTACGGTGCACTCCACAGACTACATAATTAAGTAGATGTAAATGTCCTAGATTTCCCATAAAGTACACCGCTTATTTACCTTAGCAGCGTAGCATCCCTGGAGTAAATGAGTGCTTTCGTATTCATTTATTTAACAATTTCAGTATTCACTACATTCAAGTGTCTCGTGTTGGAACTTAATATCGATGATCAAGTTGTAATAACGTTAAGACATCGAGAGCTACAACTCAGAGACTAGTACGAAATGTTGTAAATCCTTACATTACTACCAGTTGTATATAGTTCAGACTATCAGTGGTGAATTCTTTTAAAGCAACGTGCCAAATGGACAGCCCGTCAACGCCTCGTTTATAATTAATCTGTGACATCCGCATCACTCCACATGCCGGAGATCGGTATTCCTTATTACGATTGAAACTGGTAAGCGTATCTATTGACATTTTAATGTATTTCCTCTTCGTATCACTCACGTAAAATTAATGTGTAACTTCATTACTGCGCGAAAGCATTACTTTTTACATTTCGTTAGGGTGGACAGTAGTACTGTGTCAGCTAATAAAATCTTTGGCGCAACAGGTTAAGTATTGTCATTCGTTGATTGAGTGCGAAGAAGGGAATATTCTGTGTCATTGCGCTGAAATTGTTGTGGAAGTTGGAGACTTGTCTACATATATGGCTGCTATTATTCTTCAGAAACGTAAATATATTTGATTCCATCTCGTCATGGCCGGAAAGATAGATGACGCAGTAAGTAAACTGAATGATTATTAATACGAGGACCGGCAACTTATTGTAATTTGTTAAAAATAATTTATTTGTTTGCAGTATGAGCTACTACTTAAAACGTACCGCAATATTTCGATGAAATGCCTTCTGTCTTGCGTACCAACGCAAACAGAAATGAAGCCGAGACGTGGAGAGGTAATTATTAAAGATAATTGATTGATTTATAGCTTAGAATTCAGGAACGGAATTACTTAGTTTAAAGGATTTTTCAACGTGAATGAAGGGTGATAATGTTTTATATGTCGTAAAACGCGCAGTTTCTGAGGAAGAAAGTGCTTCTGGATAATTTATTATGCTCACATAGTTTGACAGCAAAGTGCGTAATCTTGCCGCTGCCATTATAGGCAGTGTTTTATTTTAATATTTATGTCTGGGTATTATGGCAAATTAATTGCCTAACCTACTTTTTCATTCATTAAAGCCAAAGTTGGTAGAAAGAAATTTTTCTTTATCGGCCAAAACAAATTTCCTAAATTAGTCTAACATGGAAATAAAACACTATAAATAAAATTGATTAATCAGGTAACTTCTTAATCTTAGAAATTTAGCAAACGGTACGCCCAGCCACAGTTACAGAATATAATTAAGATTTTATACTGTTCTGTTTATCAAGAGTAGGAGTTGCACATTCAGGGAGCTGATTTTTCAACTGTTTCTCTCACAGGTTTGGCATATAATTTCGTGCAAGGTGATGCTGTTTGGATCAGCAAAGACGGTTTACGTATTTCTTTACTGCATCATTGGACGATATTGGATTTGACTTAAACCTAGTGTTTTTAAAGAAAAATAATTTTTGTTTGTATGTAATACAAATTACAAGAACTATGAAAAGAAAAAAAATATGTTCTGATAATGCACAGCACAAAAGCCTGATACTGGTACTTACACTCTACATCCAAATACTGATAAATTTCATACATTTTTACATCAATCAGGAATATTGGTCTCTTCATTTTCTATCACAGCAAAATAATGTTCTGACACATATAACACTGAGATTAAGTTTAACTTTGCAGATTACAGATCTGAATTTGTCTATTCCAAATACAATGAAATGCACTAAAGGAATGCCATATTTCAACTCTCAGAATATGCGAGCAGCAGAGGTTTCCTACATTAAAATATCACATGTAGCTGTAGCTGTATGTTAAAAATCATTTGCTGCAGTAAGTATCTGTTACCAGAAACAGAAATCATTAGTGTGGTGATCACACTATCCCCTCTGAGTAAAACAGTATGTACAGTTTTGGTTATTTCTGAGGCAAATCTGTATACAGGATGAACTGTCAAATTCACTAAATTGATTAACAGATTTTTTATTGATTTTTTTCCTGTTTGGAGTGTGTAAACCTTGCATTCACTTTTTTTAATCAGCAGAGAAGTCAATATTAAAATAGTATAATACATTCAGTATCACTCATTCAAGAGGACATAACATCAATATATTTTGTTGCCACATAAATTTCCATTGCCGGAGGTTTCTCATTCAGAAAATTCTTACGCACGTCACACTGTGAAGAACCTTTCTGTGCTTAGTTTGGTTTATTATTGCATTCTGATGCAGAAATACAAAAATAAATCTTTCTCCTTGAAGTAATTATAAACACGAACCTGCATTTGACACATAGCAAAATGGTTCAAATGGCTCTGAGCCCTATGGGACTTAACTGCTGAGGTCATCAGTCCCATAGAACTTAGAACTACTTAAACCTAACTATCCTAAGGACAACACACACATCCATGCCCGAGGCAGGATTCGAACCTGCGACCGTAGCAGTCGCGCGGCTCCAGACTGTCGAGCCTAGAACCTCTCAGCTACTCCGGCCCATGACACATAGCATCAAATGGACTTTAATAAATATAATCTTTTTTTCTAATTTAAGACAGGTCTTTCCTGAAATTTGGAAGAAAAAAGAAAATTTAAATTCAGATTAATTGAATATTGGAGCCAGAAGCAAAAATGAAGTAAACACTGTGGATATAGGGGAGTGTTAAAGTGTAATATTTTATCAGTGTTAAGTATTGTGAGTGCAAATATTGGTTCTGGTGGGCAAGGATTAAGATCAAAAGCAAAACATCTAAGCATTCTCATGCTGTTGTTGAAGCAGACAGTTGGGATATTAATCACAGAAACCAGAGGGAAATTGGAACCCTCCTCCTGCCATCTGTGGCAGAGTTACTTGCTTCAGTAAAATTGTTCCAGTAGTTGCTAAATATAAACCTACTTCCCTTAATGACTTATCAAATTTTGATTATGGGACTGTTGTTTACTATTTCTCTTCCTGTGGTAAGTTACCTTATGTGTGACCTCACAGCTGAGAGGAACATTCTCTGAGTACTTTCGCTAAAAATGGGTCACGTTAGGTGAATATAATTTTTATAAGACCATCTGTTAACAAAATCATATTATATTTATCAGCAAATTACAAGATGTATACAGGAAACATTGCCAGTTTGGACAATGTGAAATGTAAAGTTAAGAGTGCCACATGTAAAATTAAAGAGTGCCATAGGGCTTCACCAGCACTCATATGATGAAAAGTAAATTTGGAGTAGGTTGTACAGTATAGTAAATTATGTATGTTAATTTTTAAGCACAGGTGATGAGCAATATTGTGCTACTTAATCCAAGGCACAACAATTTGTGTGTATCTCAGAATAAGCAGAATATTTGTCTTTTCTGTCTTGAGCATAATTATAGTGAAGATAATGGTAGTAATAACAGTAATAAGTAAATATATCCAATATCAGGATTATACATCATACTATTAATACATTTTACATTCTCTGTCATTTTCCTCAGTTGTAATTCATATTTCAGCAGGAGAAAATCTAATCCTTATTTTATATTTGTTTCTTTCCATATTCGTTGTTCACCCTTAATGTGTTTGAACCTCTCTAGTATTCCATGCTCTTTGAATTATTTTGAATCTGTTTTTCATGTTCCATTACATTTTTTCACTTTATTTCATTTCAATTGATCAATACCTTAGAGGGAACCAATTTACATCATTTATCTGACAGAAACAATACCAGATGCCAACACTAGCATTCATCTGAGAACAACTTTTAACTAGTTTTTTATTAGTGGTTTACAGGAAAGAATGGAATTTCTGTAGCTGTTAACATTCATGGAGGAGTCTGTGTCAAAAAAAAGTAAAAGAACATCTAAGAGTTGTAAGGTGTGAGGGAAAAAAATGAGAAATACGAAGTGAGTAATTGAGAAGAATTAAAAATTGTGAGTCCAGTAACGAAGATAACATCAGAAGAGAGAGAGAAAAAAAAAAACAGGATCAAAATAATAATTGGAAAATAGAAAATATACAGTGAAAGCAAATAGTGATAAATGAAAGAACACAAGACCACAGAAACTGGAAAGTATAATAAAGGAACACATGATTGGGCAGGAAAGGGAAGAGGGATCTCCTTGGCAGTGGAAGTAAGAGTAACATAGATCACTGCCATGAAACGTATGGGATTGCAAGTTGTTCTAGAGAAATAATTGCAACCTGCACAGTGCTAAGGATCAAGTGGTGCTTGGCATTCTAAATGCTTGGTGGCAGAAGCAACAGCGGAAATAATAATTTTTGGGCTGTCTGCCCAAGAATACAGGTCTACATCAGGGGCATGACACAGTCCTTCAACTCACATCTGGTAAGCTGTGGTGGTGACTCCTCCCTCCTATTTTATGAAAAAACCTTTGTTGCATTCCCATCAGTTGCAGCTAATGATCTTATGGAAGTAACCACAAATTTTCTACATCAAGACCTACATATTAACTTAAGTAAATCTCAGCTGCTAACATTTAAAACAACCAGCTTTCATCAAAAGACACAGATAACGTTAAATTTTTTTGTTCATCCGCTCAAAAATCTTCGTTGAATAAACCAAATTAATTCTGTATGTGAGAAAACCAACAGTGGACTGTTTCTGATAAGCCAGTGGTAAAAAACAGTTCCCAGCCAAACCTTAAAAATTGTGTAATATGAAACAAATTATCCATTCAAGAATTATGGAATAGAATTATGAGACTGTGCAGCAGACATATACGTGAATTGAATGTAGACGTTAGGTTAAAGCATGGACAAAGGTCCAGAGAGTCCTGTTGTGAATCCTTTGCCAAATGTAAATATTTGACAGTATCTAACTTACACAATGAATGACAAAAAAAACTGAAGTACCCAGAAAGCATGGACAGACATCAGTGTAGCTTTATACATGCACACACTATCAATGGGTATATAAATGACTGGAGTTGGAATTCTCTGTAACAGGCAGAATGGCCACTAGTGTTGTCCATACTTATTGTTGTTACCATCCTTGTCAGGGTATTCTAGGGACATGAACAATGTCAAATGTTTAGTGGTCACTGTGAATGACATGCAAATGCTGTGTGCTTGCATGCAACAGCGTTATCAGCAGCAGACAGACTTTGAAAGAGGCCTCATTGAAGGCCTCCATTTTGCTGGCTAGTTGAATGATGAAATATCCAAATTTGTGGGGCATTCAGATGTGGTATGGCCTGAAGCTGGACTACATTGTAATGTGTAGCAGGCATACTCATTGTTAAGGTCCTGGCAGACCACGTCTGACCACCCAGGGAGGATTGCTGTATTGTGTACCAAGGACTTCGCAACACTTTCACATTTAAGCCTGCCATCTGAGAAGAAATAATGAACTCCGTGCAATGTTCTGTGTCATCCTGCACCACTGGTCAGAGACTAGCAGCAGCAGGAATAGGGAATTATCATCCCTTGCTATAGGCTGCCATTAACACCACAACAAAACCACTGCATTTGGAGTGGTGCTTGCCCAGGAAAAATGGACTGCTGACGAGTAGTGTTGCAGTGTATTTCATTATGAAACACAGTTCTGCTCTGTGACAAATCAGTGTTGTTGGTGAGTGTGGTGACAACCCAGGCAGAGGTTACATTCTTCCAGTGTGTTGGGGAGGCACAGTGATATTACTCTTGTTGTCATTGTGTCTGAGGTCATCAGGTATGACTTCAGTTCATGTCTGGTAGTGATTGACAGAAATCTGACAGCACAATCGTGCTGCCATTTTTCATCAGGACAATGTTCACCCACACATGGACTATGCCACTGCAAAGTGTGTGCATGATGTTGAGCTACACCAGTGGCCAGCAATATCCTGAGATCTGTCCCCAACACAACATGTGGGACCAGCTTGGAAGTGAACTCTGCCCCTGTCCAAGTATCCAGGATATCAAGAACCATTTATAAAAGCTGTGCACCAGCTTGCTCCAGGGAAGAATACGACAGCTTTATGACATGCAATGGATTTTATTTTTCATAGATCATTTTACATGAGATATCATAATGATGTTGAAGGAGTCATTTTACATTCGCATCTCAAATTAATTTGTACATAGTGTTACATTCCGAACATTTCGAAGAGGATTTTTTTTTTTTCACAAAAAGAAGAAAGGTATACAGATGTGAGTTAGTATTTCCTACCCACCATCTTTTGCACATTAAGGTAATAGGAATTCTTCTACGGAATAGAAGAAGTTGTTAAGGAAAGAGTTAGAAATTTCCTCAGTTTGTTGTCAAATTTTATTTTGCTGTCTGTCAGATATTTTATGTCACTGGGTAAATAGACAGAAGTTTTTGTTGTGGCATTGTGCAGCACTTTTTCTACTGAAGACAACCTTAATGTGGATTAATGAATGTGATTTTTCCTTCTGGTATTGTAATTATGTACCTCAGTGTTCTTGTCGAATCATAGTTGGTGATTTACAACAAATTTCATGAGGGCATAAATGTGCTGTGAAGCAGTCATCACAATTCCCAACTCCTTAAACAGATGTCTACAAAATGATTGTGGGTGAGCACCACATATTATTTTCACAGTATCTTTTAGCACAATGAAGACTTTCTTTCTTAAAGATGAGTTACCCCAGAACATTATTCCATATAACATTACTGAATTAAAATATGCAAAATAAGTCAACTTACTGAATTGTCCCTCCCCAAGATTTTCAGTTATCCTAAGCACAAATGTGGCAGAACTAAATTTCTTTAGAATTTCCGAAATGTATTTTTCCAATTTAAATTCTCATCAAGATGGACCATTAAGAATTTTGAAGTTTCGACCCCGTTTTTTATTTTCTTGCCATGTGTTACACTTGCAATTGGTGTAGTGCCTCTAGATGTGCAGAACTGAGTATGTTGTACCTTTCTAAAACAGAGGGTGTGACCATTCACAGAAAACCAGTCAATGCTACTTTTAAGAACCTTGTTTACCTTATCTTCTGTTTCTTTACATATGCTTGGACTGATTTCAATACTAGTGTCATCAGCAAACAGAATGGCAGAAGATCATTTACATACACTACTGCTCATTCAAATTGCTACACCAAGAAGAAATGCAGATGATAAAGGGGTATTCATTGGACAAATATATTATACTAGAACTGACATGTGATTACATTTTCATGCAATTTGGGTGCATACATCCTGAGAAATCAGTACCCAGAACAACCACCACTGGCTGTAACAACGGCCTTGATATGCCTGGGCATTGGGTCAAACAGAGCTTGGATGGCATGTACAGATACAGCTGGCCATGCAGCTTCAACACAATAGCACAGTTCATCAAGAGTAGTGGTTCAAATGGCTCTGAGCACTATGGGACTTAACATCTGAGGTCATCAGTCCCCTAGAACTTAGAACTACTTAAACCTAACTAACCTAAGGACATCACACACATCCATGCCCGAGGCAGGATTCGAACCTGCAACCGTAGCGGTCACGCAGTTCCAGACTGTAATGCCTAGAACTGCTCGACCACTCCGGCCGGCCATAAGGAGTAGTGACTGGCATATTGTGACGAACCAGTTGGTCGGCCACCATTGACCAGATGTTTTCAATTGGTGAGGGATCTGGAGAATGTGCTGGTCAGGGCAGCAGTCAAACTTTTGCTGTATCCAGAAAGGCCAGTACAGGACCTGCAACATGCGGTCCTGCATTGTCCTGCTGAAATGTAGGCTTTCACAGGGATCGAATGAAGGGTAGAGCCACAGGTCATAACACATCTAAAATGTAACGTCCACTGTTCAAAGTGCCGTCAATGTGAACAAGAGATGGCTGAGACGTGTAACTGATGGCACCTCATACCATCATGCCAGGTGATACGCCAGTATGGCGATGACGAATACACGCTTCTAATGTGCGTACACCGCGATGTCGCCAAACACGGATGCAACCATCATGACGCTGTAAACAGAACCTGGATTCATCCGAAAACAGTGACGTTTTGCCATTCGTGCACCTAGGTTCGTCATTGAGTACACTATCGCAGGCACTCCTGTCTGCGAGGTGATAGTCTCTGCTGCTGCAAATGTTGTCGAACTGTTCGTGCAGATGGTTGTTGTCTTGCAAACGTCCCCATCTGTTGACTCAGGGATCGAGATGCGGCTGCACAATCCATTACAGCCATGCAGATAAGATGCCTGTCATATCGATTGATAGTGATACGAGGCCATTGTGATCCAGCACGGTGTTCCATATTACCCTCCTGAACCCATCGATTCCATATTCTGGTAACACTCCTTGGATCTCGAGCAACGCGAGCAGCAATGTCGCGATACGATAAACCGCAATTGCGGTAGGCTACAATCTGACCTTTATCAAAGTCGGAAACGTGATGGTACACATTTCTCCTCCTTACACAAGGCATCACAACAATGTTTCACCAGGCAATGCCAGTCAACTGCTGTTTGTGTATGAGAAGTCGGTTGGAAACTTTCCTCATGTCAGCACATTGTAGGTGTCACCTCCGGTGCCAACCTTCTGTGAATGCTCTGAAAAGCTAATCATTTGCGTATCACAGCATCTTCTTCCTGACGGTTAAATTTTGCATCTGTAGCACATCATCTTCGTGGTGTAGCAATTTTAATGGCCAGTAGTGTATATGAGGAACAGTAGTTGACGTAACACTACAACTTGGGGAGCCTCATACGTGATTTCTCCCCAGTCAAAATTATGTCCCGGGACTAGATTGCTTGAATTATTAAGTACAACTTTCTGGTTACATATGACATTATCCATTAGTTGGTTATACCATCAGTCCCCATAAATTATCAATTTACCTAGGAGAATACTGTGATTCACACAGTCAAATGCCTTAGAGGGGTCACATAAAATACAACCCAGCACTATTTTGTTATTTAATGCTTGTAAAATCTGGTGAGTGAAGTTGTAAATGGCATTCACATTAGAGCAATCCCTCTGAAACACAAATTGTTATTTGCTAGGAGTGCTGTTAATGCTATGGAGAGATACTGTTCTTGAATACATCACCTTCTCAAAAATTTTGGAAAATGATTTCAGCAGTGAAATAGGTCATTAGTTATTGACATCTCTCTTATCACCTTTCTCAAAGAGGGGTTTAAGTGTGGCATAGTTCAGTCCCTCTAGAAAAATGCCTTGAGTTAGTGATATATTACATATTTCAGATAAGATTGGGCTTATTACATGGGAACAAACTTTTGTTACTTTATTGGAAACATCATCAAAATCAGATGACCTTTTATTTTTGAAAGAATGTATAATTTTCTAAATTTCAGATGGAGAAGTTGGTGAAACATTCATATGATTGAATTTTGTGAAAGTTACATTTTCAACTCACTGCAGTGGTTTTGCTCTTAAATTGTTTGTCCCTCTGCTTTCTACTATATTTAAGAAATGATTATTAAATGCATTTGCTAGCTGTGACTCATCATTCATAGCACTGCCATTCAGTTCAATAGTAATTTCATCTTGTTCTGTGGTTGGTTGTCTTGTCTCTCATTTCACTGCCTGTAATATGTCCTTAAGTCTGTTGTTGGAAGTACTGATTTGTGACATTATGTGCATGTTCCTTGATTTTTTAAGACAGTTTGAGTATTTTTTGTAGTGTGCAACTCCTGCAGGATCCCTTCTTACTCTTGCCAAAAGATACATTTCCCTTTTCCTTCCAAAAGACACTTTAATGCCTATAGTGGGCCATGGTTTTTTGTGTTGCTGTTTAGTGTTCTTTCTGATTACCATGTGTGGGAAGCTATTTTATATAATGATATGAATTTATCATGGAATAGATTAAATTTTATGTTAGAATTTTCTTCGTTATAAATTTTGTCCCAGGGCATCTCCTGTAAACTGTTCTTAAAGACATTTCTCATACCATACGGCACTGTATTATTTATCCTAACAAGCAGTGCATCATGATCAGAGAGAGCATTTGTTACTGGGTAAACAGTTATTTTCGTGCTTTGAGCATCAAAGAAAATATCACTAATTAGGATCCTGATGCCTTTATCTACCCGTGTTGGAAAGTTAATTACTGAGATCAAATTTATGTTCCAAACAAGATTTCCAGATTATTTTTCCTATCAGAATCCTTAAAAAATCTACACTGAAGTCACCACAGACTATCAAATGCTTACTGATGCCTGACACATAGCACAACAAGGAATCCATTTTCCTTATAAATAGTTCATAATTTCCCAGTGGGGACCTATATACAGTTACAATTAAAATTGAAATTTACTTGTCTCAATGTTTTTGAACTTGTGTTCTGTCTTAATGTATGTAACAACTCCTCCTTTTCCCATGTTATTTACAGAATGTTTAGGATGTCTATCTTTTCAGAGCTTCCTAGATTTTCAAAACGGACAAGAGGCTCTTCTGCCTTGCTACTCAGTCCTGTAATATTTTGATGAAGTAAGCTAAACTTTTTTTCTGTGTGTTATTAAGCATTTTGTAGGGGCTCTCCCGTTATTATCACTTCTTTCAGAATGTGGTGCCTGAATCTTGATTCTAACCTAAAAGTGGTACCCCACAAGGATCTTGCTATGAATCTAAGTATTACGGTGGAAAGATGCAAACAATCTGGAGAGTGTTTATGAGTTATTTTACCTGGGGTCATATTACATAATGTGGAAATACACTTCTGTGGATAATTAGTGGTTGAATGTGAAGATCAATAGTGAATGCAGCTCAGGGTAGAGACATGTGGGTCAAGTTAACTTTCTCGTATTTTCTTTAAAGGCTATGATGAGTCAGTCAGGTTGGTTAAGATGCAACAATTTATCATTTCCAATCAGATATCCACAGATAGTGAGGGTACTGGGTATGGATCTTATATGTTAATCATAGAAGAGTGCAGTCTCAAACTTCTACAGTTGAAAGAAGAGTGCTGGGTGGGATGCTGTTGTGAGGACCTAGTTACACTTGAGAGCACCAAGGAAACATCATTGACAATAACACATTTATTTGGTGGTAATACAGGATTGTTTTTGAAAGCACTACACCACAGCTAGGCTGGAGGGACAGTACTTTGTCAGCAGCAGAAGGCCAGTGGGTGTTCGACTCATAACACCACCAGTGCAGTGAAGCATCGGGTGGTGGCTATTATGTCACAGGACAGCCTTCCTTATCACAATCTGCTTTGTCATTAGATAAGATTGTATCTCCCAGCTTCCAAGATGTCATTATGCCTTGCTTGCACACTTGGGCACTCGGTCATTCCTCTGTGGTGTAGTGGAACCCACGTTTGTCACAACTTGCTCAGCATTTCCCCCTAGCTGGCAGTGTACTGGTCATGGACACAGGTGGTTTGGCTTCCAGTAGCTGTCAAGGTAGGACTTGGACAAATTTTTAGTATCTGCTGGAGATAATATCCTGGGACATAGCAGTCAGATGGTAATTTGGAAAAGTGACCCTCTGTAGGTGGTTGAGGTGTATGATGGGCATACAGATTGATGTAAAGCCATCACTGAGATGTAAGTAACATCAAGAAAGTAGTATTGTTGGGAAAATGACTGAATGAGCTGGATATTGGATCAGATTTCATCATTCTCATTTTACTACCATTTATTTTCCTCATTCTTCTTCCCTTTGTTGAATTCTTCTGAAAATCCTCCTCGTTCCTTCATTGTAAATATACTTTGATTTCCTTGTTTTTCTTTTTATCATTTATGATCATCTGATCTCTCATTTTGTGGTACGGCCTTATGACTTCTACTTTATAGCTCGGTCTTACGTCTGCTGTACCCATCTTTTCTTGCTGCTATCCTTTCTGTACATCTCTGAGGTGTTAAAACTTCTGTCAAACTAATCTGAAACAACAGTGACACACACTTATATAGATTGTATAATGTCTTGCACAGATTCTACAGACATGACATATCATGTAATGGAATATACACTACAAATGATGATGTTCTGGAGTAATTTTGATTGTGGGATGTTGGTAATTTCTAGAAAGGTCCAGCATTCAAATAAACAAAATAGATATTTAATTACATAATTTTGTGTTTATTGTTGATACTTAAAGGTAGTCACATTAGCTACAAAAGGTCTATTGGGCTGCTCTTGACACACTGTGATTACTTTCTTTACCTTGTTTTAGGAAATTGAAGTTGAAGGTCTTTGTGGTCTTGACTCATAGGGAGTGGGACAAACTTGGTGGTAACATGGTGCATTCCAAGATGCTTTGTCAGGATTTCATGACATGATCCAATTGAAATGTTACATTCTTCTGTAAAGTTGTCGGCAGTCATTCCTTGATTGGCACATACAGTTCCGTTGATGTTCCTGACATGAGTGTCCCCAAAGCATGTCATGAACAAGGGTCATCTTTAACTTCCATCCAGCCACTTTTGATCTGCCTCAACTACTTGTGACACTGACTATGGCTTAAGCACTCATAACTGTAGGCTTTCTGCATCATTTGGTGTGCCTCTGTAAAGGTTTTCGTGAGTTTCACACTAAATTTAATGCAGATACATTGATCCTCCCCCCCCCCCCCCCCCCCCCCCCCCATGAACCATGGACCTTGCCGTTGCTGGGGAGGCTTCCATGCCTCAGCGATACAGATAGCCGTACCGTAGGTGCAACCACAACGGAGGGGTATCTGTTGAGAGGCCAGACAAACGTGTGGTTCCTGAAGAGGGGCAGCAGCCTTTTCAGTAGTTGCAAGGGCAACAGTCTGGATGATTGACTGATCTGGCCTTGTAACAATAACCAAAATGGCCTTGCTGTGCTGGTACTGCGAACGGCTGAAAGCAAGGGGAAACTACAGCCGTAATTTTTCCCGAGGACATGCAGCTTTACTGTATGATTAAATGATGATGGCGTCCTCTTGGGTAAAATATTCCGGAGGTAAAATAGTCCCCCATTCGGATCTCCGGGCGGGGACTACTCAGGAGGATGTCGTTATCAGGAGAAAGAAAACTGGCGTTCTACGGATCGGAGCGTGGAATGTCAGATCCCTTAATCGGCCAGGTAGGTTAGAAAATTTAAAAAGGGAAATGGATAGGTTGAAGTTAGGTATAGTGGGAATTAGTGAAGTTCGGTGGCAGGAGGAACAAGACTTCTGGTCAGGTGACTACAGGGTTATAAACACAAAATCAAATAGGGGTAATGCAGGAGTAGGTTTAATAATGAATAGGAAAATAGGAATGCGGGTAAGCTACTATGAACAGCATAGTGAACGCATTATTGTGGCCAAGATAGATACGAAGCCCACACCTACTACAGTAGTGCAAGTTTATATGCCAACTAGCTCTGCAGATGACGAAGAAATTGAAGAAATGTGTGATGAAATAAAAGAAATTATTCAGATTGTGAAGGGAGACGAAAATTTAATAGTGATAGGTGACTGGAATTCGAGTGTAGGAAAAGGGAGAGAAGAAAACATAGTAGGTGAATATGGATTGGGGGACAGAAATGAAAGAGGAAGCCGCCTGGTAGAATTTTGCACAGAGCACAACATAATCATAACTAACACTTGGTTTAAGAATCGTGAAGGAAGGTTGTATACATGGAAGAACCCTGGAGATACTAAAAGGTATCAGATAGATTATATAATGGTAAGACAGAGATTTAGGAACCAGGTTCTAAATTGTAAGACATTTCCAGGGGCAGATGTGGACTCTGACCACAATCTATTGGTTATGACCTGTAGATTAAAACTGAAGAAACTGCAAAAAGGTGGGAATTTAAGGAGATGGGACCTGGATAAACTAAAAGAACCAGAGGTTGTACAGAGATTCAGGGAGAGCATAAGGGAGCAATTGACAGGAATGGGGGAAATAAATACAGTAGAAGAAGAATGGGTAGCTTTGAGGGATGAAGTAGTGAAGGCAGCAGAGGGTCAAGTAGGTAAAAAGACGAGGGCTAGTAGAAATCCTTGGGTAACAGAAGAAATATTGAATTTAATTGATGAAAGGAGAAAATATAAAAATGCAGTAAGTGAAACAGGCAAAAAGGAATACAAACGTCTCAAAAATGAGATCGACAGGAAGTGCAAAATGGCTAAGCAGGGATGGCTAGAGGACAAATGTAAGGATGTAGAGGCCTATCTCACTAGGGGTAAGATAGATACCGCCTACAGGAAAATTAAAGAGACCTTTGGAGATAAGAGAACCACTTGTATGAATATCAAGAGGTCAGATGGAAACCCAGCTCTAAGCAAAGAAGGGAAAGCAGAAAGGTGGAAGGAGTATATAGAGGGTCTATACAAGGGCGATGTACTTGAGGACAATATTATGGAAATGGAAGAGGATGTAGATGAAGATGAAATGGGAGATACGATACTGCGTGAAGAGTTTGACAGAGCACTGAAAGACCTGAGTCGAAACAAGGCCCCCGGAGTAGACAATATTCCATTGGAACTACTGACGGCCGTGGGAGAGCCAGTCCTGACAAAACTCTACCATCTGGTGAGCAAGATGTATGAAACAGGCGAAATACCCTCAGACTTCAAGAAGAATATAATAATTCCAATCCCAAAGAAAGCAGGTGTTGACAGATGTGAAAATTACCGAACTATCAGCTTAATAAGTCACAGCTGCAAAATACTAACGCGAATTCTTTACAAACGAATGAAAAAACTAGTAGAAGCCAACCTCGGGGAAGATCAGTTTGGATTCCGTAGAAACACTGGAACACGTGAGGCAATACTGACCTTACGACTTATCTTAGAAGAAAGATTAAGGAAAGGCAAACCTACGTTTCTAGCATTTGTAGACTTAGAGAAAGCTTTTGACAATGTTGACTGGAATACTCTCTTTCAAATTCTGAAGGTGGCAGGGGTAAAATACAGGGAGCGAAAGGCTATTTACAATTTGTACAGAAACCAGATGGCAGTTATAAGAGTCGAGGGACATGAAAGGGAAGCCGTGGTTGGGAAGGGAGTAAGACAGGGTTGTAGCCTGTCCCCGATGTTGTTCAATCTGTATATTGAGCAAGCAGTAAAGGAAACAAAAGAAAAATTCGGAGAAGAAATAAAAACTTTGAGGTTCGCCGATGACATTGTAATTCTGTCAGAGACAGCAAAGGACTTGGAAGAGCAGTTGAATGGAATGGACAGTGTCTTGAAAGGAGGATATAATATGAACATCAACAAAAGCAAAACAAGGATAATGGAATGTAGTCTAATTAAGTCGGGTGATGCTGAGGGAATTAGATTAGGAAATGAGGCACTTTAAGTAGTAAAGGAGTTTTGCTATTTGGGGAGCAAAATAACTGATGATGGTCGAAGTAGAGAGGATATAAAATGTAGGCTGGCAATGGCAAGGAAAGCATTTCTGAAGAAGAGAAATTTGTTAACATCCAGTATTGATTTAAGTGTCAGGAAGTCATTTCTGAAAGTATTCGTATGGAGTGTAGCCATGTATGGAAGTGAAACATGGACGATAAATAGTTTGGACAAGAAGAGAATAGAAGCTTTCGAAATGTGGTGCTACAGAAGAATGCTGAAGATTAGATGGGTAGATCACATAACTAATGAGGAAGTATTGAATAGGATTGGGGAGAAGAGAAGTTTGTGGCACAACTTGACCAGAAGAAGGGATCGGTTGGTAGGACATGTTCTGAGGCATCAAGGGATCACCAATTTAGTATTGGAGGGCAGCGTGGAGGGTAAAAATCGTAGGGGGAGACCAAGAGATGAATACACTAAGCAGATTCAGAAGGATGTAGGTTGCAGTAGGTACTGGGAGATGAAAAAGCTTGCACAGGATAGAGTAGCATGGAGAGCTGCATCAAACCAGTCTCAGGACCGAAGACCACAACAACAACAACATTGATCCTCTAACTCTGTCATCTCCTAATTTGCAAACTGTGTGACATACTGTTCTGTTAAGTATGGCAGTGAACAATAACTGATGGACATACAACAATGAAACTTCCAGAAGTTATACATGAAAGACAGGTATGTGCAGGAATGCCAACCACATTTCTCTCCAACACACCACTGGTGCAAATTTACGAATGTTGCAGAATTTTTTGAACAGGCAACGTATTTTGGGAGACATGTTTTATCAGATAGAAATCAATTATTTTCTTCTCTGAAATAATCACCCATACATATTTTTGAACATTCACTTACTCCTGGTTTCTCATTTTCATCTTGGTACATTGTTGTGAAATATTCCAAACTGTTTCCTAAGGGAAGACATAGCAAAACTGTAACTTCTATCTGTATAATGCAAAAGGAAAATCTAGCTCACTTACCTCATTCGTTTTGTGTTTACCACAAATTTTGTTTGATGTACATCTTTAGATCTGAAACTGGGAAAAAGAATGAAAGAGTGCACTACTGCTAAAATTCTACAAGTATACAACCAGTGATGTTATTAAATATGCAGGAATATACAGCCAAAGAGTACCCACAAAAAAAAAAAAAAAAACAAAAACAAAAAAAAAGAAGCTAGTCATTCTAGTGGTGCAACGTATAGTTCGTCCAGTACTGGGAGAGATACTACAAGGAAAGTTACATGGTCAACTGCATGGCAATATGTGCACATGTCCATGCCCCCATAGATGGGAGAAAAGCATTCATAATCTGTGAAAAGATTAAAGAAATTATAAACTAATTAAAATAAAGACTGATAGTACATGGATTAAGTATATGATATAGACACATTGGAATTATTACACAATTAGGATAAAAATGTATAATGTATGTGGAAACGGGAAATTGTCACAAAACTGCACTGCATACACTAAGCTGAGCATTGCTGCCAAGTACTCTCTATGCATTCTTAAGACAACATATATGACAAACAAGTTGCTCTCAAGAAGTTGGAATGAGTGGTAATTCAGATATCTGTAATATAAGAGACCATCACCATAAACGTGTAAGTAACTATCACAGGAACATTCATTTTGGTCATTCTAAATCTTGTTTACATCATTTATTTTGGTGGTAGATGTGTCTAATTTCTCCAGTACTGGTACTTGTTGACTCTTTATTTAAAATTTCAATATTACTGTTTATGACCTTATTCTATGGTTATCTGTTTACAAAAGAAAAAATGTAGTGAGTAACCCAGACAGTGTTTTTACATTATTCAAAACTGTTTCAACCTTTCATTCCTCTCTAGATGAATGACCTACTAGATTTAGGACTAACAGACGACTTTCAGTACACAATTTTGTCCACACTTTTAGAAACATTGTTGGACTTAACATTCTGTATTGTAAATATTCAGTGAACTAATTATCTAAAATATTTTTTCTTATAAAGTAGTCTTTATAAAAATTTTTCCTGATATGTAAGTATTCCACTACATCACTTTGTGCTGCATTTAAAAGAAAGATTGTGGTTATTGTCCTAAAATTAGTTAAATGTGTTTTCCAGGTTCTGTGTGCTGAATATTGTATTGCACATGAAATGCAGCAGTTGAGGAAATCTGTAATCAACAAACTACCACAGACAAGGAAGCAATAAAAATGTATATGGATACATGGTTTTTCATACACTTAGCAAATGTTCTGAAATGTTAATCAATAGTAAATGTTGTGGAAAATATTATATTTACCAATCAAAGTTGATTCACATCTAAGTATTGTTGCTGAGTTCAGTTTAACCTTTCATCCCATAACTATATTTTCAGTGCATTCATCTCTCTACATTTGCTTCTGTATCAGTAATCTGTGAATAATCTTAAAACTCCTTTATTTAGAACCAAAGTAAATATTACAGGATGCTTTTCAAGACATTACATATTCCAGATGTAACCAATATAATTGTCCTATCCGTGTAGAAATATAAAAGTGAACAAATTCTATGGATTATACTTTTACTGTGACTATTCATGGAATGTAATTTTATGAAGTGGTTTTCACTTAAACTAGATTACCTAGTCTGCACTCTGTTGTTAACATTATATTTCTGAATGTATGATTTTGTAAAGAAATTTTCACTTTAACTGCTTGATTAACTTTTGTATTTATAACAGAAGTCTTAATGGAATTTTTCACTCAGCAATGTGAAGGAAATAAATCAGTATATGTAAGTTATACAAATGTAAATAATTGCCATTGGTTTTTACTGTTCAGTCCAAGTGGAAAACCTAACAAATATAATGCTGATATTTTTTCTAAGAAATAAGTTAAAAAGAAATATTAAATTTTAGGACAGTGCAATTGAAAATGGTAAATAATGTAAACTTGAAAGGCATTAGAGTGATAGTTAGTTATTTAAATGTTCAATGGATCATAACTGAAAATTCTTGCAGTGATGGATGATGAGTCAGTTCAACAATTATACTACACTTTCATAGTACAAATGACTGAAGATGGAAGATCGCTTATGTGTAACAGAACAACAGTTTGAAACTTCTTCCTTTATAACAGGCATTTCTTATCATGTCAAGCTGCTCTGTGCATTGGCCTTTGCAGTCTGCGAATCTGAATTCTCAGTCAGGGAAGCACAGTTGGATTTCATATTGTAGGCATGTTAATTAAAAAAAAAATGAGTACATGGCAGTAGAATTCAGGGGCAGTTTATCCCCATTACTTTTATAATGCTGATGATGTCAAATGTCATAGGTTCGTGAGTAGTGCATTATGATGTGAGATTTGTTCAAAGTATTTTCATTGAGGGGATGCAGCAAGGAAGCCATGGGCTTTCTAGCGAGATCCTCTACTGGAAATACAGAATTTTTAGCAGAAATGAGTTGATAGAGGAGCAGGAGCATAAGATAAGTAATCTTAAGGTGCATTTACAAAACACAAAGGAGGAACTAGATAGGATGGGAAGGGTGAAGGGCACTGGGGAATGGCAACTGTCAGTTGGTAAGAAGGCAGCTAGGAGGAGGAGATATTCCAACAGTTGTACTTTGCTTCTAACCAATAGATTTTTACCAACTGTCAGTGTTTGGCAAAGAGGAGCCTCTTCTAGCGATAGCTGTAGGAAACATGCAGCAGTCCTCAGCAGTTAGGGAGCCTAAGCCTGTTGCAAATTTTAACAGAAAGAAGAAGGTTCTGCTGGTAGGTAGTTCACATGGCAGAGTTGTGGGCCAGCAATTACAGGAAGAGTTGGGGAGTGAGTGCCAGGTCACCAGCATTGTGAAGCCTAATGCAGGGCTGGCTCAGGTGATGGTTAACGTAGGGGAGTTATGTAGGAATTTTATGACAGACCATCAGGTAGTGACTGTGGATGAAGCTGGGAATAGTCTTGATAGGCAGGGGAGTGATATAGGTGGTGACCTGGTAAAGGTAGCTACTCAAACTGGCGGCAGTAGTGGGCACTTTGTGCATCTGTTTCAGCGTCATGATAGGCCTCATCTTAATGCTGCTGTTAGGCATGTTAACATGGGTTTGTGGAAGGCACTGATGGTGGAAGGCATGCTCTGCACCTCAATAGGTATGGGAAGGGAAGACTGGCAAATCTCAAAGTGACAGTGTAGTGAGCAGTGGAGGGATCACTCATGGAAAGATTCATGTAGTAGTTGGTGTTCAAGTTGCTTCTTTTTTTGCATGAACTCAGCTGATAGATATTCCTCCTTAAAGGAAGGTCCTCTACCAAAGGAATCACCTTCAAAGGAGGTTAGGTGTCCATTTAATGAAGGAATATGCTTATTTCATCAAAATATAAGAGGTATTAGAAATAAAGTTGGTGAACTGCTTATTGATGTCGACTCAGACAATATTGGTCTATCAGAGCACCACTTAAATAATTTGACAATTCAGGGGCTTGCTGGCTGGTTTTCAAGAAGTTCTTTGTGGAGTGGGGGAGTGGCCATGTTAGTGAAAACAGTATTTCCTTTGTGTCCGTAGACATATCATGGCACTGCACTGAACGGGTATTTGAATGCTGTGCAGGGGCAGTTGAATTTAATGAAAGTTAACTTCTAATTGTTGTTATTTATAGGTCCCCTAACTCTGATTTCAGAGCATTTCTGCTCAAGCTAAAGACGCTTCTTGGTTCATGTTATAGAAAGTACCAAACATTAATTGTATGTGGTGACTTCAATATTAATTTTATATGTCATTTTGCAAGAAAAAGTAGGTTGGAAGAGCTCCTAAATTCATATGACCTGATCCAGACTGTGTTTTTCCAACCAAGGTGCAGAGTAACAGTAGCACAATCTTAGACAATATTTTTATTCATTTTTCATTACTAGATGGGCATTCCGTTAGTACAAGGGTGAATGGAATTTCAGATTTTAATACTACAGGTTTTTTGTACTCAAACAAGTGCTATATATAATTACAAACTATGTAGAAAATCCAATCCATCAGCAATAGTTTTCTAAACCTCATTAAGGAACAAGAGTGGCAGGATTATTTATAGTCCCAATAACACAGATGACCAATATAATGCTTTCCTTAACACATTTTTCATGTTATTTGGAAGATGCTTTCTATTAGAACAATCTAAACAGGACACTAGCAGTAAACGGCAGCCTGGGTGCCTGACTAGTGGGGTAAGGATATCACATAGAAGTAGAACAAAGTGGGAATTATATCAGAATGTTAGAAGTAGCTACAGCAGCACATTACAAACAGTATTTAAGGTCCTTAAAAACTTATTTGGTTGGCAAAGAGTATGTGGTAAGCTAATAAAATAGCCAATTCACAGGATGAAATTAAAACCACAGGGTCAGTTGTAAAGGAAGTGTCTGACCAGGAGCACAAGGTCGATGATATAAAGTCAATTCATATTAAAAATATTTCTGTTACTGATAAGTCAGATATACGTACAGTATTTATAAAGCATTTTCTGAGCATTGCTGGTGAATTAAATAAAAAATTAGTTTCTGCAGGTAATTATATAACTCTCTCAGAAAATGCCTTTCCAAGACTGATGTCTGAAATACTACGACTCTCATGGAAGTGATGGAGTACGTAGCAGAATATTAAAGTACTGCGTTGTGCGTGGTAGCCCAGTGCTTAGCCATATTTGTAGTTTTTCCTTTAAGAATGATCAGCATCCTGAATGATTAAAGTACTAGGTAGTAAAGCCACATTATGAAAAGGGAGAAATGGATAATGTAGACAATTTTAGACATATTTCTATGCCATCAGTTTTTGCTAAAGTTAGTGGAAAGGCTCTGTATGTAAGGATAATTAATCATTCTATTTCACATAATTTGCTATCAAATGTACCGTTCAGTTTTAGAATTCAATTCGGTTTTACAGAGAGTACTCTACTGCATCGGCTCCTTACTTAGCTTGCATTTATCGCAAATCTCTTACCCAACATAAAGTCCTGAGCAACTGGAAAAAAGCACAGGTGATGCCTGTATATAAGAAGGGTAGAAGAAGGACGGATCCTCAAAATTACAGACCAATATCCTTAACATCGGTTTGTTGCAGGATTCCCAAACATATTCTCAGTTTGAATATAATGAATTTGTTTGAGACAGAGAAGTTGCTGTCCACGCATCAGCACGGCTTTAGAAAGCATCGCTCCTGCGAAACGCAACTCGCCTTTTTTTCACATGATATCTTGCGAACCATGGATGAAGGGTATCAGACATATGCCATATTCCTTGACTTCCATAAAGCGTTTGGCTCAGTGACCCACTGCAGACTCCTAACTAAGGTATGAGCATATGGGATTGGTTCCCAAGTATGTGAGTGGCTCGAAGAGTTCTTAAGTAATAGAACCCAGTATGTTGTCCTCAATGGTGAGTGTTCATCGGAGGTGAGGGTATCATCTGGAGTGCCCCAGGGAAGTGTGGTAGGTCCGCTGTTGTTTTCTATCTAAATAAATGATCTTTTGGATAGGGTGGATAGCAATGTGCGGCTGTTTGCTGATGATGCTGTGGTGTATGGGAAGGTGTCGTTGTTGAGTGACTGTAGGAGAATAGAAGATGACTTGGACAGGATTTGTGATTGGTGTAAAGAATGGCAGCTAACTTTAAATATAGATAAATGTAAATTAATGCGGATGAATAGGAAAAAGAATCCTGTAATGTTTGAATACTCCATTAGTAGTGTAGCGCTTGACACAGTCATGTCGGTTAAATATTTGGGCGTATTATTGCAGAACAATATGAAGTGGGACAAGCATGTAATGCCAGTTGTGGGGAAGGCGGATATTTGCCTTTGGTTCATTGGTAGAATTTTGGGGAGATGTGGTTCATCTGTAAAGGAGACTGCTTATAAAACTCTAATACGGCCTATTCTTGAGTACTGCTCGAGCGTTTGGGATCCCTATCAGGTCGGATTGAGGGAGGACATAGAATCAATTCAGACGCGGGCTGCTAGATTTGTTACTGGTAGGTGTGATCATCATGCGAGTGTTACAGAAATGCTTCAGGAACTTGCGTGGGAGTCTCTAGAGGAAAGGAGCTGTTCTTTTCACAAATCGCTACTAAGGAAATTTAGAGAACCAGCATATGAGGCTGACTGCAGTACAATTTTACTGCCGCCAACTTACATTTTGCGGAAAGACCACAAAGATAAGATAAGAGAGATTAGGGGTCGTACAGAGGCATATAGGCAGTCATTTTCCCTCGTTCTGTTTGGGAGTGGAACAGGGAGAGAAGATGCTAGTTGTGGTATGAGGTACCCTCCGCCACGCACCATATGGTGGATTGCGGAGTATGTATGAAGATGTAGATGTAGATGTAGAATTGGTTTAACATCTGAAAATGGTATATTCTTGTTTCTCTGTGACATACTGGATGGATTAAATAAATGGTTTCAAATGCTAGGCATCTTTTTTGATTTAACTAAAGTGTTTGATTGTGTTGATCACAAAATATTGTGGTGAGAATTGCTATGATGTGGGGTCTGAGTGGGGCACAGTTAAATGGGGGGTGCCCCCCGGGATTAGTGCTGGGGCCTCCTCTCCTTATTTATATAAATGATTTGCCCTCTAGTATTACAGGTGATTCTAAAATATTTCTGTTTACTGATGACACTGGCCTTGTAGTAAAGGATGTTGTATGCAACATTGGCACTGTTTCAAATAGGGCAGTTCAAGACATAAGTCCATGGCTTGTAGAAAATAAACTAATGCTAAATCACAGTAAGACTCAGTTCTTATAGTTTCTAACACACAAGTCAACAAAATCCGACATTTTAATTTTAAACAATGGGCATGTGTTGCTGTTATGGTCTTCCATCCAGAGACTGATTTGATGCAGCTCTCGATGTTTCTCTAGCCTGTGCAAGCTTCTTCATCTCCAAGTAACTACTGCAACCTACATCCTTCTGAATATGCTTAATTTATTCATCCCTCCATGAATTTTACCTCCACACTTCCCTCCAATACTAAATGGATGATCTCTTGATGCCTCACAATGTGTCCTACCAACTGATCCCTTCTTCAAGTCAAGTTGTGCCACGTTTTCCTTTTCTCTCCAATTCTATTCAGTACATCCTCATTAGTTACATAATCTACCCATCTAATCTTCAGCATTCTTCTGTAGCACCACATTTTGAAAGCTTCTATTCTCTTCTTATCTGAACTATTTTAATCATCCATGTTTCACTTCTATACATGGCCACACGCCATACAAATACTTGCAAAAAAGACATCCTGATACTTAAATCTATACTTGCTGTTAATAGATTTCTCTTCTTGAAAAATGCTTCCTGTGCCTTATATCCTTATATCCTTTCTACTTCAACCGCCATCAGTTATTTTGCTCCCCTGATACCAGAACTTGTCTACTTCTTTAAGTGTCTCATTTCCTAGTCTAATTCCCTCAGCATCACCTGATTTAATTCGACTACATTCCATTACCCTTGTTTTGCTTTTGTTGGTGTTCATCTTATATCCTCCTTTCAAGACACTCTCCATTCTGTTCAACTGTTCTTTCAAGTCCCTTGGTGTCTCTGCCAGAATTACAATCTCATCACAAAACCTCAATTTTTTTTTTCTCCGTGGATTTTGATTCCTAGTCCAAATTTTCTCTTGTTTTCTTTACTGCTTGCTCAGTATACAGATTGAATAACATTGGGGATAGGCTACCACCCTGTCTTACTCCCTTCCCAACCACTGCTTCCCTTTCATGCCCCTGGATTCTTATAAATGCCGTTTGATATCTGTACAAATTGTAAATAGTCTTTCTCTCCTTGTATTTGGTCCCTGCCACCTTTAGAATTTGAGAGAGTATTCCAGTCAACATTATCAAAAGCTTTCTTTAACTCTACAAATACTAGAAACATATATTTGTCTTTCTTTAATCTATCTTCTAAGATAAGTCTTGCTTGCTCAGTATACAGATTGAATAACATTGGGGATAGGCTACCACCCTGTCTTACTCCCTTCCCAACCACTGCTTCCCTTTCATGCCCCTGACTCTTATAAATGCTGTCTGATATCTGTACAAATTGTAAATAGTCTTTCTCTCTTCGTATTTGGTCCCTGCCACCTTCAGAATTTGAGAGAGTATTTCAGTCAACATTATCAAAAGCTTTCTTTAAGTCTACAAATACTAGAAACATATGTTTGTCTTTCTTCAATCTGTCTTAAGTTTAGGGTCAGTATTGCCTCGTGTGTTCCAACATTTCTATGGAATCCTAATTGAACCTCCCCGAGGTCAGCCTATACCAGTTTTTCCATTCGTCTGTAAAGAATTCATGTTAGTATTTTGCACCTGTGACTTATTAAGCTGATAGTTTGGTAATTTTCACACATGACAATGCCTGCTTTCTTTGAGATTGGAATTATTACGTTCTTCTTAAAGTCTGAGTGTATTTTGTCTGTCTCATACATCTTGCTCACCAAATGGAAGAGTCTTGTATCTGTTGGGTCTCCCAAGGCTATCAGTAGTTCTAATGGAATATTGTCTACTCCGGGGCCTTGTTTCAACTTAAGTCTTTTAGTGATCTATCAAATTCTTCATGCAGTATCATATCTCCCATTTCATCTTCATCTGTGTTCTCTTCCATTTCCATAATATTGCCCTCAAGTACATCATCCTCGTATAGACCCTCGATGTACTCCTTCCACCTCTCTGCTTTCACTTCTTTGCTTAGAACTGGTTTTCCATCTGAGCTCTCGATATTAATACAGGTGGTTCTCTTGTCTCCAAAAGTCTCTATGACTTCTCTGTAGGCAGTATCTGTCTTACCCCTTGTGATATATGCCTCTACATTCTTACATTTGTCCTCTAGCCATCCCTGTTTAGCCATTTGCACTTCCTGTTGATCTCAAGTTTGAGACGTTTGTACGAAGGTTGTTTTTTAAGTAAGGGCCGTCCGTGCGTATAGTCCCGTAGTTTGCGCGGACGCCACAACAAGCCACCGCGCCACTTGCCGTCATCCTTCGCGTTCACACTGATGTAAGTTGCAGCTGTGTAGCTGACGTGTATGCATCGCTGTGCTACTTTATAATGTTTACGATTATTGAATCGCCCGCCGCGTGTGAGATATGGTCAGTGATACATTTTTTGACTGCGAGAAGCTTATCAGCTGCAGAAATTCATCGTCAGTTAAGAGAAGTTTATGGCTTGAATGCAATGAGTGAAGGTAAAGTGCGTCAATGGGTTAGAGAGTTTAAAAATGGCCGTCAAAACGTCCATGATGAAGACGCTCAGGCCGGCCCTCTGTGATCACTGATGATTTGGTGGCTGCAGTCGAAACAAAGATTTGTGAGGACAGAAGATTCACAATTTCCACTCTTTCTTTGGAATTTCCACAAGTTTCAAGATCGGTTTTGTACAAAATTGTGTCTGAAAACCTAAACTTTAAGAAACTGTGTTCTCAGTGGGTACCCAGACTCCTCACAGAGGACCACAAAGGGAAGAGATCTGCCACTTCATTGGACTTTTTGATTCATTACGAGGAAGAAGGGGATGACATGTTGAGTCAAATTGTCACTGGAGATGAAACATGGGTATCCCATATCACTCCCAAATGGAAGCGACAATCGATGGAATGGCGACACACAACCTCACCCGTCAAGGTCAAAGCCAAACAGACGCTGTCAAAGCGCAAGATTATGGCAACTGTGTTCTGGGACTGGCGCGGTGTTTTGCTAGTGGACTTTATGCCATGAGGAACGACAATCAATTCAGATGCCCACTGTGCAACTCTAAAGATGCTCCGCAGAGCAATTCAAAACAAAAGGTGCGGCATGCTGAGAAAACGAGTTTTGCTCCTGCACGATAACGCTAGGCCTCACACCTCTCAAAAGACTCGGGATTTGATTGATTCTTTTGACTGGGAAGTTTTGGACCATGCACCATACAGCCCCGAACTTGCTCCTAGCGATTTTCACCTTTTCCGGTACTTGAAACACCATCTTGGCGGGCAGCGCTTCAGTGAGGACGATGAAGTGAAAGCGGCTGTGAACTCTTGGCTATCGGAGCAGGCGGCCGAATTCTTTGAAGAGGGAATTAAAAACTTTGTTGTACAGTATGACAAGTGCTTAAATAAACAAGGCAACTATGTAGAAAAATAAGTAAAAGAGTGTAGAATCAGAAAATAAAAGTTTTCTTACAAAAGTATTTGTATCTTTTTTTAAAAATAAAAACGGCCCTTACTTAAAAAACAACCCTCATATTCCTTTTCGCCTGCTTCATTTGTTGCATTTTTATATTTTCTCCTTTCATCAATTAAATTCAGTATCTCTTGTGCTACCCAAGGATTTCTACTAGCCCTCGTCTTTTTACTGACTTGATCCTCTTCTGCCTTCACTATTTCATCTCTCAAAGCTACCCATTCATCTTCTACTGTATTTCTTTCCGCGTTCTTGTCATTCGATCCCTAATGTTCTCTCTGAAACTGTCTACAACCTCTGGTTATTTCAGTTTATCCAGGTCACATCTCCTTAAATTCCCATCTTTTTGCAGTTTCTTCAGTTTCAATCGACAGTTCATAACCAATAAATTATGGTCAGAGTCCACATCCGCCCCTGGAAATGTCTTATAGTTTAAAACCTAGTTCCTAAATCTCTGTCTTACCATTGTGGGCATATGATTAGTGAAACTGAACAGTTCAAATTCCTAGATGTTCAAATAGATAGTAAACAGTTGTGGAAAGCCCACATTCAGGATCTTGTTCAAAGTCTTAATGCTGCCATTTCCACTATTCATATGGCATCTAAAGTAACTGATACTTTGACACAAAATGTGATCTACTTTGCTTATTTTCTTTTGCTTAAGATGTATGGTATTATATTTTGAGGTACCTCTTCCCATTCTCGAAGGATATTTTTAGCTTAGAAATGGGTGGTTTGGGCAATAAGTGGTGTAAGTTCGCAACCTCTTGTTGATACCTATTCGTTTCCAAGAGCTACTACAAGAATTCAAAAATCTTAGCTGCAATCCATGTGTTTTCAAACCAAAACTGAAGAGTTTCCTCATGGGTCACTCCTTCTATTCTGCCAAGGAGTTCATTGAAAATTAAGGTGATTCCTGTGTTGTGTTGTTGATTGAATTTAAACAAACTTATGGACTGTCCTTTTTTTTAGGTTTATTAACATTTTATTTTATCTGTTATTACTTTTATGTTGTAATTCTATGTACTGCCACGTTCCATGACCTTGCAGATTTGCTCCTCAATTTGGTCCTATGCAACCAGGTGTGTAAAATAAAATAAACACTCATCCAGTTATGACATACATACACCATAATAACTGTTCATTGTTCAGTTACATGCACGTTCATGGTTAAATGCTCGATATGTAATTCTACTCACCTGTCATTATCATAACATTAACATATTCTGAATAATTCTGACAGTGTTCCTGTGTGGTACATTTCACAAAATTTTAAACATAGTTCATGCTATTCACCAACCGCAACTGTAACTTGACTGCGACTGAGCCACTGCTAACTCGCAACTGCCTCCTTGCAGTTTGTGTTTGTCTATTTATAATCTCACTCTTTAGTAGGAATATGTCATTTCAAGGCTTTAGTGATTTACAAGAGCATGCTACATTAATTAATAATACAACAGTAAGAAATTGTAAAAGTAATGAACCCATATTTTTAGGAGCATTTGCTTCCTGTACCCAATGTTTTGTATCTGCTTGTTTTACAGAAACACAAGGCACTACACTTTGATATCATACTTATACTGTATCTTCAAGTTCAGTAAAAATTCCCTTGCTTCTAAGAGAGCTGCCATTTATAATTTATCAAACAAAAGGTTAAACTTTTAATATTTCCTATAAGAGCGAAAATATGGGAAATCTGAAAACATGATTGTGTTTGGAAAATTTTGGATCTCATTATTATCAGAACCGAATTTTAAATATTACAGTGTAATAAAATGTTTGGTATCTTGAAACTTGATCTTAATTAATCAATAGCTTTTGGATTCTGGCCATTTGAACTAAACCTACCCCTTGTCAGAAATATGAGCAATTGGTCTACAATATTAACTATGCGGTTGGTCCTTAGGTTTCACTCATGACCCATGTGTTTGTCTGCAGTAATGATGTAATAGTATCTTCAAATCCTGAAATTTTCTGAATAAATTTACTTTAAGTGAAAGAAGTACACACGTTCCTTGCTGGATGCAGTGTAATTAGAATAATAAAAAATAAAATCTTTTACCAAGAGTGAAAGTTGATAAATTCATGAGCTGTTATGGTGCACTCACAAGTCTATATTTATGACAATAAAATACTGGTGGGTGTCTGTAGCATGTTAACCCTCAAGTGGGCATCCAGCTTTTTGTAACACGAGCGGTGGCATGGCACGCTTTGTACACATTCAAAGAATAGCTGTGTCCGTGATACCAAGGTAAACATGAATGAGCAAAATCACAGTGTAATTTTAGTTTAATTAAACAATGGTAAAATAAACTTACTGTACACAAGCTAAATCACTGTTTAACTAAAAAATTATAAAATAAACTTTAGTTATATCACTTTGATGCCATGTACAAGTATTACTCCACAGTAATGACACTCTATATCAGATCACAGCCAAACTCTTATTAGACTGCTGTTTATCTCATACACCACTGTCTCATTGTGGGATTGTGCCACTAGCTCAGAATCTGGGTGATTTTCTTCCATGGATTGTACATTTTTTTCTTAACTAGCTCACTGTTTATTTCATATTACTGGTGATCACTTGGACATATGACAGGACAACTGAGCACTGGGTAACCGAAGTGATAATGTACGAATAGGTATGGGCTCACAGTTGTAAAGCAACAATAGAATGGTACACATTTGTGCTTGTTGCACTTTATACAAAGGTGCGCCAGCTCAAGGGTTAAATGGTTGGATTATACCAGCTTGGTTTCCTTATCTGTCCTGGTTCACAGAGATATTTCTTTAATAATAGATTGGATGATCCAGTGTAAAACTGTCTGACACCAGTGATGATTTTTAAGAGGCTGACATGAATATGTTAAAATTTGAGTTACTGCAAGTTATTGATTAACCCTGGTGAAATATCCTGAATTTTTTTTAGTAACTACATGCACATAATCTTATTTGACATAAATACTGTAATTTTTCTAAGTATACAAAATAAATTACTTTCTTCAAAACATACAGAATTTCAATCCTTGTATTAGAAAAGCATATAAAGCAGTAAGTACTATTAGATTTTAAGTAAAATATTCATCACATAGAAACAGAAGAAAGAAGGAGATAACGTTTTATCAGAGCCTCAGTGAGAGGTGATCATTTAACACTTTTTCGAGACATTTGAAAAATATTTATAAGAAAAAGAACAAACTAGGATCCCATCACAGCCTCAGCAAGGAATGTTCATAAAACATTTTTTGAGATACTTGAAAAATTTATACTCTCATACAAGACCTCCATAGGCAATGACTTACTGTACGAAATTGGTGTCCTCTCTTCAGGTGTTACTTTTATGGGAATGGGATCGGTAATCGGTATATAGAAAACTTAATTCCCATATATGTCATAGCTTGTACATATTTACGCTTGACACTGCGTCCGTAGAGTATGAAGTGTAACAAAGAAATGAGTAAAGTAAAGTTAAGATGGAGGCTCGACAGAGCACTTAGAGTTCACAGATATTAAGTTTCGTGGCCAATACAAACTATCGACACCCCCCCCCCCCCCCCCCCCCCAGGAAGGAGTACTATAGATGTCCAAGCGGGAGGGTGTGTGCAGGTGTCAAAGCTGGTGGAAATCGTGCGTGTAGGCAGGCACACCACAGGTACTTCCATGTCAAACGAGGTGGGTTTTGCAGGCGGAGCAGCAAGAGACAGGTCCACTTCATAGTCAGTCAGCCACCATGGCTGGATGAGACAGTGGCTGGCTCAGGAGTAAGCGGGTGGGACAGTCGACAGCGTGGTGGAGACGTGTGTGGCCCGTAAGTGGATCGAGCCATCCATAGAAATGAAAGCACGTAGAGATGTTCGGTTACACTCGCACGGGAGAGTGAGGTTGTGTGCAATGTTGACATGTAAGTGACCGTCCGATGGTGGGCCCTTACTATATGTCAAAAGAATGAGCACTCAGTCATCGAATGTCACTATAGAAATGTAGTTCTGTTGGTGCGGCGGCACGCTTCAGGCCAAACTGATAGTCGGTGTGTGTGTCTACGACTTTGGAGATGAGAGTGCGAAACTTGCGCAGGGTGAAGCAGGGGGCAGGGTCAGGAAACCAGCAAACGATGGCGAACAGTCTTCGGCAGAAGAAGTGTTTGGTGAGGTTGATGGGAGCACGTCTTCATTCTCAATCAAGGATGGATTGTCTGCAGAGTCTGACTGCGGCAGTGTGAGACCATCTGGGTTGACGAAAGCTGGTTTCAGGTGATGCAAAGAAACTGTCTGTGTGTGGTCTTTGATCATGATATCAAAAGTCATGTTCCCCCACTGCAGGACCTTGTATGGGTCAAGATGAGGAGGTTGAAGAGGCTGCCTAACCGCATCATGGTGCAGCATGACGTGGGAGCAGTCAGAGAGTGCTGTGGGAACATAAGTCTCAGGCAGTGAGTGATTGATGGGCAGGTGCAAACACATTTATTGGAAATGGGTGCACATCCGGCTAATGAAATCTGGTGAGGGGGGAAGATTCTTGCTAACCTGGGGAAGAATAAGTTCCCCCGGTAGGACCGGATTCTAGCTGAAAACATATTCGGATATAGTCCCCTGTAGGTCAGGTTTATAGGTCGAGCATAGACCAAGTAGCACCCACGGGAGAGCTTCTGACCAGTGACAATCACAGCATCGAAGGGCTGTCTTGAGGGTGCGGTGCCATCTCTCCACCAACCCATTGCTTTGTGGGTGATAAGTGGTAGTGTGTATTTTTTTAATACTGCAGATATTGCAGAAGATGGTGAAAAAGGAGGTGGTGATAGTGGTCGGACACCCGAAATGAGCGATCCCCTAGCAAATGAAAGCCTTGGCTACCGTCTCGGCAGTGATGACAGGGAGAGGGACAGCCTTGACCCAGCGAGACAAACGGTTGATAGTTGATAAGATATATCTATGGCCTTCCGTAGGAGGAATATGCCCGATCAGATCAATATGTACATGACAGAATTGTCCTGTGGGAATGTCGAACTTGCCCAGATGTGGGGAAGTGTGGCAGCTGATCTTGTTGCGCTGGCAAGTGATGCAGCTGCGTGCCCAGGTTTGACAGTCCTGTTCGATATTCTTCCAAACAAATCGTTCTGACATGAGACGTGTGGTGGACGAACGCACGGGTGGGCTAGGTTATGCAGGGCATCAAAAACCTGTCGCTGCAGCTCGGGTGGGTGCAAAGGGCCTAGGGTGCAGGTCGAAGAATCACACCACACCTCATCGGAAACGCCAGGAAATTTAGCCTTTGTGAAAACAAGTGATGTTTGTGGGTCTTGTAGGAGAGCCTGAGAATCTTCGTCAGAAGCTTGGAGGGAGGCCACATCAGAAAGATCAACGATGCAGGCAACAGCACTGATCCACGAGAAGAAATTCACATTGACGTTATCTGCGCCCTTGATGTAACGGACGTCCGTTGTGACTCGAGAAACTAGGTCAAAGTGGCGGTAACGTCGAGGAGGTGGGTTGCAGAATGCTTCTGCCAGTGGTTTGTGATCGGTGAGGATGAAAAACGAACGACCCTCGATGTTTGATTGCCTCGTAAACAGCAAGGAGCTCTCTATCGAATGCAGAATATTTTATCTGATGGTTCAAATGGCTCTGAGCACTATGGGACTTAACAGCTGTGGTCATCAGTCCCCTAGAACTTAGAACTACTTAAACCTAACTAACCTCAGGACATCACACACATCCACGTCCGAAGCAGGATTCGAACCAGCGACCGTAGCAGTTGCGCGGTTCCGAACTGTGCGCCTAGAACCGCGAGACCACCACGGCCGGCTATTTTATCTCAGCCGTAGATAGTTTCTTGGAGAAGAAATGAAATGGAGAAACCGTGTCGCCCTTGCGTTGTTACAGCACAGCCCCGACCGCAATGTCTCCGGCGTCCGTAGAGATGAATAACTTGGCTGAGGGGTCGGGGTGGGAGAGTGTCACAGTATGAGCTAAAGAAGTCTTCAGAGCCTTGAAGGCCTCTACCATCGGAGCAGTCCAAGAGACGGGTTTGATACGGAAAGTTTGTTTGCCTGATAGTGCTTCCATCAGGGGTACGTAAACAGCAGCGGTGGAAGGCAAATGGCGACTATAGTAATTGATGGTGCCAAGGAAATGGCATAGCTCTTTGTAAGTAGCCGGGGATGGCAGAGACTTGATAGTCTGCACACGAGATTTGGGAGGCTGTATTCCGTCAGCGGAGACGGTGTAACCTAGGAAGGAGATTGACGCCTGGCGCAACTGAAACTTGTCTTTGTTGACCTCGACACTGTTGGAGTTCAAGATCTGGAGGACCATAGATAGATGATTTTCATGTTCCTGAAAACAAGAACGTCATCCAGATAAGCAAAGCAAAAATCGAACTGTCGCAAGATAGAGTCAATGAAACCCTGCCAAGTTTGCGCTGCATTCTTTAGGCCGAATGGCATGAAGTGGTATTGGAATAAACCGAGCGGCATGATAATAACCATCTTAGAAATGTCTTTCGGCGCCACGGGAATCTGGTGGTAGGCGCGTTTACAGTCAATAACTCTGAAAGTTGTGGCGCCCGATAACATACCAGTGAAATAATTGATGTTCGGCATTGGGTAATAGTCCATGATGGTATGAGCGTTTAAGCATCTGTAATTGCCGCACATCCGAAAAGATCCGTCGTGTTTCGGGATCAAGTAGATTGGTGAAGACCAGTTGTTGTCTGAAGGTTGCAGAACACCTGCTGCCAAAAGTTCATTAATCTGCTGCCAGGCCACGAGCAACTTGATAGGGTTGAGACGTTGGACCTTATGCCTAATAGGAGGGCCGGCAGTGGTAACTATCTTGTGTGTTGTTCCATCAGTGACGGAAGAAACTGAGAACTGCGCATGAGATTGGTTAACATCCTGGCGCCGAGTCTTCAGACGAGTAGTGCGTGACGAGGCATAGCCATTAGCCAGAGTGGCGAAAGGTAGCACGAAAGTCACATGTCTCTTACAGGAGCACAGCATGCACTTGTGTGGAGGGGATGTGTGCACGCGCAGCACCGAGCGTAGGGGAATGGGCAGCGACTGTCTGCTGTTAACCTTGCACTGGACAACTGCAGGCGAGAGCCACGCTGGCATCGCACGTGGGGCCATAATGGCCACTGAGTCATTTGGCCGGTGAGTGAGAGAGGGGGAATTTATCAACAAGCGCGGTAGCTGTCCGAGAGGTGGGCGTGGTCGTGCGACTGTCATTAGCAGCACTGTTTGAAACACATGGCACTGGATGAGGCGAGCGTGATGGGGGGGGGGGGGGGAGGGGGGGGGTTTAAACATCACACACAAGTAAAGTTTGTGGACTAACCTGGTGAGAGTTCGAGCTAGGCTCAGCCGAGCAATCTTATTTAGGTGGCGGCGCCAGTTGCAGAAGTGAGGTACGAGCTGTGACGAGCTCGCTGTAAGTGGATGTGATGCGTTGTTTCAGCTTCTCGTTGTCCTGTCGGAGTTGCGTCACCAAGTCATATTCTGACAGTAGGTTGGCAGGTCACAATGTTGCCCGTGAGGGCAGAGCACTAACGTTTGAGGTTGTATGTTGCGGTGGAAACATAGCGTTGGACATAGGTGTGGGTGCATGGTATGTGAGTGTTCGTAGGATGGTGGAGCACTGAACCCTGTATGATGTTCAGAGATAGTTCGTAATGAGACAAAGAAATCCATACTGAGGATCGGTTCATTGATGTTGGCAATGTAGAATGTCCACGGAAAACGTAGAGAAGGAGATGGGGTCACCGTGATAATTACTGAGCCTGAGGTAGGTAACGTTGACGCGTTGACAGCTCGTAGAAGTGACTTCGTCAGTGAAGAAGTGGGTGGAGCCATCTAAGTAGGAATGATCGACACGTCAGCACCAGTGTCGACCAGAAAGGCTAGACCTGACACAAAGTCAGTCATATAGAGACAACCACGCAGCCGGGTGGATGAGTGAATGGAGTGTAATGTAAGAGGACGCCTGTTAGGATCCCCACAAGACTCAGCATCTCTTAGTTCCTGCGGTCAGTGTTTGGGTGTTGGCATGGCAACCTGCACTTCTTGGCGTCAGTGCCAAACACTTCATGGTACCAGCAGAAAGGATGAGCAGGGTGAGGAGCAAGTGGAGAATGCGACAGTAGGGGGCGGCTTGTCCTCGTTGATTTGTTCTGGTAAATAGACCTGTACGTAAGGTGCATGGGCGATTATGGAGTGCTCGGACAGCAGAGAGAGTGAGCCAACGCTGCCACGAGAAGTAGACAAGGTGACGGCGGAGTGAGCCCTACCTCTGCTGGCCAAAGGTTGGTATGTTTGCGGGGGCAGCTGTGCCAGCGAACAGTGTGAAATGAACTGGCTGATGTTGCCACAGCAGCGAATACAACTGGTCAGCAATGCGTAGGCAGGAGCCAATGGACTCAAATAAGTGTGGTAACAGATGGATCTGTATTTTGGCAGACCACACAGCCCATAGTGTGGCATCGGGCATGGTATGCTCGTTCACGAGCAATCGAAGGTGGCGCCAGAGTTGTGAGGGGGTGCATTCCCCCAGGTGCTTCTCGTAGAGAATCTTGATTATTAACTCTTGTGCCGAGCAGCAAGTCATTCCATTATAGTCTTCTTTGTAAACTCGTAGTTTGGTGCAGGCAGCGGTGAAAGGACAGGTCACAAATCAAATCCGAGTAGTCGTGGAGGTGTGTGACGAGGCAGAGAAACTTTGAGTTGTCATCAGGCACATGATGTAACTCGAACAGATGCTCGACAAGCGTGAACCACGGTGCCGGGTTGTCCTCGTATGAGGGTGTTAGCTTTGGCTGGTCGCCAGGAGGGGGTGACGACGGTGGCTTCAGTGTCTCCTGGGGTAGTGGCTGAACTCAAGTTAAGTCAGAGGCCGGTGCAGTAGACCCGGATTTAAGCCAGGCGAGCAAATCCATAGTAGCGGCAGCTGGCATAGTTGACTGTGTGCCACGAAAACACGGCACAGCAGGCACGGACAGTACCGTGGAAATGGGCGGATGGACGGCACACGAGGGGGGCCCGGAAACTGGACCATGAGTGACGAGTGCTGGATGGAAATGACCCGTTTCCAGAACAGGACAAGAGACCGGTGCAGCAGACACAGGCGGTGCTGTGGGAGCAGCAGGTGGTTGAGCGACTGGAAACAGTGACCCCCACAAGTGGGGGGGGGGGGGGGGGGGGAGGTTGAGAACGCCACCCGCGTGGAAACTATCTGATGCATAACATGCCTGTAAGTGCATGTGGAGGGCCACTGAGGCGAGGTAAGGGATCCATGTTATGTAAAACACTGAATTGTGCATGTAAATTAGACATAACTGGAACACCACGTGCGGGGAATGGATCCAGCGTGGTTTGTAGTAATGGCGGTGTTGCACACGGCCCATCAGTAACTGATGTGGGTGGCTAAACAGGTGTTCGAATGGAGACCACTTTGTTCTTGAAACACTCCATTTGAAGGGACACAATTCGAAATATTGTTCAGTTCACATTTCACTGTCGGATGGGCATAATCCGGTGATGCGAAGCCTGAGTCCATTGTTTGCTCTAATGGCACAGTTGTCGAACATTGAAAATTAATGAGGTTAGCACATGGCGTTGGTTGAGAATGAATCACTGTGCGTAAATGACGAATAAATACACCATTGGCGAAGAAACAATGAAACTCGGTGAGTGGAGATGTGCTTCCACATCTTTGAACAAAGCATTCTTTGGTGTGGTCATTGTGTAGTACATATAACCTGTTGCATAAAAAGACACAAAACACAAATGAACTGTGGGGTCACCACTATGGGAACAGGATCAGTAATCAGGATATAGAAAACTTAATTCCCATATATGTTGTAGCTCGTATATATTTACACTTGACACTGCATCCATACAGAATGAAGTATAACAGAGAACTGACGAAAGTAAAGTTAAGATGGAGGCTCGACAGAGCACTTAGAGTTCACAGATATTAAGGTTTGTGGTCAATACGAACTATCAATGCCACACTTTATTCCGTCATATTCAATGCAACTGTTTCTGGTCAGGGCTAGTATCATGCAAACAATGAAAATAACGGTTTATTTTACAGTATTATAACTTTTTTCTATCTATGATGCCATCTTAATGCAATTGCATGTTGATTTACTATTATGAAGAAAAATAATCACACAACATACACATGAACAGAATTAGAATAATTAATGATCAAGAACTGCCTCAAATAATTTGTGAAATAATTTTGTATTTTAACCAGGACATAGTTACGTAATGAAATTTTACACCATACAAACTTCTTACTGGAAAAATTCTTTTTCTTTTCAACAAAGTTTATCACACAACATTGAATCATTTGAGCTGGAGGCTTGATCTTTACAAAATTTTAGTTTAACTAGTAATGCTGTGTTATCAATGTCTGGGTTTGGAGATTATTAACTAATGTATTTCAGTAACGAAAGTGTTTTACTGTGGTCATTCATCTCTTGCAAAACACACTCTACTTTTAGTTCCCTTCATTAAATTTTCTCACTACTGGTAAATCAGCTACTTTATTTTTTACTTTCTACACCTACATCTACAACCATATTCTGTAAACCACTGCAAAGTGGATTGCAGAGATCATGTCCCATGGTACCAGTTATTCAGGTTTCTTCCTGTTCCATTCATGTATGGAGCAAGGGAACAATGATTGTTTTGAATGCCTCTGCGTGTGCAGTAATTATTCTAATATGGTCCTCAAAAACCCTATTTGAGCAATTTGTAGGGGATTATATTTCTCTAGTCATCATTTAAGTTCAGTTCTTGAAACATTGTTAGTAGGCTTTCTCAGAATAGTTAACATCTATCTTTAAGAGCTTGCCAGTTCATTTTCTTCAGCATCACTGTAACACTTTCCCACTAGTCAAACAAACCTGTAACCATTCATGCTGCCCTCCTGTGTGTATGGTCAATATCCCCTGTTAGTCGTACTTTGGTACAGGTCCCACACACTTGAGCAATATTCTAGAATCAGTCACATGAGTGGTTTGTAAGCACTCTCCTCTGTAAACTGATTAATCTTCCCCAGTATTCTAGCAATAAACCAAAGACTACCATCTACTCTTACAAGAAATGAGCATGTGTGATCATTCCAACTATAGATCAAATATTCACCATATGACAAATCCTGGAAAAAACAAACTAATACGGGGTTGGCACGCATCACCTATTTATAGATTTCAAAGCAGATTATGATAGCATAAATAGAGAGCAATTACATCAAGCTCTAGATGAACTGGAAATCTCGAGAAAGTTTGTAAGGCTGGTGAGAATGACAATGAGCGAAACACAAGGTAGTGTAAGAATAGGAGGCATGATGTCCAACACATTGAGTATTAAAAACAGAGTTCGACAAGGAGATGCACTGGCATGTCTTCTCTTTAATGCCGCCCTGGAGAAGGTGATGAGAAACGCAAACCTTCTGAACAGGGGAACGATCTTCTAAAAATCAGAGCAGATACTGGCCTACACGGATGACATAGATATAATAGCAAGAACCCAAAAACCAATGGGAGAGACATTTACAGCTCTCAACAGGCTATTAGGAACATGGGGTTAATTATTAATGAACAAAAAATAAAATATATGGCAGCTGGAAAAGCACACAGAGAAAATATGCCAAATGCAATAACAATGGGCAATTATAGGTTTGAGAGAGTTGAACATTTCAAGTACCTGGGCTCTACACTTACGCTTCTAAATGATGCCTCCTATGAAATTAAGCAGAGATTAATACTAGCCAATAGAGTCTATTTTTCCCTAACAAGACTTCTATCCTCAAGGCTCTTGACTCGTACCACTAAATTAACTAACTATAAATCACTTATATGACCAGTGCCTCTGAAGCCTGGACATTAACATCTAAAGATATTGAAACACTGGATGCATTTGAAAGAAAGGTACTTAGATGAATTATCAGTCCAATTTGTGAAAGAGGAAGATGAGGAGGAGATACAATCATGAGTTGTATATCATATACAAAGACCAACCCATCAGAAGCATAGTGAAATCATCCAGACTGAGGTGGCTCGCATGAATGATACATAAGTACCAAAAAGAGTATTACAAGGAAAGCCAGGAGGGCAGAGAGGACGTGGTCAACCAAGAGCCAGATGGGAAGATGGAGTAATCAAAGATCGTAGGAAGATGGGCTATAGAAACTGGAGAGTATTGGCAATGGATCGAGAAAAATGGAAGAAAATTGTAGAAGAGGCCAAAGCTCATCATGAGCTGTAGCACCAAGAAAGAAGAAGATCATTCCATTTCATATTTCCAAAAAGTGTTACACCCAGGTATTTTTATGAGTTTGCCAATTCAAACTGGGACTTGTTGATATTATAGGATAATACATTTTTTTTTTTTTTCATTTTGTGAAGCGAATAATTTAACATTTCTGAACACTTAAAGCAAGTTGTTAATCTTTGCACCACTTTGATATGAATATTTATGCACCTTCTTTCAGACTGTCTTACAGATTACTGCACAGTCTGCAAAAAGTCTGACACTATTATTAATACTATCCATGAGGTCATTAATATAAAGCACGAACAGCAAGGGTCCCAACATACATCACAGGGGCATGCTCGATGTTACTGTAACTTCTGATAATTACTCTCCATGCTGTGTCCTCTCTACCAATAACTCCTCTGTCCAATCACAAATTTCACTTGATACCCCGAATGATTAAACTTTTGACAATATGTGTAGGTGTGGTACTGTGTCAGATGCTTTTTGGAAACCTTGAAATACTGTACATATTTGACTGCCTTCATCCAAAGCTCTCAGTATTACATGTGAGGGGAATGTAAGTTGGGCTTCACACTATTGATGTGTTCAGAATCCATACTGTTTGGCATGTAGGAGGTCATTTTGTTCAAGATACATCATTCTCTTTGAACACAGACGATGTTCAAAGATTTGGCAACAAATTGGTGTCAATGATGTTGGATGGTAGTTTTGTGGATCACTTCTACTAACCTTGTTGTAGACTGGTGTTACTTGTGCTCTCTTCCAACTACTGGGCATGGGTTTTTGTTTGAGAGATCTGTGATAGATTATAGTTAGAACAATGGGTAACTAAGCCACAAATTCAGTTTACAGAAGATGAAGTACTAGTAATCTTAAAGTATCTATTTAGCTCTATTCAAAAACATGTTAGCAAAATCAACCCTTTATTAATTCCAAAGTAATTAACAGTTTTCTCAAAAGTATTGTTTGTGTAACTACATATGTTAATTTCATCATTTAAACAAATAATTCAGCCTAAACCTCGTAGTAGAAGAAACTGTTTAAAAGACGCTATTTTTCGATGTATTCAGTTCATTGAGTGAGTTAAGTTTTAATTGTAATTTCTGTAAATTTAACTTTAAACAATGTGTAGTTTCAGCACCTATTATTGTCATGATATATAAGGGCCAGATTTTTGGTCACGAGACAGTCAGTCAACTGCCGAATTTCAGACGAGTAACCTGTGCTGGTTAGAACAACAACAATGCTCCAAATTAACTGTGGAACCAGTTTTAAACAATTAGGCCGTGTGTAAAAACAGTGACAGTTTCTGCTCCATACGTACCTGATTATTCTTCAAGAACTGTGAACTTCGTGGTTAGGCTTTGTTGCTCATAGCTGTTCAACAGTGAACTATCGTAGCAGTATGGGGAGTTTTGCCTGCAAACTATTAATGAGGCTCATGAAAAGCTTAAACAATAGTGCACTGGTGATATAACTGTGTAATGTTGGGGGTTGTGCAAAGTGAAAATTAAAGTACTGTGAAACACAACTGTCCACCTGTCAGCTACATGATTTACAGTAGTCAGTGTCGGAATCCACAACCCATTTTTTCAGCCAGTGTAGCAATGCAGTAAGTTGACACTGAGGACAACAAACAACAACAAACGAAGAGATAAAAACAGGTGGAACCACCACAAGTACAGATGTCATTATGAAATAAACTTTCATAATTGAAAAACCTTAGAAATGACTTCTACAGCTACAGTTTAACAAACACTATAGCTCCATAAATATCAAAGCTGTATACTTATACAATAGTGACAGCAACTAAGACAGCAATGTCATTTGGACATTAACACCTCTAGGTGTATGTAACAAAGCATTATTCTATAATATGTTAAATTAATTACTCCAAGATCTGAAATATTGTATGCAATTGTGTATTTCCACAGATAACCTGATGATGGCAATCACACCAAAATAGGACTGTTGTAATAAAAAATATAATTGAACACAGAAGAATTATGGTGTCATAGCATAATATATAAGGTCCTTACAAGTATCACTAGTTGGAAGGTGAACAAGATGCAATAATACAACACCTGCCCATGTGTTCAACAGCCAGTAGATCACAGAAAACAGTCAGAATTAAAAAGCAATTGAAAATGATTTTTATTTATTGGTACAGTTTGACTGCATTTGGTAATGTTGCCATAGCTCATATTTCTGTATGGTGTCAGGGTTGGCATTATATACAGAATTTTGCAGTACTTCTACCTCCTGGGCTCATGATATTGCTGGTGAGGCAGGTTGTTTATCTGAGAGTGGCAAGGAGAAAGGAGTGGTCAGTTATGGAGTGGTGACCAGGAAGTGCAGATTTTTGGTGCTCCAGAGTTGCAGACATGGTCCACAGCTGGTCAGGTGGGTGATATTAGAGCTGAAGGTTTCCTGTGTATGTTGTGGCTGCTACTAGTCCAGCAGGTCATAAGAAAGAAGAGCGTGAATGTAAAAAATGTGGAAATAGCCATGCTGTTCCTGTTGCTATGTGTTAAAAGTACTATATATGCACATTCTGTGAGGAATAGTAGTGAGCTACAGTGACTTCAATGGAGAGCATTTGGGCTGTGTGTAGTGCTGTCATTCATTGCTGTGGGTGGTATTTATTTGCTAAGTAGTTTTGGAAGTCAAGTGAACTCATGTTACTTGATCGTTTTGTAATGTGTGTGAAGCTGTACCCTATTTTTATCATAACTAGAAGAATAACTGAACTCCTTTGATAATTACACTTACCATTTTTGTTTATTAATAATAGTCTGTTCCAGATTACTTTTAATTTTGCCTTTGAGTTTGAAGTTGTCATGTACTAAAGATTTACCCCATGTGGAGAGAAGTGCAATGTGACACAATTCAAAGTTAACCAGAGAAGCTATGTCTGGCATATGATTCACTGTTTGAAAGATACTCAGTATTTTCAGGCTGATACCATTGTGACTTGTGATTATAATCTTGGGCTTAAATTCTTGCACAGCCTTATCTGTTTCAGAAAATTAGTTACAGCTGTGTGATGCCATATTTTGTACCGAATCATAGAGAAATGTAGTATCACTGACATCGAGTCTGTGAAACTAACTGTCTCACTGAAGTATTCCTAGTTAAGATATCTGTGTCGGATATTGTATTTAACTAGATTTATTTATTTCTGGTTATCCAGATGCTCTTTCATAGCAGTGATTTATTGTGCATCTTTTTAATCAACTTAAAGTATTCTCTCTCAATATAACCCAGACCTAAAAATTTCTTTTAACTTGGAAGTCACATTTTTGCTTAGTGGGACTAAGTCCATGAAACTGGTTGTAATACAGAAGTTTATGTCAATATTAAATTTTGGAATTATTTTAATAAATGCTTTGTTAAAGATGTAACCCTAAGCTCAGTCAACACTCCACCCATTATCCTAATGGTTCAGTTATACTGCTACATTCTGTTAGTGGAGCATGGTTAGAATTAATTGAGTGAGGAAAGGGGCAAAGGGGGGGGGGGGGGCAGGGCATGGGATGAAATAAGTTTTTATTGATAAAACTACTTTTATTTTTCAGAAAGCCCAGAGATGTAAAGGGTTCAGCTTGTCTGAGACGCAATGGGCTAGTTTATGAGTTGCATAGATGTCGGTTAGAACCCAAGGGCATGATGTAGGAACTGGCTGAGTGAGTGAACCAGCATTATAATTTACCAGTGACACAAAATAACAAAGCCCAATGAGGTAAGTTTGGCAGCAGCTATTGGTGGCACATTGGTAGAGATCAGTTACCTTACCCAGGATTTGAGTAGTTAGACATCTAGACATATGTGTAGATTACACGCATGATTTGATTATTATCAAGATAGAGTGAATGACTTACTTGGTGTAGAGAAGCAACAGGCTCCAGCATTATTGCCCTATAATAATACTCTTTGGGAGTGGTTTGAGCACTGTGATGATACAGTAAATGATTGACACACACAAAGTAATTTGAGGGTACATAGTAATGAGAGGGGGCAAATGGTTCTGGATACTATGTTTGCTGAGTTACAGAAGGCCTTGAAGGATATGTTGAATCAGTGTGCCAATATGCTTGTACATTCAATGGATCATGTAGTCAAATTCCTATATTTCATGTTAGAGTTTCAATGAAGACCTCGTGCCCTGAATTTATCTGATTAATATGCCTTGAAGATGATGGTAGCAATGGTAAAAACAAGCTACATTGGGAAATGTTGGAGGCTGTTCAACAAAAGGGAACTTGGGAATTATTTAGAAGTAGAATAACTTGGTTTGTTCCAGATCAAGAGCTACGGGAAGTGATTCATTATCAGTGTGGGAAGGAGCAATGTCTCATGGAACCATTATTAGATTATGTAGCCTGGCTTAAAATGAGTGTAATGGTGCTAGATTTAAATTAAATGGAAGGATAAGTAGTCACCCACCTCTTGGATGGCATGAATGTCGACACCAGGCAAAGAGCTATTTTTGTCATGTACCTACAACATTCACCTATCTTGATAAATTAGTATGGCAAATTCAGTCAAGGGAGTATCCTGGTCATTGTAGGGGAAACTGCGCTGTGGATAATTTATTCAGCAAAAGTAAGTAGACAAAATTGATGCTTCAGAGAGGGTCACATCATGGAAATGAAGGGAAATGAGGCCAAATGGATAAAGGAATTTTAAATCTGGAAGTGTTGGAACACAAACAAAGCAGGTTACATTGAGAGGGGTTCTATGGAAAAAGAATAAAAATGGAAGTTATGACAACTATTGCACCAAGGGCAGGGTAAACAAATAGTGCCATTAAGCATAGATCTGGCAGGCATTTACTGTTTGTTTGTGCTGCATTGAATAGTGAACTTGGTTGTATGTTGTTGGATTTAGGTAGTATTATTTCAGCCATTAATTATGAATGGTTTCTGAAGCACCAGGGAATTTGTAAATGGGGAAGACTGGTGATGGGAAAGGGGCATCACACGATTGTAGACAAATGTAGGTGAATGGTAAAGAGAAGTGTGTTAGTTGAAGTGATGGTGGGGGACTTATCACAAGATGACTGTAATAGAAAATTTAGCCACTGATTGTATTCTTGGTGCTGATTTTATTGATAAGGTAGGTTGGACCACAATGAATGCTGACAGGTACTGTGAGACTCTGAAAAAACTCAAATGGGCAATTCAGAACTGGAGAAGAGGAATGTTGAGCAAGGGCATGCACATTCTGCATGACAATGCTCGCCCACACATCACTCGGCAAACCATTTCTCTCCTGCAACAGTTTCAATGGAACATAATCACCCACCCACCCTATAGTCCTGACTTGGTGCCCAGCGACTATCACCTGTTCCCTAGGTTAAAAGAACGTTTGGCCAGAAAGCGATTCAGCACTGATGACGAGGTGAAAGAAGAGGATCATAACTTTCTGAACAGCATGGACGGTGAGCTGGTATGACATGAGCATACAAAAACTGTCACAGCATCTACAAAATTGTATCGACAGAAATGGTGATTATGTCGAAAAATAGCTAAATGGTCAAGCTGTAAACTGATGTAAATCACTGTAGACATAAACAGGTCTATGTACTTATAAAAAAATAGGAGACCTTACTTTTGGGGTTACCCTTGTACTTGGAACACCATACATTTCTGTTAGAAACAAATAATGAAGCTCTCAACTGTGTGTTGGCTAGGCCACACAAGACTGGGTGCATTGCTAGATGGGTGACCAGAATCCTGGTTTTCAAATTTGATGTGTGTCATATAAGGGGTTCTCAAAATCATTTGGCAGATGAATTAAGCTGCATATTTGAACAGAATGATGATTGTCAAATGAAGGAGCCAGTAAAGGGGAACAGGATCTCATGATCTGTGCCACTTCAATCCTTTCGGACTCCTAGTTTCTTTCAGGATACTAAAGAGTTCCAAGATTGTGTCCCACACATTTGGGATCTTTAGCAAAGGATACACAATGGTGAAGTGATACGACCATACATATTGTAACTTAGGGTGGTGTGTAGCAAGTTTTGTGGTCAAGGCCATCCAGAAATAGCTCCTCCTGATGAACAGATCCCATTATTATTTAAGTATTACCATGGGTCCCCAGCAGGTGGCCACTTGGGGTGTATAAGACATGGGAGAAAATTAGACACCTGTCTGTGTGACCTAGAATAGATAATGACTTTTGGAAGCGGGTGGCCAACTGTGAAGTTTTTGACATTAGCAAACTCACGTGAGCTGGTAGTATAGGATAGTTAGGATCTGCCAGCCATTGTTGCCAAGCAGTTCTAGGTGCTTTAGTCTGGAACCACGCTGCTGCTATGGTCGCAGGTTCGAATCCTGCCTCAGGCATGGATGTATGTGATGTACTTAGGTTAGTTAGGTTTAAGTTGTTCTAAGTCTAGGGGACTGATGACCTCAGATGTTAAGTCCCATAGTGCTTAGAGCCATCTGAACCATTTGAGCATAGGCTGGATGTAGACAACTATTTTAAGTATACAAACATGCGGTCACTGAGGCATATTTACTATGGTAGGTGACCTCAAAAAGTCACCCGTCTGCCTGGTGGTGCAGTAACCATCAGTATGTATCCATAAGTTTGGATTTCTAGTGTCATTTGTCTTCATTGATACCTGTGCCCTAATGAGGAAACACTATACTATTTCCCTTTGTCCTCATTTGGTGCTGCATACCTGAAGTGAGCTGTCATTTGTGTACTTCACTTCCACCTCAACTTAATACATAATCAAGCATTGTACCAAAGGTGGGATAGTGTGTTATGGGACAATGGTACACACTTCCAAATGTAAAAGAATTTTTTACTTTGTGTTGTCAGGTATAGGACTGGAACATTTCACACAGAATGAACATGCAGCCATGTACTTGCCTTTGGTGCTGCAGGAACTATAGTTGGAGGATGGTGTTTGTATGCAGAACATTATCCAAACAGATGAATACCAAATTGGAGAACATTTGCTACTGTGGATCATCATCTCCATCAGAGGGGCACCTCAGAGGGAGATTTCCATGCTTGAGGTCGACCACAGAATGTAAGCAGTCCTGGTTTTGAGGAATGAGTAAGACAGTTATTTGACAACAATCCTTCAGATAGCCTATGCCCTATTGCTCATTCTCTAACTTGTGTTTCTAGCAGTTATATGTAAATTGAAGGTTGAGAAGGGGAGAAAGGAAAGGAAAGGAAGGGAATCACTGCTTTCAGCTGCATGAAGACATTATAAGGAATAAGCAGTGACAGGTGAAAATGTTTACCAAATTGGGATTCGAACTCGGGATCTCATGCTTACTAGGCAAGTGTATTAACCACCGTACCATCTGGGACACAGTGTTATCTCAACTGCACAAACTATCTCGGTTAGCCTCATGGCCGTCTATACTCCCATTGAGTGCCACCTATCCGAAGTCCGTGTCCATTTCCCCAATGTTCACTCTGGTTGATTCCCACAGGACGTAAGATATATTTGTGTCTCTGCACAAAAGATGGTGGACCAATCCACAACTAGGCCAATAAATTATATGAATGTGTGGTGTCTGTTCTTTCAGTCATATAACTAATTGACATAGCTGGGCATTGGTTCTTGGACAGACGATACCTCAGATGCTGAATTGGACATAATTGACCTGTTCACTATCCTCTAAGATCCTGCAATCTCACACCACTTGGTTTTTATCTTTGGAACCATGTGAAGGCTTGTGTGTATCAGACTCCTGTAAACACCGTGGAAGATATAGCTTGAGTTGCTGTTGCTGCAGAAGACGTCCAAGATGAAGCCAATGAAACATTACCCAATGTCTGCCATTCAATGATTTGACAGCTTGTGTTATGCTGTCAAGTCAATGCCCAACACTTTCATGTATTTACTGCAATAATCACAATGTACAGTGACGTTTCCTCCAGGCAGAGTGAATGCACTTTGCCGTTGTCTAGGCGCACTATGTATGAGCAAGAGACCCCATGTTCATATCAAATACTTAAAGTACTTGCCTGTATCCAACCTATCATTGCACAGAAATTCTGTATTATTGTGTGTGTGTGTGTGTGTGTGTGTGTGTGTGTGTGTGTTATCCCCACTCATACACCATCTCATTACATTAAAGACCTACAGCCCTCTATATTGCATTTTACTTTTACTATGTTTTTATAACTTTTTTTATTTTTAACTATGTGTGCATGGCGTCATGTGTTTCCTATATATCCAGTGCTTATGCCACAAATTTCGACTACTCCGTCAGCATAAACACAGATATTCATTACTACTGGGACATATCCAGATGTATCTGGGTTTTTCAATATGTCTTTTTACATATTTTTTTCATTTCCTCCTTTCTTCCACACTTTCCACATTTCTCCATTTTTCTGATGTTTTTTCATATGTACCATTTTTCCATGTTTTGCTCATTTTTATTGTCTATATGTAAATGTACAAGGGTGTATATATGCTCTTATTGCCTACTGTGCCAAATTTCTTTAGTATCGAACTAAGATACAGATTCCTCACCCAGACAAAGTGTTTACAAGGTGTAAGTCTTCCAGATGTCAACCCACACTATACCAACTGCTGAAGGCAACTCTTACATACACCTTAAAACACATACACATGGATTGCTATGGAGGTGGAGTGGGTTATCTTATGCACAGATGTTTACCTACTAACTGTTACCAAATGTCACTCCATGACCAAATGACAACAACATTTGGTTATACACTGAATCGCCAAATAAACTGGTATAAGCATGTGTATTCAAATACAGAGACATGTAAACAGGCAGAATACAGTGCTGTGGTCAACAATGCCTGTATAAGACAAGAAGTGCATGGCGCAGTTGTTAGGTCAGTTACTGCAGCTACAATGGCAGGTTATCAAGCTTTAATTTAAGTTTGAACATAGTGCTATAGTCGGTGCACTGGCGATGGGAAACAGCATCTTCGAGGTAACGATGAAGTGGGGATTTTCCCATAAAACCATTTTACGGGTGTACTGTGAATATCAGGAAGCCAGTAAAACATCACATCTCCAACATGGCTGCTGCCAGAAACAGATCCTACAATAATGGGACCAGCGACTACTGAAGAGAATAGTTCAACGTGACAGAAGTGCAACCCTTCCGCAAATTGCAGCAGATTTCAATGCTGGGCCATCAACAAGTGTCAGCGTGCTAAACATTCAATGAAACAACATCAATATGGGCTTTCAGAGCTGAAGGTCCACTCATGTAACCTTGGTGACTGCACGACACAAAGCTTTATGACTCGCCTGGGCCTGTCAGCACTGAAAAAAAAATGGTTCAAATGGCTCTGAGCACTATGGGACTTAACATCTGAGGTCATCAGTCCCCTAGAACTTAGAACTACTTAAACATAACTAACCTAAGGACATCACACACATCCATGCCCGAGGCAGGTTTCGAAAATGCGACCGTAGCAGTCGCGCAGTTCCGGACTGAGCGCCTAGAACCGCTAGACCACCACGACCGGCCAGTCGGCACTGACATTGGACTGTTGATGACTGGAAACATTCTGCCTGTTCAGACGGGTCCCATTTCAAATTGTATCGAGTGGACAGATGTGTACGGGTATGGAGACAACCTCATGAGTCCATGGACCCTGCATACCAGCAGCGGACCGTTCAAGCTGGTGGAGGCTCTGTAATGGTGTGGGGTATGTGCAGCTTGAATGATATGGGACCCCTGAAACATCTAGACATGACTCTTACAGGTGACTCGTACGTAAGCATCCTATCTGATTACCTGCATCCATTTATGTGCACTGTGCATTCCGACGGACTTGAGCAATTCCAGCACGACAATGCGACACCCTATACATCCAGAATTGCTACAGAGTGGCTCCACAAACACTCTTATGACCTTAAGCACTTCCACTGGCCACCAACCTCCCTGGACATGAACATTATTCAGCATATCTGGGATGCCTTGTAATGTGCTGTTCAGAAGAAATCTGCACCCATCATACTCTTACGGATTTATGGATAGCCCTGCAGGATTCTTGGTGTCAGTTCCCTCCAGCACTACTTCAGACATTATTCGAGTCCACACCATGTTGTGTTGCAGCACTTCTGTGGGCTCGCAGGGGCCCTACGCGATATTAGGCAGGTGTACCAGTTTCTTTGGCTCTTCACTGTACTTTCTTAAATGTTATTAAAACACAACGAATCCAACTAGTACCGTCAATGCTTAATATATTGATTGTTAATTGCTAAGGAACAGAGACTCTATTGGACAGGAATAATCACAGGCAATGATGGACTACATGGAACACAGTACATACATAATAGAGGTGGAGTGGTGTACTTATAAATAAAAATGCTACAGGTTTTGCCATGTGGGAAAGCAGGACAACCGATACAAATAATGTTCATGTTTGACACAGATCAGACTGTCAACACAGAAATTGATATCGGACTTTCAGTGAGGAAATGCCTTCCTTGGGCACTAATGCACAATTTATATTTATTATTCATTCTGGCCACGTAACTGTTGAAGATTCCTTGGTGATTGTTCCATTCCTCTAATAAGGTTGTTTCCGGTGCTTGAAGGGTTAGGGGAGGGGTTTTGGTGAGAAACATGTCTGCCAAGCATCACAAGCATGCCCTGTAGGATTTAGGTCCGGGAAGGACACAGGTCGTTCCATATGTTCAATATCTTGACTTTCTATTGTGTCTGACACTGCAGTAGTCCTGTGTCGGCATACATTGTCGTCCATAAAGAGAGTCAGGGCCTACTGCACCCTGAAACAGACCGATGTGATCCAGAATAATTTTCATGAAATACTGCTGTGTTGTAACGGTACATCACGCCAGAATACGCAGTTGTGTTCGGCCATTATGCATAATGCTTGCCCACACCATAATGCCTGGACCATACCGACGACATTCTGGGCGTTCTGTGGTGTGTAACGTCTTCGCATCTCTCTCCACACTAGCTGGTGGCCAGAATCACTTGCTGCAGTGAAGTGAGATTCAATGAAGAACATCACTCTGGGCCATTGTTTCTGACCACAACCAATATGCTCCCTACAGCTTCGAACTCTCTCTTGACAATGGCGGGATTGGTATAGGATACATTTATTGTTCTTCCAAGCATAAAAACCAGCCTGATTTAAATGCTGTGAAATGGTTCTGACAGAGACACATTTAGCAGTAGCAGTTGCAAGGTCTGCAGCAATCTACCTAGGAACGAGATGTTTGTTCCTAATTGACATTAGGGCTGTGGTGTCACCGCCAGACCACACTTGCTAGGTGGTAGTTTTAAATCGGCCGCGGTCCATTAGTACATGTCGGACCCGCGTGTCGCCACTGTGTGATCGCAGACCGAGCGCCACCACAAGGCAGGTCTTGAGATACGGACTAGCACTCGCCCCAGTTGTACCGACGACGTAGCTAGCGATGCACACTGACGAAGCCTCGCTCATTTGCAGAGCAGATAGTTAGAATAGCCTTCAGCTAAGTCAATGGCTACGACCTAGCAAGGCGCCATTAGTAACATTGCATGTATCTAAAGAGTCTCACTTGTATCGCCACAATCTCCAGATGTACCAAAAGGATGGATTAAAGTTAAGTATTCCAGAAGCTACGTACTTTTCTTTATAGCATTCATTACGTATCCTGTTTCAGACCTCACGCCCATCTGCTAGCTTAGCGCGTGCCTTTCGGCTTCCTCTCATTGTGTCTAGGCTGTCTTGTCTAGACACAACAAGGGCTACATCCCTCTTGCGGTGTGGTGGTTCATCTGTGACCACTGGCATGCTTTCACATAGCATTTTCACCTTCAGCAGCCTTTTCTAATCGTGAGGTAACACTGATGGTCACACCAATTACTGTGACCGCAGTAGTGATGTCAAACTGCTCGTCCAAGTTCGTAAGTACTCAAATGATTTCGTCCAGAAATGTTGCCGTTCCACACAGTATGTCATACTAATTGGTTTCACAACAGCTTTCTTCGAGCACCATACTGCATGAACTGTCGAATGCATATAGAGCTTTCATGCACTGGATTCACTGAACTTAACATGTCCCACATTCTACACTTCCTTTTACTATAATTGGCCGGGTCATTGGTGGCAATTGTCAGTTGTTGGCAGTTGTTCCTCAGTAAGTGTCAGTTATTCCTTAGCAGCTATCAAGCAGTGTATATGCTCTAAGGATACAAGGTGCAAATATTGTTCGGAATACAGATCATCTCTAGCTATCAAAGCTTAGATTGAGGATTTATGTATGTAACAGATGGATATAACAATGTTCAAGGGAATGACTTTATCCTGCTATAAACACACTCTTAACTCAGTTACACTGTTTTCTAATGTGCCAGTTTTCTTACAAGGGCATCCATCTGTTACATACATAAAGTACATTGTGGGTCTAACCTTTGATAGCTGGAGTCAATCCATATTCCAATCATTAATTCTATCTTGTATCTTCAGAGCACTTACTAAGCTTTTATACGTGTATTGTCAATATGCTACCATAAAGTACATAAGGTTACCCATTATGGGCAATCTAATCTATGATTATTCATCACATGCATACCACATTTTGGAAAATGATTTGGAGTTTCAGGTGTGTTTTTCGTTGTGTATTAAATAAAAGTATATCAGAGTATGGAATTTGCTCATCAGCATGAAACTCTTACGAGGTTGGATTAGTAGTTACATCGCACAACTTATCTTAAATGTATGTTTCCTAAAACTTATCTAGCAGACTGCGAAATATAAGAGAAAATTATCACGTGCAAGGATTATGGACACCTTCTGAATGAAGTGCTATATTTGCTACCTTACAAGAGAACGAAAGAAAGATTTTAACTGAGATATATCGGTTATATCCTATCTACAGACTTCTGCTTTCGGCAGCATCAGGTACTTAACTTCATTCTGATATTTGCCAATGTGTCCTTCATTTTCAATGACGCTGCCGTAGATGGGATTTTGTCGGAGCTGTTACTGTTCTAACGATGCATGAGAAACAGGAGAGGAGAATGCCTGGTAAATCTTAATATCCAAAACCTAAAACACGGTGATTTTATTGTAGCAGAGTACAGTTATGTGAGGGGTATTCTGGCGTGATTTTCTGGTATGCTGACATCATTGATCAGTGGTGGAATTTTCCCATCCCCACTCCATGTGACAAAGGTCAGTTGCCCTAGATATAAAATGACAGGAATCTTATGATTTGGCGGGGAATTAAAAAAAATAGCACAATTGCACTTGTGTATTTGCTATGGAAGGAGGGCTGTTGTTGCCCTAAGTATGAAGTGGCTGGAAATTCAGAATGATGTGTAGTCATGCTGGATTATGGGCACCAGTCTAACTGTGACATCGGAATCGAAGATGGCCGACCTGGCATTCAAGATGGTGGCCAGGGCATACTAGTGGAGCTCTGTGACACAATCCAGCTTAGACCTGTCAGGCTGTATAAACAGGGAGGGAGAAAAGCCGTCATTCTCCACTGTGTGCGTGTATTTCGCCAACCACAGTAACTGGTGCCGGCCAGTGTGGCCGAGCGGTTCTAGGCACTTCAGTCTGGAACCAAGTGACTGCTACAGTCGCAGGTTCGAATCCTGCCTCGAGCATGGATGTGTGTGATGTCCTTAGGTTAGTTGGGGTTAAGTAGTTCTAAGGTCTAGGGGACTGATGGCCTCAGATGATAAGTCCCATAGTGCTCAGAGCCATTTGAACAGTAACTGGTGATTCTGCGCTATAGTGTCAGCCATCATCCCCACTCTGGGGCTGTGCTGCCACTCATGCTGCCACTACAACCGCTGGTTGGGCCGCAGTTGCTGCTGGACGGCAGGCTGCAACAAGCAGGGCTGGTTGTCCCACTTCAACTGGGAGCTCACAGCTGAATGACTGGTTCGTGCCACCACTGCTGCCCTATCTTGGGGTTATGATTGTGCAGCCAGTCTCCGCACAACAGTGGACTTGCCACCATATAAAATGAGGCTTGATAGTTACTCACAAAACAGCGCAATTGGGCCAAGTATTTGCAACTGGAGTGCAAGTACAACTAAATATAGAAATCTTGACCAGAAGATCACATGGCCAGAAAAGCCGCCATCTTGGATCTTTAGAGTATAAAAGGACATTTGATAGCGGGAACCAATCAGATTTCTGTGATAGCTGGAAGTGTTAAAATCGATTCCTGCAAGGTGACAAATATCCCTCACTTGTTGGAGAGGAAGAGGAGATCAATCAACAATCGCTTTAGTTTGTTATTATTAAAGGAGAATCTGGACAGTTTTGTTACTAGCATTACCGGCAGCTGTGGCCGAGCGGTTCTAGGCGCTTCAGCCCGGAACCGCGCTTCTGCTACGGTCGCAGGTTCGAATCCTGTCTCGGGCATGGATGTGTGTGATGTCCTTAGGTTAGTTAGGTTTAAATAGTTCTAAGTCTAGGGGACTGATGACATCAGATGTTAAGTTCCATAGCGCTTAGAGCCATTTTTCTGACACTGGCGACATAAAGTACACCGAAAATGGAACGCTCCTTAGAAAGAAGAATTTAAATGTGTTTACACCCAGTACAGAACAGTTTTGCAATAACATTATGATAGTTAAAATATGTGAACAAGTGGACTGTCAGAAGCAATTAGAGAAAGTACGATTTGTAATGCTAGAGGAGATCTGTGGCTCATTTAACTTGTATCTGTGTAGTACGCTACTGGCCATTAAAATTGCTATACCAAGAAGAAATGCAGATGATAAACGGGTATTCCTTGGACAAATATATTATACTAGAACTGACATGTGATTACATTTTCACCCAATTCTGGTGCACAGATCCTCAGAAATCAGTACCCAGAACAACAATCTCTGGCCGTAATAACGGCCTTGATACACCTGGGCATTGAGTCAAACAGAGCTTGGATGGCGTGTACAGGTACAGCTGCCCATGCAGTTTCAACACGATACCACAGTTCATCAAGAGTAGTGACTGGCGTATTGTGACGAGCTAGTTGCTCGGCCACCATTGACCAGACGTTTTCAATTGGTTAGAGATCTGGAGAATGTGCTGGCTAGGGCAGCAGTCGAACATTTTCTGTATCCATAAAGGCCCGTACAGGACCTGCAACATGCGGTCGTGCATTATCCTGCTGAAATGTAGGTTTTCGCAGGGATCGAATGAAGGGTAAAGCCACGGGTCGTAACATATCTAAAATGTCACGTCCACTGTTCAGAGTGCCGTCAGTGCGAACAAGAGGTGACCAAGACGTGTAAGCAATGGCACCCCAAACCATCATGCCGGGTGATACGCCAATATGGCGATGACGAATACATGCTTCCAATGTGCGTTCACCGCGTTGTCGCCAAACACTGATGCGACCATCATGATGCTGTAAACAGAACCTGGATTCAGCCGAAAAAATGACGTTTTGCCATTCATGCACCCAGGTTCGTCGTTGAGTACACCATCGCAGGCGCTCCTGTCTGTGATGCAGCGTCAAGGGTAACCGCAGCCATGGTCTCCGAGCTGATAGTCCATGCTGCTGCAAACGTCGTCGAACTGTTCGTGCAGATGGTTGTTGCCTTGCAAACGTCCCCATCTGTTGACTCAGGGATCGAGACGTAGCTGCACGATCCGTTACAGCCATGCGGATAAGATGCCTGTCATCTCGACTGCTTGTGATACGAAGCGGTTGGCATCCAGCACAGCGTTCCATATTACCCTCCTGAACCCACCGATTCCATATTCTGCTAACAGACATTGGATCTCGACCAACGCGAACAGCAATGTCGCGATACGATAAACTGCAATCGCGATAGGCCACAATCCGACCTTTATCGAAGTCGGAAACGTGATGGTACGTATTTCTTCTCCTTACACGAGGCATTACAGCAACGTTTCACCAGGCAACGCCGGTCAACTGCTGTTTGTGTAAGAGAAATCGGCTTGAAACTTTCCTCATATCAGCACGTTGTAGGTGTCGCCACCGGCGCCAACCTTGTGTGAATGCTCTGAAAAGCTAATCATTTGCATATCACAGCATCTTCTTTCTGTCGGTTAAATTTCGCGTCTTTAGCACGTCGTCTTCGAGGTGTAGCAATTTTAATGGCCAGTCGAGGCGAAGCTGCCTTTTCTCCTATATGGGGACCAGAATGTGACAGCAAGAGGAATACCTGAAAAAATCAGCAAGGAAGAGCTGGAAACCATTTTGAGGAAATAAAAAATTCTGCGGCTTTATTATATAAAGTGGAATTAGTTGACGTTAAAATTGATGTTTTAATGGAAGAGCTGCCTGGAATATTGCAGCTGCTTTGTGTAGACGACTATTACCTTTTGTATTTGAACATAACGCAAGATTTTGCCGGAATTTTTCATAAAATGGAGATGTGTGACTACCTAAAATCAAACCAAGACTTCTGCATGGAAGGAGAATGCCAGGGAAAGAACTCTGTGATTTAGATGACCTCCAATTGTAGAGTAAAGATATATAATACATTTATATGTCATATTAAAATCCTAGGCGTAAACAAAGTTATCGGTAATCACCTTATGGATTTTATAACATGCCCAGATGTGCGACTATGAGAACCTTCTACGTTCTCTTTCGCTAAAGAACATAGTATTAGCGGGCTGGAAGGCACAATACACAGCTACAGAATGGACTGTGTGTCTGAGCCTCCGCAAGACTGTTTAAGTGTTTCAAAACTCTAAAAAACAGTATTTTCAACGTGTTCTGCTGTACTCTGTGCCAATCATATCCATGTTGTGTCAGCTGACGAATAATTAGAGAACAGCTGTTGTGTGGTGTTTAATAACGTTCTGCAGGTTGTCTACTGGGGTAATAAGAGTACCTGAAAACTGACTGTTGTCCAAATAATGCTTCCAGACTCTCAAGACTGAGGAAAGCTATTGAATTATGTTCTGTCTGTGTACCATTTTAATTACTTGGAAACTGCGTGGACATTCTTAACACAAGCTACAATAAAGACAATATGCCGTAAGTATTATAAAATGGTTCAAATGGCTCTGAGCACTATGGGACTTAACATCTATGGTCATCAGTCCCCTAGAACTTAGAACTACTTAAACCTAACTAACCTAAGACAGCACACAACACCCAGTCATCACGAGGCAGAGAAAATCCCTGAGCCCGCCTGGAATCGAACCCGGGCACGGGAAGCGAGAACGCTACCGCACGACCACGAGCTGTGGACGTAAGTATTATACAGAAATGATATATTAAAGCAGGAGGAACATATTACTCACAACTCATGGCACTGTTTGCCACAATACCGTCAGATACAGATATTTACAAATTGGAGTAATTTGTCTCAGATAATGTTATGCCACAAGTCTTAAGAAAACGAATCACTGTATTTGAGAAACTTAAACCATTTCCCATTCAAGAAATTACTCCTTTACGTGCAGTTAATGTCCTAAGGCCCCTCCACACGCAACGATCTGTCTGCGCAAATGTCTGCGCACATCACATCTGCGCAGACAGATGGTTGCGTGTGGACAGAAGATTTGCACCAACCTGAGGTGTGTGCAAACCTGGAAGTTGGAGTTGGAGGTTTGAGCGAAACCTCTCAAATCTGTGGGTTGAAACCACATCTGCGCAGACAAGTTGGAGCGTGTGGACAGGATATCGCCGCAAATCTGGCGCGAAACAGCTGTGTGCTCAGTCTAGTGTTTGTATTTGCGCGCACAGAGCATTAAAATGGCTGATACTCGTCAGTGTTCTCGAGAGTTTGTAAGTGAATTCATTGAAATATATAAAAACATTCATGTTTGTGGAAGATTAAAAGTAAAGAATATAGTGACCGAGACAAAAAGACAGCAGCATACAATGCTCTAATTGAAAAATTGCGGGTAGTTGACAAAAAAATGAATTCGTTGCGAACTGGAGAAATTATTTGCAGATGGATGTCGAAACTTATAATTATCTCTTGAAGCTTGTAACCCCTCATATTATGAGAAAAAATACTTGTATGAGAAGGGCAATTTCTCCTAATGAACGGCTGGCGGTAACATTAAGATTCCTAGCAACAGGAAGGAGCTACAAGGATTTGAAATTTTCAACTGCAATATCGAAACAAGCGTTGAATAACGCTGTCCTGAAGGATGAGTTCATGAAGGCATGAAGGCAAGTCAAGTAAATTAAGTCTGTCAGCGAACTGTTTACCGAAAAGAGTTATCCAAAGTTCAGAAATCTAAAAGATCTGGTGTAAGAGTAGATCAAGTATACCAGCCAATGTTATGGTATTTTGATCTGCTTGGCTTTCTTAGTGATCAAGAAACGCCAAGACCAAGCAGGAGTACAATTGAAGATGAAATTGGAGTGTCAATGTGCCAGGAAATGGAACACGAGGTAATGTAAAACAAAACAGATTCACCCTGCAACTCTCGCAGTAAATGTACGCGAGAAAACTGCTTTCACTTTAGCAGCCACTGCCTACACCATTTTGACCGCTTTCTCTGTTTCCTGCGGTTGGTCTGGATGTTTTTTGCAACACAAGTTGCGAACACAGACCACAATAGAACCGCCTCCATTTCTATATTTCAAAATAACTGAATTAAATTTTTGACGTTTACAGGGAGCGTAGTCGCTTGCCACTGATATTTTTTTTTCTGCACCGACAGATGGCGGGCGAGTAGTAGATTGTGGTTTGTCTCGTGTGAACACACCACATTTGCAGCGATCTTTTGCATGTACAAACATCTGCGCCGATGTCTGCGCAGACAGATCGTTGCGTGTGGTCCGGGCTATATGTGTACGAAAAAGAAAACTGGAAATAGACGAGTTTGTGGTATCGTTGAGTATCGAGTGCAGCGGTAGACGTATCGACTACAACAGGGATACTGCACAGCAAAGCAGCATCAAGAGTCGCCAATGGAATGCTAGGAAGAAGCAGTGCCTCCCGTAGTTCTCAGGCGCCACTGTCTTGCTACTGTCCTGAAATAGCGTCACCCGAGACCAGGAGGGCAATTCTGTTCGAGGTCGGATCATGCCCACTTCCAAGAAGTTCCTGTCGGAGAAACGTAATTGTGCTCCCTACTCGCCGTGACGCAGCCTCTGTCAACCATCAGAGAGTGAAGAGACTTCCCTCTTTTGTAAAAAGTGCCTTTGTGCAAACGCTATCACTATTGTGTCAACAACTGTCTACGAACTTGCGTTTTCTAGTGACTGTAGTGGAGCCACAGTATGGCCATTCTGAACTTGTATCACATCAACACTCAGTAATCGTGGCTTATTTAGTGTGTTCTGAACCACAAGTCCATGTGTGCCGGCTGAAGTGGCCGTGCGGTTAAAGGCGCTGCAGTCTGGAACCGCAAGACCGCTACGGTCGCAGGTTCGAATCCTGCCTCGGGCATGGATGTTTGTGATGTCCTTAGGTTGGTTAGGTTTAACTAGTTCTAAGTTCTAGGGGACTAATGACCTCAGCAGTTGAGTCCCATAGTGCTCAGAGCCATTTGAACCATTTTTTGAACAAGTCCATGTGTGCAGTTTCACAGCTACAGCCGAGTCTGGTGAGCAAAGATAAGTTTGGTTGTGATTAATAAAGGATTACTTATTCAGAGTGTTCTAATTGGCTGCATTATTACTAACCACCTCAGTATCCAAGACGTCAGACACAACAAATAAAGTGAGATCAAGAATGAAACTCGTGATTAGCTCACTGTTGCATATTGTGTAACTAACCCTCTCTTGCACCAGTGCTATTTTCCTGTTTGTGTGTGTAGTTATTTTAGTGTTCACGATGTCTCTTGTGGATGTGCCTCTACTGCAAGCTATACAGCTGCAGGAAAGAAGGGCTGAACAATTATTACAAGCGCTGAAAGAAACTGTGGCAGCACTGTGACCGCCACTCCAGTCTCTTCAATTGGAAACAACAAACGGTTCAAGCACTAAATTCAGAGAGTTCGTGGGGCAAATCAAAGACTGGTCTGATTACACTGCGCAGTTGACAGCGCATTTCAATACCTATGGCACAACAGGTAACCAGCGCAGTTAACATTTTCTCTCCACCATAGTATCTGTAATACACAGCCGGTAGTAAAACTGTTTCCGATCGCCAACCTCATGAGGTTCCCTATGATGAGTTAGTTGACAAACTGTCAAATCATTTTAAATCACAAGTGCATGTAGCGGCTGCGCATTGTAAGTTTTTCACATTAAAACAGCAGGCAGATCAGTCCTGCAAACAATGGGTGACAGAGCTTGGTGGCCTTATTAGAAACATCACTTTCGGTGTTCATATGGGTTAAGTTACAGTAACATTATGATGAGAGTTGTGATTACTCAGAATGTGTCTCATTCCTGTATTCTTGCTGCCATCCACACCCTGACCTCAGTACAATATTATCAATTACTGAGTCACAGGACATTGTTGTTGTAACTGAGCATTATTTTCAAGCACCCGCAGTGTGTGTTGTGAAGAGTAAGACAGTTCGGGGGCCAACATCCTCTCCCTCCATCCCTCACTCAGGTGAGGCGTCGCCCAATGTCTAAATCATGTGTGAACAAGTCGCACCCTCAGGCCGCAATGCAGCCCGTACAGTCATGGAAGTTGTGCCCGTGTTGCTTTCAAACACACAACAGGTCACTGCCTGTGCCACAAAGCCAACTATTTTGCATGTGGCAAACAAGGCCACATACAGTCGGTATACTTATGTATAAATGTTCAAATGTGTGTGAAATCTTATGGGACTTAACTGCTAAGGGCATCAGTCCCGAAGCTTACACACTACTTAACCTAAATTATCCTAAGGACAAAGACACACCCATTTCCGAGGGAGGACTCGAACCTCTGCCGGAACCAGCCGCACAGATACTTATGTGTAGAAGGGGTTAGGTAGCATTCACGTTTTTTCTCAGACAGTGATTCAAATGAGGTGTATGTTGTGTCTGCTGTGCAATGGCAGACAGATCCTGTTGCTGTTTCGTCAGATTGCCGGTAGCTACCAATCGGCAACCCAATAAGTTGTATGTTCAGTTGCATGTGTTCAACAAGTGTGTTAATTTCCATTTAGATACTGGTGCTGCTGTTATGCTGCTCAACCTTGGTGCATATGAATGGTTAAGTAGCCCATGGCCTCAGCAACCATGAAACTCATTGTCAGCATACAGCGGACAACCTATTCTAGTGCTTGCACTGTGCAGTTTACCAGCAGCGTACCGTGGAACTAATAAAACAGTGTTATTTTATATGTTTTGCTCTCGCCAGTCTACTAACATTCTTGGCAGGGATAGTTTAGACCTACTCGGATTTTCAGTTCATGGGAAAGCGTTACAAATTGATTCATCTGTGTTTCTGGCCAATATTAGTGCATTATGTGACAAGTAAAGTTCACTGTTACATGGTAGTTTAGGCAAGACCCAAGGTTTCGAAGCCCAAATAACACTGAAAGACAATGTGCAGCCCAAGTTTTTTTGCTCTTGTCCAGCCCCTTATGCACCATGGCACCAGGTTTCCACAGAGTTGCAGTGGTTGTAGGACAGTGATGTCATCAAACCAGTGTCAGCCAGCCAATGGATATCACTCTTGGTGGTCCTTTCTAACCCATCCAGCAGTTTGGGACTCTGTGTGGGCTTTAAATCAACGGTCAACTCACAGGCTGATGTTAATTCTTTTCCATTGCCCTGTCTGGAGGATTTGATGGACAAATTAGGTCAGGATGATACCTTTTCAAACACTGATCTCCAGGAGGCCTACCTGCAAATTCATTTACATGAAAGAGTCAAAGGAGTTTTTCGAGATCGACACACACGAGATATTATTCCAGTTTATGTGGTTAACATTCAGTTGCGGTTGTACACCAGCTATTTTCAAAGATACCTTGAGCAACTGACGTCAAAAGTACCTTTTTGTTCTAACTATTTAGATGATGCAGTTGTCTCTGGTCATACACCAGCAGAACACTTACAAAATTTAGAGGCATTGTTCCCAGTGTTGTCCAAATTGAAACTTATTTCAACCATTCTAAGTGTTCCTTCTTTCTCACTGAAATTGAGTGTCTTGGCCACGTGATTAATGTGCATGATATCCATCCATCACAGTCGCACATTGCGACCATTCACAACATGCCTGCTCCAACCAATGTACCGGCGTCCCATTTGTATGGTCAGCCGAATGTCAAATGACTTTCCAGCAGGTGGATGGTGCGCTACTTGAACTCCAGCAAGCCTGTCATTCTTGCAGTAGATGCTTCATCTTATAACATTGGTGTGGTGGTGTCCCATGACAGGCCAACTGTGTTTGCATCAACAAAACTACAGTGAACTTGAAAATGAGTCTTTGGCTGTCATTTACAGGGGCAAGCACTTCCATCACTACCTGTATGGCCACCACTTGTCTGTAGTTATGGATCACAGATCACTGTCGGCTCTGTTCGGGACATCCCAACTTGTCCCACCATGTACAGTGCAGAATTTACATATCGTATGCTCAAAAGACCATCTCGTGCATGCAGACAGAAGCTCCTTTTATCGCTGAGGACCATGCACACCATTCCAACTTTCAAGTGATTCTCTGTCGGCACAACTCGGGCTGTGAACGTCGATGCTGTGGTGTGAATGGAAGATGGGCTAGAGTAGTGCGAGTCCATAGTTCCACTGCTAATAACTGGTTTGCAACAATTCATGTTGACACATCTGGGCTCACAACTTCTCTTATTGGCACCGTGGTAGCTGTATGATCTGGCGCTGCCACCAGTAAAACACGATGATCCTGGGAGGCGTCTGCACTGCGTGGACATTCAGAACCTCGTCTATGGGTGTGAGAATGATCACGTGACCACTGTTACAAGCGTTGTTGCATAACTGATGTAGCACATTTGACCTGTGTATCAGTTCTCCAAACGGACGATAGTGCTACCAGGACGGCCATAATTTGTCCCCTTTCAAACTCTCTCAGTTGGCTGTATAAAGTACAAATGTGTCTCCATGATATGGTTGCCTGTTTGCCCCAGATGTTTGCACCACACTGAGCATTCTGGCTGTGAACATTCCTTACCAAAGGGTAGACACAGATGACGCTCTGGTAGCTATGCCAATAATCTACCTGTTGCTGGACGATACTGAAACCATTATCTGCACATCTACTATCCCCTAGGTGGCATATGCCATCATTAGACCAAAATAGATGTCTTTCCAGGTGTGCTAATTTTCTTCCATCAGTGTAGGAGATAAGCTGGTTGTTTTACGCATTCCATATAGAGATACACATTTGCAATTTGTCAGCGATGGCTAAAGACGTGGTCTACACGAATACCGTCCATACTGGAACACTGTGTGATAGATCAAGCTGTCAGACAATGGTGGCACTCTGATGCGAGTGGGTGAACAGCCAGTAAGCGTTGTTGTTGTCCCAGGTTTCACTGTATAACAATTAGCACAGTCCTAAAAATATATTTTTTATAAATGCCACAACAGTCACCGATCGCTTATATTTGTGTATTCAGTTACTCATTTCGACCATTTTGATCATCTTCAGATTGAGCTCAATAAATAAATGAACATATTTTCTAAAAAAAATGTGCTTAAAGGTAGGGTATCAACTGTAACAAGCAGTATCGTACTATGCATAGACTGGAAAGGTAGCAAACATAATTGTCCTTTTGAAGTTCACAGAGAAAGCAATTAAAATACACTGCACATCCGAATTAAAGGGTCACTTTTGCGAAACCCTGTAATTGTCTCCCATTATAATGCATATGTTTATAATTTGGCTCATAGGAGCCTACAGCCTTCCTCTGTAATGGTGCAAAACCATGGTGCCCTGAGACGTCACTTTCGGGGATGGTGATGCTTCAAAGAGCAAGGTGTCGACACATGTGAAATAAGGCCACAGCTCGGAAGTTCATGTGAGCTATAAGGTGGGTTAATATGTCACATTGGCATCACCCTTCACCACAATTCTGCCCAACGCCACCGTGTCGTACGATGAGAGGGTCATCACAGCCGTTCATACCCATGTCTCACCCCTTCTTTTGATGTCTCCGCATTGGACACTGCTGCGCGTGGTAGCCATGCGGTCTCAGGCTCCTTGCCATGGTTCGCACAGCTCCCCCAACGTTGTGGGGCTACATCCTCATTGAATAAAACCACACCACTTGGGAGTACTGTGCGACCACAATTTTTGCTCTCCCATTCTTGTGTATAGGTTGTAGCCACTAGAAACCATTTATGACTAGTCGATTGTGTCTGAACGTGATCCTAGGGTAATAGTGCTTTTTCAGCCCTCCAGTTTTCCGATGTCCTGTGTTGTGATTACTGTGGAGTGCAACGTTAACATGAGCATTAATAAAACGGTGACGGGTCCCATTAAGACCCCCCAGTTCGGCAACAACCTCAATGCCACAACTTGGGCTGGCCACTGGGACCGACTGGTTCAAGGCGCTTTAGTCCGGAACCGCGCTGATGCTACGGTCACAGGTTCGAATTGTGCTTCAGGCATGGATGTGTGTAATGTCCTTAGGTTAGTTACGTTTAAGTAGTTCTAAGTCTAGGGGACTGATGACCTCAGATGTTAAGTCCATAGTGCTTTAAGCCATTTGAACTATTTTTTGAGCCACAACTTGTTGAGCAAGCTACAAATGTATCGCTCAGAAATTTTTACATGTATTCAGCCCAGCAGCTGCTGCAGCACCTGATGGTTAAGGAATCCCTTAGACACCCTTTGCCTATGCACGTATTGTGAAGGTATTTTGATGTAACGCACAAGTACTTTCCTCTTGTGTATATATACGACAAAGAAAGCACAACAGTTATAAGGGCTTGATTCATAAGTCAATCGTGAATAGCTAATCGCTGGTGAGTAAGAAACTCGTTCTTGGAGACACAATGCTATGAGAACTATATCTACATCTACATCTACACAGGTACTCCACAAGCTACCGTATGGAGAGTGGCGAAGGATATCCTCTACCACTACTAGCCATTTATTTCCTGTTCCATTCACAAACAGAGCGATGGAAAAACGTCTATCTATATACCTCCATATGAGCAATAATTTCTCTTATCTTATGTTTGTGGTTCTTACACACAGTGTACGTTGGCGACAGTAGAACCGTTTGGTAGTCAGCTTCAAATGCCACTTCTCTAAATTTTCTCAATAGCATTCCTTGGAAAGAACTTTGCGCTCCCTCTAGAGATTCCCATTTGAGTTCCCAAAGCATCTCCATAAGACTTATATGTTGTTTAGACCTACTGATAACAAATCCAGCAACCTGCATCTGAATTACTTTGATGTCCTTCAATTCGACCTGCTACAGATCCCAAACACTACAGCAGCATTCAAGAATAGGTGGCACCAGTGTCCTCTATGCAGTCTCCTTTATAGATGAACCACACTTCCCTAAAATTTTCCCCATAAACCGAAGTCGACCATTTGCCTTCCCTACCACAGTCCTCATACGCTAATTCCATTTCATATTGCTTTGCAACACTACGCCCAAGTATTTGAGTGACTGAAGTATGCCAAGCAGTACACTATTAATGCCGTATCTGAACATTACAGAATTGTTTTTTCTATTGATCCGCATTAACTTACATTTTTCCACATTTAGAGCTAGCTGTCATTCATCACACCAACTAGATACTTGCTCTAAGTCTTCTTGTATCTGCCTACAGTCACTCAACTTTGGCACCTTACCGCAGATTGCTGCCCATCCTGTTCGACAAATCATTTATGTATATACCAAACAACAGCGCTCCTATCACACTTGGCTGGGGCACTCCTGATGATACCTTTGTCTTTGATGAACATTCGCCATTGAGGACAATATACTGGGTTCTGTTACTCAGAAATCCATCGAGCGAGCCACTCATATATCTGTGGAATTATTCCATATGCTCGTACCTTCGTTAACAGCCTGGCAATGGAGCACCATGACAAATGGTTTCTGGATATCTTGAAATATCAAATCTGCCCGTTGCTCTTCATCCATATTTTGCAGAATATCATGTGAGAAAAGGATAAGCTGAGTTTAGCACGAGTGATGCTTTCTAAATCCATGCTGATTCATGGACATAAGCTTCTCAGTTTCAAGAAAATTAACATAGTCGGACTGAGAATATGTTCACGGATTCTGCAGCAAACATAAGTTAGGAGTATTGGTCTGTAATTTTGCGGGTCCGTTCTTTTACCCCTCTTATATACAGGACTCATCTGCACTTTTTTACAGTCCGTTAGGAATCTGTGCTGGGTGACAGATCTGCGATAAATGCAAGCTACATAAGGGGCTAATGCCGTAGAGAACTCTTCGTAAACGCGAATTGGGATCCCATCCAGACCTAGTGACTTACTTGCTTTCAAATATTTCAGTTGTTCCTCTGTGCCAGAGATGCTTATTACTATGTCGTCCATACGGGAGTCTCTCCGATAGTCAAATTACGGTATATTTGTACGGTTCTTCTGCGTGAACGATTTCCTGAACGACAAATTTAAGGGGAGAATGAATGGCCTATCCTGCTAATGTTAAATTTGCTAACTCCATGACCCATTTTCTCAAGAACTTCTTCATGCAACATTATGAAACTTTTGTGGGTTACTTATACATGCTTAGAGTACATACTCCTCTAGTTTGATTGAAATGTATATTACATAAGTTAAGACAGAAGTTTTTCTCTGTTGTATATTTTTATTACAATTTTCTATACATTTCTGTGCATTTTGCCCGAAATGTGCAAGTTACTCTAATATTCTAGAGGTATAGTACAATAAAGGTATAACAAATTAACTCTAAAAATGAAGAGTCTATCTTTCACAGCTACTGAGAATACGGGTCATTTGTCTTAGCAAAATTTATTTTTCCGAAATTGCAAGTGAAAATTATTTTTAAATAAAAATCACTTTTAAGTAAAATCAACAGCTAAAATGCACCAGCACTGTAGTCTTTATCTTCATCTACATTGGCAGAATGCATCCTCTTCCTCCTGTTGAAAGATCTTGCCTCCTTGGACACTTTTTGGACTAGTAGCTCAACATTCTTGACTCGCTGATTGTCCAGTTCCTCTAGTATGTCTTGCGTATTCCAGCCAGTCTCCCAATTCCTCTAAGACTTTCAGTCTACCAGCATTACCATCATTAAATGTGACAACAGCATCAAACACACCATTCTTCGATGTATGGTACCCCACAAATATATTTTTAGGTACTATTGTCCACAATACATCTACATCTACATCTACATCTACATTGATACTCCGCAAGCCACCCAACGGTGTGTGGCGGAGGGCACTTTACGTGCCACTGTCATTACCTCCCTTTCCTGTTCCAGTCGCGTATGGTTCGCGGGAAGAACGACTGTCTGAAAGCCTCCGTGCGCGCTCTAATCTCTCTAATTTTACATTCGTGATCTCCTCGGGAGGTATAAGTAGGGGGAAGCAATATATTAGATACCTCATCCAGAAACGCACCCTCTCGAAACCTGGCGAGCAAGCTACACCGTGATGCAGAGCGCCTCTCTTGCAGAGTCTGCCACTTGAGTTTATTAAACATCTCCGTAACGCTATCACGGTTACGAAATAACCCTGTGACGAAACGCGCCGCTTTTCTTTGGATCTTCTCTATCTCCTCCGTCAGACCGATCTGGTACGGATCCCACACTGATGAGCAATATTCAAGTATAGGTCGAACGAGTGTTTTGTAAGCCACCTCCTTTGTTGATGGACTACATTTTCTAAGCACTCTCCCAATGAATCTCAACCTGGTACCCGCCTTACCAACAAGTAATTTTATATGATCATTCCACTTCAAATCATTCCGCACGCATACTCCCAGATATTTTACAGAAGTAACTGCTACCAGTGTTTGTTCCGCTATCATATAATCATACAATAAAGGATCCTTCTTTCTATGCATTCGCAATAGATTACATTTGTCTATGTTAAGGGTCAGTTGCCACTCCCTGCACCAAGTGCCTATCCGCTGCAGATCTTCCTGCATTTCGCTACAATTTTCTAATGCTGCAACTTCTCTGTATACTACAGCATCATCTGCGAAAAGCCGCATGGAACTTCCGACACTATCTACTAGGTCATTTATATATATTGTGAAAAGCAATGGTCCCATAACACTCCCCTGTGGCACGCCAGAGGTTACTTTAACGTCTGTAGACGTCTCTCCATTGATAACAACATGCTGTGTTCTGTTTGCTAAAAACTCTTCAATCCAGCCACACAGCTGGTCTGATATTCCGTAGGCTCTTACTTTGTTTATCAGGCGACAGTGCGGAACTGTATCGAACGCCTTCCGGAAGTCAAGAAAAATAGCATCTACCTGGGAGCCTGTATCTAATATTTTCTGGGTCTCATGAACAAATAAAGCGAGTTGGGTCTCACACGATCGCTGTTTCCGGAATCCATGTTGATTCCTACATAGTAGATTCTGGGTTTCCAGAAATGACATGATACGCGAGCAAAAAACATGTTCTAAAATTCTACAAGAGATCGACGTTAGAGATATAGGTCTATAGTTTTGCGCATCTGCTCGACGACCCTTCTTGAAGACTGGGACTATCTGTGCTCTTTTCCAATCATTTGGAACCCTCCGTTCCTCTAGAGACTTGCGGTACACGGCTGTTAGAAGGGGGGCAAGTTCTTTCGCGTACTCTGTGTAGAATCGAATTGGTATCCCGTCAGGTCCAGTGGGCTTTCCTCTATTGAGTGATTCCAGTTGCTTTTCTATTCCTTGGACACTTATTTCGATGTCAGCCATTTTTTCGTTTGTGCGAGGATTTAGAGAAGGAACTGCAGTGCGGTCTTCCTCTGTGAAACAGCTTTGGAAAAAGGTGTTTAGTATTTCAGCTTTACGCGTGTCATCCTCTGTTTCAATGCCATCATCATCCCGTAGTGTCTGGATATGCTGTTTCGAGCCACTTATTGATTTAACGTAAGACCAGAACTTCCTAGGATTTTCTGTCAAGTCGGTACATAGAATTTTACTTTCGAATTCAATGAACGCTTCACGCATAGCCCTCCTTACGCTAACTTTGACATCGTTTAGCTTCTGTTTGTCTGAGAGGTTTTGGCTGCGTTTAAACTTGGAGTGGAGCTCTCTTTGCTTTCGTAGTAGTTTCCTAACTGTGTTGTTGTACCACGGTGGGTTTTTCCCGTCCCTCCCAGTTTTACTCAGCACGTACCTGCCTAAAACGCATTTTACGATTGCCTTGAACTTTTTCCATAAACACTCAACACTGTCAGTGTCGGAACAGAAATTTTTGTTTTGATCTGTTAGGTAGTCTTAAATCTGCCTTCTATTACTCTTGCTAAACAGATAAACCTTCCTCCCTTTTTTTATATTCCTATTAACTTCCATATTCAGGGATGCTGCAACGGCCTTATGACCACTGATTGCCTGTTCTGTACATACAGAGTCGAAAAGTTCGGGTCTGTTTGTTATCAGTAGGTCCAAGATGTTATCTCCACGAGTCGGTTCTCTGTTTAATTGCTCGAGGTAATTTTCGGATAGTGCACTCAGTATAATGTCACTCGATGCTCTGTCCCTACCACCCGTCCTAAACATCTGAGTGTCCCAGTCTATATCTGGTAAATTGAATGACTCATTCACATTTTGTGTTTTCCCTGTCAGACATTTCTTCAATACATCTGGATTTCCCAAATCTCTATAAACTGGCTTTATAGCCAACATGATAGCCTCAGGTAAACAGTTCTTGTGCGTAAACTTCCTAAAGTTCCAGCTGCTGCAGCTTTTTGTATTTACACCACTCACCTGAGCGAAGGTTGTGGACCGGATTGTCACCCGTTGATATTTTATGGAAAAAGGTTGCCCACACAGGTTTTTTCATAGCATCTAGGTTATTTTGGTTGCTTCTTGCTGCTTGACCATAGTACTCCGATAGCTAATTGATGTTTTTGTCAAGTAGACGACCCCGAATAGTCTTGCCATCAGACAGCGGCGTCTTCAAAAACTCCTGTTTCCTTCGTCAAAGTCGTGTGCCCATTCCTTTCTGTACGTGGTTGACACACTCCAACTTTTCTGGTATCTTGTTGCCATAAGGTCTGCTATCAACAACAGATTTGAATGAGCTACAGTCACTATCCCCAATGAACTGCACACAGCGAACCCCTCGATTTTGTACAGAGTGATGAAAAATGTTTTCAGCTGAGGTACTCTCCAGTCCTCCACCAGAGCCTGTATAATTGTTGATGCACTTTCGTTCGTGCTGCCTCTTTTCGTCTACATTTGACTTAGCAGTATTGCATCCATGGCAATGTTTGCATAACATTTCTACATCTAGGACCTTACCTGTGTCAATACTTGTGACAGATGCACAGGAGTTTAGAGGCTGGTGGCTCCTCTTCTGCCAAGTACCACCAACTGCAAATGTTATGTCTGTAGGTGTTTCACTGTCTCTATTTTCCTCAACTGCCTCCTGTGTTGTGGTTTTCATTGATTCCTCTGCTACATTTTTCACTTTGTTGAGTAAAATGACACTGTGTTTTGATATACTTGTAGTGAGGTGTGGCAGATTCATTATACCACATAATACTTTTCCAACAGTAGGGCCTCTTCCAATGCACCTGAGTCCATAAAAATACCTTATGTGCGTATCAAATAATTCGTAATATTTGCGCTTTTCTGAAGTAAAAAATTGCTTCTGAAATTTGCAGTTTTCGCATAAAACTGTCAAGCTACAAACTAACTCATATTGCCTTGAGGCGTCTTCAGTGATGTTTATTTTTCCTCCACATAAACTACAGCTTGTAAATTCACTGAACACAGAACTGAGCATACTGAAATCTATAATGATGTTGATGTCTTTATCATTCTCATTTCCCGCATTTGAATACATTTCACCAAATTTCGCAAGTGGAACTTGGGGGTGTAGCAGTGGGTCGAGCTGCATCTCTATTGACTAAACTGTCATTCCTAACCTCAGTTGTAACCTCTGTAGTACCGATTTTCTTGGTTTCTTACTTTCTTGAAAACTCCTTGTCCTCTTGTCATTGTCAAATGTAATCATTATCTCACAGCATCAAGTGTACACTGGCACAACAGCAAAAAGAATGAAGTGCTCACAAACGTTGCACCAACAATATCGCATGTACAACGCAAGCAAGCCCCCCAACTGTCATGCATGTCCTACCAACTTATGCAGCAAAGTTTCCACTACAGCCGTGCGGTTAAAGGCGCTGCAGTCTGGAACCGCAGGACCGCTACGGTCGCAGGTTCGAATCCTGCCTCGGGCATGGATGTTTGTGATGTCCTTAGGTTAGTTAGGTTTAACTAGTTCTAAGTTCTAGGGGACTAATGACCTCAGCAGTTGAGTCCCATAGTGCTCAGAGCCATTTGAACCATTTTTCCACTACAAATTAAATCAAACCATCGCCTTGTAGACCTTATGTTCTTGAGATAAAAGGTTTTAGCTGACCAGTGTTTTACGAAATCCCGAAAACGTCCTCTGCAACTAATTAAATTAAACTCTATTAAAAATACTTCCAGTCGAACAACTTTAATAAACCGCACACCAAATTAATCAGCAAATTCCAAATAATATTTCTGCATCAAAAACAAAAAAATTAAAAATTTTCGACGAAATGACCATTTATACTCTACCTTAAAACTTCTGCTATTGTTTTGCTGTCTTCAACTGCCACACCAGGCTGGCCAACAAGGGACTGAATGGAAGCCTTAGACCCGCTTAGTAATTTTGCATAAGACCAGATTTTCTCGATTTCTCTGCCACAGCTTCTGCTAAGGTATGACTGTGCTGTTTGTTCTATGCTTCACACATAGATCTTTTCACAGATGCATGGATCTCTATTAATCTTAGCTTGTACTCATCTGCATATTTTCTTTTGCGCTGAGAGTGCAACAGCCTCTGTTTCCTCAGCATCTTCCGATTCTCGTCATTAAACCATGGTGGGACTTTTCCATCCTTCATCCTCTTACTAGGCACCATACTAGTAATTCTATAGACCAAGTTTTATAGTCTGCTTACACTTTGCCCATAATCCCTCTACGCCCAGCTTACTTGAACTAAGTGACGTCAATTCACTCTCTGAATGAGATGCTAACAACCGCTTATCTGCTCTGTCTAGCAGAAACAATCACCTAGCTTTCTTTACTTATTTATTATCTTTCATAACCATAGTTGTTATAATGACATCATGACCGGTAATCCCCATTTCTATACTGACATTGTCGAATAAGTCTGCCCCGTTTGCAGCTACAAGATTTAAAATATTTTCACTGTATGTGGGCTCAAGACATTTTTCAGAAAACATGTTCAAAAGTATTTTGAACGACTGTCTGTCTGCACACTCCGCAATGAATTCACAGACATCCCACTTTATGCTTGTGGTATGGTAATGACTCCTCCAGCTAGTATTGCATGATCTGGGTATTTCCACACTCCTGACCATACATTCTCTTTGAATGACTGTAGAACTGTCACAGTGGAACAATTAATTTGGTTTCACCTAGACCTGATAACTACACTATCACACTGCACTTCACCTCAACAGAAAAAATTCCTCCTATGGCCTCTAATCTGTCTTTCCGATATACATTCCATGACTCCCTAAATATCTCAGAACTTTCTGCTTTGGGTTTCAGCCAGTTCTTGGATCCAAGAATGATTTGAGTGCGAGAACTTTCCTGGAGGGCAGTAATTTTGGGAACTTTGTTATGAGTGATATTTGTTTACTGATAAAGTTTTGACTGTCAAAGTGTCTTTATTCTGAATGCCACTGACATCTCCTGCTGTGTATCAACTGATGCGTCTTCAACAGAGCACCGCAAACTAATGTCTAGACTAAAAAACCCTCATTTGCAATTCACAAGTATGTTTCTACTTGAGTGACTCCTTGCTTCGTGTAGTGCACCGCTGGTATATCAAGGGGAGTCCTACAAATCCCAACCCAATATCGCAAGTCTAGAAATTTGCAACCAAGACTGTTACAGAGTCAATGAAGCCTTTGGTTGAGATCCTCCACTCAGCTCAGGACCAAAGGATCCTGATCAATTCTGGATACAATGCTGCAAATTGTGAGCTATGGTTACACCCCACACGTGGGGCCAGCAGTCTCCTCCACCTTTGATAGCCACCTGCATGAACTGAGGATGGTCTCAGAACCCATTCGACAGGCATCATTGGTGCCAGCGTGAGACACAACTTGCAGATGACAGCACCCTGCATGCTCAATAGGCACAGGTACGGCAGCCTCCACATTGCACATGAGACAGGGTGAAGGCACATTGTTTTTCTTTCCAGCACAGAATGCTATCTGCCTAAGGGGTTCCATCAAACACTGAATGTTGGAGCTTCCGATAACTAGTAAACCCCTCCCCCCATGAGTAGTAGACCTACTCCAAAGTGGCCCCACATTCTATTGTTGCCAAATTTATTCAATATGGTGGTGATGACGCCATAGAAGATGGCGTCGTGTAGACTTGGCAACAGTGCGTTATGTCATCAAAGATGGCAGATTTTGGCGGGAAGCTTGAATTTTGGCGGGAAGAAGGTCAATTGGGCTACCTCCACTAACATAACCCTCCAGAAAAAAATTGGAGGGAAATTCAAATTCCAGTATGATAATGCATCACACCACGAAAATGGCGGGAAAATAGACCAATTGGGCTACCTTTACTAACCTAACCTCTCTCCAAGAAAAATGGCGGCAAGTTCAAATTCCAACAGGATAATGCAAATCTCTACTAAGCAAAGAAAATCGCAGGAAAGTAGCTCCACTAACCTAAGTCACCCAAAAGCGACCTCTTTCTACGAACTTCCACCAGCTTTTAATTTTTGCGGTAAACAAAATTCTACTAAGCTAACAAAATGGCATGAAAGAAAACACACTTTACAAATCTCACACTGCCACCACCTCCTAAGGATTCGTGGGAATGTATGATAGTTAACCTAACCATGTTCTAGATGACTGAACAGTGAACTAAGTATGTACTGGGCTGTTTTCGTGATCAAGTGTAACTTTGAGAAGATGGTGCATTTGTGGTGGAGCGTTATTCCTCCCATGTAAATTGTTTGGTCGACTGTTTCTGCACATTTGATACCTTTATTTAGTTGAGGGAATATAGATTGTGGTGTGTAGGACACACGTTTGCCTGTTCTCTAGACATGGGAAAGACTGTAGTCGGTTTGTAAACAATATTGATCATATGGAATCTGTTAGATCACCGACTTCGGTATTCGAGAGTGCGAATATCAGTTTGCTCTACTTGTTTCTAGTTAGTCAGTGGTTTACAGCATGCTGCGCCTCGCTTAAGTTTGTTGTTTGTGGAGAAATAATTTACGGTCTATATCTTACTCATTATGTTGTGTTAGCGTTTGGGTGGCTAGTGCTGTGTGCTTGATATCGAGAAGTATGGCGAAAATTATATAATATTATGGCAAAAATATAGGTGTTCTTGTAATCCACCAGTCTGGAGATGACTGTAGAAATGCGAGCAAGAAAGCGGAAAGGGTAGAGCGTTTATGCCGAGGAGAAAAGAGCATGTCTTTGAACATCAGTTCTGAGAGTGACTTCGGTTCATTGATGTAAAGGGGGTGATTTGGTATGGTTGGGGATATGAATTGCATGTTTACTAGATCGAGACGGTACTCGATGATATATTCCCTGGATGGAGATTGGTTTGACGCTCCAATATTCTTGCTAGTATAGTACGTATTTGATGACTTGTAGACAAATTTCCCATGTTTAGTTGTCGGTGCAAAATGGTGATGAGTATTGCCATTGATATTGCGTCTGTAGAAAGAATGAACAGGTTGAGGGTGTATAGATTGAGCGAACTGTCTGTGCAATTTAGCAATCTTCGCTAAATTGTTCTTCGCTTTGTTGATGTTAGATGCGGAGAGAAATTTGTGGTGTACTTGATGTTAGGAAAATTAAATTGCCAATGAGAATCTAATAAACTAGAAGTCCCTCTTTACTTTCTTCAGCAAGCATGGCACTGAAATAAGTTAGGTCTAGCGGGAAAACCAAGTGAGGTGACGCAGTGGTTAGCACACTGGACTCGCATTCGGGAGGACGATGGTTCAATCCCACATCCAGCCATCCTGATTTAGGTTTTCTGTGATTTCCCTAAATCGCTCCAGGCAAATGCTTGGATGGTTCCTTTGAAAGGGCATGGCCGACTTCCTTCCCTGTCCTTCACTGATCCAACGAGATGGATGACCTCGCAGTTTGGTCTCTTTCCACAAAACAACCCAACCTAACCCTCTAGTGGGAAAAGTCTGAATTGGCGACCCTCTGGTTCTAATGTCTCGTTGGTCCATCCTGTGATTCCAACAACAGTTCAGTCACGAAAGATATTCCTTTATAACTTAGAAATCTATTAATTTTGTGCTGTCATTTTAATACATTTGCTTCCAATTGTACTTGCTTGTATTTTACGTATAGCATATCTATCACAGCAGTGTAATTTTATTTAGCATTAGGTTTACAGGCAACCTACTTCTGTCAGCTAACGAAGTGTCTGGCGCATCGCCGTACTCCATCTACACTTTCTATGGGAATTGAATTTTGCTTACCGCAATAAAAGTTGGTGCCAGTTCGTAGGAAGAGGTGGCGGTCGAGTGACTTAGGTTAGTGGTGGTAGGCCAAGTGAGCTATTTTCCTGCAATTTTCTTTGCTTAGTAGAGTGTGGTGCATTATCCTGTTGGAAGTTGAACTTCCAGCCATTTTTCTTGGGGAGGGGGTTAGGTTAGTGGAAGTATCCCAATTGGTCTATTTTCCCGCCATTTTCGTTGTGTGATGCATTATCCTATTGGAATTTGAATTTCCCGCCAATTTTTTTCTGGAAGGTTAGGTTAGTGGAGGTAGCCCAATTGACCTTCTTACAGCCAAAATCAAACTTCCCACCTAAATGTGACATTTTGGATGACGTAATGCTCTGTTGCCAAGTCTACATGACGCCATCTTGGATGATGTCATCGCCGCCGTGTTGAATAATTTTGGCAACAATGGAATGTGTGCCACATCGGTGTAGCTCTACTACTCCCATGTGCCTGCTCGGACCCTGTTGAAGTAACAGCCACATGTCCACTCACACGGTGAATGAGTAAGGCTGGATGTTCAGTCTCCACATTAGCCCCCTGCCTCGAGTGACACGAATGTGTTACCGCCTGCCACCCACTCTGTGGTTACTGCTGATTCACTATGTTGAGTACACTAGGAGGTGCCTTGGCAGCGGATCCCTTGATTAAAACAAGTGGCACCTGAGGTGTCACATGCAACACACTAGATTATCCCACACTGATACACTTTGAGACAGCAGAGTGAAGGTGACTGACCATAGCGAAAAGTGCATTCAGCTGTTCATGAACTGCACCAGCTCCTCCTGCATCTGCACACAGCATGCACACATCCTAAGAATACTAGCATGACTAACTGAGGAAGTAAACTAGAAAAGCAGACAGAATCCCAGATATGCGACTTGCTACCCTCCGGATGTGTCACTGGACACTGAACACTGATATGTTAATGGGCTATGTAGCTAGCTGTTTAGTGAAGAACTACTACGCTACAGACTAAATTAATTTACCCTTACAAGTACGTGACATTAAACCTCCTAAACGTGACTATAGCTAGACACAATTTCAAATACTTTGTCTGGGTAACAACAGCAGTTTTATGTCACTTCGTGGATTTGGAAAGTTTGCTGTGGTGCCTTTACCAGTACGTTTTGAGGCTAGAAAATCAGATGGCAATAAATGCATAGAGGTTGTTGCATTTAGTAGCAAATTTTATTCTTCTCTTTATTGTTGTTAGATGCGGAGAGAAATTTGTGGTGTACTTGATGTTACGAAAACTAAATTGCCAATGAGAATCTAATAAAAAAGAAATCCCTCTTTATTTTCTCCAGCAAACATGGCACTGAAAGAAGCCAGATCTAGTGGGAAAAGGCTGAATTGGCGACCCTGCGGTTCTAACGTCTCGTTGGTCCATCCTACGATTCTAACAACAGTTCTGTCACGAAAGATATTCCTTTATAACTTAGAAATCTGTTAATTTTGTGCTGGCATTTTAATACATTTCCTTCCAATCGTACTCACGTGTATTTTACGTATAGCATATCTATCACAGCAGCGTAATTTTATTTAGCATTAGGTTTACAGACAATACTTCCGTCAGCTAACAAAGTCTCTGGCGCATCGCCGTAGTCCATCTACTCTTTTGTTGCAGTGGTAAGAGTTTTCCTCAGCATATAAGTCGTATTATTGTGGAAGTGTTCGGGAGGAGTAAAATTTACGCTTGTGATTGTCTACTGAAAACGTTACAGTATTTGAAAATATTGATCAAAATTTATCTCAATATGGCTGATAAAATGGATAACACTGTGAGTATATTGTACAGATTATAGATAAATGGCTACTATAACCATTTTTGTCAACAATAATTAATTAATTTTTTTCAGAATCAGCTATTGCGTAACATGTATCACGATATTTGGAAGCGATGTCGTCTTTACTGCGCACAAAAGCGAGGAGAAGCGAAGCAGAGTTCTGAAGAGGTATTTAGTAACGAACTGGAATTTATCTAGCATTGTGTTTCAGAACTAGATGTGATGCCCGCAATTTTGGCCTTCGCCACTTTCATTGAAAACAGGGCGTCATTGTAACTGTTTGATTGATTGTTCTTTATTCGTACCATAGATAAAATAAATACATAAATGAATTCTGCCTATGGGCTAAGTCAGTTTCAATATTTGGACCTAGGTTCATATGGCTGACTGATTGCTTTTCGTACAGCAATAGGAATTTAATGTTTATTTCAGTAATCCCAAAGTTATAAGCAGGAAATTTGCCATTGAACTACATGGACGCATATTCTAAAAACATCCATAAAACATTAAAGGGTGTTAGGTAACAAGGGGAAAAGAGAAATCTAAATCTTCGAAAAATTCCCAGGACCTCACCCAGCGAAACCATAAAACGTGTTCGAAAATGCATGTACCAGAAGATATTGTTGATTACATTGGAGTATGATCTATGTGACAGTCAGATTTCTGTTGGCCTGTATAAGCACCTCACCAGGTAACCTCTACTCACTTCCTTGGTTGGTGTTATCAAGTTACTGTAGGAAGCCTAGTGTCCTCTTGCTTAAAAATAGAGATGCCACATCCCCGAAGATGTTTTTTGTTATTTTCACTCATTCTAAGGAACATGCTGTAAAATTAAAATTTTTCATCACCATGAAAGATGTTGATGCAGTAAATTTACCAGTATGGCACAGTTAAAAAATTCTTACAGCAGCTGCATCATCAGGATGCATCTAATGGCAATAACAGCTGGAGGTATTGGCGACACGTCCCATGCTCATCGTGCACTCCTAAATTTGCCGTGTTGTAGGCAGCAGTTGACCAGTCAGAACAGCCCTATGGCCTAATCCATAAGTGATATTTACTTTAGTTACTTTACAAACATATCATTGTTGAACATCTTTTAAATATTGCTCTTTTACAATATTTCAGAGTGAACAGGATTATGAAAAATCTACATTTTGTCTTTAAGTAAATTTGGAACTAGATGTATAGACAAGCCACAACTCAAATACTCAAAGCAGACAGATTTTTAGAGTGGCTTCATAGGAATTGCATCACACTCGAACCCTACCATCAGCCCTTACCAATTGAAATCAGGACTGGTTTTCTAGTCGTCAAGGGCCCAACCAGTATTGTCACAAGCTCAGGAGAGGTGCTGCAGTTGATATTGTGCTGTTACCAAAGGTACTAACATCAGTTATCTGCTGCCATAGTCCATTAATACCAAACCATCACACTGTCCCAATGGATACATTCACTGTGGCTCTCACATTGGTTTCCACAGTTATTTCAGTGTTGCCTGACTGTTAGCACTGACATCTCAATGCAAACAATGCTGCTCTTGGTGTGTCAATGCATTGTACATGTGTGAGATGTACTTCCTAAAATTTGGTGTTCTTGGCATACTCTTGATACTGTTGCTCTCAGAATATTGAATTCTCGAATGGTTTCCGAACTGTAATGCACCACGCATCGAGTTCCAACTACCATTCCATGTTCAATGTTTGCTGTGGCTATAATCGCATCAGAAAGATTATCACATGAATCACCAGAGTACAAATGAGAGCTCCACCAATGCACTGCCCTTTTATGCCTTGTGTAAACCATACTACTATGTGCATATTGCTGTCCCATGATTTCTGTCGCCTATGCATATATTGTTAACAGTTCTTAATTTTTTAGCTTCCTGTCCTTCCCGGAGAAGAAACTCCTTGTAAACATTCTATGTCTTACTGCCTAACAGGTGTTACCTCCATATCTGTGTCCCAGTGAATACCTTTGGTTACTATTTATTCAGCAGTTGCTGAGTATATGCTCCCACTTAAGTGTAGGATCGAGTTTTGATTTTGTGATTGTTTATTGATATGCTTCATGTGGAAAGAGGCATTCGACTGAATATCAGAGCTGAGCAGATCAACATTTGAGAACTTTGGATGGCTCAGATGTGCTCCTATTATGGTAAATATAGTATCTGTTTTATCTGAACACAATATATGTAATGTCATGCGCATACTGTGAGTTTCAAGAATGTAAGATAATAGGACTAATCATACCATAGAACTTCATCAGCAGCCATATGACTGGATACAAACACGAAGAAGGCTTAAACTGATAGTAAATTCTGCAGTCCGGTCTGAATTAATTGTTATCTATAATGGATGAGCTGTAGTGCACTGCTAACTTTGAGGAACAAGAAATACATGTGCATACATATTAGAATTAGTGGCATGTTTGCCCTTTTTATATTGAGTATAATAATTGTTAAGGTGTAGTAATAGTCGCAACGTGATAATTAATACATCCAGCTTCAAGATTCACAAATCAGACCATTCAACTTATTTGTGTTTTGTATTTTGATCTGTTGTTATTTACATAAAAGGACAATGAAAACTAGTCTTCACTTTTTCTTTTAGTGACAATAAGATGAAAAGGATAGTTGCTACTCACCATAGAGTGGAGATGCTGAGTCACAGATATACACAACAAAAAGACTAACAGAAAATGAGATTTCAGCCAACAAGGCCTTCATTGGAGGTAGAGAAAACACACACACACACACACACACACACACACACACACACACACACACACACATACACAAATGCAGCTCACACACATAACCACAATCTCTGGCTGCTGAGGCCACTTTATTTGTATTTAATAACTCATTCTTATTGGCAATGAACATCTCTAAGTCACCAATAATGTGTTGGCACCACTACGATAGCCTTTTGTTTTCTCTGATACTTCTTATTCTGTTCACTCTGTCCATTCCTCTCCTCTGCTGTCTATCTTCCTCTAGGCATTATTTTGCAAATCTTGCCACTTCATAATCCTTTCCCATGTTATAACACGTGATCTTGACAGTCTGCTAGGACTCTTTCTTTGGATTTACCCACTAAAACTTTTTCTTCTTTTCCCAATTTCATGGGTAAACTTTTCTAGAAATATTTCTGCTCTTGTCTATTTCCCAATATCTACTCCATAATATATCTTACTTTGTTCATGATTTTTTTATTTTCCTTAGTCAAAAATAAAATTTACTTCTGATACACGCGTGCATTTTGGTCACAGTTCAGTTTTAGAGCTGTTATAATATTTTGGTGTTTATGCCTGTATGGATAAATAACAGTTACAGCATTCGTTATACTTGTATTCACAGATCAGTATTATATCATATACGCAAATGACAAAGGAACAACAATATAAAGATAGCTCACTGACTCATAGATCTTTACAACAAAGATGAAATAAGATGCTAGAAACCAACATAACACTACTGCATAATCTGCCAACAATTTCAACTTGTGAATAAAATGCTTGTGTCGCTCTTTGGCAAGTGGTTTAGCTAACATATCAGCAGACATTACCTTTGTTGACTACAAGAGCTTGACAACAGTCTCACTTCCTACTCCCCCCCCTCTCCTTCTTTTGTTTCCTTTTCTTTTCTTTTAAGAAAAAAGAGTAAACTGCCATTTGACTGTGTATTACTGTATTTGTCTTCTGTCCTATCTAGATTTAGCTTTTATGCCATTATCAAGTACAATGCTAAAGTTGTTAGACCATTATTATGTCAGATCTGTTAAGACAGTCCAAAGCAGGGCTTTATATTTAAGTACTTGCTCAAATGTCTGGCTAAGCAGTTCAATAAAAAGTTTTCAATGGTGTTGAGTCACAGTCACTCAGTAGCTTTTGGAAGGGTAAACCACAATTTGGCTGTGTATTGCTGTATTTTTTCTGATTTTAGGATCTGTTTGTCATGGAAAATGATTGTAGGATTTTGATGCTTAATATTTAATAAATCTCCTGGCAGCAATCTCAGATACCCTGCCTCCTTATCTGCAGGTTTTAAAGTAGCTAATTCCACTTCAGTAGTTGATGCATCAACATCCTTCAGCTACTTTCTCTCCAAGGAAACCATATTTTTCCCCGACAATAAAGAACTCTCATACCATGAAAATCCAGTAGTTAAATCATCTACAAAATCTGAGTTAACCTAACTAATTACAGGGAGATCTTTAAAAATCCCTTTTGTAAACAGAATCCTATAGTTCCTAGTGCTCTTCAATGTACACTGTTACGCTTAAAATTCTATTGAATTATAATACTAGCTGCATAAGATATGTCATGTCTTGTATTAGTACTGATGTAAAGCAAATATCCCACTAATGCCTTACCATCCTATGCACCCCTTTGGTGTTTCTGCAGGATTACCGTATGAAATATTAAAGTGTTTCTGCACATCTACAATATAACCCTTCTGGGCCATTATTAAATTGCCTTCCTCTCAGCTTCTATTAGTATAAGTGCCTGGACATGATTTTGCTTCTCCCAACCCCTTAACTTCAAAATGTTCACATAATCCCTGATACAACTTGTCATTCACCACACATACAAAATGCCAATTGGAAGATTTTTACATGACCTTTTAATAAACACAAAAATCTTCTTCAATATTTACAGCATAACCTAGGTCTAAAAGTACAAAATTTTGCCTTTTTAGTCCACTGTCTTGCTGACATGTTTTAAACAATAAATGATCTTAGATAGTTAATAGACTCTGCCTTCATTCCCCTTTTGATACAAAATCACATGGTTCCTTCATGAGAATATGTCCCTCAAGTCCATATTTTGAAAAACAGTTTCAATATCAAAATGATTCATTTCAAGATTTATAGTTAAACTAATGGACACTTTAAGAGTACTACATCTCATTACTGATGAACAGATTTCATCACAATCTATACCAAATGTCATAGTAAATCACTTAGCAATAAGTGTAGCACAATAATGTGCTGCATCATTTACATTCTTTTTCAACTTAAATGCCAACTTGTTACCTATAGTACTGTTACTCATTGGTGAGTCCACAAATTTGCAAACAACATTCTTCTGGAAATGCTTCTACAATGCTTTATGAATAAAGCAAAATTCCAGCCACCTTTGCCCAATTTGCTTCTATTTAACAAATTTTCTTCAGTGTTTTCTGAAGTGTAATTTTCATTCATTGTATGGACTCTATACCCATCCAATAAGACAGACAAACTTTTGGTAAACCTCTCTGTATCGTGAGTGCAATTATTCCATCACCAACCGGTTTGCACACACTCTGCAGCTTGTTGTCTACACCCAGAATATGAATTACACAATGCTAATAATTTCCTCCAAATGTGGATAATGTAGTGTCCAACAAAGCATCCCAGACATTTATAATGGACTGATGTTTATGATGGTATGGATAAATAACTGATACATCATAAACGCCAGCATATTCTAAGGGTAATAATTAATTTTTGCATTTCTAGAGAGTGGTACTTCATTAAAAACTCTTTTCTACAATGGAATTCTAAGTCTATCTTATCTAATATTGCCCTGATAGACCTTTTTTCTCTCCATCAGTCTGATGATTCCTCTTTTATACTTAAATTTTCCTGTTCTTTTTATATCTCTGTAAGTTATACTTAATATTTATTAGGCTACCTCTGTTTTTTTATCAAGTATATAGTACTACATCTTCTGCTGTGTGTTTAAGTACTTATGTTTGTTAGTATAGTACCAACAGAACGCTCTTTCTCCTCTACTCTGCTCTACTCTCTGTTAGAGGTCTCTGTGAAGCATAAAGCTCAAATTCTTCATCAGAGAGAAATGCTACTGCTTGAGTTTTGGCTACTGCATGAGTTCTGTTGGAAACCAAAATTTCTGAGGCTTTTAAACCGCACAGTGAGGCAGTGCTGAAGAGAGAGAGAGAGAGAGAGAGAGAGAGAGAGAGAGAGAGAGAGAGAGAGAGAGAGAGAGAGAGAGAGAGCAAAGCAGAATATGAATGCCACTGTGGTTTGTACTGCAGAGTGACAAGAACAGTAAGAAAAAGATAAGGCAAAATATCAGGAGAACACTTTAAAAGAATTAAAATTATTGATTCAAAAAGGTATGGTGAGATGAGGAGAGGATGATGCAGGATGAAACAACTTTACTTGAAAAGGTAGTTTAAATTTAACTATTAATACAAACTGAGTGCAGGGTGCTGATCTGACAAAAATTTCTAAAGTTTATCTTCTGTTGTGGTGTGTGATGAGGATAAACTTTTATGTGAAGTCTTTGCTGAGGCAGAGGCAGTATCAAGGAAGGAGTATTGTTAGACTATGGACTGGCTGTACAGGATTTGGGAACAGATTTTGTCACTCCCATCTTATTATAATTCATTTTCCCATATTTTCCTTCTCATTTTTGAGCTGTTGGAAAGATCCCCCACTTTTGTTTGATACTCGCTCCAGTTTTAGTATACATTTATTGTTGTTTTTTCGTGTGCTGCTATACTGATGATACTGCCTATATCTTTCACTGTGTGATGGGCCCTAATCATATCCTCACATAACAATCCCTTGAGATATCATCTGTCCTGCTTCTATCCTCTCTACATCTGAATAGGTTATGCACTTGCATGCCACCCACATTTGCAATGAGAACTGTGTCCACTATAGACAATAGAGTCAAATTGAGTCATACAACACTTGTATCATGTACAGGGAAGAGTATGTGTGCTGATTGTCAGTAGTATCTCCTCATGGTGTGTAATACTCTCAGCTGGATTTTCAGCTGGAGTCCATGGGCAAAGAATAAATAAATAAAAATAATGTAAATAACTGTACCTCCATTCTACAGTAGGCTACACAGGGTTTTGATTTGAACATTACAGTGAAAAGATAATAATGTTGTCAAATTTGTCTTCAATCTCCAGCCTCAAAATAACAATGAAACATGCACAAGGCTGTAGAACTTGATAAAAATTATTAAACAACAGAGTTATAGCTGGAAGTGTGACAAAAATGCCTCATTATTCTACATGATGAAACACATATTTTCTAATACATGTTCTAGAATGCAATGTTTTGAACTGAGTTAGCAGCAACAGGGACATTCTCTTAGTTGGTGTCTACAAAGTTAATTGTTAGTGTCATGTAGAAACGTCTCGGGTCCCAATATACAAACAGATAGTCTGATAATTGATTTTATGTTTATTGTCAATGTTGAATGGTAGCGATATTAGCTAAAATGATATATTCGGCAACTCAGGCATGGTCAGCAGTACTTCAGCCATTTTATTGGCTTTTAAAAGAAAGCAATTTAAACATGTACTTCTGAAGATGTCTTGTTTTAGCAGCTTGAAATCAATTATTTGCTCTAATAACATAATCAGCAACACTTATTTTGTAAAGTTCACTTAAGTACTTCAGTTCATTGCTGTATATTATTTCAACTGCTTTAACCTCCATTTCTCTATACACATATGATTTGACTATGAAATTACTTTCATTTTATAACTTTCTGTATACTTTCCAAAATATTTTAGGAATTATATTATGGATTTTAATATATTTGCTATACAAATATATAAGGCACATCCAGAAAATAAAATGTCTAAAAATTTTTTTTTTGCAAACCAAAATTTACTTTTACAAGAAAGAACATTTCTTAAACTAGTTTTATACATAGTTGACACCATCGTTCAAAAATTTATCATAGCAGGAAACCAATTTTTTTATGGCCTCTTCATAGAAATATGCTGCCAGTGAAGACAGACACTGCTGAACAACACTTGCTGCATCATCACTGCCAAATCTCCTTCCTCCAAAACCACACTTCAAGTTCAACAATGAGTGTGTTGCAGGTGATCAAACTGCTTCCAGCTGAATTGTTGAGTAAGGTTTTGAGTGACACCAGCAGAATGAGGACGTGTGTTGTCATGGAGCAACACAATGCATTGACTTAACATTTCACACCTCTTATTTTAAATTGTACACCAGGGTTTTCTCACTGTTTGACAGCATCATACCATATTGATGGTTTCAGCTCAGGGAAGGAACTCAACGAACAGAAAACAAGGCAGAAAACAGTGTTTAACCATGGCTATCTTCACCAGCAGAATCTTTCTACAAAGAGCACGTAAAAAAAATTTGGTTTCTGCTGTAACATATGTCTGAACAGTGTCGACAGCAGTGTAGAAAAATAGTTTAAAAAATGTTCTTTCTTGCAAAAAGAAATTTTGGCTTGACAAAAAATTGTTTTATTAGTTTTTTTTCCAAAATGGTACCTACTTTCTAGACTTGCTTCATACAAACATCATATGCTAGTGAATTTGCTTCCTGAAATTTTGCATGTATGTTACTACTCCTGTATGATACGTAGTGATGTAGTGATACATTATATAGGAAAGATTACTGTTGTTGTGGTAAAACTGTTTACAAATGTTTTCCAGGCTATGTGTGTTGAACTCTGTATTTCACGTGAAGTGAATAAGATAAGAAGATCAATGCCCAGCACATCACTACCAGCACCGAAGAAGTGATGTGATATTTTGCAGTAGAGTTATCTTTCTGAAATGTGGTTCCTATTCTATCGCTCCAGCATGATATATAGTATTGTATTAGAAGTAAGGCTGAAGATTACTGATATTAGGGTACATAATTGCAAATTATTTTCAGGCTATGTTTATTGAATACAGTATTAAATTGAGCAGTTGTGGAAATTTGTGTGCAGAAAATCACCACAAATGAAGAAGACATAAAAATCTATCTGGATATATTTTTCTCATACACTTAATGAGAGAACTGGATCTTTAATTAATAACAGCAATCTGAAAATGTGATAATTACCAATAAATGTTCATTTATATGTAAGAATGTCATAACTTTGTATGTCACAATGTATTTAAAGATAGTATACATTTCAGAAGTACGTAATTGTTCTAACTGTTTCAAAATTGTACCTTTATTACACCTGAATAAACAAATGCTATAAACTATATATTTATGTGGTTGTTTTTAGCATATAATTTCATGGAATGCCATATGATTCATCATGATTGGCTAGATTACTTACCTTTTACTATTTATAAAAATCTATGAATATATGACCTCAGCAGGAACTCTTGTATTAACCATTTTTTAAACTTCTGAACTGATAGCAGAATCCATTATTTGATTTTTTTTTTTACTCACAGATGTTGCACAAGTGAATTAGTGGATGTAAATCATTTAATTGTAAATGATACATGGCTGTCACTGGTATATACACCACATTTCAACTGGTACACAAAGCAAGTATATGTTTAAACAAACAACAAGAATACAGAAGTATAACAATAAGATGGAAAATATTGCATAAGAATAAAGTTTATTAGCATTCACATGTTGTTGAATACATTTACATGAATGAGTTATTGTAAATAGCTACTTATACTTTTTTATAACCTCTTATAAGCTCTAATACAGTGTCATTTTTATTTCTGAACAGCACATAGCCCTTAACATTTACTTTTAATACTCGGACAAGAAATTTCCTTATTTGATGTATTGTGATCTGTCTTGAGAACTATTCCAGTGTAGGTCTAAGTATTGTATTAATTGTTCATTAATCTTCTGCCACAAATGATGGACCTTGCTGCAGAGGATGGCTTACGTCCTCCAGGAATACAAATAGCCTTACCACAGGTACAACCATATCAAAGCGGTATCTGCAGTGAGACCAGACTAACACATGATTTCTAAAGAGGAGCAGCAGACAACCAGTAGTTGCTGGAAGAACAGTCTAGGTGACTAACTGATCCAGCCTTATAACATTAGCAACCCGGCTTTGCTATGTGGGTACATGATTTTTGGTTAGGCAAAAACAGGTTTATTAACACAATATGAAATATGAGTAATGCACAAGTAGGACTAATAATAAAGAATTTTTGCTACTAAAAATACTCCTTTTAGAATATGGCTGGGCGTACTCTCACACATCCAGCAACTAATTGTCACAATACTTCTGTTGCCATCATTGTATTAGGATCACCAGATTTCTTGCAGAAATTGCCATGACTATAAAATGATATCTTTATGGCTGTGCAATTTGTAAAGTGTTTTGAAATTTTCTGAATTTCTGTTTGTAGGTTCTTGTTTCATTTATCATCAGAAACATGGTTGACAAAAGTTTGTTGAGTCAGTTTCCAAGTATAGCACGCGATATGAAAATTTCAGTACAAAATATATGGTCACAGATTTCAAGAATTCTATCTGGGGTAAAATTGGAGTGGAAATCGAAACAAATGGTACTAAATTAAAGTGTATTTGTGTTATTATTTATTACATTCTTAGTAGTGACATATTATACAGTAAGATTATAATTGTTTTTAAAAAACAAGTTTGCATCTGTCACACACTGTAATTCAAACTTACATTTCCTTATATCTAGATGTTTCATTATCCAGTATCAGAATGAAAGAATTCAGTGAATATTTCTCATCCAAAAAATACACATTTAATTATGTTCTCTCCAAGGAAAATGTATATTTTGTTCTGTGTGGTCCCATTTCTTAAATCCAGTTCCCGCAAAATGTGATTGTTCGTATTTTTATCATATGTTTTAATAAAATTATGCAGCAACCAAGTGCCTAAAATTAAGAAAATTACATGTTGTGGAAAAGCATGATCCCACCTATTGTGCTTGGAAGGATATAGATTGATGCAATAGTCTTAGAACTGGAAAAATCTCCTCCATCACTACTACTACCATATGCCCCGGCATCAACAGCAATAAATGTAGTGAGACCACTGCCACGTACAGCTGCATGTGAATTAAATGGCATATGCAATCCAGGCTAATGGAATCATGGGCTGTTATGATGCTGTCATACCAATGTTGTGTATGAATTGACCCTAAGAAAATCAGAATATGTGTGAACTACTATGAACAGCATAATGACTACATTACCTTTGCCAAGATAGAGATAAAGCTAAGACTAACCACAGTGGTACAATTGTATTTGCCTACTAGCTCTGCAGATGATGAAGGGATTGAAAGATTGCAGGGTGAGATAAAAGACTTTATTTAGTTTGTGAAAGGAGAAGAAATTGAATTGTGATGGGGACGGGAACATAACAGTAGGAGAAGAAAGGGGAAATGAAATGGCAGGAGAACATAGACAGGTGGAAAGAAATGAGAAGGGAAGCTGCCTGGTACAATTTTGAACATATTACAGTTGAATCACCACTTACAATTAGTTTAAAGATCACAAATGAATATTTTTGTGTATTTTTTGAGACCTAGATCCACTGGAAGGTTCCAGATGGATTACATAACCCAAAGATGTTTAGGAACCAAATTTTAAACTACAAACACATTCAGGATCACATGTGGACTCTGACTGTATTTTAATTGCAGAAAGTTACAACATTAAAGAGGGGTCCTGCATAAACTGAAGGAACCATCAGCTATTGAGACTTTCAAGGGGAGCATTATGCAACTGTAGACAGAAAGAGGGAAAGGAACGCAATAGGCGATGAACAGATACCTTTGAGAGAAGATACAGTTAGGGCGACAGAGGATCAAACTGGTACAAACAGAGGAGGCCTGGAAGAAATCTTTGAACAAAACCTGGGATATTATGTTAAACTGAAAAAAGAAGAAAACATAAAAATTCAGAGAATGGGGCAGGTAAGAGGAACTACATACATCAAAAAAGGAGATTGGTAGGATGTGCAAAATGTGAAGTAGGGACAGCCTGTGGTTGTAAACCTGAGACGTTTCTGGAATGTATTACACACATGTGGAGAGGCCTGAGCGGCTGCATCATCCAGCCCTCACAAAGGGAGAGTACTTAACTAAGTGACTGATAATATTTTTGTTCACAGATTCATTCTGAAGGCTAAGCTGCAAATCCAGTGATAATAATCGTTGGCCAATTTCATTAATATTTAATAAACTGAAAAACTTACCAGGCTAATTTATACAGTCTTATAAATTTTTCTCAGCGTTTTGGACCCACTGATGTGTTGCCTGGGTACGGCCACAAAGTATGGTGAACCAGTAAAGAACCTAGCCACCAATGTGCTCAAATTAGCAACAGAGACACACCAGAGCCATAGAACTTTACTTGCACCACTGGCACCACCACAGGATGTTCAACCTAAGTGTCAGGGGGTCTCTTGGTCCCTCTGGCCAAAAAATAATACTAACGACTGGCACTGCCCCCTCCCCCTACTGCAGCTTTTTCACAGAGATACCCATACACACACTCTTGTTCATCATTAGAGCATAAGCTGCCACCTTCTTTATATAACATGAAATATCTTCCATTAATTTGGAATCTGTAGTGTGTAAAAACATGTCAGTAGGATTTGCGTAACACTGCAAGAGTATGCATGACCCTACCTTGCCTGACATAACTGTGTGAGCACACAGCTTGCACTGAAAGATGTCTGAACCATGTCAACACACCAATGCTGATGGGATAAGAAAGTCATGCTTACCGCTGTTTGTGTTTGTATCTTGTATCTCTCATGGTGAATAACTATATCTCTTGTACATCACTTCTGTCAGTTTTTCACATTCTGCTAGTTAGGAATCTCTCAGGCTGAAGGATCTTTTATTTCCTATTCATTGTTTTTCTCTTGTTACTTCTGTGGAGGACAGGGTTTTTGATGAGTAATCAAGAACTGTAGATCAAAGTTACTGTAACAAGATTACCTTGCATTCAGATTTGTTTCTAATAGTCCAGAACACAATTATTCCATTTATTTACTGTTTGTTTGTTGACCTTCCTATAATCCTTTTTATATCACTTATTCTGGCATAAACACCTGTCTTAGGGTTGTCGCCCATTGCTGCCACAGTCAGATCTGCAGGTAAGAACTCTTATATCTGCTGATAGGAAAGTGGTATCAGATATAACAGCTCATTCAGCGTAATTAATTTCCCTCTCATCACCAACTAATTTTCTCACCTACTGTGTGGTGTTGCATAGAGAAATAGATTAAGTTAAGACAACCACTATATAAGGTGTGAGAGTTAAATGACGGAACCATGGAGAAGTTGACACAGAAATATATTTAGTCCAGAACAAACATACAGAAAGGATCCAAGTATTTTCAAACAAGGAAATGCATCATGGTGAGGTACTTGGATTTGACTTTGTGTCTGCTAATGGGGCAGATACATTTGTAGAAGATGAAATATTAGGCTAAGCCATTGTAGCTATACCCTCAGAGATCATGTTCCAGAACATACTCAGAGGAGCAGCAACACTGACTTTTTGGAACTGGACCACCAACTGATGCTTCAGTTCAAATTCTCTTGAGTTGATGTACAAATTGATCAGCCTTACCAAATTCCCCAGCAACCAGGAAAAACAATACACATTAAAGTCAAGTCGCATCATGCTGATGCAAAGAAGGAACTTTTTTATCAATTAAGCAATCAGAGGAATGTGAATTACTGAGTGAGATACATTGTTATGTCGCCTGAAGATCAGGTGTTACTACGATGATGAGGCAGAATGTGGCAATATCCCCATTAACATTAATGAACATGAGCAATGAAGAAGTTGTTTTGCCTCAAGTAATGAAGGTTGTGGAAGTGTCAAACATAAGTAGAAGGGATGTAATCCCAATTTCAAATGAAGTATCACATGTCACATAAATAAACAAACACCATCTGGATCACAACATTTAATTTATCAACAACCTGTTTCAATCTGCATTGCAGATCATCTTCAGATCTGCCACCACAAAGTGCTGCTTGTAAACATTGTGTGAAACTTACACAATGTTGACAAGTTGTACTTTTTGCCACAACACCTGAAGTGAAACTCACGCAACTGCACATCGCAGCACCAGACCCAAAGATGGTCTGCAGTGCAGATTGAAACCAGTTGCTAGTAAGTAAAAATCTGAGATCCAGACAGTGTTTATTTATTTATTATAACACAATAGTCATGGTTCCTAAGACTTGGCATCAATTACCAAATGTCACAACCATGAAAGCAGCTTTTTGTAGTGGTACCAAAAAACTGCAACAATGAGTCGGAGCTAATAATGAACTAGAGAGAACACTTTAGCAGAAAACAGAACACTTGACAGTTGATGAGCAGAAGATTTTAGCACTTGCTTTATTGGAGTATGCAGGTCATTTCCAAGAATGTGCCACAGTCATTTCCAATTGCCAGAATAAATTATTTGCTGCTCGCCTAGCTACCAAAATCAGGTCAACTAAATGTGGCGACTGCAAATGTGCACACTCAAAGGGTATTAAGATTACAAAAGAGAGCCGTATGATGGATCACAAAAGTATCACCTAGAGAACCATGCAGAAATAAATTCAGGGAGCTAAAAATTTTAACAGTAGCATCAATATATGAGGGAAACATTCCACGTGGGAAAAATGTATCTAAAAACAAAGATGATGTGACTTACCAAAAGAAGGCGCTGGCAGGTCGATAGACACACAAACAAACACAAACATACACATAAAATTCAAGATTTCGCAACCAATGGTTGCTTCGTCAGGAAAGAGGGAAGGAGAGGGAAAGACGAAAGGATGTGGGTTTTAAGAGAGAGGGTAACGAGTCATTCCAATCCTGGGATCGGAAAGACTCACCTTAGGGGGAAAAAAGGATGGGTATACACTCGCACACACACACATATCCATCCACACATATACAGACACAAGCAGACATATATATATATATATATATATATATATATATATATATATATATATAACGATTATCTACTTAAAAACTAACTGCACTGCATTGCTAAATGGCGAATATCGTGGACATAATACAAGAAGAAAAAATGACTATCATATAGAAGGAAGCAGGCTAAAATTAACAGACAAAGAACCTGTGATTGCTGGGTGCATACTGTACAACAGTTTACCACAATGTATGAAGATGACAGATGGTATGTCTCTTTTCAAAAGAAAATTAAAAAGACCTCTGATCAATATTTGCCCTTACAGTGTTAAAGGATATCTTGAAATAAAACATTAAATATTGTGTATGTATACATTTTTTATAATGTTATTTAATGAATTTTCTGTGAATATTCTATAAAATATATGTACATGTACTACCTTTTTGTAGCTACCTATGTATATATAAAATTTATGTAAAAATGAAAGTGTCCAATATCATTGTAAGAAATGATCCAAGAACAAATAAAGAATAAAGAAGTTGCTGCAGATTAAAATCCTCTATGAGCAACAGCTGCCAAAAAGTCATAAAATAACAATGACATAACAAATGACCAACTTGCCAGGCACTATAAAATTCTGATGGATTAGTTTCTGTTATATTGTATGTTTATCATCAGCAGCTGAAGAAGACAGATTCAAAATTTAAAAGCAATTGTGCTGGAGGTTCCAACTGGGAAATATGTGCCATCAACATAAACCTGTGTTGTGAAAATAGCTATCAATGAGAGAACAGAACTTTTTGAATTTGTTGTTTAACATAATACAGTCAAAATGTTATCTTTTGACTGGGCTTCTTTCATGCAATTTGACAAAGCCATGCCAACAAGTTCAAGCTATAATAACTGCTCAAGGTGACTTTTACCACTATCCCATGGTTATCAGTGAGATAGGTTCTAGTCAAATTCAGATTCTCAGTTAAACTGAGCAGCTCTAGCTGAGCACAAAACATTACCCAGCCGCACAAAAGAAATCTATATGCCAGTGATGGCCATAATTGTCACAGGTGGACAAGTAAAGCTTTAGGTCAACATTTGTGAGGAACAGCCTCAACCTTTCCCATAGCGACAGTGAAACCAATCCAGAAACATTAATTTGGTGTTCTCAATGAAGAGATGTGGTGCCCTACCAAGTTATCTTCAGAGGAATCTGCTGTCCAGTCATGAATATGTCCCTAATTGCACAAGCAATGGCTTTGGTGAATGATGGCCATTCATCATCACTTTTTGGATGTATTCAATTCTGGAATGATGACAAGGCAAACCAGAGGATCTGGTCTGAAACACAATATCAACACTGAGAATTATCAGCCAATCAGTCAGCAGTCATATAAGATGTCTCATGATAAATTCAGAAAAAGTGCAATAGATGCTGCAAGTTGACATCGAGCAGCCATCAGATCATTATAACTGCTGCTGGATTTTGTACTATACATGACAGTACTATGGGTCTCAGAAACTATTAATTTATGTATATTTCTTGTGTTGTGTGCATCATGTAGTGACAGTTACTCTATAGCATAAGTAGATCACATAATTTATTTCAATAAGTAATTTAAATTTACTGTTGCAGTGCAACATATAAATTTTTCAGCTATATAGAACCCATAATCTCTCTGTTAGTGAACTGTTATCACAATTTAATTAGTTTATCGCAATTGGAGTATTGAATTAGTAGTAGGGCTTACATTAATGGGTGGTATTTGCTTCTAATGCCAGTGTGTATTTAACCAATATGACCACAGTTAAGCCATATGATGATTATGCACTATGAATGAGTAAAAAAATATTCAACAATAAAAGTTTAAGCCAAGTTTTACTACACTTTGGAATTTTCTATTGAATATTAGTTGCTGTGGTTTCTAACTCTTACATGATTGCTGCCAAAATCACAATCCTACCATTCACCCACATAATTCCATTATCAGTGATCTTTCTCACAGTTATTTGTAACAATTTAATGTAAGACACATTATGTGTCACTCAGTCGTAATATAATTTCGTGTCTTCTCTGTTATTTTACTGTATTATATCCACTTTCATATCTTTAAAACAACCAAGTGCTTCTTCATGTCCATACTCTGGCAGTAGACTCAACATACTGACTGCAACATTTCCTCCAGCTTAGGTGAGTGATACACTTACCAACACTGTTCCAACAATGCTTTCATTCACAAAATTTAGTGTCTTCTACACTCTTAACTGGTGCAAAAGTGTCTTCAGCACAAACAGGGGAGTTGGGTATAATTCATTTGATTAGAAACAATGACAGGCAAAAGAGTCTCTTCCATAGGTAACAACACACTACTCATTAAATCTATAAGAAACTAATGACTCCATGCCCTCATAACCATGCTGTTCAATTACTCTACAAATGATCTGTAACACACTGATGCCACTGTGTTAAAGAGTTCAATTAGAAAAAGTTTTCGCTGCTATACATACACGACCATGTTTCATATATTATTTCATAATCTTTACATTTGTTACACTATGAAGGAATAAATAAGAAGATCTATATATAAAAAAAATCTCCAGTGTTGGCTACAATCATAATATCCATTTATTTCTCAGTCAAACAGTGTGCAACTGAATTTTTTCCTTTCTGGATTGATTTTGACCAAGTGTGTTGACTTCAAATAGTTTTTGCCAGCTCTTTTATCTCCCTTTCTAAGCTTAGCTTAGTTTAGCTCTCAGAGTGCTAGTGGAACAGACAATGGCTAGCATTATCTGCACACTGTATCAGAAAAAGTACCATTTACACTCATCCCCTGTTAGTAATAATAATTTTATTGTCATTAGGTTACTAAAGCAAAAGACAAAATCACACACGCAGTACAACACAACAGATAATTTAAAAGAAACAAAAGACTAGTTATGAACATTTCAATATTATACGAGGGTTGGAACTTAAATAGTGGCAACTATTTATTCACAACCGATCCAAAAGAGTTACATATTTGCATCTGTTACTGTCATTCAAAGTAGTCACCAGTGTTGTGTGGAACCCATTGCCAGTGAAGTGGAAAGCATAGTATACCATTAGCAGAGCCTGTTCTGTTGATGGTGCAAATGGAGTGGTCTGCTGTCTGCCGAATATCTGTAAGAGTCATGAAGTGAATGCCATGAAGTGGTTCCTTCATCTTCAGAATAAAATCAAAGTCACAAGGACTTAATCCAGGGAGTATGGTGGATGGTACAGTACTTCCCAATCCCATTGACTGAACAGTGGAGCCACAGCTTGCGTTGTATGCACCCACGCATTGTCATGCAAAATTATGAGTGGGTTGCACAGAAAGTGTCGCTGCTTCTTTCACAAAGCTGGTCGCAGGTGATGCTCCAAAAACAAACAGTAATACTGTGCATTGACAGTCTGCCGTGGAGGAACATAATGCATTAGGATAACACTATCACAGTTGTACATGAGAATCACCATAACTTCCACCATACTGGGGCTCTGATGCACTTTTGACTTTCGCGGCAACCAATAATGACTCCATTCATTGGATTGACGTTTCAGTTTTGGCTTGTATGATGTGACCCATGCCTCAACCAGTGTTACGATATGGCATAATAAAGCCTCTCCTTTGCACTCGTAGCACTCCAAGTGTATCTGAGCAGTGTCATAATGCATTCATTTCTGCATTTCCATCAAGCCATGTGGAACCCATGCAATTTTTCGCATGCCCAGGCATTCCTTCAGGATCTCAATCACAGTTGTATGCGCTAATGTGGTTTTGTGGGCAAGCTCACGAATCGTATGGCATTGATCACTATACACTAATGCCGCAATAGCATGCACTTCTTCTTCAGAGACCCTAGGACAACCTGCCTGATGCATGTCTGCCACAGTTTGCTGACTTTTGTTGAACGCTTTTACTCAATGTTCCACTGTTCTGTATGGCAATGGCGATTCCCCCCAAGCCTCTTGAAGACCTTGATGACACTGTCATCCTGTACATCTGGCACATTCAATTGTGATCCAACTCTGTTGTTGCTGTTTCAAAAACAGTGACACCATTACGTTAGACTGCTTGCTCGCAAGTGACTGTGTTTTCCTCGACTGTGCGCATGCCGTGATGTGGTACACATGAGTCCATTTGCTTGGACGTAAGGTAGGTATGTCAACAATCTGTGCTATCAGAGACAGTAGTAGATTCCATTGCATAGTGTCTCCGCAGTAGTGTTGCCACTATTTAAGTTTCAACCTACATATTACAGTTCATACAATCCTTTTACTGTAGAATGGATGGGCTACTAGCCTGTCATTGAGTGTTTGTTTGAAAGCTTGTTCTGGTAAATATTGTACAGACTGCATAGATATGTTTCTTAGATTCATAATTTTTTGCTCAGGAAACAATGGTTTCCAATGCACCTTATATGAAGATCCAATATTATGCTACTAGTTTTCTTCTGCAGTGTTAAGATGTTTTGCAGACAACTAGTGTCCTTATAAAATATTACTACATGTTATGCTTTGGAAATAAAGGATGTTCTAACATATACTTGATGTTCGCCATTGATAAGTCACATTAACAGATGAATTACTCTTGACAGCTAGCCAGTAAGATATTCAATCTTTATTTCTTCATGATCTGGACTCAGGGCCAAGGTACCCTATCTTCATTCCTTCATGACCGCAACACCTTTTCTCCCATTTGCTTCACTTGGTCTTTAGCCATTGTGCTACCTTCTGAGATGATGTTGACCTCCTTGTCTCTGATGCACCTCTGTCCACATTAAACCCACCATTCACCAACAATGCCTGCATCTTGACATCTGTCTTCCCTCTCACACCAAAAATCCCTCTCATACAGCCTAGCCACTCAGGGACGACATATCTGCAGTGACAGGAGCTCCCTTTCCCAGTATGCTGAGGGTCCCACCAAGGCCTTCACGGACAGGAACTATCCCCTAGACCTAGTCAGCAAACAGATCTCCCATGCCATTTCCACTCACACCACCAATCCTTTCACCACCACCAAGAACCAGTCACAAAGGAGTGTCCCCTTTGTCACTCAGTAACACCCTCAATCGGAATGACTGAATCACATCCTTTGGCTGGCCTTTGATTAATTATTATCTTTCCCTCAAATGAGGGGCATCCTACCCGTGATACTTCCCACCCTTCCTAAAGTGATGTTCTGTTGCCCACCCAATGTCCACAACATCTTAGTCCATTCCCATGCCACTCCCAATCCCAACCCCTTGCCACAAGCATCGTAGCCCTGTGGAAGACCTGCCCAAGCTACCCACCCAGCACTGTGTATTCCACTCCTGTCACAGGTTTATCCTATCTCATCAGGGGATGGTCCACCTGTGAAAGCAGCCATGTCATTTACCAACAATGCTGCAATCATTGCACAGCTTTTTATATTGGTATGCCTACCAACCAGCTGTCCTCCAGAATGAACAGCCACTGCCAAACTGTGGCCAAGAGCAAAGTAAACAACCCTCTGGTACAATATCCAGCCAAACATAACATGCTAGATTTCAATGGCTGCTTCACTACATGAGCCATATAGATCCTTCACCACCAGCTTTTCTGAACTCTGCAGATGAGAGTTATCCTTACAACATTCCCCGCTCCCATAATTATGCTCAACCTACAGTAACAATCTGTCCCTGCACCCTCCACCCAGCAATTTCCATCCCCTCCGTCCTATCACCCCCTCCCAGTTCTCATCTCATACACTCTCTGTTTGCTACACACTGCCAACACGCTCACCCATCTTTCTCTGGTCCTCTCCTTTTTCAGTGCATTTTTTCCACCTCCCTGCCCCACAACCTCCTGATACTGCACCTGTTGGCATTCTAGTGTCTGCACACTCCAGCAAACAGTGCTCCTTTCTTCCCCCAGCTGCAAACTGCTATCCCTTCGAATGGTTCAAATGGCTCTGAGCACTATGCGACTTAACTTCTGAGGTCATCAGTCGCCTAGAACTTAGAACTAATTAAACCTAACTAACCAAAGGACATCACATACATCCATGCCTAAGGCAGGATTTGAACCTGCGACCGGAGCAGTCGCTCGGCTCCAGACTGTAGCGCCTAGAACTGCATGGCCACTCCGGCTGGCGCTATCCCTTCGCCTTCCTCTTCCCTGCCCCCTCCAGATTTCTGCTTCCATCCCATGTGATAGTTGCATTCTGGCCTGAGCTGCCTGAGTTGGCAGTCATGCGTGCATGAGCTGTGCTTGCTTGTGCGAATGAATGGTCTGTGCTTCTCTTTTACTGACGAAGGCTGTGACCACAGTCTTATGTGTAAGTGAATTTTAATTGTACCTGTCTGCAACTTAGTGTGTTATCTTGCCATCTACCTTCTCCTACACTGTTCACTAACATATTGTACCCATTGAATCCAAGGTAATTTATCATCTAAATATAGTCCCAAAAACTTAACATAACTAGGATCATCTGACAGAAGTTTGTGTATTGCACTAACAGCCAACTGCTGCATTTTGTTTTCATTCAGAAATAATCAGTTTACATTAGACAAATAGGATGCTTCAGCAATTCATTTTGGCACACAAGTTTTAAGGACACTGAAATCCTCACTAGTGTGAAAAAAAGTTGCATCATCTCCATGTAGCACTGTGCTGGACTTAATAAATGTTGGCAGATCATTATTCACTATTAGGAATGAGCAAGGCATCACAGTGGTTAGCACACTGGACTAACATTCAGAAGGATAATAATTCAAATTTGTGTCCGGCAATCCAGATTTAGATTTTCCATTATTTCCCATATATCACTCCTGAAAAATGCTGGGATGGTTTCTCTGAGAGGTCATGGCTCATTTCCTTCCCCATTCTTGAAAAATGCCAAGCTTGTGCTCCCTCTCTAAAAACATTGACTTTGACAGGATGTTGAACCTTAATCTTCCTTCCTTCATTATAAGGAACGAGAAAGGGCCCATTATAGATTTCACTGATATCTCTAATGCTATAAAATTCATGTTTTTCTAGAAATTGTGTATGCCCTGCACAGTCAAAGGTTTTGCTTAAATCACGAAAAATGACTTATGGAAGCCTTTATCATTGAACACCTGAAGTGGGTTTTCGACTACAGAGTCTATAGCACCAAAAGGTGACAAGTTTTACCTAAAACAATATTGTAAGCCGGTAATTTTACCTACATTTCCAAAGCAAACAAGTAACTGTTGGTAAATTACATATCCCAATATTTAAGTAAACACTGGGTCTACAGATATCGGCTGCAACTTGCAGGTGGAACAATATCTGCCTTTTTATATAACGAAACTATCCTAGACACTTTAAGCTCATCAGGAAAATATACCTTGGATATACACTTGTTTATCCAACGTGTTAAGAGGTACACAATACAACATAATACTTTCTTTAGTATGTTGCAAGATACGTTATATGCACCTATACAGTTTGGTGATTTCAACAGTGTCTCTATTGTTATGAAGACTCTTGGTGAGACCTCTGAGGAGGTAGGCGTGCATGTATTTGCTGATGATCTAAAAACAGTTTTTGAAAGTAACTCTGATGAACTGATGTCAGCTTTTATAATAGCATTTCTTACTTCACAACTAATTTTTTAAAAAATAATAGAATTTTTTGGATCAGGTGTTAATTGTTTTGTTTTTTGTATCTTCAGCAAAACTATTTATTAGTTTCCACCCAACTTTTGCACTTAGTGGTGGAATTATCAATACGACAGAAAGTGGTTGCTTTTTCTGCATTTTATACTCATTCCTACTTTTAACATGGATTAATCTGTTATGGTCAGTCTTCAAACTATTACATATATTGTAAAATAACATAAAATAGTATTTCAGATTTTTTAGTCGTTTAGAATGTCATGGGTTTTGTCTGTTTAGAACTCTGGTTTTAAAGACTTTGTCAATTATAGTGCATTTCTTTATGGGAATGCTGTCATTAACTTCTACAAAAATGCTTTAGGAAACTAGTCAAATATTACATTTGCTGACAATTCATTACTTGAACTACCATGTTAATTGGTTTGCTCTGAGTGGGTTTCCAGAGGATAACTTAACGAGATTTTTCCACCTTAGATTAACTATGAACAAAAGTTGGTAAAAGATTCCTGCTACCCCTGAAATTGCTTTGTTGTCTTGCACAGTCTGCAGTAATAGAAAAAAGTGTATCAAACATCACTATAAAAGATACCGAGTATTCTTCCTCTGTTCAACACCTGTAACCTCCAGAAGTGTTGCATTTCAGTAAAGGTTTTACATGCTTTATTGACACAAATGATATGTGGGGGAAAGCAGCTGATATCATAAAATCATTCATGGAAAATAGAGAACAGTGAATAGAAATAAAACAGAAAGTGAACAATATTATTACAAATTCTAGCAAAATTTTGAATTTGTTAGATATGGTCTACACTAATGATCAGTGATTGATGCACAAATTTTTCTTTATGTGTAAGTGATATGCACATAATAGTACATAGAAATACTGTCATGTGTAGCGTAGAGATGACACTTTATTCATTATAAATGGTGTTTCAACAGATGATTTAAACAAGAGACCTTCTCTAAGTATGAAATGGAAACAATTACAATACTTTAGAGAAAATAATTTCTTTTATAAATGTTAACAAACTCACACTGAAGGTGCACACAAACAAAACACATAAGTTGAGCAACATTACAGTCAATCTTGAAATCTTGGCTCTCAAAGAGACAGAAAGCTATAAATTTCTGTGTATGATGGCAGATAGGTACTTGATATGGCAGAATCATATAAATAACATGAGTTGAAAAATTAATTGAAACATATTTCTGATGAGAAAACTGTCAAGGACAATAATAACCCAAATGTACTATGGCCCTGTCCATTCAAAACTTTCATATGGTACCACAGTCTGGGGAAATGCAGCAAAGGTGCACATAGATGACTGGTAAAGCTACAAAAGAAAATTATAAGATGTATAGCAAAATAAACTTCCAGAGATTCCAGCAGAATGTAATTTCAGGAAATGAATCATGTTACGGTAACAGTAGTAATCATCACTATACATGTATGAAACAATTATTTATGTGAGACGTAAAAAACATATTACTTAATTAAACAGATATGTCCATGACTGCAACACAAGAAGTAAAAACTATTGTAACATTGAAAGACATTGGCTTAAAGTAACTGACAAATATCCAGCAAATGCCTGAGCCTTTTGATACAACAGTTTGCCACAGTGTACAAAGGTGAGATTTTTAGGTGCTTCTATGAAGATCATCATATATTTTATCAATATCTTCATGTAATCATGTCATTTTTAAACTTGTAATTGCCTAACTTCTAAACTTTCTGTAAACATGACATCTGCAGTATCATTGGGCAGAATGGTCCATAGACAAATAAAACTACCACCAAACAAAGCTTGTGGTATCCACAGTGGGGAGGACTGCAACATTTATGTATCTGAAAAAACTTACAAAGTGTATCTCCTACCATGTTTCATCTATCTGCTGTACAAGCTGAGGAACAGTGTCAATAACGAACTTCTATTACATGCATATTTTACACTCTTCCACTTCCACCTGAGTTATGGGATACTATTATGGAGTGTGCAGCAGAGATGGACAGAGAGGGGGGAAGGAGGAGATGGAGAGGCAGTGAGTGGAGGAAGAGGTGAACAGTGAGTAGAGAATGAGATGAACAGTGAGAGGAGGAAGAGGAGATTGACAGGGAAAGAGGAGGATCACATGGACAGAGAGAGGGGAAGGAAGAGATGGTCTACGAAAGAGGGAGAAGGAGGTGGAATTGGAGGCATGAGGAGGAGATGTATAGAGGGGGAAGGAGGAAACACACAGAGAGGGGAAGGAGTAGATTTACAGTGAGGGAACAGCAGATGGACAGAGCAACAGTGTAGCAGCAGATTGACAGAGAGAGGGGGAGAGTGTGATGAACAGACAGAGGAGAAGGTGGAGATGGACAGAGAGTGGGGTTGGAGGAGGTGTACAGACAGAGAGGGTGAGGGAGACAGACAGAGAGAGGGAAGGAGGAGATGGACAAAGGGAGGGGGAAGAGGAGACAAAATTAGAGGGGAGGAGGAGGAGATGGATAGGGAGCAGGAGGAGATGGGCAGAGAGGAGAGAAGCATATGGACAGGAGATGATGGGCAGAGAGAGGGGAAGGAGAAGATGGGCAGAAAGAGGCTGGCAGCTGGAGGTGGACAGAGATTGGGGTGGAGGAAGTGGACAGAGGTAGGGGGTGGAGGAGATGAACAGAGAGATGGGTAGGAGGAGATGGATAGAGAAAGAGACTAGGTGGAGATGAAATAATAGAAGAATTGAATAACTGGGCAATTTTGGGTACTCAGCTAGTTTAATTACAAAACAATGCATATAAAGAGAACATTTCTAAACACAGATCATGAAGATGGTCAACATACTTGCATATTATTCGCTTAGAAGTGTTATGTATCTTGGTTTTTAAAGCTGACTTGCCCCATGTTATATCAAGAGGTCGCTATTAAGTAAATAACTAAGCAGTGACTAGGTTTATACAGTGTGTACATTAATGACTATCTGCCAGTGGTATTACTGTGCTGTAAATGGACTGGTCAAAAAGTCATCATGAGAGCAATTGATATACAACACTTATTGATGACTTAAACTGGATTGTGGTCTTCCTTATGTCAACGGACACTTCTAGTGCACCTTCTTTTACAAAGAAGTAAGCTGCTTTGACTCTTCGTACAGCTGCAAAATAATTAATCTTATTGGTACGGTACTGTGACAACTTCTGCTGATCTGAGAAAAGTTTATTCACTCCTCATGGATAGGCCATCCACTTGTATTTCTTTAGTAAGGATCCCAAATGCAGCAATTCTCCAAAAGAAGAGAGACAAGTGTAGCATCTTTTAGGTGTTCTGCTAATAAAAACTATTTTGGTTCACCTTCCTCACAACTTTAACTATGTGATAGTTCCAATTTCAAATGGCTCTGAGCAGTATGGGACTTAACTTCTAAGGTCATCAGTCCCCTAGAACTTAGAACCACTTAACCTAAGGACATCACACACTTGCATGCCCGAGGCAGGATTCGAAGCTGCGACCGTAGCGGTCACGCAGTTCCAGACTGTAGCGCCTAGAAGGTTCCAATTTCAGTTTCCCGTAACTATAATTCCTAGGAGTTAAGTAGAATCAAAGAACGTTAAATTTAAGTGATTTATTTTGTGGCAGTAACCGAAATTTAACGGGTTTTTGTAGTACTCATGTGAAGGGCCGCACACTTTTTATTGTTTACGGTCAGTTCACCACGCAGATGACGTGTCTAACACATTTTGTCATTCGTTTCGAATATATCATGACTTTAGTAGATGTTAAACGAGAGCATCGTCTGCAAATAGTGTAAGGTCTAATTTTTCTTAAATCGTTTACATAGATCAGGAACAGCAGAAGGTCTATAACACTACATTGGGGAATGCCAGATAAACTTCTGTTTCACTTGATGACGTGCTTAGTTACTCTGAACTTTCTCACAGGAAATCACGAATATAGTTGCACAATTTGATTAGAAGCCGCTTATGAGGCACTGTGTCAAAAGCATTCTCAAAATCTAGTAATAAGGAATCAAGTTGAGATCCCGTGTCAACAGCACTCTAACCTAACCTATTACTTCGTATGAATAAAGAGCAAGTTGTGTTTAACAAGGTTGTTATTTTCTGAATCCATGCTGGCTATATGCAGTATACCGTATGTTAGAAAGTCCTACTGGAAATCAGAGTCAGCGATATGGTTCCGCAATTCAGATTTTCTTTCTTGTGTTGTGGTGTGACATGTGCAACTTTCCAGTCAGTACAGATCTTTTGCGAGGGCAGTTGTATATGATTGCTAAAACTGGAGCCATTTTATCAGCATATTCCAAAATAAACGTAATGGGTATACAGTCTTCGCTACACTGAGGATAGACTACCTACTTTCAGATTCGTCATCGTGGCAGCTGTTCTTGATTCGAATTCTGGAATATATACTGAATATCTCGTAGAGAAGGAATTTGTGAGAACCGCATTCAGTAACTTCGCTTTAATGGCTTTGTCGTTGGTAACCATTGCCAAAAAGGTGTTGACTGTGTCTTCTCACTGGTATATTTTACATACTTAGGTCCTATTATGAGCAGAATCTACTAGTATTTTCTGATAGTTTTCGAGATTAGATTATCTTAGATTCAGTTTTCGTTCCACAAGCCCAAAAATGAGATGATTCTCGTGGTTGTGGAAAATGTCAGGAAGTATAACATAAAAACATAGAACAGTTGACTATAATATTCACCTTCCTGATCATTACCGAGCGAGGTGGCGCAGTGGTTAGCACACTGGACTCTTATTCGGGAGGACGACGGTCCAATCCCGCGTCCGGCCATCCTGGTTTAGGTTTTTCCATGATTTCCCTAAATCGCTCCAGGCAAATGCCGCGATGGTTCCTTTGAAAGGGCACGGCCGACTTCCTTCCCCGTCCTTCCCTAATCCGATGAGACCGATGACCTCGCAGTTTGGTCTCTTCCCCCAAACAACCCCAAACCCTTTCCTGATCATTTGTCAGGAAATTGTCAAGATATTAGAGCAGCTAAACTGAACCTGCAAATATTTACAGAATTAATACACTGCCAGAATGAAATATGATAAGCACTTTTAATGTTCGCTCCCGGTAGCTGAGTGCTCAGCGCGACAGAATGTCAGTCCTAAGAGGTCAGGTTCGATTACCGGTTGGGTCGGAGATTTTCTCCGCTCAGGGACTAGGTGTTGTATTGTCCTAATCATCATCATTTCATTCCCATCGACACGCAAGTCGCCGAAGCGGCGTCAAATCGAAAGACTTGCACCCGGGTAATGGTCTACCCGATGGGAGCCCCTTATCACAAAACACCTAATCTTGACTGTTGCGACCAAGTGCTGTCGAAACCAAAATCTAACAGACATTTTCACTTAAGGTGGCCTAACCGACCCTGTTAAGATATTCATCTATAGAGTAGAAAGAGCTGTCTACCAAAAAGTCTTTCCATCTCTCTTTAAACTGTGCTTTACTGAAAACAAATTTTAATTATTGCTGGCAGTTCATTTAAAATATGAGTTCATGAGTATTAAACCCCTTTTTGGATCAATGTAAGTGGTTTTAGGTCTTTACACATATTGTTCTTATTCCTAATACTGATACTATTGGTTGAAAATAGAGGCATATATTAGCCACAGATTTCATTAAGGAATACATGTGCTGAGTATCTACATGATTTTCTTGAATGTACACCACAAATGAGTCTTATTACATGCCTTTTCACTCTAAAAATGTTTTCTCGGCTTCTCGAGTCACTCCAAGATCTCATTCCGTATGATATACTAGACTGAAAGTAAGCAAAGTATACAAAGTTTTCTTTGTACGTACATTTCCTGTTTCTGACATCATTTGTACTGCAAATAACAGACTTGATTAGGCGCTTCTGCAATCCTGTGGTGATTCCTTTCTGACTGGATTTATTGTCAAGTTGTACTCGTAATATCAGAAATGGAACACTGTCAACCTCTTCTATCTGCATGTCTTCATATGTTATACACATACTCTTACAGGTCCTGAACTGCATTTAGTGGGTCTTTTAAAAGTTTAGTGATAGTGAATTAGCTTCAAACCATTTATTAATGTCAGTGACAATTTGATTAGCTGCCATTGCTAAATCTATACTTGACTTGCTATTTATTGCAATGTTTGCATCATCTGCAAACACAACAAACTTAGCATCTGGCAATGTAATAGAAGATAGGTCCTTAGTGAACTCAAGAAAAAGCAGCAGACCCAATATGGAACCTTGAGGAACACCATATGCAATTAATTCCCGGTCATATGAAGACTGAATGCTTACTCCACAGGTGCTTTACAACGACACCCTTTGTTTCCAGTTAGTTAGGTAAGACTTGACTCATTTTACAGCGCTGCCATTGAGACCATAATATTCTGATTTACTTAAGATTCACAGAGTCAAAGGCTTTTGACAGGTCACAAAAAATGCCGGTCACCTCCAATTTGTTATCTAATGAATTAAGTACATTCTCACCCTTCTCTATATCGTAACCCTTAAATAACCCAAACTGTGACTAGGGTAATATATTATTTTCAGTCACATGCATAAGAAGATGCTTGAACACAACCTTTTCAAATATGTTTGAAGTAGCTGACAAAAGTGAAATAGGCCAATAGATCAACAGTATCTCTGTGTCCCCTTCTTGTACAGAGGCTTACCTTCATCACGTTTTAGCCAATCTGCAAATATTTTCACTGATAAAGAGATTGATTAGACAAATAACTTAAGACAGAGCTCAGCTCACATGAACACTCTTTGATTAACTTCGTTGAAATTTTATCATAAACATTGGAATACCTTGATTTTAAGAATTTTATGCTGAATGCTAATTCTATGGGAGAAGTGACTGTCATTTCCATTTCACTGTATTTATTTGTAGAGACTGGACTCAGATATTCCTTTGCATTATTTACTGAACCTGATAACCCCAAGCTGTCAGTAACAGAAACAAAGATCTTGTTTTAGAGGTTTGCAAAACTACATAAACTTGTCACCAATGTCTCATTTATTCTTAGAGTTATCTGTTCCTCTTGCTTTCTGGCTCCACCTGTCTCTGTCTTCACAACACCCCATATAGTTTCTATTTTGCTGCCTGATGTAATTATAGTTTTCTCCTAATAACTTGTTTAGGTTTCTGAGTTATATGCTTGAATATTTTATAGTACTGTTTGTACTGCATTACAACGCTAACATCAGAGCTGTTCCTACACAGCAGATACAGTTTTCTTTTTGTTTTATTTTTGGACTTTCATTTGATTTGAGTTACCTTTAGTGGAAAACAATTTTCGGATGAGGAAGTAACTTTATTAATGAAAGCTTCGTATTTTTCATTTGAGTTAGAAGTATAGTGAACATCTACCCATTCATGTCTTTGAGCAATCTCCTAAAATTCTCAATCTTTTGGGAAACTCTTAAATGCATCTTGCACTGGAGTCCCAGCTAAATTTCGAACTTCTGTAAAACATCGCTAATCTTGGTGATTTGCCTTCTATTAAATCTGGCATGATAGTTTCGTTTCTTCCGCAACAGTATTCTGACCAGTTTCGTGTGTCATTGTGGATCTGTTCCGTCTATTAGGCCTATTAATTTACTTGGTATAAAACTGTCAATTGAGTGTATGAAGCTGTAACGAAGTTTAGTGTATGGTAGCTCATTTTCACGGTATAGACCAGATGGTACAGCAATGTAACATTAGTTTTAAATAATATAAATTGCAACCAGGAGTAAAACAGTCGCCATATGTGTGACCGTTCACCTATAGTTTTCTATTTCTGAGACGTTCACGGAAGTCGAAATACGATATTTATTTCTTTGCAAGACAGAAATTCTAAAACATGCGTACTGAAAGCTAACTGCTATCCTCCTGACAAGAAATGTGTGAAATTCGCAAGGCTTCATCGACTGTCTGAGGTACCCTATTTTGGAGCACAGAGTAAATGTAGACTCAGGGTAGAAATTCGTGTCCTCTAGTTTTATCTTTGGCGAAACAGGTGATACATAGTCGCATGCTTCGCCTAGGATGAAACTACTAGGGTGGGATCGCCGAAGTGTTCTGCTGTGTTAACGTAAATGTGGTTTTGTTGAATAAAAATGGCTGGAAACAATAATGATCCAGTAAGTAATTTGCACGGATACGCAATAAATTTGTAAATATTTCTTGCTGTTAGTAATTTTTTATTTAATTTAATGTCTTGCAGTTTGAACGTACGGTGACTGAATACCTCAAAATTACGGAGAAATGCGTTAGAGAATGTCTTCACATTATTAATGTAACAGACGTCACTGGCATGAAGGTAATTTTCATTGGGAATATAATCCCTTTCCTTTTTTCTTCCGTATCCCGTCGTTCCTTACTTGGCTGTAAATTCATGAACTTTTTTTGCAAAACAGGTATAATCAGTTTCTGAGTCCTCTTCAGCTAGAACAATACGTACATAACATTTAACGCAGAAATGTACCCAATAATTTTACTTAGAAGGACGTACTCTTGACTGCTAACTGTTATTTTTCTTCTTTTCAGTAACTTGCAATTCATTTCTCAAGTCGTCAAATATGGGATATGGACGACAAATATTATACGGTGTTGTTAAAGATTATTTTTATCGCCTGAATTAAAGTAATTCGGATTAGAATATACCTTGCGTTAAATTGAAATGGTCGTGAACAAATCCGCCATTAATAAGTACCGGTACAAATTGAGTACCGGTACTACAAAATTATTTGCGAGGGTGTTACAATCGGTTTCGATATATAGCCAATAAAACGAAATACAGCGTTCATGACCTGCAAAGTAGCCTATACCAAAACGCGCACATCGCAAATAATGTGAAGGAGACAAGAATGATGTGTGTGACTCGACACTTATGGATCACGTTGTAAAGGGAACTAAGAACTTCTCACTCTAGAATCTAAATTCGTAGTGGTCAGAGGTGAAATGACTGAAGTTATTGAGCACCGATTCAGCATCTTTTAGCATCTTCTGTAGGCCTACCGTTAGTCTCTTTATCAGAATACAAGAAGGGGGATCAGTAATCTCATACGCATTTACCGGTACACGAAACAGTCATAGTATGGTAATGTATCACCATTTAACTCGCAGATGCAAGTGTTGAAAATATTTGCTATTACAAACGTCAACCATCATACGATGTATCTGCAAGCTGTAGTTATCTAATGACTGCTGTTAGAAAATACATGAACATAAGTTTGTTTCTATGTGTGACGCCCTTTAATATGAGTATCCACATAAACTGATTAGAGGATAAATAATTTCATTCAGCATATGGGCTAACAAACACTCTCCAAATATCATGTTGTATAAGAGTTATTGTTTAATTCAGTAATAACTTTTAAAATATGTTACTGAACTGTAACTGACAATATTAGTTTTTCTTGACAGTTCGCAAAGCTATTGCAGAAATTTCTTGTAATCAAAACGATTACACAAATCGCACATATTGCTTACTCTTGAAATCTTTCTTACATATGCAAAACTTTATTGCCTTTTGTTTCAGTTAAGGAATTAGTTTTAGGTATCTGATGACAGGGTTTAAGCAGAGAAAGCAGTGAAGTTCTTTCAAAATGAGCTACAGCAGGATTTAGGATGCACAAGAAACATCACTGGAGTTCTTTTAGAATGAAGTGTGTATATGAAGATAGCCATAGTGCACAGTACATGATTTGGTACTCTATGTGTTCATTTTTAGTGCAGATGTTGAGCAGCAGCATGCTGCTCATCTGGGGAGCTAACTGATACAAAATCTCTATTCATAAGAAGAAATGTTATCATTTGAAATTTTGGAATTTCCTGGTTTTTGCTACAGAACTAAAAATCTCTGCATCCCTGTTTCAACATTTACCAGATGTTCCATATTTCTGTATCATTTGTAATTTTTTATCATACTTGGATCTCTTTTTCTCAGTATTGGGCTTCTCATTCTTTCTCCTCACTGAGTTTTCAGTGGTCTCCCCTTTTGTGATCTTCCCCTTTCACAACAATCTGTCACAAATAACATTTCTTTTCTACTTTAGTCTCATTTTAAGTTTATACATATTCTCAGTTCTACATTAACTAAGACTACCTGGTGATACTTCCCTGTATTCTAATATTCAGACTGCACATGAAAGAATTACTACCCTCAAAATGAAGCAAAAAATGTAATTCTTTTCTTTTTGAGAATTTGATAGGCTGTGTGAATTCTGACATCTAATAGCAGTGTAACTCAATACCAACATCATCATAAGTTGTTTAGTATCCATTAAATGATTAGTCTAGGCCAGGGCCGGCCAAACGCTGCACAGTGTGCAGACGTGCGGAAGTGCTGCACATGTGCGCACGTGTGCGACAGGGAGTGACAGCGACATCTGTTATTAGACATGTGTCCTAAATGAACGGCGGCGGCTCGACTTCCCTGTTTATGTGGTGCAAGCAAGAGCGCAACATACCCAGTCTCGTTTACCCCTAGTAACCGTAACCTTAACAGAGAAGTACTGAGAAATGCCAGGTACTGTGAAAAAGCAAATGACGGGAGATCTATGTTCTCAGTCGTTTAAAAATGACTGGGAACTGCAATTCTTTTTTGTATCCGTTGGTGAAAACTCACGATGTTTGCTGTGCCGCCGAATAATAGGCGGCCAGCGTTAAGTTTTCAACGCCCAGTGTTAGTGATGTTTCTCGTCCAGCGTGAACGGCTACATGTTTTTTCGATTTTTAGTGTCTACATTTTTTTTTTTTTTTTTTTTTTTTTTTTTGCCCACCGTTATTACTGTCTACTCTGTGCCACCTTTCTGTACTACTTGTTGTAACACTCAAGGCTGAAGAGCGGCGTATTGTGCTGCCGCCAGCCCGCCTTTGTATAAGGTGTTAAAATCACAATAAAGAAAAAAGAAAAAAAAAAAAAGTTTTCAATTGAAAGACACTACAATAAATATCACAAAGACGAATGTAGTGTACTCAACACTGAAGAACGCCAAGGAAAATTAAATGTCCTTAAGAAAATGGATGAGACACATCAACTTGATTATCAATTCTCATGATCAGTGATAAACGTGTTTGGATTTATTCCTTTCATAATTAAAAATTATTGTTTACTAACTGTGCATTATTGCCTCATTCTGCTCAGTTACATTATTATCAGGAAAGTTGGTCATTTACATTTAGGGATTTTTTTTTTTTTTTTTTTTTTTTTTTTTTTAATGTGTGAAGGGCTACGCTCGGCTGAAGTCGATAAAACATAACATTCATCTAATTGTCGGTTATTATGCAGATTTCAGACGTAACTGATGAAAGACATAGCAATAATGGTATTGAAATAACAGGTGATCATCGAGAGGTCTGCGGTTATTCTGTTCAGAGGTCAGTGAGACATAAATTATGTGGGTGTATCTGAGGGCACCGAGAATTAGTTATAGGAAACCTTGCCTTAGTTTAATGTTATTTCAAATCATGAATAAGGTTCGTTGTAAGTCGGTAAGTGCTCTCTTTCTTAAATACTATATCAAAAACATTATGCGTGTAGTCAGTCAAGCTGCCTAAAAAAAAAAAAAAAAAAAAAAAAACACGGTTGTTAACTGGGGGTTAAACTGTTAACATAAAAGTAGACGTCTCAATGAGTAGCCTGTGACAGTATTTTAAATGTTTAATACGCGAAATACCTTCCCATGATTGGCTTGCAAGCTGTGGAACGAGCACTAGAATGCGCCGGTACATTGTATCCCAGCAAGTGGATAAAGCGACATCTGTGCGTAGAAACATGCACTACATGAACCTTGACGACTGCGGCGTGCACGCTGTGACCCGGAAGTTGCACATGTGCAGGAGCACCGCACGCGTGCAGAATTTCTGGCCGGCCCTGGTCTAGGCCTACTTGTTTACTGGAACATTAATTAGTAAATATATTTAGCGAGTTGTTCATGGCATAAGCCATCCTGGGAAGTAATGAACACAAGTCCTCTCAGTAATGGAGACATCAAGTGAAACAGTTGAAAGAGAAAGAATACCCTGTCTCCTATGATCACCCTTTCCCTGACACCCTTAGTAAGGGCAATCACTTTGCCTCCTACCTCTCCGATGTATTTTCCATCCCCGATGATCCCCAGTTCAATTACTCCCTCTTCCCAGATGTCCGCGATCGTACTGACACCTCCGTCCCTCCCCTCGCTCCTGGTTTCCAGTACTTGGACAACATTGCACACACGGAACTCAATGCCCCTATCACTACACAGGATCTCATTGCTACACTCCGCGCAAAACGCAACACCGCTCATGGTCACGATCGTGTCACCTACCATCACCTTCGTGAAGCTCCCGTCTCTTTCCTCTCCACCCTGGCCAGGCTCTACAATGTAGTCCTGTCCACCGGTTACTACCCCGACCTGTGGAAAACCTCCCGTATCCTCATGTTCCTTAAACCTGGCAAACCGCCGTCCGCCGTCTCCTCCTACCGTCCCATCAGCCTTACCTCGGTCTTCAGCAATGTACTGGAATCTATCCTCACCCGACGCATCCACCAGCATCTCCGCCAACACCGCCTCCTTCCCGTTACCCAGTGTGGCTTTCGGCCGTCCTTCTCTTCCGACGACCTTCTCCTTCACCTCACTCATCTCCTTTCCGAACAGCTTAATTCCCGTCGCTCCGCAATCTTCATCTCCCTGGACCTCGAACATGCATATGACCGCATAAGGCATTCCGGTCTCCTCTTCAAGCTCCAAACCTTCGCCCTTCCCATTAACTACGTCCGTCTGATCGGTTCCTTTCTCTCCTGCTGTCCTTCCTATGTCACCATCCATAACACAGATTCTTACACCTTTTTCCCCTCTGCCGGTGTGCCCCAAGGCTCCGTCCTCTCCCCCCTTCTGTACCTTTTGTACACGGCGGACATGCCGCCGCCGTCAGCCCCCGTCCACCTTCTCCAGTTTGCCGATGACACCGCCTTCCTTGCCCTTGCCCCCACCCTACAGCGCTCCCAACACCTTCTCCAATCCCATCTTGACCGGTTCACCGCTTGGTGCAACCAGTGGTTGCTCAAGGTCAATCTCTCCAAAACCCAGGCAATCATTGTAGGCAAAACCACCCCTTCTTTCCGCCTCCTTGATTTCTATCTCACCATCTATGGCCGTCCTATCGCCCTCACTCCCACCCTTAAGTACCTTGGCGTCACCCTCGACCGTCGCCTCTCCTGGACTCCCCACCTCCGGACAATCCAAGCCAAGGCACGCTCCCGACTCAGTCTCCTCAAGCTCCTCTCTGGCCGTACGTGGGGTCTGGACCCCTCCACCATCCTCCACACCTATAAGTCCCTCATCCGCCCTATCCTTTGTTATGCCCATCCGGCTTGGATCTCCGCCCCCCTACCTTTTATAAATCCCTCCAAATCCTTGAACGTCATGCTCTCCGCCTCGCCTATCGCATCCGTCTCCCCTCCCCCACGCGGATCCTGTACAATCTCATCCCCTTCCCCCACCTCCTCCTTGAAAGGATACGGATCCTGTACATCTCCCGCAAACTCGATCCTCCTCACCCGCTCATCTCCCCGATCCTCTCCCATCCCCGCCCGCTGCCGCGCCTGTATTCGCACGTCCCACCCGGTCTCCATCTCTCCACCCTCCTTACCCTCTCCCAAGGTGGCTTCCGCCAGCTCCCCCTCCCTGATGATGTCCTCCTCCCCTCCATCTACCCCTCCTATCAGCTTTGATCCTGCCCTACCCCCTACTTCCGGTGTCCTTTCCTTTAGGCACCCTCCCTCCCTTCTCTTCCCATCCCTTCTCTTTCCTTTTCCCCCGTCCCCTCCCTCCACCCCTCTTCCCCCGGGCTTCCCCTCCCCCTTCCTCCCTCCCCCTATCTCCCCTGCCTGTGGCATCTCTGCTCTCCCCTCTCGCTCTCCCGCTCCCCTTCCTCCTCCTCCACCTCCTCTCTTGGCAGGTCCCCGGACTCGTACACGCTCAGTGAACATTCGCGAGCCGGCGATCATCGCCATCTGTGTGTCATGTGTGTGCCTCGATTTGTGTTTAGTGTTCTGTGACCGTCACGCATCAACTGTTCACATGTGCCGTCGCCGTCATCCGTGTTCTGTGCGCCATGTCACCAAGTGTTTCCTGTTTTTTCGAGTCCAGCGTGAACGGCTTCATGTTTATTGTTTTTTAAATCTCCTTTTTTTGCCCGCCGTTTTTACTGTAGTGTCTGTTTCATCCGTATGTCTTGTTATTGTTCCGCTTAAGGCTGAAGAGCAGCGTACTATGCTGCTGACAGCCCGCCTGTATCAGGTGATGAAAATTACAGTAAAGGAAAAAAAAAAAAAACCTGTCTCCTAGATCATGCTTCAAATAAATGAAGACAGGGCAGTGGATGAAAGCTAGTAAGAAAATGACCAGTAGGAAGAATGGCTGTATAAAAAGTAATTCTATCTTTGGTTGGATATATTATAGCAATGAAAGAACTGGTACAGTATGTAGGACAAATACTGTAACTAGATCAGAAGCTAAGGTATGTCACATGGGGCAGAGTTCTGTGTAAGGGTATGGGCACCTTAAATGTAAGATAAGTTTGGCAGGTAAGAGAACATAACTGAGTAGTATTCCAACTAATTGTATTCAAGTTTCAGGATATGTGAAGACAGAAAAACAATACAAAAAGCCATTCCAAAGAGTGTGACCATATTGTTCAGTTCTGTATAAGCCATGGTGATGGGATGAAAAGTACAGTTCCTTACTAATTAAAGTAAGTGCTACAATTAATGTCAGGAGAATGGGTGGATATTGCACAGGAAAAAGACCAGAGAATACTATCCGTAGAAACCTTATTTTGGGAAAAGTGTGAACACTGTTTGTATACTTATAATGAAAGAAAAAACAAAATGTAAACAGGGACTCTCTATCATCACAAATATAGGGAAGGGGCTGCAACTCCTAGAGTGGAACTATTTTTGTGAGTATGAATTTTTTTCTTGGAAATACATTTTTTGAAGCCATATTAGGGGAATAGGTGGTAGCAATGAAATATTATTATAGAGAAATAGTCCGATTAAGTGATTTTGGGAAAATTTATAAACTATCTTATTTTTATTTCATTTAGTTTTTTCAAAATGTCACTCTTGTTCTCTCATTCCCTCAAGAGCCCTTTCATTTAGTTTTTTCAAAATGTCAATCTTGTTCTCTCATTCCTTCAAGAGCCCTTTCATAATCATCTGTTCTACCCCACAATTCTATACTTCCTTCTATGCTGTGTCTTGTTCAACCTTGCAGTATTTTCACAGTCTCAAGTATTCTCATAATGTCCTCAGAAGGCTACAACCTCAGCTGTTCTCTAAAACATTTCCACAATGAGACTCTAAGAGTATATTTATTGGTCCTCAACACTACTGGTCAGTAGTTACGGATATAATTTATTTTTCTTTTATGTGACTATGCACAGATCATGAACTGTTATTAAAAATAAGGCAGATAATGTCCAATTTAGCAATATGTGTTTCCAGAACATCTTTCCACTGAATAATGATTGATGTTGACACTTAATACTGTTATATAATAAGAACAAGGTGACAGAGATATTGGAAAAAATAAGAAAAATCTGAAACTGAAATATCAGAGTTGATATTTCTTAAAAAAATATTGTTATTGTTGAATAAGTGAATACATTTTTTTAATATAAAAACAAAGTGCACCAGACTATATCCACATCTTCTCTTGTTAGATAATGCTATCTCTTTGACATTACTTAACTTCCACAGCAATAAAAGAATCCACCATGGATCCTACATCAACAATGTAACATGTCTAGACGAGTGCATAAATAAGACAATTGTTTTCATCAAGACGACCCCCAAAATACTGATAATACATAATAAATTGTTACTCTTTTTTACAAATGTAGTTAGAGATTCAAATGATCTGTTCACCTGTTAGTATCTTACATGCAATAGGTGTCATCAAAAGTAAAAAAAAAAAAAAAAAATGTCAATTAAGCAAATTTCACTATGTACAAGATATATAGCCTATACTGAATAATGAAGTAAATGGCAAAACTGGGAGGATGTGTTGAAATGTGCCTGTGGCATATATTGATGGGTAATTCCTTTTTGAGGAGTTGAGCTGCCTGAGCCAAGTCTTTTTATTTGACTGCACTTTGATGAGTAGCGTGTTGATGATGACGAAGATGACAACAGACCACCCAGCCCTCGGGCAGAGAAAATCTCCCTCCCAGCTAAGAATTGAACCCAGCCCCGTTGCATGGCAATTCAGCCACACTGTCTCTTCAGTTATGGAAGTAGATGAAGGTTGTGTTGATTAAACCTGCTTCATAAATAAGAGTAAAAGACAGAGCAATTTCATTGCCACTCTTAGAATACAAAATCTTATCAAAAGCTCTTCTGGACATATTAAATCCTTAATTAGATTTTGAAGCTGGATTTAGGAGTAACTGATCCTGTCTAGAGGAAATTCTAAACCTTAAAAAAATATTTAGGTATATGAAAATATCAAACGAAAAGATAGTGCTAATATTTGCTGATCTCAAACTGAGTTATGATTTGATACATGTGTTTAATAAATGGCTACCATTTCTATTCTTAAATCTAATGTCTATACTGATATCATCAAATACTAATGGCCAGGGGACCGATGACCTCAGCAGTTTGGTCCAAATAAATAAATAAATAAATAAATATTCTGTTGTCTGTACATCTGAATAGCAAGAGGATCAGTTTCTCGAGCATTCCCACAAACAAATAATCATTGTGATTTGAAGGGTGATATATCTGTAGGAATTCCTGGTGGGAATGCAGGCAGGTAGATGCAGAAAGCAAATATTGATATTAACATGCACTTTATTGGTAACACTGATACACACAGACATGGTGTGTACTGTCAACTATTTTCGTCACAGGAATCTAAACTTGGTGCCAGAGGGTCTTGTTTTCTCGCACCTGTGTTATCGATAATGAGGTCACTACCAGGAAACACTGGGCCACATGTGGGGGATGCATGCACACTGCTAGAAAAGTTTACCATGTAGAGCTGTTTCTGTGATGAGCATTGTGGTGCAGTATGCCCTGACTGTATGTCTCTGTCATCTGCCAATGTCAAGGTTGGTGCTGCAAGAGTAGTTTCATCTGGAACTGCTCGTGGATGTAATGCCAGACTGGCAGTGATACCAGTTACTGACTCACCACTACAGGTTTGCCTAAGGAAACCTCATGTCAGATGTGGGAGAAATGAAACTGACAGAGAAAATCGGTACTTAAGATTGGTTCTCAGACATTGATGATGAAATGCTGCCACAGGAATTTTTTTGCATAGGCTGAGGTCCGCAATGTGTGGGACAGTTCCAAAAAGTTTGATGTGAGTATCATTTGCAGCGTGTAGTTGGACAGCCAGTGTTCTAAACTCCATTTACAGTTTCTCCCTGGGAATGGTGTTCACCTCTGAGCCAGTGTCTATCAGAAAGTATTGATTCATTGAGTGGTCTAACATGTACAGTCTATTAAAGTCACTCAGAGATGGGCCAAAACTAATTCAGTCCATGTGTCTGAACTGTAAGTAATTTTCTTGTGCAGTATGATCCAGATTGCATCTTGCATTTGCAGGGTTTCAGGGTGTGGAGCAGTTGTGTGCCTGTTTGTTGAAGGAAATGTGAAACCAACACAGGCGAGGCCATGTTATCTTGTCTGTGAGATGAATATTTTTGCTTGCTGTTGGTGTGGTTTTCATGGCTGACCAAAAGTCATTGCCCTCACAGTAGGGACAAGTGATTTCACTCTCGTGATTGCATGAAATTGTTTGAATCACATTAGCTGTTAGTGGCTGTGGGCAACATGTTGTGCTAGGAATGTACTGTTGGCAGTAATTGTCATCTGTTAGATCTGTATATTCTGATTGCTGTGGGAATCCAATGGGCTATCGGCCAGGACTAATTTGTGTTACACCATTTTGTTCCCATGTGAGATCATTGCCATCTGTATCTATAGTGATAGTTTGATGAGCCATAGCATCAATAGCATGAAGAGGAGCATGAGAGATGAGGTGACTGAAGTAGGGAGATGTCTCAAAAGCTGAGATGGTGTTCTGTTCTCCAACATGTCCTCATAAATCACCTTTTGTAACTACTGCTTTGGTGTCTTTGGGAGCCTGTGAAGCAGCGGTGGTGTTGCTAGACATACATGCTAGTATGACATCACTGTCAATATGGGAATGATATCCTATGTTCCTTAACAGGATGATGAACTCTGAAGAGTCATCAAAAGTGCCATGGCTCTGTGGGATTATGTCAGTGGTCATGAATCATGTTGGTGGGTGTTTAGGTTGGAATGACAGTAGTTTGGGATGAAAATTTTGTTCACACAGTGCGCCCCCAGGTATTTGTGTAATCTGCGCAGTGCATTCACACCTGTTCCCTTCTGTTCTGACTTGTCCCGACTTTATGCTCCAGAGAAATTTTGTTGTTGATGTGCTGGGTTGTGTGGTCTGAGGACAGTGGCATACATGATCCCTCGGAACATGTGCAGTGTGCAAGGCAACCTGAGAATCTTTTTCCATGGCCCAGCCGGCTGGGCTTCCCATGAGGTTATGAACAATTCTCACTGGGTTGTGCTCGATGAGGATGGACAAGTAAAATCAAATTATGTGCTGCTGCGTAGGACTGAAATAATGTGTAGAACACTGTTTTGTTGAAGTGAGGAAATACTGCACTCATCACTAAAATCAGTTAGGAGGTGACAGGCCATTGTGCATTGTTTGTGCACATATACATCATAGTTGTAGTTGATGGTAAGCTGCAATATGGTAGAACATCACTTTTACATTTCACAAGTTTGTCTAAGTTATTCATAAAGGCAGTGATCATGGGTTGGTTCCGTTTTTGAAGCAATCACAGTCCAATAAAGTAGACTTCTTATGTTGAAGTAGTTGCTGCTGCTCATCACAACAGGGTCACCACTGTAGTAATTCCTTGTGAGAATGCTTGCAGATGGCAACAGAAGGCAGGTAAAATACTATTAACATGACTTTATTGGACATACACAGGAAGTATACGTGACCTCAGCAGTTATTCATAGCAGACTGAAAGCATTATAGGTAATTTCACTGTGACACTAAACTGGTTGCCAAAGACTCCTGTTTTCTCACATTTGTGTCGTCAGTGGTGAGGTCTTTACATAACCAAGCAACTATGATTTTCTAGTTTGGCAACACAATGGTTGTAGCTGCAAATTTTGCCTCTACGCACAGTTCAATTACATCTATAACTTTAATGATTAGATACACTTTTATTTTTTCTTAAGATACACGGATACTTCACTATTTTTAATACTTGTTGTTGAGTAGCTTGTTTCTAATACATAACAATGCAGTACATTCAGTTTTAGTTCTTTATGACTAAGCCCGTATTTATTTGGTGAAAGCCATGTCTTCCAGCTAGGATTAATATTCATTAACTTTACATTTCAGAGGCTTCATCAGATCAAATCAAATGTGCAAGAACATTACACTTTGTGCTATTCTATTAGTCCAATGATCTTTTGAAATAAACAGAAATAACAGTTTTTCTTCAGTGAAGTAAGACTATTGTCATTATATTTGTCTTCTTCAGAGCCAGGTTTGTTCCTGAAACATTCTACTTCTGATTCCTCTATTTTTGGCTTACTTGTTGCTTCTTCTTAAGAGAATTTGTAGGGCCACCTTTTGTGTTGAATAATGCACTTCAGCTGTCGTGATACACAGACACTGCTCATTTCCAAACAATATGGTTTCTCAATGAATCAATCATTTTATTATCAATATTGTCATATTACTTTTCTCAAAAAGCAGTGAAAAGCATGAATATATCTCTAGTATCAAAAACAACCTCTTCAAAGACTTATAGAGCAGCAGGATATCAGAGTAAAGTAAATCCCTTTGCACTCGACCAAGAAGCTGAGTATCTCACAGATTTTAAAAAAGTCACAATATAGGATGTGAAAAATGTTATATTGTCATTAAAAAATAAAAATTCTGCTGGGTGGGATGGGGCACCAAGTAAAGTGATTACAGCAGTATCTGACATAATAGCACCCCCGCTAGCTAAAATAATCAACCAATCTTTTGAACAGGGGTGCTTTCCTGATGTGTTAAAATATGCCGAAGTGAGACCTCTGTTCAAGAAAGGGTCTAGGGAAGATATGGAAAACTATCACCCTATTTCTATTCTCCAAATTCTGTCAAAAGTGTTAGAGAAAGTAGCTGCAAATCAGATCAAAAATTCCTAGGACTAAATGTGGACAACAACTTAAACTGGAGTACACATATTGAGTTCCTATCAAATAAACTAAGCAGCTTTGCATTTGCAATGTAAATACTAGCAAACTCTACTGACATAAGTACACGAAAAATAGCATATCATAGTTATTTTTAATCTGTCATTAGGTATGGTATCATTTTTTGGGCAAATTCAAGTAGTGTATCTCGAATACTGAAACTGCAAAAGAAAATTATAAGATACATGTGTAGTGCACAACAAACAGAATCTTGTCGCTCATTATTTCGGAACCTGCAAATCCTAACAGTTCCCTCCATATACATTTATGAAATTATAATCTTTGTACACAGCAGACAAAAATTATTTGAGGAAAATCATTTTAACCACACGTACAACACAAGAAATAAAAATAATTTCATGTTACCCACACACCATTTGAAATTATATGCACGAACTCCACAGTATATGGGGATGACAATATATAACAAGCTAATGGGCAAAACTATATTTAATATGAAGCCAGGGAGTCTAAAAATAAGGCTACAGCAGATTCTGTGGTATAAATGCTACTATTCAGTAGAAGAATTGATAAAGGATGACATGATAATTTGAGCAAGGGGTAATTAATTGTTAGTCTTTTATTGTATGTGTAACAATATTGTATTATTATTATGATTCCATTTGTTAAAATCAGTTGTTGTAATTAATTGTTAGTTTTTTATCGTATGTGTATTTTGATATTGTATTATTGTTATGGTACCATTTGTTAAAATCAGGTGTTGTATGTATATGGTAAAACTTTACCAAAATTTTGACGTGTCTCCTGTACCTAAATCAAATGATTTAGATTATATACATTATGAGACTAATAAACCACAATTCACAAATTCAAAATTCACAATAACATTTATATTGAAATGTGTAAATGTGTACAAATGCTTACAAAATGCTAAAGCATACTAAATGCAATGTGGATAATGTGGTGGAGTTTAAGACTGACTTGAAAAACTCTCTCTGTAAAGATGAGACAATAAAACACATACACAAACACACCCGCACACATACGCACACACACACACACACACACACACACACACACACACACACACATTCACACAAGCAGGTACACATCACACACACATGACCACTATCTCTGGCCATTGCAGACAGACTGCCAGACTGGCAGCACCCGCTTGTGTGAATATGAGTGTGTTTTCCTTTGTTTTCTGAAGAAGCCTTTTGTTGAAATCTCAGTGTGTCACAGTCTGTTTGTTGTGCCTGCCTGTAATTCAACATGCCATTTTTATGCTGAGTAGCAATGTATCCTTTTCATAATTATTGTCTTTACAATCTGGACTTTCCACTGTTTAAAGAACTCTCTGTTTGGCAGCACCTCTTCCTGTCTTATAATTAGTGTTTTGAGCTATTTTATAATTAGAATTAGCATTTTAATGTAATAGTCGTTCACAATGTTAACTCATTTCATTGTACTGCATTCATATTAAGTAAAATATTCATTTTTGACTTGTTTTCACTTCACGAATATTCTTCTCTGTAGGATCCATGGAATACAGTAAATGTAATGAAAATTATACTGAGTACCAGCAACTCACTCAGTAACAATATTCCTAAGTAGTTGACCTATTAAGGAAAGGGAAGAAAAGCATGTTAATCAATGCAGATATGTAGAACTGCTAAGTCTTTCATTGAAGAAAGCACAGATCGACTGTTGTTATTTCAGTGATTGCATAGTGAGCCAAATTTATAAAGAATTTGACAGTATGAGGCCACAAATCAGTATGATACAGCACCTCCTCTGACATGGATCTGTGCACTGATTTGGTTGGGAAGGGTGTCATAAAGCCATTGAATCCTCTCCTGCAACATCCTGACTCACAACTGTTATAACTGTTTGTTCATATCCTAGATACTGGCATTGAGACAGAGTTGACATCTCAACTGGCCACACATTTTCTATCAGGGACAGATCTGGGTATCTTATTGGCCATAAAAGTACCTCAGCATCTTGCAGACAGTTGATAGAAATACATTCCATTTATGGACAAATAGTTCTGTGTTTAAAAATGACACCATGATACTGTCACATGGAAGATAAAGCATGAGGATGTGGGATGTCTATGGTATGCAGTTATGCTGTCAGAGTTCCTGCAATCACTACCAAATGTGACCTGAAGTGCTACCTGATAGCTCCCCACACCATGACATCAGGAGTAATGCCCCAGTGCTTCTCTAAGACATTGGTGAGACACAGTTGCCACCTTACTCACCGACAGTGGTTGCATTGGGTAGTGCATGAATTGCCTGCCTTCGTGTTCCCATGCAGGCCGGTATTGGGGCAGAATGCCCCAAAGATCTTGATATTGCATGATTTGATCAGCCAGTAAAATTGAGACCACAGTGACGTCTCTTCTAAACTTTGTCAGATGCTGATAATGCTGTCTGACACACGTACACAACATGTGCATGTCCTTCATAGTGATCTCCCAGCATCTGAAACTATTCATACCCCTTTATATCCTGCCATATCAGGTAACAACACTAAACACAAACAACACTAATGCACTCTGGAGAGTTTTCTGAATTGCTTCCCAACATTTTATTGATTCCAGATATGTACATTGTCTTAACTATGTTTCACTAATTCACTGTGAACTGTTTTCTGAAACTCTTAGCTACTGTGAAATGGTCTGATGGAAAGACAGAATGTGAGTAGTGGATAGAATTTGTTTCATCAAACATGTACAAGTAAGTCAGTTTCCAACCAGCTACCTTAGTTCAAATGTACAGCTACCTTAGTTCAAATGTTTGACTAACAACTGACTTGTTGAGGTACTTCTGTGCACATTTTCTGGTATAACATATATCCTGAATTATGAATTTTAATAAATGTATTCTTTAGATTTTATATTATATTTTTCAGGTAGTTTTTTGTACTTTTACATTTTAAACTTTTTGTTGGCAGTATCGAAGGTCATGTGTTGTATTTGAAAGAAAGATTGTGGGCATAATTTTATAACTCGTTACTAATATTTTTCAGGTTATGTGTGTCAGATATTGTACTGCATATGAAATGTGGCGTTTGAGTAAGTCAGTTATCAGCAGATCACAAGAACCTGAGAAGAAATAATAATTAATGCTCTACATGTGTACCCAAATTCCATGGCAGAGTGTGACTTTAATTAATAACATCATGGAAAATACAGAACCTCACATTTTTGTGTGCCTGCCTGCTGCATTCACTTAATGCAAAGCAGGTTTATAATATGATTTACTTAAATTAGGATGTTTTGTTACTTACAATATGTTTGTGATTGTATAGCATTAGCTACGTCTGTTCAATTCAGTAACTTATGGGTCAGAAAATACCTTTCATATCACAGATATGAAAGTCATGAACAGATAGCAACAACATTTGTGTGTATATAAGTGATACACAAATTTCATTGGAGTGTGAAAACTGGCACCCTTAAAATACACCTACAATAAAATGAACAGGTGAAATATGTATAACAAATTAACTAAAAAGAAGAGAGAAAATGTAAAGTTTTACAACAATTTGTAGTGAATCAGTGGTTTCATATTCTTGTGCATGTTTTTGACACTAACTTATTCTAAATAGGCATTCTTAATTTTTTATGACACAGATTCAGAGGTTTAAAAGAATAATTTTTATTCTATTTTTGATAATTCCAAGAATTCAAAGATTGTTGTTTTTGTGAGTCAGAGAGAAAACAGTGTCACACATCATTACTCACAAATATTAAGTAATATGTTTAATACTTTTTTAACACTTCAGTCGTCTCATCTGGATGTCTTTATGTATATCTTTCATGAAGTGCATTACATATATTTTATCTGAAATAAAAGTACACATTTGACAGAAATGTGATCATATTAACATTGAAAAGTATACAATTTTTGTCTGTCTTACTTTAACATATAATAATGTGAAATAATATGCCATATTATCAAAGTGATAAATGTTATGGTGTGACTTTCACAGCTTTTACAGAACTAGTTAAGTGCAGTGCATTAACCTCTGTGTCAGTTCACTCTGTGTATCATAGTAGAGTAGAAATAAACAGCTGGCAGTGAAACCCACATTCAGCTTTAGTGGCTATAATCACCTTAGTTACAAAGTTCAATCAATTTCAGTGTGAGCATTTTCTAGGAAGAATAGTTATACTTCCATTAACTGAGTATAACTGACACAGAAGGCTGCTCTAATGGTCAAAAAAGCACTTATTGTTGTAATTTCTCACCTGACAACGTGAAATGACACTCATATCTGATGTATTTTTGTCAATTAATTTCTTGTAATGCCATTTGTTAAGAACTTAGCATATAAAATATTTGACTAATAGTGTCATAAATCCTTCATATCTGATTTCAATTTACTCAGGGGCTATGAAACAGAGCACATTGTTCATGACACTAGCCTCTGTGTTCACTTTATATGGCAGGAAGTTTCTGGCATGAGTACAAATATCTGTTGTAAATATTCTAATACTTAAATAAAGTAATTAAATTTTAACAGTCTGTGCCTTCATTCATGAATAATACTATCAGAAATCATATCATTTGTCATAAAGTACATTTCTTAGCAGGCGTTGGTTAACAGTCCCACGAGAGAAGTATCAAATTCATCATTGGCGAAAAACTCATTTGCTTATTTACTTTTCTCTTGACATTTAGTCATCATAGGATGACTTTTACAAACATCATACAATGAATTAGGTATAATGCATATGATATTTAAATACAAAAGTCTAATACATATCATATTTGTATACAAAGGTTTAGTACATATAATATTTATCTTGAAAGGTTAATATATAAGAATATGAGGATAGATTCATACTCACAACATATTGGAAGCATTGAGCTCAATCAGGCACAATGAAAAGTTAAAGTTTTCAGACATAAAAGTCCATCCAGAATAAAGCATCTGTCCTCACACGTGCACGAGTGCATTAACCCCCCCCCCCCCCCCCACACACACACACATGCACATATGCACGCATACACACACACATTCATAGAAGTGTATTCCACACACACACATGTTTGTGCCATGTGTGTGTGAGTTGTGCTTGTATGAATGCATGTGTGTGTGTGTGTGTGTGTGTGTGTGTGTGTGTGTGTGTTCCATTTTGGAAGGAGGATTCTTGCATCCAAAAGTTTTAATGTTTAGCAGTCTGTTCATTATGCTTGTCTGCAACTCAGCTCTTCATCTATGTCATGTGCAGCAAACAATTCTTTTCATATTGTTATTCTGTCCTGGACTTTCCAAGGTTAATACACAACATTTAAAGCTCAGAATTCCTTCAATGAGTACAGAAATTTATTTGTGAGAAAATATTTTAATTTTTTTAATGCATCATCAGTATGTTATGGATTCTGACAGTTTGTTGTACCACAGTGAGACACTGATATATGGAATGTGAATTGCTACTTTTTTTGTCCTTTGTAAGAACTGTGTTTATTCCTTGTGGTTATGTGAGTCAAGACATTGGTGTGTGCGCCCCTGATGAAGTGATTATGTCTATATGCATATGTAGACTATGCAGTTAGAGATTTATTTTGGATGAGAGCATCACCAATATTTTGTTCAATATGTAAAATTGCTCACCTATAGTGGATCAGTGTGAGGAGCACAGAGAAACATAACAGAAAACAGTGCTTGTGTGAATGCATGTACAATTGCTATAAGAAGAGAGAGTGCTCAAAGACAACTGTGAATGCCATTTTCTGTTATTTGTTTCTGTGCCCCACGGAACAGTCAGCTATAGGTGAGTGGTTTCTTTTCCTTACTTTTACGTATTGCTCCATCCAGAAATTTCCAGTATTCTTCAACTGCACATCAGCAGTACATCTCATATTTCTCTACAATCATTTATAAATGGAAAATCTGCATTGCAGGCTATTGTTTTCTGTGTTTGTTAATACTATTTTTGATAGCTGGCTCCAGTAAAATCCAGTGCTTATTTTGCTACATGCAAAATTAACATGGTTTCCCCACTGAAGATTGTCAACCAAGTGCATGCCAAGTAATTCACAGTCCTAACTCCCTGAACAGAAAGTTCCATAAATATTTCCTATATTTCTGTGGTATGATTTGCCTGCTTTGAACTCCTGTAACTCTAATTTTGTTATACTGAATATTAGGCAATGCTTACTTAAATATTTAATCAATTCTGATGATCCATGTGCTGAAGAATAAGGTATCTCCTCATCAATGTCAACATTACACAGGAGGAAGATGTTGTCTGCATAAAAAAATTACATAGGAATTCAAAGATTGTACAGTATGACATACATACATGAGATATAGAAATGGCTCCAGGATTGACCCCTCTGGCAGGCCTTGCATTACTATTTCAATAATGGACTGAATGTCGAATTTTCTCTCCCCATTTTGATACTTTATATTTGTACATTGTTTACAGTTTTTTTGGGTACGTAGATGTGTGTCTGATATTGCATGCCCTCATTTTCTGTAAGAGCAGTGCATGGTTACACGATCACATTCCTTTGTGAGATCTAAAAATATGCCAACAGTATTCTTCCCTTCATCAAGATAACTAAGGATTTACCTCTTGATGTAACTAAAAACTTCAGAGAAAACCTAAGTTTGCTTGTATGTAAGTTTCCTAATCACACTGTCATCACTGGACGAAACTTTAATCATCCAAGGGAAACAGCTTGTTGTGGAAAAAATAAACATATGTGTTGACAAGAAATCGAAGATAAGACATACAGCATCAAAGAAGACAGATACATCATCACATATTCTGTGTTCGCCCAAACAGCACTCATGTCTCTGTTATGCAGAAGTGGTGCACAGCACATTGGAAGAAAAAGAAGCAGACTCCATCAATGCAGAAGAAGACTCCAGGCCCCGACACAGATGGTTTTTTAGGGACAGATCCTGACCAAGCAAGAATGAGGTCAGTGATACAATAAAAATGCACTTTGGATTGTCAACTGTAAATGTAAATCCCAGTACTGGTAATCAAATAAATTACAGCAATAGACATCTTTCTGTTTGCTGTCAAAATATTGAGTCAATTACAAACAAGGTTTTAGATGTAGAGATCTTACTAAATACAGAACTTAACTTTGTTAATGTTCTGTCCATTACGGAGCACTGGCTAAGGAATGACCAAATTGACTCTTTTTTTCTTCTTCCAAACTGGAAAAATCAGTTATCAAATCAGAGATGTAGTCTGTGCAGTTGTTCAGTTGAGGTGCATGGTCTGAGCTTCTGATGGCTGGATATCTTTTGAAGCTTCAGGGGTCATCAGTAGCATTTCAGCTATCGTTCATCTCTGCCACTGACTGAGCATCAGGGATGTTCAAGTGGTGATTGGTGTTTCACTGTTACTCACAGCCACATAGACTTCCACTACTTCCTGTGCTTCACCTTGTTTGGCATGATGATTTCTCAGAAAGAACACACTGTAACCTTCACTTATAGCTGGTGCCCTGGTACTATCAGTGCTGCAACCATTCTCCTGATAAACAACACTTCTGTACATCTCCATTTTCTTTGAGTTCTGTGGTTAATTATTCTGAAATCTTCAGTCATTTCACCATAACCTACAAAAACAAATGCCTTTGCCTTTGTTTCCCACTTTGTTCTATTTTGATCTAGTATGCAGAGAAGGGCTCAACAACCAAACACTTTTAAATGGTTTAAAGAAGATACTTTACCCCTCCATAATTCCTGTACAGTCTTGCCATTAAACACTTTATGAGGGAAATGACTCCCTCTGCAAACAGTATTATTACATGCCTTTGTCCAGCATATTAAGCAGGAGAGAATCTAATATTGCCATCTCACAAACTGTTCTGTTAGTCCTTTCAACCAAACCATTCTTATCTAGACTATAGGGCACACTAATGTAATGTTATGTCACTTTCTCTTTGAGAAATGAATGAAACTCAATGCCATTGTCTGATCTAATAGCTTTGATTATTAAAGCAAGTCTATTTTCTACCCAAGTTTTAAATTCATGAATAAAACAAATTTTTGATCTTTATCTTTGAGAGACTAGCATAATGTCCTTCTGGAAAAATCAACCAATAGTGCATACAGAGTGGAGGAAAAGTTTATACCTCATGTTTTTTCAGTATATTTTCATCACACAGGATTTTTTTTTGTCTCTATATTTCAGTGAATAATGTGAACAGTCACCTGTCAACTTCTACAATATTTTGTATGGCATCTATGATTATGAAGAAATTCTTAGACATATCTGCCAAAACTCTCCATGAACACTGCTGTCTGTCTCTTCCACTCCTCCTGATCATGTGCCATATGCTCCTCTCTATTGTGTGGACAAGGATCTATGAAGATTGCATCCTGTAGTCTGGTCAAAGGTGCTCAATAGGGTTTAGGTCTGGCCTGTTTCTATGCCACTCATTCCAAACAACTGGGAATGTTCTCTTCAGAAATGCTATCATCTGTTTGGCTGTGTGAGGTGTTGCTCCATCTTGCATAAGAACAGATTTGTCTGGTGTAGGGAAGAGACCACTCTGGGCCACTTGAGCATAACCAGAAACAACCCTTTCCCAATAGTAATCGCCTCTGATAGACCTTTTTGCATCAGCTACATGCAGTTCAGTTTTTCCATAGCTGCAAATGCCAGCAGTGACCATTATCTTAATCTTTCCTTTGGTCTGTGGATTGGAGAAATTTCATCTGGTTTATTTTTATGGATTTGAGCATTTTGTTTTTTGGGCTTTTCTACTGGAAACTTGTTTGTAATCAAAATCTGGAACATTTTCCTCTTTCCTTGTTGGTTGACATTGCATAAACCATTAGACATTATTCTTTCACAAAATGCCTGATGATCAACAGTACTTTTTTCTGACAGCACTTGTTTTATTGTTTGGACACTTTTTCCTGAGGATGGTCCATGACAAAATATTTCACAGTTGTCCTAGTGAAGGTCTTCTGCCTTTTCTGGTAGCCATCTGAGAAATTAAGATATTTGGCAGCTCCACAAATAATTTTGCTAATTTTACCCTTTACCGAATGTCTGATTTTGTTTTTAGTGTTTGGTGCAAATTTTGCTGGTAGTCAAACTCTATTTGCTGTCCCTAACATTACCATCACCTCTATTAATCCAAAGTCTAGGTTTTTGGACCAACGCGACTGGTCGTATGCAATAATCACTCATCTGCCCAGAAATCCAGTGCTGCAGCTGCCAGTAGGTCATTTATGAGGGCATGCTACAAAGCAATGCCTCCAAATATTTTATGTGAAAACCCTTAAAGCTTTTTAAATAAAAGAAACGTTATTAACATTCTACATCTTCACTCTTCATGTCTACATATTTGCTGCTAGGTGTCTCCGAACTGTAGTGTGTAATATAGCGGTATGTAATGAAACTATGTTGCTGCATGAGAAACAGCTTGCTGTAATCAAGTTTTCAGTTTGGATATTCGTCCACACATAGAGCACCATCTCCTTCAGCATGACAATGCGAGATCCCACACGAACACTGCAACAATCTGGTGCCTTTGATTGACTGTCATGGATCATCCTCCATACGTCCTGACATTGCCCATTATGTTTCCAAAACTTAAAGAACACCTTCGAGGACTTAACTTTGATAGTGATGGTGTGGCGATGGCAGATGTGAGGTTGTGGCTTTGTCAACAAAGTTAAACATTCCACAATGATGGGATTAATAGACTGGGCTCTCATTGGAAGAAATATGTTCATCACTAGGGCGACTATGTTGAGAAACAAATGTGTCGGCTTTAAGAATAAAGATGTAAAAGTTAATGTTTATTTTTTTAAAAAAACTTGAAGAATTTTCACATAAAAAATTCGGAGACTAATTTTTAGCATGCCCTCATATGTATGACAATACATCCTCCATTGATTTGCCCAAATTAGGGGTAAGCAAACAGATGGTTGTTGAATTTAACATAGGAGCGGCTGTGTGGGATGAGGTTCTATCCACTCTCATAGCAACTAGCTCCATTGGTGTAGTTTTAATAACATCCATATATTAATGGATCCATTGATTTCTGAAAGCACTCCAATATGAGGCCACTTCCCACTATTATTTACAGTAAATGTTGATATCTTGTATTCTCCAGATCGTAGCTAGGGTTGTTGTACCCTTTGTTTAAATTAGTATGCAAGCATTCCTTGCATGTATGCACTGGCTTCTTCTTTTCCCAATTACAGCGTATATTCCTCCATTATGAAAATTGTTTTCACCATGTAAAAGAATGTTGTTTTTCATACTCATAACACATTAACTGCACTTAAAGAAGTAATTTATTTAGTTGGGAATGATTTAAGCCTGAATGATATATGTACTCTCTTTCTTAAAACCTGTGGAATAAAACTCTTCAGCAGAAACAGACATATCTTGGCATTATCTATATTAGGTGGAACTGTGGAGAAGCATTTTCTGGATTGAAAAAAATATGTTCCTGCTGCTTTAATATAACATTTCTGTTTAATACTTACATTAACTTTGTTGGAGTCAGTGTTAAGAATTTCTACATACTTTACAGGTAAGTAGTTAAAACTATAGGCAGGCAGTATAGTTTATAATCTTTTCTTGATCTGGATTGTCTGGAAATTATATTTGTACGCCACTCAACGTTTGTGTCTTCATATTTCCCCAGTAAACAAACTGCAGAACAATGTCAAACACACCATCTGTTCTGTACGTTATGCATTAGCTGAACCATATAGAAGTAATTGGCATAGAATAGAATCCTTGTGTTTTTGTACAGATAATATCACCTTACACGCAAAAACACCTACTTCAGGAGCAAATTTTAGTGGTGGTGTCTTTTCATTGTCAGATGTCATCCCAAATGTACAGTATATCCCACCCAGACAACTGTATAGAACAACTGAAGTAACAAATGCTATGTCAGAAGTTGTCCTAGCATGGAGGTTCACTACAATATGAAGGCATGCTGAAAATTGATGCCTCCTATTTTTTTTATTCTGTTGTCAGTGCTGATAGACATACTACATCTTTTGCATATTACTCAGTTGACTTTCCTGCTCCACTGATGCAAGTTATAATCCTCTGCCACTAGAGAGCTCTGAACATGGCAGTGTGCAACATCACTACGTCGGTGTGTGAGAAACAGTGCACAGTAATTGCGTTACTAAGTACAGGAGACGTTATCCTCACATGGAGCACCCTCTCCTTCAGCGTGTCGATGCTGGATCTCACACAAGTGCTGCGACATCTGTAAAATCTGACGCCTTGCGTCCACTGTCATCGAGCATCCTCGATACAGTCCTTATTGTTTCGGCACCATCCAATTTTCTGCTGCTTTCAAAACTTAAAGAACATTTTCGAGGACTTCACTTCGTTGGTAATGAAGCGGTGCAACCAGAGGTGAGGTTGTATCTCGCTCAACAGAGTCAAACACCTTATAGTAAAGGTATCAATAAACTGGTCCCTCATTGGAAGAAATGTGTTGGTCATTAGGGCGACTATGCTGAGAAATAAATATGTAGGCCCAAAGAATAAAGATGTGGAACGTTAATAAAGTTTCTTTTATTTAGAAAGCTTTAAGAGTTTTCACATCAAAATTTTGGAAGCTTTACTTTTCTTCAAGCCTTCACATACTATGTGATCAAAAGTATCCAGACACTCCCAAAAACATACGTTTTCCATATTAGGTGCATTGTGCTGTCACCTACTGTCAGTACTCCATATCAACGACCTCAGTAGGCATTAGACATCGTGCAAGAGCAGAATGGGGCGCTCCGCGGAGCTCATGGACTTCGAATGTGGTCAGGTGATTGGATGTAACTTGTGTCGTACGTCTGTACGTGAGATTTCCACACTCCTAAACATTCCTAGGACCACTGTTTCCGATGTGATAGTGAAGTGGAAACGTGAAGGGACATGAACAGCACAAAAGCGTACAAACCGACCTCGTCTGTTGACTGACAGAGATCGCCGACAGTTGAAGAGGGTCGTCATGTGTAATAGGCAGACATCTATCCATACCATCACACAGGAATTCCAAACTTCATCAGGATCCACTTTTGTACTATGACAGTTAGGCGAGAGATGAGAAAACTTGGATTTCATGGTCGAGCGCCTGCTCATAACCCAACATCACGCCGGTAAATGTCAAACGACGCCTCGCTTGATGTTAGGAACGTAAACATTGGACGATTGAACAGTGAGAAAATGTTGTGTGGAGTGACGAATCACGGTACATAATATGGTGATCCGATGGCAGGGCGTGCGTATGGGCAATGCCGGGTGGACGTCATCTGCCAGCATGTCTAGTGCCAACAGTAAAATTCGGAGGCGGTGGTGTTATGATGTGGTCGTGTTTTTCACGGAGGGGTCTTGCACCCCTTGCTTTTTCGCGTGGCACTGTCACAACACAGGCCTACATTGATGTTTTAAGCACCTTCTTGCTTCCTTCTGTTGAAGAGCAACTCGGGGATGGCGATTGCATCTTTCAACACAATCGAGCACCTGTTCGTAATGCACGGCTTATGGCGGAATGATTACACGACAATAACATTCCTGTAATGGACTGGCCTGCACAGAGTCCTCACCTGAATCCTATAGGACACCTCTGGGACGTTTTGGAACGCCGACTTTTAGCAGGCCTCACCGACCGACATCGATACCTCTCCTCAGTGCAGCACTCCGTGAAGAATTGGCTGCCATTGCCCGAGAAACCTTCTAGCACCTGATTTAACGTATGCTTGCGAGAGTGGAAGCTGCCATCAAAGCTAAGAGTGGGCCAACTCCATACTGAATTCCAGCATTACCGATGGAGGGCGCCACGAGCATGTACGTCATTTTCAGCCAGGTGTTCGGATACTTTTGATCATATAGTGCATATGGATGACTCTGATTTCTGTTTTATCAGATGCAAGACGAGTTTCTCGACAAAACGGAATGAACAATATAGACTTTGCTGCAAAGATCATTTTTATTTGCAATCAGTGTTCTGATTTTTATTTGCAATCAGTGATCTGTAACTATACTTGTGTGTTATGATAGGCAGCCTGTGTGTGTTTTGTGTGTATACTGTAACGCTCTGCCCGAAAAGAACATGTACTTAGGGGAAATTTAGTATTTTATGTACTGCATTCAAAGTGATTTGAAAGCCTTATTACATGTCAGCAATGACATGTTCTTTCTCGAGTAACAATTTATAGTCTTCTTTGGTGACAGTTACTTTGTCAAATACTGTACAACAGTTTAATTTGCACTTTCTACCTCAATGTCTCCCATTTCTAGTTTTTCAAAATAACTGCACTTAAAGCAGAATTTGTTTAACAGTATAGGGGTCTGTCCAAGATGCCCTCATTTGGTCCAGATCGTGCCAAGAAGGGTGCAGTGATGAGGGTCTGTTTATGCTTGAGAGTAGGGAGGAAATATAATAATATTATATTTACTGTTCAAAAACATGGAACTGTCTTCTCAGGGCGCTGGGAGCTTAGGCAGGTGGTGTGCTTACCCCGTCAGCAGTAGCAGGCACACATCTATCAGGCAGTGCTGCTGCGCATTGGATGCCTCCTGTGACAAGCTGTTACATCACAGCCAGCTGGTGCCCTCCAGTATTGTAGCTAATGCGGGCCATGCTGTACAGCATCTCTGCGAGGTGCTCTCCAAAGTGATTTCACTGACATCGAAGATGTGTATCTAAGGGACCTACCCTCCAGCCCAGCCTGAAGTACTCGTTGCCGTGCAGAACTCGACCCATTTCCTCTAGTTAAGAGGCAGAGGACGGCAGCAACAGTATCAACTGCAGGAATGGGCAAACAGCACCAATGGCTAACCCTCCAGTTGGCCAGCAGGTTGATGGCGGTCTCTGTACCCCATCAGTGATGAACAAGAAGCTGCCGCTGCAGTGTGCAGTGGCAGAGTCCCTCAAGTGATACGTGTGGCATCGTAGATGATCATAGACAATTAGGCATGCAGGTAGTCAACTGGCAGCCTCTCACCTCCACAGGACAGCTGCAACTAAAATCACCGATTAAGAAAGACGTAACATTTATGCTGACGCCTCCCATGCACTCTGCTGCAGCGTGGGTGATAATGACACCATATGCAATGGTTTTCCCGTTTGGTCAGGTCTCTTGGTGGCTTCAGATTTTCATAAATTCGTCTTTCAGACGTCGTTCCTGCTGAGTCAATGGCTGAATACTTACAACTGCCAGATTCCCTGTCGGCTTCTGTCTAGGGGTTCTTCAGACGACATTTGTTTGATGATTTTCTGAAGTTTCACAAGCACAAGTGGCTGGTATTGTCAAAGCTTCACCCTCCATTACTAGCGGTGGACTGGAATTGAGTTCGCGGCCACGTCCAATGGCTTTCCCGTTTTCATTATCACTACGGTTCTCCCCTTGCTTCCTTCAATGATTGCTCACTGCAGCACGGTAATCCAAGATCTATTCACTTTGAGGGTTTCTTCCTTCTTGTTGAAGCTATTGGCATGTTTCTGTAGCTTCCCTGAACAAGCAGATGTGATAACTCCTCTCTACAGCGAGAACTTTTGTGTCGGCGAATTTTACTATGTGGTCGGTCTCATACAGCCCATACTCCGCAACGGCCAATTTTTTTTACCTTCCCCAACCTGCAATGCCGTTTATGATCGGTGATCCTGATGTTGAGTGGCCGTCCAGTCATTCCAACATAGACTTTTCCACGTGTACATAGTATGTGATACCTTCCTGACACTGAAATTGAATCCCTCGCCTCCTTTGACGATCTGTGACACTGTTTTGTAAACGTTAGAGCCTCATCATCACCGCTCAAACATGTTGTATCTATGAAAGAATGGAACGAGCTTTTCTTCATGAGCGAATTCATGCAACACGAAGACACTTGGCAAGAAAGAATGAGGAACTTTTGGACATTTTCTATCAACTAAGTAGTAGCATGTTGCTCTAGACGATTGAGACAAGATCTACAACATCAGTCACAGGAGGATGCAAAAGGAACTTAACCATTGCACCGAGTGAAAGAAGAAAAAGTTTGCAAGATGCGGGAAGCAGATTGACAAAGCGAGTTCTGACATGTCATGCACAGTGGTCAATATCAGCGGACGACAACTGACCAAAGATGAACAGTCTACCCTTCAAAACGGAGGGAATTTCTCCATCATCCGGAGAGATATACCAATGCTGGATAATATTGCGAATACCGAAGTGGCTGTTCGGACCGTTCCTTGTGAATGGGCTGAGGAAATACACGCTGAACCCGGCAGGGTACTGGGCCGAGCAAAACCACCAGCTTGCAACATGAAGGTCAAGAGTGACAAGCTATCAAGAGACTTAACGTCGACAAGAGTATATTGGCATTACTTCCAGATAAGGGAAATGCAACCGTCGTAATGATGATTGAAGATTATGAGCAGAAGACCTGGGAGCTATTAGATCCGACCACATACAGAAACCTAAGCGTAGATCCAATGCAGCGGATCACACGGAGTACGAATCGGTTAATCAAGGCGTCTTCTCTCGCAGCGGACATACAGGGGAACCTGCGCAATACATAAGTTCTACCACTTGTCTGTACAGATTACCAAAGATCCATAAGAATAATGTTGCATTAAGACAGATTGTTGGCGCTCCTGGCTCATCGACATGTAAACTGGAGAAACTCTTGGCCTCTGCTCCAGCCGCAAGTGGGAATGAGTGACACACACATAAGGACTCGGGACACTTCACTGAGAGGCTGAAGAAACTAAAACTTGGACTAAACGAAATGGTGGTCAGCTTTGATGATCTTTCTTTGTTTACCAAAGTGCCACTCAGTGATTCTTTGCAATATTTCGATTCGATTTTCGCACAAGACATCACCTAGCTCTTTCATGCATGTCTCACCATGAGCTATATACTGTGGAATAGCAAATTCTATGAGCAGCAGTAAGGCATCGCCATGGGTAATTCACTCAGTCCACTTGTGGTTAAGTTCTTCATGGGACATTTCGAAGCAAAGGCACAGGACTTGGTGCCTTGTAAATCTAAGGTGTGGTACAGATAGACCGACGACACCTTTATTGTGTGGAGAAATATGAGGAGCAGCTCGGTGATTTTCTGAACAGTCTCCATACCAGCTAAAACTAACAGCTACCCTTTCTAGATATACTGGTCACCAGGGATGATGATCATGTGAAACACAGCGTGTCTCAAAAACCGACGCACACAGACCGATTCCTGCACAAACTGTCGGATCACCACCCGAGCACGAAAAGAGGCATAATTAATAAGCTCGTAACGTGCACAAGACGAATATGTGAGCCGTAGCATCTCAGACGCGAGATGCAACAGCTAGAAAGAGTCATGAGGAGCAGTAATTACTCCAGCAGTTGTGTAAGAAATGCCACAGAATCTAACACTCGACAAAGTGACACATCGGAGAAAGAAATGTCGGGTACGGCGTTTCTGCCGTACATTCCCAGAGTAAAGGACAGAATCGGCTGTGTATTTTGCAAACATGCAGTAAACCGAAATAGAAGATCAGGGAGTGCCTTAAGTTAGCAAAGTGGAAAAGGGACTCACTTGTAATGCTGCGAATACACCACATACTATATACGTGTGGAAAAGTCTTCGCATCCACGACATGCAAAAGGCTTCTTTAAAGGCTGACCAATCAAAACGATTGTACACACATCAAAAAAGTATTGCATCACCCCGGTTCCCAGAACTCCTGAAGATGGACGTTGAATGTTGATTTTGTATCACAGACACAGTCCCTTTGACTGTTCAGAGATGTCACTAAACCCGCGCAAACCTGTAAACAACCATGCATGAGCAACGTCTATTAGACGGAAGCGGTCCGACAGCCGATCAGTTCCAGTCATTCCATCAGGAAGGTGGTATACGGTCGTGTCTGCATTGTTACTTTGTGCCAGGAAGGGCTCTCAACAAGGAAAGTTTCCAGGCGTCTCGGAGTGAACTATAGCAATATTGTTTGGACATGAAGGAGATACAGAGAGACAGGAGCTGTCGATGACATGCCTCGCTCAGGCCGCCCAAGGGCTGCTAGTGCAGTGGATGACCGCTACCTACGGATTATGGCTCAGAGGAACCCTGACAGCAACGCCACCATGTTCAATAATGCAGGCACAGGACGTCGTGTTACGTCTCAAACTGTGCGCAACAGGCTGCATAATGCGCAATTTCACTCCCGACGTCCATGGCGAGGTCCATCTTTGCAACCACAACACTATGCAGCACGGCACAGATGGGCCAAACAACATGCCGAATGGACCGCTCAGATTTGACATCACGTTGTCTTCACCAATGAGTGTCGCATATGCCTTCAACCAGACAATCGTCAGAGATGTGTTTGGAGGCAACCCAGCCGGGCTGAACGCCTTAGACACTGTCCAGCGAGTGCAGCAAGGTGGAGGTTGCCTGCTGTTTTGGGTTGGTATTATGTGGGGCCGATATACGACGCTGGTGATCATGGAAGGCGCCGTAACAGCTGTACGATACGTGAATGCCATCCTCAGACCGATAGTTGTGCGACCATATCGGCAGCATATTGGCGAGGCATTCGTCTTCATGGACGACAATTCGCGTCCACATTGTGCACATCTTGTGAATGACTTCCTTCAGGATAGTGACATCGCTCGACTAGAGTGGCCAGCACGTTCTCCAGACATGAATACTATCGAACATGCCTGGGATAGATTGAAAAGGGCTGTTTATGGACGACGTGACCCACGAACTACGCTGAGGGATCTACGCCGAATCGCCGTTGAGGAGTGGGACCATCTGGGCCAACAGTGCCTTGATGAACATGTGGATAATATGCCACGATGAACAAAGGCATGCGTCAATGCAAAAGGACGTGCTACTGGGTATTAGAGGTACTGGTATGTACAGGAGTCTTTACCACCACCTCTGAAGGTCTCGCTGTATGATGGTACAACATGCAATGTATGGTTTTCATGAGCAACAAAAAGGGCGGAAATGATGTTCATATTGATCTCTGTTCCAATTTTCTGTACAGGTTCCAGAACTCTCGGAACCCAGGTGATGGAAAACTTTTTTTGATGTATGTATTTCCGTTTCTGTGTTCATAGTACGTAACTGCAAACGTTTTGTAGAAGACCACTGTACTTTCTGTATGACGATTCCGTCCCACGCAGTTTGCTTTTGGCAAATAAAAACAAATACGTCTCGACGCAGTATCGAACCCTCAAGCTCCTGCATACTGACACAAAACGCTATCCACTGCACCAGCTGCACAGATCTGAAGCTAATTGCGATAGACATATTCAACAAATGCCCGAAATATGCGCAGGGCGAAATTTTGTGAGAGACACTTTCCTATTGGTACAGTAGACGTGAGGAGTCGCTCTGCGTAGTTCGAGTGCGCGAATTTTTCTTCACCCTGTATAGGTACCGGTATACGCTACATACATTAAAATATTAAGCGTATGTATTAAGTTACGGTATAACCTATCTCCATTCCAAATTTCATCGAAATCCGTTCAGCCGTGTCAGCATGAAGGGGTAAAGGTACGTCCAGACGATGCCTCCTTTCTTATGAGCAATCACATATGCACGGGAAAAAAAGCGCAGGCGAAAGAAATTAGTGGAGAGGATGCACGTACGGATGAGCACTCTAGTGTCCACCACGTGGCCCCCTTGATGCAGCCGTCTGGTATGGATTCGTTTCTTTGCTCGGTAGTTTGCGCTGCGTTGATTGTGATAAAAAAAAGGTGCCGGAAAACTAAGTCACAGAGGTGACTATGAGTAAAAGTATCTGAATAACAGAGGTACTTTAGTGCGAGCTGTGCAAAATGACGGAGATGATTTGTTTCAAAATTTCAAAAGAATGTCACAGCAAGATTTTGATCTTTTGGTTATGCAGGCGAAACCATATCTCCAGGTAAGATACGGTTATGCGAAATTTTCTGTAGAGATGCAGCTGGGAGTAGCATTCCGTTACCTGCAACCGGCGATTCATATACTAGTTTGAGCTATTTATTTCGCGTCTCAAAATAAAGCATTTTAGTGTTTATTCCTGAAACTGCGAAGCATTTAAGGGTTATTCATAGTGATTATGTGAAGGTTAGTTAACTTTCATTAAATTTCTTATTTTATTAAGACATTGTTTCCACTGTTAACACACACACTTACAAAGTTTACTTGAACAGACGAGATAAATGAGTTCTCCTGAAGATTCGAGGTTATGCCAGTTGGTTTGTCAAGGGCGCTATGCTGCTGAGACTAAATCCATCTTGCTGCAAGTTTTTCTACATCGAGGTCTTGTTATTGAAATGAAAAGTAAAGTTAAAGGTGTCGTAATATGTAAATGATTTCTCTGATACGATTCATGGCACTAAATCCGCGTTCATAGTCATCTGTAGACATAGGTATAATTTCGACTGCTTTCACAAGTTCTTTCTCAGAAGCGGGAATGTGTTGGGGATTTTCTTTATAGATCGAAAATCTTTAACTAGTGACGCGCACATACTTTCACTTAATTTAGGATTCAGCTTATTTCTTATTCAAGGAACTGATGCGTCATCTTAAAACACACATTCATAATCAGCTGAAGAGCATGTTTCTGAATTCAACACGGCTGCATCCGAAAAGAAATCCAAGTCTTCAAAGTGGTTTTTTATATTGTCCACCTAAGACTAAAAAAGTTTCTTCTCAAATGTCTGAAGTTCATTACACTCATCACTAGATGATTCTTTAATTAATACGTCTTTGAATGTGTGATTTTTCTCTATCTCTTGCACTATCGCCCTCATTCGCAGCGAGTCATTTGTTTGCAGCGTTTCAAGAATTTTTATAGGCCTGTCAATTTCTTGTTTACCTTTAAGGACTGGCCGGCCGTGAGGCCGAGTGGTTCTAGGCGCTCAGTCCGGAACCGCGCGACTGCTACGGTCGCAGGTTCGAATCCTACCTCGGGCATGGATGTGTGTGCTGTCCTTAGGTTAGTTACGTTTAAGTCGTTCTAAGTTCTAGGAGACTGATGACCACAGATGTTAAGCCCCATAGTGCTCGGAGCCATTTGAACCATTTTTAAGGACTGAAAAATTTCTGTTACTAAAAAACCGCCTTGCAGGTATCGCAACACATGGTGTATCAACAGTGCTTGCACCTGACAAAGGCGTAGCCACTCTACTGCGTAATCATTTACATAAGGATTTAACTGTAGTAGACTGTACGAACCACAAAATGGAACTAACTGTCCATGGTGTTATAGATGATGTAGCATATGTATACCATATACAGTGTTTTTTTGATTCATTGTGTACTGTGTTTTCTCGAAGTCCTAGTTTAGCAAACATGTGATTCACCCAAAGAGCCGACACGTTTCCATTGATCGACGGTTGAATCCCAGTGATCCCGTGTCCACTGCAATAGAATTGATGATATCGTTGGGTCAACATGTAAACACGTAGGGATGGTCTGCTGCGGAGCTTCATGTTCAACAATGTACAGCATTATGCTCTTTCGGCAGAGATGCCACAGATTACCATATTCTGTGAGGAATCGTGCGCTTCCAACAATTTAACGCATAGTGGTAGTTTCACTGTCCTTCTAGCTCATTCTGTAGATGCTCACGACAGTAGCACGTTAACATTCGACCAGCTTCGCCGTTTTAGAGATACTCGTTCACAGGCTCTGCATAATAATAATTTGCCCTTTGTCAAAGTCGCTTATCTCAGTGTAATTCACCATCTGCAGCACATATCTTCACTAGTGTGACCCCCGTCCGTGTTTGCTCCTCTTAGATACTTTTGTTACCATGTCACGTACCCGCAACGGCACCAGGCGGCATCCAACGTCGTCGTGGGCAGTGGTCATAACGTTTCGGCTCATAAGCGTATGCAGTGCTTGGCCAGAAATGAACGTGGCAACTGGAAGCTCCAGATAGCTAAGTGTTTAGGAAAAAAATAGGATTTTTGGTGCGGGTCGCGTAGTTTCCAGGCAGCGCTTGGCGCAGCGAAGAGTGTAAACCTACAGAACGATAATCCGAGGGTGGTGGCGTTTTTTTCTTTTATTATGTTCAATTTTCACGTTACTTATACTGTAAATAAACCGAAATAATGCTGAATATATTGTGTTTATTAGTATTTTCATAAAAGCCATGAAAAGGAATGGCAAATGAAATTTAGGAATGCAAATAGATTTCTAGGAAGGGATTGCAAGATACTATAAAATTAGATTCTTTTTTTATTTTAAATCTGATGCTCTATGCGTGTAGGGGGATGATATTTATGGTAAAAAGAGGACTTATTGTTTGCATACTGCTTCCGGAGGCCAAAATTAAACTAACGAAAGTCTTGCATGGTTTGTCAGTGACGCTGACGACGAGACAAGCAGCGGGTAACGCCGCATATAAGCAGTCGCCAAATTACGTATTGGTGCTACTCAACTACGATATTATTGCACTTGTCTGTTATCGGAAACACACGGTGACGCCACAGCAAACAATTACAGTGATGCTGAAGGAAATCTCGTCGAAAGGTCAATGCTTTCAGGTCAGTTGTGCATATCTTCTCAAACCCGATCAAACGCTGACTGATCATAAGCCAACTGAAGCGTCCTTAGTCCTAGGTGCAGTAATGTTTTGGTCGACTAATATCACTGCTCACCAGCATTTTGTAGTACTCTCGTAAAGGTCACACTGTTGTCTAAAGAGGGAAGAGCGAATATATATTATTTCATCATTGATGTTGGAGAACATCCTTGAACATGGAACTTGGGTGTGAGGAATATTTAAATAAACTGCAGAAAATTAAAACGTGGGAGACAGACATTTCTGTGTTGTCACCGGACTTCATAGGCAAAGGGACATCACATAAATAGACAGCTGGTGAATGTGATAACAACAATGATTAATAAATTGGACACGTGCCATATTTTCATTTTTATTAAACGATTAAGCCTACGAAATATAATTCATTTAAATGAAATGTTGAGCACGGTGACCTCATCTTTTAACAACTTCTGTAGTTGTCTCTCTCTGCTCATAAATTAGTCTGAAAATTTGTCACGAATCCCGTTCACATTTCTTTCCACTTGCGTGGCGCCTTTTGACACTTAGTCTTCTCCACAAGTAGTCAAAGTGACTACAAATCTGTATCCATCTCGATCTCTCTGCAAAACACAGGATTATATTTTTATAATAACTTCTGCAATTTCTGGACACACATTCAATCGCCGATTACAAATTTTTCTGCTTGTAAGAAAGGATGCTGAAAGTAAAGTCAATGTATCTCCTATCTCTGCACGGGCAGACCCGGAATTGATTGCCATTAGCTGCCATTTTTTTCCATAGCGTACGTACTGATTCCCATAAGCTATCAACAGTGCCGTAATACGTCCCTTCCCACTTCACACAGACTAAGGAGTGTCTACATGTAACAAGTATGGTTATAAAGGCTTTGCTTTTTGATATTCTCAAAATGTAATTACAGCACAAGCGAAGTTGCAGTTGTCAAGCATAAGTAATAAAATTATGTACTTGGGAGAAACTTGTAGCAGAAGTCATCCAGATGTTCAGTGTTAAGTTTGTGGAACATTAGGTCTTCGACGAAGCAATCTTCGATTTGGTCAGGGGGCAGGAGGGGCAGTCCAAACAAAGTTTTCAGAAGTTTTCCGATTTCAGATTCCTTGAATTTAAAATCATTTGATAATCCAAATGACTGAATATTTCTCCATCATGTCTGCCCGAGATAAATTCTGCAACGCTTTATACTCGTTTGGGTCCAGACGTAAACAACTGTCTGGTGTAGTGCCGTCTCAAAGTCAACGTGTTAATGTCTAGATTGGTGTTACTTTCAATTAAAGACAAAACGTCTTTATATGTTTCATACTTTTTTTTGGAAGCAAAATAATACCAATGGGAACCAGTTTTTTCATTTGCCCAGTGAATTATAAGTATTTGGTGGAACAGCTGAGGGCAACTGTTGAAGGTCCCATCTATAAATGTTGCTCTCAAATATTTCAGAAAATTCAGATTGCTTTGGTATGAGAAATCCTCAATATTCTTTCCAGAGTCGTTCACAAAAAAAAAAAAAAAATCCTCCCCTGTTTGTATCGAATACATTTCTTGCCAGTGCTTCACGTAATTCTGGTAAGTTATTGGGCAGTTCTGGAAGTTTGCGTGATCGAGAAGCATTAATATTTTTCCTTATGCGAACCAAATCGTGAGATCTAAGAGTATCAGTATCACCATTAGCTAACTCAAGGGGTATACGTTTGCAAGGCAGCTCACACAAATTTTCTTCAGCATTTCTCTGTACAACACTATTGACACTCTGAACATTATATCACACCCCCTCGTACACTTGTATCTATTTGCGAGTCACTTATGGAAACGGAACTTATAACCGTCTGTCATCAACAGTGTCTTGCCCTTTTCGCACTAAGTTGACACAAAGTCATGGGATAGCGATATGCACATATTCAGCTGACGCTAGTATCGCGTGTACAAGGTATAAAAGGGCAGCGCATTGACGGAGGCGTCATTTGTACTCAAGCGATTCACGTGAATAGGTTTCCGACGCTATTACCGCCACACGACGGGTATTAACAGACTTTGAACACGGAGCTGTAGTTGGAGCTAGACGCATGCGACGTTTCATTTCGGAAATCGTTAGAGAGTTCAATATTCCGAGGTTCACAGTGTCAAGAGTATGCTGAGAACAGTAAATTTCAGGTATTACCTCTCACCGCGGACAACGCAATGGCTGACGTCCTTCACTTAACGACCTAGGGTAGCAGCGTTTGCGTAGAGCTGTCAGTGCTAACAGACAAGAAACACTGCGTGAAATAACCAAAAACATTAGTGTGGGACCTGCGACAATGGGATCTCTTAGGTCAGTGCGGCGAAATTTGGCGTTAATGGGCCTTGGCAGCGGATTATAGATACGAGTGCCTTTGCTAACAGCTTGATAACGCTTCCAGCGCCTCTACTGTGCTCGTAACCACATCGTTCGGATCCTTGACGACTAGAAAACCGTGGTCTAGTCAGATGAGTCCCGATCTCAGTTGGTAAAAGCTCATGGTATGGTTCGATTGTGGCGCAGACCCCAGGAAGCCATGGACCTTAGTTGTCAATAAGACACTGTGCAATCTGGTGGTGGCTCCGTAAGGATGTGGGTTGTGCTTACATGGAATGGACTGGGTTCTCTGGTCCAACTTAACCGATCACTGACTGGAAATGGTTATGTTCGGCTACCTGGAGACCATTTGCAGCCATTCATGGACTTCATTTTTATGTATTGACAATGCGCCATGTCATCGGGCCACAGCTGTTCGCAATTGGTCTGAAGATCATCCTGGACAATTCGATCGAATGATTTGGTCACCCAGAACATCTGACATGAATGTCATCGAACCTTTACGGGACATAATAGAGAGGTCAGTCTGCACCGGCAACATTTCCTCAATTATGGGCGGCTATAGAGACAGATTGGCTCCTTGTTTCTGCAGAGACTTTCAACGACTTGTTTGACCCATGCCCGTCGAGTTGCAGCGCCACACCATTGGAAAGATGGTCCGACACGATATCGGGAGATATCCCATGACTTTAGTTACCTCCACCGCTCATGCACAGTGCAGTGATTGACCTATCTGAGTGGCGGAGAAGTGGATCAGCGAAGCGCCGTCAGGGCTCAACATGCCGAAAGTGGAAATCAAGTCGTCCACTATTTGACCGCAGGGGGACGCACAGATGCAGAGACGGTATTTGAAAAACTTTCTTTTTGTTTTATTCGAAATTACCTGAGCACGGACGCAGTGAAAATCACGACATACCGAAACCCTCATCACCAACGATTGGAAAAAGGAAAGTAAGCAGAGCCTTCATACAGGCCTCTAGCTTTGAGGAAATACAATTTCATTTTCAATTCGCTTTTTATAAAACAATGAGTTCCTTAACACTGTGGAATTCGATTATCTTCAATATACATCATCGTCAATGAACATGAATCTTTAGTGTGAATCACACATGGCTAGCAACAAAATGGAGGAAACGTTTTAGTTGTAGTAAAGCGACTCCATGTCAGCTGGCTTTGTGACACGTATATGTTTAACACCTGTAGCCGCAGTTGTGGAAATTGGCAGTCTCTTTGAGTAATCCTTTCATTGTCTTCCTTCTAGGCAAGGATGCTCCAAGAACTTTTTTCGGATTTAGTCTTTGAGGCTTCTTTGTTCGGTGAGAGAAGTAAAAGAAATGCATCTCCCACGAAAATCGGCGGCGCGGCGCTAGCGACAGAGTCGGCAGCGACGCAGAGCAACAACAAAGGAGCCGCTTCCACATCCGTGGAGCGGCGCCGTGTCCTGTAAAGCTGGCTGACGTAGCTCAGGCGGCCGGAACCATGCGTTGCTGTCTGAAGTTATCACCCGGTGCCGCTTTCGGCTGTTCATCCCATACGGCGTTTCCTACCCTCTCTGCACAAAACTTGAGTACGGAATATGAGTGTCTTCAGCATCAGACTTACTTAATGAAGGGCTTGTTATAAATATGAATCAAAAGTCTGTAGAAGCCTGTCACTCTTATCAAGAATCTGTTATGTATATTTATGTGTAAAATAAAGATTTTACCACAGCAGCTTTCAGTGCAAATTAATAATTGGCTGAGTGAGGCGTAGTGCGCTCAACCTTGGGAGTCGTTGCACGCCTTGCGCCCGCCTGTGCTGACACGACGACAAAATACTGTAAACCAATCATAATAGTCTTTCCTTGAAGGTGATTGACTATCAAAATTTCTTTATTTCTTTATTTACTTATTGGCCTCTGGGTACCAAAAGTCGAACGAAGGGGTTCAAGACACTGTTGCTGAATAAGGCTTCTACGAGAATCGTAAAAGATCACCCAACGACAGCATTCACTTGAAATTTGTTCACAACACTATGTTTCAAATACTCATTGTAAACAAACTACACGGCTAGTTTCTGAGCAGTCATTGTTTCAACAACAACAAATGACTCATTTTAAAACAATATTAATGTAAGATCTGAATAGCCCCATCTCGTGGCCGTTTGACGATCCTCGCAGCTCCTGTATTAACGACTGTCAGCGACAGATCAGCACCGTCTCGATCTTCTTTTCGAGAATTCCTCTTCCCGCGATCTTCTGTAAAGACTTAGCGCTGCAGCTATTCCTTCAGTCATTTTATGTCCGCTTCCATTATCTTTTCTTCTTCTGCTGTCTTTCTTGCTAGCGATCTGAAACACATAATAAAGTTACATCTGCATCTACATATATGCCCTGAAAGCCACCATACGCTCCTTCCTTTTCCACACGCAAGTAGGTCGAGGAAAAAACGGCTATCTATATGCCCCCGTATGAATCTTTAGAGTGAATCACACAGACTAGCAACAAAATAGAGAAAACGTTTTAGTTGTAGTAAAGCGACTCCATGTCAGCTGTCTTGGTACACGTATATATTTAACATCTGTAGCCGCAGTTGTGTTTCGTGCTCATGGTCCTTAAGCGAAATGTACGTTGGTGGCAATAGGGTCGTCCTGCAGTCAACTTCAAATGTCGGTTCCCTAATTTCTCTCAATAGCGTATCGCGAAGAGAACGTTGGCTCCCCTCCAGAGAGTCCCATTTGAGTTCTCGAAGCAACTCCGTAATACTTGCGTGTTGCCCGAACCTACCGGTAACAAATCTAGCAGCCCGACTCTGAATAGCTTCGACCTTTTCCTTTAACCTTAGATGGTGAGAACCCGTAACACTTGAGCAGCACACAAGAATGGGTCGCACTGGTTCTCTGTACGTGGTGACCTTTATAGATGAACGAAAGTTACCTAAGATTCTCACAGTAAAGCGAAGTCGACCTTTCGGCTTCTCTACAACCTTCCTTACATGCTCGTTCCATTTCATATCGCTTAGTAAAGTTTTGCTTAGATATATAATCGGTGTGATTGCGTCAAATAGCACACTACTAATGCTGCATTCGAACATTACGGGATTGTTTTTCCTATTTAGCTGAATTAATTTACTTTTTTACATTAAGAGCAAGCTGCCATTCATCCCAGCAACTAGAATTTAGTCTAAGCCATCTTGTGTCCTCCTGTAACATTACGAGTCAAGACAGCTGTAACGGAACTTGAATAGCGTAAAGTTATCTTTAAAAAAGCACGCCGCGTGATTTGTTATGATTTGGTCGGTCATAATAGTAGTAACATGCTTTTGAATACAATTAAAATATAACGGCGATACCTGTTTAGCGTTATTGGAAATAATATGTAATAAATTAATGAGTAAGGTAGCCGATCCTATAAGAAGAGGTAAAATTGGGCAGATTAAGGTGTTTTGCTTTATATCGACTAAGCCGATGATACGGCGTCTTTTTTTTCCGTTTACTCTTAGAAGAAAAAAAAGAAAACCAGTAACGAAGTGCTAATTGTGCGTTGTGAAAAATATAGGGGCGAATTTTAAATAGCTACAGTGTATAATCAGACTAACAAATGGACATTCAGTTACGCGAAATAGCGGACAGTGAAGTGTGGTCATTAAATTGAGTACACCTACAGGGCGGTCAATTCCAGGATAAGTCTATTCGCGTCTCACGAGGCACGCGGTATTGAGACCGGTTTTTTTTTATATCACGGAGAGCGGGCTTCAATTTATAAAAAGGAGAAAAGCTGTATCATTATCATTGACTGTTGGTGTTATGCAACCAAAACTGTTCATCAAAGGGTTTCGGTGAATGAGTGGTGAATGCGAAATGAAACTGTGAACGAAGTTATGTTAAATAAAGCAGAAGAGACAAGACAGTTTGGTCGTATCTGTTATTATTCCATAAACCGTAACATGTACTCTCGTTGTACGAAGCCTTTATAGACGATCGTATGACAATTTGCTTTGAAGGGAACTCGTTACGAGTTAAGTTTTGGGGACCTGGTCAACAGGGGATAGTTCGTAGATCTTAACTGCTGCAGCTATTCTGGAATCAGGTGCTACCGTGACCGTTGTGTGTTGTCTATGGCTTAAGGTCATCATATCTCATGCTCTAAGATCGACGCGCCTTTCCTCTTGGTATAACGGTGTCTCACGGTAACCACGACAACGCCGACGGCGAAGGAAGATACGGTAGACTCCTACAGTTACTCAATGGCGATACCTTCCCGTACACCACAGGGTCATCAGAAAACAGCCACAGATTGCTGTTCACTATGCCCGTCAAATCAGTTATGTATATAGAGAATAATAATCACACTTCCCTGTGGCACTTTTGACGATACCCTTGTCTCTGATGAACATTCGGTGTCGAGGACAATGCACTGGGTTCTTTTATTTAAGGAGCCTTCACAGGAAATCATGTGAGAAAAGGGCAAGCTGAGATTTGCACGTGCTGATATGTGGACAGAAGCTTTTCCGTATCAGGAAAATTTATTGTATTCGAACTCAGAATGTGTTCAAAATTTATGAAGTAAACCGATGTTAAGCATATTGGACTGTAATTTTTCGGATCAGTTCTTTTAACTTACATTAGTCTGTAACTATGGTGTGCTGAGAAGTAAAGCCATCAAGTTTTTATGTGAAAACCCGTAAAGCTTTTTAAATAAAACAAACGTTATTAACTTTCTGCATCTTTATGCTTCACCACTATATTTGTTTCTCAAATAGTCACCCTGTTAACGAACACATTTCTCCCAACGAGAGTCCGGTTTGTTACTGCCACCACTGTAGCATGTTTGATTTTGTTGACTGAACCACGACCTCACCTCTAGTTGCACCGCTTCATCACTATGAAGGTTAAGTCCTTGAAGAAGCTCTTTAAATTTTGGAAACGGATGAGAATAACACTGGACCAAGTCGGGACTGTATGGAGGATGATCGATGACAGTGAAACCCAGGCATCGCATTTTTGCAGATGTCGCACCGTTCGTGTGTGGTGTGGCATTGCCATGCTGCAGGGGAGGGTGCTCCATGTGTCCATGTGTGGACGGATTCGTCGAATTCGAAACTCGATTATAACAATCTGCATCTCACGCGCCGAAATAGTTACGTTTCAAACCGCCATAGTACAGGCTACAATTCGGAGCCCTCTAGCGGCAGAGGGCTACAAATATGTAGACATGAAGAATAAAGATGTAGGATGTTAATAAAGTTTGCTTTATGTAAAAAGCTTTAAGAGTTTTCACATTCAAAATTCGTAGGCATTACTTTTCAGCACGCCCTCGTACAAGAGCTTGTTACTCCGCCAGCAAGTGTGGCCATCTGATGATGTGACGCTGCACCTTGTTGTCCAGGTTGTGGATGTATCGTGTCCGTGCCGTCTTATATTTCTCGTTGAAGTCACAGGCCGAAATGAGAGAAAATCAACCTCCACTGAAATATAATATGACATAAGCCAATTTTTTACATATTGAGGTTTCCTCTTTCTTTGTTGGTATTTTTTGATCTGGTGTGCTAGCCTATAACAAGCAAAAAACTATATTTCACACACCGCTTTAAATAAAAGAAACGATGGTAGTCGTAGAATTTAGACATATTGCATCTTTATTACTAGCCAAATGAATAATTACTCGATGTAATAAATCTACAAATGTAATACATTGGAAGGAAAGGACTGGTCAGAGGGTCAGAACTATACAATGCTGTATGTATATTGCGTGAATGATTCTGGCATATTTGGGTAATCAGATATAATTAGAATATAATTGACTGACACCTCGTTTATGATAATGACTACACGCATCTGCGTGCTATTAATGTTTATGTGTATGTTACGCAAATATTGATTTATGCATTCTTTCTAAATATTCTTAAATTTCGTAGTGCAATTGTCGGCTAAGTGAAATTAGTTTGTGGCATTGATGCAAGCATTTTAGTGTATCTGGAATTCTGTAGGCTGCGGAACTATATTTTCAGATTTTTGGTCGCTAACACGACTCGTACCTGCACAGGCGGCCGGTGACTGCAGCCACCCCTTCGCCCCCCCCCCCCCCCCTCCTTCCGCCACCACACACACATGTTTACAACGCACTGTTGCTGCCAGCCTTACAACAAGTGCAGCTGACAAATCTAGTGTTTAAGAAGCAGTCCAGTATAGATAATGCCAATAACAAACGATATCCAAATTTGGAGCAGATGTTGAGAACGAATCTGCGGGAAGAAAAATCGCATAGTGAGTAACATAAGGAAATTCATATTTGTAACACTGTGTCGTTAATGGCTCGAGCCGCGCCGGTCACAAAAAGTGTATCCTGTGTCGCCACTCACTTTGCCTGGTGAGGCTTGGTGGTGGGACATGGAAACCATCTCCGTACGAGTCGGTTTGAGTCCGGAAAAGCCGATGTGCGTGAAACGAAACGTTTTAAAGAGTACCAAATCAATGCCTTTAGGCTCGTGAAATGCTCGTTGCTCAGTAACGACATATCTACACTGCAGGCTATTAAAACTGTAACACTATGGATTGGGCGCAAAAATCAAACTGTCATGAAGTATACGTACGTAATTGTATGTGCAAATGATTAGCATTTCCGGGCAACGGCACAATGTAGGCAGGAGTGACACCATCTACAGTCAAGTAAAGATTATGCAGCTACTTTCCCGTTCAGGAATGTCATTAAGATGCTATTTGTTCTTGAGAAGATCGTATAATACCTCGTGTGAGAAGGAGAATCGTCTAGTAGCGCGTGTCGGAATTCGACAGCGGCATGATCTTGGCCTATCGAGGCTGCAGTTAATCGTTGCGTGATATTGCTGATCGCGTTCTTCAGGATACCACGAATATCATGCGAATGTGGAACCGAGGGTCTTAGAGGGCCATACAAAATCTCAATGACCCGAACCTACTCGAGCCTGAAATAAATAGCCAATTTGTTCTCTCAGCCATGCGGGATCATACACCTGCGTCACGTACCTTGAGTGAGGAAATGGGCTTGTTTGCAGCAAGACAAGTAACCATACGGACAGTGCGACAACGTCTGGAGTGGACCCTGGCCAGTCACTACGATTGATAAACTATGACACTAATCTAAAGCAGTACGAAATGACGTTATCGTATCTGTGATCCAAGCTCTGTTCGACTCAAATTCCACCCATTTTGAACCATTGTAGCTGCCAGAGGTAGAAGTTCTGTGTGATAAATTTCGCACCGTGTAGCCCCCAAACAACCGACGTATTAACTCACATATTCTTCCTGCTTTACTCTCTATGCACAATAAGTTACACTTGCTTATTTGCTATCTACATCTACATCAACACTCCACATTCCACCTGACAATGGGTCTCGGAGATTACTTCTAATACCACCAACTGATCCCCCTCCCCTTTTCCATTCGCGAATGGCGCTTGCGAAGCATGAAGTATGGTAATCCTTTGTATAAGCTCTAAGTTCTCGAATTTTCTAACTGTGGTCATTTCGCGAGACACTGTGTTCAATAATATTCACAAATGAGTGAAAGAACCATCACCTCCACCATTTTAATTGATTTCCCTCAACAGGTTTTATGTATTCATTTGATCAGGAATAATGAAGTAGAGTGCATTAAAGGTATTCTGAGTATGCATCTCTTATCTGCGAGTATTATTATTTTTTTATCAGTATGAGGAAGATGCCCACAAACAACTCTGGTGATTGAAGCTACGAGAGACAGGTTGTGTGGCGTGGTCTACAGTTAATAAATTCGCAGTGCTTAGTTTCTGGTAGTATGGAGTTTGATGTGTTTTCACTAAGCATTTCCACTGATAGTGACTTGTTGTTTTTGATCTCTACCAGGGACTTGTTCGTAAAAGGTGACTGTTCTTTGTCCGTTTCTGGGGTGGTTGTGTCTTTTGTTCAGCAGGTGCAGGATGTGTCTTTCTGTTCAGCTACATTACCGTTTTGTTTTTCGTAGTGACTGTGTGCGCTCTCACCGTAGACAAAACGAACTGGTGAAGTACAGGGTCTACTTTTGGTTGTATTGTATTCTGCTTGTTGCGCGGGTAGTGTGCAACTGCCTTTGTGTCTGCCTGTGGTGTTGGATTTCTTGTGAACTCAGTGACATCTTCATCTGTGCTGTTTTTTCTATTATCTTTTTCTTTTCTACTTGTGATTCTGTTTCAATTATTATTATGGTGTTTCCTGTTGACCTGATTGATTTTATTTTTAATTTGTCTTGCTTGGGGTTCATTGTTTTCTTGATGGTTTCTCTAAGAAAAGTGTGCTGGACTGTTTAGCTTTTGTTTGTTGATTGGTTTCCTGTACTTTGCTTTTAGGTTTTGCAATCGGACCGGCAGCCGCAACCGCTGCAAATGAGAGTTAGAGAGGTTTATTTTCTGACTTAAGTCTCTGATTTTCGGGTTTGAGTTCCGCTATTTCTTCTTCCAATCGCTGAATGCGTTCCTGGGCATCTGGTGCGTTTTCAGTTCTGAGCTCTTCATTTTGTAGTTACTTTTCTATTCCGCGATCGGTATCTGTCACGTCGACGTTCGTACAACGTATGAAAGGAGGGCCGTGTTACGACTTTCGGCGGTGAAACATTTCTGGAGACCGAATTAAGTATTTCGGCCTTTTCTCTGTTATCTTCCGTTTCCGTGCCAGTATGGTCACTGAGTGAGTGATAGATGATTTTGCCCCACTTATGATTTTACATACGACAAAAGCCTCTTACGGTTTTTACTCGGATCCGTTGCAAAGTTTTACTTTCAAAGTCATTGAACGCTTCTCTCATTGCTCTCCTTACGGTCATTTTCACTTCGTTCAGCTTTTGTTTGTCAGCTAAGTTTTTACTTCTCTTGAATCTGAGATGGAAGTTCTCTTTGTTTAAGTAGTAGTTTTCTAATACTGCTATTAAACCATGGTGGGTCTTTCCCATCCCTCAAGACCTTACTCTGAGCATACTTGTCTAGGGCATATTTCACAACTCCTTTGAACTTTTTCCATTTTTTTTTCCACATCTTTGTCCTCTTCACCGAATATTTGGCGCTCACTGCTCAAATACTGTGAAATTTGCGTCATGTCACTCTTGCTAAGACTGCTCAAGTACTGTGAAATTTTCCTCAAGTCACTCTTGCTAAACAAAAATATGTTCCTACTTTTCCGAGCATTCTTTGTAAGACCCGCTGTCACGGATGCTATTGCAGCCTTATGATCACTGATACCTTCCTCCGCGTTAACGATAAGCTCAGGTCTGTTAGTTGCCAGGAGGTCTAAGACGTTACCCTCACGAGCTGGTTGTCTATTTGCACAAAGTAATTTTCGGACAAAACATCCAGAACAATGTCACACAAATCCTTGTCTCTGGTACCAGTTTTCATAACATGACACTCCCAATCTATACTTGGCAAGTTTAAGTCACTCCCTATTACAACGGCATAATCCAGGAAATTATTAACGATATTGTGCAAGTTCTGTGTGAAGCGCTCTACCACTAGAGGTCCTGTCCCAGGCGGTCGACAAAAGCATCCGATTATCATTAACATCACCCAGATTAATTCACAAGCGAAATCCGTGATAGCCTCGCTAGATTTTGTTGAATTCCTTACTGCAATTAACACGCCGCCACCATTGGCGACTAACCTACCCTTACGATAAATATTCCAATCCGAACTTACCATTTCGTTGTCATTAACGTCTGGTTTCAACCAACATACTGTTCGTGATATAATCCGTGCATTATAAACTTCGCCGGGTAGAGTGGCCGAGCGGTTCTAGGCGCTACAGTCTGGAACCGCGTGACCGCTACGGTCGCAGGTTCGAATCCTGCCTCGAGCATGGATGTGTGTGATGTCCTTAGGTTAGTTAGGTTTAAGTAGTTCTAAGTTCTAGGTTCAAATGGTTCAAATGGCTCTGAGCACTATGGGACTCAACTGCTGTGGTTATCAGTGCCCTAGAGCTTAGAACTACTTAAACCTAACTATCCTAAGGACATCACACACATCCATACCCGAGGCAGGATTCAAGCCTGCGACCGTAGCAGTCGCACTAAATTCTAGGGGACTGATGACCTCAGCAGTTAAGTCCCATAGTGCTCAGAGCCATTATAAACTTCAGTAAGCGCTACTAATTCTCGAACCTTCTCTTGGATGCTCCTGCGGTTTACTAAAATCATGTTAACCTTTTCTATCTCTGATGTGCGGCGACGAACGTTCTCTGAGGACATTGTGACTAATCGCACGTGTACTGTGTACTAGGTCAGTTGGACTCTGGACGCCATGGTGACTACACTTGATGATAGTACTGCCTCTAATTGTTTAAATAAATAGTGCATGCAAAATAAAGACGTATGTCCATCACAGGTCGAGTCCTCTTCCCACCATTTCCTAGGAAGAGGTGGCTGTCGGATGACTTAGGTTAGTGGAGGTAGCGCAAGTGCCGTTTCTTTCCCGCCATTTTCTTATGTTGGGAGAGATTGCCAAATTGGCCTATCTTCCCTCCAAAATTGAAACTTTCTCCCAGCTCCTAGGAAGAGGTGGTGGTCGAATGACTTAGGTTAGTGGTCGTAGCCCAAGTGACCTATTTTCCTGTCATTTTCTTAGGTTAGTAGAGGTGTGTTGCATTGTCCTGATGGAATTTGAACTTCCCGCCATTTTTGGGGGTGGGGAGGGGAGGGGGAGGGGAGGGAGGAGGAGAGGGTGTTAGGTTAGTGGAGGTAGCCCAATTGACCTGTTTTCCCGCCAAAATTCGCCATCTTGAATGACATCACGACCTCCATCTTGGATGGCGCTATCCGATAACGCCACGGCCGCCATCTTGGATAATGGTACTTGGAGTGACACCTCCCTAGCCCCCTACTTCTATCTTAAGGAAATGTCCAGTGGCACATTTGTTTCTGCAGTTTTCATTGCGAACAACTGCGCCGACGTTCCAAAACGTCGGTGGGTGCATATCAGTGGCGAAATGCCGTCTCATGATTCAAGTCTTAACTGCTACAAATCTTATGTCGGCGATGATCCTGCAGTTTGGCTGTTCAATGAGTTTCAAAAACTTTCATGGATAGTTGATAAGGCTTACAGCACCAACATTTCCATGACCAAATCGAAAGACTGAAAATTTGTACAATAACGCAGTTGACTAACATATTTGTGGGATGCCGTTAGATAGAAAAATAGACATACCTGTCGTCTTATGCGGAAGTTCTGTGGCGCAACCCACAATACATGCAATTTGAAGTACCAGCTACGAAGGCACATACTCATTTTCTTCCACAATTTAAGTGGGTATGACACTCACTTTCTTGCTGAGCACTTGGCTGATTTCAGCATGAAGAAAGAGCAGGCCAACGTCCTACACGAGAATGTTGAAAAATATATTTCATTCTCCAAACAAATGGCGCCGGGAATTACACTCTGATTCCTTCACACCCTACGTTTCACGTAGGCACCGCTCCAGAAAGTGGTTGAAACTCTACCTAGGGAGAAATGCACATCACTCGAGCTGAATTTCCCAACGAGGAAAAGTTTCAACTTTGAACTAGGAAGGGGTTTTTCCATTTGAGTACCTGGATAGTATTGCAAAACTCAACAAAACCAGGCTGCCTGATATTACACATGGCTTTATATGGACACAGACATGCTCTTGCTTGCAGCCGTTTTCGGGAAAAATTCCCGAGTCTATGCGTCACCACATATTCTCTGGATCCTGCCTTTTATTACGCAGTACTTAGGCTGTTTTGGTATGCTATGCTCAAGACAACACAGCACAGCATCGAATTATTGACCGATGCTGACATGTTTCTTTTCTTTGAGCGAGGGATACATGGGGGACTTTGCCAATGTGTCCATAGGCACGCTAACGCATATAACCCACCGATGGGTGACAGGTTCAATGCTTGATTTGAGATATGTCATGTACCTGAAAGTAAATAGCTTATATGGGCAACAATCACTGCTGCTGATTCTGATGTGGGGTATAGGGTAGAGGCAGAACTCGTGCGCCCTGTTAGTTTGCAAGATACGCAGGCCATTTTTCCACTGTGTTCAGAGCAACTAGTTCTGTGAGGAGGTTCAACCCCAAAACTAATGACAACACTGGGGAATAAGCAGAGATATATTATTAATTATCATAATCTCCAAAATACCTCAGTTTTGGGATGGGGCTGGTTAGAATCACACTGGCTAACTTCTACAAGCAATCCCCCAGGTTCAAGGAGTATATTGATTTGAATACGAGACAGAGAGATTCACCAACGTGTAACTTTGAGAAAGATTTTTATAAATTAATGAATAATTCAATTTTGTACACATCAATGCAGAATTTGGGAGAGCGGCGTGACATTTTGATTACAATCAAATGGGTTAGGCGCTGGGGCATATGAAAATGTATCACCACACCAAATTTTAAGCAGGTCATCATATTCAATGAGAACTTTGCTGCTGTGGAGATGGTGAAGACTGCAGTAGAGTTTATGAAACCTATTTATGTGTGGATGTGCAGATTAGACTAATCCAAAGTCCACACGTACCACTTTCATTATGTGTTTGTGAAAAATCATTTTGCATAACCTATTCTTATCAAAGACGAGGCAAATGGACTGCCAGCTGTGGAGTTAGTAGGTCTGCAATCAAAAAGGTATGTGTATCGCACATTGGAAGGTGCCACACAGAAGTGGGCTGAGGGTGTGCATTGTATGGCACCGAGGGCTCTCTCTGTTGACGAATATTTGCAGTGCCTGTACACCTGTGTTCATGGTGCTGCACAGCAGCCACTGCATATGATATGGTAAACTAGTATTCAGACGAGGGGACATTAGTTGTACACTATGCTGCAATCTAAAATCGGCCCATCGCCTCATGATGATAGAAGGGTAATCTAGATGATGGGATTGTAACTCGCAAGTACTCACACTATTCACTTGTAGTGAGAGTAGTGATGTGGAACTCTGACTGAGTGAGAGGGAGAGAATGAGTGTGTGTGTGTGTGTATGTGTGTGTGTGTGTGTGTGTGTGTGTGTGTGTGTGTGCGTGCGTGTTGTGAGAAAAAAGTAAAAACAAAAGAAAAATGATTTCAAAGTGTTATAAAGCATAAACAAATGCATGTCATCTAAATATTTATTCATGCGCACTGCATGTGTACTGCGTACATACATGTGGATACATCTACACACCATGTACATCATCTAAATACGATAGTTTTTACGTTTCATCTGCTGCTAGCTGTCCAAGACTATTTAGTTTTTAAGTGTATGTAGCTTAGAGGGCATCAAATTTTTGTAAAACCTATACTATTGGGACTGTGGAATTTGGTTGTAGTAGAAAAGTATCTTCATAAAATTTTTCGGCGTGGATTTATACATCTCTAAAATTGTAAATATTCTCATCCAGTACTACTGGAAAGTTGGTATTCTCAACCAGTTTACTGCTGGGGGGTTCTTTTTTCCGTCACTATCAGTAACAATGGGGATGTTAAAAGCCTCTCTGCACTGAAATATCACAGTCAAGAAATGAACTGTGCCTCAAGAACTGAACTATATCTCAAAAATCAAATTGTATCTGTCTGAATTGAATAAATGAAAAAATTCGTTAACATATGTATTTTTTGTTGTTATTTACAAAACACTATCTGTTATTGCCTTGTTTATAAGAAGGGTGTGCGGTACACAAATGACATTTGTTTTGAACATGAAGGTGAAGTTGAACATGGAAGATGATAAACACATCAAAAAAAGTCTTACGTCACCCCATTTCCCAGAACTCCTGAAGATAGCCGTTGACTATGGATATTGTATCACAGACATTGTCCTTTTGACTGTTCAGAGATGTCACTAAACCCGCCCAAAGATATGAACAACCATGCATGAGCAGCGCCTGTTAGATGGAGGAGTCCGACAGACAATTTGTTCCAGTCCTTCCACCAGGAAGGAGGTGTAGTGCCTAGACGGTCAATGCCGCGGTTCGATCGCGTCCGCATCGTTACTCCGTGCCACCTGCTCACCGGTGTTGTGCAACAGGCTGTATAAATGAACTGGTGCTGCGACCTACCCAGAGCATTCCACAATGATATCTCAAGGTGTGAACATCATTGCAGACACTCGGTATTTCTGTGATGATGAGTGTTGACAGTTCATGTTTAAATATGATGAATTTGTAGTGTACACAAAAGATGCAGATATTATGACGACATTCTCAGCAAACATTGTATCACTGAGGTCTTTCAAGAATGTGATGTGTGCTAAAACACAGAGGAGTGCAAAGTAGTGAATACGTTTCTATGGTGGAATTCAATGTAATAATCGTGCCATACCCTATAAAGATATGGTGTCGTCGCTCTCATTATTTCACCACACAGATACCATCATCTTCATGAAGAGGAAGGAGAATATTGCATAGATGCATTGAATCTACAGGTTTACTGCTATTCAAGATTTACAATTGTACGGGCGTTCTGCTCTCCATCGACTCAAGGCAAAGAAGAAGATGCGTGAAAATATTGTTGTGTCGAAAATGTAAAATTACTTTTAAGTTGGATGAAAAATTAACGATTTTTTCATCTCACAGACCGTGTGTGATTACTCTTCACCCTGTTCCAACTTTTGTAGTATACAGTTTTACCCAGAAACTATGTCTATGGTTTTCTTTAAGCATGATAGATATAATTTTAGATATTTTTCCTGTATTTTTTGGAAGCTGACACAGTCACATGTCACCTGCTCCAATAAGCCAATACATGGAACACGACAAGCACTATCCCAGGCAACCATTGTATGTACACACATCAAAAAAAGTTTTGCAACAGCTCGATTCCAAGAGTTTCGGAACCTGTACAGAAAATTGGAATAGAGATCAACATAAACATCACTTCTGCCCTCTTTATTGCTGATGAAAACCACACAATGCTTGTTGTACCACCATGCAGCGAGACTTTCAGAGATGATGGTCCAGACTTCTGTACTCACCAGTACCTCTAATACCCAGTAGCACGTCTTCTTGCATAGATGCATGCCTTTATTCGTCGTGGCGTAATATCCACAAGTTCATCAAGGCACTGTTGGTCCAGATCGTCCCATTCTACAACTGCGATTAGGCGTAGATTAGATTAATACAATGCAGTAAACTGGAGCAGCTTATATTTACAGAATTAACACGCTGTCAGAATGAAACACTGTTATGCACTATTAAGAAATTTATGATACACAAAATACCTGATCATGACTGTTGTGACCCAGTGTTGTCAAAACTGAAATCTAACAGATATTTTTACTTAAGCTGGCTCATCTATGGAGTAGATCCCTCAGAGTGGTTGCTGGGTCACGTCGTCCATAAACAGCCCTTTTCAAACTATCCCAGGCATGTTCGTAGGGTTCATGTCTGGAGAACATACTAACCACTCTAGTCGAGCGATGTCGTTATCCTGAAGGAAGTCATTCACAAGATGTGCTGGATGGGGGCGCGAATTGTCGTCTATGAAGACGAATGCCTCGCCAAAACGCTGCCGATATGGTTTCACTATCGGCCTGAGGATGGGGTTCACTTATCATACAGCCATTATGGCGCCTTCCATGATCACCAGTGGCGTACGTCGGTCCCAACTAATGCCACCCCAAAGCAACAGGGAACCTCCACCTTGCTGCACTGCCTGGACAGTGTGTCTAAGGCGTTCAGCTTCACGGGGCTGATTCAAAACACGTTTTCGACGATTGTCTGGTTGAAGGCATATGCAACACTCATCGGTGAAGAGAACGTGATACCAATCCTGAGCGGTCCATTCGACACGTTTTTGGACCCATCTGTACCGCGCTGCTTGGTATCGTGGTTGCAAAGCTGGACCTCACCTAGGAAGTCAGGAATGAAGTTGCGCATCATGCAGCCTATTGCACACAGTTTGAGTCGTAACACGACGTCCTGTGGCTGCACGAAAAGCATTATTCAACATGGTGGCGTTGCTGTCAGCGTTCCTCCGAGCCATAATCCGTAGGTAGCGGTCATCCACTGCAGTAGTAGCCCTTGGGCGGCCTGAGCGAGGCATGTCATCGACAAGTCCTGTCTCTCTGTATCTCCTCAATATCAGAGCAACATCTCTCTGGTTCACTCTGAGACGCCCGGACACGTCCCTTATTGAGAGCCCTTCCTGGCACGGAGTAACGATGTGGACGCGGTCGAACCGCGGCAATGACCGTCTAGGCACTACACCTGGCACACGATCATGTAGAAATAGTGCATATGCTGTAGTGTATTACTGGAAATTTGTCGAAGATTCAAATTCAGTTTGTACATCTACAGGTCCAGATTTAATTATCTCGTTCCATTCTGTTTTGAACAGTCTATTACGGTGATTGCTGCTAGCTCCTTGAATTTCCTCTCCACAATATGAAGCACGGAATCTTGCGTACATATCATATGCTAGATTGTATACATTCTCGTCCCACTGCAAGTGTAAACTATCATACGGGCAGAATTCGGAGTTCAGGTAGATTCTGTCATTACTTAACTTGAAATTTCAAATTTGGTGGGATTATTCACTATATTCCCTCTCCTATTGGTGTGAAACGCAACTATGATGAGCCTGGGCGTCTCGAGTTGAGTGGAGGTTTTATTAGATCATCTTTGTCTGCTTACAGTTGGTAGCACTGGGTACTCGAAAACTTTCACAAATGGAATGATAACAGTGGAAATACACCAGCATTTAGAACATTTGAAAGCTTAAAACGCTTCTCATCTGATACTCTGATGTGTGGCATTTTGTATATTTTACTGATGGTGATCTCTTTCTCCTCTTGAGCTCCTTAAATGTATGAGTTGTTATCCATTGCACTCCATACCAGAATAAGTTCCAGTTTAGCATTCAGAACAATTTGGTGCACGTCCTCAAAGTATCCCATAATCAGTTTTAAAGTTATACATGCAATAAATCTCTTGTACTCTTCTACTGTTTTATGCATTGGCTCATCAATGAACCGTCCAGAATTTTCTAAATCGTTCGCATCTGAGGGAGAAATAGAGACACATTTTAACAGTTGATGTTGACCCTATATTACGTGTGTGGTCAATCTCCACCCCAGTAAGTTCATCTGTTATCTCATGCGACAGGAACACTACAGCATTACATGTGAGGTTCGATGCCACCGTAGGAGCACCATCCCTTTCTGTGAACGATCCTTCAAGATATATTAAACTCTTCCATGGGAGCATTAAAGCCTCTTGGTGTTGGCTGACAATCGGAATTTCATCATTCTTGTTAAATGTGGTTGATGCATAAGGTTTAATCCATAAGTATTCCTGTCGTTTAATACATGCATCATGTTCCATTAGGCTAGTTATGTAGAACGGCGTGATTGTGCGGCTTCAGACCTACTGATTTAAGAAACTCATAGATTGCACTTGTTATCACTTTGCCCTTGTGCAGTCAAATGCCACACTGTGCATTGTGCTCTTTGGTATTATACCTTACGTCCATCCTGTATCCGTTTACAATATAGGGATGCTTTGATCCCTGACTAGTTGGACCTCGCCACTGACGTTTCTGGCCTGGCAAGTTAAAGGTCATCGCTTCTACCTCCAACAGGTCCCGACTGGTGAAGGCTACCCCTGCTTCCTGGTCTCTGCATGTTCAAGGTCACTGCCGTTTTTCCTTAAGATGTAGCTTACAATAACTTCCTCGCCACGACAGTCTACAAGTTGACTATCCTGGTCCTCAGTATGCAGCTCCAGATAGTCCAAAGCCTGAATTGTTACTGGGAGGTAAAAAGCATTGGTTGGGGCCTCAATGATCTTATACCCTGTTCCCTCTGATGGGTAGAATTCAAAAATTTTACATATCAATCTTTTGTTGAGATAAGAGTTTGTTGCTATGTTACACTCGACATGGATTGTACTGACAGGAAGTATATCGACTGACTGGTTGGAACCGTAGAATTTATTAGGATCCTTCTACAAAACCTGTCCTTTTGTAAAACCTGGTACCCATCCTATTGATCCTTTCTGGTTGAATTCAGTTGTTGCACTCATTACCTTTATATCAGATTTAAGTATATTGATGTTTCCACACAGCGCAATACCTTTTCTAGACCATTTTAAAACTTCGTTTAAATCATCAATATCATATGCACCAGGTTCTGTTTCCACAATTTCTTCTCCACCATTACTTTCCACATGAAGTTTACTGCCAACTATTGTGGCCGAGTGGTTCTAGGCGCTTCAGTCCGGAACCGCGCTGCTGCTACGGTCGCAGGTTCGAATCCTGCCTTGGTCATGGATGTGTGTGATGCCCTTATGTTAGTTACGTTTAAGTAGTTCTAAGTCTAGCAGACTGATGACCTCAGAAGATAAGTCCCATAGTGCTCAGAGCCATTTCAACCAATCTTCCCCGACGACGATGTCAACTTTCAGCGCTGTAATTGTCCGTGTCTTGGAACCAGAACCGTGCTACAGTGTTTTGAGGAGCATTATAGTGAACTCAACATTGATCTCACGGCGACCGAATTCGCCTGGTGTGAATTCTATGGAACCCATATGAGTCGCAAACGGGCGCCATTACCGCGTACGTAAATCAGCGGCCCGTTACTTACGCGAATTAATGACCTGTGCGTAGAGGTTTGATGCCATATACCTCCAGAAACTTACTCACAAACTGTCGGATCCCTGATATGCAGAATCAGTGAACTATGTCGTTCCAAAGACGGACAACCAAGCTATTAAGCAGGTGGTCATAAAGTTTTGGCTCATCAGTGTACGAGTAGTAAAATTCATGAAAATGTTTAAGTTATCTAGTTTACCTGGGATTAAAAGAAAGTCTACTTCACTTACAAAAAATGCTAACTTTATCTTACTAGTTAGTAGTTACTTTTTCGTACTGTTAATATATCCCACATATTTTGCGTAATATTCTTCATTTTTTGGTGAAGTCGACAATGTAATGGTAGTGAACTGGTTTTCACAAATGTTCTCTATCGTCTCTGTAATTATCTGGATGCCGTGATACAACTTAATAACTGGTGCAGTGTTTGTTACAATATAGGATGCTCTTAGCAGACACCTTAAATTATGCAGCCAAGATGGGTATCAGTTGTATTAACCCATTGTACTGCCATCCAACATACAGCAAGAATTTGAGTATCCTACCACTAAGAAACTCATTAGTCACTTTTTCTACAGGCTATCTACACTAAAAAGCCAAAGAAACTGGTACACCTGCCTAAGATCGTGTAGTGTCCCCACGAGCACGCAGAAGCGCCGCAGCACGACGTGGCACGGACTCAACTAATTTCTGAAGTTGTGCTGGAGGGAACTGACACCATGAATACCGTATGGTTGTCCATAAATCTGTAAGAGTACGAGGGGGTGGAGATCTCATGCGAACAGCGCGTTGCAAGGCATCCCAGACAAGCTCAATCATGTTCATGTCTGGGGAGTTTGGCGGCCAGCGAAAGTGTTTGAACTCTGAAGAGTTTTGCTGGAGCAACTCTGTAGCAATTCTGTGGAGTGTCGCATTGTCCTGTTGAAATTGCCCAAGTCCGTCGGAATGCACAATAGACATGAATGGACGTACGTGATCAGAGAAGATGCTTACATTCATTTCACATGTCAGAGTCTTATCTAAACGTATCAGGGGTCCCATATCACTCCAACTGCACACGCCCCACACCCTTACAGAGCCTCCGCCAGCTTGATCAGTCCCCTGCTGACATGCAGGGTGCATGGATTCATGAGATTGTCTGCATATCCGTACACGTCCATCCACTATACGCAATTTGAAACGAGACTCGTCCGACCAGGCAACATGTTTCCAATCATCAACAGTCAAACGTCGAGCGGTCTTGTGCGACACGTCTGTGACGCCGATAACGCCAAACAACACCTATTCCTATGCAAAATATAAAGCGTAAAACCTCTCCACAACCTCTTACTTGATTGAAATTAGATCTATTATTTATTTGTATTTTGGAATTTCGTGAGATGTTTTCATTCTAAAAAAAGAATGAATGCAAATTCCTTGGCGTAACAATCCAAAGCAACCGGAAATGGGACACACATATTGACTCCCTAGCAACTAAGTTGTCAAAAAATATATTTGCAATCAGTACTATTAGCAAGTTCTGTAAAAACACTGTAGTCCTAAAGACTGCATACCATGCTTTTTTCTCCTCTCACTTGAACTACAGTACTGAAATTTGGGGGCAACAGCCAAAGCTAATCTAGATAAGCTACTCATTCTTCAAAAAAGAGGTGTGAGAATGATCTGTGGACCAAAATATAGGGAATCTTGTCACAACTTGTTTCCAAAAACAGAGGTGTTAACTGTTATAAACACATGCATTCTAAAAGCCATATTGCTTGTGTAAAGACTGCACCCAAACACTTATTCAGATTTCCACCAGTACAATACTAGAAATAAAGGAAGATTTTACATTGGCAACCACACAACAGCACTTTACGAAAAGGGGCCTCAGTACTCAGGTATGAAATTAGCTAATGCACTCCCTAGTGCAGTCATGGCTCTTCCTACAATTAAACTGAAACATCAGCTTAAGAAATTTTTAGTAAAACACCCTTTCTACACATTAGAAGAGTACCATACTTATATGAAGAACAACAAATGCTTTATGAAATTATGTGAATAGAAATCAGTAAACATCTACACTCCTGGAAATGGAAAAAAGAACACATTGACACCGGTGTGTCAGACCCACCATACTTGCTCCGGACACTGCGAGAGGGCTGTACAAGCAATGATCACACGCACGGCACAGCGGACACACCAGGAACCGCGGTGTTGGCCGTCGAATGGCGCTAGCTGCGCAGCATTTGTGCACCGCCGCCGTCAGTGTCAGCCATTTTGCCGTGGCATACGGAGCTTCATCGCAGTCTTTAACAATGGTAGCATGCCGCGACAGCGTGGACGTGAACCGTATGTGCAGTTGACGGACTTTGAGCGAGGGCGTATAGTGGGCATGCGGGAGGCCGGGTGGACGTACCGCCGAATTGCTCAACACGTGGGGCGTGAGGTCTCCACAGTACATCGATGTTGTCGCCAGTGGTCGGCGGAAGGTGCACGTGCCCGTCGACCTGGGACCGGACCGCAGCGACGCACGGATGCACGCCAAGACCGTAGGATCCTACGCAGTGCCGTAGGGGACCGCACCGCCACTTCCCAGCAAATTAGGGACACTGTTGCTCCTGGGGTATCGGCGAGGACCATTCGCAACCGTCTCCATGAAGCTGGGCTACGGTCCCGCACACCGTTAGGCCGTCTTCCGCTCACGCCCCAACATCGTGCAGCCCGCCTCCAGTGGTGTCGCGACAGGCGTGAATGGAGGGACGTGTTTGGCGCCGTGCAGGTGAGCGCCACAATCAGGACTGCATACGACCGAGGCACACAGGGCCAACACCCGGCATCATGGTGTGGGGAACGATCTCCTACACTGGCCGTACACCACTGGTGATCGTCGAGGGGACACTGAATAGTGCACGGTACATCCAAACCGTCATCGAACCCATCGTTCTACCATTCCTAGACCGGCAAGGGAACTTGCTGTTCCAACAGGACAATGCACGTCCGCATGTATCCCGTGCCACCCAACGTGCTCTAGAAGGTGTGAGTCAACTACCCTGGCCAGGAAGATCTCCGGATCTGTCCCCCATTGAGCATGTTTGGGACTGGATGAAGCGTCGTCTCACACGGTCTGCACGTCCAGTACGAACGCTGGTCCAACTGAGGCGCCAGGTGGAAATGGCATGGCAAGCCGTTCCACAGGACTACATCCAGCATCTCTACGATCGTCTCCATGGGAGAATAGCAGCCTGCATTGCTGCGAAAGGTGGATATACACTGTACTAGTGCCGACATTGTGCATGCTCTGTTGCCTGTGTCTATGTGCCTGTGGTTCTGTCAGTGTGATCATGTGATGTATCTGACCCCAGGAATGTGTCAATAAAGTTTCTCCTTCCTGGGACAATGAATTCACGGTGTTCTTATTTCAATTTCCAGGAGTGTATTTGTAATTTTGTTGTAAATTAATGATGTATTTAGAAGAATGTGTCTTGTGTATTGTTCAAATAACTTTAATCATTACTGTTTCTTTGTACATATGCAGTGTACCATCCGATGTTGAATAAAGCTATTATTATTATTATTATTATTAACTTGAAAAAGAAACGTGTCAGCAAGTTGAATCTTTGGCGCAACAGGTGCTGCATCACTCTTCTTTTTCCAGCGTGAGATTACTGGAGCCGGTTCGGCGAAAAATATATTTGCAACAAACTAAAGTCAGCATACGTTTCTTCCTTTTTGTATCTCGTTATGGCTACAGACAATGTTGATTCAGTAAGTAACCTGCACAATTTATTAATATAGCTGTAACTTATTTTTCGTTTGTCATAACTAGCCTGTCTCATTTCTTGCAGATTGAGTACTCGATAAATGAGTACCTCAAAATCATTGAGAAATGTTTCAGAGAATGCACCCATAGCTCGAGAGCAACTGAGGTGATCCACAAGGAGGTAATTGTTGTTGGCATAAATAGAGACCTGTTTCTGCGCAACAAAGCCTTCTTTTTCGCCGGCCGAAGTGGCCGCGCGGTTCTGGCGCTGCAGTCTGGAACCGCGAGACCGCTACGGTCGCAGGTTCGAATCCTGCCTCGGGCATGGATGTGTGTGATGTCCTTAGGTTAGTTAGGTTTAACTAGTTCTAAGTTCTAGGGCACTAATGACCTCAGCAGTTGAGTCCCATAGTGCTCAGAGCCATTTTGAACCTTCTTTTTCGGTGCCCCCAAATGACGTCAACCACTTAATAGGTCACATTTGAACTGCTGTCCTAGAAATATGTAATGGAGGGCTGCTTTAATGTTCACAGTATCTGTCAACCGTCGGTTTAATTTTTGCTCTTTGACATTCTGCAATGCGCCTCTTAAAGCTAATTGTGCGCAACATGCTCTGAATGCTTAGCCTTCTCGTTTCCATCAAGGTAAATAGGCAAATACAATTAGACATGTTTTGTAATAAAACAAAGAGTTCGACAAACAGATTCGCGATTAATAATCAGAAGTTATAACATTCATCCCAGATTTACTCTATTTCACTAAAAATTCTTCTCAAATGGGCAATAGAATTCATAACCTCGTGTAATAGAAGTTAAAGGTAAAAGCCTGCGTAATTCAGTATTTACGAGTAACGCCGAAAACTGAACCACAAATCATTTAACAGCCCAATTGTACCGTAGTACCATACATATTATTTCGGTATAGTTAAGGCTGTTAACTGTGAACCTTTTGCTTATAAATTAATAAGGGTAAAAATCTATCGCCTTCGTCTCTATTAACTAGTTTTCGGGAGTCGGAATGTCCTTTGTTAAGTTACTTGCTCCACCTCTCATTTGCACTGGGAGATCACATAGACATGAAACAAGACTGGGAGAATTTACCTCTGTGAAACTTTTGGAAATTACATTAGACAATAAACTATGACAGAGATGACGTATAGACAGTATTTATTATGAATTAAGCATTGTAATATTTATTATGAATGAGTTCACGTAGTTTTCCAATAAACAACTTTTGTGGAATTATACCATGGTCGTTTTGACCATAACTGCGTTACAGAGAAACTTCCACAGCAACAATAAAAAAAGATTTTTTGTATTAAGAATCATTAAGACCATTTTGAATTAAAGAAAAAAAAACAACTCAGACAGAATCACTTTCCAAAGTCTACAACTATTGAAATTTCAATATATGTACATATACACAAAATAGCTTCATTAATGAAGTATAGTACATTATTCTACTAGAAAAAAAATCCTGATGTCAATAATTGGCATCTGCCTTTACTTCTCACGTTGTGTGAATTACTCACACTATGCAGCTAAGAACTATATGAAATTGGCTGAGAGTTATTGAAAAAGTTGCTGAATACTGGTATCAGGAGTTCACCTAGTAAAATTTTTGCCAAAGAGTCTACAGTATGAGGCAACAAGTCTCCAAAAAGTCTTAAAAATTATGTAATCCAACAGGAGTTTTACAGCATAGGTTAGATGAACTAAGTAATATTTTTAATGCTCTACAGGTATCTGCTACATTCACCTGTGTGTTTCAATAACATAATGACCTGAATCTGAAACTGCAAATAAATGTAATATGATATACTGCTATGTGCGTTTTGTATGTATGTGTTGAGGACATTTCTGTGGAAGAGTGTCTAGCTATCAGTAACTTTAAGACCTGAATAGAATATTACAAATTATTATATCTAACAATTTATTTTAAACTGTAATTTGTGGTATAAATCTTAACTCATTAAAGTAAGCTGACATAACACGTACTGCAACTACACGCTCTATTTATATTATATCAAAATCAAATCAGATTGAAACCATTTAGAGATAAGTTTAGATAATAGAGAAAAATATTTAGTTTGATGACAGAAATAAGTATTAAAACCTTGAAATTAAACGAGCTTCATGTTCTTAAATGAAAATTCATCTGTGGAAGAGAAATAAGGTGTTCATGAATGACAGAAATATTTTTAAAGTTTAGTGTTATAACAGCACTGAGTGCATTAGATATGGATCACTGGCTCATTAGAAAAAGTACACAGAAGGAAATCTACCTTAGATTTGGTGGGGGAGCTGTTACAGGATTCTGATACAGTGATTTAGGAAAATCAAGAAAACACCAATCAGGCAAGACAGAGTGGAATTGTAGCTACCATTGGCATCAAATGTAAGTTTTAAACATTGCACCATGTCCCTTGTTCCTGTGACGACTAGATACATTAGGTTTGTGTAGAGCAAACAGGTGTTGAGAAATAGATTTCTGTGATGGTAAATGCAACAGCTGTTGTACTAAAGCTTAATGATAAATATGTTGGTGTATTTTCAGAGACTTTTGCTCTGGAACTGATCCATTATACTCTTGCTGTAATAATTTTGGATAAACAATATCTAATGTACCAGTGCAGAAAATCTTCCTGCCTGAACTTTGAAATGTACTAATGCAGTTTGTATCACTGTGTGAATTTTGAAATGTGCCATTGTAGCAGGACATTGATTTTCTATGTCATGATTTCAGACTTAAGCAACTTTGCATCCCAAATTTTCCCTTACTAAATTTTTAACCCTGTATTATTTTAATTGTGACCTTTCCTCCAATCAAAGAAAATATTTTCAAACATTTGAAGACCTACCATATCAAATGTATAATTTCATTTTCTCTTACTAACTGACCAACTTCAGTTGCTAATTTTTATATAACTGTCAAGATTATAGTCCAAAATACTGTTTGGAACAGTTGTCATTCAGCAAACATCATTCATTTGTAGACTTGATATGGGAAGTAGTGTCAGTTATTGCTTCTCACTTTTTAAGTTAGTGTGTAAGAAGCACCAGAGAAATTTGGGAAGGATGAAGTTAAACTGAGTTTTCAAAGGAATTAACATATGGGTGGTGGAAATGACCACTTTTTCATCATTTTACAAAGTGTGTAAAGTTTGGCAGTGGAAAGTCTTTCAGTTCCGTTTCTGACCATTAAATATATGATCTAAAGCATCACAAGGCATCACCAATGCTACTGCAATCAAGCTAAAATCTGGAAATGAGGAATACTATTTGCCACTAGCTTTGTTGAGTTAATTTTCGTGCATGGAAGGTCAACTGCCTGATGCAGGGGTTGGTTATAATTTAACTTTTGCTACTTAACAGGGCCCTCATGAAAAATGAGTGAATGTAGGGCATTTAAACTTCATAGATGCATTTGTAAGAAAATGTGGAACAGAAACAACAAATAAACTACTAAACAAAACACACTTTAATTTCCACATTAATTGCGTAACATGTTTATATTCCAGGTTACAAATATTGCCCAATGTGACAAAAACCTTCGTCCATGACAGCTTGGAAATTTGTATGAATACCATTTCACAACTGTTCAAAGCACTTGCCAGCCATGGCAGTTGTAACTTCTTCAAGAATTTGTGGTTCAATTGGCCATTAGCCTCTCACAGGAGAAATTCCCAAACCACTAGTTGACTTGAACTTTTGAATCATGTTTTCTTAAATCGGATGCAGAGAGAGGACCTTTCCATTTTTCTTTAATGTTTTGCTACCTGTGAAGAGCTGTAACCCTATTGCTGTTGTTTTGATAATACAGCTTTACGAGCAAAGCTCAGCTCACCCTGTCCAGTCTCATGCTGACTGTCTACAGCTGTAATGTACACTGATGCTTATGTTTCAAACCTATGTTGCCATATCAGTTCTGGTGCCTAATACCAAGTCATGACACTAACACTACTAAATTCTGCAGGGCACAGAGTGAACACCATTTCTACAAAGCTATGTACTCATACAGAAATAGTTCCCATCTGCACTGGCTCAAGCAACAAAATTGTAATTATAATCACCCTGTAGTTCTCTTTGGGAGTGTGAGATGGGACAAAAAACGGAATGCAAGAGTTTTGAATTTATCAAAGTGAGTAAAGATGTTGATTTATATGACCTGAACATAGTATTTACAGTGATGTTAATAATGGTGACGATTCAATATAATCTTCTCAATTTTTCCTACGGAAATTTTATTTTAGGTATATAGTTGATAAAATTTCTGAATATGTATGTTCCATAGAAATTTAATTTCTTTACTTATTTGATCACAACTTGTTTCAAAAGTGAAACCTCATGTGAAATGTGATCTGACGTAAGTAGCAGTAATATGATGACAGTCTGTGCCTGGCTTCAACAAGCTTTGATGCTAGGTAATGGGTCTTCAGCCTTGAAACTAGTGGTGACCAAATAAACAGTGATATTGTTTAGTTGTGTAAGGGTTGTTTCCAGGAATAGTGATAATGTTAATTAATATATTCAAATCCAGAATATCACATGCCTGTGAATCAGTTCCTTTATTCTCTCAGTTATGATCAGTAGCTATTCATTCTTCAACTGTAGTGTATATGGTTACTGATTTCTTTCTCTGGTGCAATTTTATTTCTCATTACTGTCTTAATAGCTTCAGAGCTGTCTAAGTATCCATTTCCTCCCAATTTGAATAACATGTGTGCCGTATACCTTCATAAAACTTTTATATTTTGTTTCATATGATTTTTCTTTCGTTTCTCCATCATTCAAATACTTCCCTTAAGCAGCTTTGCTTAGAACTGCATAATGGTATTTCTTTTTAACGTGATCAGATATTCAAGGTATATAAATCCAGCAACAACAGTGTGGTGTGTTCATCTTAGAAAGAAGTATCAGTATAAGAAATAAAATAGTTTAAGCTAAGGAAAAAATAGGGTGCCCAGAGTACAATAGAAATAGAGAGAAAGAGTAGAGTAAATATAAGAAAGATAAAACAACAAACAATGATAAAATAAAAATAGAAAATAATAATTATACAACATCAGATATATGGGGAAGAAAGAGAAGAATGTCTGTCAAAGGAAGGAAGACCTAAATAACTTATGAAAACCAAGACTGTGAGAATATAATTTGTTTCAGAGAGATTTCTCTGTCCATTCAGTTCTAAGCATATGAAGTTGCACAGACAACTGCAAATGCCAGGTTTGTCTGAAACAACAACTTGAATGATAATTAATGTGCTGAACAGAATTAATAGCATTCAGGTTCAATAAATTTAACCCAGAATATCACCTACATGTTCAGATTAACACAATGAACAGATGAGTAATATTCATACCAATATGTAATACTAACCATTTATTGCAGTAAGCCTGGTCTATGAAATAACTGCTTTCATAGATAGTTCTACATTTAGTGGAATATGTTGTGGTAAGACAAGTGCATAGGTGGCAAGAGGATTTGTTTGGTACCATCAAATGAGGTGAAGATGGTCAGTTTTGGACTTTAAACATAAATATTTCCAAAACCAATAAAACCTGATTATCTGTTATGGGATAATTGCGAATTGTTTAGGATTCTGGGATGACTTCAATTGTTCTGAAACTTTATAAAGAACTGAAAAATAAATTTGGTTTTCCAATTAAATGTAATACTAATTTCAGAGTAACATAAACAAACAGTTTAAGGACCAAAAAAATGTGATCAACAATTTGCTTTATGAAATTTCAAAGAAACATGCCCTAAAACATGCTCACAGTACATTGAACCCTGACTGTCAACTTCAAAAGGAAAAATCTCTCATCTTCTAAGTATTTGGTTCGGGAAATTTTAAACAAAATCTGAAACTTTTTTTAAATTTTTTCATTCAGCTTCATCTGAGCAGTCAGCTTCACCGCCATTTGATGGTAACATGTAATAATAAACATTCAGGCTGTATTATACAGTGTGTCAAAGATGTGAGTGGATATGGCACTGTACATTGTTAAAGGAACCAGGTCAACTGGCAGATACTCTTTGGTGGAGAGTATGGTGGATCTACAAACATATATTTCAATTCCAAGAGCAATAAATATGATTCTTGTGAATGAATAGTTTGTCAGATCTATGCTTTACGTTATCTTTACGGTTAAAGGCTGTAATCTGTATAGATCTTCGTATGACTTTAACAGAGTGTGAGATAATTTCATGATTACAGAGCTGTACATTTTCTCTCTCGTGTGTTTCTTGCTTAAAAACCATTCCCTTTTTGCAATGAACAGCATGTATCATAACTATGACACTAGGGTAAAAAATGATCTACATCTTGAGCAAAAGAATCTAAGTATGGTGCAAAAAGGAGTACGCTACTATTGCATAAAAATATTTAATGCTCTCCCTCAGGCAATAAAAATGTCAGTTACTGATCCACTTACTTTTAAAGATCAACTTAAACAGTATCTTCTTAGTAAAACCATTTACTCACTGGATGAATTTATGTATGAGAATATGTGAATTGATTTTGATCTATTGTAGGTCCGTTCAATGTAATTTGTAACTTTTTGCAAAAAACAATTCTTGTAAACATTTTTTATATGTAATATATTATTCATTGTACAACCTATTATTATAAACAAATGTCTCAAATCTATGTAAATGACACATTCTACACCAAAGCGATTTATCGCTAATGGGTCTACAGAACACGAATGTAATAAATAAATAAATTAATTAATAAATATGTAGCACTGGGTGCAGAGGAAGATTTCATTATTGTTATAATTCAATTTTTTTCACATCTGGTCTTCATCTGTTTCATCTCTCACTCTCTGATAGTTACTATGAAATAATCTCATCACACTGATCTGTTGTGAAACGTTTCTTCAGATTTCTAGTTACTACTAAACAATCTGACTAAAAGAATAGGTACCAAGCAATTGATAAAGCATCATTCAAACATTTACAAGTTGATAGGTGACAAAATTTGTTTATTAAATGTGTGATAGCTATATATGTGACTGATAGTTGACTTTTGTGTTCAGTTTTCTGTACACAGGGTGAATCACCTAAACCTTTCACCACAGATATTGCAGAAATGGAATGTGCTTCTGACGTGTGCTTTTCAGATAATGGATAGGCAGTCAGGAGCTCATCTTTTTAGCCAATCAACAGATTGTAATAATGATTAGGAAGTATATTTTTTGCACAGACATACACTGTTTTAAATGGAATATTGCCGATTGACATTAAAAAACAAAAAGTAAGGTAAATTAGAATGTCAGTGGTGTTCATTGCAGAATTCTAATGTGAGTCATTTATGAGATATCACATATTGAAAAGCTCCCATATTGACAATTGCACAATATTTGTATACTACAGAACAACAGAATTGGACACACTACTTATGTGGATTCTGACCAGTAATGAGACAACTGACCATTGCAGGTTGTGTTCAAAATGACCATCGACAGTGGCAACACATGCTTGCAGTCTGTTATGGACTGACATCCGCACATGTGCATCAGGCTGCAGTAATGCATCACTGCATATCACTGAGTGTAGTTGGTTGGTCCTTGCAGACAACTTCTTCAGCTTTCTCCACAGACAAAAATCTACAGCTGTCAAATCTTGGAAATGGGCTGGCCAATGTGCAGCTTCTCTGTGTCCAATCCACTGATTTGGAAACAACTCATGAAGACATGATGTAGTAGTTTGTGCACTATGGGCCAAACAGTCATCATGTTGGTACCAAAGGTTTATTCTAGTCTGCAGAGGAACATCTTCTAGCATCTGTGGAAGATGGTCTGTTACGAGTCTGCGTTACTTATGCATGTTCAGTGTTATATCTATGAAAAATGGGCCTATGACATGATGGGACACTGTCCCACACAATACATGTTTAGACTGAGAAAGCCAACAGGGATTGTCAATAGACTAATAGTGCCTGTTTGAGCAGTTTACCTAGCCACGATTAATAAATCTGTCTTCACCAGTAAACAAGATACATGATACATCCTGAGTAGCCTATCTCAATGGCCATGTACAGAAGTTAACATGATTCCCATAACTGTTTCCATTCAGCTGTTCATGGAGAGAGATGTATTACGGTCGGAACCCGTGCTGATGGAGAATGCTTAGGACACATGCGTCACTCATCCCTCTTCCTCATGTGATTGTGCAGGTGCTGACATGTGGATCAACTGCTATAGGAGGAAGAACATTAATTTTCCCTTCTTCTGTTATCACTTGTTATGTTGTCTAGATATTACACTACCCCTTTCAAGTGACTGGTTGAAGAGATTGACAAATAATTGCAAAGATCATTGATATCAGTTGGGATATCTTCCCACACACAACGTACAAGAATGAACTGCCTTCTTCCTACACTCTCCATACATTGTGAGCCTGTCAGCTTTTTCTGCATTGGTAAATCCTATTGTCCACTCATGACCGAGCGAGGTGGCGCAGTGGTTAGCACACTGGACTCTCATTCGGGAGGACGACGGTTCAATCCCGTCTCCAGCCATCCTGATTTAGGTTTTCCGTGATTTCCCTAAATCGTTTCACGCACATGCCGAGATGGTTCCTTAGAAAGGGCATGGCCGAATTCCTTCCCCATCCTTCCCTAACCCGAGCTTGCGCTCCGTCTCTAATGACCTCGTTGTCGACGGGACGTTAAACACTAACCTCCTCCTCCTCCTCCACTCATGACCTACTGCTTGGACTGTCATACTAACTGACTAGCAGATCACAGTGCACTGAAGGGACACACAACCACAATGTCAGCAAACATAACAACATTGTACCTATCAACTCTGCAGGTAGAATGGCACAAACTAGTGTTGCTGCTGAAACTTTTCAAAATACAGCAACTTGTACATGTCTTGCACTATAATCCAGCAATAAACAATACTGACATTCTAGGTTACCCTACTTTTAGGTAGTTAATGTCAATACACATTGTTCCACTTCAAAAAGTGTTTTTTGCACAAAACATACACTTTCTAAGTATTATTACACTCTGTTTATCAGCTAACAATATGAGCCCCTGATTACCAATCCATTCTGTGAAAACCACACATCACTAGAATTTTCCATTTTTGCAACATCGGCAGTGCAAGTTTTAGGTGATTTGCCCTGTATTTTCCAACATATCTGAGGAGTGATTCATTTCATCATATTTACAAAACAGAGTTTGCAACCTATTTCTGTACTGTATGAAAGAGATGGTTACACTGTTTTTGAAATACATCTTGTCAGTATTATGATATAACTAATTAACAAATATTTTGCAGGCACAGTGTGTTGGATACTGCATTGAAGATGGACTGCACCAACCAAAGAACACAGTGACCAACAAATTACAAGTGCCTCTGAAGAAATCTATGTGCCGTGTGTTATAATCTTAATTCATAATATTCCAGACAACCTTCTGTTCGCCTATGTTATTTGTGCAGCCACTCTAGGATGAAAGTGCACATATTCTGTGCTGACCTGTGTTTGTGAGAAAGAATGCTGTTATTGTAGTAAAGCTGGTTGAAATTTTCTTATGTTCTGTGTCTTGAATACTGTACTGAAAAGAAAATTCTATATTTGAGAAAATTTATGCTTACCAAATTATATGAGTCAAATAAAACGTACACTATCTCTATATATAAATAGTTCCTCTAGTTAGTGTCAAAGTCACTCTTTCAACTAACAAAATTCTGAAATATGTAATACTTATAAATAAATATTAATTAAAAGTCTGAACAAGTTGCTGAGTTCACATTTCAAAGCTGTTAATACTTTTCCAATTTTTCAGAAATGAAGAATCAGTTATCTTGTATTTGAAGTTGTGTAATTATCTGTTCAAATCAGAAACAAATACAATAAATCGTAAATATTATTAAAAGCAAATGAAAAAATAAATTATCAAGCTAAACTACTGTTGACCAAATTTTTGCAACTTTAACTGCACCTGGTCTTGGAGGCAGAAGCTCTTCTTCTGCACAAGATGCAAACAGTTACACTCCAGTAGGTGCTTTAGGGTATGTACTTCTCCACAGTCACAGCTGGTGGTATTCACAGGGAAGTGCCATTTCTGAAACTTACTCTTGAATCTTCCAATGCCACATCTACATCTACATATGTTGTCCACAAGCCACCATATGCTGTGTGGTGGAGGGTACACAGTACCATTATTAGTCGCTTCCTTTCCTCTTCTAGTCGTATATAGAATGAGGGAAAAATGACTATCTACATGCCTTCATATCAGCTATGATTTCTCGTATGTTGCCCTCATGGTCCTTGTGTGAAATGTATGTTGGTGGCAGCAGGATTAAACCTACTGGTAGAAAATCTAGCAGCCAGCCTCTGAATTGCTTCAGTACCTTCCTTTAATCTGACTTATGAATAGGTCATACCAGAGTCCTATATGAAGTCTCCTTTACAGGTGAACCACACTTTCCTAAAATTCTCCTGATAAACTGAAGTCAACCATTCACCTTGGCTCCACATTATATAATTCTATTCATGATCAGGTTGGAGGGTCTCCGAAGGGAGAGGCCAGTTAGAGCTGTTCTCAGGTCGAGAAATCCACAGTTCTTTCCTTTCTGTTGTTTTCAGGAATGAAGTGGTCTTGAGAACATTAATTCTGAACCTAAACTTTGGGGCTGCTGGAATGTGCTCATGTGATGGCTGATTTTCCTAATGAACTAGATTTTTTCTTTCCGCATTGGCAGTCACTTCAAAACAAATATCTGGCGTGACTATGCCTGCAAGCTGGTAGAATTTTGCAAGTGGCATGGGTTTCAAACAACCTATAATAAACCTACACATTTCATTTAGTGTCTTGTCAAATATGTCTGCATGGGTACAGTTGTAACAGACTGGGAATACATACCCTGCAGCACTGTAACATGCTGGTATTTTGGTATTGCCATTGTTCTCAGGGTTTGTGGTCAAGAGCTCCATATGCTGCTAGTAACCTTGTGAAGTATATTATTTCTAGCTTCCCTCTTCATTCTCATATTCTTGCACTGTTGTCTGTACATCAGAATATGACACAGAGTGATTCCCAGATATTTTAGATGGGGAATATTTACCAGTTGTATCCTTTTCCAAGTAATGTTAAATTTATGACATTTCTGATTGTGCTTAAGGCAAAATGCATTCAGTTGGGTTTTAGCTGGGTTTGGATAAATTTGGAAGCTTTGGTTAACTGTAATTATAAGTGGATCAAAGTGTACTTTATATATGGTTTATTACAACTGTTTGGAATTCTGGAGATAAATGTTAAGGAGGAAAAACAATTAGAACTAAAAATGCATTAGTAACATCTCAATTCTTTCAATTTTTTATGCTCTTGTTTTATTTCATTAATTTGAAATACACAGAGACCTATCCAACACAGTTCATTTAAATGGTAATAATTTCATTATTGATGACATATTTATGGCTGTATGATCCGTTCTACTGAACTGATTGAAAAGTTCATACAGGCAAGCAGAATACATGATTTTAAACCATAATAACTATGTTACTGGAAGTTGTTTAACACAGGAGAAGATACAAAATCAATACTGGTAATTAAAGCTGTTGCAATTGAGATTTTGTATCTATTTATGATCTGTCTGATTTGACAAATTTGGCAGGTGGTTAGGTATTTCTATTCCTGCGTGCTTTACATTTTTGTATAATTTTTTATTGTGTGATAAGATTGGTAAGTGACTTTTGTTTCTTTGCTATAAGTGTGGCGCTCAAGCTTTGTATATAAGTACTTTAAATGCTAGGCAGTGAAACAAAAAATGTATCCTTGTATATACAAGCTTGAATGAGGATTTTCACATGCTTGAAAAATGGCCTACTCTGTTTATATTTCCTTTTAAATGACAGCATTCTCAGTGCTCACTTCTTTGATTTAAAAATTATTTGAGATTCAGTGCTATTTCCTCAGAAAATTACTTTATCTCTTTACTAAACTGCACTTTACAGAAGCATTAAAGTGTCTAAATTTGATGTATTTGTTAGTAGTTACAGTAAGACAGTTTGATAAGTTTCATCATGACATATCTGCAGGTAATTTCCAGCTATATATGTCACTGACATGCAGTCCTACAAATATGGTGTCTTCACTGAGCTATTGTTTTTCAATGATTATGTCCACATTGATAGTATGGACTGACATTTTGTCTGATGATGCTTATGTGACACTCACCATTCTGTCTCTAAATAGGAAACTGTAGAAGCTCTGCAATTCTGTGGGAAAGAACTGGAGATATCTGAGGAAATCTAATAGACCTTCTCCATGGAAACTGGTAGTTGTGACTGCTAGAATGTAGGGTCCAACTACTGCCACCCTTAAAGATTTAACAATAAACAATATTATCTGAGGCATTATAGTGGCTTTTGTTGTAAATATCATTTTATTTAGTCAGTTTATTAATTTCACAACAAGTGATGAATTAATTCTGGGACATAACAGGCACTACTTTCATGATACTTCTGCACTGAACAGCCAAAACATTATGACCACTGCCCACTGTAACATAGGACGCCACCTGATTGTGTTGGGGGTATGTGGTGTGGTAAAAAAACTAAGTAAGCAGATCAGACATGGACAGAGGAACACCCTGCTGAAGATATGGACTGCAAATGAGGAAATCTATTGAGATAAGTGACTTTGACAAAGGTTAGATTATTTTTATGCAGCACCTGTGAATGAGAATCTCAGAAACGGCAAAGCTGGTCAAATGTTCATGTGCTACTGTTGTGAGCACGTATGGAAAGAGGTAAAAGGACATTGAAACCACCAATAGGTGCTAAATGATTGGATGTCCACAACTCTTCAAAGAATGTGGGGTTTGGAGGCTTGTCTGATCTGCAAAATAGGATAGGTAGTGATTTGTGGCACCTCTGTCGAAAGAACACAGTGCTGGTGCAAGCAAAAGTGCTTTGTAGCACCACGTTCGTTGTACATATTTGAATATGAAGCTCCACCCTTATGTGTTCACATGTTGACTCAGCAACATCTTCAGTTATGATTACAGTGGACACAGGACCATCAGATTCAACCATCAATCAACGTAAATGTGTTGTTTTTTCAGGTGAATCAGATTTTTGCTACACTAGGTCACTGTTCATCTGCACAAATCCTATCATGAAGGTGGCTGCTTGTTCAAAATATGCAGAATGCCATGGATTCAGGCTAGTAGGAGTAGTATTATGCCATGGCAGATATTCTCCTGTACTTGTATGTTACATGTTGTAGTAATCAAAGACACATTGACAGCTGCAAACCTCCTGCATCCCTTCATGCTTGGTGTCTTCCTGACAGCAATGTCATCTTTCAGCACCATGTCTCTGAACCAGAACCACACTACAGTGGTTTAAGGAGCATCATAGCAAACTTATGATGATGTCTCTGTGAGGAAATTTGCCTGATGTACATCCTATGGAACCCATCAGCGTTGCTATAGGGCACTGTCACCACATTTGCAAATCAGCGTCCCATTATTTACACAAATTACAGGATCTGTGTGAAGACATATCACTCCACATACCTCCACAAACCTACCTGTTGGATCCATGATACACAGAATAAGTGATGTATTTCATTCTAAAGATGGACAAAGAAGCTATTAAGCAGGATGTTACAATTTTTTTACTCATAAGTAGAAACTTTACCTGCATTTAGAAACCTGCCACGCCTTCCACCCTAAAAATCCATCCCATATAGTCAGGCTAGTTGTAAACAGTGCCCCTGCAGTAATGAGCAGTCACATACCCAGTATACTGAGAACTGTTTCCCAAATATTTGGAACAATAAGGAGTTTTTGGGTATTATCCACAAGTGGTTCAGTCACTACTTGAGTGGTAAAAGATAGTTTATAAAACCATAAACTCTTATAAAGCAACATTCTAGAGATCAGATACACTTAGTACAATAAATAACTCCCAAATGGTTTGCAGCTAGTGATAATCATTTGAAATGCTTTAAACTGCATAATGAATATGCCTAAGTCTGGATGCTTGTGCTCTATTAAATGTGAGTGTATATCAAGAAATATGTATTCAGCATCAATAGTAGACTAGTTTTTTTTAAATCCATGTTGGGAGGATTCAGTAATGGTGTTCATGTTTAGGAAGTTTTCTAGTCTAATACTATATTCTGGAAAAGACAGATGATATTACAATTGACAAGTAAACTTCTTTTTTCTAATAGTGGTAGAATTTTCACTATTTTTAAATCCTTGGAACATAGTCTATCCTCAGTTGATGCATTTATCATATCAGAGAGGGGGTTATTGGTGTACTGTGAACACTTTTTTTTTTACTCAAATTGACGCTTATTTTTGCAGAGTACTTATAGTGTCACCTGTTTCACACACCTTTAATCTCTCATTATCAATAGAATATTATGCACTTTCTTATTGTAATGAGCGGTGGAAATAGTGAGATTTACACCCATATTTAAATTAAGTTTCTTCCTTAGATGTTAAAAGAGAAGAAATACAATTATTGACAACTTCACTAATTGTGGAGGAATTTACATTGGCAGTAACTAATTCAAAACAAAGGATTTTGTGATAGTATGGTATTTTGTTCAAATGAAATATGGAAACCATGTCTGCATTGTCCTGTCACACTAATGTGACCTGTCCAAAATCTGAATAAGCACCTTTTGCAGTGCAGTCCACTGTTGCGATGTGGAGGAAGAGAGTCACGGAATTTATTGAAGGTATTGACAGAGATGTGGAGCCATGCCAATTCCAGTGCCATGGTCAGCTACACTTGGTTTCTCAGTTGAGGAGTCATGGCACGAACTGCCTGATCAAGTTGCTAGCACAGATTCTTGACTGGGTTTAAATCCAGGGAGTTTGGTGGCAGGGGAGTGTGGTAAGCTCATCTTGGTGCTCTTCAAACCATGAATGTACACTGTAAGGTGTGTGACACATGGCATTGTCCTGCAGGTAGATGCTATCACACCGAGGAAAAGAAATCTGCATTTTGTTGTGGATATGATTCCCAAGGATAGATGCATATTCATGTTGATCCATTGTTTCTTCCAGAATGACATGCTCATCCAGATCCAGAAAATGCTGCAGAAACATTCCCCTGATCATAATGCTCCCTCCTGTGGCCTGGACTCTTCTGATGATTGTTGCAAGTTTTCCTTTCAGATGTATCATGCCGTACATTCCAACAGCCATCCATCATCTGAAAAGGCCACCTGAGCCACTCAGTGGACATCCAGCTGTGGTATTGGTGTCAAATTCCAGCATTTGTTGCCAATGAACAGCAGTCAGCATCAGTGCATGAACCAGGCGAGGTTCATACACCACAACATTTGCTGAATGGTCATTGAGGAAACTAGGTGCTAGATGTTGAGGTCCATATGCAACAACATCTGCTGAACATTCATTGAGGGAGCACCATTGATAGCTCCTTGCTTCATGTGGGAGTTCACTTGCTTGACAGTTGCATGTCTATTCACCCATACACATCTCTGCAGCCGTCATTGACCCATATCATCTATAGCCTGTGGTGCAACACATTTTCCTAGGCATTGATTTTGGATAGGTCCACTTTAACCATGGTGGCAGGTAAACAGTTTATGAACTAAGCTGATTTGGAAATGCTTTCAACCTTGACCCAAAAACCAGTACTCTGCTTCCACATAATGACAACTGTCTCACTGTTTTCTGCGTCCCCCAACTTGCTTTCCATACCCTTCACTGCTAGTGGTGCTACCTGCCTTCTGCAAATAATTACTGCACATTGAAGTTGAAAATAGGTAGTGGTCACACTAATGTGACTGTAACATGTATTTTCAAATGCTGTATAAACACAACAGCTCCTAAGTTGAAAATCGACTTATGTTGTGCAATGTAATAAAATTTATTTAAATATTAATGCCATTCAGTGAGACATCAAAATTTTTTTCCTTGCCGCACTGTCTCTGCAATCAAAACTGAAGAGGACTATGAAATTCTGGATGACTGCTGACTCTTCACCACTGGATGACAGTATGGAAAGGGTATTGTGTCAGCACACTGCTCACAGTCATGTTGGATTTTAAAACAAGAACTTCTCATATCTCAAATGTTCAACTCAATGTAATTTGTTTCTCATATGACATATATTTCAACTTAAAGAAATTTATATATTTGTAAGAAATCTGAACATCCTTGTACTAAATGAAAAACATTTCAGATAGTTATAAGTTTGAGAAGTCATATTACAATTTCTTACAGTGTGCCTGTTATATAAACCTTTGTAAATAATTAACATCATGAGGTCATACAACACAAGTAACACATTATTTAATTATAAACTGTGTTAGTATAATATGCCAGTTTTACACTGTACACTGTATGTAGAATGTTCTTAAAGATATGTTCTGCAATGTTTCTCACAACGTATTAACATCACAAATTTTTGTATTTCCTGGTTTCCTACTTTTCTGTATAATAATGTTACGATACAGCATAAACCCTGTTACTTACAAACTATTCCATAAAACATTTGTTTGTGTGTCCATCTTCTGCAGCAGCTGTTAACATTTGTTATTGTAGGTTATCTGTCTTGAGCTGACTGCAATCTAATTAGATTAGATTAGATTAATTATTCATTCCATAGACCCATGAAAGAGGTAATCCTCCTGGGTGTACAACATGTCTTAAGAGACAGTACACTTCCACATGAATACATCAAAGAAACAGTCAGGCTTCTAGGGCTACTAACAGAACAGAATTATTTTCAGCTCAATAATAAATTCTATTTACCCAAGTGATGGATTACCAATGGGATCTCCAGTGTCTAGAACCATACCATGCATATTTCTGAACTATGCAGAACAGATTATATTTAACAAAATAGTGCCAAATAGGTACAACATCCTATACATAACCACAGGCCCCATTTACCAATACCATATCCTCCCAGATCTGTCCCATAATCACTGTCTAGGCCATTCCTGTCTTTCCTCCCGACCACCCCCTTTCCACTTTTTTTTTTAAAAAAAAAATCCTCTCACATCTCTACCTACATACAAGAAATAGAAGACAGTTTCACTAAACTCACTCTCTCTCTCTCTCTCTCTCTCTCTCTCTCTCTCTCTCTCTCTCTCTCTCTCTCTCTCTTACACACACACACACACAGACAAATTATTTCATAGGTTGGCAACACTCAGAATGTGAACAAAAACAAAGGAAAAGGCATAAACACTGTGGCAGTGATGAATGAAAAACAGTTACAAAAGTCAATTGTAAACGGTGGAGTGCAGGAAATAATGCAAAATGCCACAAACTGCCAGGTGTAAATGTGAAATGAAGCCCATCAACACCAACCACTGCTAGCAAGAGGGGAAAGAGCAGATAATGTAAAGAAACATCGCAAGTAGCTTGCAGACAAACTTTATAGAGAAAACACTGTTTTTAACCTAAAACAATAAAAAAAATGTACAAATGTGTGTATCCAATTTACAGAATACCACAGAAGATGCTTTGTAAATAAAAGCAAAATGCATCTGGTGTAACTCTTGTTAATTAGATTGCAGTCAGCTCAAGACAGATAACCTACAATAACAGATATTGCATAAAAATTTCCAAAACTCTCTGAGTCAGTAACATCCAGTTAATGAAACGACACAATGAATATTTCAAGCAGCCTAGAAGTCTTTCACCTTGACTCTAGTGTATGTGGACATGACCACCGACCTGGTGTAACAGGAAACATGATTCATGTAACAAGCAACATTCTTAAATTGATCTACAGATGAATCTTGATGATTTCACACCCACTGCAAACGTAATTGATGATGTCATAGGGTCAGTATAGGAGTATGTAAAAGTCATCTGTGGTTTGAATCACTTGCACCTGCAACAGTATTGTCTTGTTTCAGTTGATCAGCCACAGATTGCAACCTACACTGTTTTCATAGATGCTCGAAACAGAAGCATGCAAACAGCCAATGAGCCACAGTGTTTCTAAATTTTTTATTTGCAGGAAGAATTTTTCAGAGATGCTTTTGTGAGTAGATTTCACTATTCGCAGCTTTTAATGGTACTGGAGTGATTCTGGTTCCAAGTGTACTCACTTAAATATGTTGTTTATTGTGTAACATGCATGTAACACCATTTCCATGAATTAATATAATCCTGAAATAATATGTGCTCTCATGCTTTGAGAAAACTGATATTTAGCCTGAGATAACTCAGTTCATTTGATTTTGTATCCAACAGTGTAGTTCAAGATCTACAAATATTAACAGCACTTCTTGAGCCATATGCAGAAATGCCATGTTTTAGAATAATTTTGGCTGAAAACTCATCCCACATTTCTTCCTCTCTGTTGTTATGTAAGTATTTTCTAGTTGTAAGTTTGTAAGTGTAATTACAGATGTTTCATGATGGGTTGTCATTTTTGTGCCACTGTATGTTACTGAATGTTTGTTTCTGGCAGTGCTCAGTTGTAGATAACTGACTCAGATGTTTCATATACATATGCAGTTCAAGTTCATTACATTAGTTCTTTGAACATCACATTATTCTGGCAGTGGATGGCCCAAAATTTTGATATGATGCATGAGCTGCTGTAATGGTACAATCATGACACTGCAGATCCAGGACTGCTTCTTCAACTCCTCAGTCACAGAAATATATATTACTGTAACACTAGGACCTTTTGAAAAGTTTACTTCTTTTTGAGGTTGAATTACTTGCTTGATATTGACACATATCTTCCTGAGATATTTGAAATTTGACTTTTTTATCATCCTAGGAAATATGGTCTCCTTACATCCAGTTAACACTACTGAAAAATCTGTGTAACTGGTGAATTTAAGTCATTATGTTAAAATAGTTCACAGCTGTTACCTAGACAATTATTGTGCTGAGTTGTGGTATTCTTGGTTGTATGTTCAAATGTAAAAGTTTGCTGATCCACACTTTATATGTGAGGTTTTGAACATTCTATAAATAAAAGAATATCATATTTGGAAATTTGCAGGACTCTGTGATTCATGTGGCAAACGTTAAGAGTATTTATACTAGGAACCAGAAGAAGATAGGAAGATACAAATTGTCGGCTAGACCATTTAAATGAGTCCCTGCCAAAGTCTTCCACAAAAGATAGGCCATTACTGATGAGTGTGGCCTCATCGTGAACAGCAGTACAGGCACTGATAGCCACTGATGGTAAAACACATAATAATTAGGAGATGTAAAAAGAATCATAACGCATTTGAGTTCACCGTCGACACTGGGTGAGCGACTTTCACTTAAAGTGTCTCCCCTTTACGGGAATGTACAAAATGAATGTGTGAGTGCTAGTTGTAGACACATGGTTGATGAAATATGGAAGTTGGTGCCTGGTTGAGAGTTATGGTTGCATTGCCTAATGGTAAGGTGACAGTTTGTGATAAGTGGGAAATCTGTGTTTGAGCCTCTGTCTGGCAAAAATTTCCATTGTTGTGATTTCATTATACATTTGATGGTTGTCCATATTCGAAATGGAAATAGATTTCATGTATTTGATAATGGCTGTAGTCGTGATAGTGTCTGTTCCTTTGGACATGCATGCAAGGGAATTCACATTGTGCTTCTAAACAACACAACCACTGCAATATTGTATTTATTTGCTGACACCAGGCAAGCAACTTTCAATTAAAATGTCTCCCCCATATGGGACTATACCTAACGAATGTGTGATGCAGGTTGGATACACATGATTTAAGACATTTGGATGTTTGGGTCTGGCTTTGGGTGATGCTTAGATAGCTTAATGGTAAGGTGACAGCTTGCAATAAGTGGAAAATCTGGGTCTGAGTCACAGTCCAGCACATATTTTCAGTGTCATCATTCCATTATCCTTCTGATGGGTGTCCATATTTGCAAATGTCATAACTTTCCAGTGATGCCTTCACTTTCATGTCACATCCTGATGCACCAGTTACCATCTTGGGCTCCTCAAACAGCCAACTGTCAGTTTTATGGCTCTGCTGTAAGTTTCATCCTGTCTCTGTGAAACTGCATTGCTGAGGTTCAGGACGAGGTCTCTGAAAAAAATCAGCTGCACAGCTGTAACTCGTATTCCCCTTTCAGCAGGCCACTTCTGCCACTGCCTGGTGCTGTGGTGTACCAAAGAAATTGCAGGAACTACCCAGGCTCTTCAGAGGATACTGCAACATCTCAGTCAAATTCTTCACTGACCACTTTAGTACTTATAAACAGCAGTATGCTAAGATCCACTATTTAATTAACCACAATAAAAAGGTATGCTGTGAACATTACATCTCCTCCTTGTGAATGTGTCTCTTCTTAACAATTATGTGAGAAACTCTGTAGTCCTCTGGGTTGCCAAAGAGCAGCAATTGTACCTGGTCTCTTCTTTCATGGTGGTATTTCTACCGGTGCATACGTCCTTGCTGAATAACTTGTGATCCACTTTGCAACAGCGTCAACATCTTTTCTTAGCTCGCTTCCTTTTGAATGCATAAACAGCAAGTAAAAGGCAGCTCCCTATCCTTCAGCCCCCATCACACCACATTGTATAATGAAACTTTCACTCACTGTGAACTTCCTCAGACACTTGACTCATCACACAAAATGGTCCCAGGCCCTGATTATACTCATACTCATATGTTCCAACATCCAGCTGTTGCTCAAAGATTCTATCTACTCAAGGTCTTCAAAACACATTTGGCTAAAAGTTGTTTTTCCTTTGCATCAGTGAGATAGTGTCATCATCCAAATCTTTGAACCAGGCAATATTCCAGCATCCATTGACAGCTACTGACCAATTATCCTCACCAATTTGCTCTGAAAATTACTTGAAAGGATGACAGCATGAGAGTTATGCTGGATTATTAAATCTCAGAGCCTTTTGTTTCCCTGTCAATGTCATTTCTTGGAGGAATGATCATCTTGTTAGGATGGAAACCACAATCCAGAAGGCATTCTCTACACACCAATATCTCATTGCCGTCTTTTTCCACCTGCATAAGATATATGCCTCAAATTTTACTTACCCAGCATTATGGCTCCTTAATGATTTTTATATGTCAGTTTTTATCCAACTGTTTGTTCTAGGTGGGAGTTGGTGCACCATTCAGCTCCTCAAGGGTCCAAGAGAATGGCATCCCACAGGGATTCTGTGCTGTGTGTTACACTCTTCCTCATCACCATTAATGGGCTAGTGAACTTCATCAGGCCACTGGTTAACCCTGAGTTGAATGTCTATGACTTTTATATTAGGTATTGTTCCTAATCTGGAACCTTGGTTGAATGCCAGCTGCAGGACACAATCTGAAAATCCTCTCCTTGGATCTTTTCCCATGACTTCCAATTCTCAAACACAAAAACGCTGGTCATGCATTCCTGTCATCATACCACAGTCAATCCTGGCCCAGAACTCTACTTGGCTAACTACCACTTAATGTTGTTGCAAATTCCCAAGTTTTGGGACTCCTGTTTGATAAAATGGTGACATGGCTGCCTGAACTTTGTTAACTGTAGTCTAGCTGCTTCCAAGAGCTGAATGTTCACCGTGTCCTTGCCTCTTGGGGTTCAGGTTGCCCTATTCACTTCCATATCTATCTTGTCCTGCTCTCATCCTGATTTGACTATGGTAACCAGGTTCATGGCACAGTGGCATATTCAGCTTTGAAACTGTTGAACCCAGTCCCTTATCATAGAGTAAGACTGGACACTGTCATCTTCTGGATTAATCACATAGACAGTCTTCTTGCTGAAGTGGTGACCTTCCTCTTGCAATTCCATTGGTACCATCTCCTGCTCAGTTATGCACTCACCAGATTACAATTTCCTAAATCATCCAGTTTATCAAGTTATTTTTGGATACAAAGGGGCTTGATATCTGACGCTTGACCATGTATGAGATTACCAATAGTAATATGCCCCATTACCCTCTGCTGGGACCTCCTTAGAATGTGCTCCCTGGGTTTTCCTGTACGCACCCACACTTGGTCAGTACCCAAATCATAAATCAGGACAAAACTCTTTTGAGGACCTAAAGTTACAGCCACCTCCATGGCTTTACAGCATTTGTTCCACCCAGTTCTTTAGACATATTGGGTGCTATTGTCATCTACACTGATGATTATAAAACTGTGGCTCAGACATGATATGCTTTTACATTTCCTGCTGATCTGGAACAATATTTATTTCTAGGAACATATAGTGTTTTTATGGTGGAGCTAATAGCTATTCACAGAGCTGTATCTTTTATTAAACAGAGCTCCCTCAGCTGTGCTTTGATTTGTAGTGAATTAATTAGCAGTTTGCAGGCTATTGATCGATGTTTCTCGTGTCACCCAATGTGACCTGCTATTCATGACTTTCTCTCTGATCTTAGTCATATTACCTGCTTAGTTGTTTTTCTGTGGGTCCAGAACCATGTGCGATCCCCGGAAATGAATTGGCCAAACACTTGGTAAGAGAAGCAATTAATCACTCAACATTCACTTTGATTATCCCAGGTGCAGATTTGTGGGTGCAAATAAGACCTCTCCTCAGATGTGGAACATCATCTGCTGGGCTACTACCTCCTCTAACAACACTGCACTATTAAGGTGACTACTGCCGCATGGAACGCTTCCTTCCATTCCTTCTGGAAGGAATCCAGCATCCTGTTTTACCTCCACTTTAGCCATACCAGCTCAATCCATTGTTTTATTTTATCTAATGAGCCTCTCCACATCGTGGTTGTGTAGTGTTGCAGACAATAGCTCACATCATGGTAGAATTACTCTCCTTCAGTTTCCCCAAGCTAAGAATGGCCTTCTGAATTATTTCTCCCTAATACTGGTGGACGACATATGGACAGATGAACTGGTCCTCCATTTTCTCAGTGAAAGTAGTTTTTATTCTCAAATATAATGTTTTAAGCTGCTTTTCAGGTGGGACAGGTTCATTGAGATCAGGGCATCTCCTGATGTGTTCTGGGCCTGGGATATTCTTGATGTCACCTTCTTTGGCAGCAGCCTTGATCATCTTTCTTTTAGTCAGTTTTAATTGCTTTTAGCTGCAGTTAGCCCCTTTTTTCTGCTGCACCATTTACTCCATTTCTGGGGTAGCACTCCTATGAATAACAGGTGCTGTCTTCCTCTGTAACACTTTGAGTATAACATAGGCTGCAGCACCAACTGCCTCAGTTGTATGCAGAGCCTCACTGGACACTCACCTGGCCCCACGTGCTGACCTGATTCATTTTCTCAACTTACTATGTTACTGTTGGTCTAACTGACATCCATTGCACTGTTAGCTTTCTCACTTTCAGTATTACAGATATTGCACCTAGGAGGTATTCTTTACTTGGTAAGTGACTATGCCTTTAACCTGGTTGGGACAGATGTGAGTAGTGCTACTCTCACCACAGATGAGCCCTTGGAGACCACTCATCTACTCTGACTTATGTACTGACCTGATACATATACTTTCACTTCTCTTTACATTATTTCTCACCTATAGCATCGATGTTACTTTCAAGGCACCAATTTTTAGCACTTCTATGTAGTGTCATAATTTGATGAGATGTTGGTCTGACATCATTAGCTCCAAATGGACTATCTCTTTAGTGAGGGACTGATGACCTCACTTTTTAGTCACTTAACTTCAATTCAACCAAATCAACTGTGGCCTAGAGCATGTCTTAACACCCAAACATCAGGGTATTCAGTTGTACATAAGATACTTGATACCAATGAGTGCTTTACAGTCTATGCCACTTGAATCCCTCTCATCTACAGCCTTTCTGAGCTATGTACATGGAGTTGATGTGTGCAACTCATGCTTCAGTCCAATATCCCCTTGAACTCAGTCTGCGCTAGACCCTGCCCTGCCCTTTAACCCTAACATCACCTATCTTGCACTCACACCTTCTTTCCAGTTTTCCTTTTCCTCTGTTCAATCTCCCCCTCCAAAAACACTCCTCCATATCATTGTGTACTGCACACAACTCTCCCTACCAGTGCCAGAGTAACCTTACTGATGCGACGTTCCTATCCCATCAACCCTCTGTTTCTCTCACCCAGTGATAAGCCACCCTTCCTCAATGCCCCCTCCTACTTCCTGCCTCCTTTTCCTGCTCATTCATTCCACCTTACACAATCCTTCACCACAGGTTGAGTTCTAGTGATGGGACAATGTAATTAGATAGGACAATGTAGCTGAACATGTATGTATATGTTGACGTATATGTATTTATGTGTACTTTGCTTCTCAACACTCCCTCCTACTTTCTGCCTCCTTTCCCTGCTAATTCATCCCACCTTACACAATCCCTCAACACAGGTTGAGTTCTAATTCTGGGCCAATGTAATTAGGTAGAATAATGTAGCCAAACATATATGTATGTGTTTATCTATATGTATTTATGTGTACTTTATGGGACTGAAGAAAGATTTCTTTAAATCTAGCACAGTTCTCAGTCTTGCCTATTTTCCCTTTCATGACTCACTGATTCAATTATTTTATGAGCTATTACCTGTACTCCTTAAATTACTTCTAAAGCAGATGGAGGGTTAGACTGGAAATGAAGACCTCTTATGTGGTTTTAGAATAGACTAGTGGAAGTGCAGTGGTGAAGTTCTGTGGAGCAACAGGGTGATAATGAAAAATCATGCAGTTAACAGACATTTATTTCTGAAAGTTTTACTATCAGTCTATCATATCTCCATGCTGCCTAGCGACAGGTGTGATGAGCCTCCTTTGCACAAAGGTGCAGAGTAGCACGTCAGCACCCAACAAGGAATCCACAGGCTCAGGCTCTCATGTTGTCTGGTATCTGTACTTCAGCCCTATTGTACAAGGGTCCAGTTGCCAATGTGTTGCTACAGCTGATGTGGCTGTGGACATCTGTTGGAGTCTCAGCACTATCATTAAGTAAATCTTCACTTAGCCCTAGAAATTTGCTTGCTCTGGTTGTCAGTTGTCGAGATGGTGTATAGGAAGAAGCCCCAACAGCAAAGGACAGCCTGCAAGATAGGACCAATATTCAGCTGGTAGTTGTACTGCTCTGAAGTGGTGGCACAGGCACCCTGATTCCAAGTTGTACAGCTTGTAGATGGTGTAATAAAACTGATAATGGTGAGATAAATGTACTAACCGATGTTGGACCATATGACGCGAACTATACCACACTGAAGACACAAAAAACCAAAAATCAACTACTGCGTAGCTACAAGAAAAGTTTAAATATCAATGTTTATAAATACTTGATGTAATTACAATGATGATCACAGACTTCTCAGAAAAGATAGAGAATTAATTGCATTTTATTTATGAATTAATGTATCTTTCTAAGATTGTTTTGCATAATAGATTCATATATGATAGTAATTTCGTTGCTACTTGTTGTTAGAGGTAAATCTTTTTTTCTTTTCTGCAGTTGGTCATATGAGTTTGAAGTGCAAGGATGGAGAAGGGCTATGAGTGTTTTATTAATTTACATTGTGAAGTGAAATGATTGAAATTATATGTGTAATTCTACAGGAAGTCCACCAGAATTCATATTATTATTGAAATATCAACCTGATCATCCTCTAGATGATTATAGAAAGATAAACCACAGAAAGGGAATGTACAATAATCCATCAATACACAACAAAGAAGAGCAACAAAAAAGATGAATATTTTTATTACTAACAGAACCAATTATTTAAATTTGACTGTCCCTGTCTCTCGCAGCAGTGTGTCACTATCTCAAGGTGGCAAGTACTGTGAACATGTGATTAGCTGCCCAAGTTAATAACTTACTCTAAACTTTAATAAGCTGACTTTGTGCAACAAGTGGGTGGTACTTTCAACACTGCATTTGAGTATGAACTGATAAAACACCTGAAACTATTGGGGTTGCACCTGTTTAGTATGACTGTGAAGGATGTGACACAACTTGCATTCCAAATAGTCGAAAAGAGCAAAGGGGTAGCTTAGTTTTGGGAAAGAAATATTGTACAAAAAAGATCTTTTTGTGACAACAGTGATGCTTCCGAAGATTGTCACTGTTGTACTGCTTGTAACTACACTCAGATTCAAAACCGGGAGAACACTGTCATCAATGTAATTTGTGGGCATACACTGAATGTGCTGTAGTAAGCCACAGAACAAAAAACTTTATTTGTGGTGTCTTCAAATAGATAGGATTGGTGAGAATTTTTTTTCCAAAATGGAACTAATTTTGTTGCTTCATAGATTCACATTCATAGTTCTACTTTCAGTCTTTACTTTTCGTGTGACTGAAATGATAAACCTTTATTGATACCATTGAAGAATTGTTTCAGTTGTAGTCTATTCCTTGTTCAGTGCAAATCTATTAAATACGTCAAATATCTAACATTTATCTGTATTTCTTACTTTTTTCTTAATCTTATGTAATTTTACCCTGACATTGGTCTAAAATGGCATATTATCCACTTTTTACAAGACTGTCAAAAATGTATGGCTTATAGTGCAGTTTATGAAGTAATAATGACCTTAAAACAAAATGGCATGTCATTTTAGCCATATTTCCTCTAGTTAACAGAAATCTTGTCAATAATGTTGGCACCATGTTTTGCAACATTCCAGTGAAGACTTTTCAGGTGAAGGTAGTTCACAACCTATAGACTTTGTGCACCCTTGCAAGGAGAACTTTGTGCCTAATATGACTGGTATTATGAAAATAAATTTTTTTTAGAAGTTTCTGGAAGGCGAAGCATTAAGCTGAGGAAATCAGGATTCGAATGATGACACAACCTATATAGATATTGAGAAAGGATTTTTTGATAAATTTTGGTCAGAGACTAAACAAGCTAGAACGAAAAGTGAATTTCTCAATCGACCAAATCAGAGGGATGTTTGTACTAGTATGAAACAGTTTTGCAAAAATCAGATTAAAAAATTAGCACATTTGACCATGTCTTTTGATGAACTCACCCAGACTGGTGCTTTAAAAAGGAGTTTACCAGTTGAGGTACAGTGGCACCTAGTCTAGGGGCCAGATGATACAGTATACCAGTTCTTCAAATATGTGGATAAATTAAATAAAGTTTTGGAAGAAACAGGGAAATACAACTACAATATACACACACATTTTGAAAGAGGTCGTAATCAAAATTGGCACAATAATAATCATACCAGGAGAGGACATAGTAAACACATCAGTAACAATTATTATCAGAAGGGATGTAATGGAGTAAAGGATACCAATTTTCATTTTGGAAAGCAACATAGTTGTAGCAAAGACAGAAAGAAAAGAAAAAAGTTATATGTATTTGTTTGCTTGAACTGTGCTACTTTCCTGCTTGGAAATAAGTCATGATTTGTATTTTATTATGTTCTTTCGTGAGGTAGAAGTCTCATCCAATTCCTGATAATTTATTCAGGTGTAAATACAATTTTCTTTGTGGTAAATAACATGTTGAATGTATGCCCCTGGTAGCTGAGTGGTAAGCGCGACAAAATGTCAATCCTAAGGGCCCAGGTTCGATTCCCGGCTGGGTCGGAGATTTTCTCTGCTCAGGGACTGGGTGTTGTATTGTCCTAATCATCATCGTTTCATCCCCATCAACACGCAAGTCGCCAAAGTGGTGTCAAATCGAAAGACTTGCACCCCGCGAATGGTCTACCCGACAGGAGCCCCTAGTCACATGAGATTTATTTTATTTATATGTTGAATGTCATAATGCTGCATTTGGAATCTGTAACATGGTAATCAGGAAATGAATGTTACGCTACTGTCATGCTGTTTCTGTAAGGTGGGTTTCTTGTTATTAGATGTTTAGCAGTGAATCATAAGATGAGAACATTTAGTGTGAAGTGAGAATTAACAAAAATGTCTTATAGTTTATGATGAGGATAATTATAAAAATAATGATTATGTTGATGTATTGTGGAGAACTATGTAGGGGAAGCATTGGACTAGGGACTTTGTATTATGTATGGTAGTAATTTACATTCAGGAAATTATGCAAAATATAATTACTAATTATCTACAGCTCAGAAAGTAGTTAATGGAGGAATCTAAGACAAAAGTGAAAATAAGGTTTTAGATGAGTTATGCAAACATGAATGTACAGATCTATGTGGAATAATAATTTAACTGACCTATTACATAAAATTAAAAATAATTATCAAATATGTTAAGTAAAGAATGACATCAAAGCAATGTACAAACCAAACATTGTAGGCAGACTATGTTGTACAGCCTGGTACTTTTTGCTGATGATACAAGTATAGCTATCACACCAAGCAGACAAGAATTAACTGGTGAAATTGTAAATGATGTTTTTCAGAAAATCATTAAGTGGTTCTCTGCAAACGGGCTCTCATTAAAATTTGACAAAGCACAGTATATACAGTTCCACACAGTAAATGGAATGACACCATTAATAAATATAGACTTCGATCAGAAATCGGTAGCTAAGGCAGAATATTCAAAATTTCTAGGTGTATGCATTGATGAGGGGTTGAGCTGGAAAAAACACACTGAGTATCTGCTGAAACATTTGACTACAGCTACTTATGCTATTAGGGTCATTGCAAATTTTGGTGATATACAGGGTGTTACAAAAAAAGTACGGCCAAACTTTCACGAAACATTCCTCACACACAAAGAAAGAAAATATGTTACGTGGACATGTGTCCGGAAACACTTACTTTCCATGTTAGAGCTCATTTTATTACTTCTCTTCAAATCACATTAATCATGGAATGGAAACACACAGCAACAGAACGTACCAGCGTGACTTCAAACACTTTGTTACAGGAAATGTTCAAAATGTCCTCCGTTAGTGAGGATACATGAATCCACCCTCCATCGCATGGAATCCCTGATGCACTGATGTAGCCCTGGAGAATGGCATATTGTATCACAGCCGTCCACAATACGAGCATGAAGAGTCTCTACATTTGGTACTGGGGTTGCGTAGACAAGAGCTTTCAAATGCCCGCATAAATGAAAGTCAAGAGGGTTGAGGTCAGGAGAGCGTGGAGGCCATGGAATTGGTCTGCCTCTACCAATCTATCGGTCACTGAATCTCTTGTTGAGAAGCGTATGAACACTTCGACTGAAATGTGCAGGAGCACCATCATGCATGAACCACATGTTGTGTCGTACTTGTAAAGGCACATGTTCTAGCAGCACAGGTAGAATATCCCGTATGAAATCATGATAACATGCTCCATTGAGCATAGGTGGAAGAACATGGGGCCCAATCAAGACATCACCAACAATGCCTGCCCAAACGTTCACAGAAAATCTGTGTTGATGAAGTGATTGCACAATTGCATGCAGATTCTCGTCAGCCCACACATGTTAATTGTGAAAATTTACAATTTGATTATGTTGGAATGAAGCCTCATCTGTAAAGAGAACATTTGCACTGAAATGAGGATTGACACATTCGCAGAAGTGTACCTGTGGAGGCCAATCAGCTGCTGATAGTGCCTGCACACGCTGTACATGGTACGGAAACAACTGGTTCTCCCACAGCACTCTCCATACAGTGACGTGGTCAATGTTACCTTGTACAGCAGCAACTTCCCTGACGCTGACATTAGGGTTATTGTCAACTGCACGAAGAATTGCCTCATCCATTGCTGGTGTCCTCATCGTTCTAGGTCTTACCCAGTCACGAGTCATAGGCTGGAATGTTCCGTGCTCCCTAAGACGCCGATCAATTGCTTCGAACGTCTTCCTGTCGGGACACCTTCGTTATGGAAATCTGTCTCGATACAAATGTACCGTGTCACGGCTATTGCCCCGTGCTAATCCATACATCAAATGGGCATTTGCCAACTCCACATTTGTAAACATTGCACTGACTGCAAAACCATGTCAGTGATTAACACTAGCCTGTTCATGCTACGTGCTGATGTGCTTGATGCTACTACTGTATAGCAATGAGTCACATGTCAACACAAGCACCGAAGACAACATTACCTTCCTTTGATTGGGCCAACTGGCGGTGAATCGAGGAAGTACAGTACATACTGACGAAACTAAAATGAGCTCTAACATGGAAATGAAGCGTTTCTGGACACATGTCCGCATAACATCCTTTCTTTATTTGTGTGTGAGGAACGTTTCCTGAAAGTTTGGCCATACCTTTTTGTAATACCCTGTATATCTCAGTAAATTAGCTTACCATGCCTATTTTCATTCTCTGCTTTCGTATGGCATCATATTCTGGGGTAACTCATTATTGAGTAAAAGAGTGTTCATTGCACAAAAGTGTGCAATCAGAATAATTGCTGGAGCTCATCCAAGATCATCCTGAGGACACTTATTTAAAGAGCTAGAGATCTTCACTGTAGCCTCACAATATATATATATTCACTTATGAAATTTGTTATTTACAATCCAAGCAAATTCAAAAGTAATAGCAGTGTACATGGCTACAACACTAGGAGAAAGGATGACCTTCACTACTCGAGGTTAAATCTAACTTTGGCTCAGAATGGGGTAAATTATGCTGCCACAAAAGTCGTTAGTCACATACCTAATAGCATCAAAAGTCTGACAGATAGCCATATAGCATTTAAAAGGAAATTAAAAGAATTTCTTAATGGCAACTCCTTCCAGTCATTCGATCAGTTTTTGGATATAATAAGTGGGTAATTTCCCCAACCGTCACAAAAACAAAAACAAAAAAATGAAATTAAAAATATTAAGAGTCATGTAATATTTTTTGTAATGTAATATCTTGTATAGACACCTTTATTAACTTGACACGTTCCTCATCATTACGAAGTGTCAAATTCATGATCTATGGAACAAGTACTAATCTAATCTAATCTAGTGAAATGATAAATAGAGGTGAGGTCACTGCTACATGAGACCTGGAAAATTTACTACTATGTCAAAACTGACTATCTGAATTATTGTTTTTGCTTGTGAATATTGCCTCATCAATTTGAATTTCCATTGCGCAAGGTCTGTCTGTTACTTACCTATTTATACTTTTATAATTACATTATACTATGTATTTGTCTTCTGCTGTCTTAGTATAAAAAATCGTGTTAGTCAAGTCATCTCAGGCAAATTAGCTTATACGCAATAAAAAAAGAAATTTAGGTTTTGTACATTAATGAGTTAAACTGAGAAAATATTACCATTGTTAGGCAATATTAGCAATCCCAAAACATCTAGTGCTTATGTGAATAAAAAGATGTTTATGGAAAATGAAAAAGTAAGAAATTTATGAGCCATGTCAGTTCAGTTATTATTGTGGTGTCTTTGTGAGGGAAAGATATAATGGAGAGTGTTGTTTCTGAGACCTATGTGTAGTTAATGATTAATATATTTTTCTTGGTGTGTAACACATGTCATACTATTATGAATTAGCCAATTGGTCTAACGCAAGACTTTCCGAAGTGGGAAGGAGCGCCTGGTCCCCGGCACGGCAGACTTGTGTCGAAGTCCGGTGAGCCTGCCAGTCTGTGGATAGTTTTTAGGCAGTCTTCCATCTGCCTCGGCAAATGCAGGCTGGATCCCTTTATTTTGCCTCAGCTACACTATGTCAGCGATTGGTGTGCAAACAAGCTCTCCACGTATGCGTACACCACCATTACTCTACCATGTAAACATAGGGGTTACACTCATCTGGTGTGAGATGTTCCCTGGGAGGTGCACCGGGGGCTGAACCACACAATAACCCTGGGTTCAGTGTGAGGTGGTGGAGGGGTGAAATGGACTGCAATAGTGATTGTGGGGTTGTGGACTACTGCTGCTGCGGTGGTGACAGAGTCTCTCCATTGTTTCTAGGTCCCCGGTTAACATACAACTATTATGAACTGAATACAATGCAGACAAATTTCTCTATTTGAGACATACTGATGGTATTATGAGATTTTGTGAAATATTTTCTGATGATGATGAGGTTTACGCTGAGAGGAAGTGCTGTGAAAAATGATAGTTTATTGTTTTGTGAATTATAATGAGTATCTGAACTTATTAAGTTTATAATGACCTTAGGGAAATGAAATATTAGGGACTTGTTGGTGCTCTGTTTTATAATGCATTCTACTTTTGTGTGTGCTGCTATACTGTAGAAAATCCTGAGAAATGATTGTAAGGAAGTTAGGAAGGATGATGTTGAGCATTAGCCTTTGATTATATGATTGTTGTTTATGGAAGCTTGAGCTGGGTCTTATTTGTTGAAAATATCTGAATTTTATATAACAACTGTATGATTCCATAGCACTGGAATGAGAAACAGTATTCATAGGAAATAACTTACATGCACAAAATATCTTGTTACTGACTATAAAGTATTAACACCATTAACACCTTGTGAAGTCACTTCTATGTTAATTTTGATCATGATATTTGTATTTAAAAAATCCCTCTGGAAACAGAAAATGACAATTAAGCATCTGCTGTCTAGAACCCAATGAAACTTTGAAATGGTAATGTGTGTGGAAGGTAGCACACCATTTCTCAGAAAATAACTGCAATTTCCTGCACTGCATATAATTTACTTATGTTTACTATGATAGTTTCTTTATGTTTAATATTATTTTGTATATGTTTTGAACTTTCATTTTGACCCATTAAATCAGTGTACTTTATGTAGATGTGAAAGAAGAATTTTAAATGTAGCAGTGACAAGTAGTGAATGAACAGCACTTTAAAGCAAATTTGAGTTTTGGTAACATTTTTGGCATAAAGTGTGACCAACACTTTATACATAATAACTAAATAATTCAATTTAAACAAAACATGTAAGAATGAGATACCTGTCTCATCCTGAAACATAATTTGAAACTCTTGTATAATTTATTATGTGACATGAAACCTAATGAATGCAAAATCTTTATAACAATCAGAACCTAAAGGACAAAATAAGTAATACAATTGATATACTTGCACATGAAATAGGTATGGGGTCTGCTGACTTTGGTGGACACACCACTTGGTGAGTGGTGCCCTCCCTAGCTGGGTGTATCCATTCTTAATTTCTGGGGTAATTTACTTTAACTCTTTCCTATCTGCATTCTGTTCCCAAGAGGGTTTTACTCTTTTTTAGCAGGGTATATCCTATTTATGTCACCTTCTGTGGATGGTCCTAGCCTACAGTACTACATTTGTAGCATCCACCAAGTTCTGCAAGAAAATTTTTTGTTATAGCATATTTTTGTATTCCAAATGTTGTTATAAAGATTTTTCATTGGTTTTATGAGAGAAAGGATTAAGTTCCTAAGTACATTAATTTTGAGGTAAATTTGGAAGTAAAACACTGTAAAATGTTGTTACAAAGATATTTCATTCGTGTTATGAGAAAAAGGATTAAGTTCCTAACAACATTAATTTTGTAGGTGCTCTAAAGTATTATGCTGTATTTCCTTTGTGAAAACACTTCAAATAACTTTATATTGACTAAGATGTTTCCTTTTGATCATAGAGCAGTATCATTCAATGGTGTTTCACCTATAAAGACAGATTTATGAATATAAGTATACAGACATTCTCATGAAATACAAATTTTACTGTTATGCTAATACAATAAAATCACTGTTACGTGTACCATTCTTCTGCATATCTCATATAAGTTATATGATATTTGGTAATAATTTGACAGCTACGGGATAGGTAAAAGTCAGACTTTGAAATTGTTTTTGAAAATTTATGAGAAAAGACTTCAGGAATCCAAAATTTTGTTCTTGACCTCATTTGAATGAAGTGATGCTAATGGAGTGAAAATGCTGTATATTATGTAATTAAGAACCATTGAATACTGATTTGTTATCCTCCAAACTTGTTGGCTGAACCAGACGTATCAAAATTTTTTTCGCATTTTATGCTTTCAAACCTTTTATGGAGCTATTGTAATAAAACTAACTATGGTGAGATATATGTACTAACTGATCCTGGACCATATGAAGTGAACGATACCACACTGAGGACACAAAACCAAATTGCACTACTACATAGCTATACGAAAATGTTTAAATGTCATCGTTTATAAAAATTTAATTTATTTACAATGAAGATTATGGACTTCTGAAAAAAGATGGACAATTAATTGTATTTTATTTATGAAATGTATTGAAATGTATCTTTCAAAGATTATTTTGGATAAATAGATTGATATATGATGGTAATTTCTTTGCTACATATTGTTAGAGGTAAATCTCTGTTCTGTTGTGCAGTTGGTTGTACGAGTTTCACGTACGAGAATGGAGAACGAGTTGTGTGTGTTGTATTGATTTGTATTGTGAAGTGAAATGACTGAATATGTGTATGCAATTCTGCAGAAGGTTCACCAGAATTCACATTATTATTGAAACATTAAGCTGATCATCCTCTAGACAATTATAGAATCATAAATCTCTGAAAGAAAATTAACAACAAGCCATCAATACACCAAAATGATGAGTTTTTTTTATTATTAAAAGAAACAGTTATTTATATTTGACTGTCCCTGTCACTCGCTGCAGTGTGTCACTATCTCAGTATGGCAAGAGCCGTGAAAATGTGATTAGCCACACAAGTTACTAACTTACTCTAATGATTAATAAACCAACTTTGGGCAACAAGAGGGTGGGTGTTGTAACGTCGCAGGGCTGAAGTGCCAAAAGCGCGGCAGTACCTGTGGAGTGGCCTGCGAACAATACAACAGCAGAGGATAGACACAACCAACGAAGAACAGAACAAACAACAACGAGATCAAAACAACAGATTCACAAGAAAACCTAACAACCACATCCACTCATACACAGAACAAGAAAGTCAATAAGCTGTCTAATGTGAGGTGATGTGTCCAGAGATGTACGCAAGGTTAGACTGGCTGGCTGAGCGAGAGGAAGGCGCTTAAATACTCTATCAGGGGCGCCACTATTGGCCTCTGGAACCACTTGTTCCACTGTGGCACCCTCACACTAAATACGGGCCAGGATGCACGCACCGCCACAGCTTATGATGTGATGGTGCAGAGACCTCTAGGGGTCTTCGACGTCCATGACGTCTGGCGGGGATTCAAATTCCGTGGTGCGCGGTACAAGTTCCCTCCCCCCTGAGACTTGCGCTTAGGGGCGGAAACGTCCAGGACGGTGCCAAGGTGGGTGGCAGTGGGAAGAGGAGCAAGGCTCATCAGCCACTATTGGCAGGGAGAAAGTGGTGCCCGAGGTATAAATGACAGCTGATCCAGACTCCAGGGCAGGGGAGGGAGCCACCGATCCCCCCAGAGGTGGCCGGCGGCAGGCCCGCAGGGAGACGGCAAGTGGGGGCACGGACAGTGACTTCAGGACCCCGTCCGTACCTGAATGGGGTAGGGAAGGAGGAGGCGGCGTGAGTCCCGTGGCTGCACGTGTGCAGAGTTGATTATGAAGACAGTGTTCCAAACTTTTCGACGTCTGCACCGACGTCACATGCTGCCCATGGGCTGCGATGACCGTGGCGGGTGTTCAACCCACCTTGCACCCATACTTGCAGGCTCACACGGTTGTGCCAGGGGCATACCGCTGTGAGGGCTAGGAGTGGGGGCGGGAGGAGGATGGCATCAGCAAATGGAGCAGAGTCTGCGGCTGTCGCCCATGAAGGAGCTCTGCTGGACTTCGTCCATCAATTAACGTAGTGCGATAGGTGCTCAAAAAAAGGGTGAGGGCCAATGTGGTTGGAGAAGTGTCGACCGCCTTAGGTAACTGGTATTTAAAAGTGCAAACAAGCCTCTCCGCCATGCCATTGGACAAACAGTGGAAAGGGGGGCTACGGATATGTTTGATACCGTTGGCCTGACAGAAGGCGTGGAAGGAGGACACCGTGTATTGGGGGCCATTATCAGAGACCAATGTGTGTGGCAGGCCCTCAATGGCGAGAACCTGGGTGAGGGCTGTGAGTGTAGCCTCCGTGGTGGTGGATGCCATGTGGACAACATATGGGTATTTGGAGTAGGCATCAACGATGAGTAACCACATGGACCCCAAAAATGGGACTGCAAAATCAATATGGATGCAATCCCAGGGCCGGCGAGGCACAGGCCAGGGCGCAAATGACTGAGGGGGCTTGCCTGGTGACGCGCACAGGCAGTGCACCCACTGACCAGGCGTTCAATATCGTCATCGATGCCGGGCCAATAGACATGCCGGCAAGCCAAAACTTTCATACAGGACATACCCCAGTGCCCGCGGTGTGACAAACCGATCACCCGAAGCCGCAATTCCAGAGGGACGAACACCAGATGAGCATCTGACACCATGGCCAACAGAAGGACATCATCGATCATGGAGAGCCTCTAAGACAGGTGGCGCCAGGGGCTGAAATCTAAATTCATCTAACGAGTAACATAGGACGGCCACCCGTGGACCACGTAATTGAGAACCTAATGGAAGACAGGGTCGTGGCAGGTAGCCGCAGCAATGTGAGCAGCCATAAGAGGCAGACCGTCCAGTGCATCCCGGCGGGAGGAATCTATGTGAAAGCAGAGGGCCTACTGTTGGTCAAAGGCAGTATCGGGGCCTGCTGGAAGATGTGACAAAACATCCGCATTAGCATGATGGGTGGTGGGCTTATACATGTAAGCATAATTATGTAAAAACAATGCCCAGCTCTGGAGACATTGAGCCATCCGCTCTGGAAGGTGAGACCTGGGGTCCGAAAAGTGTAACCAATGGTTTATGGTCCGTCAGGAGGGTGAACTTTGCCCCAAAGAGATGGGTGTGAAATTTTTTGGACAGCGAACACGATCGCCAGAGCCTCCTTTTCAATCCGGGAGTAGTTCTGTTGTGCTGGGGTCAATGTCTTAGAGGCATAAGCGATTGCCTGTTCAGAGCCATTGGTATCCTAGTGCGCAAGGATGGCCCCAATGCCATATGCTGATGCATCAGCTGCCACAACCAAGGGGCGATCCAGAGAAAAGGGAATAAGGCAAGGGGCAGACTTCAGCATCGCCTTTAAACGGAGAAAAGCCTGGTCACGGGCAGAAGTCCAATCAAATGTACCCCTCTGTGACACAAGTGATTGAGGGGTAGAGCAATGGAGGCAGCCTGAGGCAAGAACTTTAAGTAATAAGTAATCTTGCCCAAAAACACCTTGAGTTCAGATAAGTCCTTGGGACGAGGAAGGGCCTCAATGAATGCGAGAGTACGACCCAAAGGGCGAATGCCATCTTTGCTAAGCCAGTGGTCTAAGTATTCCACTTCCGGTTGAAAAAAAGAACACTTGTCCAGCCAACAGCGTAAACCAGCAGACTGCAGACCGTGAAATAAGGCGCCAAGGTTTTGTAAATGTTCCTGGTGTGAACGCCCGGTGACCAAGATGTCATCCAGATAATTCACACATGCAGGGATATGCAGTGTAAGCTGCTCCAGGAATCGCTGGAAAATGGCAGGCGTGGAAGAGACACCAAAGGGAAGACGCTTGTACTTATACAATCCGAAAGGTGTGTTGATAGCCATAATGTCCTGAGATTCGGCATCCAAGGGCAACTGGTGGTATGCCTCAGCCAGGTCGATATTGGAAAAATAGTCTCCCCTGGCAAGCTTGGCAAGAGGGTCTTCCTGTCGGGGAATGGGGTAAGTGTCAACGAGGGACTGAGCATTGACTGTAGTGCCGAAGCCCCCACACAGCTGAAGGGACCCAATGGGTTTCCGTATGACCACCAATGGTGTCGCCCATGCACTGTAAGTTACAGGCTCCAGCACGCCAGTGGCCTGCTCAATCGCTGGCCGTAAGGCCACCGGAAGGGGCCGGGCCCAGAAAAAACGAGGCTGTGCATCCGGCCGTAGGGTAATGTGCGCCTGAAAGCCAGAAACACAGCCGAGATGCGGTGCAAACAACGACGCAAAAGTGGAGCACAGATCGTCCAAGTCCTGAAGGGGAACAGCCGTGGAAACGACCTTAATTCCGTCGGGAATGGAAAAGCCAAACAGTTGAAACGCATCCAGGCCAAAAATATTCGAAGCCGACGGATGGTCGACGACAAAGAGGCTAAGGAGCCGGGGAACACGCTTGTACGTCGCCTGGACGACAAACTGCCCATGGAAGGGAATGGAACAGTCTCCATAGTCGACCAAACGGTGAGAGAGAGGCGACAATGCACGAGAGCCCATCCGGGTATATGTCGCCATATTAATCACGGAGACGGTGGCCTGAGTGTTGACCTGAAAACTGACATCCTCAGTGAAAATGCAGAGCATGAAGAAAAGCTTCCGCACTGATGGGTCATCCTGTAGGATGACCGATTGCAGAGCATGGACTGTATCTTGAGGCCCAGGAGGGGAGGACTGGAGCGAGTCGAGCAACTATGACAAAACCAATTGGATGTGGCCCTCCTTGTTACACAGCGTGCACGATTTCCAGCTTTGGGGACAATCAGCCCGTGAATGGGCAGTAAAGCACTATGGGCTAGATGGAAGTGGGAAGCACGATTGGCGACGAGGGTTGACCGAAGGTGCCGATGCCATAGAGACGTCAGACAACAAGGGGTCCCGACGGCACTGGCCTCTGTTGGCTGGGCCACGTCGTCATCGCAAGGGCAGAACCCGCCGTGACGCCGCGATCGTCGCCACCTGCGGTCGCGCCTCGTTAGTCGCTACAGCAATTTCAAAGGAGTGGGCCATGCGGAGAATCTCTTCCAAGGAAGGGTTGTCGAGTTTCAGTGCCGCAGTTAGGACCTCAGGATCGGGAGCCAGCTGAACCACCACATCCCAGATCAGGGAGTCCACCTATGAAGCCTTACACTGCTGATTGGTGCACGTATAAACACATCGACAGCTGAGACTTTGCAAGTCCGTGACCCAGGAATGATACGATTGACCAGGCTGTTTATGGTACTGGTGGAACTCCAGCCGAGAAGCGACCACATGGTAGCGTTGGGAATAATAGTTTGTCAGCAAAAGGCAGATCTCATGAAAAGAGAGAGCCAGAGGATCGGACAACGGTGCCAACTTGCGGGGGAGAAAGAATGTGTCTGGGGAGGCCCAAGACAAAAACAACGACCGCTGCAAGGAGTCGTCCATGACTTGAAAAGCCATGAAATGTTGTTTGAGCTGATGTAAGTAGGTTTCCCTGTCCTCTTTAGCGTCATTAAAGGGTGGAAACGGCGGCGGACATGGGAAAGCAGTATCAGACACCCGAGGACTCTGAAGCTGTTGTGGTAACACGTCCTGGGCATCGATTTTGTCCGTTAGCAACTGCAGCGACTTTTGTAGGATGTCTAACTGGAGCTGCTGCTGCTGCATGGGCTGCTGCTGTTGCTCCAGCAGACAGACCAACTTCGTCTCCATACCAACTACAACCACCACTTACCTCATCGTCAAAATGTTGTAACGGCAACCGGAACAGTCGCGGGGTTGAAGCGACGGAAAGCACGGCGGGACCTGTGGAGTGGCCCGCGAACAACACAACGGCAGAGGACAGGCACGACCAACTAAGGGCAGAAAAACAACAACGAGATCGAAACAACGGACTCACAAGAAAACCTAACAACCACGTCCACTCGTACACAGAACAAGAAAGTAAATAAGCTGTCTAAGGCGAGGCAATGTGTTCAGAGACGTACACAAGGTTAGACTGGCTGGCTGAGGGAGAAACAGGCGTTTAAATACTCTATCGGGGACGCCGCTATTGGCCGCTGGAGCCACGTGTTCCACTGTGGCACCCTCACACTAAATGCGGGCCACAGCTTACGGAGTGATGGTGCAGAGACCTCTAGGAGTCTTCGACGCCCATGACGTCTGGTGGGGATCGAAATTTCGTGGCACACAGTTCCAGAGTGGGGACGGTCAGAATGGGCAAATTGTTCTTCATTCACGGAAGATTGGCCCAGTCCACATCTTCAGTCGGTCCCTATTGTGACCAGCAGCAGTGCAGCTCACAGAGTTGAAGTTCCCTCCACAGTCAGACTGCTGTGAACTCATATCAGCGGACTCCATGATGGCAGTGACTGTAAGACACTTTATGGTAATCACCAGGGTATCCTGCAACTAATAGGGCTGATCTTTCATCAGCATCAGTAGTGCTGATGAAGTGGCACAAGTCTGAGAATGAGTGGAAGGAAGGCAAGGGCTTTGTAACAATCTGTGATGTGTTTCCCCCCATACAGGTGACTGAATGTGCTCCCTTTTTATGAGCCTGTCAGTGCTCTTGGTCAGCATAATGTTTAATTTCAGGGCTCCAGAACGTCCTTTTATATGGAGATTGCAGCCTGAAAGGCATTCTTGTGTCATCCCTGGGTGTAGTTACTACACTTAGCCTTGTTACAGACCGAGCGAGGTGACGCAGTGGCTAGCACACTGGACTCGCATTCGGGAGGACGACGGTTCAATCCCGCATCCGGCCATCCTGATTTAGGTTTTCCGTGATTTTCCTAAATCGCTTCAGGCAAATGTCTGAATAGTTCCTTTGAAAGGGCACAGCCAACTTCCTTCCATAATTCGATGAGACAGATGACCTCACAGTCTAGTCTCCTTCCCAACCAATCAACCAACCAACCTTGTTACAGAAGTTCTTTGTGTCTGCTCCACATTGTTGTCTAAGTGCTGAATCTGATGTTCAGATATTCACTCTCACACACTATGAGGCAGTAAGCTGCCTGTGTATCTGTACTTCAGTTCTTCCAAGTGTTGACATTGGTTAAACTATGATTGCATACTTGACTGACAGGTTCCTCTTACTGTTACCCAATCTGGTCTAAAACAAATTTGTTCCTACACTTCATTACTCTTCTGCTGTTTAACATTCCCCAGCTCTGTATAAAACTGACCTGACGTTTTGTACATTACTAGCTAGTATTCATGCTCTATTAATTCATCCTTTCATGGAACATCCTTGCTTTCAAACTGAAAACCAGGTTAAGCTTTTTCTCACAGTACTGCTGGATGTGTTACAGCATCTTTTCTGTGGTAATCTATTGCTTCTATGAAACTACAAGTTGGTCAAATGTGTAAAGGATATCCAGGTTTAGCATGTCATTTAGAAATATTAGGTTTAGGATTGGTAATATATCTGACAGCTTCTCTGGCCAAAACAACTACATCTAAGTTAGTAAGGTTTCACTGGGTTTCTTATCACGCCCACCACAAACAAAATTGTAATTTAATAAATGTAATAAAAACAATTTTCATAGTCCTATTAAGAAATGCTATGGCAGTAATAGTGCAGCACTTAGTTGCCTTTGTATGGTGTGGAAGATGGATTCCTGTAAAGTTTCTGTCTCCAGTCTTGTGTCATTGTTACTGTGTGTCAAAATTTGTAACACTCTAGGTATAGCTATGTGCTCATCAATTGCATCCATTTAATTCTGTACCTTTTTAGATCACCAGTTATACTTTGCTTGGTGTTTTGTATGTACTGCATCAACTACAATGCTAACTTATTGTTATTTAGTGCAACCTGCTGTATGTCCACTAGTTGTGTGGTATGCCACTTTACCTAAGCCTTCGTATCATCTGCTACTGCTTATGCCTGGCCTGGTGTGCTATTAAATTCTGAATATCTTGATCATCTGCTGTCCCGCTGAACACTGTGGAGCAGAACGGGACTAGTGTTTAACATCATGTTGAGAATTAGGTCATCAAGGATGAAGCACAAGCTTGGATTAGGGAATGATGGTGAAGGAAATTGGCCATGCACTTTCAAAGGAATGATTCTGGCAGTTGCCTGAAGTGATTGAGGGGCATCACAGAAAACCTAAATCAGGATGGCTTGACATGGTTTGAACCATCATACCAAACATGGTCTTCAACAGTTTTCTGAATGCAGTTATCCATCCTTTCTTTCTTCAAATCAGTGTTCTCGGCACCAAGTTGATCACCTGTTTCAAACTATCCCTTAGTTATTTGCAAGAGAGCTGTGATACTCCTCCTGAACTTCTGCTTGAATTTCCTACTTCTCTGCTTCCTTCTGAAATTTCCAAAGATTTTTTTCTATACCATGCACTTTATTTCTCATTTTTCGCACATTCAAAGTTAACCCAACCATTCACTGATGACATGTTACCAGGACTTTGGGTTATTTTGAAAACACCACTCCTTATTCGAGAGACTTGTTCTGTAGTTCACCTCCTACATCCCTCTGGACAATGTGCAGGAATAGCAAGATTACTATATTATTCCTGGCTGTTCATACTGGCATGCCATCTGTGTGAACTGTATTTCTTGTCACTTTACCCCCCTTCCTTCAAATGAGTTTGTGCACAATAAAATACTTTCAAATACTGCAACACTATGAATCTCTTAACATACGTATTATAAACAAGGAGGAAACAAACCCCCAAAACAAAACAACACCACCCTCTATGGTCCAGAAATACTAAGTCAACATATACATGACAAACAGAAGTAACCTAACACATAGTCTTAATGCATAAGGTATGTTACATGAATCCTGAGCTTTTTTAACTAATGACTTCTTTGCCTTCTCAGAGTTTTTACTCTGTGCAACCTGTGGTGTTGGAATCTGTGGCAAAGCATCTGTTGCTCCAATGACTTGGTTTATGTGAATAATTAATGCCTTCATTGGAAGCTGCACATTCATATTTACTGATGATGTAATCTCATTTAACTTAATATGGGCCCTGGTACTGGTACTTCGTAAAAACCTTTATGTTCTTCCTTTTGTGGTATACAGATCTGTTACCAAAGTCCACAGGCTCTATATTGTGACAATTTTCCTGTATATTTCCCTGCTTTTCCTGACCTTTAAGTGCCTTTGTATTTTCTCATTTTACCTTCTTCCAAACTTCTCTTAATCGTTTCACTAGCTCTTCATTAGTGCCTAATTTAGGTTTCAGAACCTTGAAAGGTCATGGACTCTTTCTACAGTACACTCCCCCATATGGTGAAACACCTGTACTAATGTGTACTTTAGAAGTATATGCTGAAACAATGAGTTGCAGATTGTCGTGGTCAAACCCAGGACTCCAGATGGCTGAGCTGAAGCTGGGACCCACCATCCCATAGTTCGTCAGGAGGCTGAGCAAGTTCAATAGTGTCAAGAGGCAGTGCCGAATGATACAGCAATATTCAGAAGTATTCCTTTATTCAGCTAGTTTACAGAAGCGTAATGTTGCCACCCCGCCTGCACGCTGTTCCGCGAGTCTGGCCGTCTCAGCACTCCTGGACTGCTGACACTGTTCCTGTGCTCATCAAGGCTGCCCGATGATGGAAGGCCACCGCTCTCGCCCCGGTTGCCGCCCGTCAATGCATCACGTCCTGCGCCGCGTAACTGCCCTCGATTCTGGAGACTGCTACAATCCCTGAACCTCGCCGCCCTCTGCCCCATTTGACCTGCTCTGTCCGACCATGGGATGAAGGTGGATGTACTGGTCACCCGTGGCCCTCAGGTTGCCTCTGCTTCCAGGACAGGACTGGACGCAAACCTGCGCCCTCCTGGATGCTGTGCCGAAACTTGCCACTAGTGGTGTATGCCAGATGTCAACACCCACCGCCATCTGTGGCGCTGCTGCAGCGCTGCTGTGCCTCCCACAGTGTACACCTCACCCAGACCCTGGTACGCCATGGTACGCCAGGTGTGAGGCGAACGTGGCCGTAGACTGGACATGCTGCAGACTGCTGTCACTGCCCTCCTTCAGGCAGACTGTGCAATCTCCAAGTACTTGACTGCCATTCCATCCCACCCTGGTGTTGTGGCCCCGGAGGCAGAATACAGCCCGAACAAGTACATAGAAACATAGTACAGGTTTACACAGAATATTTACAACATCTGGAATTCGACAGTAGGGAAAGTAGGAAAAGGAAGAGAAGGAAACATAGTAGGTGAATATGGATTGGGGCTAAGAAATGAAAGAGGAAGCCGCCTGGTAGAATTTTGCACAGAGCATAACTTAATCACTTAATCATAGCTAACACTTGGTTCAAGAATCATAAAAGAAGGTTGTATACATGGAAGAATCCTGGAGATACTAAAAGGTACCAGATAGATTATATAATGGTAAGACAGAGATTTAGGAACCAGGTTTTAAATTGTAGGACATTTCCATGGGCGTATGTGGACTCTGACCACAATCTATTGGTTATGAACTGTAGATTATAACTGAAGAAATTGCAAAAAGGTGGGAATTTAAGGAGATGGGACCTGGATAAACTGACTAAACCAGAGGTTGTACAGTGTTTCATGGAGAGCATAAGGGAACAATTGACAGGAATGGGGGAAAGAAATACAGTAGAAGACGAATGGGTAGCTCTGAGGGATGAAGTAGTGAAGGCAGCAGAGGATCAAGTAGGTAAAAAGACGAGGACTAGTAGAAATCCTTGGGTAACAGAAGAAATATTGAAATTAATTGATGAAAGGAGAAAATATAAAAATGCAGCAAATGAAGCAGGCAACAAGGAATACAAACATCTCAAAAATGAGATCGAGAGGAAGTGCAAACTGGCTATGCAGGCATGGCTAGAGCACAAATGTAAGGATGTAGAGGCTTATCTCACTAGGGGTAAGATAGATACAGCCTACAGGAAAATTAAAGAGACATTTGGAGAAAAGAGAGCCACTTGTATGAATATCAAGATCTCAGATGGAAACCCAGTTCTAAGCAAAGTGGGGAAAGCAGAAAGGTGGAAGGAGTATATAGAGGGTCTATGCAAAGGCTATGTACTTGAGGACAAAATTATGGAAATGGAAGAGGATGTAGATGGAGATGAAATGGGAGATATGATACTGCGTGAAGAGTTTGACAGAGCACAGAAAGACTTGAGTCGAAACAAAGCCCCGGGAGTAAACAACATTCCATTGGAACTACTGACGGCCTTGGGAGAGCCAGTCCTGACAAAACTCCACCATCTGGTGAGCAAGATGTATGAGACAGGCGAAATACCCTCAGACTTCAAGAAGAATATAATAATTCCAATCCCAAAGAAAGCAGGTGTTGACAGATGTGAAAATTACCGAACTATCAGTTCAATAAGTCACAGCTGCAAAATATAAACGCGAATTATTTACAGACGAATGGAAAAACTGGTAGAAGCCAACCTCGGGGAAGATCAGTTTGGATTCCGTAGGAATGTTGGAACACGTGAGGCAATACTGACTTTACGACTTATCTTAGAAGAAAGATTAAGGAAAGGCAAACCTACATTTCTAGCATTTGTAGACTTAGAGAAAGCTTTTGACACTGTTGACTGGAATACTCTCTTTCAAATTCTAAAGGTGACAGGGGTAAAATACAGGGAGCGAAAGGCTATTTACAATTTGTACAGAAACCAGATGGCAGTTATAAGAGTTGAGGGACATGAAAGGGAAGCAGTGGTTGGGAAGGGAGTAAGACAGGGTTGTAGCCTCTCCCCGATGTTGTTCAATCTGTATATTGAGCAAGCAGTAAAGGAAACAAAAGAAAAATTCGGAGTAGGTATTAAAATCCAGGGAGAAGAAACAAAAACTTTGAGGTTTGCCAGTGACATTGTAATTCTGTCAGAGACAGCAAAGGACTTGGAAGAGCAGTTGAACGGAATGGACAGTGTCTTGAAAGGAGGATATAAGATGAACATCAACAAAAGCAAAACGAGGATAATCGAATGTAGTCGAATTAAGTCGGGTGATGCTGGGGGAATTAGATTAGGAAATGAGACACTTAAAGTAGTGAAGGAGTTTTGTTATTTGGGGAGCAAAATAACTGATGATGGTCGAAGTAGAGAGGATATAAAATGTAGACTGACAATGGCAAGGAAAGCGTTTCTGAAGAAGAGAAATTTGTTAACATCGAGTATAGATTTAAGTGTCAGGAAGTCGTTTCTGAAAGTATTTGTATGGAGTGTAGCCATGAATGGAAGTGAAACATGGGCAATAAATAGTTTGGACAAGAAGAGAATAGAAGCTTTCGAAATGTGGTGCTACAGAAGAATGTTGAAGGTTACGTGGGTAGATCACGTAAGTAATGAGGAGGTATTGAATAGGATTGGGGAGAAGAGACGTTTGTGGCACAACTTGACTAGAAGAAGGGATTGGTTGGTAGGACATGTGTTGAGGCACCAAGGGATCACCAATTTAGCATTCGAGGGCAGCGTGGAGGGTAAAAATTGTAGAGGGAGACCAAGAGATGAATACACTAAGCAGATTCAGAAGGATGTAGGTTGCAGTAGGTACTGGGAGATGAAGGAGCTTGCACAGGATAGATTAGCATGGAGAGCTGCATCAAACCTGTCTCAGGACTGAAGACCACAACAACAACATTTACAACATCGCTACTAGACTGGCCCCTATAAGCGTAGACAAGCACAGATCCAACCCGACTGTCGACTGTCCAGGCAGACCCCTCTCAAGCTAAAAGTGCCTGACTATTTATACTGCTTTTCCCCTCGCTTCTGATGTAGTGTCAGAGAGAGACAAAAACTATGGCAGGGGTAAATTCCCATAGGTCAGCCACTTACACATTGCCACTCCTGGCTCTGGCCTACTGCCTCGCCTCATACATCGCAATAACTTAAAGCAATGCTGCAGTTCCCTGCCTCGCTGTACCTCCACACCAGACAAATCGTACGTGCAAGACGCCACTGCCGCTTCGCGCCATGTTCACTCTGCCTAACCTACTGGATGCATACTATTACCACGCACTGCCAGCGGCCTCAGACTTCCATCACCCAACCACGCCTTTACTGAATTTTAACAAAACTCCCCCTTTCTACGACCAAGACTCATACTAGTGCAGCAAATGTAATGAAAATATGTATCCCAATTACTGTGCTGACTATTTACAAATGTCTTAAAATTTTATGCTGTCAGTACAAAGATAGTGCAAAGTTTACAGATAAGAATCAGGTGACACAACTGCTTCAAGAGGTCCAACATAAAATTTGTACCCTTATCTGTAATTATAGTTTCAGGAATGCCAGATGTTAATACCCAGTTATTAACCATTGCATATGCGTCTACACCTGCTCACTGGTCCGGAATCCCTATTATTGCTATGAAATGGGAAAAGTGGTCTGTTGTTGTTGGAAGGTACATATTTCCAGCTGCTGTCCTGTTAAATGGTCCCAAAATATCCAAACATAGCGTTTCAAAGCATTTTGTCACGTTTGTCAACATTTGTATTGGCATACACCGGTGACTAAGGTCCGCTCTTTGCACATATGGTACACAGTCATTTACCTAATGTTCAGTGGTTTACTTTTGGATTCTCCACCAGAACTCTTCAGCTACATGTCTATCTGTTGTCCTACACCCCCATGCCAGCTAGTGATCAGATCCCTTTTAGAATACTTCGTTTCTGAACAGTGTGGGAAACACAACAAATCGTCCACACTTCATATTTCTGCACAACATTCCGTTGTGTGTCACAATCTGTTGCTCTGATCTAAAAGCATGAGTCTATGTAAGCTCTCTGGCAAGTTTTGCGTAGTGCTTGCAGAGCTCCAATTTTTCTGTTTAGTGTGTCTGCGTTAGTGCACGACTTTCCAGGTTCATGAACCATTTCTTAAACAAACTCGGTGTCCACCTTGTTACTATCCTGCAAGGGCCTTTCAGTTCCAATAGCCACTTAAGGGAATCACGATCAGTAACTACCTTAAAGGTTTGTCCCTATAAATAGCAGCAAAAGTAGGTAATATATTAAATAACAGCTTGAATTTCTTTTCTGTTGTTGAATAATTGTGTTCCGCCTTATCAGTTGTCTTGGTGCATAAGCCACTCGATGTTACCCATTATCCACGATTTGGCTCAAAGCACAACTAACTGCCATATTGCTCTCATCACAGAACAGGATGAACTCTTGTTTGAAGGCAGGAAATACCAACACTGGACTCGATATCAAAGCATGTTTGAATTTCTCAAATGCAGCCTGGCCCTTGGCTGACCGCTCGATTTCATATATATATATATATATATATATATTTTTAATAGACAATTCAAGGGCTCGGTAATTTGTGCAAAATTCCTCTCAAACATTCCTACAATAATACAAAGGGCCTAAATATGACTCTAAATGCTTCGTAGTCTGTGGTGGTACAAAAGCACAAACCACTGATATCATCCATGGGACAGTTATTATTCCTTCCTAGCTATTTACAAGTCCCAGCCAGTTTACTTCAGTTTGATGGCAATTATCAGCACAGTGTTAAGCATACTGCTTGTAGTCAATTAAGAAAGTCTTCCAAACATGTCACATGTTATACCATGTCCTTTGCAAAATCCAGTTATGTTATCAAGATATACCATGTATCCTTTAGGTTCCAGTCCCCAAAGCACTGCATCCAAGAGTCTCTGAAATGTAGCTAGTGTGTTTTTCAGTCCAAATGACATCTTTCGGTACTGGAAATGTCCCCATGAAGTGGGAAAACCAGTCTTCAGCTGGTCATATGGAACTACTTCGGCTGGTGGTGGCCATTAATCAAATTCATGGTCGAGAAGTATTTACACTGACCCAGATTGTTGAGTGTCTCTGTAATGTTAAGGATTGGATAGCACTGGTGAAGATGTATGCACTTAAGAAGCCATTCACAGAGCCTATGTCATGGATACACAAGTCTCTTCTTACCTAACAGGTCCATACTAACAACTGGTATGTGTACATCTGGGTCTACTAAGAATATGCGTTCCTCATTATTCACTGCAACATGCAAGCAACAATCCATCTTTACATATGTCCTTTTAGAGCATCGTTCGACCTCCAATAGTTCAGGGCCCCTGGTTGCATTTAAAACACGCTTCGTTCTAGTGTGCCTATTTTGCTTTCCACCTCAGCAGTCACACACTTAATGCCCCCCCCCCCCCCCTCCCCGAACACATTCAGAGCACTGTAGCTGGCAGCATTGCTTCTTCATGTGACCCACTCATCCACATCTGCAGAATTTGACCTCAGATCAGAAGATGGTTCAAATGGCTCTGAGCGCTATGGGACTTAATATCTGAGGTTATCAGTCCCCTGGAACTTAGAACAACTTAAACCTAACTAACCTAAGGACATCACACACATCCATGCCTGAGGAAGGATTCGAACCTGCAATCGTAGAAGTCGCGCCGTTCCGGACTGAAGCGCCTAGAACCGCTCGGCCACTACTGCCGGCTCAGAGCAGAAGACATCACGATCCCTACATTTTTGACTTTCAGTATCTATTTGCTCTACCTTTGCCGCGATTCTGATAACTGAGGACAAATCACTAAGGTTTTCTATCCTCACCCATCATGAGATATCCGCTGAAGTACAACTTATGAGTACAGTTAAGGCCCTATCACACGTGAGGTATACACTGCTGGCCATTAAAATTGCTTCACCACGAAGATGACGTGCTACAGACGCGAAATTTAACCGACAGGAAGAAGATGCTGTCATATGCAAATGATTAGCTTTTCAGAGCATTCACACAAGGTTGGCGTCGGTGGCGACACCTACAACGTGCTGACATGAGGAAAGTTTCCAACCGATTTCTCATACACAAACAGCAGTTGATCGGCGGTGAAACGTTGTTGTGATGCCTCGTGTAAGGAGGAGAAATGCATACCATCACGTTTCCGACTTTGATTAAGGTCGGACTGCAGCCTATCGTGATTGTGATTTATCGTATCGCGACATTGCTGCTCATGTTGGTCGAGATCCAATGACTATTAGCAGAATACGAAATCGGTGGGTTCAGGAGGGTAATACGGAACGCCGTGCTGGATCCGAACAGCCTCGTATCACTAGCAGTCGAGATGACAGGCATCTTATCCGCATGGCTGTAATGGATCGTGCAGCCACATCTCGATCCCTGAGTCAACAGATCGGATCGTTTGCAAGACAACAACCATCTGCACGAACAGTTCGACGACGTTTGCAGCAGCATGGACTATCAGCTCGGAGACCATGGCCGTGGATATCCTTGATGTTGCATCACAGACAGGAGCGCCTGCGATGGTGTACTCAACGACGAACCTGGGTGCACGAATGGCAAAACGTTATTTTTTCGGATGAATCCAGGTTCTGTTTACAGCATCATGATGATCGCATCCGTGTTTGGCGACATGGCGGTGAACGAACATTGGAAGCGTGTATTCGTCATCGCCATACTGGCGTATCACTTGGCGTAATGGTATGGGGTGCCATTGGTTACACGTCTCGGTCACCTCTTGTTCGCATTGACGGCACTTTTAACAGTGGACGTTACATTTCAGATGTGTTACGACCCGTGGCTATACCCTTCATTCGATCCCTGCGAAGCACTACATTTCCGCACGGTAATGCACGACCGCATGTTGCAGGTCCCGTACGGGAATTTCTGGGTACAGAAAATGTTCGACTGCTGCCCTGGCCAGCACATTCTCCAGATCTCTCACCAATTGAAAACGTCTGGTCAATGGTGGCCGAGCAACTGGCTCGTCACAATACGCCAGTCGCTACTCTTGATGAACTGTGGTATCGTGTTGAAGCTGCATGGGCAGCTGTACCTGTACACGCCATCCAAGCTCTGTTTGACTCAATTCCCAGGCGTATCAAGGCCGTTATTATGGCCAGAGGTGGTTGTACTGGGTACTGATTTCTCAGGATCTATGCACCCAAATTGCGTGAAAATGTAATCACATGTCAATTCTAGTTTAATATATTTGTTCAATGAATACCCGTTTATCATCTGCATTTCTTCTTGGTGTAGCAATTTTAATGGCCAGTAGTGTATATCTTTCTCTGTAGTGTGCATCAGCTTATAAGTCTGCAAGTTTAATTTAAGAATTTTGCCAGAGTATGCCTCTAATGACTCACTGTGTTTCTGTCTTAATTCTGTGAGCTTTACCCTGAAAAATCTACACTATTTTGATTGTGGTAGCGTTGGATAGGTTCTTCAGCTAGCGGGTAAAATGTGTATGTTTTACTGAGGATTTCATGGTTTATGAGATACGTTTTAGGGTGAACCGTTAACCATAATTTTGGCATAGACATTCATGTGACACTGGATCAATTCCCCAACCATGCTGCTTCCTTCACATCATCCAGAAAGGCTGATACATCCTCAGATGATTTCCCAGAAAAAATATAGTAAGGAGACTAGATGCCATAGGATCAATGAATGGGACTGATAAGTTTACTACAGTCTTGGTATCCTCCCCCTTATGATTGCATCAACCCAGTCACAGCCCATAATGCTTCTAGTTCTCTCTGTAGTTTTCGCTAGCCTGGCTATGTTCTGTTTTATCCTGGAGCAACATGGCTACATGACGTTTCAAATGTTCAGTCGTTTCACTCAGAATTTCTGTATTCATTTATCGTCTGCTTCGACTAATAATAAAGTCCCAGAGAGAACCTATTATACTGACACACTGTCAACAAGCGGAAAAAACTCTATTAATCATTACTACGGATCACAGTCCAGCAGGACTCCTTGCACTGCCATGTTTCATGGCTAAAACTTCTACACGTTACTTGCACTGCTCTAGCAAATGGTAATTCATACCCTCATAAATTACAATACCGGCACCTATTTGGACATAGGTACTCTTCTGGGCAGTTACCCCTCAAGTGTGAAACGTTTGCATGTTCTGGCCTATACAATGCCACTTTCAAGTTCATATGCAGATCCTTTCAACTCAACATGGCCACAAACTAGTGGAAAACAGAAAATAGGCCAAAAAAAATTGGCCACTCACCACACTGCATAAAGAAAGGAGTAAATGGCTGCTGATGCATAGTTGTGGCACCTCGATGGCGACAGTACTGATGTCTACGTTCCTGGTGCCCAATTTGCAGGAGACTACCAGAAGTGGCCTCCTACTTGACTGTAGGATAGACAAGCGGAGGTGTGCGGGTGGGGTTCTGTGCAGTACTGGGGAGCAAATGAAACATCATTCAGTTAACAGATATTTGATTCTGAGAGTTGTAACATTATTCTGTCTTTTCCCTGTGCTGCCTAGTAGCAGCCATGCTGAGCCCACGTTGGATGAAGGTACAGAGTAGCACATCAGCACCCAATGAAAAATCTGCAGGCTCAGGCCTGGGGATTGTCTGGGGCCAGTGCCATGGATCTGCCATAGAAGGGTCCAGCAGCCGGCGTGTTGCTACAGCCCAGTGTGACCGTGGACACCTCTCAGAGCTACAGCACTCTCGTTGAGTGAAGCTGAACTTAGGCTCATCTCCAGAAATCTGCATGCCTTATTGCCGGTTGTCAATAGAGCGTGCAGGCAGAAGACCCAACAGTGACGCCAAGGTTAGCCTGAGAGGTGGTCCCAGCATAGAGCCACTAAGGCTGTACTTGTAGTGCCCTTGAGTGATTGCACAGACATCTGTTCCCACATTGAACAGCTCACCGATGGGCAGATCGGTTCTTTTTTCATCTTCACTGAGCCACCATTGTCACCGACAGAAGTGCAGCTCACAGAGTTAATATCCCCACCTCAACCAGACAGCTGTGGACTCTTAACAGTGGACTCCAATGCTGCTGCAGCTGTAGACACTTTGTGGAATTTATCCGGGCATCCTGCAACTAGTAGAGCTGACCTTTTATAAGCACCAGTGAGGTAGATGGAGTGGTCTTGCTCTTAGAGCGAGTGGGAGGAAGGTGAGGTTTTTATAACAGTGGATGGTGTGATTTCCCATATGACCGAATAAATGTGCCCCCATTTTCTGGGCCTGTCAGCACTCTTCACTGGCCTGATGTTTAACTTCAGGGCTTCAGAGTGTCATACATCCTATGTCTCCAGCCAGCAAGGTATTATTATATCATCCCTATGTGAAGTTACTACATGTAGCCTAGTTAAAGAAGAGCGTTGTGTCTACTCTGTGCTGTTATCCTGATGTTCTGTCTCACACTATGAGACATTTTCTCCCTGTCGGTTTGTACTTCAGTTCTTGTGAGTGTTAAGATTGGTTATGCCACCACTGTGTACCCAGCAGGCATTTTCCACTTAGCGTTGCCCCAACCGCTTCTAACGAAATTTTATTCTTACACTTTATTACTATTCTGCTGTCCAACAATACTGATGTATCATGAGAAATTTAGACTAATATTGACCATGGTGAACTTGGAAAAATGGACTGACTGTTTGAGTTATTTGAATAAGACGACGTATTTGGATTTCTTTAATTCAAATATTCTTACCAGTAAAATTTAACAGTATTCCTGGCCAAGCCTGCACACATAAATAACTTGACACATAGCACCAATACTGTTTGAATACGTCTTCAGCTTAAGTCTTAATTCGGGACGGCCGCTGGTTCGAATCCTGCCTCTGGCATGGATGTGTGTGATGTCCTTAGGTTAGTTAGGTTTAAGTAGTTCTAAGTTCTAGGGGACTGATGACCTCAGCTGTTAAGTCCCATAGCCCTCAGAGCCATTTGAACCATTTTTAAGTCTTAGTTAATCTTTTCACCAACTTCCCCAAACATCTACACTCTCAGATACGGTGTTGGGCCTAATGCACTACTTTGGTTACGCTGGAGCCGTTATGTTTTTGCTATATGTGCTACTGATCATGTTATTTCTGTAATAGTTAATTTTGATTGTCAACAACACCCATACACCTGTTAATTGGCCTTGTAACAAATAGTGACTACTATATACTGATGGCCACAGCAGTTAAGTCCCATAGTGCTCAGAGCCATTTGAACCATTTTTTGAACCGTCACTCCTGTTGTCGAATAATATAGTGGGCGACAGTCATTTTGGTATCTTACTGCTGCCATGGGAGTCTCCAGGCACGTCTTTGGCCTGGAATCTCATTGACGAGTAGAACTGTCTTCATTGATAAGTCTAATGACCAGCAAAGATGTATCTGGATACATCCCTGACAGTGATGGGATACCAAGCTGACTGTCACAAGCCAAACAGCCTCACAACCAGGACTGATGGTCTGGAGTGCCGAAGCATGCACGAACAAACCATTTCCTGTGATGTTCCGACACGTCATGAAACATGTTTGTTGTTGCGCTGCATGTTGTGGCTGATGTGGACACACCTTTATAGACATTTTGCCAGTCTGTCTACTTGCAAACTTTTCTATCTGTCATTATAATATTTAATATAATATTCATTACAACTAATAATTGCCATATTTTGACCTGCACGACTTTAAACTTGCTAAAAAAAATTCATGTCTCTGGAGGAGGTATTTGCACTCCCTGCGACCCCCCCTCCCCCCCCCCCCCCCCGCCCGCTATCTATGCCCCAGACTTCTGCCACTGACAATAAGTAGTCGTCTGCAATGTCACATTCAGCTATGCTTACAGTCTCGTGTTTGAAGGAATGCATCCTCACATGGCTGCACCAAGCAAAAATTATGCTCTTGTGATTTCCTGTTTGCACTGAGTGTCTCATGGGTGGAAGTTTATTGAATTGCTGCAGGCTGGTTTTATTTTAAATTATCCAGTTACATACACAATGCAGTGTTTAAATAATTTTTCTTGTTTTCACATTTATTGTCACTAATGGCAATACTATGACAAGCTTCTGATTTCACATAAAATGGTGTGCACAAGCAGGCACTTTCAACTTCATATTAATCAGTATGACACTGGCAAATTGTCTATAGCGCTCTTTCTGAGTAGAGTTCTGACCCTGGTTTCAGTTTACACAGCTAGCTGGCAGACCAGACACAAATCTACAGACGTCCATGGTGTTGCCGGAACGACAGGACTGGAATGAATGTTACCCACGGACTAACTCAAAAGAGTTAATAAGTTCTACATGGTGTTAACACCAGGGACTGACACCGTTTTTTAAATTTTTTTTTGTATGTTAACTTACTCAGGACTGAAGAGTTTTGGTTGGAAGAGGTATATAAACTGGTGCAACATTTGTTTAAGATTTCGAGAGTTAAATTATAATTTCTAAGACAGCTGAGTGAAACATTGGCAATATAGATGAGCTATTGGCTCCAGAAATGATTTGTTTTACATGTAGGGTTGTTAATTGAAGAGTTATAAAAAGTTCTCAGTGATATATAGATAGCACACTGTACGCTTCCTGTTTATGAGAAAACTTCATATAGTTTTAATTATGTTAATTTAGTCACTTTTTTAATTAAATGCTTCATTGAATAATTAATAAAGGTATCTGGTTCACAAAAATGAGGGCAACAAAATTACAAAGTGAAATTCTAGACCATACTTGGCATATTGACTCAAATCGGCAAATGTAATTTCGGAAAGGTGCTAATTTTAATTACAGATGGATTCTAAGTTAATTAGTATTTGGAAAACTGAAATAGATTATCAGGAAGACTGCAGTGATCACTTTCTAATGAGAGGCGTCAATATTATCACATCTTCTGATCAGCCCATGAAAATATCTCCATTGTGTAGGTACTGTAGTAGAATTTTCAATTATAATTTATTCTTCATTAAAGTGATTTATAGCAAAATTAAGTATAGAGGGTGTATCAAAAAGAAACATCCGATCTGGCATGTCTATATTACTGAAACTAATAAACATACGAGGAGTGATTGGAAAGTTTTAAAGTTTTAAGAATGGGCTTGTAATGGTACAATGGTGGTACTTACATGCAACTGTGATGCATCTCCTCCAAAATAGTTCCCTTATTACTGAACACACCGACTCCAACTGTGTTTCCACTTTTGGAAAAAGTGTGTTAAGGACGCTCTTTGTATTTGCCTGGATGTCTTCAATAGAGTTAAATCGCTTCCCTTTCAGCGAAAATTTCAGTTTTGGAAACAGGGCCCAAATCAGAGGAATATGGCGGTTGTGGAAGCACAGGAATTTTGAATTTGATCAAAAATTCAACGATGGAGAAGTCACAACAATGAGCCGGAGCATTGTCATGTTGTAGTGCCCAATTCCTGTCTTTCCACAATGCAGACCTTTTATTCTGCGCCTTTTCGTGCAAACGCTCAAGAACAATTTGTAGTATTCCTAGCCAATTGTCTGTCCTCCAGGGGTAAATTCATATGCACAATACCGGTAGAATCGAAAAAAATCATCAACGTTGTCTTTACCTTCGACAGACTTTCCCTGTTTAACAAATCTGGGTCATTTTTAGTTCGGGTAGCCAGTTCTTGGCTCACTTCAAGTCGGTACTGTCTCTGGTCACTTAACAACACTTTTGCAATGAATTTTGTGGACACTCGTTTTATGTTCAGATCTTTAGTTAAAATTGACTGAACTTCATAGAAACTTAAATCAAGTTCATCAGCCATATCACTAATTGTAAGTCTACGATCAGGGAGCACTAAGTCGGGAACTTTCACAACATTTTTATTCATTTTCGAGGTGGAAGGACGGCCGGACTGTGGCTCATCTTCAAATGATTCGTGGCCATTTTTAAGTCTGTTGAACCAGACATTAACATTTGAATGCCTCATAAAATTCTCGGAAAGCTGTTTTTAATAGTTCGTAAGTCTTAGAAACTGGTTTCCCGGTTTTAAAACAAAATTTTATACAAACTCGTGGCTTCGTTTTTACGTCCATTTTCATGCAGACAGAAACCGGCAACAAGTCCTAACTGACCCGCATTCAAACAGCTGCCACAATGAACTGAATGAAAGAAACGCAGTTTCCTGTCAGAGGGCATTCAAGGACAAGGAAATGGCTCACCCTCCGTGTACCTGCCTGCCAAACCAGTAAGCAGTAGCGGATTCATTCTTAAGAATTTCTAATCATATCTCATATATAATGAACTTTGTTTTTTGATGAACGGGAAACTCAAAAAGCTTTTTTCATCCATTTTTATAGTGTTCAATATGCTCCCACTGTGATGCAAGTCATATGCCAATGTAGTATTCAAATTGTTCCCACAATGCAGCGAATATGTCTTGAGTTACAACTTCCATACCTGCTATTATGCAATGTCTCAGTACATTCATGGTTGTTGGTAACACAGGCACATAAACAGATTCATTTATAAACCGCCACAAGAAATAATTATATACAGTCAGGTCTGGTGACCTTGGAGGTCAGTAATGTAAGGCTGAATCATTTGGTCCAATACCACCAATTCATCGTTCAGTAATCTTTTGATTAAAGAATTTCCCCATTTGCAGATGCGAATATGGCAGCGCCCCATCCTGTTGGTAAATGAAATTGTTTGAATTACCTCCAACTGTGGTAAGAGAAAGTTCTCAAACAAATCAAGATATGTGCTTCCTGTAACAGTGTTCTCGGCAAAGAAAAATGGACCATACGCCTTCTTCTGTGAAACTGCACAAAACACATTACATTTTGGAGAGTCCCTCTCAAGTTTTACAGCTTAATTTGGTTGTTCCATAACCGATATTCTGACATTATGACAGTTCACCTTTCCATTTAAACGGAATGTTGCCTTGTCACTAAACACTAAGTGTGGAAGGAAACTGTCATCATCTATCTTGCCAAGAACGAAATTAGGGAACTCCACACATTGTTGTTTGCCACCTTCATGAAGAGCTTGCAGTAGCTGAATTTTGTATGGTTTCATATGTAAACGCTGATGCAACACACGCCACATGGACATTGGGGGCATGTTGAGCTGTTGAGCTGCCCAGTGAATGGATTTCTGAGGACGCCTTGTGAAACTATGGCAGATGCATTCAATGTCTGTGTCACACTCTTGGGGACAGCCCGGCAATATGCCTTTATGCAAACAACCTGTTTCTTGGAATTGTTCATGCCATTGTCTAATGCATTCTGCTCTAGGAGGATCCACACCATACCTGGTACGAAAGTCACACTGAACAGTTATTAATGACTCGTATTGTGCAGAATGTAGAACACAAAACACTTTCTGTTGTTCCTACTCTATTTTAACTCCCTCATTGTTCACACACATATCTCAAATAACATCATAGTTATGATTTTTTAAAAATTAGATGATTCTTTTTGACACACTCTGTATTATTACAATCAATGGAATATAATTTCAGAAACAATTTGAACAGAGGGCAAGGTGATGCCATCATGTGGCTCAGACACTGGTGCAGTGTGGCACTGTGCAATACATCATGAAGTGGCATAATGTGATGTAATGGAGGAGTCTTTAGTGCGTGGTGCAGTGGCCAGCACAGACAATCTGTCTCCAGAAGGGACCTCTCCTCCAGTTTTTCTGTTTGAAAAAAGCCATAAACATTTCTGTCCTCTCTCAGTGGTGGTCAAAACAACAAAAGTGGGCCAGCAAGTGGGAGGGCAAATTTGCTTAAGAACAGCCTAAATGGACTTAGAATAAGTCAGCTTCAAAGTTAAGATAGCATGTTGTGATGTCAGTGAGGTGAGGGGAATGGTTGAAACATAGGACAGCTGAGGTACTACTTTTTTAAACTTACGACAAATGAGGTGGCACTCTGGAGGCTGTGCTTGTATGATCAAGTTCACCATCTTGAATTCCATATTTACTACAAGTGATCTGCCAATAATGCAAGCTGTGCTCATATTCCAGTTTTGAACTGTGATGTCACATGGATATGCTCGTATTCCCAGGTCAGCCATCAACATTTTCAACCAGTAGGGTACTTGCTCATCTTGTATTTTTTTAATTTCTCACAATTTTACACTTAGAACAAATGGGTCCTGAGCTGTGATGTCATAAAAGTGGGGGAAAAATCTGTAGTTCAATTGGGCTGTCTTTATTTTCCCAAAAGTTTTAGAATTTACCATCATTTACAAATATGGCTATTGGTCTATGTCAGAGGGGGACGGGGGGGGGGGGGGAGGGGGGTGGAATCTGGCAACACTATATGATGTCATTAACGAGGCCATAGATGGAGGGATGAAATCTGGCAACGATGCAGGCTGTGTGAATTTTCTGGCAGTCTATACTTAGGATGGTTGGCATAGGTCTGCTGCTGTGATGTCATAGTGTAGGTTTTTGCGAGCTGATCTTTAAAGATACAGCTACATGTAGCGTGCACAGTTATTCCATGGCACAGATGCCCCTTTGGCTGTAGTGCAGGTTGTCTATCTGTCTTGCCCCTAGACCAGTAACCCCACGGCTACGCTACTTAGGCCTAACAAAATTAATGTTACTGATTAACTTCTAAAATGTCTTTATAAAATCTCATTCTTGAGGTTTTCTTGTTGAAAATCACTCTGTTTACAGGGATAAGTAGTATGCATCACAACTGGTGAGTAGTCTGTGCTAGTTTGGTGAAATCTCGTGGTCCCAGGGCCATCAAATATTAATGGATACCTAGTATTGGTGGGAAGCGTCTACGAGCATTCTCTCTGACAAACGTTATTCCTAATGACGCGATCTATTACCCCCAGACATCTGATGCCAAGACATCTTCATCTACATCTGTGCTCTACAAACCACTATGAAGTGCATGGTGGTGGATACATTTCACTATACCAGTTATTATGGCTTCTTCCCATTTCATTCATGGTTGGAACACGGGATAAATAACTATGTAGATGTCTCCAAGTGAATTGTAATTAATTTCATCTTCTGCACACGATCTCTGAGGGAGTGATACGTAGGGGATTGTAGCATATTCCTAGAGTTATCATTTGAAGCAGCTTCTTTAAACTCTGTAAGCAAGCTTTCACTGAATAATTTACGTTTATCTTTTTGAGGGTGTAGCAGATACGTTTCTGTGGAATATCTGTGACACTCTCCCATGGCTCAAACAAAACTTTGACCATTCGTTCTTCTCCGTGTTCAGTATCCACTGTTAGTCCTATTTGCCATGGGTTATATCTAGGTATTTGTATTGCCCAATTCTGATTATGACTCGGTGATATTATAGCCATAGGATACCGTTTTATCGTTTTGTGAAGTGCTCATTTTCTTAAATTTCTGAACATTTAAAGAAAGTTTCCAATCTTTGACCACTTTCAAATCCTCTCAAGACTGAATATTTCTGCAGCTTCTATGAGACAGTATTTCATTATAGATAAAGTGCATTGTCTGTGAAAAACGTGAGGCTACTTGGAAACACTTTGTATATTGTCATGAACTTCATTTCTCTCTAAGGTCCTAAGGTCATCTACTTGTGATGGACGCCTACGGCGGCCTTTCGTAGAAAAAACTGACCATAAATACGATGGTTTCACTCTTCGCTGGAATAACACCATTATGTTGTGATGAAATGAATGAAGGAAATACAGCTCCTTCTTAGCATTCAGTCCAGAAAAGGTCGCCCATGCCAAATCAGCACACAATTTTGAGGAACACAATCTGTAACCATGATGAAAACAATTTTCCGAATCAATCGTTTACGTGATATACGGTGTGCACTCTCTGGGGCGACGACAGCTTTCGAACAACAGAACATATTCATATACAAAACAGAAAGCGCTAAATACTACCATCAACTCTTAACTATGCTTCGCCCTCTTGAACTAAAATGTAAAATTAATGTTTGTTTTCGATTTGTCAAATTACCTTCGTTCTAAGACAGAATAAACGCAAACACTGGAAAGGAACGTGTCAGGTAGTATTATCTTTGGCGCGCAGGCGACGCATTGTCGTTTGTTCCCCAGAGCAGAATTACTAGGCCGAGGTTGGCGGAAGATAAAGTTTCATTAATCATTTACTTCGCTGCATCTCACCATGTCTAGAAAGAACGATGTTTCCGTAAGTAATATGCACGATTTATGAAAATGATCGTAACTTACGTTTCGCCATGGATAAATACCGGTATCTTGTTTCTTGCAGGTTGAACGCTCCATAAAAGAATATCTCATGATTGCTGAGAAATGCTTCAGGAAATGTATAAATACTACCAGAGTGCAGGAAGTTACCCGCAGGGAGGTAATTATTACTGATATAAGAGACAGCTACTGTTATGGGCAACAAAGTTGTCTAGTTTTAGTAACTTCCCTGTGTGCACAGTGCCTGATTCTGTTTCAAGAGTTATAATCCCAGCTTTTGCCCAAAGAAAATGTCCCTTATCATGGTTTTTAATGTTAGCAGCTGTTCTCTTTCTACGCTCTTTACAAGTGCGCGCAATGAATGATGCCGTTTATTACGTCATAATTGCAAACGCATTTGTTGAAAGATTTGCCACAGGACTTCTTCTAAAATGCGCAGTTCTTTTCAAATAACTATGTTATATTTGTCACTTTAACTATCTACGACTGACCTCTTAACGGTTACTTATACGCAGCTTATTCTCCACTGTTTGACGTCTCGCCCTCGTAAATGTCAATAGGGTTGGAGCATTTCTCGGAATACGGAAAATGCCCTGTTCATAAACAAACGTACAGTAGGCCTATTGTGTAAATGTCTGTATTCTCTGACGAGATTTGTTTCGCTAAAATGGTTAGCTTAATCAAAATGGAAACGAAATTCATAACCTTCGAAATCTGCTGGAATACGCCGTTAGATAACTTTATAAAATTCTCACATTAACTACCTTAAATTAATTTAATAATTGAGCATAACTCCAATGACCTCGAGGGAGTGTCAACATTAATAGCTTAAAAAAAGGTGGATTACCATGTAATACAAACTTGCAGTTTGCCCCATAATGGGGCTATGTGTAATAAATATAGAGATACAGTGTACATGCCTGAAAAACATTTATTTAAATAAAAGTTATATCACTGAATTTTTTCACTGTATAGAAAACAATTATCTGCCTGAAAAATGAATATTAAAAAAAATCTGTGCTAATAACTTTTTTTAAAACATTCTGATTTAATTATAAGTGTATGGGAATATACAAATGCATTTTGATTTTCAATTTCTCTATAAGTGCGACTTCTTAATATCCATCATCGTATCTATTCATTACAATTTCTCCAATGTAAAAACTGTGTTCTTATCAGAGCACTCTCTTAAGACATTACCAATGCATAACTGAACTGTTTATTCGTTTTTCATCCACATTTTGACTTTTCATAACTTCTTGGTTCAAGGAATCAAAAGGAGCAGACATTTTATCTTTAGTAGTTACAGTCAGTGTTAATAGTTTGTTAAACGTTTCTCTGTCTTGTTTGTTCTTTAAAATGTTTTACAACTGTGGTGTTCGTAGTGGTGCTGCTTATTCCCTATTTTTCTCTTAGTGTTTCTTTCATCATTGTGGGAACACTCTGGAACTAAGTAGATGACCTAATTTCTGTCAAGTTTTATCTAAAGTGACTCTATCAACTGTCATCAGTATTTTAAAGACATCTATCTTCCAGTGACTAACTTCACAGCAATGCATTTTCAGTCCCTTCTGGAATCAGACTTGCACTTTTCACAGCATACACTATCACAGGAAGGTGAGTGAAAAATAACGTGCTGTACATTAAATGTCCAGAAGTGTACAACACAATATGGGACAAGTCAAATTTATAATACGAGAACATATATACACACAACATTTTAAAGTGTACATCACTGAGAAGATATATTACATATGTATTCATAGAAATACTTGAATAAGTTCAAGTAATAATGCTTGTCATGATCAAACAGCAAAAGCTTTCTAATGGACAGTACCCAATTTATAACAAGAGAGTTTAGTTTTGAAACATAATCAAAATATATAATATAATTTCTGATGGATCACATTGAAGAAAGCCTTGTATGCTACAGAAGCAATGCTTGGTTAGCAGCACTCTTTAAGTTTTAAAGATTTTGTTGATTTTTGAATATTTTCTACTTCTTTCAGGAGGTAGTTTAACACTCTTACTATACAGCTTTGTAGAATGAGGAAGAAGTACTGACAATTTTTTTGACCTTGTGTCATGGTAATGACTGTCAAGATTCCTGTGCAGTCTGATGTCATTGTTTAAGAAGACAGAGCAGTTTAAATATATTTATTTATTTCTGTAAATATTGTTTACAAATATCATTCTGTGGATAGGTAGTAGTTATTATTTACCAACATTCAATATAACATTGCACATTGTAATAATTTTGCACTCTGTTCCATATAAAAATGGTGCACTGTGTCCCTTGAAGCAGATTTTTTGACAAGTATATTACTAACTGCATTTTCCTAGGAACTGTTATAACTACCTATCAATAAACAATACTGAAAACATTATATTAAAGCAAAATTTACCTTATGTATGCACCTCAAAAAACTATTTCATTATCACAGACAAATTATGATCACTTTTACATTGGCACAAATAGATGGCAATGGATGCTCTGAAATGTTAACTTGTACACCAATTCAAAGTTTTGGGCTGCACTATGCCTTGTGCTACAGTGTAGCCATCTTCACTTATTAACAGAAAAATCATGCATATAAAGTTGAGTGACTGATATCTACTTGAAATAAATAGTAACTGCTTCCATCTTTTAATTTCAGTTTGGCGAATACTTATTTATTTCGATGCTGACTTCTTAGAACTCTTAAGTTCATACTGGCATTGAGTAATACATTTTGCAAGGCTTACAAAAGGTACATAATAAAAACATTTATCATAACACCATGCACAGCTGTTGTGCATATGTCCTTAACACCCCTGATAGTGTGCAGATCCTTCTACAATCCCAATGTTGCACATGTTATATTGTTATAAACGAGGAAATTAAGTGTAAATAGCTTATTTAAAACTGAAGGAGAAAAGGTTGTCCCCCCCCCCACACACACACACCCCTCTCCCACCCAACCCAGATTGTTTCATAATACAAGTGTGTGGGCTAGAGATATACACAAACAGATTCTTGTAACAAAACAACTCGACATTTTATGTTCTTGGGTAAATACTCAATTGATAGAGACCATCTCCAAGGTTTGATCCTCACCATTTCATGAACAGAACTAGTCACATGGCACGTGCATGTACATGTACAGAAATGTTTACTGTACAGTAGACAGACACACTCCTGACAGACAACATGTGGACGTCAAATTGAAAGGTACATGCTATGGTTAGCAGAGTTAAAATCTGTAACACCTGTGCAGCAGCAAGCAAGAAGAGAATGTATTGTGGATACTGTCACACATTAAAACATTCATCGGTTGGACAGAACTCTTTGAGAAAGAGAAAGTTTTATTTCAAATGCTGGAACTCATCTAAAACACATGTGGATGAAGACAGCATGGAACATGTGATTGAAGCATTTGCTAGAAATCCATATAAATCCACTAGACAACCTAATGGGGGACTTGCCTTTCCCCATTCAAAATTGTATGACACAGTGTACAAATGTCTCTGGTTCTGTTCTTACAAACTCCAGTTTTGCATCACATTAAGCCGAAGAATAACTCCAGATGATGTGATTTTCCTGTTGAATTTTTGCATTGTATAGACAAAAATTACTACGTCAATACAGTGCTGGTCAGTGACGAATCTACCTTTCACATCTGTGGCAAAGTTAACCAATGTAACTGTTCAATATGGGGAAGTGAGGCTCTAGGAGAAGCAGTTGAGTATGAAAGGGACACACCAAAAGTTAAAATGTGGTTGGGATTACTTATACATGGTGTGATTAGTCCTTTTCTTTCATGGAGTCTACAGTGATAGGGTATACTTTTCTTGACATGTTGGTGAACTATACAGTTTCCCATATGCCTCCTGACTTGGCTCTCCAGTGGAATAATGCACCACCCCTCTATCATGGGGATGTTATCACATTTCTCCATGAGACATTTTCTGAGCATTGGAATGGAAAGGTGGTGGGCAAGCGGAGTGTCCCATTATATGGCCCCCTCAAACTCGCAGTCTGACTCTGCTGGATAGGTTTATCAAGGACAACATTCACAAAAGAAAGGTTTGAGGTCTAATAGATTTGACACAGTGGATCTAAGCCACAGTAGATGTCATAACACCTGTTATGTTTATGAATATGTGAGGAGAAGTGTACTGTTTCAGTAATTGTGCAGCTACAAACGGTGCCCACACTGGACTGCACCAACATGCATAAAAACGTTTGAACTGCTGTGTATAGTGTTGGACAAATAAAGTTCTAATACTGAAGTATAAATGTAAATGTAAATGTAAAGAGATACTGAAATATAAACCAATGTTTTTGTATACCTCTAGTCCAAGCACCTTGTACGGCTTACATTTTCTATGAACTAAATAGAATGCCTAGATTTTTGTAACTATAGACAATGTTCTCTTTTGTTTTCATCAACATACCAAGGAAGTAAGTACATTTGGGAGCCTGTAGTCATGTGTTCACAAATGAGAGAAAGGAAATTGAAGATTAATGTTTTATCAGCATCAAGTACATTTGAGATGGAGTAGTAGCTAATTTGGACAGGGATAACAAAGGAAATTCAAGTTATGTCTCTTTGAGAAAGCATCTATGCATCAAGGAATTTAGCCAAGTTATGGAAACCTTAATTAGGATATCCAGAGACAAATTTGAGCCATCCAGTGAAAGAGAAGTTCATTGATTTAGCCACTGCACCTTGTCACTTCTTCTTAGGTTTTCAGGGTCTTCATAAAAATGTTTTTGGTTGTGAGGCATGCAGTTTTTTTTTTTTTTTCTTTTGAAAGCTTTTAGTGAAACTGATTGCATATTATTTGAGTGGCTGTGCACCGGGACTGACTCATAATGTGAATAAAGAAAGGACTTATGAAAAATCTAATGCTCAAAATGTATTAGTGGATGATCTGTCAAGTGCAGCACTGAAGTTTAATACAACTGATCCACAAACTGAGCATCAGTAAAATTAACTTTAGTCACTTTTTTTAACTTTTCGTATTTTTTTAATATTTCCTTTGTCCTCAATGGAGAATCTATTTTTAATATCTGAAGTTTTGAATGATGACAAAAATTTCAATTTCTGACATTAATTGTTCTTCTTCAGTTGCTGATGTTCCTGCTGTTACAGTACTCATTAAATATGTAGTCCAATATGGTTCCATAATTGGTAAAATTTTAGGGTATACTCTAGTTTTGGATTATTAGCATGCTTGTTGTTTGAAAGTAGTCTTGATTTCAACACAGCAACTGCTAAAGTCAAAACACCCCTGCCAAAATTTGTGAAGGGTAGAGGTAATCTGACTTTTTGAGGAAGGTAATACATAGTGGCAAATGACTACATTTTTTTCCTCACTTGATAAATGCTATGATTATTGCCAGTGTACAGTCTTTCTACTACACATCAGATGGCAAGGTGCTTAACACAGTTCCTTGCACAAGTAGCTCTGCATTTGTGGGGTATTATAGATGACAGATAACATAGGACAGAGGTAGTTACAGAGTATATTTAGAACATGTCTTAAATCAAAAAATATCTTAAATGTGGTTCATGTAAATGTACTGTTCAAACTTAAGATAGTAAAATGTTGTGGTACGAGGTACCCTCCACCACACACCATATGGTGGATTGTGGAGTATGTATGTAGATGTAGAGTAATAGCATAGTTAGTACAATTCCACATTGAATTTATGAATGTCATGATATTCTGGAGCAGTTAGGCTAAGGTAAAAGGCAATTATTCTCTAGAAGCATACAGTAATATTATTATGTAAATTTAGGAGTACTTACACCAAAGTGAAAATACATATACTGTCTAATTTTGTCTGCGACCAGCAATAAGAATGTATTTAGGATGACCTGTTGAATTCACAACCACATTAGGGGAGAGTAGTACACAATGAAACAAAAATTACATTTTTGATGATTTTGAAGAAATTGTTTCTTACAGAACAAAATGTTTGTGTTTATCTAAAAGAACAATTCATTGCCCACATTATGGACTAAAAATAATTTGGCAGCTAATTAACAAATGAAATTACGATTTTAAAAATATGCTGTAAGTGCTTTGCTGGGTACCATGTATAGCATGCAGTGAAACAGTTACAATTTTTAACATTATTAGTACATGAATAGCCTAAATCACACCTTAAACTTTAATATGCATGTTGAATACAATTGTGAACAGTGAGATACAATAACTTTTGCTCATTGAGCATCGTGTCTATCAAAATTGATTGGATATAGAAAATAATTTGTCAGAGCCTCATAGCCATAGGCAATGCTGGAGGCAGAATCATCTGAGTGCCCTCATGTGGTACACAAGTTATGTCTTCTGCTTCTGAGGATACAAAACCTGTTTTTTTTTTCTTTTTTCCAAATGAATCAGATCTCATTTTCGTCATCACTATCTGCTGACTTAAACACTTCAGCTATAAAAAAATACGTCATTTGGAAATGTTAGCAAAATACAGCCACCTATCACAAGACCCCAGTTAAAATTAAAAAAGATCTAGTGATGAACTCTCCACTGATCCATTGGATGATACCTCATCTTTATTGTTTTATTCATCACTTTTGCTTGAAACCCTTTTATTTTCACATTGTGTAGTTTTCTTGTTGTTGGCGCTCTACACACTCCTAGTCTCTTTCCTTTTGACTTAAGCCTTTTCCTTGAAGTTCCTCCATCAGTAGCCTCTTTCTTAGATGATGAAGTCACTATGATGCTCCCCCTTTTTAGTGTCCACTTGTTTTTCTTGGAGGAGATTTTGTGAAACAATGAAACTTCTTTGGAGAAATATATGAATTGCTGGTGCTACTGCTATTAGTGTATAAACTGCATGTGGCTGCCTCAGTATTTTACACATTATCGTCCAAAGTGTTTGGGATACCTCTGCTGGATCAGGCACATCATCAGAATTTACTGTGTTGTCTGAAACTGCAGACATAAGAAAATCTAACTCATCATAGGTGTTGTTATTGAGTGAGTAAACTCTGCATTTTACAGAGTGGGTAAATTTCAAATTTTACAAACCCAGAAGCTACATTTCTTGGTGTCACTGTCTTAAGAAAACTTTCACCAACACATTCACAACTTTGTCCATTGTCATAGGCTTGAATGTCTCAGCATCCATGAGTCTACACTGTTTGACTGTGAACTGTATACAAGTATTTCACTTGTACTAAACACAAAGTCAACTAAAATATTTAGTAAGATTCATAACCAACATATCTACCACATCTAGAAGTGGGTAATATATAGCTAAAAGTGTATATTTGTTTACGAGATAGCAAATTACTCTTAGCTGTATGTATTTAGGGAAAATATTTAATTTATCAGTAGATGTTAATTGTATTTTCTAACTATCAAAAAGATACAGTAACATCTAAAGAAGAATACAGCACATCAAAATTTTCAGCACTAAAATCAAAGATGTCTTTAGATTAAGCCTATCCATTATGAATTTTTTAGAACCCGTGACTGTTAACTGATTGTAAATACATATAACTGCAACCAGTAACTTTTTTGAATAGTTATTTATTATTCCATTAACTGGTTTTCAAATCTTTTCAGGTTCATCTTCATATGGTTTTCTGGATGTTATACCACTATTTCTAGCATAATGCCAGTTGCTGGTTCTGTGACAAGAAAATGGAACGCACTTTAATGTATAGCCATGACTATTGTTTATCTGTTGATATAGATGTAAAATTTAGTTTTTAGCTACTGCTTCCATTTTAATGGCCAGTTGGTACATCACTTCACACACTTTTACACAATCTGTACTCATTTACACTGTGACAGCAAAATTTAGTCTTTCATAAAGGTCAACATATAGTGATATCAACACGAAGGAAAAATATCAATGAAATAACTGAAATGAAATGTTTCACTATGTAATACTCTTCCCTGCTAGAAGTTAAAATAATTTCCATGTAAACTTTGGTTTCCTGTTTAGTTTACAAAATGTAGATTCATATTCTGGTCCAAAACTCTTTAATAGGTTGCCAGTAGACATCATACACAAAATTGGGAATCTGAAAATATCCCAAAATAATGTGAAAGAGTACCTTATAGCCATCCTTCTCTAATTTTACATGATGTTTTGACTTTGGTACGTAAGTTTCAGTTAACAATAATTTTCATGTTAAACTGGTTTCAGCTTTACGAGTATACACGCATTTCATAACATTCATTGTAGTCACTGAAGTTACATACATTTTTAGTGATAGGTAAATACGGACTCTTGATAGTATAAGAGGATAAACTTGTTTATTTTTATATTTTTATTTTTGTGCAGCATTTGAGGTTTTGCTGGTATACATTTGGCCTAATTTGCAATTAATTAAAAAGTAATGTAGACATTATTGCCATAATTAAGTGTGTGACAATATTAACTCCAGTCGTAATAGATTGTTAATATACTTGAATGAACTAGATAATACATGCTGCTTCTGCTCATTAGTCTGTTCCAAACACCTGACGTCTTTCCTTTATGGTTGGTTTTATGGCACATTGTAGGTGATCAAATGAATGAAACTGCGAATAGTGGAAGGAAATAGCTTATGTGACTAATTAAAGTGTGTTCTTTGTATTATTATAATTGTCATTATTATTAATAATAATTAAATTGCAGTAGAGCTTACATGCTTTTGTCATAATGCACATTTTCAGTTACACAGCTTATACATACAGATACAAGTACTGAACTTCATTTAATCCCTCAAAAAATCCAGTTTCAGTCTATTCCTGGAACACTTTGGTGTCTCACAGTAGGGATATAAGACTTGACTTGATAAACTCACTCCCTTTGACCTTTCCCTATGAAATAAAATCTGGTCACAGTCTTGTTGCAATGCAGCACATTTATTTTACATGAATGGTGTAACCTATGCCTTTCACTTCCATTCCCCCACATTCAACTTCTTTTTAATAGCAGGCTATGCATTGCAACCTGCAAGAACATAATTCATGTTTTCTCATCTGTAAATCTCTATGAGATCCACTTCAGCTCCCTTATCATGGGACTGGCACAACTCCATTGCTTCTGTGTTTCCTCTGACAACTATTTCTGCCCTTTTGTCTCAAACCCAATCTACAAGATCATGTTTGAAAATAATGTCTCCAAATATTTTGTCTGAAAACTCTTACAGCTTTTTAAATAAAACAACCGTTATTTACAGTCTACATCTATATTCTCCATTTCTACGTATTTATTTTTCAACATAATTAACCTGGCAACAAACACATTTCTCCCAACAAGAGACCAGGTTTTTGATACTCTCACTGTACAGTGTTTGATTTTGTTGATGGAGGCATAGCCTCTCCTCTGCTTGCACCACTTCATCACTATCAAAGTGGAGACCTAGAAGTTGTTCTTTAAGTTTAGGAAACACATGTAAATTGGATGGGGCCATGTCGGGACTGTAAGCAGGATGATCAATGACAGTGAAACCAAAGCCTCAGATTGTGTCAGTGCTAGTGTATGGTGTGGCACTTGCATGCTAAAGGAAGGGTGCTCCATGTGTGGGCAAATTTTTGGAATTTTAAATTCAGTTACAGTACACTGTTTCACAAGAAGACAGACTGAAGAAAAAAAGACAGCACCAGAAAATAATTAATTGAGAATAATGAAATTTTGAGAATACATTTGTAATACATTTGTCTAAGTAACATATGTCAGTGATTAACATTGCAAGGTCACAGGTTAATATAAGTGTGAAACAATCCACTGCAAATTTTAAACGCTGGTACATTAATAATCAATGTAACTGCTAGAATGTTTACTGCAAGCATGCAAATGTGCATACACAGTATTGTGTGAGTGCCAGATGTCAATTTGTGTAATAGAGTTATGCACCTGTTACACTTGGTTGGTCAGTACAGGAATGCTGGTTGTGGATGACACTAGAGTTCTAATCCGATGATGTCTCACGTGTGCTTGATTGGAGATGGATCTGGTGATCAAGCAAGCCAAGACAACATGTTGACACTCCCTCGAGCATGTTGGGTTACAACAGCAGTATGTTGGTGATTGTTATCCTGTAGAAAAATACCCACTGGAATGCTGTACATGAATGGCAGGAAAACAATTCAAATCAGTAGATCAACATACAAATTTCCAGAAGTGTCCCTGCAGTCATACAAAATCGCATCCCAGACCATAACTCCAGGTGTAGATCCAGTGTGTCCAGCATGCAAACAGGTTGGTTGCAGGCCCTCAGCTGGCCTCCTCTAGCCAACACACGACTGTCACTGACACTGAGGCAGAAGCAGCTTTCATCAGAAAACACAAGAGAGCTCCAGCCTGCCCTCCAATGAGCTCTCACATGACACTACTGAAGTCACTTATGGCAGTGGTTTGTAGTCAGTGGAATGCATGCTACAGGGTATTTGGCTCAGAGCCGTTCTTGAACTTACCAGTTTGTAACAGTTCACGTCAACTATTGCTCAAGCTACTGCTGCAGACGCAGTACGGTGCACCAGAGCCTTACACCGAACATGATGGCAGTGGCTGCATTCCTGCCAAGTCTTTTTGCAATACTGCAGAAGGAACATCTAGCTTCTCATAGCCCTATTACATGAGCTCATTCAAAGTCAGTGAGATGTTGATAATGGTATCTTTGTCACCTTAATGGCATTCTTAACTAACATCAACTCAGGTTTCTCGAGAGCTGCTTGTCTATTTGATCACATGGTGCAGGCAAATCAATACTTGTATGACCAGTTTGGACAAGCAGAGCTGATCCGGATTTGTCTAACAAAATTTCCGGGACATATGCACCACATCATCCTTGCTGCAATGTGCGAAGATGATGTGGAAGCTTTCAAAGGACTACTGCAAGAACTAGAAGATGACTCAGAGGCGTATGGGTCTAATTATGGGGCAAACCCCGTGGTGCAGAAGCACAAGACTGAAATAGGGGCGCAGCAAAAGACGCGAGCAACAAAGAAGTAGAGGACACAAATGAAATCAATCACAGGGCCATGATGGACAAAATAGGAATCGTAATAACGGGTGGCCAAATCGTGGGAATAACTGGAGCAATGGATTCAATAGGAACCGTCATTTTGGAAATGAGATGGCTCATGCAAATTATTATACTAACCGTGGAAAAGGCATAAATCAAGATCAGGAGGTCAGAAACCAGTTATGTAGAGAACGTAACATGGATAGAAATACGGATGCGCGACCACCACTCGGGGTGGAAATTAGTCCTGCGAACCCCCGACACAATCTTCGAATCAGAAATGAGTGACAAGAACTTTGACTGCTGGACAGCAGGGAACAGAACAAAATTGCAAGTAGGACTAACATGAGTATGTACAAGGAAAACGACGATATACGGGAAGACTTACTACGAGAGGCTCCAGGCAGCGAAGTGCAAGTTATTACTGCCGTTGTCACAATCTCAATTAGAGAGTTGCAATTAAAGTGCATTTTGAGCATAGGGAGTCCGTATTCAATTATTGGTGAGAGCACATGCCGGCAGTGTGAGGAGAGTGGAGATTGGCCTGTTCTTCTAGTGCGAGGGACAAGAGTAAGGGGAGCGATTTACGGGAAAAGTGTGGAGATCAAACGGTGAGCTCGGATTAACTTCAAATGTCAAGGTTATGAATTTGAGTTTAATTTTTATATTGTACCCCTGATGCGGATGGCAGTCATTCTGGGGACCGATTTTATGTATGCACATAATTCAAATGTAGCTAAAGATCATGGCTGTATCAGTGTGTGTTTAAAGCAAACTGATTTGCATCATCATAGTGGTGCAGTTAGAGCCACTCTCATGCAACTTATGTGGAATTTTAATAGACATCATCTTTCAAATGTAGAATCATGCCTATCAACTTTTTTTTATGTTGCACAGGCCCTTCTTGGCGTTGCAATTTTTTCTCCATTGGTGTAGTTATACGACACACTGTCATGTTAGATGGTCAATTCAGAGGTCTATAGTGTCAGAGGGTGGAAAATGTGAAGTCATGAATAATATAGATGTAGAATGTTAATAAATTTTGTTTTATTTCAATATCCTTATGAGTTTTCATATAAAAATTAATATGCATTACTTTCCGGACACCATCATAAACTAATCTAATCTAATCAGATATGATTGGTATAGATACCATACAGAGCTGCAGTACTTCATATGAAACCTCACCAAATAACAGAATAGCTCTTGCTTCACCTTCCTTGAACATCCCTCCAAGATTTTCATTACTTGCTAACTGCCCTCACAAATACAGATGTAAATGAAAATTGCAATCAAATTCAAGATTATCTCTGTCTTAATTTATACTGAACTTAAATGTTGTGTGGATTATCTGCAGCAGAAACTGTCTATTTCACTCTTGCTTGCCTTGATGACAGTCCCACTTGTTTTTAACCACTTCTGTAGTTGAAAGGTCATTCTAGAATGACTAACATCCTCACAATTGCATAATTCTCCTATGTACCCTCAGATCATCTACAAATACTGTAATTATAGTGGGAATTGTAGTATCTATATCATTCATATACAGTATTTTGTAAACAGCAGGTGACCCACAACACTTCCCTGTAGTCACCTTGACTGTACCTCCCACTTTGGTAGGTCCCAAATGATACAGTGTATTTGCCCTCTCCCTCTCCCACCCACCACATATACAGTGCGTACTACATCTTGAGTGCGTACTTCAAATTTTGATTCACAAAAATATCATAAATACATGCTGAATTTCCTTAAGCCATTGGATTGTGTTGTTTATTGTATGGATATACTTAGGAACTAGCATTTCCATAATATTGCTGACCACTGATGTTAGACTAGCTGGCCTATAGTTTCCTTCAACTGGATCAGCTCCTTTGTGGATAGGGATCACAGTGCCAACTTTCCAGTCCCATGAGTTTCCATTATAGCTCACTTTTAGTCCCTGATGCTCTCCACTGCTTCTGTTCAGTGATTCAAGTTTTATGGTACATCACTACATAATTGAAACCTCTGTCTTACACCCAAGAGTTTGTTATCTCTTGCTTATTGGTGCTTACCCCTCCATCTCCTTTCCAATTTATCCTAGACAGTTTTAAATTCTAATAACCTGATCATGAGTTTCAGTAATTTTTCTGTGCACTGTTTCCCACCCCATATCATGCTTGTACAGTAAACTCCAACCACCCTCACTTTCTTCATGTTCCTTCCACAGAAGTCAACTCCAAGGACTTCTTATTTTTGTAATACTTTAACAATGTGAAAAGTAATATCCTTCTCTAATTGTGATAAAGCATCTCCCTTCTCTGTATAGTCTTCTGTGCCTCTGACTGCAAACCTGAGTTGAAAAATCTCACTTCTAAGTATGTTATCTGTTAACTAAGACTCCATACCAGTCACAACATGGCATTCATATATTTGTAACACCTACCAGGATTGTACCACTATCTCTAACACATTGGTACAGTTTTACAATAACAGTCTCAAATTAAGTTCATCTGCAGTCCCTTTGCATAATGTTGTATTTGAATTGCTGCAGTTGCTAATTACATTTTTCTTCCCATTATATTCAAGTTTCCCAGTTGTGTTTTATGAAAGTAGTTGAACATTTTGCTTAATGTTGCCTGTCTAAGTGCATGCAGATTTTTTCTAAACACTCATCCCACAGGAATTTATCAAGGTCAGTACATATTGTGCCTAGCATGTCACATTTCTCTCTTATACTTTTGTCACTGAGCATTATTTTACTAGATAAATCCTGGAAATGCATTTGTTACCACCCCATTCATGTTTTGAGTGTCATTTGGAATTTGTTCTTCACTGTAATTTTGGACTGCATTTGTGTCCACATAAATGATAATTTTATTTATAATACGTGGGTCACTCCAAAAGAAATGCACACTATTTTTTTTAAAGATCAATCTTTTATTCTACATGTTTGAAAGGTTTACAGTGTGTAGATACATCCTTTAGGAACAATATTTTCATTTCTCCACACAATTTCCATCCCTCTCAGCTGCCTTACGCAAACTTGGAACCAGCGCCTGTATACCCACACCGTAAAATTATGGACCAACCTGTTGGAGCCACTGTTTGGCAGCATGCACAAGGTAGTCATCATCTTGAAACCTTATTCCATAAAGAGATTCTTTCAGGTTCCCAAAGGGATGATAGTCACATGGAGTCAGGTCAGGACTGTAAGGTGGGTGTTTCAGTGTTGCCCATCCAAGTTTTGTGATCACTTCCATGGTTTTTGACTGACATGTGGCCATGCATTGTAGTGCAACAGCAAAACATCCTGCTTATGCCGATGTGGTCAAACACAACTCAGTCGAGCTTGAAGTTTCTTCAGTGTCATCACATATGCATCAGAATTTATGGTGGTTCCACTTGGCATGATGTCCACAAGCAAGAGTCCTTTGGAATCGAAAAACACCATAGCCATAATTTTTCCAGCAGAAGGTGTGGTTTTGAATTTTTTTTTTTCCTTGGGTGAATTTGTATGATGCCACTCCATTGATTGCCTCTTCGTCTCTGGTGAAAAGTGATGGATGCATGTTTCATCACCTGTCATGATTTTTCCAAGAAATTCATCTCCATCATTCTCGTACTGTTCCAAAAGTTTGCTGCATACCGTTTTTCTTGTTTCTTTGTGAGCCACTGTCAACGTCCTGGGAACCCACCAGGCACAAACCTTTTTTAACGCCAACGCTTTCAGTATTCTGCAAACACTTCCTTCCCCTATCCTAATGTAGCGTGACAATTCATTCACTGTGATGTGTCTGTCAGCAGTCACCAATTCATTAACTCTCTGCACATTGTCTGGAGTGTGTGCAGTATGAGGCCTGCCACTGCGAGGACAATCCTCAATATTGCTGCGTCCGCTTTCATCACATAACCTACTTGCCCACCAACTAACTGTACTGTAATCAACAGCAGCTACTCCATACACCTTTTTCAACCTCTTGTGGATGTTTCCCACTGTCTCGTTTTCACAGCACAGGAATTCTATGACAGCATGTTGCTTTTGATGAACGTCAAGTGTAGCAGCCATCTTGAAGAAATACTGTGACGGCACCACTCACGGGAACAGGTTGAACTAAGTTTGAAAACAAGCAGGAAGGATGTATCTACACACTGTAAAACTTTCACACATGCAGAATGAAAACTGTATTTTTACAGAAATAGTGTGCATTTCTTTTGAAGTGACCCTCATATTTCTTTGTCTTCTCTGCCTGTCTGTCAGTTTTGAATATGAGTTTTTAATTGATGTGCCATAACTGTAGGTCATATATTTAGTTTCCCATTGGAAACAGTAATATTTTGGAATATACAGTCCCCAACTACCAAAAATTCTCCCTTTAAGTGCTTTGTGCTGTTCTCTAACTCCCCTTCATTATGTTTCTTATTTGAGGCTGTTCATTTACGTGTATTTGTCTTTTACAAAAAGAAATATTTTCTCTCAGTTATTATTTAGCACCAAGTTGTGCAATGAATACTTGTATGTATCGATAGTCATTTGAGATCAATTCAGGTTCCGTATACATCATGTTTCAGGACATGAATACTGGTTATTGCTGGTACCTTCATCACTGTTCTCACATTTTAATTTATCACTGTCTTATTTTATTGTTGATATTCCTTGTTTTTAAGCACTTTGTGCTGTTCTCTAACTCCCCTTCATTGTGTTTGTTATTTGAGGCTGTTCATTTACATGTATTTGTCATTTTACAAAAAGAAATATTTTTCTCTCTATTGTCACTATTTAGCACCAAGTTGTGCAATGAATACTTGTATGTATCTATAGCCATTTGAGATCAATTCAGTTTCTGTATACATCATATTTCAGGACATGAATACTGGTTATTGCTAGTACCTTCATCACTGTTCTCACATTTTAATTTATCACTGTCTTGTTTTATTATTAATATTTCTTATTTGGGCATAGTTCATTATGTTTAAGTGATATGTGTGCATATGACACCAAACGTTGGTTGATGGACCAGCTGAGTAGTGTCTTACTGTCTGTGAAAATGGTAGTTAGTCCATCAAGCCCTTATACAACACCAGACAAAGCATGACAAATATGCTTCTATGCATCAATTGTATGACCAGTCACAAAGTTAAAGTTCTGTTGGTAGTTAAGGCCTGTACATTGGACAGATGTCTTTCAGTGAGTGAAACGTGAGTTCAAGGCTGAAGATCTTTTAGGCTTAGAACTGCATCAGAGAATAGATACTAAAATTCTCATTTTATTTCTGTTCTATTTTGCTTCATTTTCCCCACAACTATTTCTTTTCTCCTGTGCTCTGCACTTTTTATATTACTTCTTGTTTCTTTTGTATATATGCCATTTTTGTTTACATACTAATTCATAGTTCTTTCTCACTTGATTTTCCTACTGACTGACCCAAAAAATCCCTTATTTTGTAATATAACCTTTTTTTTCTCTTGGAAGGTCCCCATAGTTATTTCTGCTACCCATCTCCAGTGGTGTTTTCAGGCTCATTCTATCTTACACAGTTAACAATCACATATATGAATACTGCCACTATCATCATCATAACTAACCACTTTAAGTGCTTCAGACGATGACTGTACCTTGATCCTGGCAAAATACATGTTCTGATCTTTAAAATCATCCACAAATTGTATATAACCAGTACAAAGGAGGTACCAGTAACAAACTAATGTTCTCTTATGGGTCTGGCTACAATTTGCTCATGTATTATACTCTATACATAACATGGTCATCATGATAAAGGTCGTTATTTCCCTTTCAGAATTGTAAGTTTATCTGTTCAGATTTTCAATTGATTGTTAATTATGGCAGATATTCAACAGAAGAATAGGGACATCACATTGTTTCAGAAGCAACATTTGTAACAGACTGCAGAACAAGTGTACGGCTGCTGATATTCATCTCCTGTAAGAGGTGTAAGCAAAAATTAGGGGAGATGAGAGCTCATTCACATATCAAAAAAAGTTTTGCATCACCTTGGTTCTGAGGGTTCCAGAACCTGTACAGAAAATTGAAATAGAGACCAACATAAACTTCATTTCTGACTTTTATTGCTCATGAAAATCACACATTGCATATTGTACCACCATACAGCAAGACCTTCAGAGGTGGTGGTGCAGATTGCTGTACACACTGGTACCTCCAATACCCAGTAGCACATCCTCCTGCATTGATGCATGCCTGTATTCGTTGTGGCATACCATCCACAAGCTCAGCAAGGCATTGTTGGTCCAGATTGTCCCACTCCTCAGTAGAAATTCAACGTAGATCCCTCAGAGTGGTTGGTGGGTCACATCATCCGTAAACAGCCCTTTTCAATCTATCTCAGACATGTTTGATAGGGTTCATGCCTGGAGAACATGCTGGCCACTCTAGTCGAGCAATGTCATTATCCTGAAGGAAGTCATTCAAAAGATATCCATGGTGGAGGCACCAATTGTCATCCATGAAGACAAATGCCTCGCCAATATGCTGCTGATATGGTTGCACTATCAGTTCAAGGATGGCATTCACGTATCGTACAGCCGTTACTGTGCCTTCCACGATCACCAGTGGTGTACATCAGCCCCACATAATTCTACCCCAAAATATCAGGAACCTCCACCTTGCTGTACTCACTGGACAGTGTGTCTAAGGCATTCAGCCTCATTGGGTTGCCTCCAAACATGTCTCTGACGATTGTCTGGTTGAACGCTTATGCGACTCTCATCAGTGAAGAGAATGTGATGGCAATCCTGAGCGGTATATTCAGCATGTTTTTGGGCCCATCTTTACCGTGCTGCATGGTGTTATAGGTGGACCTCGTCATGGACACCGGAACTGAAGTTGAGCATCATGCAGCCTATTGCGCACAGTTTGAGCCATAACAGATATCCTGTGGCTGCATGAAAAGCATTATTCAACATGGTAGCGTTGCTGTCAGGTTTCCTCCAAACCATAATCTACAGGTAGCGGTCACCCACTGTAGTAGTAGCCCTTGGGCAGCCTGAGTGAGGCAAGTTGTCAACTGTTCCTGTTTCTCTTTATCTCTGCCGTGAACGAACAACATCACTTTGGTTTAGACGTCTGGACACTTCCCTTGTTGAGAGCCCTTCCTGGTGCAATCGTACTGCGACCGTCCAGGCATGGTTGAACTACAGACTACGTGAGCCGTGTACCTCCTTCCTGGTGGAATGACTGGAGCTGATTAGTTGTCAGACTCTCTCGATCTAATAGGCGTTGCTCATGCATGGTTATTTACATCTTTGGGTGGGTTTAGTGACATCTCTGAACTTTCAACTTTGCAGCGCATCAGCAATCGTAAGTATCAAAATAATTATGAAAAATCTGCCTCAAGAGCACAAACTACCTGGTGTTTACCTAGGTTTCAGCGTGGATAACCATGACTTCTTCAGAACAAATATAAAACAGCTTGCCTAAATAGGCATAGTCAAAGGCTAAAGTCAACGCCTACAGTGACAAGACCCCATAATTTATTTATTTTTTATTTACAAATACATGGTATATGTACCAAGTCAATAATATTACTTATCTCAACCCTGTGTGTGCTGCCTCGTCCCAGCCAATGTGTGATGGTCACTGGCTCTCCACCGAACTGACGCACCGCAGGCTGCTCACATGCGTGGTTATTGAAATCACTGCGCACGCGCACTGCCAGGAAATGCTCTTCTTATGCATAGGAGCGGGATTGCAAAGTTAATACAGATCAGGACCTAATTGATTGCTAAAAGTTGTCACACAAATAGCAAATTGAGCAAATGATAAAAGCAATGATGTGGGAATTAAGACATATTTAATAGCAATGCACGACAAACTTTGTGCATGGATGGTAAATCAGCCACAAGATAATATGGAGGCCCTAGAATTAGGTAGAAATTACAACTGAACTGAAAAGATAGCTATGCTAAGGATGTTATTGTCAATGGATAAAACCGCGCTAATAATATCTGCAGCAGAAGCAACCAAAGTCGCTACATTGCCATAATACTAAGCAGCCAACCAGGCCGTAATCAGAAGATGTTAAAGATTTATAACATACCTTGGCTCCATGATCTTATAATTACATATAAGCCAACGAAGATACATAAAATACCTCCTAAAAGCAGGCATCAATAAGAAAATACAAATGGCGTCGTTACCATCTGTGAACAATCAACATCGTGCGCGTGCATCAACCAACTTCCACGTCATGCAACTTAATGTGAAGAATTAAGTAAGGGACCAAAACCTTAATTCTTCACATTAAGTTGCATGACGTGGAAGTTGGTTGATGCACGCACACGATGTTGATTGTTCACAGATGATAATGACACCCCTCCCCCCTTTGGAATGTTTTCCCTCCTTTTCCCTTCTACTGTGTTGAGGGTTTGGTTAGCCAAGAAGAACACCATTTGTATTTTCTTATTGATGTGCCTGTTGATGACTCATCACTGCTATTTGGTGAGTGGTCTCCTATGCTCCTAAATATTTTGATTTGTGATCTATAGCCACAGTGTTCAAACATAATCCATAGATAAGGAAAGTTTGTTTTTTTAACTGCATTAAACTGTATTCTTATTGATAACAATTGGTGTACTTCATATATTAAACACAGCCAGAAAAACTACAGCTATGTACTTGGTCTATTTAAGCAAACAAAGTAGAATATATTCATTCAGAAGTGTGATATTGTGTCATGGAGAATCTGTATTTTCTCCCTGTGCCACAGACACTGACACATTGCTTTGAAACTTCATTACTTTCTATTACCGGTACTAACATTTTTGTTGTCTATTATTTCAAACAACTTAAATCTTTTCATTCGCAATAAACAATTTTCTGTGTGTATGCTGTCTATGTTTGTACACCACTTTCCCATTGTGAAAAGTGTTTTGCAGCCAGCAGGCATTGTCAACAGTTGCGTGTGACAGTTACTTGCTATTAAACAAAAAGGTCAGGACATGAGCAACTTATTTTCAAACACTTATAAGTGATTCAGTTGAAAGGCAATGATCAGCTTACACTGATACATGTGATTAAACGCTGACATTTTCCACCTCCATAGCTGAGTGTTCAGCATGGCAGAATGCCATTCGAGGGGCCCAGGTTCAATTCTGAGCTGAGTCAGAGATCTTCTCCTCTTGGGGACTGGATGTTGTGTTGTCTTCATCATCTTATCATCCTCACTGACACTGAAGTCACCAAAGTGGTGACAACTAAAAAGACTTTTGCCAGGCAACTGGTCTACCTGATGGGAGGCCCTCATCACATGATATTCCATTTCAATGCTGACATTAATATATTAGCGTTGGTCAGTTTGCAATATGTGCTGGATGATTCATTTTAACACGTAAAATTTGTAAAATGTAAGTCTTTTGTTGTGCCTCATGAAAAACTTTGGTGCCGTGGTGTACTGAAGTTTGAAATAAAGATTTTCACTATAGTGATACTACTGTTTATGAATTTTTCTAGGTACAGTGTGCTGAGCACTGTATTGCACTTGAACTGCGCCAGCTGAAGAAATCAACAGCTAACAAAGTACCACAGCTGAAGAGGAAGTAACAGTCTATATGCCATGTGTGGTTTCTTGCTCATTTACTGAGAAAGTTAAACTTTTATACCGTATTCTATGTAACTGAATACCGGTATTAAAATATTTCAGTGTGAAAGTATGTGCAGGCATTGTGCAGCGCTGTTTTTCAAAGATATTATGCTGTTATCTTGGTGACACTGGTCCTTTTAGGTAGGCTACTGCTGTTGAATAACATATTGCATATGACATTCCTTATTTAAGGATAACTATGTTTACCAAATTACCATAGTCGAAGAGAATATAATAATATGAATGTGCAAATTTTTCTTATAATTTCTGGGATAAACTAGTTCTTTTAATTAATAATGTTCTGGAAAATGTAACATGTATTAATATATGTTAAGTAACAAGTAAGCAGAGATTATTTTCATCTCCATTTTCTAATAACATCTGGGGTAAAATAGGTTTTATACTTAATAACATTCTGGAAAATGTAACATGTACAACATGTATTAACATATATTAATTACAATTTAAGCAAAGATAGAAAGTTTATTTCCATCTTCAGGTCGTTAACTACGTTCTCCATAATAAGAAACAACTGAGAAAGTAATTGTCCTCTTGTAGTACAAGGTTTTTTTGTATTACTATAGAAATTTTAAAAGATGCTTGTAAATATCCTGCCATCATAGACATCATGTGAAAATCATCTTTAATCATCTGTACATAACATTATCACTGGATATTTGTGAAATTCTACTCTACACAGCTGTAGACATCTCTTGAATTTCGAATCCTTTGGCTGTGGTCCATTATCCACAACAATTGTGACAGGAATTCAGTATGAAGGGATGATATCATCTAGTATTGCAGTAGGTGAAATTACTGTGGTTGAGAGAGCTACTCTCACATCCTGCTATTACTGTAGGCATTAGCAATGATCAATAATATTGTATCTGCAGCTTGTCATGTGTAATATATTTGTATCTCCCCTTATAGTCCTTTAGGATACTCCCAAAGATGGATTCAAAATTTTCGAATAAAATGTTTCTGTCTATCACACTAATTGCAAGATTTGGTGACTTGTTCAATAACTGCATGAGTAATATCCCAGTAAATGTAGCAGTGAGCAGTGACCATCATGGTGACATATCCTTCATTACATGTATGTAGAACATTCTGAATCATTTACCATAGTGTCGTTGGAATTCTCAAACAGTATGCAGACAGCTACTAACACATTCTTAGCTTCTGAGGGTTGTATTCACCACATGTGAAGTTCCTTCCTGCCACCAGCAGTTGTACAATCCAACCAAAATCAGGCTCCTCCTAAACCATATTATTCCTCCCACACTGACCATTATCAGATTTGGCATAATGTGAATTGTCAAATTCTTAATGAGCTATTTCACCTTTAAATGCAATTTTGTGAACAGCTTGCATTATTTTTGGTAATGCCTCTTGAGAGTAGTAATTTGTATATGTGTTGTACTTTTTGGGTTAGCATTCAACCTCAAAAAGGTAATCAGTGTAGTTTGTCATATTACTAACACATAATACTGGTAATTATTTATTTGGATGTAAAAGTTGTGTGAGAGGCTTATGCTCTGCTATCAGCAAAAACTACAAGCAAATTGTTAATAGAGGAATGTTTGTGCAACCTATACAATTGGCAATACCTCTTTCTTATTGTGAGTATACTGCTGTTCAGTAACGTTTAATGTATGGTTGGCAATTTTTGGCCATTTTTTATCATCTTTCAGTTGATACACCGAAACAATAACCACTCCTATTGTATTTACATATCTTGTTAGCACTAGTGGGAGGGCAAGATCATCAAACATCAGAACTTGTGAACAAATTAGTGTACCATATTCTTGAAGACATAATACTGTCTTTCTACAGATGTTGCCTATGTAAAAGTGTCCATCAGAAGTGCATCTCTCAGTGGACTGCTTCTTGTTGTTCTTTATGTAATACAGAAAGGGTAGTACGTAGCTTTATGTAGGAGTGGGTGTAATTCTTCTTATGGCATTGCTTAGGAGCATACCATACTGCTTCAGTGTCCTTATTTGAACTTGTATGCCATTGGAATCTGTTCTGTGGCCTAGAAAATGCAATGTTGAAGTGCCGAAGATTCATTTCTTCCAGAAAGGCAATGTTTTCACAAGAAGTATTACTAGATTTCCCAATCCCTCTGCAAAAATCTAATTTATCATCAAAGAATTTTAACCAATGAAGAAGATCTTGTTAAATGGTTTCTGTATGACCATGTCAAATAGCAGAAATGTCTGCCACACCACAGCCCATAGGCTTAAGATGAATTAATCATTGTCTTAATTTTTTTACTGTTAATGCGTGCCCAAATTCTTCATTCACTGGTACATCAGTATAGGCATCAGTAATAACCAGACATTTAAAGATTTACGCTATTACTATCCATAGGATAAATGTTCAAGTTTTGGCATACAATGATCACCAATGCATGAATTTAAACTCATCCTATGGTTACCAGTAATATGTATTTTTTCATTTTTTGTGGAATCTCATTTGGAGTATTTGACTTTTTCATAGAGATCAGATGCCACTTGAGACTTACCTGTCGTCAGTAATTCTCACAAAGTTGAGCCTCCATTTGGTAGTGGCTCAAATCCTCAACTACCATGGATATACTTATGTTTTGTAGTCATTTTATTAGAGGTTGTAGATCTACATCCATATGTCTGAGGTGCTTTGAAATGGTAGAATAATAAACAAAACTGTCTGTGATATTTAAATATAATCACACATCACAAAATAAAAACATACTGCTCCACTATGGCCATCTACAGTGTTGGTATCATATTATATATAAGAGTTATAATGAAAGTGATCAGTGGTACACACATTTATTTTTAATACACAAGCTGATACATTCAGTAAAGGCACTACCCAACTCAATAACATTTTTCATGTAACAAAAAATTTTGATTTTTTATTACATTTAACCAGATAGTAAAATATAATTTGTTGTATTCAAATGTGAAAACATGTAATGAAAAGCTTTTTCAGACAGAAGATTGTAGTACTGGAAATGTGTCAAATGTATTTTAGAATTTGAACAGCATCCATTATGACTATTGTTATTATTATTATTTCTACAATTATGTAAGGTCACTTGTAACATTTATAGTTTCAATTATCAAAAGTATTAATTACACATAAAATTGTCTTTGCTTGTATGATTCAAGTTTAAACAACATCTTCATGCAGCAAAATATAACACTGATCTCTTTGTCTTTCTGGTGTGTTTTAAGCAGTTTTTGTTGAAAAGGAAGTATAGACTGTCAATGGAATGTTAAGGCAGACATGTTTATAGAAAAGTTTTTTTGTAATTCACGATTTAGTGTGATATGATGTGGTCTTAAAAACAGTTATTATATGATCAAAATAATCAAGAGAAAAAGCTTCACAGAAAATCATGTTAATGTTAATGCATAGCCAAATTAACGATACTGGATCTCTTCTCTTCAAACAGGGAATATACTTCCCGATATACTGTACCAACAAAAAAATCAATAAAACTATAAAGAAAAGACAATGTTACAAGCGTTGTGAGTTATTATGCTTCACAATGATAATTCATCACACTTTTGTATGTTCTTAAGTTATTGAGAATTATTTTCACACACCATATCAATGTTCACCAAAGACGTTCACAGAACAATTTTGAAAATTACTTTTATCTCACTATGAATGAGTAGGTTAGAGATTCGAAGATGTACAGTAACATCTGAAGCTCTTCCTCACACAGAAACACTCCACCAGAACTTGTACTTTCAGCTCATGCTGTCTTTTTTTTATTTTTTTATGGTAACTTATAATATGATACTTAACCACATCAGTGAAGGTCTACACCAGATTTATGATTTGCCTTAGGAATCTAAATATCACATTTACAACTCAAAATGACATTGAAGACTAGTTATCAGTTTGATTCTGTATATCAAAACAGAATTTGTGGGACCTTCAAAGTTCTCCTTGCATGCTAATGAGTTTTATCGAAATGGGTTGATATGGTCACAGAAGGGCTTAACACACAAAAAAGTGGAACTCACTACAAATATGTGAAAATAAATAGCATTGTTGTTTTAATTTATATTAATGAAAACACTATCTTTTAGTTTAAAAAAATTATCAGTATGTAAATCTTTTCACTTCATGCATCAACTGTGGTACTTCAACAGCTCCAGAATGCTTTCTAAAGAGAATGTTGAAAAATAAGTTGACTGATTCTCTCATATCAGACTTTGGGGACTACTCCATAGAAGCTATCTCTCACAAAAACTACCATGTCACACATAATAAGAGGTGGTTTTGTTTCCCATAAACTGAAGTGGGGTAAGCTGCAAGCAGGCCTTTACAACCAGCCAAGTAATATGCAGCCTCAATCCTGCTGCTAGGTGTTGCAGATTGTGGGAGCACAAACTGTAATCAGGCTATCTGGAAACAGCAATATTGCATTCTGTCATTGGTGGTTCACCATATTCTTAGACAGTACAGCACAATGTGGCATTTCCACAATTGAGTATGTAATAGGGGCCTGCCTGCTGTAACAATGCACCTGGCCATGGGGCTTATAAATATTTGTGGTTTAGTCAGCAAAATCATTATGCATCCTACATTCAACTAGTTCAGTCTCCTGGCTAGTCATCAACTGAATGTATGGCTAGATCATGTTGTCCCTCATCAAGCAGCTGTACTGACTACTAAATAGGGTCACTGGTCTATGAGCCATCAGTGATGCCTGATGATTCTAGGCCCTGAACAGGATCCGCTGTTGTGAATTCAATCAGTGGCTACCATTGCCAGATGCATTATCTGAGTGGCTGCAAGAGCATTTCGGAGTTCAACTCAAAGTGTCTGCATCACACCCAAAGTGCCAGTGTCCTTTCTACTAACTACCATAGGTCTTCGGCAATGTGCAATACCCAACCACCTCATCTTTTGTTGGCAAAGCTGACATACTACTTGGTGAGCGAGGATGCCGATGCTGCTAGCCACTGTTGCTCTGCCTTAGCAACCATGGGGATATCTCAAATTACCTGAGGGTCATGGGTCACACTATGGCAGCTTTTGCTATGTATAGTCATTGTCCAATAAGTAAAGTTGAAATATGAAAATAGTTTATGTCCAACACAATCACACTAATTTCTAAACAAAAAGCTGACAATGCCCAAAACCAATACGTTTGTTAAAACATTAGTGTGATTGAGCTGGACAGTAAATTTTTGAAAAGAAATCATTGTGCATCTACAGTTTGAGTAAAATGTTGTTTTTTGCAAAGTTCAATTTGTTGATCCATTCCTGACTCCGCATCTGCCATGGTAGTGTAGAATCTGCCCCACTGGCAGCACTGGAGGCAGAATTGGTACAGTAGTGTTCACATATTATTTTAATAATTCTGGAGATACTTTGTAACAGGGGACCCAGATGCAAAAATTTGTAATACACAAACGAAGTTGATGAAGTAAATATAAATAAAAAGATTGATATTTCCCCAAACAAACATAAGTAACAAGTTGCGTAAGGTATTCAGATTAATGAATCATGGTAGGAGTAAAAATATTGTGCCATAATAAGAGAATAGCACTCTGTCTTCAGGCCACAAGTGGCCCATCGGGATCATCCAACCGCCATGTCATCCTCAGCTGAGGATGCAGATAGGAGGGGTGTGTGGTCAGCACAAAGAGAAGCTTTTATGAACACTCAAACCAAACCACAATTCCTGTTTTTATTAACTATTTTAAACAATATACACCAATAATAATGTAAGTCATATCAAAAACAAAAATGTCAAATAGTGACACACAAAATTCCAGGACAAAGACCAAAGGAATCTAAAAACATCATCTAGAAAGAAATGGATCCAATGGTATTTATTCACAGTAACCGAGAAATTAATGAAAAATAAATGATCCCACATTAATGACTAGTATATAACAGTTACTTTTAAAATGTAACACAACAACTGATTATCAAACATCATGGCACACAGTTATATAGCAATAAAGTACTGCCACATTCATCCCTCTGTTGCCTGCACAGATAACACTTGTCATCCACATGATTTTCCAACTCTATTTCTTTCTGACCAGGCTGGATTAAGTTTTTTCCATTTCCAGTACCATTCCATTAACTCCATTAGCTTCAGCCATCACTGGCTTTCTTTTATGTGGAGTTGCATTGCTTATGAAACATTATTAAAGGTTGGAGGGACCTGGTCATCCATACAAGCATTGCTGCTATGATTTGAAACAAAGTAGATGTATGTTACTTTTCTGATCTCCTAGAGTCAATTCAACTTTCATATTCATAATTTTAGGTGTATTGAAACTAATAACAGTTAATTTGATTTTATCTAGAATACTTACCTACAAAAAGTAAGTAATAATTTATGTTGTGGATGACATATGTCATCCGCAAGAGTGACAGTTTCAGGAATTATTGTGAGAGTAATGGAGAGTTGAAATTTCATACAAATACACTGTTCATGTCACCATTTTGTCAAAAACTGACATTTTAAGACTATGGCTGTGTACAAAATAGAGATTAATTCTTGCAGAGAAGGAAACAGCAACCAACCACTTTTAATAATTATATTTATTCACATAAATAGTGCTGTCACCAATTTGAGCTGAGAGGTTTATAATCAGATGCCTGTTCACATTAATGTACATGTTCACATCAGTTTTCACTTTTTATTCCTCCTTGCAGTGAAAAATTCTTTGGGGCACTGGTGCCATACAACAAAAACCTGATGTGAGACACAGCCTGTTGGAATGTAATTGTACAAGTAGTGTGCTGAAATAAAATACACATCAATAAATGCTGAGAAAAATGTCTACTTTGATTTTCTGCAAGTGAAATAGGGAGTAACTCATGGTTCAGGACTAGGATCTCTACTCCTTATCTTATACAAATGACATGCCCACTGCAGTAAAAGGAAAAAATTAGTTTATTTATCTATTTATTTGTTTGCAGTTGCCTAAAACACAAACTAATATCCAGACCATGAATGTAGTGTACTGATCTCTCCATCATCACCAAGAACTCTGTTGGATATCCAAGGAAAGCTCTCAGAGAACATTGTGGAATTATATGGTGAACTGTCTGCTTTTCAGTATGACAGTCACAACCTGGAGAACTTACTTTCTTCCACTTGTGCAGAGAATTTGACACCTGTCAGTGTTGGTTCTTATTCAGTCAAGAGCTGACTAGATCTTTTGTTACATTCAAAGCCAGCAGGTTTGGTTGATGTGCATGGCACCTTAAGTTGTTCCATTGTAACATTAATCTGCCAAATGTCTCTTTTAGCCAACTACAGCTTATCTACATCTGCTAAAGAGATACAACATAATAGTCAGGCAATAACTTCTAATTTCCTTAAGCTCGAACACTAATAACTGACAAATCTAAGTCAGTACAAAGAATACTGATAAAAATCAAAGTGTAAAGCATGTTGTCTGTGCACTCATTGCCACGGAATAATGCTGTGTTTCATTGCACATTCACAGATGTTCTTCTGATGACTCCCACACAGCACCCACAGCTCTGAGAATGTAGGAGTATTTATATTTCACCCAATGTCCAGCTATTGTGTGTTCTGAAGGCACTGCTTGATATTCTTCAGCCTCCGGTGCTGGCAATGATACTGGTACTTTCTCTGTATGAAATTATCTATTGCATCAAGGAATGGCTGTTTGGTGGATAACACCAGCAACATGAAGGTACACCCACCTCAGTCCATTCCTGATAAACTGGAATTATGGCTTGAAATGCTCAGTCTAACTTTCCAGCACCATGGTATTGTAAACAAAGATACCAAATTTTTGATCGGTGTTAGTGTGCTTGAAAACAAAACAGCAATGATCAGCACAGATATAATACCCTGCCTGCCTGCCATATGGAAATATTCTCATTTTAAACAGTTACTCCTTGAGCAGTTAGGTCGACCACTGGAACAATGTACCCCACAAGCACTACATGGTGAAAAGAGAGGAGATAAGTCACCTTCAGAATTTTGGCGGCACCTGTGAAGCGTAGTCGATGACACCGAGTTGTCAGATATGACACTGCAACATGTGTGGCATGTACAGTTGCCAGAGGCAGTTAGAATGGCTGTGGTGCTTTCCGATGCATGCAACATTTCATCATTGCTCTCACTAGCTGATGAGGTCTACGTCTCATTAGATGCAGGGCATATATTATCTGTGATGTTCAAACACAGCAGTACAGACATTCAGGAAGCTGCAGCGATACAATGACACCAACAAATTGACATTATTCAACAACTGGACAAGCTATGAAATCACATTGATGACTTGTGGTGACAGATATCGATGTTGCTCTAAGGCAAACCAGCCACGTATGAAAAGAAGAAGGAAGATGGCAAAATGTCTAAGGAATGTATCTGCTGGTATCATCGTCACTTCAGAAACAAGGTGACACAATGGACATCACACTACATTCAACCAAATGGTGACAGTGGTCAGCGGTAGGCACCACTGATTGCAAGTCCAAGCACCAGCGCCTACCACTGCAAGATGACAGCATTTATGGTGTTACTTCCTCTTGTGGTGCCAAGACAGTGTCATCCATGTCCAGTGGGGTGGAAGATGACACATCATGTTCAGTGTGTACATCCTCTTTGGTCGGTAACATATGTGCAGGTTTTACACATTCCAATGGTACCAACTGGGCCTTCTCATTTTAATCTGTATGCATGGTATGTTCATCCCAGAAGAGAACTGTATAGGTCCCATAATATGGGGCTGCAGCGGTGACTTGACAGCATCTGTCAGAGGCATCAGATACGTACATGTATATAGTTACTGCCCCATGTCTTGAGACAGTGGATGGGCAAAGTCTGGCCATATGGTCCTGCACTGTTTGCAGTACATAAGGCAATTCAGTGTTTTGTGCTCTGGTTTGATTGGTGAAGAATTCTGCGGGCAGTCTTAAGGTTCCACCGTAAACCAATTCTGCAGTGGATGCTCCTAAATTAGCTTTTAATTCTGTACAAAGGCTAACAAAACCAGTTGCAAAGCTGGTGAGCAAGACTGTGCATGGCATATTAACGCATCTTTTAATGTTCTATGCCGGCATTCCAGCATTCAATTGCTTGTTGGGTGGTAAGCCATGGTATGATGATGGTGAAAACCACAGAGTTTGATCAATTCTGAGAACAGGGTTGATTCTAATTGATGCCTGTGATCTGTGGGGACATGTAAAGGGCAGCAAAAACATGCATTCCACAATGAAAGAAATACCGACACCATTGTTCCACGGAAATGTCCAATAATGGAACTACCTCCGTCCATCTGGTGAAGTGGTCCAGTGCAGTGAGGAGATAATGATATCCTTCCGACAGCAATAGATGTCCCACAATGTCCAGCTGCACATGTATGAAATGTTGGTTATAAGTGGGAAGTCTACTACCGCTTTGAGCATGTGTCATCCAACCTTGACCCTCTGATGATCTAAACACATATCTGCCCAACTATGGCAGTCCTAATTTGTATTGGGCCACATGAATCTGTCTGGTATCAGTTTCACACTGGCGTTTATTCCCTGATGAGCAAGTCCATGGATGGTGTCAAATAATTGCCGTCGCAATTTTGTAGCTACAAAAGGTCTCAGTTTTCTCAAGTATACGTTGCACTAAACTTGCGAACATTCACCAGCAGGTTGTATTTGCCACAGACATAACCCAGATGTACTGTTGCAGTGGAATTCAGTGAGTTGTTGGACTGTCTCTTGCACAGCAGCTAACTCTTTGTAGTCAATAGCCTGAGACATCGATTACAACTGAGACAGGAAATCCACTATTAGATTCTCAGCTCCTTTTATATGCTGCATTTGCTCATCTAAAATGGAATTCAGTATACTGTGTGGGAGTCACCAGAAGAATATCTGTGAACACACAATAAAACGTTGCATTATTCTGTGGCAATGACTGCACAGACAATCCGCTTTACTCTTTGATTTTTGTTAGTATACTTTATACCAACCAAAATTTTTTAGTTATTACTATGATTACTGTGTTGTATCTCATTAGCAGATGGAGATAACCTGTGGTTGATAAAAGAGATAAAACATAGTAATCAGGCAATAATTTTTTCTATCCTTATGCTCGAACAAAAATAACTGAAAAATCTAAGTCAATAGAAAGACTACTAATAAAAATCAAAGAGTAAAACAGACTGTCTGTGTGCTCATCACCACAGAATAATGCTGGATTTCATTGTGCGTTCACAGATGTTCTTCTGGTGACTCCCACAGTCTCAAGCACTCATTAGTATTAAAGTTATTGCCAATTAACATTGTTGCTGTTTCCAGATATGCATGATGAGACAGAAGCTTTCCTTTACTGATGGTTGGAATGTCTGTATGAACATGGAGGAGAGAACTTTTCTATAGTTTTTTGTACTCCCATATAAGTGCTCTTTCCTGCTGCAGAGATGGAGGAGCTCTGTGAGCTAAGTAGGGTAGCCAGAAAATGGGTATAGGTGTGAGTGTACCAGTTATAAGCTGCATGATATGGTTGAGTTTTGTGTTAATAAGTCTTGTGTGAGAACTATTTATCCAAGCCTGTGAGCAATACCCCACAGCAGTGTAAATCAATCTCACAACTGAGGCACGGAGTGTAGATGGAGAAGAACTATGGCAAACATATATTGTTTGAAATACATCTAAATACCAATGAGGATATCTAATAATTTAGTTTGCAAAAGCACTTCACATAAGCTCACATACATTAAGTAAATAAATGAGAATACCATGTTGTATTTGATGCACAGTGCGTGTAAGATCATTTTATGCATTCCACTTCACATAAAACTTCCCAAACCACTGCAAGCACCAAAAAAATGGACAGAATTTTATTGACAGACAGAATCTACAAGGCTCACACTATCAGTGCCCTACTGTTAGCTCAGAAAACGATTGTGTGTCTCATCTGAACCAATCAAACCCTACTCATAGGTGCACAGAGCCACCAACAGCCTCAACCTGACAACCACAGTAGTTAGTGTCCCATGGTATCCACCATAATTAATTTCAATAGTTGATAAAATTACTTACATTACATTTATTAACCAGTTTGTCTCAAGTAGTTCTGGTACTTTCCAATATACTTACCAATCACATACACACTGTACACAAATGCTGCTAGGAATGCTCTGACTTTCAATGTTGTCAATGTGTCCCAGACTCAACATACTGACTGTAGGTAGGATTTCATGATTCAGTTTCGTAAGTCACTTGATACATCCTCTCCTCAATATTGGTATTTGTACTTATTACACAAAAAATGTTCATCCAAAGTACAAGACTACTACTGAAATTTAGTTACAACAGACAACCTTATACCAGCATTGCATGTTAGTAAAAAGGAAGGCCTGCATAGTGTTGAGTGAGGGATCAGTCCAGTGACTGCTGTCCACTTCCCTCACAGCTTGATAACTTGGCTTCCTTTTCTCAGCTGCTAGAGTTGTTGCAATACAGATAGTTTTTTCAGTGCTGCCACACCACAAGAATGCTTTCAGTTAAGTTTCCAGAGTACCATGCTACCACTCAGGAAGTCATATTGGAATGTCAGTGACTGTCTTTAATGATATAACAAAACAGGCAGTCCATATAATGACAACTGTGTAGTCCTAACCAATTGCAGTCAAAAGTGACCAACTTCAGATTGGTGACTCTGAAATTAACAAAATGGGTCAAGTATGATGCAGATATTTACCTTCCAAAATAAGTTACAAGCAATAACAAATAGCCTCTATTTATTTCTCTTCTGTTTCAATATTTTTGTTTTTGTTTTCACTTTTGTTCATCTTTGGAATGTACCACTATGATTTAAAGCAACATAGTTTTATCCACATTCCTATGTACACATTGTTGCCTGTTTTTACAGTGCGATGCCTTTCATATTTTTTGTTACATTTTATGCTTAGTAGTTGCCCCGTATTTGGCAAGCACTCAGTATTGGGCACTGAAAATCACAGTTCTGGCACTTAAAGAGTTTATTATGGTTGTGCAACCATTTTGTTTCTCCAAATGAGACTATTTGTTTCCTACTTAATATACTAGGTGCTTACCTGATGAAATTTCATGCTAGTTACCATTACATTAAAATGCAACTGTAAATAGTTCATGCAAACACATTACAGACCACAGTTTGGTAGAGTTGTCTCTATATTTTAAATAAAAATTCTTAAAGTTGTATTTTATAAAAGTTTCTTTCCTGATTTGTAATTAATTGACTGTCATTCTGTGCATGTAAAAGTTTTGTAATTAAATCCCACACAATGCTGAACATGAGATGGGACACACATCAGTCTACAAGCTCATTGGATTTGCAGGACATGGTATTGCTGGGACAGTAGTATGAGTAATCATGTGTCCTCATGGCAACTAGTTATGTCCTGCACTACATGTCTTTGTTTGGTTGCTTGTATTGTCTGTGTTACACTAATGTAAATATTCTATCCAACACACACCAGCAGGCAGTCTATTTATATTTTACCAATTACTATCATACCTCTAAGTTTTTAATTGCTTTTTAAATGGTTTAAACATATTTGCACATTATAAACAACTTTACATCATGTTTGCTTATACAATATCAGGTTCTTGCTAATTGTATGCATGTTGTTTGAGAATTTAATTGCTCATTGATTTACTCAATGATCACATATGGAATGGTGGTTGGAGCAGTTATAGCCAGTAGCATCCACATGCTAGTCAGCAATTGTTGACTGGTAGATTTCAGTATGAATAAAACGTTCTGGGTTTTCTAGCCACATCAATTCAAACAAAATCTTCGAGCTTTTGGTGACCACCTCCACCATCATTGTCAGGAGTTCACTGACTGCTGGGGCTGCTATGGTTTCTTGCGTATATAGGCATGATGACATCATCAGCAGCCAATCAGATAGACCAATGTGGCCAGCGCAAAAGTCGACATGGGCAGCTAGCGGAGCTATTGCCCATGGCCACACTGGTGATGTGATGTGGCGCCAGGGGCAGGTGCCATGTTTGAATGATGTCATCATGCCTATATAAGCAAGAAACCGTAGCAGCCCCAGCACTCAGTGAACTACTGATGACGGTGGCAGAGATGGTCATCGAAAGCTCGAGGATTTTATTTGAATTAATGCTGCTGGAAAGCTGAGAATGTTTTATTCATGTATGTCGTCACAAAAGAGGACACATAGATTTTAGTATGTAAAGCAGCTTTGTGTACCAGTTCTGCACATCATCAAGGGTATACATATAACATGTTTTGTAACTATGTTGGATGTATCTTAGTTTGTAAGGTAAATAACTATATAATGCTTGGCTCCTTTTGTTAATTTCAGAGTTACTGATCTAAGGATGCCCAACTATGAGTGAAAGGGGAACCAAAATTAATAAATAAATATTTGTTACATTCTGGACTTACTGTTTTATTATAGTGTGCTATTAAAACATTTAAGTTTTAAACTATTTGATTTTGCCATTGACACCAAAACTTCAGATTAATTAATCCAGTTCATTCCATTTACTGGTACTGGTATCTTGACATTCCTTCCATGATCTAGTGGCAGGCCTGTAAAAGATCAGTAGTGACTGAATATTGGGATGTAGAAACAAAACTTGTAGAAGTTTACTTTTAATTTTACTTGGAAAATGTGTCATTTCTAATATGGATAGCCCCATGAATCATGGACCTTGCTAAAATGGGGTGGCTTTTGTGCCTCAAGAATGCACACCAAACCATATCATAAGATAAAATGTAGCAATATAAAATAGCTCCATTGACTACAGTTACACTCCTTTATAATATATTTTTTCTCTTATCTATCCATTCCAATAATGTGTAAAACATCATTACATGGAATTACAAAATCCTTAGTTACACTCTGTCTTGCTACACTTTAAATCTCACGATTCAGACTACAGATTATTGATGACTCTTACAAATATTTTTGTGACACATTCTAAATTTAAGATACATGTAAATTTGATCCCACTAGAAATTTTTTGTTTCTAGCTTGCCATTTGTTATTTAAAAGCAATCAGTCCTCACATTTTAACAAACATTTAACTTTTCCAGGAACCATAAAACTGAACAGTTATACAGTACGTATACAAAATTATTCTCTTCCAGAATGTTTGAATCTTAAAATAAATCCTGTTAAAATTTTACTGTTCCAGTTTTGCAGCTATGAATTTTCTGGTTACAAAAATGTACATATTTCTTAAAGTAACATGTTAGGATTCGAAATATTCCAGTTTTAAAATTAAACTTTCAGAAAATTCTTGGCAAGCTTTGGAAATCCAAGTGCACATGAAAAGTTCTGCATTGTAAAATAGAACCAACAATTTATTAGTTAATGATTATACACTTTATAGTTACTCAAGATAACTGCAATAACTAACTCTTGTATTTCACTTTTGTTTCCTTTATATTATAGGCCTAATCTGAAATGTAATAGCTTTGTATTTTATTATTTTGTAATTGCTGTCCCACACATGCCACTCAATTGAAACACTACGCTGCTCATGGGCCAGTAGTCAAAATGCATGCATCTGTAGTTAGTCAGTGATGAACATTTAGTCGGTTCAGTTGCTAAGGTCAAAGGTATGCAGCTATCATTTGCCACTTGTGAATTTATGAAGACACTCATAGTCTGTGTAACTTACTGGCTGATTGACAAAATCTGTATTAATATGACGCTAGCAAAACGTCAATATTGAGCTTAGTGTCAATAAATGTGAATATAAAGAAAAATTAAGTTCAACAGTGCTGTGCAGGTCTGCTTAAAATCGGTTTATAACATCTAATAAGTGTAGGAGGAAGGTCAAAGAAGATGAACTTCCATGAGACTTAAGATGTACCCAAAATCAGGCCAGTAACATGACAAATGATGCTCAATGCCCGATGAACTGTGAGATATAGGCATTCCATAATATCAGTAAAAATGACAGAAATTTTACCACAGGTTAAGGGAAATGAAATACATACAAACACATGTATAAAGTGCAAAGAAGGGTGTGACATCACATAAGACTTTAACAACTAGCAGTATATTGGACATGAATACATCAACTGTTTGTGAAGTGTTTATTAGTGAAGAACAAGAGAAGATAGTATTTAGAAGTGAAACGGGCTACAGAATTGAAGTATCTTAAAGCTCAAGCCATATTTACATCCAGCCATTGAGACATTAGATGGAGTCAACAGACTGTTAGCCATATTTGGAGGATGACAGAGAAGGGAAACCTGCTGGCTGTAAACAAATGAACTGGGTGGAAAGAAACAAAACATCAGTAACATGCATCAGCAGTTAATGCCGGCAGAAAATTATAATTCTTTTGTTAAAAGCAAATTATCATTTTGAAGGCGAGTATTGAAAAAGGTATGGGCAATTCATTACACAGAAGAGAAAAAGAATAATTTAGTAACAGAGGAAATGATATGCATAATGCCTTAAAAGTGATGACAAATTTAGTGTATAAATGAAAGGATATAATGATAAAACAAATGATGAAGTCAGTATTTAAATTCAAAATCAGATGATAATGATAGTGACATAATTAAGGAAACTAATAAGAAACTTGATGGTTTGAAAAAATAACACTTTCAATGAAGGTTGTTTTGAGAGTGGAATGAAAAGTATAAACAGAGAATTTAATTATAAAACTGCATCTGTTACAAATGAATGTGTAGTCAGAGAAAAGGAAATTGAAAACAGTTGTAAGAAGCAAATGGTAGTAGCTGTTAATTCTTGTTTCACCAAGTTAGAAGTAGTAGTGCCAGCATATATGACGATAATACCAAAGACCTGGATCAGATCGGAACTGATGATCTACAGCATCCCAGTAAATGATGTTAACCACTTCTCCACAAGGATGTAGAAGAGCTGTGTTGATTGTGTAACTAATGGGGACGTATTGAATCGAATTGGGGGGAAAATATATTGCACAACTGGATTAAAAGAAGGGAATGGCTAACAAGACACATCGTGAGGCATCAAGGAATTATCAGTTTGGTAATTCAGGGAAGTGAGGGGCGTAAAAATTGTAGAGGGTGACGATGCTTGCATTATGAAAGTTCAAATGGATGTAGGTAGTAGGAGTTATTTAGAGATGAAGAGGTCTGGTTAGGACAGGGAAAGACATATCAAACCTTTGAGACTGAAGATCACAGCAAAATAGTACATGCCATTTAAAATAGTTTTTTGCGTAAACAGAACATATAATGCTACACCAACATTACATTGACTACTGCACTTATAACTTGGCTTGACTTGAGTGAATAACTGCTTTACCTTTATTTGTTGGACGATTTCACTTTTTTGCAAATACGTATGTCTCATCCACTAGGCAACTTAGTATAAATAATTAAATTCTAGTTACGTTATAAAATCGGCTATCCCTACTTAATGATTGATAATAGATTAATAAGTGTAGAACGTTATAATTTCATAAATTAGGAGCAAAAGTTTTGGAGTATAATTTACAAGTGCATTTAAAACAACGCGCCAAATGTATTGCCTTTCATTGATTGGTTGGTACTTCGAGGTACGTCAGCAGCAATCGAGTAAGGGAACATTATTCCTCTTAGAAAACAAATCTAGAATTTTCTACGTTTGAACTTATTCACTATGTAACTGTAGATACGCTTTAAATATATGTAACATCATACGTTTTAAGTTTAATTACAGAGAAGGACAATGTCATCTAATAAAATCTTTGGCGCGACAGGTTATGTATTCCACTTGTTGCTTGAGCGGCAAGAAGGTGCGGCTTCGCAGTATCGCGCTGAATTTATTGTGGAAGTGGCAGTGGTGCGTGACACCTAGGCAAGCAATATTATTGTTCTCTAGAAACTTAAATTCTGAATACTCAGATCTGATTTTTTCTCAACATGGCTGGAAATATAAATGACCCAGTAAGAAAACTGTCAATTCTTACAGATTGAGGAAACAAGAGCAACTTCGTTTGGTCTTAACATTAACTTATTTCTTACAGTATGAGCGTTTGCTTAATACGTACCGAAATATTTCGATACAATGCCTCGAGTTCTGCGTGCCAACGCTAAGAAAAACGAAGATGAGGCGCGGAGAGGTAATTACTATTGGAGTGATTTATAGCCTTGTGTTTCTGTACGTAGCTTCCCAGTTTATACGGCTTTTGAGCACGAAGAATTGTTTGGTACCATGAATTGTATCACGAATCCCTCCGCTTCCCCAATTTCGGTAGGAATTGCGTGTGTGTCTCAGGAGAGCAAAAGTTTCGGGGAACAAGTTTGTTTTAAAGTCTAAATGTAGATTCATTGGAAAGAAACACTAGAAACAAATTGATAATAAAGACCAAACTGATATCTTCACCTTCGAAATACAAGGACCAGCACACTCAGCAAGAGGCTTAAAGCCATGTTTTATAAATATTGGTCGATACTCGTAACTCAAGCCATGATTGATTGCTTTGTAAATCCAACTGGGAAGCTTTTATTTTTTAATAGGGCTTGATAAGTTTCTCTCTAGTTGAAGCGACTGATTAACTATCTAGCTAGGGCCTATTATTTTAGCGTGCTATTATACCGTAACCTATGGAAATACATTTCTCTTAACGGTGTCGCAATCAAGTACTTGAATTTTTATTCCTTTGTTTCACGTGTTCAGTGTTTAATTTTGGGTTTACGTTAAGGAAAGATGGCTCACAATTATATTGCATTTAAACTTTGTATTGGAATTTGGCGGATTTCATACTTCCCTTCATCACACACGCCGTATCGTCATCCATATTTCAAATGCAATTCATTGTGTTTCTGTTCTACAATATGCCAATCTATCCCTGAATGATGCTCTTCTTAATTTTCACGACTACTAAATGACGTTCAGCCACTCTTATGACACATCTGTTTACACTGATCATTTGAGTTATTCATCTGAAATGCAGAAGCAAGTCATTCGAATTATATTGAAAAAGAATCGTGTAAAAGTTGTTTCAAAGAACTAAACATTCTAACGTTTTCATCATTGTATATATTCAAGACCACTGTGATTGCACTGCGTGATCACACAAAACTGGAGACTAATGAGACTGTTCATACATACAACACAAGGAAGAGAAAACAACTGCAGTGCATTCCACGTAGATTTAAGATTTTTGAAAAAGGACCCAAATACTCTGGCATCAAGTTAATACAAGCAATGCCAAGGGAATTACAAGACCTCAAAACTGAGAAAACGTCCAGCAAGCTAGTATCAAATCTGTAATTGCTTGTTGAAGCTGTCATCTGCGTGCAGATGTATTGAGGTTTTCAGTTTGCCCCATGTTCGTACAAAAATTCTGCAACATATTCCATGTTACTCACACTAGGACACCTAACATTAATGTTATTGATATATACATATCTCAGTCACATATTTCTTGCACACAAGACAATGAGCAAGAGCTTTCACATTTCAGTTTGGCAGATCATTCTGTAGTGAAAATATGTATGAAATGCAATTTGTTTGATGTTAATTAATGAAGAATAAAGGCTCTCATCTACTTATGGCCTTATATGGGCATAGACCTCCATAGAGAAAATTGAGAAGCAATGCTTTTGTTACTTCAGATATGCCTCCTCTTGGCTCTTGGAACAGAGAAATATGTATAAACGAATAAAATAACCAGGACTAAATGTAGTACCCTGAAGTCAGTGAAGATGAATGTAAAGGATGAAAGAAATCTTTATGTTAAATGTTATGGAATTATTGAATATACTTAACTATGTTCATGAGGAAGATGAAGGAAATTAGCTGCAGGTTCATTAGAGGAAACATTTCAGCTTCCTCCTTAAGTGATTTAGGCAATTATCGAAATCTAAATCAGGAATAGAAGGGGACAATTTGAGGCCACACTCCAAATGTACAAGTCCACTGTGTGAAATCATGCACCATATGACTTCATGTTATTGCAAACATTTTGGATATTTTTTTATTTTGTGTGTGTCTGAGTGCTATGGATATACGTTATCTGGTTATTGCATATTGGAAAGCTGTTGATTAATAACAAACTCATAAAACTATTGGTGTATTATTTGAGAATTGTACACTGTATCTGGCATATTAACAAAATTTCATAGTAGTTCTTAACAGAAACCATCTAACATTGTAAATGTGTCACTGAGAGAGCATTGAAACCCAGTATTATTGTTAAATATCAATTTCATCATGACAGCTCAGGAACTAAGGTTACTATATGAACTCTTTTTTTCTGTGATGTGTTCTGAAGATTCTCGTAATTTGTATTTACAGTGAAAGAACTCTTTTTAAGCACCCAGTGCCTTAAAAATGACAGTTGAACATACAACTTTTGTGTATAACTGACTTGCTTGTTCTAGTAGCTGGTAAGGATGTACTCCCACTTAGTGTTTTATTCAGTGTTCATTTGGTACTGTATCTGTTATTTATTGTAAAACAGGCCCAGGTTGCATCTGACACCTCTGAAAATCAGTGTCTGAGAATTTAGGCTAGACTGGGCATTTTGACAATCATGTGAGATGTATGATCTTTTCACCAAATCACAAGATGTGCATAGTAGAACTGATTACACTCTGAGATCCAAATGAAGATGTTAGATGTCTATTTACTTATTTATTTCAGGATCATCTTAGGAGGGTATTAGATTTGTTATCATAGTACAGTAAAAATAAATAACTAAAAAATATACGTGCAGGTAAAATATATAAGAATGCTTTTATGAGGATAGCATAACTGGTTAGCCATAGCCTTCATGAAGGAACCATTGCAGCATTTTCATGAAAAGGTTTAGGAAAATCACTGAAAAACTAAATCAGTATGGCTGGACAGAGCAAACTCCAGCCTCCTGGTTATGGGGTCAGTGTCTTAACAACTCCACTGCCCTGCTCAGTTGATCCAAGTTTTAAATTGTTCTTTGATATAAACACATTCATTGCTGCACACATCAGGGACACCTTTTGGTGACTCTGGAACAATGAACTTGCTGCTATGTCCCTTGAACTAACCCTAGTCCATTAGGAAAACTGGTTGCAATAAAATTATTGTACATGGAGATTTTAAACTTTGACTTGCTATCAACCAGCAAAAATCACAGGCAGTTAAAAACATTGATGCCTGGCTTTAACATACACCCAGTAATCTTATTTCAAACAAGGGCATATGACTGCAGTATGAATGCTATTGACAGTGTTTTCCTGCATCCCACATATTATAATGATGTAAAAATACTGGCTATGGTAAATGGTCTGTTGGATCATGATGCTTAAACAGCATAGCAATCCTAAGACTTGCCAACTGGGAAATAGCTAATGAAGATACCCAAGTTAGGTGTGTTAGAGAATAATAATCAGAAGAGCCAAAAATATGCATTATACACAGCAAATTAACAGATCAAGCAATAAAACAAAAATCTTATGGAAAATCATAAAAACTGAAATATATAGGGACAGAAAATTAGAACAGTTAGGAGTACGACATTTCATAGATATGGAACAGACAACAGCAATATGAAATGAGTAGCCTCTGGGCTCAATAAATTTTTCCCATCTCTAACTGAAAATATGGGAACAAAAATCACTCAGCCTCCCTCAGATGTCATAAATTACTTAATCTTACTCAATGTACACTGATGATGACACTGCAATTCAAGTGCACAACACATAATGAAATTACAGAAGTCATCACATATCTAAAAATCACCAGGTTTTCTGAATATGACAGTATAGTGACTTAATCAATAGTGACTTAATCAGCAAAGTACTGTGCTATTCATGCAATGAAAACTAGATTATTTCCTTATAGATTAAAGCATTCTACGATGATACCAGTACACAAAGGTGGTGGCAGACATGTGATATCTATCAGCATGTCTCACTGCTGCCAATTCCTTCAAAAATATTTGAGGGGGTAGTGTACAATAGGCTACATGAACACCTAACACAAAATAGATCACTAACACCCTCCCAGTTTTTCTATCATAAAGGGCTCTCCCCAGGTGGAGCAATATTCAGTCTCATGAAGGAAAGTCCAGGTGAACTGAACTGTAGAAGGTGTCCTGTGTGGATTCTCTGTGATCTTGTTGAGGCCTTTGGTTGTATAAAACAACATATTACTCCAAAAACTCACAAAATATTACATCAAAGACCAGCCACTAACTTTATCAAAATCTTACTTACATAATATGAAACAAAGAGTTGCCCTAACAGATTCAGGTGGAACAACAAAATCGGAGTGGAGAGTTGTTGTGTAAGGTGTTTCCCAATGCTTGATCCATGGGCCATTGATCTTCGTAGTGTACATTAATGACCTACCAGCATCAGTAAATGACAATACAAATGTAGTAATGTTTGCTGATGATACTAGCATCTTCATCAAGGATTTGAAAACCTCAGTACAGATTGCTACAGAAGCTATAAATAGATGGTTTGCAGTGAATATTTTATTGTTAATCCATTGAAAAATGCAGTTTCAGACAGCAAATAACAAGTGACCAGCTCTTAAAATAGATATATATAATCAGAAAATTAATGAAATTTCAGATATAAGATTTCTAGACATACAAATGGATAACTGGTTAAAATGGAATGAACATATTAATCACCTCCTCAAGAAAGCTGCTGAGAGTACTTTGCACTAAGCGCTATCTTGTCTTGTATTGACAAGGTAATAATAATGTCATCATATTACACATATTTACACTCTCTCATCTCTTATGGTATGATAGCCTTGGGAAATGCTTCAAAAGTGGAAAAAGTGTTTAAACTACAAAAATTAGCTGTGAGGCTGTTCTTTGGTGTTACAAAATGGACATATTGTAAGCATATATTCAAGAAACTTGGGATATTGACATTCACAGTCATTGTATCTATTCATTGGTAATGTCTGTAATAAACAACACAAAACAAGACTAAATATGACATGCACAACCATGGCAAAAAGCAGAAGCAAAGCCAGCACAAAGTCACAATAGCCCTCATTGTAGTGCAAAGAGGAATTATCCAGTCTGTTATAAGGGGTTACAATAAGCTCCCACTGCATATAAAAACTAGTACTGACAATCCTCATATATTCAAGAGGAAACTGAAACAATTCCTCAAAAATTATACCATGTATAATTTAAAAAAAAATTGTAGAGCTATAAGTGGTGTAAAAGATGTATCAGGTTATAAATGAACCTATAATATTCTGTGCATACATATGTAGCCTTGAGTACCTTGTATGTATATTTCTTGCAGTATTTCCACTTTTTTTAAACTTTGAATATAGTATTGAATACCTTAAATTTATATTGTTTGTTCTTTTTCTCTTTTTCATCAAGCAATATTGTATTCTTTGGCTGGTCCTACATTACAGTACAACCATTGTACTGAATGTATTATCGCCACCAAATACGTAGATATAAAGTCCAGGTCTGTAAACATGCCACTGTGCCCCATGCACATCTTCATGGCCCCCATCAGTTCACCTGAGAACTGAGTCAGCATCAAGCCATGATGAGATGTTGAGCACAGAAGAATGACAAGGCATTACCATCAGGCACTATAGATATTGGCACCTGTTGTTATATATTAATTATAATTTTGATCTCCTTGGCAGTTTATCATATAGTTACTGAAAGAAAATGCTGTTTTCCACTTTTTGTTTGTTTTTTTGTGCTAAATGTAAGTTCACAGTGCCTTTTGTTCCTTGATTATATTCCTCTTCAGGAATAAAGGAATATATGTTCCATAAACGTTAGAGGAAGAAGGCTATTTGTCTTATTTTGTTGAGAATGATGACAGTACTAATAATGAGATGCAGTGGGAGAGGTATGAGGAATGTATGCCATTTTATTCTGTAAGAAACACAGCAAGCTGATATGCAAAAGGACAGGAATAACTTGCAGTAACAAAGGCATAAATGGAAGGAGAACACTTGAGCAGAATTACAAATAATGAGTGAATAAAAGAAGTTGAGATGGGATTAGGATAGGATAGGACAAAGAAGTGAATATAATACTGGAAAAAGAAGTAAAACAATTAAAAGTAAAGGAAAAACAATAAAACAAAGGGAAGTGTAAAAGCAACTTATGAAAGCATAGGGATGGAAAGAGGAACTGCCTGGCATTGGAAGTAATAATGACACACATATCAGTATCAGATGCACTATGGGAATGTAACTTGTTCTAAAAAGACAAATGGATGGTAATAGTTCTGAGGGCTTTTGTTTCTTAGAGATACCACAGTGCATCAGAAGAAATTATATTACTTAAAATTAAAATTATGGAAATCATAAAAAAGTGTACAGTCGATGGCAAAAATGTTATTGCTTTAAATATTAAAAGAGACTGAGGCTGGCATGTGTCAGGTATCAGGTATTCAGGTAGACACAGCAGTGGATAGAGGTACATCTGCCAGGTAATGATGGATTTGCATTATATGAAGTATATGGCAAAGTAATCAGCCAATCCAGAAAGGGACTGTTTATCATCAGAAGGTAGATATCTATGTATATGTGAATCAAACAGCAACACTGGAAGTTGATATTCTCTCAGAGGCTATTGTGTGATGTGGATGCACTTGTGTATGAACCCATCTAACTAACTTTGAGATGCAGGTGACATCAAGGAAGTATTGTTGATAGATTAGAGGCAAGGTGACCTGAATCTGCAACAGAATATGTCGTTCCCACATGGACTGAGATCTGGAGACCCGGGAGGCCAAGTGTGATGAAAGTGGTGGCTGAGCACACGATCATCACCAAACGACGTGCGCAAGAGTTCTCTCACGCATCTAGCAATATGGGGTGGAGTGCCACCTCGCATAAACATCGTACGTTCCAGCTGGTGTTTATCAGCCAGGCTGGGGGTGATGCGATTCTGTAACATATCAGTGTACCTCTCACCCTTCACGGTACAGTTGCAAAACCAGAATCACACATTTCCCCGAAGAAAAAAAGGCCCTATAACGGTAGATGTGGTAAATCCAACCCATACCGTGACTTTCTCGTTGTGCAATGGAGTTTCCACGAGAGTTCTAGGATTTTTGGTAGCCCAAAGCCTGCAGTTGCAGGTGTTGACAGACCCTTGGAGCATGAAATGAGGTTCGTCGGTCCACAAAACGTTACTCAACCAATCATCATCTTCCGCCATCTTTTGAAACACCCACACTGCAAATACCCTCCACTTCACTAAATCGCCAAGTAACAGTTCATGGTGCCAATGGATTTTCTATGGATAGCATCAGAGGGTATGCCTCACTGCCAACCAAACAGTAGTGAATGGAATGCCAGTGCAATGTGCGACTCCACGGGCGCTGACTTCCCCGTGCATAGACAAATCCACTACAGTCTCCATTTCTTCCTGAACTGTCTCAGCGGCATTATATCTTGTGCTCAGTTGGCCACTATGGGGTCTATCATTTAAACAACCTGTGTCTTTGAAGTTCTAAATCATTCTCGCCACAGCTGCATTTGTCAACGGACCTTTACCCGTTCGAATCCCCTTCCTATGGCAATAGGATTGTAATGCTGAACTAGCACATTCCTCATTCTGATAATACAGTTTCACTAAAAGCACCTCTTCAGGTAACGTCAACATGCTGCGACTGCTGGCGCATCTGATTCTGTCTCTCATTACACCTCCTGTTACACACGATTGTCATGCACAGTCACTGACATTTTGCTGTCCAGCACCATCTGTCGGACATTTTGTGAACTTTGTTTTTCTTTTTTTTGGTTCTAATAAAACCCCATGTCATTCCGAACATGTGTGTCAATTTTTACCTCTCTATCTACATTATTCCGTGGTTTATTAAGTTTTCAAATTTATACTGACTTTTAGATCACCCAGTATTTTAACATATTATTGCTGTATATTTTCCAGCACTATATTCTTTTGCATTGCTTTCCTTCTGAATTTTATAATTTGTGTTACCATTCCATTATCAATAAGTGTGTAAACATCATGTTGCTCTGTAACTCAAGGAAACATGATATTACTTCTGTATATCTAACTGAGGATGTTTTTCAGATTCTCTGTGCCGAATACTGTATTGCACATGAAATGCAGCTATTGAGAAAGTCTGTGCTCACCAAACTGCCACAGACAACAAAGAAATAAGAATCCACATGACTAAATGTTTTAGCACATGGTTTATAATAAAGTGAAATTTTGGTTCATAACAACACTATGGAAAATGTTGTATTTATCAGTAAAGATAATTTGTATACAAGCACTGTTATAGAGTTCTGTTTTATCCTGTATAACTTCAAATATAAGAAGTACTGTACATATTTTATTCAGAGCAAAAGGAAATATGGAAAGGAGCATTTGAAGTAATTAACTAAAATTTGAGACACATAGAAATGTTGTACCTGTTTAAAAATGTGAAAATCAGTATTTAGAGGAAGAACTCACATCATGTTTTACAGAATCAAGGTATAAAATTACCTATGACTCTCTGTAAGGTTTACTTACTAGTGTAGTCATATTTTAAATTAAAGGTGTCTTACTGTAATTATTTAATTATTTATAATGTGTCTCAGACTAAATGACCTTGTAGCTACCACCAGTTCAGTTAATTTACTAATCCCTTTATTGATATTACCAAACTTAGGATGAGTTTTTACTTAAGGATACAATACAAGCAGATGGAAACTGTGAAAGTGATACACAGCTATCACTGATGAACAAAATTACAGAGGCTGTTGAAAGATATTTTCTGTGTATTTTGGTTTAAGGGAATCAAAGTTGCTTGTGCCTTGCTACAAAGTAATAATTTAATCACAATTTATTTGGTTTGTTACACCAGTTACACTTGTTTCTGTGAAAATACCTTCACAAGAGAAAAAAAGCCCATAATACAGAGTCACTCAAACATATGACACAAACTACAGTTATGGAACAACATTCATGGAGATGTACTGTGATTTGGTTGCCATCACTACAGTAATAGTTCAGCGTATTGTCACTGCACATCTGTTCCATTGCATTCAATGAACCTATAAATGAGGTGCATATTGCCCAACTCTTAATCTCTAAATCTATCCACACTCATGTATTTAACTATTAATGTACACCTATGTGCGAAGAGTAAGTGGGCATTACTGTCGCCAGAAAAAAGTGTGGTGAGTGGATGGAAAAGATTTGTTTCCAAACAACACACACAGTGTATCCTGTTGACATTTGGAGTGTTATGCAGATATCTGTAGTATAATACTGGTACAAAGACAAATGGGGGTAAGAACTCTAACATAATTCAGTTACTCTGTAATAAACCATTGGAGACCAGGCATCCCCTATAACAAAATATCCTTGAACAACATCTTAACATTTATCGGAACTCAGGTTCATCCTTTATTGTTGTACAAGTGGCCAACCACAAATTATATACCTTTCAAGAGGACCCATTCTAGAGTAAGTAGCTGTAAATAGATGAATTTGTAGTAAACAGACCTCTATCTGATCGTCTGTTAACAACCAAAAAAAGAAACAAATTAAATTGGATGTGTGATAACCAGTTTTTACGATCAGAATGTACAGCAAAAACATGTAGTGATTAACCATGATAAATTAGTGCAATGAAATTAGATTGTCAATAGGTATGTATGATGCCACAAAAATGATGGCTCCATGTGATAATTTTGCACAATGTCACTTTGAAACAGATCGTCAGCTTGCCAATGTTGGACTGCATCCACAATATTTTCTACAGTTATAAACTCAGAAAATCATAGGAAATTATTTTAATAATATAAAGGGCAGTTTATGGCTATGAGAACAATTTTTTCTAATGAATGTGTTGAATACATTCTCACATTTCGATTTTTAAATAGACCTAGTACTTACCAAATTTACCATGATGGAAGAACTGTCTTTTCCTCGTGGAGTAGTAGCTGTGTGTTTATTGCAATCCCACCTTTAAGTCATATTATACCATTCTTGAATCTCATTCACTGCTGCTTTCTTGGAGTGAATTACTTCTTTGTATGACTTCTGGTCTTTGGTTTCACATGCTCGGTTGTCTTGTGTGAATCATTTCCTCCAGTCTTATTTTCACACTGATGTGTTCCGTTTTAGAAGTTCTAATATCTAGCTCATAATTTAGCTAAAACTAGAAGAACAAATTTTCCTGACTTAAAGATTCAATAAATATGAATCCTTACACACAAATCCTTATTCAGTGATTAAAATTCCAAAACATTCATTACTAATATTCAACCTTCACATTAATTTCATCTCACTGTTTTTTCAATGACTTATATTTTTTATTCTCCCAGCAAAGATCATATGTTTCAAGTAATTATTTCAGTTTCATACTTTTTTCCTTGTTAGTAATAAATTAATTTTTACTGTACCCCTCCCACTTACCTGTTGAGTACTAACATTCTGATTCTAAGTGATAAATAAAAATTTCAACTGTACAAGAAGCTGGAACACGGAATAGACATTGTCTTCAGTTCCCACCACTGCATATTTAACTTGTTTGTGGTGCTGTTTATAAGCAAATGACAGCCAAATATTGTCAGAGTCTTAACTAGTATCATTTAAAAAGTGAACATGCATCAATCATTCATATGATGTTAGTTACCTGAACATCATCCAAATCTTGTAAGTATTGCAGTGCTGAAAATAATGCTGATAATTGAACACACTGTGCCATAAAAACAGAAAAGGTTTGCAATTCTTCAGTTGTAAATACTCGTATACTTTCTTTGAGGTCCAAACTTGCCACAGCCATGTGGACACCTGTATCCAATAAAAACTTATGTTCCCTTCCACCCACTAAGCCAGTCAAGCAAAATTCCACCTCTGTCGCTATTTTAGTTGTGTTACTTCCTGATCACCTACAAGGGTAACATTGCATGTCAGTGGAAAAAATCCCCCTTTTATCACTGACCCCATGTATCTCCTCCAATGCTGTTGCCATTCGTAAGGTTCCAGCTAAGTCTTTAGGAAACTGTTCATATACCTTTCTCAATAAATGGGATGGCAAACCCTGCAAAAATATGTCTAATGCTCTCTGTTCTGATTCTTGTAGGAAGACCTAATTAGTGTTATGACCTTCCATTAGTTCATATGTTCTGACATTAAGTTTCCTGACACTGTCCACAAATCTCTCAATGGACTCTAAATGTTTTGTGATACACTATTTAATTGCTCCTGCTAATACATACAACTATTTTTCCTCCATGATCACTGTAGGAAGCCTGTCCTCAAATGTCAGAGCATTCCTTAACCCCTCATAATACATCACAAATGTTTTAGCATCTCCCACCAACTGTAACTTGAACAAATGCAACAACTGTTCCTGTGACCAACAATCCAGCTTTGTTGCTGTCAACAGGTTATCCACAAATGCTGACACACACTATACAGCTTTACCCAAAAAAAGGGGAAACCAGGGTAGTGGTAGTAGCATCTGTAGGATGGTTACCGACGTACTGAATGAGGATCCATCATTTCTTAATGCATCTAATCGTTTATAAAAGCACATGTTACCTGCCCACATTCATGCCATCCTTTCCAGCAAAACCTGAACTGCCTTTGTAGTGCTAACCCCTTTGCCCCTTGACTACTCATTGCAAAGCCTGTATCTACAACAACAGGAAAAAATACAAATGGGAAGAGATAAATACTAATTTTAACATTACACGTTTTACTAAAAACACTTCCAGTCTGTATGTCTAAATGCTGAGTATGCACATTCTTCACACTGTCTGATGTAATGCCCAGGCATTGTACATTTAAAACAGAACACTTCTGAAGGAGCACTATGCCAACACTTAACTGGGTACAAACCATCAGTTTCTGCAGTGTTCCCATTTAAGTCACTCAAATCACTGACCTTCTCTAGTTTCACCAGTCACACCTCCCAATCAACCCTACAGTCCAAAGAATTAGACATTCTCAACACAGTCACATGGGAAAAAAAATGTTCTCACTCACCACACTGAGATGACATGCCGATCACTGTCCCACTACATCACTGATTGTCACTGGATTTCTTCTGGCACCAAGTTTAATAGTGTTCAGGGCTCTGGACAGTAGCTCCTACATCACTAGCTAGCAAATGGTACATTGTTAGAAAAATTCTGTTCTAGAGATGAGAAGCAAAGAATTTAAGTGAATTTTGGGATGGTGAGAGAATAGATTCCAGGAAATGCACCTTCAAGGTTTTCTTTCATTATTGTATTGGTATAACAAACTATTTGGTTAAAGAATTAGGCAATGAGTTGATCACAATCGGATTAGAGAACAAACTTTTCAAAAAATAAAAGACTTTGTAAGCTCACCAACCTGATTTTGCGTAATTCCTATTACCCCTTCAGCAGCACATCAGTCTGTGTCTTGAAGCTGAAAATCTTATTCAGTAGTTCACAATGTTTGCTCAAAAACATGTGTACAACACCACAATTAAGGATGCACTTTTTTAAAACATTTATTAGCCTCAAAGTTGTATGTTGTGATGATGAATAGTTTTTTCTACTTCTCGAGATTATTAGATGTTACAGTCAGGTCAACAGTCACAAACAACAAAGAGTCCAGTAGCAGAATTACTCAGAGAAGTTGTAAAGTCACTGAAGCATATATTAATGAACCACTGTCCAAGAATCAGTGGTAGTTCTAATATATCACTAAACAATGTAATTAAATGTGGCACAGAGCACAATCAATTTTTACACTGAAAATCACAGTTTGCATTGTGTCTTGTAATAATCTACAGGATAAAGCTTCTCTGCAATAGTCCACTTAGTTCAGTTGTTAATGAAAGTCACAAAGCTCAACAATAGCCCATTGAAATGACTATGACAGTCCAAGACTCCTACTGACCACAATACAGTTCACACTAGGTATGCATTAATCTGAGTTACAGAAAACAATTGAAAGTTTTTAGACACTGATATTACTGAGTTTTCACAGATGTCACTTCACATTTTTTTCATGAACAAATTGTGCATGAGCAAATATTGGGAACATGCTTGACATATGTGTTACACCTTTATTAGCTCGACCGGGACTGGGTGAGGACTGACAATTTTGAGTGACGTCCAACTATTTGAAGACTGTCATACAAACAATCTGTCATTTCAGTAATGACAGAGTCATTGTCCTCCATGATTCATCTGTGATGATGTTATAGTCCCACCCCTTGGTGCCTGCACTTTCCAAGGGAGCGAGTACATATGTTGGCAAACCGCTGCAGCAACATGTCAGTAAGCACCTGATCATGATGAGCAGTTGTCTCCTTCAAATATTGTGCAGCTTTCACAGGACTGTCTGTCGCATGTGACATCCGTGCACCACAGAAGTAGTTTTTATGACAGGAAAGCCGTACAACTACACATTTGTTTGAAAAATGAGTATGTTAAGAAATTTATGGAATCCTTTGTGCATCCGCATGGGCACTACCTTACTTGCAAGTACATGTACCATACTGAAAATTATTTTACATAATAGTAAATTTTGTAAACCCATAATTAGTGACTTAATTAATTACTCAGTGGTGTCATCTGACTGGAAAAATGGAGCAACAATAGTATAGTGTCAGTGTTCAGAATCTAAGAACCACAGGGGCAAAAACTGGCAATAGAAATTACGATGGTATGAATCTTTCAGTGTTAATTATCTCATACTCATAAGTTTGTTAGTTTCAACAAAGTATTTACGCAGAATGAATGGTAACAATGCCTCAGATTTTACCAATTAGCTGAAACTGTGTTTCCACTATATGTTGTTATTATAATCATAATTAGCCACATCTTTTAGTTAATAGAACTTCTAGTAAAAGTAACTGCATCATTGAAATCAGTATGGCCAATATTACAAACTAAATAATAAATCTGTGTGGAATACAGTTCATATAAATTGTTGGCATATTGTGGTATGTGTAACTCCTTACATAAATAACTGTACTGAAAATATGACAAAGAAAACAAGAAAAAATTTAATTACTAACAGGGCTTGAAGTCATATATAACAGATGGGGTAGTTCCAAATAGCTGTGTCACATAATCCCACATTGGGTTATATAGACAGATGATAGATAGGTGACACTATGACTCTGTGTACACCAATTCCTTACAAATGTCTTAAAATACATTGGAAACAAAGCTGGAATTTTTCATATAACCCTAATTTACAATGACAGACATCAATCTGTAAATAGACTGATACTGGTCATTGCCCTTCATCTCGTAATCCTCCTGGCCTCAAACTTCGTTAGTCACTGTCCTCACCCATCCAGCCCCTTCCCTGTTCCCATTCCAGCACTACACAGCTGTTATTCAACCACCACACCCAGTCTTTTTATTTCTCTCTTTTTCTGTTACTCCCTCCCCCCCCTCTCTCTCCACCTCTCCCTTGCCATCTGTCTAACCTGGAGCACTTCACTGTCGGTCACCCCTACCACACTATCCCTCTCCCTCCCCACCCCAGGCTCCTCCTTACCCCCAATCCAGTCGCCACTCCCATCATGCACTGGTGCTGCTGCTCGCAGTGTGGTTTCAGTTGCCTGAGACTCCAGTCGTGTGTGAGTTGTGTGTGAGTTGTGTGTGTGTGTGTGTGTGTGCGTGTATGTGTGTGTCTATTGTTGATGAAGGCCTTAATGGCCAAAAGCTTTAACTGTGAGAGTCTTCTGTTGTGCCCATCTGCGACTCAGCGTCTGTGCTATATGGTTAGTAGCAACTTTCCTTGTCATAATATTGATATGTGTATCTATAGGCAATAAATTTCTTAGATGAGAACATTTTACAAAGGAATAATAATAATAATAATAATAACATTTTCAGATCTGTCCCTCACGGCACATCTAATCTGCAAAACAACCATTTTCACTGACACTTCCATTCACAGGCCCCAAATGTCCAGATGGTGGGATCTCGTCCAGGCATTCCAGACAGTATCCATAGCTACACTTGTGTTGAGGAACTGACAACATGAAAAGTTTATACAAAGTAACTTATATTAGCAAAACAGTACATTCGTTTTTTCTAACCCCAGAAAAATTAATCAAAATTTTTCATCACACATTTAACATTTATTTATTTATTTAACCTGGTCTGCTTAGCTTACATCAGAGCAGTGTTTCACATATACAGTACCGTTCTTACATTATGGTTGCTTAAGAAATAACAATTTCAGTATGACTGTATATGAGAGTATTAAAATCATTTGAATGTCTATAATGACAATGTGAGTAAGTATTACTGACTGTGAACTAATAAAGTTAATACTGGCAGAACTTGTACTACTGCTGTTGCTGCCACGAATAGTGATAACAATAATAATAATACTAGCAATGATAACAATAATGACAGTGGTAAGTACAAAAAGAATTTAGAGGTGTACAAAATTGAGCTTTTCTGGTATGGCAGTTTCTAGGGACAGGAAATTTAGGGAAACTGCATCAGCTAAGAACACTGGGGAAAGAGGAAGATCTGGTTGGAAAGGAGGATGTACTACGATGTTGAGTACATACAAGGACAATGGTAATCTTATTGTTGCTTTAGTTGATATGTCATTAATTGTCTTCTGAAGCCGGCCGGAGTGGTCGAGCGGTTTTGGGCGCTACAGTTTGGAACCGCGCGACCGCTACAGTCGCAGGTTCGAATCCTGCCTCAGGCATGGATGTTTGTGATGTCCTTAGGTTGGTTAGGTTTAAGTAGTTCTGAGTTCTAGGGGACTGATGACCTCAGAAGTTAAGTCCCATAGTGCTCAGTGCCATTTGAACCATTTTTGTCTTCTGAAGCTGGAAGTGTTGTTCTGTTCTATAATATAATGTTGGAGCTTATTCCAGAGTCAGGTTCCTGTCACTGAGGAGGACTTCAAGAAAGTGGGTGAACAATGGAGTGAGAAAGAAAGTATTTTTCTCTGATGCAAATGGGCATTCCTGCCATGGTGTTCAGATAAGAGCACTAAAGTTCAGGAGGGATATAAGGACAGTGTACACTAATAAGGCTGTAGAGAAGACAGAGGGTATGGAGCTCTTTGCATTTGTCTACACACAGCTAGGATAGCTGTGCACATAATGGTGAAATGTAATCAAAGAGTCGAACGGTACCAATATAACAAACACATGCCTTGTGGGATAACATCATTGTAAAAAATGGTTCAAATGGCTCTGAGCACTATGGGACTTAACATCTATGGTCATCAGTCCCCTAGAACTTAGAATTACTTAAACCTAACTAACCTAAGGACATCACACAACACCCAGCCATCACGAGGCAGAGAAAAATTCCTGACCCCGCCGGGAATCGAACCCGGGAACCCTGGCATGGGAAGCGAGAACGCTACCGCACGACCACGAGATGCGGGCTAACATCATTGTAGCCAATAATTGAAAGTATAAGTGTTTGTATATGTTTCTCTCGGCTGGACCAGTTGTATCAGCTGCAGATTTTACTTCGCCTACGCCAAGAGCACGCAGATTTTCCGCGGGACAGTTGGTCTGTTCCTGTTGTCATTTAATGTGTGGGGATGGCTGAGTTGCATTTCTCATAACTTTGCTTACGCTGTTCCGCTTCTGCTTGTAAACAATGTAATTCTCAGGCGTGAGCGCAGCTTGCATGCCCAGGATGCAGAGTCTGTTTTAGTTATTTAGCTAGGCAATGTGCAGGATTCCTTCTTACTTCTATGGTCTTTAGGGGAGCCTATTTGTCAAATACTTGAGTAGGTTTGTTATTAATTCCATGAAGGTTTTCGCTATGTACGAGAAGGAAATAGAATACGTCCACGAAGCTATTTCTTGCGTCTCAGTACCAAGTTCATATAAGTTAATGTGTTTGGACTCTCGGTATGCAGTCAGTACCAGTTTTTTTCTGGGACGTTCTAGCGAGTACGTCATGAAACTTATGTCATGGGCAGACATGCCAGATGCGGATATTTAGGAGCTAAGAATTACTCTGACGATTTCGTTGCAATCATATCTATGAGAGTGTGACTACAGTTCGTATGACGGGCAGGAGCAAGTTCAAGCAGTGACACGTTTGAAGAAGAATGGATCCGCTTAAATTTCACACTGAGAGAACTACTGAATAGAAAACTTACGTTAGTGTCATCAGTCATAATTGTATGCTCGTGTGTTAATTCGAGACTTGAAAGAGCAGTTTCGAAGCTGGCAAACCCACCTACTTTAGGAGGTTTGCCAACGATCCATATCAAGCACATTCTGTTAAGGGATTTGCTGTCCATGAACATATATTCCACTTCTTTATCTTCATTATTGTTGCACGTGTGCACAGTATGAGACAAATCAGAATTTATGTACGCCCCTACTCCATCCCCGCTTCTGATACATGTGACATGTCTTAGTTGTGCGAATACTTGGTCTGAGCCATGTCTATGGCAGAAGTATTACATAGATGCGAAACGTTATAATCTGGTCAACCACAGCCACGAAAAATCATGTTGGGAAGTAAAACCGCTTCAGTTCTGAAATCATTTTATTCTTAGGCACTACCAGTTTCACAACACTTTGAGCTGCATCTTCAGGTGCAAATTGAAGTCAGTTCATGATATACATATCAAATTACAGGAAGATCCAGCGTTCCTAATCAGTCCCATGGACTAAATTATCCGCAAAAAGAAGAATTAATAAGATATAGTGGAGGACACCCCTGTAATCGAACGTCACCATGTAGAGGTGAACACCCACTATCACATGCTACCTAGGTGACGGTCCACAGGTTTTTAGGCCATAATGTGCACCATTGCTTGCGTGGGATGTTTTCGAGCCAACCCTGAACTTAAGATACAAAATTAATTAACCTAATTTGAGGAAAAATGATCGAAAGAAAATTGCCAAAATTACTTTGAACACAACAAAATTGTATCGGCCCGTAGTTATTTTCTAAAATACCATAGAGCCCATTGTGTGTAGTAGTGTAATGTTCTAAATTCAATCTTTTGTCTTTAAAAAGGAGATATGCTTTTGGCTCCCTTGTGTTCTCTTTTCCCCCTGTTTCGCCACCTTCTCATGCTGCCGTGCTGCTGTACTGATTTCGAACGAGGGCGCTGAAACCGTCTTTTCTGACTCTCCTGTGGTGCTCGAATTTAATGGACGCAAACAGTATCTTTGTCGCTTCGGCGCCTCTCGCACATGTTTCTTGTGCTGCTCCTGTCATATGGGCCATAATTAGAGCAGTAGTCGAGTAAAGTCGGGACGAAAGAAGATGATGGAAATGCAGTGTGCAGTTATTGCGAATTACTCAAATACAGTACCGGTACCTTCAAGAGTACTGCGTGTTTTGGAAGCTTGCTTCGTTATCAGTGACTTTTTCCAGTACGATTATCTCATCTCTCTCAGGAAGCATTTAGGCCATATATTGTTCGGCCGTCTGTGAGCCTTGCGCCAGACAACGGAAACAAGATGCATCCTTCGCGAGTGTCGGAAGCCGCATTCGCGAATGACAGGCGGTGAATCGAGCAGCGTCAACTGCACATGTGGGTACGTCTGCTAATCTGACAACCGTTTCTGGGACGTTGGGCGTCCGTTGCACTTCGTCATCACGGCCGGTGACCACTCTGCGCTTGTTCGAAAGACACAGGCTGTGGCAAAAGGGTATGCTTTGCATCTAATATGGCCCCATTTCTGCCAAAAATTGCGATCGTGTGTTAGGAGAGGAGCTGAAGGCGGATTCTGGGGTGCAACCAAATGATACATCGCTTTTATTAAAAAATATTCTCGATCCAGCCCTGCTTTGGCCACTGATACACGCTATAAAGTGATTACGGATAAATATACTGCACGTTCAATTTCATCTGGACTTATTGCAGCACAAACCCATGTTTTATGGTATTACATGTCTTAAGGAGTCATCACTGTTTCCTTCTAGACATTTTGTTTTAATTTTCCCCACAGATAAAAGTTCAGAGGTGTTAAATCTAGTAGGCGTGCAGGGTATTTGGTATTTGCTGAATGACTAATCCAATGAATCCCAGGTGTACTGTTGAGAAGATCTATAACTATCCATGCACAATGAATAACACATCATTCATATTTGTTACACACGGATCCAATGAATCCCAGGTGTACTGTTGAGAAGATCTATAACTATCCATGCACAATGAATAACACATCATTCATATTTGTTACACACGGATTACTTTGTATCCTGTGGGACGTCCTCCAGTAACTGCAGCAGCAAATCTCTCAGGAACTGTAGATTTGTGTCACTATTTATAGTTCCATGACAAACCAAGATTGTTGTTTATCCATTTACCTCAGCCAGCATGAATTTTCAGCCGACAGCAGTCCGTATTGCCTAGAGTTATTTGCCCATGGTTTATAAACGGTGTTTTGTATAGAAACGCCACATTACTTGGCAGTTTTCGTGGACATCATAAACGATTTCGAAAGTCATTGCCATGAAACATTTGGTGGAACGAAATGTGGAACACTCCCTTATCTCATCCCATTTAAAGATTCAAGTTGCCTAGAAGTGACATGCTTATTGTGTGTTACTGCTAAAATGTTAGTTGCATTTGTGTTATAATCTGCCGTTCTTTTTCATTGGCATATTATGGCGTTAAGACTTTAGTTTTATGAAACTTCTTTATAATCTCTACAAAGATAGTGATGATTTGACACAATCAGGATGTGACTCAGCACAACCGCATCGATCCTCTATCAGTTTGGTAACACTCACCATAGAAGGAACCCAACATATCAGTCAGGTTTCCACGTTGATTTGTTGTTACTAGGACATAGACAAAGCTTTCTAAAGAAAACACGTTCTTTGTGAACCAAAAGCAGGAAACGTCACTAAAGACTATAGACTAATTTTGAAATTACTTGTATTATTTACATGGCTTTTTTATTCTTCCAAGTGTCTAGGTTTGATGATAAGCGAAGGCCCCATAAAAATATGTGTCGCCGGTACTATCTTTGGCGCAACAGTGGCGCGTTTTTACTCGCTAGTTGTCTGAGGAGAATACTCTCAATTTCAATAGAAATCAGACCCATTTATGTCCTAGCTTATCAATATGGCATCAGAAAATGATGAAACTGTAAGTAGCTTACACAATTTATCGCTAAAGTCGTTCTACATGATTATATGCAACAAATAAGCCTAACTAATTTATTGCAGTATGAACGTTCAGTCAAACAGTACATCGAGATATGTTAGAGATGTTTCCGAACTTGTCTCAAACCTCGTGGAACAATGCGACTTAGCCCTGGAGAGGTAATTAATACTGGCTTAACACAGAGGTTTTAGTGTGTAGAAGAAATTTATTCAGTCTATGCGCCTTTTTGGTTGTGCATAAGTAATATTTTTTAATGTGTCATTCACAATGCACAACAATATTTTTTAATGTGTCATTGTTCCATTGGAATTTCCGGAAAGAGCTGCTGAAACAGTATACTACCTCATGTTCGTAGAGCATGACAATTGATTTTAGTGTTTTGTCAATTCAGTAACTTTCAACACATCTCGTAATATTTGTCTGTATGAAGAATGTTGTGAACCTTTAATTGTCTGCCTAGTTTCCGAGCACTTCTTCCAGTCAGGTCAAGATTTACAGATGTGAAATTCGTCATTTGCCACCTGCTGTAATACTAAAAAGTAGAATATCACAACAATTACTTCCGGAAGTAAACTAAACACAACTACTATTGCGAAATTCCAAAGTTGTTGTTTATTTAGGAGATATGGAGTATAGAAATAAATTTACTTATGGTAGTTTTATAGTTAAGTATCCTCTTTAGTAAAACTGTAAGAAATGCTTCTGATTCAATATTATTGAACAGTTTTTTTGTAATATTTATAATCTCATATGTTTTAGTGCGGTACTGTACCAGAATTTATATATCTGTGTCCATGTTACATTGCTATTCAAAATTCGATTCTCAGGGGACAGGATGTTATGTGACTGAACAGAAAAGATGCCAATGACTGTAGTTACACCTTTAAAAACACAATTCTCAGTTTACACATATACAGTGGTCAATGATATATAATAACATTTATTTATTTTTAATGTAATTATCATTCATGGGAATTATGTGGGATTATTATTTTTCTGTAAGTCATAGTAATATACAGGAAGCAGTATTTCTACTGAGGATTACATATGTAGCCATTCAGAGTCACAGTTTTCCCAGCAAATTTATACTGCTAGTGACACAATGAACTCTTTAACTTCAGCCTCCACAACACTGAGGTGAATGAGGGTGTTTTGGTGTGAAACATACAGTGGAAGATACATTCTTCTCTATATGCACAAGACTATATTAGTGTGGGCTTCAGTACGTGACCATAGGCATGTCTGTGCGTAGTCACTAACTTGAATGCAAACAATGGAACATATGTCCGTAGGAGTTTCTGATATGTAGCTAAGTGTATAACTGTCTTTTTAGATAGCTGCAATAAATGTCTGTGACGTCATATGTCGTATTTGTGTTGTTATGAAAATTTATGAACTGAAAGGAAGAATGACCTTAAGCATTTATAGCTGAATTTCTAACCAACAAGGGGAACTGACTGTTGACATAGAATTATATTTTTTTCCAGTTTACTTGTCCATAACTTATCACTTCCCTTCTTTTGAAAATTCCATAAAGATAGTGATGCCAATTATGTGAATCACTCCTTACCACTCTTGTTCTGAGCCATTTCAAAATATTCTCCCATATGTTGTTGGCATTTATATTGCCGTATACCCTGTTTTGCCCAATATACCTGAGTATAGAGATATGGATGGTTACTAGTGGGATCACATTGAAGATAACTCCTCTTTGTGAGTGCTAAATACTCACCTGTATAGCTAATACCAATAACACATACATTTTTGGCATTGACAGTGCCAAACAGTGCATATCATTCTGTATAATGCTGAAGTGTTAGCCTAGTGCATATCATTTTTCCATCTAGTACTCACTGAATTAGTGTTGCAGTTGCTTCTGAATGAGTCAATATTGACAAAAAATCACATGGGAATATATATATATTCCGGGAGACATTAGCAGTGGTCTACCTGAAATTCATGAGCTGACACCACAGATCAGTCTGAGTATCCTTCCTGGATTATGACTATTCTTTCTGAGCTGACAGAGTTGCCCTAAAATGTGACACAATATAAGATAATAGAGTGGCAGTACACAGAGTAAACTAGCGTTTGAATTTGAAAGTCAAAGACCATGGAAATTATTCTTAAAGTGAAGAAAGTGGCATTCACTTTCTGCACAAGATCTCAAATGTGATACTTTCAGTTCAATTTAGTTCAATCTCTTTATAAATCCATTAACAGTGTACATTGTATGGATGTAGCCAGTTCATAGCCAGGGCTAGTTACATTAAATTTTCTTATATTTACAATATAAGGAAAAAGATAGATTGCTACTCACCATAAAGATGACACACTGAGTCTCAGACAGGCACAAAGAAAAAGCTGCTACACATTTAGCTTTTGACCAAAGCCATCTTAAGAAAAGTAATCACAAACACACACACACACACACACACACACACACACACACACACACACACAAACGTGCACATTCACTCCCATGTGTGAATGAATGAATGAATGGGCAAGTGTGCTTTTCCTTTCACGAAGAAGCCTTTAGCTGAAACCTAAATGCGTAATGCTCTTTTTGTTGTACCTGACTGCAACTCGACATCTCATCTTAACAGTGAGTAGCAATCTGCCTTTTTTCCTTATATCAATGATATTCCAACTTGGAGTTTCCCTGGTTTGATTTCTTATATTTAAGTTATTTATGAACTTTCATGTAAATACAATAATCTTAAATCAGTTTAGGCCTATGTAAATAATTTCACTTTCTTTATATTCAGACATTCTTCAATGTTATAAAAGTGATTTGTTTATTCAATGTTATAAAAGCAATTTGTTATTAAAAATTGTTTTACCTGCACTTTGAATTTATGAAATTCCTTAACTTTCTTTATTGCAGCAGGCAATGCACTAAAAAGTATTTTGGGTTGATAAGGTACACATTTTTGGTAAAGGACGTTTTTGTGAGTGTCTCTGTGAAAATCATCTATGTTTCTTGTTTCATAGTTGTGACTCTGTTTGTTCAAAGCTGAATATTTATGGCAACTTTTCAGAAAGCACAGACATCAATAAATGTATAAGATAGGAAGTGTCATTGTTTTAAATTATTTAATATTTCCCTTCGTGACTCTCTATGGGAGACTCATTTCATTATTCCGATAACTCTTTTTGAAATTAGAATGTTTGTGTTTTCCTGAATAATCACACCATATCTAAGCAAGCTGTTCATATAAGCATAACAGTCAAACAACAATGATTCAGTGGAGCAGCAGTCCCTAAATGTTCTTATCGCATTTGAGTATTTACTTAGTTTTCTATTCAGAACTTCTAGATCCATCTCCCCTCGCAAGTGCCAATCCACCAGTATGCCGAGAAATTTTGTGTATGGAGCTTGTGCAATAGTAGAGTTTTTCAACTCACCTTTTATGCTGCTTCCAAGAATGTAGTCTGTCAACCCTTAATCCAAAGAACTTAAAACCATCAACCCCTCTGATGGTTTGATCACCCTGGGCAATAAAATTTTGCTTTTACAAGAGGTCAATGGCAGAAACTATATGCTTTGCACTCTGTTATAGTGCAGCATTAATCTCTCCTCAGAAAGCCACATCCTCATGTTACTGACTGTCTTGTTACCTACATAGTGTACATACTGAAGTAATTAAAGTTGTGGGATACCTCCCAATATCCTGTAGAAACCCCTTTTGCCCGGTATAGTGTAGCAACTCGATGAGGCATGGACTTAAAAACCCGCTGGAATTCATTTGCAGAAATTTTGACCCATGCTGCCTCTAGAGCTATCCATAATTGTGAAAGGGTTGCCAGTACAGGATTTTGTGCATGAACTGACCTCTCTATTATGTCCCATATTGGGGGCTCTGGGCGAGCAAATTGTTTGCTCAAATTGTCCAGAATGTGCTTCAAACCAGTCGCAAACAACTGTGGCCCAGTGCCATTGTACGTTGTCAGCCATAAAAATTCCATTGTTGTTTGGGAACATGAATTCCTTGAATGGCAGAAAATGGTGTCCAAGTGGCTGAACACAATTATTTCCAGTCAATGATCAGTTCAGTTGGACCAGAAGACCCTGCCCATTCCATGTAACACAGCCCACAACGTTATGGAGCCAGCACCAGCTTGCACAGTGCCTTGTTGACAACTAGGGTGTGTTGCTTCAAGGCATCTGTGTCACACTCAATGCTACAATCAGCTCTTACCAACCTATATGGGGACTCGTCTGCACAGACTGATATATGTCCAACTGATATGGTCATGAGCCCAGGAGAGGTGCTGCAGTGGATGTTGTGCTATTAGCAAAGGAATTTACGTCTATTGACTGCTGCCATAGCCCCTTAATGCCAAATTTCACCACACTGTTCTAACAGATACATTCATCATACATTCCACACTGATTTCCTCGGCTATTTCATGCAGTGTTCCTTGTCTGTTAGCACTGACTACTCCATTCAAATGCCGCTGCTCTCGTTCATTATGTAAAGGCCATCAGCCACTACATTGTATGTGGTGAGAAGTAGTACCTGAAATTTGGTATTCTTGGCACACTATTGAGCCAGTGGATCTCAGAATACTGAATTCCCTACTGATAACCAAAATGGAATGTTCCATGCATCTGGCCCCAACCACCATTCTGCATTCAAAGTCTATTAGTCCCTGTTGTGGAGCTTCAATCTTGTTGGATCTCTCTTCATATGAGTCAACTCAATACGAATGACAACTCCATCAGTACACTGCCCTTTAAACATAATGTACGCAATACTTCCATCATCTGCATGTGTGCATGTTGCTATACCGTGACTTTTGTCACGTCAGTGTATAACACTCTATTTCTTTCAGATAACACTTGTCTCATCCTCAAAGGGATAAATGTTTGGGCCAACTATCACGTTTAGTAACAGATCTTTTATAAGATCAAGAAAGAGCATATTGAATACTTACTGGATTAGTAAACAAAATAATAAAATATAGGTATTAGCAGAATACATGAGAATGGTTGCTGAGTTCTTCGGGATTATACTGAACACCAGTATCATGGAATATTTGCATTTTTTTCTAAATTTTGATAGCTTTTGAGGTCATCAAAGTCAATATGACCGTGTGGCATGGACGTTTTTTAGCATTTCTAAATTATTGTGCTTTATGACTTGTCTATAAGACCTGTGTCAATGACAGGTACACAAACAAAAGGTACAGAGCTTTGCTTTACTAGCTTTTGGAATGGAATTCCTTTCTAAAGCGTGTACAAGAAATGTGCATACAAACACACACACACTCCCACACATGCACATGCCTGTCTCCCTACATTACACTGAATCGACTGTGCACAATGTAGAGAGATGGGCATGTGCATGTGAGTAAGTGTATGTGTGTGTTTGTGTGCATGTTTGTCCTACAAACTTGAGAAAGGAATTTCATTCTGAAAGCTAGCAAAGCAAAGCTCTGTACCTGTCGACAACACAGTACTTCTTTCAGTGAAGTGTCTCCTATAGTCCTAAGTAATTCATTATTCTCAACTAGAACTTTCTGTACATAATTGTCTTTAAGACCTGTTCCATCTAAGTAAATAGTTTTGTTTCTAATTGGTTTGAACTGTAACAGGTTAAGGAATAGTGTTACTCTATTAACACAAACCCATCTGTATCCTGCCAATTCAAAGATTTTATTATTCACTTTACTAACCCAGTAAGTATTTAATAAGGTCCAGGCTATGAGTGGAGACTTCCTCTTTTACAACTATAATGGTAACACAAATTAAAAATTTTTCTGTAAGTTCATAAATTTTATAAAATCAAATGAATTTTCTCAGTGCAGTGTGGCTTTTGACATTTACATGCAATGTTGTTATGACAGTTCTAAAATTGTTGGTACTACTATGTTAAGGAAAAATTATGTACATATCTAAGGTCCAGAGGAAGAGAAACAGCTAATACCGTGCAAATCAAACCCTTAAGCCAACTGTGAGTTACCAATTTATACTGATTGTGTGTTCTGGGACAAGACAGGGTCATAAAACCACATAGACTGCAGACTATTCGTATGCTTATCTTTAAAAGTAAAGACATTAATGAAAAAAAGGCTCCTACATGTGCTAGAAGTGTAGGTAGTTTCGTTTGTTTAATTTTATTTCTAGTTTTTCAGGTCAGTGGAAGTGGTTTCAATACCTTAGGTGTTAGAGGAGTGTTAATTCCTTAACCATTTGTGTGTGTGTGTGTGTGTGTGTGTGTGTGTGTGTGTGTGTGTGTGTGGGTGTGTGTGTGTGAGAGAGAGAGAGAGAGAGAGAGAGAGAGAGAGAGAGAGAGAGAGAGAGAGAGACTTTGGCTCACAATTGTCTTTCGTATAATGTTCTGCATGATTGTTCACTCTCTCTACATATTTCAGTAACTTACAGTAGAGTGTTATATGTGAGTAAAGTGAAGTATGTATATTGAAAAACTAAACAGGAAACAGTCTGTTGGGTAACTTTATGGCTATTGGCCATGCCACAGAACCCACAGTGTAGCTGTACAATACTGTTTGCAGCAGATAGATATATACAACATGATATAATTTCTATGCAGTAAGGCTGGTGGTTGTGTGAACAGGTGAAGATTTATTTAAAGCCTTAATCAAGTAGAAATCACTGTCATTTCATAACAGTATTAGTTAAGAGACATAGCAACAAACAGAAGTTCAAGAAGCTCTCTAAACTGTAGCATCATACTGTATTTACTCTGTATAGACTTTATCAATTTAGTCAGAGCCTGGAGAGAGAAAAAACAATAATTGTGAATATCATAGAAAGTAACTGTTGCAAGCATAATTTTTGAGCTTACAAACATAAGATACACACTTCAGTGTCAAATAGGTTCACTTTCTTAAATAAAATAATATCAAACTGTTTAAGAGGTGGCTCACTCTCCTGGTTTGTTGTACAAAACTTTTTACCTTTCCACTGTGCTCATCTTTCCTTGTCCGTAGACTCTTCTTCCTTCCATAATCCTTGCATTTATTACCAGTGTCTTCTCTTTTGCTCTGAAAGATAGATATGTATTCCCATCTTTCTTAGTTGTTGTTGATGCAGTAGGTGACAATGATGTGTCAACCAGACTGAAAGACTTCAAGAAGAGGTATACATTACTTTCCATTTAAGGAATTTGATGATGTTTTGTATGGAATGTGGCACCACAGAGTACACAGAAGATCTTTAGGGACCTAAGTGAAACAAATGCCAGTCATATCCAGTGCGATGACGTAGTTAAAATAAACAAATAATTCACAGCATCCTCCCTGTTGGTGAAGAAGTCCTGAACTGGCACACATAGTAGGGTAGAGATACACTTCAGCTCTTGGATTATAAATCTTTTTCAGAAAGAGGCAGTGTAGAGTGTCATTGCAAATTTTCTACTGAGATTTGAATACAGTATCTGCAATGTATGTGGGCTTCTGAAGTGGGGAATGGGAAACAAGTAATGATTCTAATGCATGATTGTACTCCTGTTACCCGTTAAATGCCAAATTCTTCTGAAGTAGCGCCAAAACAATGCTAGAAACAGCTTCAAGGTGACCAGGATAAGCCTGTATATACACTGTCTCACAAAAATGTGAAGTACTCAGAAGGAGTGCAGGAAACAAAAAGAAAGCTTTATGGCTTGTAAGGGTATTTGATGTAATTTCAGTGATTACAAAATTCAGTAAACTGTATAAAGATTCTGGAAGTATTAGCCTGCTTATCAGTATGACATTGCACCCACTCTGGCTTATATGCATGGACCCAATTTGGTAGGGAAGGGTGTTATAAAGCTGTTGTATCCTCTTTTGAGGCAATCTGGCCAACAGCTGTTGTAACTGGTCCTGCATATCCTGGATACTGATACTGGTATATAGTTGATAACCAAGCTACTCAAAAACATGTTACATGGATATAGGTACAGGGATATAGGTGGTCATTGTAGTTATAGGTGGTCATTGTAGTACTTCAACATTATGCAGACAGTTTGTAGAGATATAAGCTGTGTACAAAGAAATAGGAGACTACAGCTATGTGTAAAGAAACTTTGGTAATAATACTATAACTACTGTTTTTGAGGAACAGTACAATCATAACTACCACTGATATTGATAGACCAATTCCGATATGTAGAAAGGGACTGGATAGCTTCAGTGTAGAAACTTCTGGGTTGCTGAGAGACCAAGTTTGCATCAACGTTCTGCACTTCCTAGTTACAACTGAACCTTTGACTTTTCACAGAATGTTTTAAGGGGCCAATGATATGCGAGTCACATGGGGAGGTATTGGGGGTGGAAGAAGGATGTTCTATGACTCCCATCAAAGTTTTTGAAGGAGTCTGAAGAACTTCTTGACCATGAATCCTCTTTCATAACTGTGACACCAACGAAATATTGTGCAATGTGTGAGACACTGGTCTCCACACAGCTCTTTCATCTTCCAATAAATTTGTGAAGCATGCTCCCCTTCTGCATGAAGAAATCAGATAACCGCTCTTTGTGGTGATTGGAGGAATCCATCAGGCATCTAACTATGCAAACATCTCTCTGGTAATGAGGAAATTTGTACAAATCTGTTATGCAGTGGTGCTACAGTTAATTTATCCCTTTCAGTTGGGTATATCTTATATGTGCCATATGTGGACAAGAAGTGTTCTATTAAAGAATGGCACCATGGTACTGTCATACGAGAAGTAACACATGAGGACACAGGAGGTTCATCATGTACCGTTGTGCCATCAGAGTCTGAAGACCGTAATAAACAAAGATGTTATGTAATTTCTTCAGATTATAGAGACCTAGGGTAACATCTTATTTTCTGCCATGGTTGTAGGTACTTTGAGATATGTAACATCTGATTCATGCCTTTCAATATTTACACAATATTTTAGAGTCTGTCAAAGGTCTGGCTTGCTTAAAGTTTGTAAAGTATATATCAATATTTTTATACGCTACTAGGTTAAACTGAGTAGTCTTCCTTAAAATATTGCAACAAACTATAAAATACAATCCTCAATTTTGTTTTATGAAATCAATATAACATCACTTATGTGAGTTTCCACTTTTATGTGTTGAACTTCATAAACTATGTTATTTTGAGCATAGGGTATGGCATAACACCTCTATTTCTGATGAACATTTAATTAATTTTGTCGCTTTCATAGACACATTTTAGCTCCTTAATATTTTTGAGAATTTTTTATGTGTGAGAAATGTCAACTAATTTTGAGTTGTGTGAAATATTAAAAGAAGAATTTCATTCTGCCACCAGTTTTCTTCCTCAAATGTTCTGGATGCTTCTAGAACATTATATTATTGACATATACACTGTAATTGGCACCAAAGACATGAACTTTGTCACTAGTATTTCTAGTGTGCTGAGTTTCAGTTCATGACATTCATTGCAATGGATGACTACGCATAATGTGTTTATACTGTGATTTTACCTGATGTGAAAATGTTTGTGATTGCACATAGTAGAAAGAAATAGTGGATATGTAAAAATCAACAAGCTATGCCTTAGCCGTCTCTGAAACAAAACGCAGGACCAAAGTTTACTTTCAGTAAGGTTGTTAACTCAAGACAACTCCTAGACACTGACATCAACTGCAACATAAAGTACTTTTTTCTTTGGTATAAAGTTGTAATATTAGCATTTTGTTAAAAGAATTTCAACATACGTGTGGTGTCATTACAGTGCAGACAATATAGGAAATTTCTTGAACATCAACAGTAGATAAGGGGGGACTTAATAAGACAACCAATGGCTCCCAGCACCATGACTCCAGGAATACCATTGCTGTGCCTCTCCAAAAAGAATGAGACCTCTCCAAGGTGAGTACCATACTCACCAACAATGGTCACCCAAGACAGTACAGAACTGCGATTCATTGCTGAACACAATGCGATGCCATTCATAGCAGTCCATGCTTCTCCATTGTGGCACCACTCCAAATACAGCCATTTGTGTTGTGGTGTTAATGTCAGCCTATACCTGGGACAGTAATTCCCTAACCCAGATGCCACTAGTCTCTATCCAATGGTGGGGGATGACACAGAATGTAGCAGGGAGTCCATTAGTTTTTCTACGAGGGCAGGCACAAATGTTAATTGGATACTATGTGCTTGGTGTACAAATGGTGAGTTTCTCTTTTGGTGTCCAAATGTGGTTGACCAGTACCTTGATTATGAATATTCCTGCCCTTACATTCCCTTGCAGTCCAACATCAGGCCATTTTTCACTTATAGATGCTCCAAAAATGTGGGTATTGCATGACTTCACCATCCAAAAAACTGGAGACACACAATGAGGCCCTTTTCAAACTCTGTCAGATGCTGATAGTGCTGTCTCACAGGAAACATCTCAATGTCCTTCACAGTGATCATCAAACAGCTGATGCTATTCACACCCCATACAAATTGTACCAGGTCTGGTAACATACTAAACATGAACAACACTAATCCAATGCCATGGCAGCTCTACCTGTCCCAGAAAATTGCAAATCCAATCATTACCTAATTGCTGATGGTGTCTACAAGTATGAAGTTACACTGACAGCTGACTGTGACTTCTAGGTGCTTCACTTTTTTGCATCTTAGAAAGGAAGGGAGAAATTTTTTTAAGATTAATGTGGGATGATTATGGAATAACAGTGAGAATCAAACATTCTGGGAAATGTTTACTAAAGACAATAAAGCCTCTTAGTCAAACTGGTGGAAGAAACAGAAAAATGAATTAAATAAAAAGTGAGCAACAAGCTTCAGATTGTTCTGCATTCATCCTACTTTTGAAAACAATGAAAATAGTGAAGGGTCAGGTGTGGCTGTTAATCTGTAGAAAAGTGAAAGTGAGAAACCTAGTAAGAAAAGTATAGTGCGAGAATAACATTTTAAAGAGATTGAAGATTATGAGAGAAAAGACTATTGATATATGAAAGTCAAAATTGTTGGCTGCAAAAAGGAATGCCCAATAGACACAGAAAGCCCTGTCTCAGAAATAACACAGAAATTTTGAGATAAAATTATGACTGGAATGAATTTTGGTGAGTTATCAATAATAGGACTGAAATCAAATGTTGTTCACTCTTGAAATTAAAAACAGAACCTTTAAACATAGGCAGGCAGTGATTCAAGAAAATTTCCTTCTGGACATGGATTGGATAGTAAAATAAAATGCCGATTTTGTTTGGGATGGAAAAAAATATGATAATTACTGAAACTAAAATAATATTACTTTGTATAAAGCTAAGTTTGTTGTAAACTATGTAAAAGGGTGCAATCATAATAGCAAAATAACTATTATAGGGATAACCAACACCATTTTTATATTATTTATGTGATCAAAATTTTTTAATAATTTGTTAACTGTAAAGTCAATGAAGCTATAACTTTAAACTCTGAGTGGAAGACAAAGTTGGATGAAATGTCATGTGATTTGCTAGATATGTTTTGTTATAAACCAGGGAAAGTCAAAAGCTATCAATGCAAGATACACCTTAGACCTCACCAACCATTTTTATGAAACCCTATGGTATCATTTTTTCAAATATCAAGGCAGTAAAAAATGAGATTAAAAAAATGGAATCATGGGAAATCATAGAGTTATGGAAACAGAATATGAATAGCGGTATGCGGAATAAACTGTTCCCACTAATATCTGCACATACATATATTTCGACAATTATCATACACATACACACAGTACAAGGTATGAGAACAGACTGAATTAACATGGCAGCTCAGATGAGCTACCTGAGTCCCAAAGATTAATGTTGTCGATGGCCGATAAGGCCTATCGACGCCACAGAGTAAAGTAACAGTGAATACAACTACCCTCCAATAATTTTTTCATAATAAGGTGGTCATGTCAGGCTTGTTCTCAGTTCAAGACAGTTGAATAAGTTCCTGCAAAGAGAGAATCATGGTCAAGAAAATACGGGATAACTATTATATAAAGCTGAATGTTTTAAGTTTACAAGCAGCTAAGATCTGACTTAAAGTTTTCACCAAATTTGTCTTGATCCATGTTCTAGAAAATACACAGCATTTTTATAATAAGGTAGATGTTTTCAAATATCATGTTGCACCTTTTGATTAAATGTACCTGTTGCTGAATCTATTAGAGCCTTGGATTTTGTTTTGTGGAATGAAGTCAATTCAAAAATAAGTGTTTATGTAGGTGACATTCTAATAACAGGGAAAAAAAACACACACACGCACACACACACACACACACACACACACACACACACACACACACACACACACACATCCAGCCGCACTGATTTAGTTTTTGTGTGATTTCCCTAAATTGGTTCAGGCAGTTGCCAGGATACAGTTTTTGATGTTGCTGACCAACAATAATACAATAATTTTTAAATGGACACACCACTATTTAACTGTATTGTTTTTTTTAATTATGCCCCAGGTTTTGGACTTTACACCATTTTAAAGTGATTGAGTTTTTTGTCATTAACATATATTGAGCTTGATGTCCAGCATTATATGGTAATGACATAAACTCAATCGCTTGAAAATGGCATAAATAGCTGAAATCTGGGCATAGTTAAATAAACAACAATACTGTCAAATGGCAGTGTGTCCATTTAAATAGTTGCCAGGATGGTTCCTTTGGAAGGGTACTGCCAATTTTCCTCCCACACCTTTCCCTATTCCAAGCTTGTGCTCCGTCTCCGTCTCATTGTCGACAGGACGTTTAACACTGATCTCCTCCTCCTCCTTTTCCTCACCCTCCCTCCATATTGTCTCTCTTTCTGCACATCTCACAGTGTTCTGTGTCGGGGGAAAAAAAAGTGCTTGTTTAGGCTTTTGACAGGAGATGACATTAATGTGACTGGTCAGTGTATAATAAGTGTTTACTTGGTATGTAACATAAAAATAATTTAATTTGATAAGTACACACAAAAACTGGACATTTAGAAAAAATATCCAATCTATCTGCTTCATTTTTTTTTTTTTTTTTTGTTTTTCATTGTAACATGTGTTTGCAGTCCATCCTTAAAGATAAGGAGCTGACTCCTTAGTGGTAGGGATTTTGATTGATCTGTGGAATTATGGTGCATTCAGAAGATGAAAGTGACTGTGCCATAAAGATTGCTGATATACTTCTGTGGGCTCTATCATATTCACAATTATTTGTGTTTATATCCATCAATTTCTTCAATTTTTGTATACCCACAGCCAACTCAATGAAAGATAGCTGCTACACTGGAAACAGAATACTCCTGTAGCATTAGACCTATAGTTGTGTCCTAAGCATTGCAGTTTAGTGGACTAATTATTTACTAAAATATTTTCTGTTTATTTAAATTCATATGCTGTATGGCTTTTCAGTATATTATTGTGCTACATGATTGGTCACGTGAATTTTTGCAACTATATTATTATTACATTATGAAAGAATATACGGATTTCATACTATGTTGTATTTAGACAATTACTATCATGTATGTAAGAATTACAGTGGCTTGTGTGTTTCAGGTAAATTGCATGGAAGCATGCATAAGGAGAGAATTAAGACGCAACAAACAGAGGGCAGAAATCACCTCTCAGCAGAATAATTAATATGTATTTGGTAGTGTATTCTGTTTTGAGTTGAAACATAATATTTAATGAACATCATCTTCAAGTTTTTAAATGTAACACTAAAACTTTGCACATTATTGGAAGAAAAGTTAATATGTAATAAAAAATGTTTGCCTTTGTAGATTATCTCTGTGTTTATTTCCCATAATCCTTGTACAAATTTCTCTGAAACAGTTTTTATAATTGTGCTGTGCTGAAGATTTCAGTCTGTATGTAAACGTCCTTAACTACACTGATTGTGACTCATCAGATATTCGTGGGTCTCATCAGATATTTTTGTGCTTGATGTGAATCCTTACAATCTTTCACTGACTCTTTAGTTGACTGTGCATTTTCAAGTAGCATATTTTATGAAAATCCCATTGTATCCATAACTCTTTCAGCATTACCACAGAAGTACCACCTGTAAATGTTTCAGCATATCACATTCCAGCCATTCTTGGTAACAATCTTTCACAGGTAGATAGGCCGATGTTTCTACAGACAAAAATGAAATTGCCATTGACTTGAGATGTTCAGAATTTAGTTCTGGTATTGTGTGCTACTTCTATTTATCTGTTTTAAGGTGTAGATCAGTACATAATACAGTTACATACAGAGGAAATCCAGAGGGAAACTTTGAGGAGCAGTAACACACTCTAAGAGTAAAAAAATAAATTACCCAAATGGGACAGAAAATGGTAGTCCAAATGGGACAGATATTGGTAGATATGACGTTCATGCACAGGCAAAAAAATGATATCAGTTTCAGAAAAATCGTATGATTTATTCAAGAGAAATGGCTTCACAAATTGAGCAAGTCAGTAACGTTTTGGACCACAATGTGTAAACATGGACAAGTGTATAACAGAAAACATTGATACCAGCTGTAGTGACCACCTTTTGCAGTTAAATCATACCTGCAAATCACATTTCGACCTATGTACAAAATATTATCGATAAAAACTGTTATAGTCACAAAAATATTGAACACTTCCAGTATCCAATCAGCAAAAATTCTTGGAGAGAAGTATATGATACCTCAGTTACCAATGGAAAGATGGGAATTTTTTTGATCATTTTCAAGCATAACTTTGACATAGCTTTTCTACAAAGGAAAACGATTTCCAGAAACACAGACACATACAAAAACTGGATTACATCAGGCATTAGAGTATCTTTAGAAAGGAAGCAGTAACTTTTTCTGCACCCAAAAACTGACAGCAGTCCAGAAATACTTAGTTATTTCAAAAAATACAAGTTGGTTTTGAAACGTGTCTTAAAATGATTGCCCATTACATGTTAGGCACTGAGAACCAGTACTGTTTGCAGATGACACCAGTCTGTTGATTGAAAGAAATAAAGAAGAAAATCTTACTGTATCTGCAAAAGATATTATTGAAGAAGTCTCTGAATGGTTCACCGGAAAATGGCTGATAGTTAATCCCCAAAAAACAGTAGTCATGAATTTTCACACAGATCAGAATAAAAATGCAGCACAACCGGTAATTTATATAGATAACTAAAACATTAGTGCTATCGCTGAAACTAAATTTCTTGGGATTCACATCCAGGAAAATCTTAAATGGCCCTGTTGTATCACGTCCCTAAATTCATAACTAGCAAAAATGAGCTGTGTAGTGAGAACTGATTGCAATAATACCAGTGCAGAATCAGTTAGGACTGTATACTTTGCTCATGTACACTCAGTACTGAAGTACAGTACCATTATGTGGGAAAACATACACCAGGCCATAACTGTTTTGAGTAAACAAAAAGCAATTATAAGCACCATGAAACAAGCAAGCAGCAGAAAACCATACAAACTTCTCTACAAAGATCTAAAGAGGCTACCCCTTCCCTGAATTTATATACTGGAAGAAGTCATGCATGTCAATAACAGTATACCGAGAAAAGAAAGCCTTTTTCCTCAAAACAAAAGTGTCCATGGTTACAGTAACATGTCAGACAGTGAGATACATGTTAGTCGTTGTAACACCACATTATACCAGAAAGGTGTGTATCATGCGGGAACAAAACTATACAACAGATTACCAAGGTATGAAACTTCCTGGCAGATTAAGACTCTGTGACAGACTGAGACTTGAACTCGGGACCTCTGCTAAAGGCAAAGGTCCCAAGTTCAAGTCTTGGCCTGGCACACAGTTTTAAACTGCCAGGAAGTTTCATATCAGTGCACACTCCGCCGCACAGTGAAAATCTCATTCTGGGAAACACCCCCCAGGCTGTGGCTAACCCATGTCTCTGCAATATCCTTTCTTCCAGGAGGCTAGTTCCGCAAGGTTTGCAGGAGAGCTTCAGTGAAGTTTGGAAGGTAGGAGATGAGGTACTGGCAGAAGTAAAGTTGTGACGACAGGGCGTGAGTCATGCTTAGGTAGCTCAGTTGGTAGAGCACTTGCCTGCATAACGCAAAGGTCCCGAGTTTGAGTCTCGGTCCGGCACACAGTTTTAATCATCCAGAAAGTCTCACACTCCACTGCAGAGTGAAAATCTCATTCTAGATTACCAAGACATGTAAAACCTCTTCCTGAACTACAAAACTTTTAAAAAGTCTCTGACAGCTTACCTAGTGCAAAACTGCTACTATTCACTCTCACAGTACCATATGCAAGAAAAAATTTACTTTGTAGAAATAAGCTATAAATATTTAATCAAATTTGTAATTATTAACTACATGGATCCAATTTGCCATAAAAATTGAAATGATGTATGTTTGATGTCTGTAAAACCAATAGCTAAAAAGGTTTTCTGCCCAATACCTGGTGTATGATATGTATACTGAGAAAGAGATTTATTTGAACAAATAAATAAATTAATAAATAAAGGGGTAAGCTGACACTGTAATTGATACACCTTATGTAGAATCCATGAGAGGAATAAGGCTTTGGACAAATTCGAGTCTGTCACACCGAAAGCCAAAATACGTTCTCCCGGTCTTTTTTCATAAAGTTCCAATCCTGTGTCCGCCCTGATAGCTGAGTGGTCAGGGCAGCAGCTTGTCACACCGAGGGGCCCAGGTTTGATTCCTGGCTGGGTCGGAGATTTTCTCCGCTCAGGGATTGAGTGTTGTGTTGTCCTCATTATCATTTCATCATCATCTGTGGAAGACAATGGGAAACTACCACTGGAATCACTTTCTTAGACGTTCATGTGGTGGACCTCTCTGATGAGGCTTCCCCCATGACAGAAAGTGAACTAATCCTGTGCTGAAGCATCATATGGAGGTAAAGTGTGTGGATAGACCTGCTGTGGAAGAAGTAATGTTCAAATTCAGTGACTTCTTTTGTACAGAGGGGTGGTTACCAACAATTCTGGCAACTCAACACCATATAAGAGTAGAAACTAGCGATAGTTACTGGAGCTGAAATATAATTATTATCACTAAGAAATCATTGCATGGAATGAAGAAATATAGGTTTTTCTTTAGTTATAGGTTTTTAAATGTCTAAACCCTTACAGGCTTGTATCCAATCCTTAATCTTATGGAAACTTTGGATAATCTGGATCAGTGTTATTACTTTACTATGATAGATCTCGAAAGTGGTTATCATCTGTTAGAAGTAGCACCTGAACATAGACCAAAGACAGCATTTATGGCACCATGCAGATATTATCATCATAAACAGATGCCGTTCGGTTTAAAAAATGGGCCTGCTACATTTCAGTGGTTACTGGATGGCCTTTTAAGTGTGTTAATGCCTAAAACTTGTAAGTTCATATGACATAATAGTTTATTCAAAGGATATACTGGAGCATATGAGATGGTTGAAGGATGTGTTTTGTAGGTTATGGTCAGCACATTTGACACTGGGCATGGACAAATACCATTTTGATCAAACTCAAGTTAATTACCAGGGACACACAGTTAGCGAACATGATGTGCAGACCAGTTCTCGTCTTACAGAACCAATTAAAAATTTTTCAACACCACGGACAACCACACAAATAAAGTCATTCATCAATTTTTGTAACTTCTACCATAAATTTGTAAAGGATTTCACAAAAAAAGCTGAACATTTGAACAGATTAGTCAGAAAGGCTGTAAAATTTCAGTGTGTACAGGAGTGTCAGCCACATTTGTGAAACTGAAGGAGGCATTGATTTCAGATCTGTATTAGTTTTCCCTGATTTTGCAAAAGAGTTCAGTCTCTCATGTGATGTTTCTAATGAAGCAATCGGCTGTATTTTGAGTCAGATGGATAATATATAAAGGAGCTGCCAGTAGCATTTTCTCTCAGGTAGTTAAATGAAGTAGAATGTAACACCAAGGACAACCACACAAATAAAGTCATTCATCAATTTTTGTAACTTCTACCATAAATTTGTAAAGGATTTCACAAAAAAAGCTGAACATTTGAACAGATTAGTCAGAAAGGCTGTAAAATTTCAGTGTGTACAGGAGTGTCAGCCACATTTGTGAAACTGAAGGAGGCATTGATTTCAGATCTGTATTAGTTTTCCCTGATTTTGCAAAAGAGTTCAGTCTCTCATGTGATGTTTCTAATGAAGCAATCGGCTGTATTTTGAGTCAGATGGATAATATATAAAGGAGCTGCCAGTAGCATATTCTCTGAGGTAGTTAAATGAAGTAGAATGTAACTATTTGAGAGCTAAGAAGAAACTGTTACTTTTCATACATAGCATCACAAATTTACAGTGTTACTTGTACGTTAGGAAATTTAAGATTCTGACTGATCATGTGTCATTGAAATGGTGCATGGTGTGCAAAACCCATCTAGTCATCTAGGTCAGGCTTTTAAGTCACAGCCACACTTTATCTTACATGAGGATCTATTGTGTAATGACACAAAATGCAGACCACATGTTGTAGTCCTTGCAGTTTTTGAAAAGGAGGAGTTACAACAGGCTCATGTCCTTGTGTTGTCAGGTAACTGATGGCCAAGAGATAGATGTAATGCTCAACGGTTTTGGTGGAGGAATAGGATGTGCAACATGGAGCAGTATGTAAGAGAGTGTGTACTATGCACACAAAGAACAGATATTTCATACCAGAAAATCCCTCTGTAGATGTTACCAGAGGCCTGGAAGTTCACAGGGACATCCTGGGGGATATGGAAATGGATAGGATTAAGTACAAAGGGACAAAGGAGATGGTGTAGATTTCAGATAATAGAGCGGCTCAAGTAGTTGTGTCATTAGTGGCTTTGAAGAAGTGTACTCAAGGTAGTATTGTTTTTTGTCCACGCAGACCAGTACATGCTGATATGCAGACATGTGATGCAAGTATGTTTTTGGAGTAAATGATTGAGATAAGTTGTGAAAAGGAAATCCTTCCCACACATTCTTACTTCCAAAAAGCAGGGATACATTTGATGTACAGTCTTCTTGCCAGAAATTATAATGACAATTGGCTATGAAAAAGGAAAACCTGAGGAGTTGAAGGAATTAGAGTTGCAGGGAAGTGGTGTTATGATAAGAGTACTGCTGGTGAGATTGTCAGGAAGGATATCTGTCTTCAGGTTACACCCACTGGTACAACTGTCATGGCATTGACATAGAATGTGTTATGTTGATGAGAAGGGTACTAGGGGTGCTACCAACCCAAAATTTAACTTACCATAATGCCATCTTCTACACTGAACTTATGGTAGGCAGATGTGCTCACCACTCCGCCATCTGGGCACAGTGACCGGTGCAACTGCATGGACTATGCTAGCAAGCCTCCCATCTGACCCCAAATTCTCAACTTAACCACACACTACTAATGTAGTGCCCCTCGGCCATTATCCTCAGTCCTCGCGACATTTCTCCGATTCCCATGAGAGTTTGAGCATGCTGTGCATCTGCATTACAGTGATCAGTTAGTCATCCTCACCTTAATGATATATGTGGTGTCTGTCTTTCGGACATGTCAGAAAGAAGAGACACCACATATACATAGTTAAAGCGAGTACGGCCAATGATCTCTTCAGTGTGGATCTACACTAAGGTTCGAACTCTTCCAGGAATCGGCGAAATGTCACAAGTAATGAGGATAAAGGGCGAGGGGCACTACATTAGTAGTTTGTGGTTAAGTTGAGAATTAGGTTCTGAAAAGGCACTTTAGGGTAATCTGTAAAGTTGCGATGATCACTGTGTCCAGATAGTGCATCTACCTACTAAGCAGGAGACCCGGGTTTGAATCCCGGTACAGAACAAATTTTCATCTTTCCCCATTCGTTTAAATCAATGCCATCTTGCAGCGAATGTCTGTAACTCCGCTGTGTCTTAATTCATAGTGGCTGCTGGATCAGAATGGTGTCTGGTCTTTCGGACGTGTCCGACACAACAGACGACACATACAAGCCCGACGAGATGCGGGCAGGAGGGAGGGCAAAATTACCAGGGCTCAAGCCTCATGGGGGTGCCCAAGTCTATCAAAGCTTCACATCCCTTAGGGTGCTAAGTTGGCAAAATATTAGGCTACTAATGTAACAAATTTTATAGCACATAAAAAATAAGAGAAAATTATCACGCACCAGCACAATCAATCTAGCTCTTGCTTTCTACTTCGGTACTCCAGTTTTATGAGTCATACTGGCAAATTGCATTCAATTACACTGAAGTGCCAAAGAAACTGGTATAGCTATGCGTATTCAAACACAGAGATATGTAAACAGGCAGAATACGGCGCTGCCTGTATAAGACAACCAGTGTCTGGCGCAGTTGTTAGATAGGTTACTGCTCCTACAATGTAAGTTTGTCAAGATTTAAGTGAATTTGAACATGGTGGTATAGTCGGCGCACGAGCGATGGGACACAGCATCTCCGAGGTAGCGATGAAGTGGGGATTTTCCCGTACGACCATTTCACGAGTGTACGGTGAATATCAGGAATTCAGTAAAACATCAAATCTCCGAGGTCGCTGTGGCCAGAAAAATATCCTGCAAAAACGGGACCAATGACGACTCAATAGAATCGTTCAACGTAACAGAAGTGCAACCCTTCAGCAAATGGTTGCAGATTTCAATGCTGGGTCATCAAAAACTGTCAGAGTGCGAACCATTGAAAGAAACATCATCGATATGGGCTTTCGGAGCCGAAGGCCCATTTGCGTACTTGTGATGACTGCAAAACAAAAGCTTTACGCCTCGCCTGGGCCCATCAACACCGACATTGGACTGTTGATGACTGGAAACATGTTGCCTGGTCAGACGAGTCCCGTTTGAAATTGTATTGAGTAGATGGACCTGTACGGGTATGGAGACAACCTCATGAATCCATGGACCCTGCATCTTAGTAGGGGACTGTTCAAGCTGTTGGAGGCTCTGTAATGGTGTGGGGTGTGTGCAGTTCGATTGATATATGACCTCTGATACATCTAGATACGACTGTGACAGGTGACATATACGTTAACATCCTGTGTGATCACGTGCATCCATTCATGGCCATTGTGCATTGCGACGGACTTGGGCAATTCCATCAGGACAATACGAACCCTCCACAGCCAGAATTGCTACAGAGTGGCTCTAGGAACATTCTTCTGAGTTTAAACACTTCCGCTGGCCACCAAACTCCCCAGACGTGAACATTATTAAACATATCTGGGGTGCCTTGCAACGTGCTTTTCAGAAGAGATCTCCATTTCCTCGTACTCTTACGGATTTATGGACAGTCCTGCAGTGTTCATGGTTTCAGTTTCCTCCAGCACTACTTCAGAAATTAGTCGAGTCCATGCCACGTCGTGTTGCGGCACTTCATCATGCTCGCGGGGGTCCTACATGATATTAGGCAGGTGTACCAGTTTCAAAAAATGTTCAAATGTGTGTGAAATCTTATAGGACTTAACTGCTAAGGTCAACAGTCCCTAAACTGACACACTACTTAACCTAAAACACACACACCATGCCCGAGGGAGGACTCGAACCTCCGCCGGGATCAGCCACTCTGTGTACCAGTTTCTTTGGCTTTTCAGTGTATTATTCGTACTTATTTGTTGGTTATGCGTGCCAAAGTACATAAATATGACTACGTATATGATTAAACTGTCAAAAATTTACTAACCTTTAGAATTTGTTTCCTATAAGCTGTATACGTTGCTGCGCCGTATTTTGCCTGTTTACATATCTCTGTATTTGAATACGCATACATATTCCAGTTCTTTGACGCTTCATTGTATAAAGTTAACAGGAAATTGTTTGCTTTGCATTTTTGTTAATACGTTGCTCATGAATCGCTGTTCATCGATCACGCCCAGATTAGGATTTGTATCATGAAAGACTAAAAACGTTATTAAGAATTGTATATAATTCTCAGTCTTTCCGGTTTAGCATAACTATTTGGCAGTCATTTTAAGTTCTTTTCAGGCATTTTAAGACCCTTTAAAGGAATCAACGATCAACTTAAACGAATGTCCTGTGACGTCCGCCCAGATCAAACGCAACGACGTCCGCCCCGAGCAGATGCAACGAACGAAAACGAGCAAAATGAGATTAATAACAAAAAAAAAAAGATGGTAGAGCACTTGCCCGCGAAAGGCAAAGGTCCCAAGTTCGAGTCTCGGTCCGGCACACAGTTTTAATCTGCCAGGAAGTTTCATAGTGTGATGGCCTCTGAATCCTTACAATGTCCATAGAACCCTTTCCTGGTGTCCACAACGTCTGTTAAGACAACATTTACACCTCAGACCGGATATTACGCTCACATTTTACTGCATATGTTCGACAACTTTGAACCCTGGTAACGAATAATGATATCGAAAAAAATTTCTAACTTCCTCAAGAGTACCATCTTGAGGGCATAAGGTAACGTTTTCGACTATCTGTCGTGAAAGAAAGTATGGTAGTGGCCATCTCCATTTTTTGTACCCAAAAATTGTACTTTTTCGGATTTTTGTTTTTTTTTTTTTTTTTGGGGGGGGGGGGGGGATCGCCCTTGAGCAAATGGTTCTTTTCAAGCCGACTAAGGTGCACTCTAGAACACAAATCATTTACTGCGGACGAACCAACTGACTTCCTCGATTTGACTGGGCTGGAGAAAGTGTGTAATGTTTAAATTTTAACTCTGTACTCTGGGCTAGCTACAGTATACCACTTTTCCGATAGGTATGCAAATGGTCGATCGGACGAAGGCTATCCAAAATTGTTGACCCTTATCTCTGTGATCAATAGAACGGGAGATATGACCTGAAAAGCCGCTTTTTTCGCGTGCGGCTTTATGGGGCATATTGATAGTGTGCATCCTGCGTTATGCTTAAATCATGTCAAACCTTCTTTTATGGTAACAAAATTTGGTTACCACATTTGGAAAAGTGGCCGATCACACACTCGCCGCCAGTAATCCAGACCGCGTACATAAGTGGATACGTACAAGGGCACTGTGTTTGCCTGATGTTTGGGAGGGTGTACAGTTTGACACCCTCTTCCAAAAATTGTCAGTCAAGTCAGATTTCCCCAAGCAACTTGCTCGGGTTTAATCCCCTTGAACAGGGTCCGACGCGTGCTGATGCTGTTTTTTTTTTTTTTTTTTTTTTACTTTATTGTTATTTTAAAGCCTGTACAACAGGCAGGCTGTCAGCCGCACACTACGCTGCTCTTCAGCCATAGAATATACAAGCAGAAAAAACAGGAGAAGGCACATAAGTTACAGAATGTGGGCAATAAAACAGGAGACACATAGAGACAAACACGGAGCCGTTCACACTCGTCGATAATCCACACTGCTAACTGATGAGACGACGCACAAACACTGAAGATGACGATGGCACTGGTGAACGAGGGAGTGTGACGAGGAACACTGAACACTAAACACGACGGCACACACTAGACACTGATGGCGATGATCTCCGGCGCGCGAATGTTCACCATGTGTGTGCGAGTCCGGGGACCTGCCAAGAGAGGAGGAGGAGGAAGGGGAGTGGGAGAGGGAGAGGGGAGAGCAGAGATGCCACGGGCAGGGGAGAAAGGGGGGGAGGGAGGAAGGGGGAGGGGAAGCCCGGGGGGAAGAGTGGTGGAGGGAGGGGATGGGGGAAAAGGAAAGAGAAGGGGAGGGAAGGGAAGAGAAGGGAGGGAGGGAGGGTGCCTAAAGGAACGGACACCGAAAGTGGGTGGTGGGGCAGGGTCAAAGTTGATAGGAGGGGTAGATGGAGGGGAGGAGGACATCATCAGGGAGGGGGAGCTGGAGGAAGCCACCTTGGGAGAGAGTAAGGAGGGTGGAGAGATGGAGACCGGGCGGGACGTGGGAATATAGGCGCGGCAGTGGGCGGGGATGGGAGAGGATTGGGGAGACGAGCGGGTGAGGAGGATCGAGTTTACGGGAGGTGTACAGGATCCGTATCCTTTCAAGGAAAAGGAGGAGCTGGGGGAAGGGGATGAGATCATACAGGATCCGCGTGGGGGAGGGGAGACGGATGCGATAGGCGAGGCGGAGAGCATGGCGTTCAAGGATTTGGAGGGATTTATAAAAGGTAGGGGGGGGGGGCGGAGATCCAGGCTGGATGAGCATAACAAAGGATAGGGCGGATGAGGGATTTATAGGTGTGGAGGATTGTGTAAGGGTCCAGACCCCACGTACGGCCGGAAAGGAGCTTGAGGAGACGGAGTCGGGAACGTGCCTTGGCTTGGATTGTATGGAGATGGGGAGTCCAGGAGAGGCGACGGTCGAGGGTGACGCCAAGGTACTTAAGGGTGGGAGTGAGGGCGATGGGACGGCCGTAGACGGTGAGATAGAAATCAAGCAGGCGGAAGGAAGGGGTGGTTTTGCCTACAATAATCGCCTGGGTTTTCGAAGGATTGACCTTGAGCAACCACTGGTTACACCAAGCGGTGAATCGGTCAAGATGGGATTGGAGAAGGCGCTGGGAGCGTTGCAGGGTGGGGGCAAGGGCGAGGAAGGCGGTGTCATCGGCAAACTGGAGGAGGTGGACGGGGGGCGACGGCGGCGGCATGTCCGCTGTGTACAAAAGGTACAGAAGGGGGGAGAGGACGGAGCCTTGGGGCACACCGGCGGAGGGGAAAAAGGTGTAGGAATCTGTGTTATGGATGGTGACATAGGAAGGACGGTGGGAGAGAAAGGAACCGATCAGACGGACGTAGTTAATGGGAAGGGCAAAGGTTTGGAGCTTGAAGAGGAGACCGGAATGCCAGATGCGGTCATAAGCGCGTTCGAGGTCAAGGGAGAGGAAGATTGCGGAGCGACGGGAATTAAGCTGTTCGGAAAGGAGATGAGTGAGGTGAAGGAGAAGATCGTCGGAAGAGAAGGATGGCCGAAAGCCACACTGGGTGACGGGAAGGAGGCGGTGCTGGCGGAGATGCTGGTGGATGCGGCGGGTGAGGATAGATTCCAGGACCTTGCTGAAGACCGAGGTAAGGGTGATGGGACGGTAGGAGGAGACGGCGGACGGCGGTTTGCCAGGTTTAAGGAACATGAGGATACGGGAGGTTTTCCACAGGTCGGGGTAGTAACCGGTGGACAGGACTACATTGTAGAGCCTGGCCAGGGTGGAGAGGAAAGGGACAGGAGCTTCACGAAGGTGACGGTAGGTGGCACGATCGTGACCAGGAGCGGTGTTGCGTTTTGTGCGGAGTGTATCAATGAGATCCTGTGTAGTGTAGTGTAATGTTGTCCAAGTACTGGAAACCAGGAGCGAGGGGAGGGACAGAGGTGTCAGTTCGATCGCGGATATCCGGGAAGAGGGAGTAATCAAACTGGGGATCGTCGGGGATGGACAAGACATCGGAGAGGTAGGAGGCAAAGTGATTGGCCTTACTAAGGGTGTCAGGGAAGGGGTGATCATCGTGGAGAAGAGGATAGTAGGGGGAGGGTTTAGTTCCGGTAAGGCGACGGAAGGCCGACCAGAACTTGGACGAGTTGATTGGTAGGGTTGCATTTAAACGGGTGCATGTCTGTCGCCAGTCCCGGCGTTTCTTAGCCGCGAGCAAATTACGAACGTGTCGCTGGAGTTGCCGGTGGCGTCGTAGTGTGTCCGGGTCACGCGTGCGGAGGAAGGCACGGTAGAGACGACGGGATTCACGGAGGAGGAGAACGGCCTGTGGGGGTAAGATAGGACGGTGGGGGTGGATGGCGACAGTAGGAACGTGGGCCTCCACGGCCTCAGACAAGGTCTGCTGGAGAAAGGAGGCGGCATGGGTGACATCGTCAGGGTGGTGGTAGGTGAGAGGGTGGCTATCGACCTGGGTGGAAAGGGTATCCCGGTAGGCATTCCAGTCGGCTCAGGAATAGTCGTGGACAAACTTAGGGGGAGGGTCAGTACGAAGGTCGGGGCGAGGGCGACGACCGTCTGAAACAGTGAGGAGGACAGGGAGATGGTCGCTACCAATAGGCTCCAGGACATCCACCGTTATGTGGCCAAGGAGGTTGGCGGAGGAGAGGATAACATCAAGAATGGAGTTGGATTCGGGACGGGTATGCTGGGGGATGGGGACGAGGTCGCCTTGAAGGCTGGAGAGGAACCGATGCCATCGCCGTAACTGGGCAGCGGAACGACTATGGATGTTGAGGTCGGCGGCGATTACGTAGGAGGAAAAGGTACGATCGACGTGGGAGAGGAAGTCGAAGGGAATAGGAGCGTTGGGGCGGACATAGATGGTGGCGCAGGTAACGGTAAGGCCAGGGAAGAAGAGACTAAGGATCAGGTGTTCGGTGGGGTCGGGAAGGAGAGGTTGGAGCCGAACGGGGATCTGGCGGTGGTGACCAATGGCAACTCCGCCATGCGCAATTGGGAGGGGATTATCGGAGCGGTGGAGGAGGTAGGGCGAAGTGGGAATGGTGTGGTGGGGTTGGAGGAAGGTTTCATTAAGGAGGAAGGCATCCACGCGGTGGGTGGCAAGGGTGTGCAGGAAGAGGTTCCTGTTGGCGGGTAGGGAGCGGATGTTGTTGAAAAGGATATGTTGCTGTCGCGCCATGATAGGGAGTTAGACGAGGGTGTCAAGGCGGGAGAAGGTGAAATGGACCTGGTTGTTGGAGTAGGTGGCGTACATCTTGAGTTGGAATATGGAACGGGCGGCGAGGGAGATCTGTTGGAGGGTGTGTGGGCGCTGAAAGGGATGAACATTCTGGAGGACGATGGTAAGGAACCTGATGATGTCCTCAGCAGTGGAGGGGGGGGGGGGGAGCTGATGCTGTGTGCTGCAGGGTTTAAATAGCCTCCCTTAGTTGTAGCTACACGGTATGACAATATCCAAAACTTTACCAAATTTCTTAAGAAAAATAATCTTTTTTCTACCTGATACAGATTTTACATAAAATTATATTTCACGTTTGAAATACGTAACAATCTGTTCTCCTTCGGTTTTGTTTTACGATTTTATAAACAATTTCAGTACAGCAGTTACCTTCGACATCTGGCGGCAGTCGCGTTAACCCCTAGCTGTTCTTCCGCATCGTCGGCATTTGGCAGCGCGAACGCTTCTAGCTCGTAACGGTACCCACGGAGCGGTGATAAAAGCAGTACGCGAGGAAAATGAGTTTTCCGAATTTCTTCCTGTAAAAAACACTGTATGTAAATGAGGCAAAGTTGCATCAACTCCTGCAGATAGTTTTTCGAAAGACTTTCACAATCTCCCTCAAAACATTATAAACAACTTCTTTCGGATTTGCGTGCTTTCTTCACTAACACTGTTCGTGCTATTATGGGGAAATAACGGGCACACGAAATTGATTGTTTCAGTATCTTGTAGTTTCATAACACTGCTTGATAATGAATTATATACCTTTTTGGTTATAGGTCATAGTTAATGTGGTACTCATTTTCTAAGTATTAAGTTGCTGAACTAATGTATCGAAATTGTTTTTGAAATTGGAGGGAAAGCCTCAAAATGAGTGATGACGATTTCTTACTGCTGGAAGAAAATGATGAAGAAGAAGACGTTCTACTGCAATAGTTGCGTAGTGAAAAAACTGAAATACATCCCATCTTTGAGACAAGGTTTGACAAAAATTCCTTCACGACACTATCAGTCGTGAGTTATTAAACGAAGAAAGAGTTTTTTGAGTTCTTCATGTTAAATATTTTCCAGTTTAACTGTGTCCTAGATCCGGTTAAACAGGCTTTTGAGGAAGAACTCTGTAAATTGATATTTGTATGCAATAACATATGACGAAAAATTTGTCGTAACACTAGAGTAAGAAAAGTCAAAGTAATTTAAAGACTATAGTAGTTTATTAGTCGAGACTATATTTCAGGTAGAACATTATACCGTTTTCAAGACAGTAGAGCAAGTTTGCAACAAAATTTGGTATGTTATGCACAACTACGTAAGAAACTATCTCATATTTGTCAACATTTATTAAGCCGAACGTGTGGTAGCCACAGAGACAGTTTCAGTAACGGGCAGTTTCGTAGACTGCTATAGGATTTCATTTCAATAAATGAATACCTTCAAAGGAAAGGGAACCAAGCGACACCTCTGCGAAAATATACTAGGTGATCAAAAAGTCTGTATAAATTTGAAAACAATGAATTACGGAAAAATGTAGATAGAGAAGTTCAAATTGACACACATGCTTGGAATGACATAGGGTTTTATTAGAACCAAAAAAGTTCAAAAAATGTCCGACAGATGGCGCTTCATCTGATCAGAACAGCAATAATTAGCATAACAAAGTAAGACCAAGCAAAGATCATGTTCTTTACAGGAAATGCTCAATATGTCCACCATCATTCCTCAACGATAGCTGTAGTCGAGGAATAATGTTGTGAACAGCACTGTAAAGCATGTCCGGAGTTATGGTGAGGCATTGGCGTCGGATGTTGTCTTTCAGCATCCCTAGAGATGTCGGTCAATCACGATACACTTGCGACTTCAGGTAACCCGAAAGCCAATAATCACACGGACTGAGGTCTGGGGACCTGCGAGGCCAAACATGACGAAAGTAGCGGCTGAGCACACAATCATCACCAAACGACCCGTGCAAGAGATCCTTCACACGTCTAGCAATACTTCGTTTTTTTCTTTTGGTTCTAATAAAACCCCATGTCATTCCAAGCATGTGCGTCAATTTTTACCTCTCTATCTACATTATTCCGTGGTTTATTAAGTTTTCAAATTTATACTGACTTTTTGATCACCTGGTATATCAGAGACCTAAGTGTTTTCTATGTTATCTATACATAAAACTACATTTGCATCTACACTCTGCAAACCACTGTGAAGTGCATGTCGGTGAGTATGTGCTGTTGTATCAGCTTTAAGGGTTTTTCCTCGTTCCATTCCCATATGGAGCATGGGAAGAATGACTGTTTAAATGGCTCTGTGCATGCTGTAGTTAGCACATCTAGAGGGTTGGATTCCCTCCTTCGAAGGCACAAGATTCCAGAGCCTGGGCTACCCTCAGGGTGTAATCTACCTCTTCAAAGTGCTAGTTGCTGTTGCTGTTACTGTTGCGTTTGGTGTCTATCTGTCCATCCGCCGGCCTGCCTGCTCGCCGTCCATCGTCGTCGCCGCTGCGTGCTGTCCGTCCATCTATTCGTCGTCGCTGCTGCCTGCTGTCCGTCTGTTGCCGTCCGACCGCCATCGCACATCGTTGCCTCCGCCTACTGTCCGTCCGTCCGTCGCCGTTCATCCACCACAAGCACTCCCACCTCCACTGTCATCTCATCTACACCTCCCCCTCCCCGTCTTCCACAGTCACTTCCTGGAGTGCCGCCCTGGCCTTCCTCCTTACACCTCACCTACCCTTCCCCCACTTACCCATTCCCCTATCTCCTCCCCTGCTGTATACCCACACCTCTACACCCTTCCTCCAGCCTCCACACTCTCAACAGCTCCCACTACTACCCCCACCCACACATACGCCTCTATTGCCGCCTCTGCTGCCACCCCTCTGGTGGTCGGCTTCCCCTCTCTCATCCACTCCGTCATTTCGTTATCTGCATCTTCTGCGCGTGTCGCGCCGAACCACCGTCGCCATCACTGAACCGGCTGCTTCTCCCGGCACCTCCTCTACGCCACAGGGATCTGCCACCCGCCACCTCCCTCTCCCCTCCTCCTAGCCTCCGGTCTCCAAAAATCCCCAAAAGCACGTCATTACCGACTCTGCTCCCGCCACTTCCCACAAAAAGTCAACACCACCTCTCCCTCCTCCTGTCGTCTCCAAGGACACCACCCCTCCTCCAGCCACCCATACCCCAGCCCCCACCCTCCACACCTTTGTCCTGTCAAACCCCGATCCTAAGTTCCTCGATGCCCGTACGCTCACAGTGGAGATACAAAAGTATTTACCTGGTGCTACCATCTCCCAACTCATTCTTCGCAGGGACTCAAGTCTTTATCGAGTCCCTGTCCCCTCCTTTGACATGGACCTCCTCCGTAAACTCCCATGAGTTATGTTTGGACCCCATGCATCTTTGACACCCTTCATTTCCTCTCCCACTCTTTGTCAGCCCCAGCCTCCCCGTTGCTCCCCCTCCCTCCCCACATTCACTGCTGTGTTCACCAAGCTTGCCTGGTGATCACGGAGGATGAGGTGTTGGCAGAACTAAATTCCCACCCAGACCTAGAAATCCATTTCCACAATGCCTCTGGTCCCACCTACCTCATGCAGTTCTTCTCTGAGTTCGCCCCTCCATTGACGATCTCCTCACCTAGGGTGCCCTGATTTACCACTGTCGCTACCCTGTCGAATCCTCTAAATCCCCTCCCCAATCCTACCGCTGCAAGCGGTGCCTGATGTACAGTGGCCACCTGACCCCCAACTGCAAAAACCCCCCCACCTGTCCCCATTGCAAGGCCTCCCACTTTCTTAAGATCTGCCTCAACCTCACTGCTCCTCCTTCCTGTAACACCTGCAATGGCCCCATCCCACCTACTCCCACAAGTGTAAAGCCAAACCCCCTCCAGCCACCCCTGAGCTTACAGTCCCTGCCCATCCCGTTGATCCCCCTGTCCACCCCAACAATTCCCTCCGTCCACCCTCCACAGCTGAGGACATCATCCGTATCCTTACCATTGTACTCCAAAACATTGACCCTTTTCGGTGCCCCCACACCTTCCAACAAATCTCCCTTGCCGCTCGGTCCATTTTCCACCTGAACACCTTTACCACTTACTCCCACAACCAAGCCCACTTCACCTTCACCTGCCTCGACACTCTAGTTTAAGCTTCTTCCCTTCCCTCTCTTCCCCCCCTCTCTCCCCGCCATGGCACGGCGTGAGTATCGCATCCTCTAACAGAACATTCGCTCCTTCTGCTCCAACAAATACCTACTCATGCACACCCTCTCCCACCACCAGGTCAACACCTTTCTCTTTTGAACCAAACCTTTCTCCAGCCCCACCATTCTATCCACACCTCTCCCTATATCCTCCACCACACTGAAGCTCCTGGTCCTTGTGCGCAGGGTGGAGTCGCGATTGGCCACCTTAAGTATATCCCCGTCCAGCCACAACCTCTCCTCAATGACCCCACTGAACACCTTATCCTCAGTGTCTTCTTCCCCTCCCTCACCATTACCTGTGCCACCATCTATGTCTGCTCCACAGCTCCTCTTCCTTATGAGTTCATCTTGCACATTGACCGCACCTTGTTCACCAATGTGATTGCCGCCGACCTCAACGTCCATAGCCGCACTCCTGCCGTCCTTTGGTGGTGGCACAAGTTCCTCTCCACGATCCAAGGTGACCTTGTTCCTCTTCCCCAGAACACCCGATCCGAAAGTGACACCACCCCAGATATTATCATTGCCTCCGCCAACCTCCTTGGGCGTATCACTGTCGCCATCCATTACCCCACAGGTAGCGATCACCGAATAACCCAAGCAATAATAATATTCTCACTAAATCACAGTTTGGATTTCAGAACAGTTGCAGTACTGAGAATGCCATTTATATGCTCATTCACCAAATGTGCAAACATTAAATAACAAAATAATGCCTGTTGTTATATTCTGTGACCTATCTACAGTATTTGACTGAGTGAATCACAGTATTCTCCTAGATAAACTGAAGTTTTATGAGACTGATAATACAGACAACCAGAGGGTAATGTCATATCTAACCAAAAGAATACGGAGAGTTGTACTTCGTAACTCAACCAATGTAGTCTCAGGACATTACTTTCACTGGGAAGAAGTCACATATGGATTTGCTCAAGGCTCAGTCTTAGGTCTGCTATTGTTCTTCTTACGTGTAATTGATCCCCTATCTAATATACAACACGCAGTGACATTAGTATTACAATCAAACTAAACATACATACACCAGCAGAAGAAATGGTAAACAAGATTCTTGAAGTTACGATCAACATTGTTCTGCAAATGATCTCATTTTCAGTTTGAAAAAGACAACATGTTCAGCTCGCACATCTAGGGATACTACATCAGTGAAGAGTGTAACATGTGGAGAGTAAATAATAAATGATGTGGAAACTTCAAAATTCTTAAGTATGTGTATTGATGAGAATTTTAACTGGTAAAAGCACAGTTTGGAACTCCTGAAGCAACTTAGTTCAGCCATATTTGTACTTAGAACAACTGCAAATCTTGGGAAGAAGCAAATCAGAAGTTGAGATATTTTGCATATTTTTCTTCAATAATGGCATGCGGAATAATGTTCAAGGGTAACTCATCTTTAAGAAAAGAAGTCTTCATAGCTCAAAAATGTACTGTAAGAATAATATGTGATGTTCACCCGTGACTATCTTGTATACATCTGTTTAAGGGGTCAGGCAATATGACTACTGCTTCACAGTATATTTATTCTCACTTGAAGGTTGTTGCAAATAATATGCTGCAGTTGAAAAGGAACAATGATCTATATAATTACAACACCAGATTCAATAGCGACATTCATTACTCCACATTAAGGTTGACTTTAGCAGAAAAAGGGGTGCACAGTGCTGATATTAAAGTTTTTGATAACTTGTCTAAAGATATAAATTGTCTGACAGCCAGCAAAGCAAAATTTGAAAACAAACTGAAAAAAATCTGTCCTTGACAACTCCTATTTTATATAAGAATTTAATCATTGAAGTGTGTAGGAGGTGTTGGATAGGATTGATCTACTCATATTTGTAAATTAAATAATAATAATTAAAATAAATTTATAATTTTTCAGTATGTAGCAATATTTACAAATTAATTTGCAATGTGAATGTTAAATGACCCATTCCATATAATTATGATGTATCACACTAATGATCCATGCCCCATGGAACTAACTATCAGGCAGCTGTCCTCACCTTATATTGGCGTAGGGAAAATTTACTCAGTGTGCATACTTACAGTAATTTCCTCAGCTGGGTTTAAATTCGGGGAGTTTGGTGGCCAGGAGACTATGGTAAACTCATTCTAGTGCTCCTCAAACCATGAACATACAATAGGAGCTGTGCGATATATTGTGCTAGCCTGTTAGTATATGCCTTTGTACCGAGGAAAAAACAAACTGCACATGAGAGTGGACATGGTACCCGTAGTGTTGATGTGTGCAATGTAGTGTTGATTCACTGTACCATGCAGGACGACAAGAGCACCCAGAGAATGCCACAAAAACGTTCCCCCAGACCATAACACTCACCTTTGAGCTGGAACGTACTGATGATTGCTTCAGGAATGCACTTGCCAATGACCATCTGCCCAATGGAGTATAAAATGTGATTCGTCTGAAGAGGCCACCTGTCACCACTCAGTGGATGTCCAGTTATGCTACTGGTGTGTAAATTCCAGTGTTTTTCACTGACGATCAGCATTCAGCACAGCTGCATGAAACACGCACCTGCTGTGGAGGCTGATATACAGCAACATTTGCTGAAAGGTTATTGAGGAGACACTGTTGGTAGCCTCATGGTTCATGTGGGAAGCCAATTGCTCATGAGTTCCATGTCTGTTAGCCTATATACATCTTCACAGCTGTCATGCACCCCTGTCATCTATGCCCCATGGTGTAAAACTGTTGCCTTGGTGTCGGTTTTAGATAGCACCATTTTGCCATGCATGTTATACTTTAACCATGGAATCATGCAAGCAGCTTCACAACTTATTCTTTTCAGAAATGTTTCCACCCTTGATCCAAAAGAAAATGATCATGCCCATTTGAACATCATATAAATCACTCAGTTTCTGCATCACAACAATGACTGTATTGTTTATCACATTCCCTCAACACACTTTATATACTCTCCACTGTTAGTGCTGCCACTTCCACCTGTGGCTGGTTATTGCATGTTTACACTAAACATAGGTGGTGGTAATACTTATTTATTTACATGTCAAGTTTCGTAGGGCCAAATTGAGGAGCAAATCTCCAAGGTCATGGAACATGTCAGTACATGAAATTACAACATAGAAGTAATAACAGATAAAAGTAAAATGTTTATGAACCCGAAAAAAGTCAAGCCATACGTTTAAGTAATGTGATAGGTAACTTCAATACACTAGTTTCTTGTACAAAGTATCTTTCATGTGTTTGCATAAATTTCATTGTTCTCGTCATATGTATGTAGAAAGACACCTCAGCTCCATCTTTGTGACTTGTGAGACCTTGACAAGATAATGTCAAAGATTGTAGAATCTTTGCTGTAGACTTTCACAGTCATGAAATTTACTGAAGTAAACACCACGGTTTCTTCACCTGAAGAAAAACTCTCTGCTTAAGATAAGTGGACTTAGATAACAGACCCTTCAGACTCCTCAGAATCTTCCAGATCAATTAACTTTCTGTTTAAAAAAATCATTTTATTTCTATACCATTGACCTATTTATCTTTTAGATTTCTTCACATTCGTTCCTTCTCCTAGTCTAGCTCCTTCTTCAAAACTGTTTTTGATGTGGGCGCATGTCAGAATCATTGATTTTGGTGTATTCTTGGGAAAGGGGCTTGAGGATGAGGCTGAATGGCTTCTGGAGATATCGCTCACTTCTTTTGCCTTTGAAGGCTATAAAATGTTCAGACCTGTAGTTATGATAGTCTTCAGGTCCAAAAATATCTGCATTCAGTGGTTCAGTCCCACATGCCTTAAACTGTTGCATATATTTCCATTGGTGATGGCAAGATGGAATTCTCTGCCAAGAGATACATGTGTGCTTGCCTTAATATCACAATGTTATGCATTATGGAATTCCTTGAATGAAGCAAAGATGCCAAATCAAGAGGATATAGCTTATGGTTTATGTGAGGTGTCAGAATAAGCAAAATAATGCCATTGTCTTATGAATGTGAAATTGCTGCTATTCTTGTGTGGCTTTCATGATTTTCCTGAATAATGTGTCCAGAGTGTTTTTTGGTTGACCTTTCATGTTTGACAACTGGTAGAACTGGTAAAAACAATTCACTGTGCATTTCATCTGAGACTGTGGCACCACCCCTAAGAGCCAGGTGGACACTGTACTCATATGATCTTTAAAGCACACCCAAGGAAAGCAGTGTGAGATCATCAAGGGTGACCATACCTATGGGCAAGGGGGAGCCGTGACCCCCCTACGTCTGAGGAAAGGAAAAAAATGTAGTGTACTCAGGTCTTTTTCTTTCAAGAAAACCGTTTAGAAGTCAGTATTGCACTGATTTTAATGTGGCCAGATCTGAAAACATTCTGTGCCTGCTTACAAGTCACCTTTTGTCTTCCAAAATATTAAAAATATACCATACACCCAGCTCTAGCCCCCCATCCCCCCTCACCCCTCCCTACAAAGTATTGTATGGGCATCTTTGGGGGCCACCACTAATTGTTGTAATCATTTACAGAAGTGAACCTCTTTCAGCAGATGTGACTTGTCCAAAGGCTATGTGGTAAGTCTGAACCAGTACCCTCAGTGGCTTCTACAGAGTGGTTGGTGTTGCCTCATCCAAACTGTGTGTGTCTTGCAATTCAAACTTCTATTTTTCTTTAACGGAAACCAGATTCTTAAATGACAGTTCCACAGTTAACTCCCTAAAGTTAGTGCCCTTTGATATATTCATCTGTCCTGGCACAGATCCTGAAAGTCCATTTTTTTTTTTTTTTTTTTGTATTGATTTTGTGAGTCATTCCAGTTCTCTATGTTCTCTCTTTCCAAGTACCTTGGTTCAGATTTTCCATTCCCCTAGCAAATCCATATGCCCGAATTCTTGCAGTTTTTGTGGTTAAGCCATAATGAATTTTTCATGCTGAAATAATATATTCAGAAACTGTTTTTCTTTCTCTTTTATGAATATTTTTGAAGTGTTCATTTGATGGCCTAGAACTGATGTCAGTTTCTAGAATAAAAGTTATTTCTTTGTACAATTTAAGGACTGACATAGGAATGCCCACACTTCTTTCTAATTTTCGTAAAGAAACGTTTCATTGATACGTTCACTGACTGTGTCTTTCAGCACTTTGGGGGTAACATCAATGACTGACTGTTTTATTCTTGTAATTATGAGCCATGTATTTCACAGTATGGATAATTATCATGCTTAATAATGTCTCTACTGGTGTATAACAGTGAATATAAGAGTAGGTACAAGGTAGGTTTTTAGTGGGGTAACTGAACCACTAACTAATTAACCCCCAAATGTGTGGTTCAATTATCCCCATATGCACTTGTGAAATATATTTTTCAAAAGTATAACCTAAACCAATAGCATGTTTGAAAATGAGTTGTGCACTGAATCCTTTGAAAACATATTTTTTAAGGACATCATCAGAAATATAACTGATAGTCAATGACTGAGAACAGAATGAAAAAAAGATGTAAAATTGACTTCAAAATTTGTTAGCTCAACAATGGTTAATACACAGCGGTCATCTATTTTAGCCACTAAAACATAATATGAGGTGATGAAAGGCCGTGGATTGAAGATAACTGATTTTCTAATTACTAAAATTTCTCTACTAGTTCATTTTTAATAGATTGGTTCCATGGCCAGTTAACCTCACTTTACCCTACTGAATAGACATTGTATTTTAGGTATGAAGTACACTGCATTGTCTTGGGCTTTCATTCTCTGTAATCTGTGGCTACAGAGACCTACACACTGTTAGTGCTGACCATTTATAATGTTCAGCTGTTGACTTGTTGCTTCTACATTCCTTCATTTGTCATGAATTTCTGTTTCTTTAGCATTTGTACATCTTAATAGTTTGTTTTTCTTCTCAACATCTTCTTCTTTCTTCTGTTCTCCCATATCAACTCTCTACTTGCATTACATTTTGTGGTTTCCACATCTCTTATTCTTCTCAGGTATATACATTTTCCAATTACTGCTGTAGTTCCCCCCTCCCTTGCCCCTTCCGCATTCCCCAGTTTGTGAGCAGACCTATGATCTTACCTCTTGGGCATCACCTGTCCTATACCCATGAAACTGGCATCACATCATTCTCCTCATTCTGTCTGCTCTACACTGAAGGTTGCCCTATAGCATTGAATAAAAATGCTATTGTCCATTGTCTTGAAATATATAAAATGGATGGCACTCAATATTACAATATTACCTTCTGTTCCTCCTCTTTCTACTCCTTTTTTACATTATGGCTAAAGGAATCCCTTCATAGATATAGATTTGTTATCCTCTTATCTCAGAAACTCTTCCGTAGCCTTTCACTTCTTCTCCCCCATGTTTTTATTTTTTATTTATTTATTTATTTATTAATTTTTTTTTCTTGAGATCTGCAGTATTTTCTTATTTTCTTCTCATACAGACACCACTGGTAAGGCTCGGTCCTTCCTTCATTATCCTTCACTGTCATTGATCTATGCAATGTATGATAATGTTTACTTACCTTTCAGTTTTTCTTCCTTTCCAACCTGAACCCCAATTTTGAGCGATCACTCCTGAGTTGAACAACCTATGGTGTTGTTAATTTTCCTCTTATCATACCTCTTCTTTCCCACATTTGTTTGCTCATTCTGTTCACATTTATCTTACTCACATCTTCTATGAATCTTGCCCTGTCAGTCTGATTTCTCTTGACATTGCTTTCATTTTGAATACAGCTCTACATCTACATCTACATCCATACTCCACAAGCCCCATGACGGTGTGTGGCGGAGGGTACCTTGAGTACCTCTATCAGTTCTCCCTTCTATTCCAGTCTCGTATAGTTCGTGGAAAGAAAGATTGTCTGTATACCTCTGTGTCGGCTCTAATCTCTCTGATTCTATCCTCATGGTCTCTTCACAAGATATATGTAGGAGGGAGCAATATACTGCTTGACTCCTCAGTGAAGGTTTGTTTTCGAAACTTCAACAAGAGCCCGTAACAAGCTACTGAGTGTCTCTCTTGCAGAGTCTTCCACTGGAGTGTATCTATCGTCTCAGTAATGCTTTCGCAATTACTAAATGATCCTGTAACGAAGTGTGCTGTTCTCCATTGGATCTTCTCTGTCTCCTCTATCAACCCTATCTGGTGCGGATCCCACACTGGTGAGCAGTATTCAAGCATTGGGCGAACGAGTGTACTGTAACCTACTTCCTTTGTTTTTGTACTGCATTTTCCTAGGATTCTTCCAATCTGCTTTACAGACAATTAATTTTATATGGTCATTCCATTTTAAATCACTCCAAATACCTACTCCCAGATAATTTGTGGAATTAACTGCTTCCATTTGCTGACCTGTTGTATTGTAGCTAAATGATAAACGATCTTTCTTTCTATGTATTCGTAGCACATTACACTTGTCTACATTGAGATTCAATTGCCATTCCCTGCACCATGCGTCAATTCGTTGCAGATCCTCCTGCATTTCAGTACAATTTTCCATTGTTACAACCTCTCGATATACTACAGCATCATCCGCAAAAAGCCTCGGTGAACTTCCGATGTTATACACAAGGTCATTTATGTTTATTGTGAATAGCAACGGTCCTACGACACTCCCCTGCGGCACACCTGAAATCACTCTTATTTCGGAAGACTTCTCTCCATTGAGAATGACATGCTGCGTTCTGTTATCTAGGAACTCTTCAATCCAATCAAACAATTGGTCTGATAGTCCACATGCTCTTACTCTGTTCTTTAAACGACTGTGGGGAACTGTATCAAACGCCTTGCGGAGATCAAGAAATACTGCATCTACCTGGGAACTCGTGTCCATGACCCTCTGAGTCTCGTGGACGAATAGCGCGAGCTGGGTTTCACACGATCGTCTTTTTCGAAACCCATACTGATTCCTACAGAGCAGATTTCTAGTCTCCAGAAAAGTCATTATACTCGAACATAATACGTGTTCCAAAATTCTAATACTGATCGACGTTAGAGATATAGGTCTATAGTTCTGCACATCTTTTCGTCGTCCCTTCTTGAAAACGGGGATGACCTGGGCCCTTTTCCAATCTTTAGGAACGCTACGCTCTTATAGAGACCTACGGTTCACCGCTGCAAAAAGAGGGACAAGTTCCTTCGTGTACTCTGTGTAAAATCGAATTGGTATCCCATCAGGTCCACCAGCCTTTCCTCTTTTGAGCGATTTTAATTGTTTTTCTATCTCTCTCACATCTATTTCCATATCTAGCATTTTGTCATCCGTGCGACAATCTAGAGAAGGAACTACAGTGCAGTCTTTCTCTGTGAAACAGCATTGGAAAAGGACATTTAAATATTTCGGCCTTTAGTCTGTCATCCTCTGTTTCAGTACCATTTTGGTCTCAGAGTGTCTGGTCATTTTGTTTTGATCCTACCGCTTTGACATAAGACCAAAATTTCTTGCCTGCCGTAGTGGCCGAGCGGTTCTAGGAGCTACAGTCTGGAACCGAGCGACCACTACTGTCGCAGTTTCGAATCCTGCAGTTGAATCCCATCGCGCTCAGAGCCATTTCAACCATTTTAAACCAAAATTTCTTAGGATTTTCTGCCAAGTCAGTACATGAAACTTTACTTTCGAATTCGTTGAACGCCTCTCGCATAGCCCTCCTCACACTACATTTCGCTCTGTATAATTTTTGTTTGTCTGCAAGACTTTGGCTATGTTTATGTTTGCTGTGAAGTTCCCTTCGCTTCCTTAGCAGTTTTCTAAGTCGGTTGTTGTACCACGGTGGCTCTTTCCCATCTCTTACGATCATGCTTGGCACATACTTACCTAATGCATATTGTACGATGGCTTTGAACTTTGTCCACTGACCCTCAACACTATCTGTACCTGAAATAAAACTTTTGTGTTGAGCCGTCAAGTACTCTGAAATCTGATTTTTGCCACTTTTGCTAAACAGAAAAATCTTCCTACCTTTTTTAATATTTCTGTTTACGGCTGAAATTACTGATGCTGTAACCGCTTTATGATAGCTGATTCCCTGTTCTGCGTCAACTGTTTCAAATTGTTCGGGTCTGTTTGTCACCAGAAGGTCTAATATGTTATCGCCACGAGTCGGTTTTCTTGAGCAGTTAGTTCAAGGTAGTTTTCAGATAATGCACTAAAAATTTCACTCGATTCTTTGTCCCTGCCACCCATTATAAACGTTTGAGTCTCCCAGTCTATATCTGGTAAATTAAAATCTCCACCCAAAACTATAACATGGTCGGGAAATCTACTCGAAATATTTTCCGAACAACAGTTGCTGAGCCAGCAGACAGATTAGATTAGATTAGTTTTTCATTCCATAGATCCGTGCTGAGGAGATCCTCGTGGATGTGGAACACGTCAATTTTTTGTTGTTGTTGTTGAAATAACAATACTATTAGTATGAATATATACAATACGTCATTTGTTTCTATTAAAAAATTCGTCAATGGAGTAGAAGGAGTTGGCCACTAGTAAGTCTTTCAGGCTCCTTTTAAACTGATCTTTATTTGTAACTAAATTTTTTGTGTTTTCTGGCAAATTATTGAAGATGAGTGTTCCTGAGTAGTGGACCCCTTTTTGAACTAAAGTAAGTGCTTTTAAGCCCTTGTGCAGATCATTTTTGTTTCTGGTATTGTATGTATGAATTGAGCTGTTTGTTGGAAAAAGAGATATATTATTTAGGACAAATTTCATTAAGGAGTAAATATACTGAGAGGCACTAGTTCGTATACCCAGTTCTTTGAAGAGGTTTCTACGGGACGTCCGTGAATTTACTACACAAATAATACGTATTACACGCTTTTGGACTCTGAAAACTTTTGTTTCACTTGAAGAGTTACCCCAAAATATTATATCATATGAAATTATGGAATGAAAGTAGGCAAGGTATGCAAACTTTTTCATTTTTATGTCGCCTATGTCTGCTAACACTCGAATTGCAAATACGGATTTGTTAAGGCGTTTCTGCAGTTCTGCGGTGTGCTCCTCCCAACTAAATTTATTATCAAGTTTTAATCCCAGGAATTTAAGACTGACAACCTCTTCTGTCTGTTCTTCTTCATACTTTATGCATATGCTGGGTGGAAACTTCATACAGGTCTGAACTGCATATAGTGAGTCTTTTCGAAGTTTAATGTCAGTGAGTTGGCCTTAAACCATTTATTAATATCCATGAAAATATCATTAGCAGATCTTTCTAGAACTACACTCGACTTACTATTTATTGCAATACTTGTGTCATCTGCAAACAAAACCAACTCCGCTCCTGCAGTGTAACTGATGAGAGACATTAATGTACACAAGAAAAAGCAATGGCCCTAAGATGGATCCTTGTTGGATACCACATGTCATTTCTTCCAATTCTGATGATGACTGATGACTTAATTCACTAGTCACTAGACTAGACATCCAGTCACCATATTTGAACCTGCTTTAACCATGACCTTCACCCAAATCATTTCACATTTCGAATCTCCGTCAATTTCCTTCGATCTATTGCACTTTTTATCGCTGTAAACACGCCTCCCCCTTCACTGCCCAGCCTGTCTCTACGGTATACATTCCAATCTGAGTTTAGAATTCCATTACTGTTTACATCTGGTTTCAGCCAACTTTCCGTACCTATGTGGGCATTGTGACTGTTTATTAATGAGAGCAGTTCTGGGACCTTTTTATAGACGCTCCTGCAGTTCACTATTACCACATTAATATTGTCATTCCCTGTTGCGTTTTGCCTACTGCTACCTTGTCACGTCTCAGGAGGCGTCTTGTCGGGCATAGGGAGGGAATTCTCTAACCTAAAAAACCCACATGTGCACTCCACACGTACTCCGCTACCATTGTAGCCGCTTCCTGTGTGTAGAGCAATCCTGACCTATTCAGGAGGACCCTACATTTCTCCACCCGATGGCTGATGTCGAGAAATTTGCACCCCAGATCTGCGCATAATAGTCTGAGCCTCTGGTTTAAGCCTTCCACTCAGCTCCAAACCAGAGGACTGCGATCGGTTCTGGGAACGACACTACAAATAGTTAGCTCAGATTCCATCCCACGAGCGAGGCTTTCCGCCTTCACCAACTCCACCAGTCGCCTGTATGAACTGAGGACGACCTCTGAACCCAGACGGCAGGAGTCATTGGTGCCGGCATGAGCAACAATTTGCAGTCGGGTGCACCCAGTCGTCTCTATCGCCACCGGCAGGGCCTTCTCCACATCTCGGATGAGACCACCCTGCAAGTAGACCGAGTGAACACTGGCCTTCTACCCCGACCTTTTCACTATTTCTCTAATGGGCTCCATCAACCGCCTAACATTGGAGCTCCCAATCACTAATAAACTCCTCCCCCGTGTGCCTGCTCGGACCTTGCTGAAGGAGCGGCCACATGTCCACTCACAGGCAGAGCGCGCGATGCTACACGGCCAGCCTCCACATTGACCCTCCACCTCGTGCGACGCGAACGCCGTTGAACCCGCCCAACTGCACCGGGTACCCGCGAAGATGTCTCGACAGCAGGAACCGTGGGTGAAGCATGTAACACCTGGGGTGTAGGTGTCCCATGCGACGCATCAGACTCCCCACTGCCGCTACACTCCGAGGCAACAGCCTGAAGACGGCTGACCACGGCCATCAACACGCTCAGCTGTTCGCGAACAGTGGTCAGCTCCTGCTGCGTCCGTACACAGCGGTCACACATCCTATCCATGCTAAGAAATCAACAATTTAGTGTAGGGAGTTTAGTAATCAACTTTTAACTAGACTGCTAATTCACTAAATGCTGCTGATAGCTGACTAAACTGTGGTTACTAGACACTTCTTGTTGGAAACAATGAAAACTGTCTCTGGACTGTATTCAAAACAAACACGAAATCTATGGAACACTATTACTAGTACTCGAAAATTAAAGCTTCCTAAAAGCAAAAGCCGGCCGGAGTGGCCTTGCGGTTCTAGGCGCTACAGTCTGGAACCGAGCGACCGCTATGGTCGCAGGTTCGAATCCTGCCTCGGACATGTATTTGTGTGATGTCCTTAGGTTAGTTAGGTTTAATTAGTTCTAAGTTCTAGGCGACTGATGACCTCAGAAGCTAAGTCGCATAGTGCTCAGAGCCATTTTTTAAAAGCAAAAACACACAGAAAAAGAAGTGACAAGTAAGTAAAACACAGTTAATACGCAAATTTACGTAGCTTGCTGCACAGGAGATGTGAAGCAGCCGGCAGTTACGACGACACTCCCTAGGTCTACGCATCCATCATTCACCAAAACTTTTGGAAATTAAAATTTACCTCAGTCTGTTTCTCTGATTTGGCTCTAGTTGTTCCACAGCATATCTTTCTAATAGTATCATGTCAGCTGTACGAGTATAAAGTACCGCGTTCCTCACTGTGGCCTTATTGTGTCTGATATTTGCGTCCAGAGATGTATTCTTTCTGTCATATACTTTTCTAGTCATGAACAAGACTGACATCATATGTTTCACGAAACCTTTTACTCACACACAGCTACAGTATCTTGAAGTTATGTATTCTCCTGAACAATTAAATTGTCCTAGATATTTAAATTTGACCATCGTCGTTATGGTTTCTTCTTCTGTTTTCCAGTCAGCAGTGCATCGCACATTCAACTGTGGATTGTCTGTAAGATAGTGTGATACCTCTGTCCATAGCCACTTTTCCCAACTCGTAGCGCCAGCGGCTGAGGAGAAGGACGGAGCCGGAAACCCTGAAACGAGCACCCGAGAAGAGGACACTGCAACCATTCTGCAACAGTGGGAAGCCGGGTGGATGCTTTCGCCTCACTGAAGAGGGGCCACACTGCGAAGAGCCTGGCTGACAACGAGAAGCGTGCCAAGAACTGATGCACCCGTGCAGCCGATGGAATGTCAAGAATGTACGTGTGAAAGTATGTGAGATTTTCTGGCCTGGCAGCAGCCATTTTACATGCCTTACGAAGCAGGAATGTGCTGACAATTGCAGCACCCCACAGGCACAGGGAGAAGCGTATTCAAAGGGCGGAGAATTCGCGCAGGAAGGCGTGTGAAAGAAGTCAGCCTTTCTTAAGAAGGTGTTTTTGTCGACAGTAAAGACGTTCCTTATTAATCACGGACGCCAGCAGGCTCTGAGACGAAGCCCAAACAAGAATATGTCAAGGCCTCAATCAGAGATAGCGCATACAAGGAAGAGTTGTGTAGCTGCTCTCACAACAGCTTCGGAATTCAGAAAAAATATAGTAAGAATATGAAATCCTGAGAAACATGCGAATTCCTGAGGCACACACCAGCCCACGCCAGAAGGGGAAATTTCCAACCCGCATGGAGAGGTGTGGCCATGAAACGGCAATCTGTCATTGGGCTGCATTGAAAATTTTGTCGCTAACGACAACGTCGAAACGAAGAAAATCTTGAAGAGTAGTTGAGCTGAGTGGTGGATGAGAAGAGAAGGGGGAATCATGCGCGGAAGGACCTGGGCACTCTCCCATTGGTCACCAACATGCTCCTACCGACACCATGATAGCCACGCCACGCAACTGACAACAGACAGACAACGCGTAGATCGTACGTGGGCCACGCCGCAAGACCGCGATTGCTAATGAGAGCAGCCGACTCGTGCTGCACAGCTCCGAAGCAACGCACTGTACCGATGCAGTGCCTGCCGCCGACAGCACCGCACGACGAATGATTATGAATAACGGCGAGACGATTCGTCCCTCCCCCCAAATTTCTCTTCCTGCTCTTCGTCGGTGGTCTTATTCTGATATTTCCCAGAAATCACTTCTTTCACTTGATGGGTGCTATAGCCGTTATTCCTGAAAACCTTGCGTAGGTGGCTCAGTTCGTGGGGCAGGTTGTCGTCGTCTGATATTACTATTGCACGATGCACCAATGTTTGCAATACTGTGCGCTTCTGTGCTGGATGATGATGGCTGGTGGTGTGTAGGTACAGGTCTGTGTGGGTGGGTTTTCTGTAGACGCTGTGACCAAGGCACCCATTTCGTTTGCGGTGGACAGGGATGTCGAGGAAGTTCAATGCATTATCTTTTTCCACCTCCATGGTGAACTGGATATAATTTTTGGTGGCATTGAGGTGTTCCAAAAACTCGTCTAATTTCTCGCGTCCGTGTGGCCAAATGACGAATGTGTCGTCAACGTATCAAAAGAAAACCTTCGGCTTCAATGGCGCAGTATCTATGCCAATATCCTCAAAATTCTCCATGAAGAGGTTTGCAAACGCTGGAGCCGACGGGCTACCAATTGCTACGCCGTCTGTCTGATAGTAATACTGGCCGTTGTACACGAAGAAAGTTTAATAAAGGAAGCTATTGAAATAAAAATTACCACAAACACCCTGAATAGAGACGGTGGCTTGCAGCTCAGCTGCGTGGGATCCAGTGATCGCGCGGTTGAAGAGGCCACATCGAACGCCGACTCAAAACATGCCCATATATGGCAATGTCACGGGCACCATTGACGTCACAGCCGGCAGCTAGCGCATATAAGGGCACACCAACAGCCCACTGGCAGTCATAACACTTGACAATGGCCAAGGAGTGCTTGGCCGAAAGCTCGTGTAGTTTTAACCAATTGACGCGGTTGGAAACCCGAGAATATTTTATTCAAATCTGAGTGACATTCAGTATTAATTGGTAGGTCGTTTATGTAAAATAGAAACAGAACCGGACCTAAGACTGAACCTTGGGGTACTCTTTATGAAATTGTTTTACATTTTGAAGCATAATTTACTCTCTCTGGTGTTATAACCGCTCTTTGTCTTTTGTCGGTTAGGTAGGAGCTAAAGTACTCTATCACAGTGCCCCTAATTGTAGCGAGTATTGGTTCACACTGTCAAATGTCTTTGATGGGTCACAAAAAATTCCTGAGGCATACAAAAAGTTGTCTAGTCAGGAGCTAATTTTGTCTACGTTTTTGGAAAACTGCTTCAGTAATTTTCCTTCGTTTTACACACATTATGTTCTTTCAACATCTCAGCAGATTATTCAGCTTTTAGCTCTCCTGAGTCATTTCTTGAACTGAACCTAGATGTGGACATGATTCTCTTATGACACTGCGAAGAATCTGCTATGAAGAGTACACGACAAAGAATTGCAGCAATGAGTGTCAACAATGTATCACAAAAATTCGACAAGAGTTTGGAACATGATCTAAACATGTACATAACGCAAGTTTTTTGTTATTTGCTCTTTTATCTGTGTCACATAAGCCAGCGTGTGATACTTATGAAATCACACGCAACTCACCTGCCATGAGCTGTTATGTCACGTAAGTGATATAAAAGAAATGGTATTCAGTTACTTAATGATATTCCCTGAACTTTATTCATAATTCTGCGCAGTGGAAAACAAACAAAATACGATCTGCCACACATCATCTGGCAATGGATACTTAATGCTATGCATGTGAAGCTGGGCTGTGTCGCTAGTGTACGCATACATTCAGCTCAAATGTATACATTTTATAGCTCTCTTCAGACTTATCCCACCTCCATGTGCAAAACAAATTAAAAAATTCTTGGGACCAATAAAAACTACATAAAATAAATACAGAAACATATTTCCATGGAACACAGTAGTATTGGGACAACCTGTGTACAATTCCAAAGTACCATTATCCAAGATGGCGGCAAACTAAAAAATTCTTGGTAACAATAAAAATCAAATAAAATAAATACAAAAACATATTTCCATGGAACACAGTAGTATTGGGACAATCTGCGTACAATTCCAAAGTACCATTATCCAAGATGGCGGCGATGACGTCATCCAATATGGTGGCCTTGACGTCAATCAAGATATCGGATTTTGGCCGGAAGTTAGAATTTTCACGGGAAAGTGCCACGCCCCCCTCCCCCAGAAAAATGGCGCGAAGTTCAAATTCCAACAGGATGATGCACCACACCACGCTTATCTCTACTAACCAAGGAAATACTACTACTAAGCAAAGCAAAGAAATAAGGACTTGTCTTTATTATTTAACCAATTTCAAGGAGGTGTGTTCGCCACTGGGTCTGGACTCCAACTGACTTAGTTCATAAAGGTGCCACCAGTGGGCACTCTCCTGACGTCAGATCATGACACAAGCACCGTTATTCAAGATGGTGACACCCAGTTGGTTCACCACACGCTCCAGAGCCCAACTGACTTTGTTCATATAGTGCCCACCAGAGGGCCCTATCGTGACGTAGGGTGATGACACAAGTTCTTCTGCTCTCTCTCTCTCTCTCTTGCGCGTTATAACTGGACATGCGCTGCGTCAGAGGCCCATGAGCCTCCAGCCTAGACCTTTATACTCGCGCTGGGCATAGTCTTCTGTAAATATGCTAACGAATTTAACTGAGCACATGTGACACTAACATCGGGCATCTAACCTATCAATTATCTAAGTACTTAATTCCATTTCAATTTTAATTATATTCAATAAAGTGAATTTACAGTTTCAATATTCAATGATCAAATGAGGAGTTCCACATTTTCCCACTATGAGCGCATTGTTCATTCATGACCTAGCAGCCCCCACCCCTAGAATGCTGCACCCCTATTTAGTACACATTGCTGCCACCACACGGTACTGTCCTCCCTCCTGTGACCTAATCCCAGATGGTGGTCTGTTGGAGGAAAATGGTGCGAAAATGACTCAGACTGCGCTGGGCTGCTGGGAGGGTAAGGAAGGAGTGAACTTTATTTAGTTTCGAACATTTTATTTAGGGACCGAATATATTTATCACTCTGACGCAAAACACTAGCCATCTTATGCTTGTGGTCACAATACACAGTCTGCAGACACGCAAACAACTCCTAATTTACGCAAATAATTTAAGTACAGACATTCAGACTCCTCCTAAATAATTCAACACAGTTATGTGTAGACACGCTCAGTACTCGTAAACTGTCCAAATAACTCATAGCACAGCCTACAAACCTGATTGCAAAACAATTCAATCAATGCGCACAAGCACCCTCCGCCCACCCCTGTCCAGTAGAGTGCACAGGCAACCCCAACGATGTGGCCTCAAACCATGCACAGGCCTCCGCCCGGGTCCCACAAGCATGAGGAGGCGACATCTCGCTCATACTTCATTTTTGAGATATTCCTATCTAAATGCGTGTTCACCTAGACACATGTGCTGACATGATAGGGCGGGAGCGCAGCTGCGAGCTGCCGCTGTACGCAGGCAAAAGTTGTATGTAGACGCTGTTGATGACATGATCGGACAGGGGCGAAGTCATATTTACAGGGCGTGCACTCCAAGCAGGGCCGTGCGCATGGGGAATTCTTCGCTACCCTCACTCTAACTGCGGTCCGACAAAGACACTGTAAAAATCCATTCCAGAATATCAGAACTTTCTTTCTCCTTAGCCTTTCTAACGGACCATATGTGACATCTGACTGAAGCTTCGCCACGCGTACACTCAAGCCACATTGCTATCTAAAATAATAACCAAGTGGAACTCTAGTAAATTCCATAGTACCGCAGAAATACTTAACGTGTTCTTTTCTAGCGATTTTCGTCTTCTCTCAGGCTGTATACACGGGAATTCTTGCCCTAACAGAACCTCTTTACAAAAATAATGCATAATAGCGTCCAATGCAGTCTTCCTCGCAGACCTGATGTGATACCCAATCCATCACGTGATACTCATCCTGCTCTCAACATATGCAAATGTTTACACGGCAATGTAGAGGCATGTGAATGAATCCAACATTATCATTTGCTCTTATCGACTTTACTCGCCGAATTACTGATGCCGCCGGTATCCAAGGACCATCCACCTCTTCTTTCTGGGACTTTTAGCAGTAAAATTATTTTGCAAAATAGCTCTGAGCACTATGCGACTTAACTTCTGAGGTCATCAGTCGCCTAGAACTTAGAACTAATTAAACCTAACTAACCTAAGGACATCAGACACATCCATGCCTGAGGCAGGATTCGAACCTGCGACTGGAGTGGTCGCTCGGCTCCAGACTGTAGCGCCTAGAACCGCACGGCCACTCCAGCCGGCAATTGTTTTGCACAGATCGCTAAAGTGCATGACAATTAAACCCTTAAACTTGTCTATAGATCATCAAATACATACCATACTCACAACAATATTGGAAGCCAGGAACATATCTACCAATGTAACTACAATTAAATATTACCATCGCTGCTACAGTCTGACACCCATCATTGCACAGTTAATGTCTCCTCTTGATGGCTGTGCTTCTGGAACCAATTTTATTATCTGTAGCACACATAATTATCAACATAAGAAATCTCTCTCCATTATCCATGTGCTCAATCTATACGTCCCTCATGACAGCACACACATTCATCCCCTCTAGTCTTGCCACAACATAAACAACACTAACTTTACAATCCAATATATACACATTTTACACAATATAATCCACATTAACTTTACAATCCAATATATACACATCCTACACAAAGAGTGCAGTTCTCTTCTATATCTGTACAGCCCAAAAAAATTATTGTATGCCTACACTCACATGCACTATATATCACTATGCTCCTGAGTCCTAGGGAAGCACCATCAACCATTTCTTTCTTTCTACAGACGTGACATTCAGCTGTATAAACTATTTTACACTCATCGCCGAATTGCACCGACAGCTAAACCTCGCAAAGTACCATACATATCATCAAATACGTATACACACCTACTCATTTACACTCTCCTCCCACTGGGGCCAGGAGCTTGAATATTAGTGCGTGAAACCAATGTCCAACTCAGAAATATATCAGCGCTTACCCTATTGATGTAGCAAACATACAATTCATATCCTACGCCATACAAAATCGCCCATTTACTTAAGAAAGCCCTCACTGAATCGAAGTCTCTCTCAGAACTGACGTGCAAAGACAGGGTCCTTTCCCCATCGATACAAAAGCACTACTGTTTCTAGTCTGGACCTGTCTGCTTGCTTGCCTTTATACACCCATCTCCAGACTCTGTGATTACACGAACACAAGTATTTCCGCATTGTTATCCATAATATTATGTGATTATCGTCGTACTTCTCGATATCAAGCACACAACAGTAGCCTCCTGATCACTCACACAACATAATTCCCAAGATATGGACTCCAAATTATTTCTCTACAAACCCGAAACTTTAGCTATGTGGAGCATCCTCTAGACCATTGAGTAACTAGAAACAAGCAGATGAAAAATGATATCTCCACCTGCGAATACCAACTCGCTAATTTAACATATTCCAAATCATCTCTATAATTTACAAATCAACTAATACCTTTCCCATGTCTAGAGAAAAGGCAAACCTGTCTTCCACATGCCACATGCGCACGCCACAATCGATCTTCTCTCAACTAAATAAAGGCCCGAAATATGCAGAAGCAGTCAACTGAACAATTTACATGGTAGAGAATAACAGTGCTGCACAAACGCACTTCCATACACAATCTTCTCAAATTTCCACTTGACCACGAAAGCCGCCCAATACATTGTCAAGAGACGTCAAGTTAACTCATATACATTCCTACACTCCTACACTCCAACAGGACCCAGTATTTGGGTGGCGGCCGCCATTAACGAGGAACACGAATCATTCCCACCACAGCCCATGCATACACGGAATTATTCCAGGAAACCGGTCACGTATACCTTTTATCATTATAGTTACAATTAAATGTTATGATCGTGCTCTCAACTGAACGCCATTCGACAGTGAGTGAAGTATCAGAAGTACACCCTACTGTCAGCAGTGGCTCTGCAAATAGAAAAATCTGTACCTTCCATACAGCTGGACACATTCTTCCCTTCGCTATCACAGTACTCCAAGTCAAATCCATACGATCCTTATGAGTGGAGATGACCATTTCCTTTCCACAAACACATACTTTATAAACCTGATGCTCAAATGCGCACATATCACCTATTCCCTACTACTACTAAATATAATATTTCATCAATACACTATTGCCTGCAATACGAAATGATACTGACCGAAAATCAACGATCTTTATGCATGTCGCTTACGTTGTTCTTTAGAGTCCTTCCACCCTGTCCTAGAAAGAGAGATTTAATCGATGAGATGTTAAAGAAAAACCCGATTGCAGCAGCTACCGTATTTTACTGCCACAAGCGGTCTCAGTTCTACAGGTGCACACAAGTATCCATGTTAAAAGCTATACCCAGTATACGAATTGAGGTACGACATTACCTCTGAATGAGGTCTTTTTGTTTTCCTGACAAATACCATGACAGTGATTATAGGAATGCGTATTACTAGCCAACGACGCTACCTCACGATAAAATTTCCCCATTTTGAAAGTGATTCTGCTAAAGAACGTCGTATGTAAGCTGTATTTGCGACTCCCTCACACCACACCAACTAGACAATTTTATAGTATTTCTAGCGCATTCTGTCTCAATACCATATCAGTCGTTCTGCCATATATCCACTGAGTTATAGGCGATGGCTGATTGAGAAGGAACACAAACAGTAGTAGATGATGTGCCGATTGAGGTCGTAAGAAGGATAATGTACACTACCTTCTCAGATCTCTAGTTTTACGCTATCCGCTAGAAATGATGTCTATCATTTGGAATCAGGCCTCTCCATTCAAGCACATTCCTGCATCCGATCACACCCACAAGTGAATCACATTTCTGGCACTTCCATATCTCGAAACGAGTCATCTTTCCTGAACCAAGCAGCTGCAGTAAAATTTGAACGTGGTTTTAGTCACCCCCTATGCATCTTGCAATTGCTTCCATTTCTACAGCTTTCTGCATGTGATCGTTCCAATTTAAGTCTGAACTGAGCAGAAGTCGGGGAAAGACATACCCGCCACCTTCTGCAACCAGTGTAGAAACAGAACGACCTGAGTTAGTGCAACAGGACAGTGTTTTGACCATTCGGCGGAAATGCGCGCAATGTTGTACGTCCCCAAACTACATACAAGTACTACAGATCTGCGTCCATTCAATTCAATCAGCCCAAGATGCTATCATCCTTATTCTCTACCCCCAACATAGAAAAATTACGAACTATAGAGCTTCTACTAACTTCATTCCATATATAAGTCATCTAGGCACTGATGCGGGTGCAATGACGCAATGCTGCGGTGGTGCTCCAGTGTGGAGAAAGATTTCGCAATGCTCCCCCAGATTACCGCAGCGTGCAGCCATTAACGCATTCCTAACCGTTTACCAAGTCCATCACCTCAAACTGTTACTGCTACTGCCACATATTAAATATACAGGCACCGCAGATACCACTTTAAACTTTGATCACCTATACTTTAGGCGAATGATCATACCACACACACTATACTAAGTCACAAGAGACGCTCCCTCTGGTCCAGGTTCAAACACTGTTTTCTAACATGCCTTTGTACAATGTCAAACATTTCCTTTTATTTTCTGCCACGACTTCGAGACCTGAGCCAGATCCTAAACTGACATTAAGAAGTTCTTATCCACGGCAGGAAACTAGGTCTTGCACAGTGTAAATCATATTCTTACTGTGTATAACATAACACGGGATCATTTTAAATAAAAGACATTTACAACATAAGCAAACAGTAACAGTTTTACGGCGTTAGCGTAGGTCACCAAACTACAGCCCCAAGTTCATTCAGGAGCTATACATTTAGACTCTCACACTGACTGAATAGCTGACGATTCTGCGTTCCCTTTCGACTGATTCCTCATATTGCACTCGTGTACGCGATCACTGTTTTGCCGCTAGCAACCCCCCAGAAGTTGCTGCCCATCCACCAAAACTTGTTCCCCAACTCAAACAAGCGATATCAGTCAATCATTATGTGGTAATCAGTGCTTCGATGGGATGGAAAAGACACCATCGATGTAATCTAATAGTAAACATCACATTTGATAGCACAAAGAATTTTACAATAACTTCAACACCAGCCAATTATATTATAGCAATTTTTCCCAATTTCAATAACATAGCTAAACCAGCCCCTCTCCACTTTGCGAGTATCATTGCGAACATGGATAGATGACTGTGCAGTACGTCCATTAAGTGTTAATCCTCGAACACATAAATCATTAAAGTATACCAGACAGTGATCCACATATTTCTATTACTTAGAGCATAGTGTTTAATTTACGATCTATCTCTCTATGTATCGGAGTCACGGAGCATTCTCGCTATCTTAGGGTAAAATTAGAGAGTGAAAGACCCTCCTCAAACTGTCATTGACCAACCAGCCATGCAGCACCGTTAGCGAATTAATCTGCAACCGACCAGAAGAAGACCGCTACACTCCACTTCTCATGAATGAATTGAGCTTTCAGTGTCCTAAGCCATCCAAGTGCACAAGATTTCTCGAGATGTGACCATGTCGAGAAGCTTAGCACTCCTTATTGATGTATAGCAACATATTTCAAAGTGCCATGATGTAATAGCGGACAGTTAGAAGAACAAGAAAGGAATGATTTTTATAGGCGATGGAGCTCCAGACGGATGGAGTTCTACGCATTTTTACTTAAATCAACCATGCTATCAACTATAAAGTAGTGTTCTAGAGCCTAGGATCGATATCTGAAGAGTATTTGTAAGAGAGAACATATACACACACACACACACACACCTAAGGTTACAACGTTCTGCACTTAACACGGGTGTATAATGTTAGATCACATGCGTTTCCGAGCTATCAGACATATGGAATGTAGCCTTGTTAATGTTACTTTGTGAGAAACATATTTCAGGTGCATCACATACATCCTCCTTCCCTATTTCTCTACGAGAAACTATGCTATCGAACCGTCAAACACTCTCTCTGCATGATACGAGCACAATAAAGGTTTCCGGAAACATCCGAACACAGTTCAGAAATTATACGATGCCTGCATCAGACCTATATAAAATTATCGTTAGTAGCGGGATATACATCCTACAAGGAAACAGATAAATGCATAGCAGCAGCGTCTGACATGTGAAAATTACAACTCACTCAATTACTAATTCTGTAAACAGCACATCTGTCGCGCAAATGTGTACACAGGGATTGCAGCGCCTCACAGGCTCCTATCGCTAACTTAGTTATGGCATTGAAGTCTCGATTTCACGCCCAAGATGCGACAGGGGGGATCGCATAAATCAAAGTTCGTTTATGGGACTGTGTCAAGTTTCATTACACATGAGATGGAAGTCCTCTGATGACTGACAGCTTTAAAGTTAACGATCGCAAGTAGAAAATGCCTTAAACCACATACTAAATCCGTGGCTGTATACGAGTAGAACGCAGGCTATGTCACGTGACTGATGCAGACAGAACATTGGAAAAAAATTGACCTGCAGTAACTTCTCCTTCTCGAAAATGAATCAGTCAACCATTAAATCGTACCTCATTACAGCTCTATCTCAATCGATCAACCCATCCATTCTCGGTTATCGCAGATGCAAGTAAGTGTAGAGGTGAATAGTTCTCTGTCCTTCTGAAAAGCACCAGATACATTAGTTAAGTCGAGTGTGTCACTGGTACCTCAATAGACATACAGTATAATACTACCTCAAGGGGAAAAACATTGACTGTCTCCCTGATTCCCTTCGTTTCGATGTTAACGTTTTCCAGGATTCCTCTTGTTGCCACATACCTGCTCCCATGCACAAATTGTTTGACACGAACCAGAAGATACACAAGTACTTTCTCAATTTCCCTTCATTTTAGTGCATATTAGGTCAATTTATATCTATTCCCTCGTCATTTTTCGCAATTATATCGACTTTAGGTCAGATTTATCCATGCGATCATGACATAACATCTCGTTCTATGTTCTAAAATTGATTGTAAATATAGCACAGCTGCCAACACCTAGCCCAAATGCACTGATCAGGAGGTGTAATATAGCACTGTACTCGACTGTATCCAGTCACCTCCACATTCGGAGAGCGTTTGCTCTGTTTTCTGTATGTCTGTGTGTATGCACACCTCAAGGATGGCTCCCAGGACCTAGCCCCCTCCATTGGCGGACCAAGCTTCGAAAATAGAATGTGTGTCCACATGTAATGCGTAGTTGGTCCACCTGCGAACCCTATCGCAGATGTGGTGTGTGGTGGATCCGTCTCCGAACATAGTTCTGGATAGATAGTCCTCGGCAGATCCACACTTGAACACTAACTCGGGTGTGGTATATTGTGGATGTGCATCCCAACACCTCTTCGTACATTGCGTGTGGCGGATCTACCTTCAAACCCTATCTCATGTGCGACATATTGTGGATCTGCATCTCAACACTGCTCCGGATATAACGCATGGTGGATCCACAGTCGAACTCTTACTCGGGTCTACTGCGGGTCCTGGGAAAGTAGTGTACATTTTTCTTCTTACAACCTCAATCGGCACATCATCTACTACTGTTTGTGTTCCTTCTCAATCAGCCATCGCCTATAACTCAGTGAATATGTGGCAGAACGTCTGATATGGTATCGAGACAGAATGCACTAGAAATACTATAGAATTATCTAGTTGGGGTGGTGTGAGGGAGTCGCAAATACAGCTTACATACGACGTTCCTTAGCAGAATCACTTTCTAAATGGGGAAATTTTTTCATGAGGTTGCATTGTGGGCTGGTAATACGCATTCCTACGATCACCATCGTGGTATTTGTCCGAAAAAAAGGACTTCTTTCAGAGGTAAAGTTGTACCACAATTTGTAAAGCAGGTATAGCTTTTAACATGGATACTTGTGTGAACCTGTAGAACAAAGACCGCTTGTGACAGTAAAATATGGAAGTTGCTGCGATCAGGTTTTTCTTTAACTCGGCGGTGCACGCACCTGGAAACGGGACGGCAGTACACAGAGCTGGTCTCACAGACCCTTGCAGTTTCCATCTTCCTGAATTTGCATTTAGATGCATATTATGGAGGGAAGCGTTATTAAATGATATAATATCATTAAAAATCAGTTTAGTAAATATATTTAAGGGATAAATTTAATATTTTGGACAAAAATATTTACCCAAATGGAGATGCATAAAATTTAGCTGTTATCAAAATAGTGCATGTATTCAATTAGATGTTTTGTCGATATAGTCTTGGCACACAGTAACAGAATGTTCAAGGTAAATGTATTTCTTGCAGTTCTTACAAAGATATCTTCTTTTTCTGTTTTTGCTTCTGAAGTCCACACACTGTACTCGTGAAGTCGCAGTTGATTCCACTTCAGAAATTTTCACACTGCAAAGCTCTCCACTTCTCTCAGTTATTGTAGCTAACATGTTACTACGGGTTATTACTTATTATTGGGAATGGAAATACTTATTGCTTATGAAATTAACGTGAGAAGAGTAGGGTCGCCACCGACTCTAACCATACAACTAATCAAAGATTTGGTCGAGTCGGAAAATAAATTAATTTGATCACAGACCAAAAACTCACAAAAATGCATACGTTGTGATGTCGCTCATAGGGGATACGATGTAATTAATAGTGTTCCCCGTGCACTGTTCACGACAATCAAACATTTAAAATAAAATAGCACATGCAAGAACACTGTGCAGAAGATCAGCTCCCAGCAACACACCTGAAAATAAGACTTAATCTAAAGCATTTGTTATAAAATACCAGGGGAGACTAATCGCTGGACCTGTGCATAAGGAAACGCATTGGATGTGCTAACGGGAAAGCTACAAGGTGAGTGGCTTAGGTGCAAAAACGTAATCTCGGAACACAAGAGAAAATTCTAGATAAAATCATTTATTCCTAAGATAAGGATGTGAGGTATTTACACGATTCCTGATAACACATGGTTTGTAGAGACACAATTTCTAGGTATAGTGCCCAAATTCCAACAATATCACATCACACAATCATGTTAACATTATCTAAAACAAACATGCGATCGGACAGTTAGTGATGCCGGTAGCCCAACAACTATAATGTTCTACCACGAGGTTGGCTCCCCACGGACGAAAGACACATAAAGCAAGGAAAAGTTACGAGAAGGCAAAGCTCTAAATATTCATAAAGGTGAAAGCTTATGCAGGCACAGCTGAAGGCAAACAGACATTCATACAGAAGCGAGTGCTCACTTCTTATCGACAACTTTGTGTGGCGCTCTTCCGGCGGATCCAAGTCTGCTACACAAATTTGCTAAAAGAAAAATCTGCCCAAGTTTTGCATTCCTTGCTGCGACAAGGCAAAACAATCTTCCAGATTTGAAAAGCGAGACCAAAAGCTAACAGCTCTCCTCTCGCCAAGTAACAGCGCGCCACGCGGTCATTCTAACTCACCCTTCTTCGACTGGAGCACAACTGTGGACGCTTCCCGTACTGGCGGCAGACTGCCTCCCGCTTCTCCAGCCTCATCCACGCTCCGCATGGTGCGGAAAACCCAAAGATGCCATTTCCGCCACCAACCTAATGCAGGTGGATTTCTCACAAGTAGCGCAAACCTCTTTGCCTACTTGACCACTACGAGAGTTGCCTATTCTGTGCAACTGCTGCTGAATCTGTATGACTATCGCAGACTTTCTGCAGCAGACTACGCCACCGTCTAGCAACGTGACACACAACCACTTTCATTCAATCACGCCACTATGAGAGATATGACGAAAGAGAAACAAGAAAAAGAAAGAGAAATGCTAATGAAATTGGGCTACCGGACTAATGAAAGGTGGCTACAGGATCCTTTCATCACCCCAAACGTCCCGGAGAAGACTGTGCCGCGAATTTTCTCGCCATGGTAGGAGATTCGCCAACAGTCTTCGAAACAACATACCCTAACGAGCAACAATTGCAACAGGCAAACAGCAGCACAAAAGAATTGATTGATCTCTTATATCCAAATGAGCTTTATCTGACCTTAGTCAATAATTGTGACCTCACGCGGTCCGCAAGGCAAACAAAACAAATTAAATTAAGTGTGATACTGTACGCTAACATCATGTCGTCTGACCTACTACGACCACAAACATGAGATATAATTTTAAAATTGCTTTAACAAATTATCAAAAGTTAACATAAAGACATAGATGAACAGGTACACAATATATTTGCATATATAAACAAATAAAATTATGCAAAACATTACCACGAACCAAAGCAGTATCAGCTGGTGGTGACATATATAAAAACATCTAAGTAAAGGTGCAAAGCACAATGTGCACAACAAATACAGCGATACAAAATCATTAATGAACCCAATGGAATGACAGCTGGTAAATAACCACCTATGGAAAATGAGACATGAGTACAAAAACACATTAGAAATCAGCTCGTTGACACGCTGTCATTTTTCAGTTTCGTCACATGGTAGTTTCACTGGGTATTCTCTTTCGGTGCTGGGGTGGGCGTCTCTTCTAAAGGCGACTTGGTGGATAAGCTACTAGGGGACCACAACACTGAATTGGGGAGTTCGCAGCAGCGTTGATTGTAACTTCCATTGTAACCCAGGTTGTTCATCCTAGACAGCACCCCGCGACGTTGCCTCTTGCCCGTTTCCACCCTCTGCGTCCATACTGTGGGATGGTTCGACGTTGCAGATTTTCAGGATATCGCTGCTTGTGGGCCCTGCCTCATCATCGACAAGGCGTCTTGGCGGTCATCGTCCGTGTGTTGTGGAGGAATGTGTTTTACGACACACGCCCCTGTCTCCTGTCGTGTCAATGGAGAGACACGTGCTCTTCTCCGTCGCATCGAGGTCGGCATAAATTTGTGCGGGTGTCGGGCTTGAGAGCCGCTTATCGCCTCTTTGCACCGTCTCAGCTGATGCGTCAGTGGTGGGACCCGCGTCCCTCCGGGCAGTGGGCGTTACCTCACCGCAGCGGCCGTCTGGACTAGCGGCGCTCAGGGATCTGCGGCCTCGCCTGGCGTGCGTCGTACTTTCCCTTTCGCTTGTCAGATGATTAGCGCATGGAGTGGAACGCCAGCCATCAGCTGGCGCTGCCGTGATGACACGCCTGCGGGCCCCGGTGTGAGCCTGGGCTTGGGGGAAGACCAGCATCCCCTCCCCTCTGATGGGGAAACAGCTGTGACCACTCGCCGCGCCATTGCCTCGCCGTTGATAGCAGGGTTCTGCAACGCCTGCCGGTGGACCAAGCTCCGTGCTTTCTGATGCGGAGGTTCCCTAGGCGGCCTTGCACCCACTTAAGAACTGCGCTCACAGAGATCGTTACAAAATATCGTGTGTACAGGTTACCACAAAATCAGCGGAATTTCTTACTCCTGATCAATACATGGAATATTGCCCAATATTAACTTGACAAGAAGGGCCTTGTCAACAATACCAATAAAGAAAACAATGAGGAAAATTACATAACCAATATTCAAACAAACAAAAAATCCTTTCTATAAAATATAGTTCCAGCATTACATCTGCTGTCAATCGTTCAGGGTAGATCTTGTACAAGGTTTGGTCAGGATTTGGATAGGATTTGACGCCGCTGCTAACTACAGACACAAAACTCTACCTACTCCTAACTACGCCCTCACACACAATCTACACAGCTCGTACTAGTCACCATCACCATATAGCCCGACTACAATTCCCACATATATACAAAATATTCCTTTCAGCACCAATACCCATATCGTTGTTCATTGACTGCTCCTCCAAGGTTTGCAGCACACGTTTGCTGATCTGTGAAAAATTTCCGAGACTTCTTTTCTATGGACATTGCATAATAAAAGTTATGATTAATGAGACATGGAAGGTTCATTCAAGTCACATCTGGAATGGTAACTGTTTCAGCATCTTCTAATAATTTCTGGGTATGCAGCCGGATCCCGTCGACATTCTGCCACGATATTTCGGCCCAGAGACGTCCGGCCATCATCGGGTGAGTACACAACTACTGAAGAGCCCAGGTGCAGTCGCGACTGCACCTGGGCTCTTCAGTAGTTGTGTACTCACCCGATGATGGCCGGACGCCTCTGGGCCGAAATATCGGTGGCAGAATGTCGACGGGATCCGGCTGCATACCCAGAAATTATTAGAAGAAGAAATACGCCGGGAAAATTTCAGAAGTTTCAGCGTCTATTCATCAGACTAATGCGAAAGGTCAGTGGGCATAAAAATGGAAATAAAAATCATCCTATCCTATTAGCAAACACATAAACACTTCGTACTATGAGCACATAAAAAAATGCTGTCAAAAGAAATCCATTGTCCAGGGCCATGAGTACCCAACTTACTGCTCTCATAAGATACTCATAATGATAACACAATTACTCACCACATGTCCCCAGGTGTCCTCACCTACCGTCATGTTATTTCAGCTTGGAGGTAATCACACTGATTCTCTATTAAATATCAAGTTGCTTGAGCTAATAAGCTGTTTCCATATACGTCTTCTGGGGTTTCACATTCTGGTGCCCTCAACCGTACCTAGTAGTAGGTGGCGTCAAGTTACACTTTCCAAATATCTTATAAGATGGCAACTCTGAAAATCAAACACTATTAATCTCCCTTCGTAGACAAATCCTTCGCCTAAAAGTCACCAAGTCGCTTCATCAACATCACAGTACATTTGAAAAATCTCACTGAATCATGCTCACCTAAGGGGAATAAGAACATTACAACTGTAATTTATCATCAAGAATTACCTTACGACCAATGACTCGCCACGCCAACACATCCGATATCTTTTTAGTCATCAAGAAACAAAAGCCATCTTACTGTAATAGGAAACGCTTTATATGAACCTCATAATCATTCACATTCAGATGCTATAAAGCTGCACAACTCTACTCTTACCTGCTCAGAAGAAGAAATAACTACACATATATTGGGGGACCCTTTAAAACTCATAGAAGATATACACTTTAATTTTATTCACACCGTAGTGAATCAAAACTTTGGAAAATATACACTGTAATTGTATTAAACAGACACGACTGGGTTTACCACAGGCACACCAATACTGTGGCCCTTCTTCAACAAATCTTCCATAATAACGTCTTCCTTTATCTAATGCGCATCAATACATCAATAGCACCGGTCCTCATTAAGTTGACGCCAACCGAGCGAGTCAACAGTCATTGATCCCTTTGATTAGGACCGAGCGAGGTGGCGCAGTGGTTAGCACACTAGACTCGCATTCGGGAGGACGACGGTTCAATCCCGTCTCCGGCCATACTGATTTAGGTTTTCCGTGATTTCCCTAAATCGCTTCAGGCAAATGCCGGGATGGTTCCTTTGAAAGGGCACGGCCGATTTCCTTCCCCATCCTTCCCTCACCCGAGCTTGCGCTCCGTCTCTAATGACCTCGTTGTCGACGGGACGTTAAACACTAATCTCCTCCTCCTCCTCCTCCTTTGATTAGGGGCATTTGTCTGATTGTGCCGCGGTTTTACGGGACGAATTTGAACACCCACTGGCGGACCACCCGTACTGTTTAGAGCACCTCTGTTGTCGCTTGTTCGATAATTATTTTGTGGTTGGTTACGACTACCGTTCCTAGGTCCGCTATAATTGCGCCTAAATCTCTGCCCATTACCGTATCTTCTAAACTCCATGGGATGTCTTTGATTTCCTCTCGGCGAATGATAATTATTGGCATCGTTCATTCGGCCCTCGCTCCGTGAGGAGTCGCGACGCTGCCAACACTCGCGCGCTCTGTAACTCTCAGGCGACCCATTACGTCTGGAGAGCCACCTGTCTCTACGGCTGCGGCTTCGCTCTCGCAGCCGCTGCTCGTAGGCGCTCTGACCGTAATTCTGCGTGGTGCCATTCGCATCGCACTCAAACTCTAAAAGGAGATTGCGAAACCCCTCTACGTCATCCTTACATCCGCCTGCAAGGATAACGTGCCGCAACTGCATTGGAAACTTTCCCAGGCAAATACGAATAATTTCCGCAGGTCCATAAGGATCGTCAAGATGTTCATTTGCCTGCAGCATGTGCTCGAACATCTGCACAGGGCTGAAGAATTTCGACCGGTTTAACTCAGGTAGCATAATCAGTCCGTGTTTTACACGACTCTGCGCTGCCACTGGCCAATAGATTGACAGGACGTGTAGACGAAACTCCCCGACTGTGTAACAATTGCGTGCAATTGACCTCATCCGCGCCACTGGCTCACCTTCGAGGTAGCAGCACATATACTCTATTTTGTGCGCACTGGGCCACGTAGGAGGAAGGAAGAACTCAAACTGCTGTAACCAGTACCGCGCATGAATCCCTGTAGCCGAGTTACGGAAGACTTCAAACTTCCTCACTGTCAGAAAATGTTTAAAGTCAAATTCGTGAGTTTTCCTTGGCGAACGTTCCTGGGGGTATCCACGCCGTTCCCACCTGGTACGAGATCTGTGATCGTGACGATGATCAAATTCGCCATCGTTCCCGGAATCATCGTCGGTATAATGGCCCTTTCGTTCATTTCTTTCAATTTCATGGGCCTTTAACCCTTTTAGGTGAAGTTCTAAATGGGCCATGCGCTCACATATTCCCTCGGTCGCCATGTGTAACTAACCTGTTACTACGGGTTATTCCTTATTATTGGGAATGGAAATACTTATTGCTTATGAAATTAACGTGAGAAGAGTAGCGTCGCCACCGACTCTAACCATACAACTAATCAAAGATTTGGTCGAGTCGGAAAATAAATTAATTTGATCACAGACCAAAAACTCACAAAAATGCATACGTTGTGATGTCGCTCATAGGGGATACGATGTAATTAATAGTGTTCCCCGTGCACTGTTCACGACAATCAAACATTTAAAATAAAATAGCACATGCAAGAACACTGTGCAGAAGATCAGCTCCCAGCAACACACCTGAAAATAAGACTTAATCTAAAGCATTTGTTATAAAATACCAGGGGAGACTAATCACTGGACCTGTGCATAAGGAAACGCATTGGATGTGCTAACGGGAAAGCTACAAGGTGAGTGGCTTAGGTGCAAAAACGTAATCTCGGAACACAAGAGAAAATTCTAGATAAAATCATTTATTCCTAAGATAAGGATGTGAGGTATGTACACGATTCCTGATAACACATGGTTTGTGGAGACACAATTTCTAGGTATAGTGCCCAAATTCCAACAATATCACATCACACAATCATGTTAACATTATCTAAAACAAACATGCGATCGGACAGTTAGTGATGCCGGTAGCCCAACAACTATAATGTTCTACCACGAGGTTGGCTCCCCACAGACGAAAGACACATAAAGCAAGGAAAAGTTACGAGAAGGCAAAGCTCTAAATATTCATAAAGGTGAAAGCTTATGCAGGCACAGCTGAAGGCAAACAGACATTCATACAGAAGCGAGTGCTCACTTCTTATCGTCAACTTTGTGTGGCGCTCTTCCGGCGGATCCAAGTCTGCTACACAAATTTGCTAAAAGAAAAATCTGCCAAAGTCTTGCATTCCTTGCTGCGACAAGGCAAAACAATCTTCCAGATTTGAAAAGCGAGACCAAAAGCTAACAGCTCCCCCTCGCTAAATAACAGCGCGCCACGCGGTCATTCTAACTCACCCTTCTTCGACTTGAGCACAACTGTGGACGCATCCCGTACCGGCGGCAGACTGCCTCCCGCTTCTCCAGCCTCATCCACGCTCCGCATGGTGCGGAAAACCCAAAGATGCCATTTCCGCCACCAACCTAATGCAGGTGGATTTCTCACAAGTAGCGCAAACCTCTTTGCCTACTTGACCACTACGAGAGTTGCCTATTCTGTGCAACTGCTGCTGAATCTGTATGACTATCGCAGACTTTCTGCTGCAGGCTACGCCACCGTCTAGCAGCGTGACACACAACCACATTCATTCAATCACACCACTATGAGAGATATGAGGAAAGAGAAACAAGAAAAAGAAAGAGAAATGCTAATGAAATTGGGCTACCGGACTAATGAGAGGTGGCTACAGGACCATTTCATTATCTTCCTTGGCAATATTTTTGACATTACTCTTTGCTGAAGATGGTCATGCAGAAGCGCAAAAGAAAGCTGCCTCAAAAACTCTCTTCTTCTCAGTGATGAGTTGAAAATAATAGCAGCATTTATTGCAGCTGTGTTCATGATGCTATAAAAAATTGGCCATCTTCTTGTGTTTCTAGCTACGTTATATGTTGGGCTCATTCCGTCTAAAACGTCAACTCCACATTAGTAAGGTTATAGATCGTGATAATTTCTGGTTTTTTATCATTCCCTGTATTTTCATCAATATTTCCATCGTTGACAGTAGTAATGCTACTCTATTTCGTTTCGGCACATAAGAGACTAAGGTGCAATTTTTCTGAAACCAAAACATAGATGACTTTTCTTATCGGTTTTTAGTGTTAATAAATCCCCTTGGGACTTGCCTCTTGTTCTTCCTCAGGGTACCAACGATGGTCATCTTCTTCGTAATCAATGTGTTTGCAAGCTCGTAACTTGTAAAATAATTGTCGAAAGTTATGTTGCGGCCTGTATTCGGGATAGGTTGGCAAAGTCTCTGAACAAGTTCAACTTGATATTCACGCAAATGTCCCCAACTGTGACATATGTTTCAGCTTGCTCCAGATACTCACTCAGAGGTATTTTACGGTAGTTAATATTTCCAGGGACAGTGCAGAAAATCGGTAATGGAAATCTTCTTACCCTGTGTATGCATAATATCCTACAGCCATTGTGAAATCCACGCATAAATCGTAGTAATTTGCCAGTTTCATAGTTTTGCTATGAGTTTTTCGGAAAATAAGGAAGGAATAGTACACTGATGAATGGTTTCTCACTTGTGATGTAATGATTTTAATGAAGACTCATTTATGGATACGCGTAATAAAAAAAGTAAAATCGTTCTTTTTAACACTGGCTGCATTCCGTGACTCCGAGTTGCAGTTCTTATCGAGGCTGAATCCGTACTCTCCGGTGTGTACTATGTCTCGTGATCGATGTAGCTCTCCGGCTACTTCCTGCTGGCTGCTATTACCGCATGTGGGTGAATTTTTAACGTTTGTTGCGTGATGCTACCTAGAAAGAGAGCATCCTCCTTCTCATTCTCTCTCTCTCTCTCTCCTGTGTGTGCATGGAATGCTGTGACCATTGTTACGTGCCTGCCGTGCGTTACGTGCCGTGACCTGCCGCGTATTATTGCGGCCGAAGATTCTAACCTAGGCAGGAGGTGCCTTGTGTATCACGACTGGTGGTATCAGTCGATCCCCAGCCGGCTATCTGGTAAGTGATGCATATGTTTGAAGAGGATTAGAGATACATTTTTTTAGTTCTTTTTAAAGAAAATACAGTTCCTCTATCATTTCTAAATTGCTTAGTGTCAATTCATCAGTGTGTTGTGAATGTGGATTTTTTCCGTCATTGTTATTTACGTCTGCTATAATCCTATAGTGTCATGTTCTCCCAAGGCTACCTTATAGTGACGTCACACACAAGCAATGCAGGGGCGACTTCTCCCTATACTTGGTTTGTCACGAACGTTGCTGTGTATGGGCCTCTGCGTATGGCACTTGGTTCATGCGACCATGCTGACTGCTGTTCATCAGAGACAATAGCTGGAATTTGCACAACAATAGAACTGGACGTCCACTTAGTGGTGACAGGTAGTCGTTTCTGATAAATCACGCTTTATGCTCTGTCAGACAGATAGTCGTTGTCGAGTAAGGCGTGAAACGTCTGAAAGCAAACACCCTGTAATCAGGACAGCGTTATGATCTGCAGAATGTTTTTGTGGCATTCCCTGGGTGGTTTCATCATTCTGGAATGCATACTGGATCAACACTAATACAGGGTGGTACAAAAAGGTACGGCCAAACTTTCAGGAAACATTCCTCACACACAAGGAAAGAAAATATGTTATGTGGACATGTGTCCGGAAACGCTTACTTTCCATGTTAGAGCTCATTTTATTACTTCTCTTCAAATCACATTAATCATGGAATGGAAACACACAGCAACAGAACGTACCAGCGTGACTTCAAACACTTTGTTACAGGAAATGTTCAAAATGTCCTCCGTTAGCGATGCTACATGCATCCACCCTCCGTCGCATGGAATCCCTGATGCGCTGATGCAGCTCTGGAGAATGGCGTATTGTATCACAGCCGTCCACAATACGAGCACGAAGAGTCTCTACATTTGGTACCGGGGTTGCGTAGACAAGAGCTTTCAAATGCCCCCATAAATGAAAGTCAAGAGGGTTGAGGTCAGGAGAGCGTGGAGTCCATGGAATTGGTCCGCCTCTACCAATCCATCGGTCACCGAATCTGTTGTTGAGAAGCGTACGAACACTTCGACTGAAATGTGCAGGAGCTCCATCGTGCATGAACCACATGTTGTGTCGTACTTGTAAAGGCACATGTTCTAGCAGCACAGGTAGAGTATCCCGTATGAAATCATGATGACGTGCTCCATTGAGCGTAGGTGGAAGAACATGGGACCCAATCAAGATGCTACGTACTGATGTGCTTGATGCTAGTACTGTAGAGCAATGAGTCGCATGTCAATACAAGCACCGAAGTCAACATTACCTTCCTTCAATTGGGCCAACTGGCGGTGAATCGAGGAAGTACAGCACATACTGACGAAACTAAAATGAGCTCTAACATGGAAATTAAGCGTTTATGGACGCATGTCCACATAACATCTTTTCTTTATTTGTGTGTGAGGAATGTTTGCTGAAAGTTTGGCCGTACCTTTTTGTAACACCCTGTATCTATCTATCCTTGGGTTCAAATGGCTCTGAGCACTATGGGATTTAACATTGATGTCATCAGTCTCCTAGAACTTAGAACTACTTAAAACTAACTAACCTAAGGACATCACACACATCCACGCCCGAGGCAGGATTCGAACCTGCGACCGTAGCGGTCGCGCGGTTCCAGACTGAAGCACCTAGGCCACCTAGGTCACTGCGGACGGCTATCTATCCTCTTGGGCACCATGTCCACCCCTATATGTTTTTCTCCACACAATGACATCTACCAGCAGCACAGCGCAACGTATCACACTATGCAGTGTATGTGCATGGTTTGAAGAGCACTAGGATGAATTTACTGTACTTCCCTAGCCACCAAACTCCCCAGATTACGAACCAATTGACCAACTGTACCACCTCGATCGGGGTGTTCGCGCCCATCGAGAAACCTAGCGTTACTGGCTTTGGTACTTGACTTGGCATGACCCCACATCCTTGTCGATACCTTGGAGAACCTCACTAGTGCTCTTTTTGCATGTCTCCAGGGTCCATGCTGCAAAGGTGGTAATTCCGGCTTCTGACATATGGTCATGTTTATGTGACTGGACAGTGTAGGTGTATATGTTTAAATATCGCCCCGTGCTAATTGTTCAGTCACATATTCATACATATCTTATAATGTAAACGCGGGTATTGGGAGAAGATCAGCAAAATTATAGAGAAAAATATCGTGGCATCATTAACTAATATTAATTCAGCTGGACCCCCTTCACACAGTGCAATGTTAAAGTTTATTACATCATAAATTATAGTAGTATTTATCATCATTTTTTAGAATATACCGTAACGTCACTAAATTATAGTAATTCGTCCTCACTCCAGATACACAATGTAATGTAAAAGTAATCTACCTCGCAAAATTACGTTAATATTTACCGCCATTTTATAGAATATACCATGACGTCAGTAAATTATAGTAATTCAGCAGCATGCTGTATGGAAAACTATCTTACATCCTTAATTATGGTAGTATATTGCCGCCATTTTGTTAAGTGTGTTAACTCTTCTGATGATAGTGTTACTAAATGAAGAGACTAAACACAATGAGGGCCACAGAGTGGCTCTAGTATTAAAAGAGGAAGGGGGGGGCCGTGATTCTTATTGGCCTAGAGAAGGAAGGAGGGGAGTGGAGGGCTTCCGGCCATTTTTAGAACACACAATTTCCTTAGATTCTTATCTGATCCAGCATTGGCGCAGTGGATGAGTGACATTCATATTTCCGTCTATTTTTCCTCGCGCAAGTGCCCCAGAGGCATGGCCGAGGTATCAGGTTACATACATCCGGTACCTTTCATAATTGTCCGAGTTGTGCGGATTCCCTGAGGTAGACGATGGGGTCCCCTCAGTGACCTTGAAAATATCAAGACCAGTTGCCTCAGGTGCATGGGCAGAGTTCCTGGAAATCTTTTCATTGCCAGTGACCTTGGGAAAAGATGGATATCTGCGCTACCCTACTGATGATACCAAAATGCAATACTCAGTGTAAATCACCCACAAACGAATGCTATGTGCCAGTATTTCGATCACCTGCGGAGAAATCCTCAGCAGGAAATAGTGTGGTTGATACAACTTGCCTAGCACTATTGTTATTGGCTTTGCATCGAAAAAATCGAATGCCTCACTCAAGGTTGAAAATGTTGTTTATATCAGCAGATGCCACACAGCCCTAGCCAGTTTAAGTGGTATTCGGTGTTTGTAAAGAGTCCCTTCTACAATCCTAAGGGATGATCGTTAAAATCTCGTGTCCTACTAAGGGTCTGTACCGAAATCGCGTGGTGAGGTGTAGCAGAGGGCTCGACTTCTACGACGATCAAACTCAAGGCTTCCCAGTAAAATTGTTGAGTTAACACTGTTTTCGGGTATTAGTGTGTATACGTGTGGTCTACTGGGCCACAAACATGTCTTAAGCGAAGGATATCTTCAAGTAAAATATATGCTACGAGTGGTTATGGGGTGTTAAAGTGGTATGTCTAATACTACCGGTACTGAATACTTATATACATGCCGGGTGATAAAAAAGTCAGAATAAATTTGAAAACTGAATAAATCACGGAATAATGCAGATAGAGAGGTACAAATTGACACACATGCTTGGAATGACATGGGGTTTTATTAGAACCACAAAAATACAAACGTTCAAAAAATGTCCGACAGATGGTGCTTCATCTGATCAGAATAGCAATAATTAGCATAACAAAGTAAGACAAAGCAAAGATGATGTTCTTTAGAAGAAATGCTCAATATGTCCACCATCATTCCTCAACAATAGCTGTAGTCGAGGAATAATGTTGTGAACAGCACTGTAAAGCATGTCCGGAGTTATGGTGAGGCATTGGCGTCGGATGTTGTCTTTCAGCATCCCTAGAGATGTCGGTCGATCACGATACACTTGCGACTTCAGGCAACCTCAAAGCCAATAATCACACGGACTGAGGTCTGGGGACCTGGGAGGCCAAGCATGACGAAAGTGGCGGCTGAGCACACGATCATCACCAAACGACGCGCGCAAGAGATCTTTCACGCGTCTAGCAATATGGGGTGTTTTTTTTATGGCTCTAATAAAACCCCATGTCATTCCAAGCATGTGTGTCAATTTTTACCTATCTACATTATTCGATGGTTTATTGAGTTTTCAAATTTATACTGACTTTTTGATCACCGAGTTTAAATGTACACAGTTTATAACGCTCTTCAGGCTTGTCACACAACAATGTGTGAAACAAACTCTGAGGCTGCAGGGAACAATAAAATAGGGTACTGATGAAATAAATATATTTTCACGGAACACAGTTTTAAAACTAATTGAAGCAACTCGCCATTTCCATGAATGTGTCTATGTTTGTTTGTTGTTATTAGGGCGTTAGCAGAGGTAAATGATAATTGACGAAACACGTTCTTTACGAGTGAAATACATCGCTAAAGACTACTGACTACATTTGAAAGTAAGTGTGCAATTTGAGTGGCTTCTTAATCCTACCAGGGGCCTAATTTGGGATAACACGGTAAACGAAGTCTGTATCAAAGTGTGTGTCATTAAGTACGATCTTTGGCGCAACAGTGATTGCACTCTCATTTGTTTCCGTAGCGCGCATTTACTGGGAATTGAACAGCGGAGAATATTCGTAAGTTCAACTTCAGTTAGACGCATATACCTCCTTGTTTCTCAATATGGCCACAAATAACGATGATACAGTAAGTAGTTAATGCAATGTAACGGTACATTTTATTTATATGTTTGCAGCTAACAAATTATTAATTTATTGCAGTTTGAACGTTCAGTCAAGGAGTACATAGAGATATGTGAAAAATGTTACCGAAGGTGCCTCAAACCTGGCGGACCTCTTCGTCTAAGCCCTGGAGAGGTAAATACTTCCTTTATAACACAGAACGTTTAGTTTGCAGAACAGATGTGTTCAATTCTCGCGCCTTTTTCAATATGCATGAGTGCCGCAATACTTTTTAACGTGTCATTATTCCACCTGAGTTCGCAAAAGACGAGCTGAAACACCATATCTCATATTAGCAAATCTTCATTGTATTATTGCTTCAGCAGTAGTTAGTGCGCCTCTTAACCATTGATGTATTAATCGTTTTCTTAATGCTCTAACCGTTCACATATTGTTTGAAAATTTTTTGCAGTCAGATTATAATTAACAGCAATTCATTGTTTACTACCTACAGTAATGGCCGTTGGTAGAATGTCATAAAATTTACTTCCAGATCCAAGTTAAATGGTGACTGAAATTGTGAAATTCGAAAGTTGTTGCTCACTCATGATTCTGGTTCAGTAAGTCTTCTGCACAGTTTTCATAATATTTGCACCTTCTATGTTTTGGAACTGTATCATAATTTCATGTCTTGATAAATGATACATTTCTATTCAAATTTGAATTTCTGAATTGACTTTAGTTGACTAAATAAAAAAGATGCTAGTGACTGTTGTTACACATACTCAAATATAATTCTCTGATTACATTTGACGCACATATTGTTCCTTGTGATATTAAAAAAAACATTTTTTAGAAGTATTTTAAAATGTTATTTATACACCATATGGAAGTTATTTTGCATGTTATTTCATCCCTAAGTATATACCGACATTTAAATGAGTAAAAACAGGAATGTATTTCTGTATTGAGGATTACATATGTAGCCATTTAGAACCACAGATTTTTTGGCACATTTATACCGCTAGTGATTTAATGAACTGCTAATTAATTTAGATCTCTAGATAACAATGAAATGTGTCTGGATACCTTAATGCGAAACAGATAGTGACAGATACGTTCTTCTTCTATATGTGAATGAGTGTGTCAGTGTGAGTAGGTTATCAGTATATTGACATATGTATGTCTGTGATCAGTCACTAATCTGAATTCAAACCTTTGGACTATGCTGAATAAATGAATTGGAGTCTATTCCTTTCCTAGATGTTGTGTGGTAGGAGTGCGCCTGTGTTAGGATGGCTGCATGAGGTGTTTGTGCTGTCTTCTATTGTGTTTATGTTGTGGTGAACTTTTATAGATTGAAAAGAGGAGAGTGCATTAATTCCAATGCTGGTACATAATCTATTCTTCTTGGTTAACACCACTGCACTAGACGAGCATAATGTTCTATTCAATGGACGGACTGAACATACAAATTTTTTTCTCTTACTAATGAAACTAAGCAGAAGGGTTTGTACTTAAGAACTGAGACATTGGCTCTGTACAAGGACTGTTTTCAGTGGTCATGAGTCATGTGTTATTGCACTCAGACGAGTTAGCTGATTTATGAAGAGAAATTGTGTTCTTAAGGATTTATAACTGAGTTTCTAACCAACAAGGTGAAGGAAGTGTTAATGTAGGATCAATAGAACACTACTTAACTGTTCTGACATTTGTTCAACATTGTCAATTGGACATTTTCAGTACTGGTAATTGAATGGAGTAATTTTGATACCTCACAAATTTATTCTTGCATCAGCACTGCTGTTAAAGTGTTTTGAATATAAATATGTGAATGCCCAAGAAAGGGTAATAACGAGCAATGTAAATAAAACTACTTATTTTTACTAGGGACAATTGAGTGTATGTAGTTGGCAGGAACCTGTAAGTCCAGAAACGAAGTTATGGATAATATAAAAGAGAGGCTAACAAGGTTTCCTGTCAAATAAATTTTCATTTTCCAATTTACTTGTGCATAACTTCTCAGTTTTCTTCTTTTGAAAATGCCATAATGATAGTGATTCACCACTCAATGCATTTGTTGTGAGCTGTCTCTAAATATTCTTCCTCATGTTATTAACATTTAAGTTACAATACACTTTTTTGCCTGATATATCTGTGCTTGGATTTTTGGGTCGTTACTATCTTGATCACATTGATTAGAAACACTTTTTATCAGTGCTAAATCCTAACCCCCCATATCTAATGCAGATAATATACACCTGTGTGGTACTGGTAATGCTCAACATGGCCATAGTCACTTAAAACTGCAGTAGTGGGCGAAATATTCATCACTGTAGTTTGGCAGGGAAATTGAGAGAAATTGGCATACGGTTTCTGATCACTAGCCTTTGCCAAGTGTCTAGTGGTTGAAGAATACATGACACTGTCACAACACACATACTTCATAAAGAAATGTTTTTCAGTTAAGACACTCCTTCCTACTTAATTTATTAAGCAACTTAGGATTATATGAAACATGAATGTGATGTGCTAAGTGGTGTTTTTCTGAGTTTTGTGTGGATAAAGAATAATCCTAGTCAACTGCACTATGCAACACTGACATTTTTTAGCACTTGCAAATTTTGTTTTGCTGTGTGACTTTGACTGTAAACTGGTTACATGTAAGTAAATGGGTTTTTATTCAATTGACTTCATGAAGCTGTAATTAGTTAAGGAATGCTGTTACACTGTCTAAACATAGTTACATGTGTTGTACTTATACCCAGAATGTCTTTGTTAACCCTTTAAATTAGTTAATATTTTCCAAGCTGTTGGTTGAGTCCCCATCTTTCGTAGTTGCCTGTTGTCATCTTACTGATGCCCTGAGTCATAATAACGTACACAGAACTGTAACACATAACCACAAGGAAAGATTGTAGTCTGTATCCACAAATTTTGGAAAATAAAATCTCTTGCAACGAGCAGTTCTCTTTGACATTTACATGCACTCTCCCAAAAACAGTTTTTACATTTCTAATGTAGTATGTATTGAAGTCAAAAAACAACCTTGTACAGATGTATGGCTTTGTTTTTCAGATCATTACAAGTGAGCTCATATCGATAGACACTAGTGAGTGTGTGTGTGTGTGTTTTGTGTCATGTCCTAATTGCACTTAGTTTTTTCTGAAATAGTCTGAAAAATGGTCACCCTCTATATAGATGTCAGTATACCACAGTGTTATACACTGTAAAATATATGATCTGAAAATTTGTTTGGCAAGTAATAAGTTATGTAGGCTGATGACAATTGCATGCACCACAGAATCCATAGTGTAGCTTTTCTTCAGTCTTTGCACCATACTATTTGTGCTTATGTGTCAGCAAATAGGTCTGCATAGGATGGCAATGGTATAATACATGTGACATAAAGCAGGTGGGTGATTGAACAGGCAGGGAATCATTTGAGGTCAACTCAATTACTCGATAAACAGTAAAATTCTCAAGGCTGTCAATTCAACTAAGTACCTGGGTATAAAAATTACGAACAACTTCAGTTGGAAAGACCACATAGATAATATTGTGGGGAAGGCGAGCCAAAGGTTGCATTTCATTGGCAGGACACTTAGAAGATGCAACAAGTCCACTAAAGAGACAGCTTACACTACACTCTTTCGTCCTATGTTAGAATATTGCTGCGCGGTGTGGGATCCTCACCAGGTGGGATTGACGGAAGACATCGAAAGGGTGCAAAAAAGGGCAGCTCATTTTGTATTATCACGTAGTAGGGGAGAGAATGTAGCAGATATGATACGCGAGTTGGGATGGAAGTCATTAAAGCAAAGACGTCTCTTGTCGCGGCGAGATCTATTTACGAAATTTCAGCCACCAACTTTCGCTTCCGAATGCGAAAATATTTTGTTGAGCCCAACCTACATATGTAGGAATGATCATCAAAATAAAATAAGAGAAATCAGAGCTCGAACAGAAAGGTTTAGGTGTTCGTTTTTCCAGCACGCTGTTCGGGAGTGGAATGGTAGGGAGATAGTATGATTGCGGTTCGATGAACCCTCTGCCAAGCACTTAAATGTGAATTGCAGAGTAATCATGTAGATGTAGATGTAGATGAAGTATAAATCTCTCTTCTATTGTAACATTACCAACCAGTGAAAAACAATATTAAAGAAATACACCTCTGAAAGCTGTCAAGTCACTGGTCTATCATAATCAAGGTCTACCATAATCAAGTGTAGATTGTGGAATTACATGTAAATCTTCAGTGCAGTTTATATGGCAGTTCCAAACTATAAGATAAACTTTTAATTGCCAACTGTGTCTGCTTTTCTAAATAGAGTAATAGTTATCATATACCATGAATTATTATCACAATAAATCTTAATGATGTGGAAACAAACATTTTTACTTTCATATCGCAAAATATTTTATAAGTATGGTACATAATGAACATTTATAAGACTTTTTAAATTATTATTAACAGATCTACAGATGTGAATTAATGATTCCTATCCATCGCTTCTTACACATTACAGTAACAGGATATCATGCAATGAACATGTGGCTCACCTGAGAGGAAATGAAATGACTATCTTATACTTTCTATTGTGACTGTAGGTATTGAACTCATAGAAACGTCATAACTTATAGTGCTAATGATCATAATAATAATAATAAATAAACTTTTCAGCATTATGATCCCACATGTCAAAACTTGTTTATAAGCATTTCTTGGGTTTCATTGTATTTTACAGTATAAAAATTTTTATCTCTCCACCTTGGCCGCTCTTTCCCTTATATTTATTCCATACTTCTTTCCCTAAGCCATGCATTTTTTACCTTAATGCTCTGTGATATCCTTTCCCAATTTCATTGTTTGTGTATTGTCATCTCTTTTAGTTATTTGTAGATATCCATGATGTGACAGAGTGACTGGAAGATTGAAGTGACTATAAAATTATCTCCCATTTCAGATATTTTATAATGATTCAATTTAATTATGACATTAGACATTCTTGAAACCTGTGAATACACATACAACCATGTAAAGGGAATGAAACCCAACTACAGTCATCTCAATATTGTAACTTTAATAAACAAGTACTTTGCATTACTTATTCTTGAAGTCATGAGCTGCTACATATAGTACCTAGAGTAGGGGTACACTTTACTTTCAAAATGTAATGCTTTTTCTCTTTTTCAAAAAGAGACAGTATAGTCACCACACATTTCCTACAAGTAGGGACAGTGGGAAAAGTAGTGTTATAGATTATTTCAAAATTGATAAGAACTGAACTTATCATCTTCTCTCTCTCTCTCTCTCTCTCTCTCTCTCTCTCTCTCTCTCTCTCTCTCTCTCTCTCTCTCCTTCTTTCTGCCTCAAGTAGTTGGTCATAAAAATCTGGGAGCACTTCTTAGGGATTTTAAATATGGAGAGGTAGTTGCTACCGTTGTTAATGTATTTTTAATAAGAATCATGAATGTTTTGAAGACTGCATCCACTGTTGAACACATAAATATTCCCCATTAGGCTTTTGATTTGTCAAATTAGGAAGCATCTGGAAGCTGAAAGTCATTGTGTCATAACTGATGCCTCTGTAACCTTAGTGCCCTCTGTCAGATTAACTCTTATTTTTGTTTATATGTGTGTATTTCTTCATTTTACATGCAACCACAAGCATCTGTATTAATGATAAATACTGCATTAGAAATAAGAGTATTCTTGATACCATAGCCCTAAGTTGTGAAGCCAAATATTGATGTTTAGTGGCCAAATTATTTACTGAAACAACTTTTGTGTTTTTAAACGCACATGCTTTATAATTTTTCACTGTACTACTATGTACATGATTATTCCTGTAAATTTTCCTGAAATATGAAATAATTTTCAAACTTCATATTTTGCTTCATTTGGGCACTTGTTGTGATTTATGAAGTAATACGTATGCTAACGGGTTTCAGAAAAGCTGCATGGAGTCTTGTATGAGGAAGGAACTGAAGCGCTACAAATGGAGAAGAGAAATTGCCTCTCAAAAGGATAATTAATACATATTTGCCTGTGCATTCTGCTTTGAGTTCAAAAATAATGTTTAATGAATATAATTTCCAAAGTTTTAATATGTAACGGTAAAACTATGTACTTTTCTAAAACTGCAGTATGTATAACAATAAATGTTTGTCATAATTTCCCTGTTTATTTCCTTATAATTCTTGTACAGCATCCTCCGTCAGAGTTCTGATAATTGTTTTGATATGTTGAAAAAACAATCTGTATATAAGTCTTCTTAAATATATTATCTGTTTTGGAACTATAAGATGTTTCCAACTTGATTTGAGATGAATCTGTACTGTCTTCCTCTGACTTTAATTGATAGTGCATTTTCAAACACAGTCAGAAATATTTTGGAAACTCCATAGTAACATTACCTGGAGATGTTCAGGCTGTCTGTTCCCTGTGCATCTACAACAAAATCTTCCAAAAATAAGCTTGTTTCTATTGGCATAACTTAAACTTCCTTTGACTTAAGATGTAGTCTTTAATGGTGTCTTCAGGCTAATTTTGTTTAGCTGTGTTTAAGCTGGTAGCTAAAATGTCAGTCATGGCCCATATTATCACTAGATTCTAAGATTTTGTACTGAACGGATCCAGAGAGAGGAACGTTAATGCTTGAATGAGGTTTGTGGTGTTGAGACATAGTTTTTCTTTCCACAGGGGGAGTTTTATCACTTGCATCTCTGTAGTAGCAGTCCCCACCAAGAAATGGTACAAGTGATAGAATGGGATCCATGACACTAAGAAAGTGAGGATATATATGTTAGTAAATTCACTTTTAGAATTTAGTTTATTGATGATCAAATTGAAAGTGGACATTTTATGTATCGCATAAGGCACATTTGATAAGTATGTCACATCATTAGGTAATTCATTTATCATGATTTTTGATTTTAAGATCTGTATCTTTTCATGTCTTATTTTTACCACAACTTTCTGTTTTCCTATATTTTACTACAACTTGCTTTCTTTTGCCTTATCAACTCTCCAATTATGTTACATTTTCATCTCCCCTTTTCTTTTATTCTTCTCATGGATACAAATTTTGCAATCATTTCTGCAGTTTCCAACTCACCTAAAATTCTTTATTTTGTAAGCAGATATATAATCCTTACTCTTAATGGTCCCCTCCCACTGACAGCAGATTTGCACCTCTTTCTTCTCATAAACAATAATTTCATTTAATAGCATTCCGTCAACATAATACTAATAGCTGTCTAGCAGTATACAATAGTTATGTCATTCCCATCAAATAATGCCTATGTGTGTAACTGATGGCTCTCAATATTAACTCCTCCTCCTCCTTTTTTCTTATAGCCTCTGTAAGATTATGGGTAGCCTCTTCACGAATTCCATTTTCCTTTTATCTTGGAACATCCTATAACTTTCACTTCTGAGATATTCAGTGCTTTATTCTCATGTCAGCATCACTGGTGACACTGTCCTTTTTCTGTACCCTTCTCTTTCGTTGATCTGTGCAGTGTATATCAGTGCCTACGTGCCTCTCCCATTGTCCTTACCTTCCATCGTCTTTCCAAATTCAGACCAGTCCTTCCTAAGCTCAACAACGTATTGGGTTGCTGTCTTTCCTTCTCTCTTGCCCATTGTTCCTCATATTCTTTTAGTCCATTCAGTCAATACTCTTGCTGATCACAGGTACTGTAAATCTTTCCCTATCAGTCTGATTTCTCTTCATATTGTCCTCTCACTCTAGTCTCTAGGTGTTATCATGTCAGTCAGATAGAAAACAGCATTCCTCACTGTTGCCATTCTTAGTCTCTTGTAAACAGTTCTCTCCCCTTGGGATAAGATATTCTTTAGCTTTAAAATGTGTGCCATTTCTAAAATAAACATGTAGGTACTTAAACACTATCTTTAAGGTAGTTCTCTAGTAATAACTTTCACATTCATATGATGATGGCACCAGATGCTATATTTCAGTGTCACTGCACCAGCACTCTATAATGCATACCACTGTACTGTTCACAAACTGTAGTTCAACTTCAAGGTGGTGTATTTTTTTTAATACCTTGCAAATTTCAAAGAAGAGTGGATAATGCTGAGTAAATTTCTATGAGGTTTGTCCTGATGGTTGTTTCTCTTTGATAATTGGAGTATGTTAATTTGTCCACCACGTAAAGGCAAATTCTGTCTTCTGTGTACGTGAAGAAATTTATAAACTGCTTGAGACACTCTGGAGGTAGGTGAGCATGTTGTAATCATTTATCCTAAAAAAGGCCTAGTCATCCTACCCATGACAATAGTTATTAGACAATACGTGGTCCGATACCCACCTGTTACATTCTCACCAGTTCACTCATTCAACCTCCCATTTCCACTCCTGGTGAGGTACAAACCATTTTTAGTATAGCCCTGTTTAGTATAATCTCATCTCCCAATAGTCTCCACCACCACCAATGTAATATGTGGGCAGTCTGCAGGCATCAGCACCATTTCCAGCAGTTCATCAACTCACCCCACAGCACTACCATGACAAGACTGGTCATGCTGCCACAACAGCTCAAACGTGCACCTGTCTTCCTCAGATCACCAACTATTATGTACACTTGAAGCCTATCAAAGTTGTTCCCAGTACTACCTGCTACAGTATATGATCGTATTTAGTGAAATCCTTTCACAAAGGCCCTAAATTCTCAATCACCTCATTCAGACTAGCACTTGGCTTAAAAATTCTTATGACCTGATATTCTTCCCCTAATTACTCCTGTAATTTAGAGCCTACTACTCTCTGCTATGATTGGTACCTAGCACCAATACTGTCTTCTGCCTAACGTTAGTGGTAGTCCATGCATTACTAGTCATGGGCAGAGTCTGCTACACGTTTCCTATTCCCACACCAACTTGAGGCTCCTCTGTCCTCAACTCAGGCAGCTGGAACCTGTCACTAATAGGCACAACAAACTGGCTGACCTCCTTCTTCATCCCCAGTCTTCCATCCAACTGCAAGTTCCCAGCCACCATCATCACCACTTCCTATCTTCATCCTCACTAGTTCTCTCCTAGTTTTTCCCAGATGTACCTGAAGGGCACAGATCTTTCTTTTCTGCTGCTCTTTCAATCTATTTCTATTGCATATTTTGCAGTTCCAAGAGATCCTCAGAGACTGCCCCTTAGTTCTCCCCACTACATTCTCCCCAATGAAAACATTTGCTACAGCTCCAACAATGTATCCTGCTACTCTCTTTCCTGGAGCAACCCACAAAGTTTCCATTAAGGGTTAAATAAAATTACTTTAGCATAGAAAAAGCCATACATATTTAAAGCTAAAGGAATATTTGGAGATGTATTATGTTTATTCCACTATAAAAGTAGATAACTTCACATTAAAATGTTAATTTCTCTATGAGGGCTAATTCACTGATAACAGCCATAATGGAAACATGTTAGATAAAAGTCCCATTAAACAAAAATTCAAATCAATACAAGATATATCCTAAATGCAATACAGAGATGGTAAATATTTGTTTCTGTGAAAAAAAGTGCAGATATTCTCAGAAAAATGTATACATAAAATACTCATAAATGTACACAACTTGTTACCACCTGGTTTACTTATAATTTTTCAAATTTTGATCTTTCATTTTGACCTGTCATGATGATCATCTTCAGAGTCAGAACTCTGGGAATAACTTCTCTTGACAGTATTAGAACAATGTCTCACAGTTAGTCAGAATTAGCTATGTGGGATTTTTTCCATTTAATATTTTGTTAGGGAGTCATTTACTACATTATAACTGGCATGAACACAGGACAACTAGAAAATGACAACACTTTTCAGTGGAGTTTTATCAGAATTTAACTCATTATTGCTGCACATAGAGCTATACTTCATGTAAATATGCTTGCAAATTTAACCTCATTGTGCCATGAATAGATATAATACTTCAAAGCTCTTATGTTAGACTCTGACATAAGAAACAGTGATAGCTCCACAGTTTTCAATAACTTCCTTGCTTCACTACTTACAGTTTTGCATACGTATGGTGTGATGTGAATTTGCAATATCAGGTGGGACACCAGTAATGATAGTGGTTTTTGACTATTGAAGAACTTATTTTTTGTAACTGTATTCTTCTAATTTTTTTATATAACCGCAGTTACAGCACTGCACAACAATTTTCCTGTAGCAAATGATGATTTCTATATTAATCGTATAAAACTTGTGAAGTTTTATCCAAAGTCATGCATCACACAGCTCATCAATTTATTGTGTGGCTTCTCCCTGTAATTCTCAGTTGTCATGATTTTGCTACTATCATTATGTGCTAATATTTTAGATAACTTAAAACTATATGTGATGTGTTAGGTGTTTATAGTTACTGTTAGTTTCTACATAAAATATATAGAATCACACTCACGAAAAACAATTTTATGCCTTCAACTGACTAACAACAAATCAAAATAATTTAACAATAAAAGATACATAATTCACAATGTTTTGCCACAGGGAAACAAAACTGGCATTATATGGATCAGAGCATGTAATGTTAGATCCCTTAATAGTGCAGGTTGATTAGAAAATTTAAAAAGGGAAATGGATAGGTGGTAGTTAGAAACTGTGGGAATTAATGAAGTTTGGTGATAGCAGGAACAGAACTTCTAGTCAGGTGAATGCAAGGTTATAAATACAAAATCAAATAGGGGCAATGCAGAAGTAGATTTAATAATGAATAAGAAAACAGAAATGCAGGTAGGCTATTATGAAGAGTACAGTAAACACATTATTGTAGCCAAGATAGACACAATGCCAACACCCACCACAATAGTACAAGTTTATATAACTCAGATAATGAAGAGATTGAAGAAATGTATGATGAGGTAAAATAAATTATTCAGGTAGTTATGGGAGACAAAAATTTCGTAGTGATGGAGGACGGTAATTCAATAGTTGGAAAAGGAAGGGAAGGAAAACTTGTACATGAATAAAGACTGGAGGAAAGGAGTGAAAGAGGAAACCACCAGGTAGAATTTTGTACAGAGCATAGTTTGATCATAGCTAACACTTGGTTTAAGAATCAGGAAGGTTAAATATATGGAAGAGACCTAGAGATACCGTAAGGTTTCAGACTACTTATGTAATTGTAAGAAGGAGATTTCAGAATCAGATTTTAAATTGTGTGATATTTTTACAGGCAGGTGTGGGCTCTGACTACAATTTGTAGGTTGTGAACTATGGGTTAAAACTGAAGAAATAGCAAATCAAGGAGATGGTACCTGGATAGGTAGAAAGAACCAGATGTTAAGAGTTTCAGAGGGAGCATTAGGCAAAAATTGGCTAGAATAGGGGAAAGAAATACAGTAGAAGACAAATGAGTAGCATTATGAAATAGAAAAGGCAGCAGAGGAACAAATACATAAAAAGACAAAGAACCCTTTGCTACAACAGGAGATATTCAATTTAATTGATGAAAGGATAAAACATAAAAATGAATCAGGTGAAAGTGAATACAAATGTCTACAAAATGAGACTGACATGAAGTGCAAAATCACCTAACAGAAATGACTATAGGGCAAATGTAAGGATTCAGAAGCATATATCACTAGGGGAAGGACATATGCCACCTGCAGGACAATTAAAGAGATGCCTTAGAAGAAAATGAAAGCAGATATATAAATATCAAAAGCTCAGATGGAAACCCTGTCCTAAGGAAAGATGGGAAAGAGGGAAGGAGTATATAGATGGTCTGTACAAGTGACATGAACTTCAAGGCAATATTATAGAAAGCGATGAGGATTTAGGTGAAGATGAGAGGAAAGATACGATAGTGTAAGAATAATATGACAGAGCATTGAAAGATCTAGATCAAAACAAGGTTCTGTGACTAGATGACATTCCATCAGAACTACTGACAGCCTGGGGAGAGCCAGCCATGACAAAACTCTTTCATCCGGTAGGCAAGACGTATGAGACAGGTAAAACACCCTAACACTTCAAAATGAATGTAGTAATTGCAGTTCCAATGAAATCAGGTGCTGAAAGGTGTGAATATTACTGAACTATCCATTTAAAAACTCATGGCTGCAAAATCCTAACATGGATTCTTTATGGAAGAATGGGAAAACTTGTAGCAACTGACCTCAGGGAAGGTCTGTTTGGATTCATAGAAATGTAGAACCATGTGAGGCAGCACTGATCCTCCGCCTCATCTTAGAAGGTGGGTTAAGGGAAGGCAAACCAACCTTTATAGCATTATTAGACTTAGAGAAAGTTTTTCACAACATTAACTTGAATACCCTCTATGAAATTCTGAAGGTATCAGGGGTAAAATACTAGGATCAGACTGTTATTTACAACTTGTGCAGTAACCAGAAGGCAGTAATAAGAGGCATGGGGCAGTGGCTGAGAATGGAGTGAGATAGGATTGTAGACTATTGCTAATGTTACTCAATCTGTACACTAAGCAAGCATAAAGGAAACAAAAGAAAAAATTGTGGCAGGAATTAAAGTTCAAGCAGAAGAAATGAAAACATTGAGGTTTAGTGGTGACATTGTATTTCTGTCAGAGACAGCAAAGGACTTGGAAAAGCAGTTGAATGGAATGGGCAGTGTCTTGAAAGGCAAATATGAGAAGAGCAGTAAAACAAGAATGGTGGGATGTAGTCAAATTAAATCAGGTGATGCTGAGGGAATTAGATCAGGAAAAGTAACACTTAAAGTAGTCAATGAGTTTTGTTATTTGGACAGCAGAAAAACCAATGATGGTCAAAGTAGAGAGGGGGTAAAATTTAGACTATCAATGGCAAGAAAAGCATTTTTGAAGAAAAGCAATTTGTTAACATCGAATGTAGATTTAGGTGTTAAGAAGTCTTTTCTGAAAGTATTTGTATGGAGAAGAGCTATGTATGGAAGTGAAACTTGGATGATAAACAGTTTAGACAAGAAGAGAATAGAAGATTTTGAAATGGGGCGCTACAGAAGAATGCTGAAGATCAGGTAGGTAGATCATGTAACTAATGATGAGATACTGAATACAGTCCAGGAGAAAAAAGTAATTAGCTTAACCTTACTAGAAGAAGGGATGGGTTGATAGGATATATTCTGAGGCATCAAGGGATCCCAGTTTAGTATTGCAGGGAAGTGTGTCAGTAAAAATTGTAGAGGAAAATCAAGAGATGAACAGAGTACACATATTGAGAAAGATGTAAGTTACAGTAGTTATTCACAGATGAAGGGGCTTGCAAAGGATTTCGTAGCATGGGGAGCTGCATCAAACCAGTCTCTGGACTGAAGACCACAACAACAACAATTTATGATATAGTCAGTAACATAATTAACATGGCAGCTAATTGAAACCATCATTAGTAGTAGTAATAGCAGCAGTAGCAGTTTTATTTATCTGTAGCTCTCTTTTACAGGAATACTGGAAATGTCAAAATTAAGTAATATGCAGAGATTTACATTCATGCAGGTCTAATAGGACATGGATGAGACTGGTAGTTGGCCATGACCTACCATCCTGGCAATTTCCTGAAGCAGTTTAGGGAAAACACAGAAATCTAAATCAGGATGGCTGGATGAGGACTGGAGTCTTCATTCTCCTAAACAGGAAGCCACCCTGTTTGAAACACTGCAGTGTCATTCAGTTTACCCTAGCATACAATACTGTTTTACAAATAAGATATTTAATAATGATAAAAGGTTGATGCTACACTGTTCATCCATTTCTCTCTCTCAGTCATGAAGCATACTATAGACACACTGCTTCACAGAACACCCACCCACACACACACATATGTGGAACTTCTTGAAAATGTCCATGGGCAGGTGTACATCAGTGTTCATGTATAATCTTGCATATGCTCCTAAATGAGAGATGCTGAACTTCTGTCAAATATTCAGTGCATGCTCATGCTCCACATTCATTGTGGAAGTACTCATTAGTTTAGCTATGTTGGGCACTGTGGTTTCATGGAGTCTCTCCACTGAATCCAGGTACTCATATGGCATGAACAGCTTCTTCATCACAAGCTGAAACTTTGCATAATCAAGAAATGTGGCTTCAGTGGTATGAGTGTCTTCCTGATGCACCATCTCAGCAAGTTTCTGAATCAACACATGCATAAAGCAAAGTAAACTGAGGAATTGGAGAGATATTTTTGGTCCAGTTCTCCTGGAAAAAGAAATATACTTTCAACAGTATCAGGATGACACTGATCTTATCACCCTACAGACTGAAACCACCCAAGTGCTGAATGAGAAAGTGAGCATCTTACTCACACAAACTGTGAAAGAAGTTTGTACTTCAAGTTGAATGCATTATGAGCTGTGTGGTGGAACCTCCCCATTAGATGACAATGATCTCTACATGGAGTTTCTGTTTCTTCCAACAGAAGCCAACAAACGAGATACTTGTACAAGGCATCATTCTCCCCTAAGTCACTCATGGGAACATCATTGCTATACATCCCATCAAGCAAATTTTTTGAGTTCAGCGACAAACCTTTTTGCAAGATTATCCCTGATGTATGATTTGAATGTATTGTGGGTAGAGTCCCATGAGCTTAAAGCTTGATATAAGACCACTTAAATATGTGCCATTCTGTGAAGGCAATATGGGAGGCAATGTGTTACCTTTCACAATGCACTACAGGAACAAGGAGGCACTCGAAGTCTGTGTAAACAACCAAGGGATATCGCTCCTGGTCGTGGGTGTTCTTAAACTTCAAGAACCTTTTGTTATCTGCAGGCATTTCCACACGTACCAGTACCTGGTTAGAGCAATCAGTGGGATGCCTTTCAGGTTACCCACTCTTGGTAAGTGAGTTGAGACATCTACAGCAAAAACATAGTTTATGTTCTTTTTTAATCAGTTTGGAGGAAAGTGCATAGGACATCTTTTTGATCCATACATAGAGTCGCTTCTCATCCTTGGAGAATAGCAACAAATTTACATGTTTGGGATGCTTACTGACTAATTTTGAAAAGTAAGCGGATCCAACTATTTTATGATTATCTTCTCTGTTCAGTATAGTCATTTCTATATTCTGGTGTACCAACAAGGTTTTTCCTCTCACAATTTGGTAGGTTCTGGAGTTTTATGGGGAATGAGATGCCTTGGAAATTATAATGCCCACAAACATCAGATATTTAGAATTACCTGTAAACTCAGGATCATCACTATAATTTTTGTCACCAGCCAGAAGCTACCATGCAAAGCATTATACATCCTCCTCATCTAGCTTCTGCACATTAATAAACATGTTTAGCAACAACATCTTGTGGAAGGGGGCTGAAACTGTACCATCCATGAAATAAATCAAAGATATGCGAGTACATATCGATGTGTAGTACATGATTGAATCCCTCACCCAATCTTCTTTCCTGCATATTGGGAAAATGACCCAGTGTGACACTCTTGGCATAAGATCCGAACCACTCTGTGACTGAATAGCCCCACAATATCTCTTCCAAATTTGGACAATGATCTTCTTCTCAGCAGCATCAGTGCCCTTTTTGAGGAGAGTGTGAGCTCCCAGTATAGAACAGTGTTACACTTAATGGCAGAATATTGTGGGTCACCGACAATTTTGGGGAGCATCCTTTCCAAAATGCATTACCAGGCATTGATAAATGTGGCACGTTCTTGATATCCTGCGTTCAAGTTATCAATGTGGGTTTGTGAGATCCTATCTTCAAAACTACAGTAGTACAAGTTTATATGCCAACTAGCTCTGCAGATGATGAAGAAATTGATGAAATGTATGACGAGATAAAAGAAATTATTCAGGTAGTGAAGGGAGACGAAAATTTAATAGTCATGGGTGACTGGAATTCGTCAGTAGGAAAAGGGAGAGAAGGAAACATAGTAGGTGAATATGGATTGGGGGGAAGAAATGAAAGAGGAAGCCACCTTGTAGAATTTTGAACAGAGCATAACTTAATCATAGCTAACACTTGGTTCAATAATCATAAAAGAAGGTTGTATACCTGGAAAAATCCTGGAGATACTAAAAGGTATCAGACAGATTATATAATGGTAAGACAGAGATTTAGGAACCAGGTTTTAAATTGTAAGACATTTCCAGGGGCAGATGTGGATTCTGACCACAATCTATTGGTTATGAACTGTAGATTGAAACTGAAGAAACTGCAAAAAGGTAGGAATTTAAGGAGATGGGACCTGGATAAACTGAAAGAACCAGAGGTTGCACAGAGTTTCAGGGAGAGCATAAGGGAACAATTGACAGGAATGGGGGAAAGAAATACAGTAGAAGAAGAATGGGTAGCTCTGAGGGATGAAGTAGTGAAGGCAGCAGAGGATCAAGTAGGTAAAAAGACGAGGGCTAATAGAAATCCTTGGGTAACAGAAGAAATATTGAATTTAATTGATGAAAGGAGTAAATATAAAAATGAAGTAGGCAAAAAGGAATACAAACGTCTCAAAAATGAGATCGACAGGAAGTGCAAAATGGCTATGCAGGGATGGCTAGAGGACAAATATAAGGATGTAGATGCTTGTCTCACTAGGGGTAAGATAGATACTGCCTACAGGAAAATTAAAGAGACCTTTGGAGAGAAGAGAACCACTTGTATGAATATCAAGAGCTCAGATGGCAACGCAGTTCTAAGCAAAGAAGGGAAGGCAGAAAGGTGGAAGGAGTATATAGAGGGTTTATACAAGGGCGATGTACTTGAGGACAATATTATGGAAATGGAAGAGGATGTAGATGAAGATGAAATGGGAGATAAGATACTGCGTGAAGAGTTTGACAGAGCACTGAAAGACCTGAGTCGAAACAAGGCCCCGGGAATAGACAACATTCCATTAGAACTACTGATGGCCTTGGGAGAGCCAGTCATGACAAAACTCTACCATCTGATGAGCAAGATGTATGAGACAGGCGAAATACCCACAGACTTCAAGAAGAATATAATAAGTCCAATCCCAAAGAAAGCAGGTGTAAACAGATGTGACAATTACTGAACTATTAGTTTAATAAGACACAGCTGCAAAATACTAACTCGAATTCTTTACAGACGAATGGAAAAACTAGTAGAAGTGGACCTCAGGGAAGATCAGTTTGGATTCCGTAGAAATGTTGGAACACGTGAGGCAATACTAACCTTACGACTTATCTTAGAAGGAAGATTAAGAAAAGGCAAACCTACATTTCAAGCATTTGTAGACTTAGAGAAAGCTTTTGACAACGTTAACTGGAATACTCTCTTTCAAATTCTGAAGGTGGCAGGGGTCAAATACAGGGAGCAAAAGGCTATTTACAATTTGTACAGAAACCAGATGGCAGTTTTAAGAATCGAGGGTCATGAAAGGGAAGCAGTGGTTGAGAAAGGAGTGAGACAGGGTTGTAGCCTCTCCCCGATGTTATTCAATCTGTATATTGAGCAAGCAGTGAAGGAAACAAAAGAAAAATTCGGAGTAGGTATTAAAATTCATGGAGAAGAAGTAAAAATGTTGAGGTTCACCGATGACATTGTAATTCTGTCAGAGACAGCAAAGGACTTGGAACAGCAGTTGAACGGAATGGACAGTGTCTTGAAAGGAGGATATAAGATGAACATCAACAAAAGCAAAACGAGGATAATGGAATGTAGTCAAATTAAATCGGGTGATGCTGAGGGGATTAGATTAGGAAATGAGACACTTAAAGTAGTAAAGGAGTTTTGCTATTTAGGGAGTAAAATAACTGATGATGGTCGATGTAGAGACGATATAAAATGTAGACTGGCAATGGCAAGGAAATCGTTTCTGAAGAAGAGAAATTTGTTAACATCGAGTATAGATTTAAGTGTCAGGAAGTCGTTTCTGAAAGTATTTGTATGGAGTGTAGCCATGTATGGAAGTGAAACATGGACGATAACCAGTTTGGACAAGAAGAGAATAGAAGCTTTCGAAATGTGGTGCTACAGAAGAATGCTGAAGAAAAGGTGGGTAGATCACGTAACTAATGAGGCGGTATTGAATAGGATTGGGGAGAAGAGAAGTTTGTGGCACAACTTGACTAGAAGAAGGGATCGGTTGGTAGGACACTTTTTGAGGCATCAAGGGATCACAAATTTAGCATTGGAGGGCAGCGTGGAGGGTAAAAATCGTAGAGGGAGACCAAGAGATGAATACACTAAGCAGATTCAGAAGGATGTAGGTTGCAGTAGGTACTGGGAGATGAAGAAGCTTGCACAGGATAGAGTAGCATGGAGAGCTGCATCAGACCAGTCTCAGGACTGAAGACCACAACAACAACAACATCTTCAATAGTGTCAGCAACCACAGAACAATCCAATGCAGCTGCTGGACTTACTTGGTAATCTGTAACAGACTAGGCACGACTACTGATATTGCTAGGCTCAGAGATTTGTTGAAGAGATGGCTGATGTTATGTATCACCATGATAACTGCAAGATGACCCATGGCTGCATCAGTGAACAAGCTGGTGTCATCAGCCCTTAGAAGGTTGATGATGATGGATGCAGCTGTATATTTGCAGATGGGGTCAATACATTGTTGACAAACCAGGCTGGGGTGACAAACACATCATAGTTGTATCAGCTGCTGCAGATACAAGCCCTAGTCCACATTTGGCCACCATCTCATCTGCAAAGGAAGAAAAACAGTTGATAAGTATATATTGTCTGCTTATGACTGTGTATGTGCGGATGGATATGTGTGTGTGTGCGAGTGTATACCTGTCCTTTTTTACCCTAAGGTAAGTCTTTCCACTCCAGGGATTGGAATGATTCCTTACCCTCTCCGTTAAAACCCACATCCTTTTGTCTTTCCCTCTCCTTCCCTCTTTCCTGATGAAGCAACCGTTGGTTGCAAAAGCTTGAATTTTGTGTGTATGTTTGTGTTTGTTTGTGTGTCTATCAACCTGCCAGCACTTTTGTTTGGTAAGTCACATCATCTTTGTTTATATACACTCCTGGAAATTGAAATAAGAACACCGTGAATTCATTGTCCCAGGAAGGGGAAACTTTATTGACACATTCCTGGGGTCAGATACATCACATGATCACACTGACAGAACCACAGGCACATAGACACAGGTAACAAAGCATGCACAATGTCGGCACTAGTACAGTGTATATCCATCTTTCGCAGCAATGCAGGCTGCTATTCTCCCATGGAGACGATCATAGAGATGCTGGATGTAGTCCTGTGGAACGGCTTGCCATGCCATTTCCACCTGGCGCCTCAGTTGGACCAGCGTTCGTGCTGGACGTGCAGACCGCGTGAGACGACGCTTCATCCAGTCCCAAACATGCTCCATGGGGGACAGATCCGGAGATCTTGCTGGCGAGGGTAGTTGACGTACACCTTCTAGAGCACATTGGGTGGCACGGGATACACGCGGACGTGCATTGTTCTGTTGGAACAGCAAGTTCCCTTGCCGGTCTAGGAATGGTAGAACGATGGGTTCGATGACGGTTTGGATGTACTGTGCACTATTCAGTGTCCCCTCGACGATCACCAGTGGTGTACGGCCAGTGTAGGAGATCGCTCCCCACACCATGATGCCGGGTGTTGGCCCTGTGTGCCTCGGTCGTATGCAGTCCTGATTGTGGCGCTCACCTGCACGGCGCCAAACACGCATACGACCATCATTGGCACCAAAACAGAAGCGACTCTCATCGCTGAAGACGACACGTCTCCATTCGTCTCTCCATTCACGCCTGTCGCGACACCACTGGAGGCGGGCTGCACGATGTTGGGGCGTGAGCGGAAGACGGCCTAACGGTGTGCGAGACCGTAGCCCAGCTTCATGGAGACGGTTGCGAATGGTCCTCGCCGATACCCCAGGAGCAACAGTGTCCCTAATTTGCTGGGAAGTGGCGGTGCGGTCCCCTACGGCACTGCGAAGGATCCTACGGTCGCGTGCATCCGTACGTTGCTGCGGTTCGGTCCCAGGTCCACGGGCACGTGCACCTTCTGCCGACCACTGGCGACAACATCGATGTACTGTCGAGACCTCACGCCCCACGTGTTGAGCAATTCGGCGGTACGTCCACCCGGCCTCCCGCATGCCCACTATATGCCCTCGCTCAAAGTCCGTCAACTGCACATACGGTTCACGTCCGCGCTGTCGCGGCATGCTACCAGTGTTAAAGACTGCGATGGAGCTCCGTATGCCACGGCAAACTGGCTGATACTGACGGCGGCGGTGCACAAATGCTGCGCAGCTAGCGCCATTCAACGGCCAACACCGCGGTTCCTGGTGTGTCCGCTGTGCCGTGTGTGTGATCATTGCTTGTACAGCCCTCTCGCAGTGTCCGGAGCAAGTATGGTGGGTCTGACACACCGGTGTCAATGTGTCCTTTTTTCCATTTCCAGGAGTGTATATATTTTCAGGTGTCTATAGTACCTTACTCACCTTCAAACTCAGTGGTATTCAAACAAGCCAAAGAACCCCTCATCACATTATTATTTACAGTGATCTCTTGTAACATCAGAGCCTGTCACTCCATCACAATATCAGCATTAAGTTAGTCTGGAGATGAAAGGCTATGTCGATTGTGAGATGGTCCAGGGCATTGCTGTGTTGGCAAATGAGCAGGCTTCATCAGTCCATACCATGGTGATGATGATGAACTGGGCTGTTGTGATATTTGTAGGTCTGCCGAATACATCATAGATGACCCATTGTGGAGTGAGGAACACATCATCTTGTCTAGACTGGCTGTGGAGCAGTCCACACACATCCATCAAATCTGCAACAGAAAGAGAAGAACAAGAAGAAGAAGAAATTAAATATCAGAATGCTGAAACAAGCATACAAAATCATAAAATAAAAACAATCATCTGAAGTACATACCCATGGGATCACTGGAGTTATAACATGGTCACGTATTACCCCATGGTGTACAAAATTTTGCCATTCCATCGTGGCAGTTGTTATAGCAACTGGTGTAAAGTGTTTCAGTACAAAAACAGCCTTGGTTACAAAATTATTTAATATCAATGATGTGTTTTGCCCTTTCAGGGCATGATTAGATTGTCTGATATGTTCTGTGAATGAAATGTTTCAAGAACAGAAATTTTTGAAAACCCATGCTTTGTAGGCTTTCCGTTCAGTCCATGATACAAATTACAACAATTAGTACTAAAGGGATGTGCCCTATGCAAAATTGATTGAAAATTGATATTTGGCAGTGATATTGTATGGGGCATATCCCTTTAGTACTAATCATTGTGATTTGTGTGATGAACTGAAAGGAAAGCCCACAAAGCATGGCTTTTAAAAAATTTCTGTTCTCGAAATGTTTCATTCATGATAATGACCCAAAAGGTCAAAATAAATCATTGACATTAAATATTTTTGCAACAGAGACTGCTTTTGTTCTGAAACCCCTGATGAACCATAGTTTCCATAATAACCTTTCATCTCTGATGATTCTATCAGCATTGTAAATGTTGCTGCTAGCAAGTCTCAGATTGGAATGACTGTTCACATCAAAATGACTCACATTTATAGCCAGAAACCTCATTTCTTTGTGTATTTCATTTGATGGGAAACAAGTGTTCATTTCTGTTGTCAAGTGGTGCCCAGCATGATGTTGCCTGATCACGGCTATACATAGGCCCACGATATTTTGCATTATTTCCGCCAGTGTTTCTAAATATAGAATTACATTTCAGTGTATGTGTGTGCACTGATCCATCACATGGGTATCAATTCCACTGTTCAAAGTGTAAGAAGAATTCACCAACTCTTTCAGACTCAGCACGCACCACGTTCAGTACCTGCAGCCCACTACCAGTGCATCAAACACCACTGTCAAGGAATGTCATACATACTGCAGTAATGTACCTTTTGCAGGTGTTCACTAGCATGGAAGCCATCAATGTAAGCATTGCGCATCACTCAGAGTCTGCTACAAACTGCTACTGCAATAGTATTAATTACAGCAATTAATGGTATTGAGATTAAGTTTTTTACTCCACCATTGAGGACTCATGAGACCCTTGCAGACTGTTCAGAGGCATCAGGCAGCTGTTATCATGCAGAGGCTGCCTACAAGCCTGCTGTCACTACCTGGCAATAGAAGAGTGTGGCTGTATCAAGTCATTAGCAGCCTGTGATGTGTGTTGACCAGTAGCACTATGCAAAGTATGTTTACAAATCATTCAATGTTGTTTTATATGATCATGACTTTGGATAATTGAATTCCAAGTTAAATAATTAAAATTATAGAAAGATGGTTTATATTTTGGATTAGATCCTAACACGTCAAACTCAGTAAGTTGATTATCTGTATTAGCAGCAATATGAGTAAAGACTACATAAGACAGCACTTTCCATCATACCCTCTATGTCCTCTAAGTGTCAGTATACTTACACTATTCATGTGTGTGTGTGTGTGTGTGTGTGTGTGTGTGTGTGTGTGTGTGTGTGTGTGTGTGTGTTTGTGTGTGTGTTTGTGTGTGTGTGTGTGTGTGTGTGTGTCTGTGTGTGTGTGTGTGTGTGTGTGCTATAACATGGATAACCCCAGGGCCAGGGGTAGCTGGTCGTGAAATCCTAGTATGCATAGTGTTACTGAAAATGCATACAAATGGAGGAAAATCATATTAATGCCATTCAGATCCACTTTATATGAGGAGTCTAATTACATATTTTCCTATTAATAATGTATGATGATAAAAATATGTTAAATAGAGGATGGTGAGAGGAGCTCACTAGCTAATGCATAATGATACAGGGAAACCACACAATTGAGATGCTGAGAAGTAGACCTAGCATACCACACCATAATATGAACAGTATCAGTGCTGACAGTAGCTTCAACCATCTTTCTCTTGTCAACTTGAGTTCATTCTCCTCTAAAACACTCAACTGCATGTTGTCTAAAACAGTAAATTTCTCACAACTAATACTGTGGGAGAGAACAATCAGAAAAATAGTCAAAGCAAGATAAAATGTTAAAAAGTTAGAAAAAACGATGAGCAATAGTATTAAGTTCTAATCTGAGTGTTATATGCTATCTATACAAAGTTCTTATGATTCCATCTGTAGTAGTGGCATCAATAAGCCTTATATGTGATACATGTTTATTGCCTCCGGAATCATACCGCTTTACATTCTATCCAAATATTTTTATGATTGCAAATATATATATATGACTAGCCTTGGAACATACTTGTGGCTTTTGGAAAATACTCAAGAGAGCTCCAGACACTTTGATCTAATGCTTACATTACAAAAACTTTGGGTATTCCAAAGTATAATTACAGATGTAATGTATGACCATGGCATAGCCTGATTTTATCAAATTTTTCACGGTTTTACCTTTTATGTACATTTTTCCCGTTTTCAATATTTTTCTATATTTTCCATATTATTTTTCCATTTTCCCCTACCATGCAGCTGAGATACAGAGTTGAAAGCCTGCAAGGGTATCTACAAATAATCCTTCTTCCTCCAAATGTCAACACCACATGCTAAATGCAATGCTAAAACACAAATTCACGTACATGAACTGCAGGAGGAGGGGGGGGGGGGGGGCGAACTTTTGACGTTATTCTATTGTAAGTACACACATATATATATATATATATATATATATATATATATATATATATATATATATATATATATATATATATATATATATATATATATATATATATGTGTGTGTGTGTACTTACAATAGAATAACGTCAAAAGTATATATATATATATATATATATATATATATATATATATATATATATATATGGAAGGAAACATTCCACGTGGGAAAAATTATATATAAATACAAAGATGAGGTGACTTACCGAACAAAAACGCTGGCAGGTCGATAGACACACAAACAAACACAAACATACTCACAAAATTCAAGCTTTCGCAACAAATTGTTGCCTCATCAGGAAAGAGGGAAGGAGAGGGGAAGACGAAAGGAAGTGGGTTTTAAAGGAGAGGGTAAGGAGTCATTCCAATCCCGGGAGTGGAAAGACTTACCTTAGTGGGAAAAAAGGGGTATACACTCGCACACACACACACACACACACACACACACACACACACACACACACACACATACACAGACACATGCCTTATATATATAATAGAGGGAAACATTCCACGCGGGATGTTGTGTCTGTGTATATGCGGATGGATATGTGTGTGTGTGCGAGTGTATACCTGTCTTTTTTCCCCCATAGGGTAAGTCTTTCCACTCCCGGCATTAGAATGACTCCTTACCCTCTCCCTTAAAACCTACATCCTTTTGTCTTTCCCTCTCCTTCCCTCTTTCCTGATGAAGCAACCATTGGTTGCGAAAGCTAGAATTTTGTGTGTTTGTTTGTGTTTCTATCGACCAGCCAGCGCTTTCGTATGGTAAGTCACATTATCTTTGTTTTTATATATATATATATATATATATATATATATATATATATATATATATATATATATATACACACACTCCTGGAAATTGAAATAAGAACACCGTGAATTCATTGTCCCAGGAAGGGGAAACTTTATTGACACTTTCCTGGGGTCAGATACATCACATGATCACACTGACAGAACCACAGGCACATAGACACAGGTAACAAAGCATGCACAATGTCGGCACTAGTACAGTGTATATCCACCTTTCGCAGCAATGCAGGCTGCTATTCTCCCATGGAGACGATCGTAGAGATGCTGGATGTAGTCCTGTGGAACGGCTTGCCATGCCATTTCCACCTGGCGCCTCAGTTGGACCAGCGTTCGTGCTGGACGTGCAGACCGCGTGAGACGACACTTCATCCAGTCCCAAACATGCTCCATGGGGGACAGATCCGGAGATCTTGCTGGCCAGGGTAGTTGACTTACACCTTCTAAAGCACGTTGGGTGGTACGGGATACATGCGGACGTGCATTGTCCTGTTGGAACAGCAAGTTCCCTTGCCGGTCTAGGAATGGTAGAACGATGGGTTCGATGACGGTTTGGATGTACCGTGCACTATTCAGTGTCCCCTCGACGATCACCAGTGGTGTACGGCCAGTGTAGGAGATCGCTCCCCACACCATGATGCCGGGTGTTGGCCCTGTGTGCCTCGGTCGTATGCAGTCCTGATTGTGGCGCTCACCTGCACGGCGCCAAACACGCATACGACCATCATTGGCACCAAGGCAGAAGCGACTCTCATCGCTGAAGACGACACGTCTCCATTCGTCCCTCCATTCACGCCTGTCACGACACCACTGGAGGCGGGCTGCATGTTGTTGGGGCGTGAGCGGAGGACGGCATAACGGTGTGCGGGACTGTAGCCCAGCTTCATGGAGACGGTTGCGAATGGTCTTCGCCGATACCCCAGGAGCAACAGTGTCCCTAATTTGCTGGGAAGTGGCGGTGCAGTCCCCTACGGCACTGCGTAGGATCCTACGGTCTTGGCGTGCATCCGTGCGTCGCTGCGGTCCGGTCCCAGGTCGACAGGCACGTGCACCTTCCGCCGACCACTGGCGACAACATCGATGTACTGTGGAGACCTCACGCCCCACGTGTTGAGCAATTCGGCGGTACGTCCACCCGGCCTCCCGCATCCCCACTATACGCCCTCGCTCAAAGTCCGTCAACTGCGCATACGGTTCACGTCCACGCTGTCGCGGCATGCTACCAGTGTTAAAGACTGCGATGGAGCTCCGTATGCCACGGCAAACTGGCTGACACTGACGGCGGCGGTGCACAAATGCTGCGCAGCTAGCGCCATTCGACGGCCAACACCGTGGTTCCTGGTGTGTCCGCTGTGTCGTGCGTGTGATCATTGCTTGTGCAGCCCTCTCGCAGTGTCCGGAGCAGGTATGGTGGGTCTGACACACAGGTGTCAATGTGTTCTTTTTTCCATTTCCAGGAGTGTGTATATATATATATATATATATATATATATATATATATATATATATATATATATATATATATATATATATAGGCTTCCCATGAGGGTGACCCCTGCAGGAAGCAGGCATTGGGAACGGGCCACACTGGCAGCATCATACCTGATGCAGGAGGATCCATCTCCCACACCTAATACAGCTGGAATCACCTTCCAGATGCAACTCTGAATACACCCCGTGCCACTGTGGGAAGCAAAAAAAGACATAACATGTTCTGTGTGTGTGTGTGTGTGTGTGTGTGTGTGTGTGTGTGTGTGTGTGTGTGTGTGTGTTTACAACAGAATAACATCGATGTTCTACTTCCGCAGCAATTCATGTATGTGCATGTGTGTTTTAGTGTTGCCTTTAACACTTAGCGCTGGAAGAAGTATAGCTTGTAGATAACCTTGCTTGGTTGGACTCTGTATCACAGTTGGATGGTAAACAAATAGCAAGTCACAGCTGGTGAAGATAACCATAAGAACGTATATACTCCTGTTAATTTACAAATGCAATATGGGAAAAAAGTATGAAAACATTTTATAAATGGAAAAAATATGTAAAAATGGTAAAAAAGTGTCAAAAATTCAATATAATCTGGATATGACACCGTCATACAGAATATCTGTATTTATACTTCAGAAGTGTCCAAAATTAGTACTATTGCTTATTGTTTTGTATAAATTTTTAACAATTTATTTTGCTACAACCATTTTTCTGATTGTTATCTCTAATAGTGCCCCCCCCCCCACCTCCCCCCTCCCCCCCACCCCATGAACCATGGACCTTGCAGTTGGTGGGGAAGCTTGCGTGCCTCAACGCCACAGCGAAACAGATAGCCATACCGTAGGTGCAACCACAGCGCAGGGCTATCTGTTGAGAGGCCAGATAAACTTGTGGTTCCTGAAAAGGGGCAGCAGCCTTTTCAGTAGTCACAGCGGCAACAGTCTCGATGATTGACAGATCTGGCCCTGTAACACTAACCAAAACGGCCTTGCTGTTGTGGTACTGTGAACGGCTGAAAGCAAGGGAAAGCTACAGCCGTAACTTTTGCCGAGGGCATGGAGCTTTACTGTATGATTAAATGATGATGGTATCCTCTTGCGTAAATTATTCCAGAGATAAAATAGCCCCCCATTCAGATCTCCGGGTGGGGACTACTCAGGAGGATGCCGTTCTCAGGAGAAAGAAAACTGGCATTCTACAGAACAGAGCGTGGAATGTCACATCCCTTAATCGGGCAGGTAGGTTAGAAAATTTAAAAAGGGAAATGGATAGGTTAAAGTTAGATATAGTAGGAATTAGTGAAGTTCACTGGCAGGAGGAACAAGACTTTTGGTCAGGCAAATACAGGGTTATAAATACAAAATCAAATAAGGGTAATTCAGGAGTAGGTTTAATAATGAATAAAAAAGTAGGAGTGTGGGTAAGCTACTACAAACAGTAAAGTGAATGCATTATTGTGGCCAAGATAGACACGAAGCCCAAGCCTACTACAGTAGTACAAGTTTATATGCCAACTAGCTCTGCAGATGATGAAGAAATTGATGAAATGTATGATGAGATAAAAGAAATTATTCAGGTAGTGAAGGGACACAAAAATTTAATAGTCATGGGTGACTGGAATTTGACAGTGGGAAAAGGAAGAGAAGGAAACATAGTAGGTAAATATGGATTGGGGCTAAGAAATGAAAGAGGAAGCCACCTGGTCAAATTTTGCACAGAGCATAACTTAATAATAGCTAACACTTGGTTCAAGAATCATGAAAGAAGGCTGTATACATGGAAGAACCCTGGAGATACTAGAAGGCTTCAGATAGATTATATAATGGTAAGACAAGATTTAGGAACCAGGTTTTAAATTGTAAGAAATTTCAAGGGGTAGATGTGGACTCTGACCACAATCTATTGGTTATGAATTGCAGATTAAAACTGAAGAAACTACAAAAAGGTGGTAATTTAAGGAGATGGGACCTGGATAAACTGAAAGAACCAGAGGTTGTACAGAGTTTCAGGTAGAGCATAAGGGAACAATGGACAGGAATGGGGGAAAGAAATACAGTAGAAGAAGAATGGGTAGCTTTGAGGAATGCAATAGTGAAGGCAGCAGAGGATCAAGTAGGTAAAAAGATGAGGGCTAGTAGAAATCCTTGGGTAGCAGAAGAGATACTGAATTTAATTGATGAAGGGAGAAAATACAAAAATGCAGTCAGTGGAGCAGGCAAAAAGGAATACAAAGTCTCAAAAATGAGATTGACAGGAAACACAAAATGGCTAAGCAGGGATGGCTAGAGGACAAATGTAACGATGTAGAGGATTATCTTATGAGGGGTAAGACAGATACTGCCTACAGGAAAATTAAAGAGACCTTTGGAGTAAAGAGAACCACTTGGATGAATATCAAGAGCTCCGATGGAAACCCAGTTCTAAGCATAGAAGGGAAAGCAGAAAGGTGAAAGGAGTATATAGAGGGTCTATACGGGTGCGATGTTCTTGAGGACAATATTATGGAAATGGAAGAGGGTGTAGATGAAGATGAAATGGGAGATATGATACTGCGTGAAGAGTTTGACAGAGTACTGAAAGACCTAAGTCGAAACAAGGCCCCGAGAGTAGACAACATTCCATTAGAACTACTGACAGCCTTGGGAGAGCCAGTCCTGACAAAACTCTACCATCTGGTGAGCAAGATGTATGAGACAGGCGAAATACCCTCAGACTTCAAGAAGAATATAATAATTCCAATCCCAAAGAAAGCAGGTGTTGACAGATGTGAAAATTACCGAACTATCAGTTTAATAAGTCACAGCTGCAAAATACTAACACGAATTCTTTACAGACAAATGAAGAAACTGGTAGAAGCCGACCTTGGGGAAGATCACTTTGGATTCCGTAGAAATGTTGGAACACATGAGGCAATACTGACCCTAAGACTTATCTTAGAAGAAAGATTAAGGAAAGGAAAACCCGCATTTCTAGCATTTGTAGACTTAGAGAAAGCTTTTGACAATATTGACTGGAATACTCTCTTTCAGATTCTGAAGGTGGCAGGAGTAAAATACAGGGAGTGAAAGGCTATTTACAATTTGTACAGAAACCAGATGGCAGTTATAAGAGTTGTGGGATGTGAAAGGGAAGCAGTGGTTTGGAAGGGAGTGAGACAGGGCTGTAGCCTCTCCCCGATGTTATTCAATCTGTATATTGAGCAAGCAGTGAAGGAAACAAAAGAAAAATTCGGAGTAGGTATTAAAATCCATGGAGAAGAAATAAAAACTTTGAGGTTCGCCAATGACATTGTAATTCTGTCAGAGACAGCAAAGGACTTGGAAGAGCAGTTGAACAGAATGGACAGTGTCTTGAAAGGAGGATATAAGGTAAACAACAACAAAAACAAAACGAGGATAATGGAATGTAGTCGAATTAAGTCTTGTGATGCTGAGGGAATTAGATTAGGAAATGAGACACTTAAAGTAGTAAAGGAGTTTTGCTATTTGGGGAGCAAAATAACTGATGATGGTCGAAGTAGAGAGGATATAAAATGTAGACTGGCAATGGCAAGGAAAACGTTTCTGAAGAAGAGAAATTTGTTAACATCGAGTATAGATTTAAGTGTCAGGAAGTCATTTCTGAAAGTATTTGTATGGATTGTAGCCATGTATGGAAGTGAAACATCGATGATAAATAGTTCAGACAAGGAGAGAATAGAAGCTTTTGAAATGTGGTGCTACAGAAGAATGCTGAAGATTAGATGGGTAGATCACATAACTAATGAGGAGGTATTGAATAGAATTGGGGAGAAGAGGAGATATGATACTGCGTGAAGAGTTTGACAGAGTACTGAAAGACTTAAGTCAAAACAAGGCCCGGAGAGTAGACAACAATCCATTAGAACTACTGACAGCCTTTGGAGAGCCTGTCCTGACAAAACTCTACCATCTGGTGAGCAAGATGCATGAGACAGGCGAAATTCCCTCAGACTTCAAGGAGAATATAACACAACTTGTCTAGAAGAAGGGATCAGTTGGTAGGACATGTTCTGAGGCATCAAGGTATCACCAGTTTAGTACTGGAGGGCAGCGTGGAGGGTAAAAATCGTAGAGGACGACCAGGAGATGAATATACTAAGCAGATTCAGAAGGATGTAGGCTGCAGTAGGTACTGGGAGATGAAGAAGCTTGCACAGGATAGAGTAGCATGGAGAGCTCCATCAAACCAGTCTCAGGACTGAAGACCACAACAACAACAACAACAACATCTCTCATAGTATCTGTTCTGGAAATTCACAGTTTTCAAAATGCATACTATTAACTGTTTTACAGGAGAATGAATGCAGACCTGTGACAGAAAGATGGTTAAAGCTGCCATCAACACTAATACTCTGATACCATACATATCATGGTGCGGTGTGTTAGGTCTACTTCCCAATATCTCTATCTCAGGTCATCCTATATTATTATCCATCAGCCAGTGAGCTCCTGTCACCATCCTTGGTTTAACACTTCTTATACCTTTATACAGTCGTATTTTTTGTTTACGTTCTGCTGCAGCAAATCTATAGAATTTCGCTTAGTTGTTCCTTGCTCTCTCCAGCAATTTAACTTAGCTTACCTCTTCATTATTTAACTAGCATTTCCGGAAAGTAGCGTAAAGTTTAACTTGTTGTTTCAGAAACTTTGCACTTTTGTTTTTGTTTACACACAGTTGCGTATAGGCCAAATTTGTGTAACCATATTTTCGTGTTTATCTGTAATTTAACTGACTTATTCTTAATCAACTATTACGTTTATCATGAGTGAAAAGTGCTTGACTTGCCGTAGAATTGTTAGGTCGGGGCTTTGGTGTGATGGGTGCTGTAGTTTTTTCCATGTGGGTGACTGTAGTGGCGTGGGAATAGGGGAAGTAAATGAGACTCATCAGTGGTTTTGTAGGATTTGTAGTAGAGATAGGAAGATACTGGAACAGGAGGGGAAAATTGCTGCCCTTCAGGCTGAACTAGACAAGGCCAGGGGAGATCTTGACAGGTTAAGGAGGGAGAAGGGTAAAGAGAGGTGGGAAGTGGCAACAGGCAACAGGAGGAACAGGCCTAGAACTTTGTCTGACAGCTTTATGGTGAATGTGGAAAATAGATTTGACCTGTTGCTTCAGTTAGAAGCTGGTGAGCCTCAAGCAGTTGCAGGTGTAGACAGGGCACAACAAACTTTCAGCAGCAGATTGAAAAGTAAGAATATAGGGAAATCAGAAAAGAGAAAGAAAGTGTTGTTGTTAGGTAGTTCCCATGGAAGAGGTGTTGGCCAACTCTTGCAGGATGAACTAGGATCAGAATACCAGGTCACCAATTTTTTTAAACCTAGTGCTGGTCTGGAGCAGGTGACAGAGGATTTAGGATCACTTTGCAAAGATTTCACTAAGGAAGACACCGTGGTTATAGTGGGTGGGGCAGGTAACAGTATTGACAGAAATCCTGGGTACAGTATAGAGTGTGACCTGGCGAAGATTGCATCAGCATCGAAGCATACTAGTGTTGAGTTTGTATCTGTTCTTGGGCGCCATGACCGACCTCATTTGAACTCTTCTGTCAAGAGAGTTAATTTGGAGCTGGAACGGCTGCTCATGTCGGGTGCGGGGTCACACATTGGTGTGGTTCATGTTGATTCTCTCAGTAGGTGGGATTATACTAGGCATGGCCTTCACCTCAACAGGAAGGGGAATGGTAAATTGGCTGGGGAAATAGCAGGAAAGTTAAAGGGGGGAGGCACTGTCATGAGTGGTAAAATACCAGTGGTTATAGGATTCAGAAAAGACCCTTTTTTAGGGTAGGGAGGACAGAAAGAAAGCAAATTTTAAGAGAGGTTAAAACTGAGACAAACCTTCAGTTTGAAAAAGAAATCAAAAAACATAATTCCAGCTTATTACATCAGCATAAACAGCCATTGGTTAAGAATTTTCAACTGTCAGCAGATATTTTAACTCCACCCAATTTTAACTCAGACAATGTGAAATGTCAGCTATCTTTATTGCATCAAAATATTCGAGGACTGAGAAATAAAATTAATGAATTAACTATATGCATAGATGAATTAGAGTCTTCAAACCCAGCTGACATAATCTGCCTCTCTGAACATCATGTGACCACTGGTATAGAACTTTTAAGTGTTACAGGGTTTAGGTTAGCATCTCACTTTTGTAGATCAGAAATGGAGAAAGGAGGAGTTGCCACATTCATCAGGAACTGTCATAAATTTAAGAACATAGACATTCATAAATTTTGCCTAGAACAGCATATGGAAGCATGTGCAACAGAATTAGATTTTCACAAAAAATCTTTCATAATATTAAGTGTATATCGAGCACCTGCAGGTAACTTTAATCTGTTTGTAAACCACCTTGAAGCTGTACTGGCCCATTTAATAACCAAAAACAAAGAAATAGTGGTTGCTGGTGATTTCAATGTAGATTTCCTTAAAGACTCTCCGAATAAGAACTTATTTGAGTTAGTAACACTATCATTCAACTTAATTCCCACAGTAAAGTTCCCCACTAGGATAGCCACTTGCTCACAAACAGCCATTGATAATATCTTTATAGAAAAGTCCAATGAACAAAATTATATTACAAAACCAATAGCCAATGGCCTCTCAGACCATGACATGCAGTTCCTTCTGTTAAATGTTAATACTGAACAGGATATAAAATCTGTTAAATCTGAGCTCAAGAGGGTAATCAGTAAGCCAAAAATTGATTATTTTAGGACACTCCTCAGAGACATTCACTGGACTGATGTTTACAGTGCTCATGGCATGAATGAAAAATATAACATTTTTGCTAATAAAGTGCTTACCTTATTTGAACACTGCTTTCCCCCAAAACTTACCAAGGTTAGAGGAAAATCTACAAAGAAGCCATGGATTACTCGAGGAATAAGGGTATCTTGTAAAACAAAAAGAAAACTGTATCTGTCAATCCGAAACATTTCCAATGTTGATGCTATAGCACATTATAAGAAATACTGCAAAATATTAAAGACTGTAATATGGATGTCAAAGCAAATATATTACAAGGAAAAGATAGTCATATCAGATAACAAAATAAAGACAATATGGGATATAGTGAAGGAGGAGACCGGTAGGACCAGACATGAAGAGGAACAAATAGCATTAAGAGTAAATGATACATTGGTGACAGATGTGTATAGTGTTGCAGAACTTTTTAACAAACATTTTATAACTGTTACTGAAAAGATGGGGTTGTCAGGTTCGGTAGATGCTGCTATGGATTACCTTAGACCAGACATTTCAAGTAATTTCCATAATATGAATTTGACCCTCACTACCCCAACAGAAATAATGTCCATCATAAAATCTTTAAAATCAAAAACATCTAGTGGGTATGATGAAATATCAACAAAGTTAATTAAAGAATGTGATTCTGAGCTAAGTAACATATTAAGCTATCTGTGTAACCAGTCGTTTATCAGTGGAATATTTCCTGAATGGCTGAAATATGCTGAAGTTAAGCCACTGTTTAAGAAGGGAGATAAAGAAATAGCATCAAATTTCCGTCCAATTTCACTGTTACCAGCATTCTCAAAAATTTTCGAAAAAGTAATGTACCGTCGTCTTTATAACCATCTTATCTCAAATAACATACTGTCAAAGTCACAGTTTGGATTTCTAAAAGGTTCTGATATTGAGAAGGCTATCTTCACTTACAGTGAAAATGTGCTTAATTCATTAGACAAAAAATTGCAGGCAACTGGTATATTTTGTGATCTATCAAAGGCATTTGACTGTGTAAATCACAATATCCTTTTAAGTAAACTAGAATATTATAGTGTAACAGGAAATGCTGCAAAATGGTTCAAATCTTATATCTCTGGCAGGAAACAAAGGGTGTTATTAGGAAAGAGCTTGATACATGTCTATCAGGCATCATCCAACTGGGAACTAATTACATGTGGGGTCCCACAAGGTTCCATTTTGGGGCCCTTACTTTTTCTTGTGTATATCAATGACCTTTCATCAGTAACATTACCAGATGCCAAGTTTGTTTTGTTTGCCGATGATACAAACATTGCAATAAATAGCAAATCAAGTGTAGTCTTAGAAAGATCAGCCAATAAAATATTTGTGGACATTAATCACTGGTTCCTAGCCAATTCTTTGTCACTAAACTTTGAAAAAACACACTACATGCAGTTCAGAACTTGTAAGGGGTGTCCCAAGAGTATATGTCTAACATATGATGACAAGAAGATAGAAGAAGTGGACAGTGTTAAATTCTTGGGATTACAGCTTGATAATAAATTCAATTGGGAGGAGCACACCACAGAACTGCTGAAGCGTCTTAACAAATCTCTGTTTGCAATGCGAATTTTGTCAGACGTAGGGGATATAAAAATGAAAAAGCTGGCATACTATGCTTACTTTCATTCCATAATGTCATATGGGATTATTTTTTGGGGTAATTCATCAAGCCAAGCTAAAGTTTTCCGGGCACAAAAACGTGCAGTAAGAATTATATGTGGTGTGAACTCAAGAACATCCTGCAGAAGCCTGTTTAGGGAACTAGGGATACTAACTACAGCTTCCCAGTATATTTATTCCTTAATGAAATTTGTCATTAAAAATATATCACTTTTTCAAACCAACAGCTCAATTCATGGAATCAATACTAGAAATAAGAATAATCTTCACAAGAATTTAAAATCACTTAGTCTTGTACAAAAAGGTGTGCATTATTCAGGAACACACATTTTCAATAACTTGCCAGCAGCCATAAAAAGCTTAACAACCAATGAAATTCAGTTTAAGAGAAGCCTAAAGGATTTATTGGTGGCCAACTCCTTCTACTCCATTGATGAATTTCTTAGTAAAACCAACTGATTTGTATATAAGTACAACATAACTTCTGCACAATTTCAGTGCAGTAATGTGTTAACTGAAAATTTGTGTGTGTGTGTGTGTGTGTGTGTGTGTGTGTGTGTGTGTAAGTATAATCTAACTTCTGCACCATTTCAGTGCAGTAATGTGTTCATTGTAAATAAGTATTACAGTAGTTGTATTACATGTTTATTACCTTATAAATAAATAAAAAAGTTTTTTATTTTAAATTCAGTGCATTAGTATTTGTAAAATGACTCTTAGTGTTCATTAAAAATGACGATCATTCCACTTGGGACCTGTGAAATGGTACATTAGCTTATTTGTTTTAGTTGTAAATATTTGTCATGTATTGTTGTTTTTCTGACATGTTCCACATCCAGGAGGACCTCCTCACTACGGATCAATTGGAATGAAAGTAAATCTAATCTAATCTAATCTAATTATTATTATTATTATTATTATTATTTAAAAAACTATTTCACTCATGATATAAACTGGATCTGGATCTCATTAAAAATGGTATTTCCCCATTATTATACATTTTGAATTACACTACACATACCTGAAAAATCACATCCAGGCCACCTGCAGCCATAAGTGTATCAACTTCACAACACACAAACTCTCTTTCTCCCACTCACTCTGTCTGTCTCTCTCTCTTTCTCTCTCTGTCTCTCTCTCTCTGTCTCTCTCTCTCTCTCTCTCTCTCTCTCTCTCTCACACACACACACACACACACACACACACACACACACACAAACAATCAGACATAATGACCAAAAGTTCTGTTGTCTGATTAGATTAGTAGTTGTTTCATAGATCATAAATATGACACTTCGTAATGATGTGGAATGTGTCAGGTTAATAAAAGGTGTCTATACAAGATATTACATTACACAAAATATTACGTGACACTTTTTTTTTTCTGTTGGTGAAATTAGTCACTTACTATATCCAAAAATTCATTTAATGAGTAGAAGGAGTTGCCATTAGGAAATTCTTTTCATTTCCTTTTAAATGCCTTATGGTTATCTGTCAGACTTTTTGATGCTATTAGGTAAGTGACCAAAGACTTTTGTGGCAGCATAATTTACCCCCTTCTGAGCAAAAGTTACATTTAACCTTGAGTAGTGAATATCATCCTTTCTCCTAGCGTTGTAACCATGTATACTGCTATTACTTTTAAATTGGTTCGGATTGTTAATAACAAACTTCATAAGTGAATATATATATTGTGAGGCTACAGTAAAGATCTCTAGCTCTTTAAATAAGTGTCTGCAGGATGATCTTGGATGAGCTCCGGCAATTATTCTGATTACACGCTTTTGTGCAATGAACACTCTTTTACTCAATGATGAGTTACCCCAGAATATGATGCCATATGAAAGCAGAGAATTAAAATAGGTGTGGTAAGCTAATTTAATGAGATATATATTGCCAAAATTTGTAATGACGCTAATAGCATAAGTAGCTGAACTCAAACGTTTCAGTAGATCTTCCGTGTGTTTTTTCCAGTTCAACCTCTCATTGATGCATACACCTAGAAATTTTGAATATTCTACCTTAGCTACCGATTTCTGATCAAAGTCTGTATTTATTAATGGTGTCATTCCATTTACTGTATGGAACTGTATATACTGTGTTTTGTCAAAGTTTAATGAGAGCCCATTTGCAGAGAACCACTTAATGATTTTCTGAAAAACATCGTTTACAGTTTCACCACTTAACTCTTGTCTGTTGGGTGCGATAGCTATACTTATATCATTGGCAAAAAGTACCAGCTTTGCATATTCGCGAATATAGAATGGCAAGTCATTGATATATATTAAGAACAGCAGAGGACCCAAGACCGAACCTTGCAGCACCCCATTCTTAATTGTTCCCCAGTTTGAGAAATCACCAGTTTTTTGCATATTATGTGAACTGCTTATTTAAACTTACCGCACTCTTCCAGTTGTGTATGATTTAAACTATTTGAGCACTGTCCCATTCATACCACAGTACCTGAGCTTATCTAGAAGTATTCCATGATTTACACAATCAAAAGTCTTTGAGAGATCACAAAAAATCCCGACAGGTGACTTCCAGTTACTCAGAGCATTTAATATTTCATTAGTGGTAGTATATATAGCATTTTCTGCTGAAAAACCTTTCTGGAAACCAAACTGACATTTTGTTAAAAATTTATTTTTACAAAGATGTGAAGCTACTCTACGATACATTACTTTTTCTGGAGTATTTACTCATATGTTTCTGCTACTGATGTGGATAATCTACAAAACTGTGTTTGATATGTAGGGGTCTAATGCTGTATATTATATATTGGTCTATAACTGTAATATGAAAATTGATGACATAAACTTGTGATCAAATAAAATAGAATAGAACAATTTATAAACACTCCTTGCTGGCAGCTATTGGAAAAATCATTCATGTTTTTACCATGGTCCTTTTTAAACACTTGTCAGAGAGATTAATGACATCTCAATACAATCATGCCCTCTATCAGCAGATATCATCTGTCAGGCTGTAGGCATGCTCTGCATAATATCAGCTGCTGAATGCTACTAGTCAGTCTGCAAGGCCCTTGTGAATCCTGGCTGGTGGAGTAAAAAAATTAATCTCACTACCCTCCACTACTACTTTTGATGTTATTGAGAAGCTCTGCAAAATGGACGCTGAATGAAGTCTGATGCTTAAATTGATGGAAATATGTATGGAATCCCTTGACAGTGGCTTGTGATGGATTGGTAGTGAGTTGCAGATGCTGGTCGCAGTGCACAGGGAGTCTCAGAGCACTGGTAAATTCTTTTCGCTCTTTCGACAGTGAAAATGGTACCCATGTGATGGTCCAAAGAGCACCTGCACTGAAATATAAATCTCAATTTAGAAACTTTGATGAAAGTGGTGTGAGACAGGTGTTGCTACACGTAGACACAAGCAGGTGCCATCGTGCATTTAAAAAATCCACATGACTAGAGATATGAATATTCATTCGTCTTCAGTTGAAGTATGCCAAGGAATGTGGTTTTTGGCCATAAATACAAATTGTTGTATTGCGAGAAGTCATTCCAGTCTTAGACTTGCTATCTGCAATATTAACAGCACCTACAGAATCAAAAGAGATGAAACGCTGTAATGGAAATGAATGTTCATCAGAGGCTAACAGGCAATCTGAGTTCAAGTCAGTTGATTCTACAGCTATGTTTTAAGGTGATTTTATTTATTTATTTCTCATGTTTGTATGTGTTTGTTTCAGCTACATTCTGATGATGAATTTCTTCTTCTTTTTCTTCTCCTTCTCTTGCAGATGTGATGGATTTGTGAAGTCTCGGAACTGCACCTGAGACGACAACTCCACACTCCAGTGATATTATGATGTATTTATTGCCCCTGCCCTGTTTGTCTATAATATATTAACAATTCCTATTAATACCACCACACTCTGGTTCATCACCATCACTGTGGTATAGACAGCTGACATCTGCTAGTTTGCCAATGCTACTATGCCCTGGACCAGCTTACAGGTACAGTCAACACAGACCTTCATTTCTAGATTCTCTCACCATTAATATGGAGATGGATTGAAGGGTATGATATTGCAAGATATTACTGCAAATAACAATGAGATGAGGGGTTCATGGGCTTATTCAGATGCTGCTGATTTTGAAGGTGAGTAACTTACTATAGATGGCAGCATATATCATTTCTTTTATTATGCATGATATTTATCAATTTCTTTACTTCTTTACAGACAAGATGGAGGCCACACACTGATATGGACTTGCACCTATAGCTACTACTACAACAACTCACCCAAATATGATGTATTCATTGCCCTAGCCGGGTTCATCGATGATGTGTTTGCAGCACCCACAAATACCACTGCCATCATCATTATCATCTTAAACATGATGACATCAGCTCATTTGCCAACACAGCAGCACCCTGGACCATCTCACAATCATCGTGGACCTACATTGCATTGCACACCCCTCTGACTTCACTGTGGACCTTGCTGCAGTAGTACCCCTGCCCACTCTGTTGTGAATTACCAAGTAACTCCCACAGCTGCATTGGACTATTCTGTGATTGCTCTCTCTTTTAGTGAGAATTAACCTGCATTGGTAACCCAAATTTGGGCTACTGAGGTCCTGTCATTTTTCTGGATGCCTGCCAAGGTGGTGATTTGGAAAGGATACTTACCAAAATTACCAGAGACCAGCGGCATCCTGTCATAATGTGTAACACAGTTCTATACTGGGATCTCGTGCTTCCCCTGAAAGGGGGCAGTGATGCTGGTGTGGAGAAGATCATTATCCAAATTTGGAGGAGAACTGGTGTGATACCATGGGGCTATTCAGTTGCTGGGTGGTTTGGAACTTCTATCAAGAGTGTCATTTTCAGTAGTTTTTCCAACTTGTGGGAAAGGAGGCAGGGTAAGGCATTCAGCTGCATAGACCATCTTGATATATACTCAAGTGTCTACAATATATACTAACATGTCTACATGCCTTCACATGTCTACATTTATAAAGTTAATGAAAAGGCTGTGTATGTAAGGATAATTGATCATTTTGTTTCACATAATTTGCTATCAAATGTAAAGTTCAGTTTTAGAAATTGTTTAACAACTGAAAATGCTATATTCTTTTTTCTCTGTGAGTTATTGGATGGATTAAATAAAACATTTCAAACACTAGACATTTTTTAAAATTTAACTAAGGCATTTGATTGTGTTGATTACGAAATGTTGCTCTGGAATTTGGACCATTATGGAATACGGGCAGTAGACATGATTGATTCAACTTTTACTTTAACAACAGACAGCAAAAAGTTATTATCCACAGTGTTGAGAATGGTTATGATGTGGGGTTTGAGTGAGGCACGGTCAAATGGGAGGTATCCCATGGATTAGTGCAGGGGATATCCTGTTTCTTATTCATATAAATTCCTTATTTATATAAATTATATATAAGTATTACAGGTGATTCAAACATATGTCTGTTTGCTGATGACAGTAGCTTTGTAGTAAAGAATGTTGTGTGCAACACTGGCACTCTTTCAAATAGTGCAGTTCATGACATAATTTCATTGATTGTAGAAAATGAATTAATGCTAAATCACAGTAAGACTCAGTATTTACATTTTCCAACTCACAATTCAACAAAACTCGATATTTTGATTTCACAGAATGGGCACATGATTAGTGAAACTGAACAGTTCAAATTTCTTGGTGTTCAGATAGATAATAAGCCATTGTGGAAGTCCCATGTTCAAAGACTTCATGCTGTCATTTTTACTATTCAAACAGTATCTGAAGTAAGTGCAAGTCTGACATGGAAAGTTGCCTACTTTGCTCACTTTCATTCACTTTTGGTATATGGTGCTATATTTTGGCGTAACTCTTTCCATTCTCAAAGGATACTTTTGGCTCATAAATGGGCGGTTTGGGCAATATGTGGTTTAAGTTCACAAACCTCTTCTCAATCCCTGTTCACTAGTCTGAGTATTCTGACATTGGCCTCAATGTCATTTCTTGTTAACAGCATCAGCTTCACGAATTATCAGTTTTCACTCACTTAATACTAGGCAGAAATTGAATATGCATTTGGATTGCATTTCCTTGACTCTTGTGCAGAAGATTGTGCAGTATACTGCTGCATCCATTTTCAATAAGCTTAGTAGCAATCCACGCTCTTTCAAATCGAAGCTGAAGTGCTTCCTCATGGGTCACTCCTTCTCTTCTGTCTAGGTGTTCCTCGAAAAATCAAGCTGACTCCTGTGTTACACTGCTGATTGCTTTACATAAACTTATGGCTGGTCTTTTTTTTGGGGGGGGGGGGGGGTTCATAAAAATTTTATTACTTTTGTGTTGTAATTTCACGTACTGACACCTTCCATGACCTTGAAGATTTGCTCCTCAATTTGGTCCTAGGGAATGAGACGTGTAAAATAAAAAATAAAAAAATCCACTTAATGGAGGGTCCAGTTTCATACCTTTTCTGAAAGATACCGCTGATAAGAAAATCATGCAGAACCTAAATGATGTATGTATATTGCTTGGCCTGGTCACTTCTGACTAGTGAGAAAAATTATAGTGATCGTCTTGAGCACACAAGTAAATAAGAAACACTTATGCCAGTGAACATTATGATTTCAATGGAATCTTATTCCCTGCGAAATATCAGGTCCTACCAAATACCAAAGGTAGGGATCTGATTCATGTTGAGGCCCCTGTGAGTTGATGATAGCAAACCAGGAGATGAGGACCATGAGCACATTCTGCAGAAAAAAAGTCAATTATAAAGTAATTGGACCCCTCTACTTTAGCAAATTAGCTGGTCAGTGCACCAAACATATTGAGTAAAAATGAACATAAACAACATTTATGCCATAGATGTCTCAATTCGTTTGCCAAAAGAGAGTATCTTGAAAGGCACCTCACTGACTGCTCAAACAAGGAACTGGTACTTGTGGAAATATCTATGAAGGATAAAAAGTTCATAAATTTTAAGAATGCCTACAACCAGGAGTGATGCCCATTCATGGCATACACAGACTTCACGTACCTCCTAACTCATGTGACATATTTTGAAGGTGGCCCCTTTCCTTCCATCTTACCTTCACAGAATGGCACATATCATATACAGCCTCATGCCTCATATCAATTTGTATTCTCATATGACTACAGTCACAACAAATTTTAATCTTACATTGAGGATAATCGTGCAAGGTTGTTGCTTGCTGAACTCAAAAAACTTGCATTGGAAGTTGATGGGATTTAACACAACAATGTTCCAATGACTGCCATGGAGAAGGTGATGCATTGTATGAGCAGGCAGTTAATTGTCATATTTGTAGGATGCAACTGGATAGAGAAGCAGACCCAATCTAAGGACCACTTTCATCTTATGGAGAAGTTGCATGACACAGCTGACAATGTGTGCAATGAAGTACAAACTGTCACAGAACATACCCATCTTCTTTCACAAGTTGAGTGCATATGATGCTCATCTTCTGACTGAGCACTCAGGTGTTCTCAGTTTGGTGGGTGATAAGGTCAGTGTCATACCTGACACTGTTGAAAGGTCATTTCATTTTCCCAAAGGATCAGGCCAAGAATAACTCTCCAATTCCTGTTTTTTCTTTACTTCATGTATGTGCCTGTTGACCAGTTTTGACGTGCTGGTTGGAGTCTTCCTAATGGGGACACAGGGAAACCAGTGATCAAGTTTCAATAAGTTTATTGACGATAAGAAGAAAAGGCAAAAGAGTGTCTCATTAGAGACTGGTACAGAGGATTAACAGAGCTGCTATCTAAAAGTCACCTGATTATTTCTCATATGCAGTAACACCACCAGGAGCTTTGTAGGAAAACTTCCTTGCAGGGAAATAATCCAAGTTCCAAGAATTTAGTCCTGATTAGGTCCAACACAGTTACAGAAGAGCCTGTCCTTAATGTATTCTAAGTCCACAGAGGAAACAATGACAATATCTGAGAACAGTGGTACTGGTCCCTACGATGGGCTTGTAGAGTGTCCTGAGATGATGAGGTGAGTAGCACTCACCTGGAGGCCAGAAGAGGCTCTCAAAGTGAGAAGAACTGGCTGTGTAGTCCAAGCACTGACCTGTATGGCTGCTGGTGGCAGAATACTTGTGATACTATTTTCTTATTATGTGTTGTGCAGATGCAAACAGGTTCATCAGAAGTGGTGGTCTCTGCTAGTGCTGGTACCGCAGCCTGATGTTTGGTCGTGACTTTAACATGGAAAGCTCACAATGCTGAGGCATGCAAGGGCCATGTAAAAAGGATGCATGCCTTAGGAGCCTGCGGGTTGCTGCTCCCTTTCTCATAGCTTCCCTATATAACATTGGTCTTTTTTGAATATAGGATTCTGGACTTTGCCATTTGGTTTAAGTTACGTTCTTTACCTGGATGTAAACAAGCTCTATGGGTATGCCATGCTACAAAGTCTACCATTTGGAGAGTTCTGATACATGTCCAAAGACCCATGACGTGTCTTTAGACGCTGGTGAGGGATATGTCCCAGAGGTAGAACTTGAATACCCTGCGCAATTGCAAGATAAACACAGCGTCCAGAGTGCCTAGTCCCATGAAATGGTTCTATCCTGAAGCTGTTGACGTCACTAGGGAACACGAAATGTTGTATTCTCCACTACAGAAACCGCCAGCAGTGTATCAGGTTGAGGATGGAACTTGCCAGTATCACCCGTGGAAGTTCCTTCAAGCAATGTTGCTAGTTGAAAGAATACATTGATGTTAACACTGAACAGAGAGCTCTCACAACGTGTGATTTTTTAAAACGATTTTTACAAGTTAACGAACAATTCAGTTTTCAGAAAAATTATAGAACACTGCAAAATTCATGTAGCCACCCGGTGGGATAGCCATTAAGGCACAAGAGATTACATCGCAGGACGAAATTTCAAATGTGTCACCATCTTCAATGAAGGACTAGTACCTGTGGAGATGGCCAAGGTTTCAGTGCAGTTCACAAAGCCTGTCCATATCAATATACACAACTGGCCATTAAAATTGCTACACCAAGAAGAAATGCAGATGATAAACGGGTATTCATTGGACAAATATATTATACTAGAACTGTCATGTGATTACATTTTCACGCAATTTGGGTGCATAGAACCTCAGGAATCAGTGCCCAGAACAAACACCTCTGGCCATAATAATGGCCTTGATACACCTGGGCATTGAGTCAAACAGAGCTTGGATGGCGTGTACAGGTACAGCTGCCCAAGCATCTTGAACACAATACCACAGTTCATCAATAGTAGTGACTGGCGTATTTTGATGAGCCAATTGCTCGGCCACCATTGACCAGACGTTTCCAATTGGTGAGAGATCTGGAGAATGTGCTGGCCAGGGCAGCAGTCGAATATATTCTGTATCCAGAAAGGCCCGTACAGGACCTGCAACATGTGGTCGTGCATTAGCCTGCTGAAATGTAGGGTTTTGCAGGGATCAAATGAAGGGTAGAGCCACGGGTCGTAACACATCTGAAATATAACGTCCACTGTTCAAAGAACCGTCAATGCGAACAAGAGGTGACCGAGACGTGTAACCAATGACACCCCATACCATCACACCGGGTGATATGCCAATATGGCGATGACAAATACACGCTTCCAATGTGAGTTCACCGTGATGTCACCGAACATGGATGCGACCCTCATGATGCTGTAAACAGAACCTGGATTCATCCGAAAAAATGACGTTTTGCCATTCGTGCACCCAGGTTCGTCATTGAGTACACCATCGCAAGCGCTCCTGTCTTTGATGCAGCATTGAGGGTAACCACAGCCATGGTCTCCGAGCTGATAGTCCATGCTGCTGCAAATGTTGTCGAACTGTTCGTGCAGATGGTTGTTGTCTTGCAAACATCCCCATCTGTTGACTCAGGGACCGAGATGTGACTGCACGATCCGTTACAGCCATACAGAGAAGATGCCTGTCATCTTGACTGATAGTGATACGAGGCCATTGGGATCCAGCATGGCGTTCCGTATTACCCTCCTGAACCCACTGATTCCATATTCTGCTAACAGTAATTGGATCTCAGCCAACGCAAGCAGCAATGTCGCGATACGATAAACCACAATCGCAATAGGCTACAATCCAAAATTGATCAAAGTTGGAAACGTGATGGTACGCATTTCTCATCCTTACACGTGGCATCACAACAATGTTTCACCAGGCAATGCCAATCAACTGCTATTTGTGTATGAGAAATCGGTTGGAAACTTTCCTCATGTCAGCAGGTTGTAGGTGTCGCCACTGATGCCAACTTTGTGTGAATGCTCTAAGAAGCTAATCATTTGCATATCACAGCATCTTCTTCCTGTCAGTTAAATTTCGCGTCTGTAGCATGTCATCTTTGTGGTGTAGCAATAATAATGGCCAGTAGTGTATGTGTTCTGGAGCTCTCCAGACTCCACTCATATCATTTTCACTTTGAATTTCACAAACCAAATTTCACCCACCTCAACTTACTTTATATGGATACAGACATTTTATGGATACAGACTGCAAGCCATACCAAGTAATTAGGTAAAGTCCTGAAGAATTTGACTTGTCTGGATACATTGCTGCTAAACCGTTTGCAATAGCACCTCAAAACTAGAAGATTATTGGCCTGCTGGGAGGAAAGCCGAATGATTTTCAGACTGTAGAGTTTGTAGGGCTGAGATCCAAAATGTACACATACGGGATAGATGCATGTGCCACCTAGATGTGAGACAAGGGTGCGCATCATTCTCCTCAAAGGATTTCTCAATAGACGATTACAAGAGGTGCCTTCTCGAGGATGTTGGCTCAGCACCACATATTGTGCACAAAGCAGTCTTTCAACCAAGAGGCCATGAGGTACATACTGCACTGCACCTGAAAGTACAGTGGTCCTGTCATGACAATATATGGTTCATCTATGAGAATGGATTGGCAAACTTCTGCATTGACACTATTCATTGGAGTGATTGAGTGTGAAGCTGTATATTTATTTGCAAATAGTTAATAGTTGGATGAACTACTTGTTGTAATTGAGTGTGTGTGTGTGTGTGTGTGTGTGTGTGTGTGTGTGTGTGTGTGTGTGTGTGTGTCTGTGAGAGTGAATGTATGGTTGCTGATTGTACACAATGAGTATGCATATATTGTGTATAACATCTATGCAACTGTAACCCATGTGAGTGTGTAAAGTACTGTATATATATTTCTGGGTGTGTATGGGGGTTTCTTCATCTGCTACTGCTAGTCCCCAATTACATATATCATACGAAGGGTGGGAAGAAACAGTTTGATCAAAAGTGTATGGCAGAAAGCATCAAATAAAGGACTTTGATTACAGGAACTTGCAGAGACAGCTGCATATTTTTGGTGCTACAGAAACATAATTGAAATCAAAGATATGGATGTCTTTACTCAAAATGAAATTTAATTCACAGAAAATGTATATATAAATAAAATTTTTGGACTAACCAATAATCATGATGAGAACAAGAAAATCTTAAAGCATCATATTCACGTATGTCATACTTAGCTGACATACCGTACAGCACTTCTTTAGAAATTAAATAATCAGATGTCCATGTTTTATGTTTCAGTATGACTTAAGAAGGTCATCATAAATGAAAAATGAGCATGCTCTTATACACAGACTTGCCACCATTTCATTAAAATATAATCATGTCATAGCAAATGTTCAAACTGACCACCATTTTCATGCTGGAATAGCATCTTGAATATTCTACTGTGACCCCTATTTCATATACTCAGATTTCTTCATTGAATGCTGTTCTTTCTGCCCTACAGCTTTGGCAAAATTGTTTCTACACACCCTGTATATGTCAAAAATGATCATTCAAAGGAGAAAAGAAATGTAAATACAGTGTGTAGAATTGTAAGACAGAAAAACATAAATATTGTATAAAAGAATAACAAGTGTACATAGAATGAAAATGGGAAATGTAGTATTCCAGTTCCTCTTCTCTATACTAGCTTTAGTGTTAATAATTCTGTCTGCTAGGTATAAGTCATCAGGAAGATAATAACTTTGTCAATAAAATTAATGTATGTACATAAAAGAAAAAAATACATCAATAAAAAACTGTAAAAACGTTGGCTTTGCAAATTAATGTATATAAGCGAAATATCCCCCCCCCCCCCCCGCCCCCCCCCCCCCAAGGAATATGGACCTTGTCGTTGGTGGGGAGGCTTGCGTTGCATGCCTCAATGATACAGATAGCCGCAGCGTAGGTGCAACATCAACGGAGGGGTATCTGTTGAGAGGCCAGACAAACGTGTGGTTCCTGAAGAGGGGCAGCAGCCTTTTCAGTAGTTGCAGGGGCAACAGTCTGGATGATTGACTGATCTGGCCTTGTAACACTAACCAAAGTGGCCTTGCTGTTGTGGTACTGCAAATGGCTGAAAGCAATGGGAAACTACAGCTGTAATTTTTCCCGAGGGCATGCTGCTTGACTGTATGGTTAAATGATGAAGGCATCCTCTTTGGTAAAATATTCTGGAGGTAAAATAGTCCCTCATTTGGATCTCCAGGCGGGGACTACTCAGGAGGACATCGTTCTCAGGAGAAAGAAAACTGGCATTCTACGGATTGGAGCGTGGAATGTCAGATCCCTTAATCGAGCAGGTAGGTTAGAAAATTTAAAAAGGGAAATGGATAGGTTAAAGTTAGATATAGTAGGAATTAGTGAAGTTCACTGGCAGGAGGAACAAGACTTTTGGTCAGGCAAATACATGGTTATAAATACAAAATCTAATAGGGGTAATTCAGGAGTAGGTTTAATAATGAATAAAAAAAATAGGAGTGAGGGTAAGCTACTACAAACAGCAAAGTGAATGCTTTATTGTGCCCAAGATAGACACGAGGCCCAAGCCTACTACAGTAATACAATTTTATATGCCAACTAGCTCTGCAGATGATGAAGAAATTGATGAAATGTATCAGGAGATGAAAGAAATTATTCAGGTAGTGAAGGGAGACGAAAATTTAATAGTCATGGGTGACTGGAATTCGACAGTTGGAAAAGGAAGAGAAGGAACCGTAGTAGGTGAATATGGATTGGGGATAAGAAATGAAAGAGGAAGCCGCCTGGTAGAATTTTGCACAGAGCATAAGATAATCATAGCTAACACTTGGTTCAAGAATTATGAAAGAAGGTTGTATACATGGAAGAACCCTGGAGATACTAGAAGGTTTCAGATAGATTATATAATGGCAAGACAGAGATTTAGGAAGCAGGTTTTAAATAGTACAACATTTCCAGGGGCAGATGTGGACTCTGACCACAATCTATTGGTTATGAACTGTAGATCAAAACCGAAGAAACTGCAAAAAGGTAGGAATTTAAGGAGATGGGACCTGGATAAACTGAAAGAACCAGAGGTTGTACAGAGTTTCAGGGAGAGCATAAGGAAACAATTGACAGGAATGGGGGAAAGAAATACAGTAGACAAAGAATGGGTAGCTTTGAGGACTGAAATAGTGAAGGCAGCAGAGGATTACATAGGTAAAAAGAAGAGGGCCAATAGAAATCCTTGGGTAACAGAAGAGATACTGAATTTAATTGATGAAAGGAGACAATACAAAATTGCAGTATGTGAAGCAGGCAAAAAGGAATACAAAGTCTCAAAAATGAGATTGACAGGAAGTGCAAAATGGCTAAGCAGGGATGGCTAGAGGACACATGTAAGGATGTAGAAGCTTATCTCATGAGGGGTAAGATAGATACTGCCTACAGGAAAATTAAAGAGACCTTTGGAGAAAAGAGAACCACTTGGATGAATATCAAGAGCTCAGATAGAAACCCAGTTCTAAGCAAAGAGGAGAAAGCAGAAAGGTGAAAGGAGTATATAGATGGTCTATACAGGGGCGATGTTCTTGAGGACTATATTATGGAAATGGAAGAGGGTGTTGATGAAGATGAAATGGGAGATATGATACTGTGTGAAGAGTTTGACAGAGCACTGAAAGACCTAAGTCAAAACAAGGCCCCGGGAGCAGACAACGTTCCATTAGAACTACTGACAGCCTTGGGAGAGCCAGTCCTGACAAAATTCTACCATCTCGTGAGCAAGATGTATGAGACAGGTGAAATTCCCTCAGACTTCAGGAAGAATGTAATAATTATAATCCCAAAGAAAACAGGTGTTGACAAATGTGAAAATTACAGAACTATCAGTTTAATAAGTCACAGCTGCAAAATACTAACACGAATTCTTTACAGACGAATGGAAAAACTGGTAGAAGCCTACCTCGGGGAAGATCAGTTTGAATTCCATAGAAATGTTGGAACACGTGAGGCAATACTGACCCTAAGACTTATCCTTGAAGAAAGATTTAGGAAAGGCAAACCTACCTTTCTAGCATTTGTAGACTTAGAGAAAGCTTTTAACAATGTTGACTGGAACACTCTCTTTCCAATTCTGAAGGTGGCAGGAGTAAAATACAGGGAGTGAAAGGCTATTTACAATTTGTACAGAAACCAGATGGCAGTTATAAGAGTCGATGGGCATGAAAGGGAAGCAGTGGTTGGGAAGGGAGTGAGACAGGGTTGTAGTCTCTCCCTGATGTTGTTCAATCTGTATATTGAGCAAGCAGTGAAGGAAACAAAAGAAAAGTTCGGAATAGGTATTAAAACCCATGGAGAAGAAATAAAAACTGTGAGGTTCGCCAATGACATTGTAATTCTGTCGGAGACAACAAAGGACTTGGAAGAGCAGCTGAACGGAATGGACAGTGTCTTGAAAGGCAGATATAAGATGAACATCAACAAAAGCAAAACAAGGATAATGGAATGTAGTCAAATTAAGTCGGGTGATGCTGAGGGAATTAGATTAGGAAATGAGACACTTAAAGTAGTAAAGGAGTTTTGCTATTTGGGGAGCAAAATAACTGATGATGGTCGAAGTAGAGAGGATATAAAATGTAGACTGACAATGGCAAGGAAAGTGTTTCTGAAGAAGAGAAATTTGTTAACATTGAGTATAGATTTAAGTGTCAGGAAGTCATTCCTGAAAGTATTTGTATGGATTGTAGCCATGTATGGAAGTGAAACATGGACAATAAATAGTTTAGACAAGAAGAGAATAGAAGCTTTTGAAATGTGGTGCTACAGAAGAATGCTGAAGATTAGATGGGTAGATCACATAACTAATGAGGAGGTATTGAACAGAACTGGGGAGAAGAGGAGTTTGTGGTACAACTTGACTAGAAGAAGGGATCGGTTGGTTGGTCATGTTCTGAGGCATCAAGGGATCACCAATTTAGTACTGGAGGGCAGGATGGAGAGTAAAAACCGTAGAGGGAGACCATGAGATGGATACACTAAGCATATTTACAAGGATGTAGGCTGCATTAGGCACTGAGAGATGAAGAAGCTTGCACAGGATAGAGTAGCATGGAGAGCTGCATCAAACCAGTCTCAGGACTGAAGACCACAACAACAACAAAGTGCAAAATTGCTTTGCAAGAAAACACTATAAGTTAAGTCATCAGATACAAATAACTTAGTAAATAAAAGATAAAATTGTTAATAAACAACTAAAATTATTGTAAAATAATAATTTATAATAAACTTGACCCTCTCTCCCATGATTCTCAGACCTCGAATGATGAGGCTAACACAAAGTTGAGCTAGTTATAAAGAATGGAAAGGGGGGGGGGGGAGGATTAGTTCGAATCGTATTAGTCCATTGGGTTTCTATTGTGCTCCCACTGGTAGAAATAGATGGGAGGGATTTCCCATTGATTTCATATCACATGACCACTACTGAGCTACATCATGAGCTTGAATATATCTCACATAATTGCCTAAGGTGCATGTTGGACGGCACTGATCAATTCCTGGTAGTTCCCTGGGAGGAGAGGAGTGTAGGGGAGGGGCTGGCCTTACATGTAAGTCAGGTAAGTGGGTAATGTGACAATGGCTGTGTGACCTGACATCAGATGTGATAAGATGATTATCTGCACCAGAACTGGATTCATGACCTATGGCTTTTCAATTGTGGTGTTACCATATCATAACTGCACATTGATAACACAGCTGCAGGCTACTGAGATCTTGCAACTTTTCTCAGTGCCTGTGAAGGTGATTTGGAAAGCATGCTCACTGGAAATGATGAATCACCAAATGTTTACCTGTCCCACAACCCACAATCTGTCCTACTTCCAAGAAGTTATGAAATAGAGCTGGAAAAAAGACACAAAAATGATGTGCTCATACTTCCGCAATGTTAGATTGAAACTGAAATCTAAAAACCTGAAACAGGAAAAAAGTCAGAATGACTGAGAAAATCCTACTGGATATCAATAAAAATTCCGCAGAACAAGCTTTGAAAAAGGTTTTCTCAACTTCCATGCTATCTACAGCTTTCGGTTTGCTTGTAAAACTTCACAGTTTTCATGTTAATAGATTTATTGCACTACTTCCATGATTTCTATTTTTTAGTATAAGTGAAGTTGAATAAAATGTATTTTTAAACCCTCATTTTTTAGGGTTTGTTAGTAAATTACAGCCCAGGATCTATATACTATTACAAGATTGGCCTCACATACTTTGTGTTGACATCAGTGTGAGCATGATGGCAGCAGGCCAGTCAGCAACAATTGGGCTGTAGTGCATGACATCACATGTGGCTGGCTGGGTATGTGGAGGGTGTGTCCTCGCATGGCCCACTAGAGACAGCAGTGGCAGGTGGTGGTGTCCTGAAGCCACCTGTGAGGATGTGTGGTTCAAAATGTTCAAAGCATACATGTTGTCTTGAAGATACAAGCACATGAACAAAGTCTGGTAAAACAGCAATGAAAGACACAAAAGAAAACATTCACGTAGATGTGCTGTTCATAAAGCACTTAATTCTTAATACACCCAACATAGAAACACAGCATGGCAGTGAATGTGTCTTTGAAATATGCGGCAGCAGGGGTGTGGAGACTATGGAGAGTCTTCTTTTGCATGAATATGGTGTCATTTGGACTCAAATGTGGCTCCAGGAACTGCAATAGACAAGCCCAGAGGTGTGTTGGGCAATTTCCAGAGCTTGATGGGAACATGACTCAGTGGCCAGTATGAGAGTAAATGCAGTATCAATGCCCGATGTGGAGAATTCAGATAAATCCAACAGTGGGGCAAGGAGGTGCAACAGACAAACAGCTGGTTAGATGTGTAGTGATGTCCGGAGCTCAACTGCAGATGAGATCGCAGCTGGTGAGGGGTCCTACCAGAGACAGCATCTCAATGGTAGGCAGGAGGTGCAGGTGGGGTACATGCTGGCTGCTTCATTCTGCATTTGAAGCAGATGTACCATGGTCTGTTGGCTGCTGTGCAAGTGGTGGCTGACACACTTATGTGGGTAGGTTTGAGTGGCTGCCTGGTCAGGGTGAGGGTAGGCTGAGGCACATGCGGCTGCACAGTGACAGCTGGCAGCGTAGATGCATCACCAGCAGCTACGAGAGTGGGCTCTGCGTGACCAGTTGTGTGGGGAGCATTGTCCATTGACAGGTCCTCAGCCAAATCAAAGAAATGAATGGCAGCTGGGGCAGTCAAGACTTCAGTCAGTGTGACTCGGTCAATAGAGACTTGTATTGGCTTGCTGTTACATTTGAGTCTTCTCATTTTCTCATCTAGGGTATTCACATGGTGTAATCTGAAGTTGGGAAGCATAAGTGGTGGCTGTACCATGTATCTGTGCAACATAACATGCATACAGTGCTGTAAGTAGAAGTGAACGAATACTTCGCCGGTGCCATGCCATTTCAGTGCATACGATCAGAGGCCAGTCATGTGACTGCACAGACATTGTGATAGTGGTGTGACAAGGCACTGTGTTCTGGTGGTACCTCCTCCATGAATTCACTGGGTATGGTGACCAATTCACCATAGATGAGGTGTGAAGGTGAAACACTGTTCTTGTCCTTTGGTGTTATCCACAGGTGAGGAGTATGAGGAGAAGTGCATCCATCCAGGTGATGTGATATTTCAGGAATGCTTACAGCATTTGGCGGAGCCATTCAGCCATACCATTAGATGCCAGCTGGTATCTGGTCATTCGAGGCAACTCCACAACACACAGCTGTGTGATATGCATAAATACCACACTGTCAAACTATCGGCCACAGTATGATGTTACATGACTGCGGGAACTGAAGCGTGCCACCGAGGTGTCAATGAATGCAGTGGCAACAGTCTCGGCAGTGATGTCTGCTACTGGCATTGCCTCTGGCCAGTGTGTGAAACAGCCCACAATTGTCAGTAGATACCGTTTCCCTTGGGACAGAGAAAGTGGGTCTGCAACGTCCATGTAGACATGTGCAAAATGCTGAATTATTTAATGGGCATGTCTCTCGTCTTTGGAGTGCAGCACAGGTATGTGCCCATTTCTGGCAGTCTTTCCAAAGTCTCAGCCATATGAAAGTCATGTCGACAAGTGTCATGATGGTGCTTACGCTGAGGTATTGTGCCTCATGGTGCAGCCAAATGTGTTCTGCTAGAATTTCTCTCTGAGAAATGGGCAACGTGAGCCTGTTAAAACGTCACACCAAAGCTTGTGGGAATAACCAGGAATGAGTACCACTGCTAGTTGTAGGCTTCTGGAGGTGTTCCAACGGACACTGACCAATTGTTCATCAGTCTCCCATTCTTGTGCGACGTCCTCGAAGTTCATTGAGGAGGAGATAGTAGCACAATTGCGAGACAGTCATTGACGACGTCGTCCATCCCAGAAAATGTGTCGATTGTCTGTGGTGAACTGCTGTTGTAGCTGACATGGTGAACAGCTGATGTTGTCACTACAAAATGCATGGGTTATCGGCTTGTGGTCAGTGAAAATAATGAGAGAGCAGGCTTCTACCAACCAACAAAAGTATTTCATTGCCTGATACACCTCAAGCAACTTGCAGTCATACGCACTCCATGAGTGTTGCAATGACAATAACTTTAGGAAAAAGAAACCGAGTGGCTGCTGGCTGCCACCAATGCATTCTTGGAGTGCTGCACTTCTACTGGTCTGGCTGGCATCCACATCTATGGCTAACTCCATGTTGTGTATCAGGTGGACGAGCAGCATTGCTTTCACAAGGCTCAATTTTGTCTCAGCAAAGCTTTGTTCTATTGTGTATGTCAAAATTATGAGGGATATTGGGCAGTGACTCGCATAGCATTGCCATCAGGGGTTCGAGTACCATGGCAGTTTTATGTAGATGGCTGGGGCAAGAGTTTATCACATCGAGGTATTGGCAGATGCCCTCATGGGTCTGTGTGCGTAGCATGCTCAAGATCACGTGCACCTTGTGTGGAAGAGGCTTGGATCAGGTAGGGGTGATTAGATGCCCTACAAATTTGATCTCCATTACCCATAGTATGCATTTCAATTGGTTTATAACGATGGCAGCTTCGCTGACGCACTGAGAGACAATCGTTATGGGGCTGCAGTCAACTCCGAGAACATAAGGATGCTGTCGAGGTATGCAAAACAGCCTCGCAAGCCTCGAAAAGTCTGGACAGATTTCTGAAGACTGAACTGCATGTACAGTCCAAAGGGGGTGATGACTACCATTTTTTGTATGTATTCTGGCGCCATGGGATCTGGATGTACACCTTCCTGCAATTGACCTTGCTGAATATAGTTGAGCCTGTCAAGGTGTAGCTAAAATCCAGCAGGTCTGGCACTGTGTATCTGTCTGGCACTGTTCTTCAACTGAGAGCCCACATGAACTGTCCTTTTTCAGCACTAAATGTAATATGGCATACCACAGACTGAAACTTCCTGGCAGATTAAAACTGTGTGCCCGACCGAGACTCGAACTTGGGACCTTTGCCTTTGCGGGCAAGTGCTCTATCATCTGAGCTACCGAAGCACGACTCACGCCCGGTACTCACAGCTTTACTTCTGACAGTATCTCGTCTCCTACCTTCCAAACTTTACAGAAGCTCTCCTGCGAACCTTGCAGAACCAGCACTCCTGAAAGAAAGGATACTGCGGAGACATGGCTTAGCCACAGCCTGGGGGATATCATATCAGCGCACACTCTGCTGCAGAGTGAAAATCTCATTCTGGATACCATAGACTGTTTGATGGTTGCATGATGCCTTGTTGCAGCATTGTGGCAAACGCAGCCTTTGCTACCGCCAGCCCATCAGATGCGAGGCACCATGGGTGGCAGGAGATGGGAGTACTATGTGAGGTGATAATATGGCGGAGCATCATATGTTTGACTTACCTCTGTGCTCCAGATGGGTGAGTAAGCTCTAGGAATTTCTCACAAGGAGGTTGCGCATCCAGATAGTATGCAACACCGAGTCCAGGACCGTGTCAGGCTGCATGAGGCTCCACAACTGATGCAGGAACTGAGACGATCTCTGGTCGCCACATTCCTCCTGTCGAAGCAATTGGTGCAAGAGTTGTTCTTCAGATGGCAAAATCCATCAGATTAATTCCTCGTTAAGGAACAAGAGTGGCAGGTGTTTATAATGCCGATAACATAGATGATAAGTATAATGCTTTCCATAACACGTTTTTTCATTCTCTTTGAGAGTTGCTTTCGATTAGAATGTTCTAAATGGGCTACTATCAGTAATAAGCAGCCCAGGTGGCTGACTAGTGGGATAAGGACATCGTGTAGAACAAAGCTGGAATTATACCAAAATGTTAGAAGTAGTCACAATCAAGCTACAGTAGCCCATTATAAAAAATATTGTAAGGTGCTTAAAAATTTTATTAGGAAGGCAAAGAATATGTGGTATGCAAATAGAATAGCTATTCACAGGATAAAGTTAAAACCATATGGTCAGTTGTGAAAGAAGGTCTGGTCAGCAGCACAAGTTCGACAATATAAAGTCAGTTTGTAGTAAAAATATTTATGTTACTGATTAATCAGACATATGTACAGTATTTAACAATCATTTTCTGAGCATTGCTGGTGAGTTAAATAGAAATTTAATTTCTACAGGAAATCATATAACTTTCTTGGCAAATGCCTTTCCAAGATTAATGTCTGAAATACTCCTCTGTGATACTACAAGGGGGAGATTTAGTCAATAATTAACTCACTGAAGTCTAAGGACTTTTATGGATGTGACGGAGTGCTTAGCAGAATACTAAAGTACTGTGCTGCACATGTTAGCCTTGTATTTAGCCATATTTGTAATTTTTCCTTTAAGAATGGTCAGTTTCCTGAACGATTAAAGTACTCAGTAGTAAAGCCGCTTTATAAAAAGGGTAAAAGGGATAATGTAGATAACTTTAAACATGGTTCTATGCCATCAGTCTTTGCTAAAGTTATTGAAAATGCTGTGTATGTAAGGATAATTCATCATTTTATATCACATAATTTGCTATCAAATGTACAGATTGGCTTCAGAAGTCGTTTAACAATTGAAAATGCTATATTCTCTTTTCTCTGTGAGGTACTGGATGGATTAAACAAAAGGTTTTGAACGCAAAAGGTCATTATTCACATTGTTGAGAATGGCTGTGATGTGGGGTCTGAGTGGGGTACGGTACAATGGGGGGTGCCCCAAGGATCAGTGTTGGGGCCACTCCTGTTCCTTATTTATATAAATGATATGCCCTCTAGTATTATGGGTAATACTAAAATATTTCTGTTTGCTGATGACACTAGCTTGGTAGTAAAGGATGTTGTGTGCAACACTGAATCTGTTTCAAATAGTGCAGTTCATGACCTAAGTTCATGGGTCATAGAAGATAAACGGATGTTAAATCACAGTAAGACTCAGTTTTTACAGTTTTTAACACACAACTCAAGAAATTTCACAGAATGGGCATATGATTAGTGAAACTGAAGAGTTCAAATTTCTAGGTGTTCAAATAGATAGTAAACTGTCGTGGAAAACTCACATTCAGGATCTTGTTCAGAGACTTAACGCTGCCATTTTTACTATTCGAACGGTATCTGAAATAAGTGATCGTTCGTCACAAAAATTAGTATACTTAGCTTATTTACATTCGCTCATGTCTTCTGGTATTATATTTTGGGGTAACTCTTCCCATTCTAAAAGGCTTTTTTGGCTCTGACACTGGCAGTATTGTAAGTTCGCAAACCTCTTATTGACCCCTGTTCACTAGTCTGGGTATTTTGACATTGCCCTGTAGTTTGTTGTTAACAATATCAGATTATTCTCAAGAATTATCAGCTTTCACTCAGTTAATACTAGGCAGAAATCCAACCTGCATTTGGATCGCACTTCCTTAACTCTTGTGCAGAAAGGTGTGCAGTACACTGTTGCAGCCATGCTCAATGAGCTACCACAAGAATTCAAAGATCGTAGCAGTAATCCACACACTTTCAAATAGTAACTGCAGAGTTTCCTCATGGCTCACATCTTGTATTCTGTCTAGGAGTTTCATGGAAAATTTGGCCGGTTCTTGTTACATTGTTGATTACGTCTACTTATACTTATGGCTTAACTTTTTTTGGTTTCTTAACATTTTGTTTTATTTGTTACTACTTTTATGTTGTAATTTCATGTAGCCTACTGACACGTTCCATGACCTTGGAGATGTGGTCCTCAATTTAGTTGTGCGGAACTACTCGTGTAAATAAATAAACTGAAACATTTGGGGCATTTTACAGCTGTAGTTTTGAGAGGTTTCACAGTAATGTTTTGTTACCTAACTAGCCCAACGAGTAAACATTGATAGCTAAATCAATACAACCCCTTTTAAATGCACTCAGTTTGGAAGTAAACTGAGTTAATTAACTATTGACGCATTTTTAAGCATAAAATGTTCGATAGAATATTTTAAAAATATGTCGTTGCTGTACAAAAGTTTGGAAACAATGACTTACCTAAATAAAATAAAAATTACAATAGATGACCTTGAAGTGTCTGATTTATAAAGTTTTACTGTAACTTTACTGCGAAATTTCTCAAAGCAACTAACTTGTCCCTTGCCAATGTCTACAGCCGCGGTCTTCATATCATTTTAAACCTTTATTCAGTTATCGGTTACGTCTTATACATCAACAAATGTCGAAGAACATGTCACATTCCTCTGATAGAAACAAAACGCGAGAGCTCCTTAATGACCACTGATTAGTTTCTCATTCGTTGAAGTATGGTATAAAATTCGTATGGATTCTTTTTTTATTTGTTGCAGTGTCTTGCCTCAGAAAATCCTGTAAATGCAAACGCAATGAAAACTTTGTCAGCTAGTATTATCTTTTTCGCTTCAGGTGCTGTGTTGTCGCTTCTTTCTCAGCGCGAAGCTATTGGGCAGTGGCCGGCGGTGAATATTGCTGCTTGGACGTAAATCTTATATATTGACTGTCTCAACTCCCAGCATGTCTGGAAACAATGACGAGGCCGTAAGTATTATGTATTATCAATGAAAGCATTTAAATAATTTTTGTCTTCAATAAAAAAATTCATTTCTTGCAGTTTAATCGTGCTGTAAATGAATACATCAAGATTACGGAGAAATGTTTCCGAGAATGTGTTCAGAGCGTTAGAATTCCGGAGCTGACCCGCAGGGAGGTAATTATTAGTCGGAAAAATGTACATTGTTCTGTTTGCTAAACTCATGTACGATGTTCATCAATCCTTTTACTACCTACTATTCACGCATTTTGCGAGCTACTGGTAGGGGTGTTATTTGTCGCTACAAATAATATTACAATTATTTGTAGCGCCATTACAGCCCTGTTTAATACCATTTTGGACATAACTGATTCTGAATACATCAGTGTGTCCTTTACACCGGGACCCCTCAGATTAGAACATTTTGTGAAGTAAAAGACAAGATTTTTAAAAATAAGGTGATCATTAATAGGCAAACTTTGACTAATGCAAAAAATTTTCTGCTGTAACTTACTTCAGCAAAGTATACAAAACGAAGAACAGAATGCATGACTTTCGAAATAACGGGAATTATATAATCAGCTTGTGAGCTAAACTCGTACAGAAAAATTAGGATAACTCAATGTCGAGCACGCCCTAAATGTAATACAAGCATATGTCTTTAATCTTATTTTGAATGTAGTGTTCCACTTACTTAGACATTCTGTAACAACATGTTCATTATTATCTCTGTGAACGGAAACTGCACGTATTTGCAGAAGAAATTTATTGTTTCTGTAACAAATGTATTATGTCATATTTCAGTTTGTGCTATTTTATCGTGTATGCTATATGGAAAAATGGTCTAATGCAGGGCTCAGGTGTAAATGATTCTCATTATCTAGTAGATATTCATGACAAATAATTGTGTGATACATTGTTTCACTCTAATTTTTGCGTTTAAGAATATAACAGGAATGAGGTCTATTGGACTATTTTGTTGCAGGTATCTTTCTACACGTGGAGCAGAAAAAATAACAGATTTCCTCTCAAAAATTTATCGACACAAAGTAACTTAATATAAATTTGCAGAGAAGCGCATATACCATGCATACAGACCACATCATCAATGGGACATTAAATCGCACACTTCCTTCAATCTTAAGAAAACGGTGACGTTTGAAACATGCTGTCAGATTAAAAATGTGTACTACACCAGGACTCAAACTTGGGACCTTTGCCTTTCAAAGGGATGTGCTGTACCAACTGAGCTATCCAAACATGACTCTTGCACTATTTTTACAGCTTTACTTCCGCCAGTAATTCATCTTCTGCCTTCCAAACATTACAGAAGGTCTCCTACGAAACTTGCAGGACTAGCATTACTGGAAGAAAGGATGTTATGGAGACGCGTTTGGGCAATATCCTTTCTTCCAGAATTGCTGGTCTGGCAAGTTTCACAGAAGAGATTCAGTGAAGTTTGGAAGGTGAGAGATGAGGTATGGGGAGAAGTAAAGCTGTGAGGAAGGGTCATACATGAGTCATGCTTAGGTAGCTCAGTTGCTGAAGCACTTTCCTGTGGAAGCAATGGTTCTGCGTTCAAATCTTGGTCTGGCACACAGTGTTAATATGCCAGGAAGTTTTATACCATTGTATACTCCACTGCAGAGTGAAAATTCATTCTGGTGATACATTCTTCAGATTTTCTGAATTGATTTGTGACTGGAAAAGTGATTAGTTTATTACTCTAACACTGAAAGACTAACAGAATGCTGCCTCATTGCTCTGTCTATTGAAGGTCGTCAGTGAATTTTTTCCAGTCAAGGAATTACTGACATAAAATTTTTTAAATTAGTATCAACATGTGGACACACACACACACACACACAAACACACACACACACACACACACACATACACACATGTTGTATTAGACTTACCTCCATAATTTTTTTGTATGATATATTAAATTCTAATATTAATTTTCGTTTTACTTGTATGCAACCAAACAGGGACATTATATGATCATCTTACTGTTACTGAGAGCATACAAAAGCTACAGCTTTAGAAAGAGGTATTCTTGCTCTATCAGCAATATTATTTACATTTTCTACCTACTAATTTATTGTAAGTGTAACCAAGTTTAAACCAGAAGAAGTTAAAATGAGTCTATATACAAGTAATTATTTAGTTATGACTAATGCAATATATATACTAATGGGAATTTATAATCTCACAAGTGAAAGTGTCAGATAATGTGGAATGTTGGAGACCAAAGTCTGAACTTTTTTTAAAAATAGTACCTGAGGATTGTCAACTTCCCCTTGTTTGTACCTCACTATATATCTTTGAGTTAAGGGTGTGGAGTATAAGATAAAAGTACTTTTCCAACTTACAAAGATGTAGACTCACTATTTTAATATTTTAGAAATACCATGAAAGAGTAGATGCACTTGTATGAAATAAAGGACAATATCATTGTAGAGAGTATGCACAATAATTAGTATATGTAAATTGAAGTTGGAGATGGGGAGAAAGGAAAGGGAAGGGATTACTGATGTCTGCTGCATCAGGATATTACATGGAATCAGCTGTGATGAGTGAAAAAATGTACCGGACCAGGACAGGAACCCAGGTTCATCTGCTTACTAGGCAGATGCGTGAAAAAGTGTTATCATAACTGCTCAGACTATCTCAGCATCCCTCACAGCCAATCCACACTTCCACCAAGTGCTATTTACCCACAGTCCCTGTCCATCTCCATAATGCTTGTTACTCTGATATTCCCACAGGAGGTAGGACATACTTGTGCACGCACACTGAAGAAGGTGGATCCATTGACCATCTTGGCAAATTTGTTATATGAATGCCTGGTGTCTGTTCGTTTGGACATGTCCAGATGCAGCTGACTTCAGTAACCATTTCCCTTTCCTTTCTCCGCACCTCCACCTTCAATGTACATATAATGTATCACAGCTGCGGGTTCCACGTGGTGTCTGTTCTTTTGGACATGTCTGTAAGAACATACACAATGCTTTCATACAATCATTACTTATTTCAATATGATAATGAAAAGCCCTGAGGTGAATAGAAGTAAAGGAAGGATTAATGGTAACAACTTATACTTTGGTTGCCACCCTGCTCAGTTGATGAGTGCATAAACAAATCTAAAAATGTTACTAGGTTTTCAGATAATGTTTTTTGTAGATGAATAATCTAGAATACAGCTGCATTGTCCCAGGGAACTATCTCATACTGGCAGTGCTGCTTGATTGGAATAAAGGGCTGTGACGAGTGGATTGGGGAAGAGGATAATGTAGGTGAGGGGAGGAGATGGTGGAGTGAAGGGGGGCTGATAACTGTATCAATGGAGGGAGGGAGTTACAGGGGATGGTACAGAGATGTGTCAGTGGTGAGACTGCTCTGTTGTAGAAAGGGGGCATGGGGGAGGGGTTGTGTATGTTACATAACTGCAGAAAGGGGACTTCTTCACTCTACATTTTATTATTGTACCAGGTGAAGTGATCCTACAATCATTCACAAGACAAGGGATGGAGATGGACATGGGTCTGGGAGAGGAACTAGTGGAGAAAGAGTTCAGGGGGATTGTGAGATTATAGAATGTGTTATAGAGACAACTCCCATTCAGAGAAGAAGATATTTGAGAGGGGGAGATCCAGATGGCATAGGTTATGAATGAGATGTTCAACTTGAGCATTGAGCATACTTCACTAAGCAGCATGTTCTGCCTCTGGTTAGTCAACCCTGCTCTCAGTCACAGTTTGGTGGTGGCTACTTGTTTGTTTGGATAAATGGTTCATAGCCATGCCAACATAAAAGGTTATGTGAAAGTTACAACTGAGCTGGTATATGATAGGAGTGCTTTCACAGCAATAATAGGCAACGTAAGCCCTGATAAAGAATGTAGCTAAGTTATTCTAGTTCAGCGTGATCTTTGGTAATGAGGATGTTCCTCATTTTTAGTTGGTTTCATGAGTGTGGTTAAAGGATTAGAAGCATTTATGGAGAAGGCATGGAATATCTGTTCGTGAACTAGATTTCTAGGCTACTGGCTATCTGTGAAGGCCTTAGTAAGACCTTCAGCATACTGGTCAGTGGATTTTTCAACACTGCAGATGCACTTTCCGTGGGTGGCTAGACATTGTGGGAAATATTTTCTGATGTCAAAAGGATGGCAATCACACAGAATTCATAGTGAACTTTTTGCATATTTCATAATGCACGGTATTTTTGCATATACCACATATGTTATCATGTGATGCGACATGGAATGGAAACATGCCATGTGCTGCACCTTCCTCTTTTAATTTTTTTCCCCAATGACAATTAGATGCACCTGAAAGTGTAATGTAAGCTCAAATGGACTTTGTGATAAAAGTATCAACATGTCAAGCATGAGTTACTTTTTCACACATTTTACAATAGTGTACTAGAAATTTTCAATGTGCAAGTAACTATAATAATCTTCCTTGCATTCATTTTGTGTTGCATCACTGTATTTCTAATGTGAGTTAGTGGAATCCAGTACACATGTGCTAGTCTCTTGTCTGCACCATCTTTACATTTTGTTTCTTCTATGTAATTAAATACTTTTTGTTTTATTTATGCATTACGATCCTTTTCCCCACAGAATTGGGTCCCTCTTCCTTCCATACTAAAGTGCACTGAGTTGACAAAAGTCATGGGATACCTCCTAACACCACGTCAGCCTCTTTTCTCCTGGCATAGTGCAGCAACTCAACAATGCATGGATTGAATAAATCATTGGAATTCGCCTGCAGAAATATTGAGCCATTCTGCCTCTGTAACTGTCAATCATTGCAAAAGTGTTGCCAGTCTGCAATTTTTTGTATGACCTGAACTCCCAATTATGTCCCATAAATGTTTGAGGGCATTCATTTTGGGCACTCTGAGTGGCCAAAACGTTCACTGAAACTGTCCAGAATGTTCTTCAAACCAATTGCATAATGCACTGTCATCCATAACAATTGTGTTGTTGTTTGGGAATATGACATCCATGAAAGGCTGCAAATGGTCTCCAAGTAGCCAGACTGCCAGAGATCCCAGTCCAGTCCATGTAAATGCAACCCACACCATTATGGAGTCATCATCAGCTTGCATAATGCATTGTTGACCACTTGGGTCCGTGACATTGGAGGGTCTGCACCACACACGAATCCTACCATCAGCTCTTAAACTGAGGACTCATATGATCAGGCCATGGTTTACTGGTTATCTACAGACCAACTGATATGGCCAAAAGGCCAGGAGTGCCACTGTAGGCTATTTTGTGCTGTCAGCAAAGGTCGTTTGCTGCCATAGCCCATTAACACCAATATTTCACAGCACTGTCGTAGTAGATACTTTTGTCATATGTCTCACATTGATTTCTGCAGTTATATGAAGCAGTGTTGCTATTTTCCTAGTGCTGACAACTTTATGCAAATGCTGATGTTGTCAGTCATTAAGTGAAGGCTGTCACCCACTGCATTGTCCATTGTGAGAAGTAATGCTTGAAATTTGGCACTTTTGGCACATTCTTTATACTCTGGATCTTAGAATATTGAATTTCCTTACAATATCTGAGATGGGATGTCCCATGCATCTAGCCTCAACTACCTTTCTTTGTTTGATGTCAGTTAATTCCTGTCATGAGGTTACCGGTGTTGTCAGTCATTAAGTGAAGGCCGTCAGCCATTGCATTGTCCACTGTGAGAAGTAATGCTTGAAATTTGGTACTTTTGGCACATTCTTTGTACTGTGGATCTTAGAATATTGAATTCCCTTACAATATCTGAGATGGGATGTCCCATGCATCTGGCCTCAACTACCATTCTGCGTTTGAAGTCGGTTAATTCCTGTCATGAGGCCGCAATCAAGTTTGGATCCTTTTCACGTGAATTACCTGAGTACAAATGATATTTCCACCAATGCACCACTTCTTTATACCTTGGATATGTGATACTAATGCCATCTGTCTATGTGAATAACACTATCCTATAACTTTTGTCACCTAAGTGTATATTTCCTTTATTCCTCTTTTTAGTTTGAATGAGTTTACTGAGTAATTCAGTCAACTATTTGTGGGCGTGCAGCTTGTTAAATTATTAGTAGTTTAATTTCTTCATAAAGGCTATATTTACATATATACTCTCAAAACAATTGTACAGTGTGTAGCACAGATTGCTCTGTAACGATATTACTGATTTTTTGTCATATTGAACTGGTGTGTTGCGTGAGCTAAAAATGACTTTTTATATGTCTCTATACACACACCAATACCTCTTATCTTATTCTTATGATCCCTGTATGCAAGCTAGGGTGGTGGAAGTATAAATGTCTTCTTTATACCCATATTATGTAAATTAACACAACAGGGTTTCACCGCAACTATTTTGTCCTTCTTCCAAGAATTTGCACTCCTGTTACCTGAGTATTTCTGTTACACTTTTGTACGTGCTATACCAACATGTCACAATCCTGGCGGTGTGTATCTGAATTCCTTTGAAGTAAGTTCTCATGCCAGTTTGGTAAGCAGTGGAACATTTTTCTACAATTGGTCACAATACTGTCTTGTATGTCATTTTTTTCTGTTACATTGCACTTTTCCAGAACCTTTCCTACACATCCAAATCTTCCATTCACCTTCCTTAATATCAATTTTATGTGAATGTCCAGTTTTATGACTACTGAAACTGTACAATACATATGAAGAATATCTGTTTGCCAATACCATTGTGCATCACTCAACAAACCCATAATCATTTTCACACCCACTTATTACTGTACTTATGGTACTACTTCTGTTCTTAGGCAAAGTGTAATCATACTAAGATTATTTACTGGTGTTTGGTGGAATGAGTCAGCTTCCAAAGATTGTGTCATATGTAATGAGATGCTGAACTCAGAAACTGAATGTAATTTGTGAAGTTCACAGCAATGAGACTTTTGGGATAAATCAATATGTATACAAAAAGGATAGGCTAATGAGAACTGGATATGGTGTATTCAGAGCAGTAGACAAGAAAGTCAACTCCATTGAGACAGAAATTTAAACTGTGTGCAAGAACACTGAGCAAGAATGAACATCAAGAGTTGGCATAAACTTATAACTTGGGTCATCTATCAACCATCAAATTCACCCTCAAATGTAATTGAAATTTTAGACAAAATTCAGCTCACGAATACATACACTTCCAAATTGTACTGTCACCCCCCGGAGGAAACTTTAATCATCCAATAACTGACTAGATGTGACAAGACATCCTGTGAAACAACACTGAATACTGTCTCAGAAAACTGCTTGAGGATGATAGTTAGGAAGTCCACTCCTGACGGGAATACATTTGATTTAATGATGTTAAATAGATCTGAGTTTTTTTTAGGGCTGTTCACATTGAAACTGGTGTCAGTGAGCATAAGGCAGTCATAGGGGCAATGGTTACCAAAGTACACACAGAAACTAAAACAAGTACTTAGATTTACATGTTCAGTAAAGCAGATAAAGATCTGGTAGTGTCCTATCTCAGGGTAGAGATAAGAAATAGTTCTGGGCATGAGCAAGGAGAGAAACTATGGTTGAAGTTCAGAAAATTAGTTAACCAAACAATGAATATGTATGAATGGCACCTAGTAAAACAATGGTATACATAAAAGCATTCCCAGGATATGTACTGGAAGGGGTGGGAGCGCAACCCATGTTGTTTGTGCCCTTAATGATTACATACTTTGAGACTTCGTAGCAGATGGCTCTGGGTACACGTGTGAGTAGTCAGTACCCATTTTGTTTTCTAGCTTTTTTCAAACTGATATTGAACTGATGCATTTGTCTGAGTGGTGGGGCAGAATGTGATCAGTTTCTGTAGATTTTTCTGTTGGATGCTGGGGTGTTTGAGTTGGGGGGGGGGGGGGGGGTGGCAGGGTGAGTCTGGGGGTCGGGGCACTTTCCCTTACCTTTCAGTAAACAATCTCTGAAAAAAATCTAGAGATGAATTCATTACTACACGATAGGATATAAAAAGTGTAAGGCTAATGATGAAAGATGCTAAATTAAATGCTATTCTTTGTCCAACAGGCAGTCCATGAAACCTTCAGTGACTACTTCAGCAGAGCCTTATAGACAGACCTCTTTCAAAAACCAAATAAATTCTGGTTTTATGTGAAAGCTGTCAGTGGCTTCAAAGTGTCCAGACACTCATGGATAACAGATGAATCAAAAAAGAGAGTAACAAAGAAAATTTGAAGAAACTTTTAATGGCCAAGATTGCATTCAATACTATTTATTCCTGATGACCAGTTTCAACAGTTAATACTGTCATATTCTGATCTTGTGTTATATATCCTGTTCCATTATCATTGTATCACCCATGCCATGTTGACATTATAGTGAATAGTATGCAGCAAATTCCACACAGATATATTAAAAACTGAAACAAGTTTGTCAAAAATAAAAACAATATAGTTAAAAAGCACCTCTGTAGCTAGGGATGTCCACACATGTAACAATCCACTGATGGCTGTTAGATGTTGAACTGCAGAACAGTGTTCATTTCTGCACATGTTTACATTTACATGGCACGTTAAATACATCCTGGATCAACATTCTTTGAAATACATAGTTCAACATTTGCTTGTTTGGTGTGGCAGAATGTGAGATCAGTTTCCAAAGATTTGTTTCTGTAGGATGGTGGTGGGGTGTGGGGGGAGGGGGGGATGGGAGAGGGTTGTGTACTTCAAAGAATGTGGATCCATGAGGTATTTAACTTGTCATGTAAACGTAAACATGTGCACAAATGTACACTGTTACTCAATTCAACATGTAACAAGTATCAGTGAAAAGTTATGTGTTTGGATATCTCTAATTGCACAAGGTGCTTTTTAACTGTATTGTCTTTATTTGTGACACACCTGTTTTTATTTTTAACATACCTGTGCGGAATGTGCTACATACTATACACTATGTGAACATGGTATGTGTGATACATTCATAATGGGACAGGACTTATAACAACAAACATTTTTTTTTAAGATCGGACGATGACAGGCTTTTGAAACCAGTCATCAGAAATAAATTGTACTGCATGTGATCCAGGCCACTAAAAGTTTCTTCAAAGCAGATACAGATTGCTCATTCCCATCCCTAAATATGAGAAATTTCAATAAAAATTTGCTGAATTACATTTTAAAATGTTCTTTTATAGAGAAAGAACCAAATGTACTGCATCAGTTGAATGTTCATGCCACTGCAATGATGAGTGGTGTAGATACTAGTGTAAGTGATGTTGAAAGTCGTTGAAACTGCTGAAACTGAACAAGGGAACATGATCCAGTGAAATCTCTGTCAGATTATACACAGAATTTGCAACTGAGTTGGATCGTCTCTTATCCATTGTATAACATAGATCCTTTGAATAAAAAACTGCCTCATAGTTGGAAGAAAGCACAAGTAACATCGATCTATAAGAAGGGTGATAAATAGAGTCACCCAACCTACTGTCTAATATTAACATCCCTCTGTCTTCGAATCTTAGGACATATTCTGAGTTGAAAGAGAATGACTTTCTCCTTATGAACCAGCAAGTATTTCTAAAACATCAATCATGCTTCTCTTACACCCTAAAAACCATGGATCAAGGCAGTTTGGTAGATGCAGTATTTTTTTTTTTTTTTTTTTTTTTTTTTACTTTCAGTAAGCGTTTGATGTAATACTGCACCAGTTCTTATTAATGAAAATGTTATCATATGAGGTATTAATGAAATATGTTACTCAATAAAGGATTCCTTGGGTGGAGTGTTACTGACAGATGTAGAAGGAACTTCAGATGTGCACCAGAGAAATGTGAGGGAACTCTTGCTGTTCTTGTTTTACCTGCATAACTTGGCAGACATTAATAATGATAGCCTTGGAATTTTTGCAGGTAATCCAGTTATCTGTAATGAACTTCTATCTGAAGGAAGTTTCAATAATCTCCAGTCAGATCTTCATAATATTTCAAAGTGTAATTTGTGCACAAAATACATCAATGTACAGCATTCTGAATATATGGTGCTAGCAGGTTTTTGTTGTGGTGAAAGTTCTTTGGGATTGTGGGCCCATCAAAAGTCTTGCCATGGGCCCATCAAAAGTCTTGCCATTTTATAGCACTGTTCATTCATTTTGAAGAAGCTGATACACATACAGTAAAACATTTTGCCCACATCAAAAACAGTACAATAACTGTATAAACTGTATGTAATTTTATGTTTGGATAGCTGTCTGAAAATGAACCTGCCATTTGTACACCAGTAATGGCCTAATTTATTCTTAAGAAATAGCATTCCAGACAGCTGCTAGTTCCTTTTTTTTTTTTTTTTTTTTTTTTTTTTTTTTTTTTTTTTTTTTTTTTTTTTTAAACATAACCTGTAACACACTGCTATAGATGTGTTTTCTAACCTGTAGACACTGCTGCATAGTTTAACATATGAATTAGGCTTATCATTCTCTTTCAGTAATTTAGTAATTATTATGACAGTATGGGGTATCTTAATAAACCTTACAACATCTATGGGCGCTGTTCTTTTTATTCTTTATGCACATATTCTAGTGAAATATTCAGTGTGTAGCCCCATATGACTTGGTATTTTTTAACTGGTAGCACATAAATGAGTCACATATTTGGTTTGTAGGTATTAATGAACATGTAGTAGATGGTAGTGTGTGAAGTAATTGCCTCAGAAGGAGTAATAGGTCCTCCGAAAAAAATCTGCACATTATTAGGTAGTGAAAAAATGTAAATATGGTAAATATGCAAAGTAATGTGTACTATTACTCAAATAACATTCTTGACTTATGGATGTGTTGTCATGAATCTGCACTAATTTTTTGGCCTGTAGCACTACTATGCCTCTTTCTTATCCTGTCAATCAGTTTCTTCATTTACAACTAACTAACTATAATTCATTCTTCTACACTCATTTATTTTGACTACTGTTACAGGGAGTCACATTTACATAAAAAGATTGAAAGTACTAATTGAAATGATCAAGCAGTGGAAATAATGAAAATCATACTCTTGGAGTTGTACTAGGAAATGTAGTGTGAGACATCTATGACCTGATTAGAATTGCTTGAGAGTTGACATTTCACATGATGGAGCTCGTTTCCTCTAATCAGAGTGCGCATCATGCCTGAACTGCTTGTCATTGGCAAACTGCCACAATAATTGGTCAGTTCACTTTCAATTAAGAACCTACAACATCACAGTGCATCAGAAATTGTTGGTTAATATATTAAAAAACTAAAAACCCGCTTTGATTGCAAAAAAAGCACCTAGTATTAAGTGTTAACCCAGGTTTCAGTATAGATAACTACACCTTCTTCAGAACGACAATAAAACCCACAAGCCTTGAGGCTTGTAAGTGAGCGACCATTTGTAGCTGCAGTTTATGGCAGGTCATGGCCCATCGAACATAGGCCGGTGTGAGGTGGAGCGTACACCATTAAGTTAAGTAGTGGTTTTGACTTTGTACATATGTACTGTTTCTGTTTTCCTTTTCTTTTTCGTTTATAAATGTATAGCTATGGTGTTCTTTTAATCATTGACAAAGGTCTTCTTAGGCACTTGTGGGTTTTATTGTTGTTCTGAAGAAGGTATAGCTATCTACGCTGAAACTTGGGTTAACACTTAACACTAGGTGCTTTTTTTGCAATCGAGGCGGGTTTTTAGTTTTTTAATATCACTTTCAGTTCCCTGTTTGGCATTCTTTCTTGATGTGCTAGGATCCCAAATCACGGGTCTGGCACTTTCATTTCATATTTTGTGATTTATGATAATCACACCTCAAACAACACACACACACACACACACACACACACACACACACACGCACATAATGATGCTAATGAAAGACACACATTTAATACACAGCACTAACTAAACACTAATGGATACCTCTGGACAAGGTGTGATTCAGCATCACATGTGCAGTTATCATAATCACAGAGATCAGCTTACATTAGATAAGCTTCACACAACATTACATGGAACAGAGTTTCTGAAAGTTGCAATTTATAATTGAGACTGGATAATTACTCAAAAATACAACATGACTCAGTGTTATAGTTTAGTGCAACAGTTAGCATAATAACCTGCCATGTTGAAGGTCATATGTTTGAATTTCATCAAATGATGTGAATTTTTTTTTATTTCTAATTTTAATTAAAAGAATTTGATGATCATTTTCATTCAAATAATTGCTTTAAATGTAATTTTTTGTTTTTAATTCTTTGACACATCATTTTCAGCATCATACTGACTTTCTTATTCACTCTTTTTTTCTACCTATCATAATTTTTTCATCTGGAATATGCCTGTGTTGTTCATAAAATGTAGCCAAGTGCCAACCAGGATTGTTCATCCATTGCTAACATAGCAGCTCATGTAGATAGTGAGAGGATAGGTTCAGGTAACCAATGAGAGCAGAAATTACAGTTTGCTTTTAGCACTGAAACTGAACTTTTCCTGTCTTCTCTTTGCTTATAGATGTTAGCTTTAATAACCATGAACAAAGAGATCACAATTTTAGTTCTACTGCTGAATATTGACTATCGCTTTCTTGGATGCATTACAGATCATGAGGGTACGCTTAGCTTAAGATATGAGTTTAAATTCAAGGATGCAAAATGCATGTCCTGCCACAGTTCAGTCATTGGTCACCGAAAATCAGTTGTCAACAGAGCGTCTCACATTTCTGACATACCTTTTGGGGGCCATGTTCCACATTAACTCCATTTGTGAAGTAACTTGTTTTGTTTATGTGTTACCCATAACTGAGCAGTAGCTGGTGGCTGATATGGTAACACCATAGTGGCAAGTGAGAGACATCAGCTACCAAGTAATTTTAAATGGCCAATAAGTGGTCAACCCCAAATATACAAAAAATATGTAGGTTTGTCAAGATGGAGTTTGCACTAAGTTATAGAGGAAATTGTGGCAAATTTTATGACATTAGTAAGAAATTTTTAGATCTTCATAGGTACAGAGATGTGACAGTGACTTTTTTATTATTTTAATGGAATAACATATTTTGTATGTTGTACTGCAAAGAGCCTTAAAGAGGACTTAAGTAACATAAAATGTGAAGAACTTGTTAAAGAGCAACATAAAATCCTCATGAACAACTGTCCCACAAAGGAAGTAGAGGTCCCATGAGTGTTTTTTGCCTTGTTGTCCATTATAACTTAGCAAAACCTGCACTTCGATATATTTACTTGTTCTGGATTTATTTGGGGTGGTTCATCTTAGCTTCCTCACCCTGAGTCCCTCATTTATGACAATGGAAACTATTTTTATACTTTTCAAATAAAGAGAATGTGAGTATACTTTCTGTGGTTCTAGTTTCATTAATATGTTATAATATGCACTAAGTATCCAACAACAATAGTTCCTCACACTTTTGTTGTTTTGTTAGTGAAAAACTGCTGATTTCCAATCAACTGACATCATGTGAATTTACGGCATCATTTATAGTACAAGTAATGATTGTACATTGCCTATCATATAACACCCTATTTTCAATAACATTACTTTTTTGTAAAAGTGTATGGCTGGTTTTGGCTTAGTAGCTTATGTCAATTTGCATTATACTATGTATCTACTGATAACTGGTAAACAATTTAACCATCTTTTTTCTGAATTTTATACTTTCTGTTAATAATACCATGTGTAAGGGTTTGTAACCACCAAGTTATTGTTGTATTTCCACAAATATGGGATCTGAAACATAATTGTTGTCTTATTGGGTTTCAGTCAAATTGTTTGGAGTCCTGTGTCAGGAGGGAAATAAAGTTGTACAATCAGAAGCTGAGCGAAAAATCAAGATATTCTAAGAAGAAATAAACAAAGTTTGCAGTGTGTTCATGTTTAATCTAAATATGGTGTACTTTATGAGACATTTGTTAAAGTATAATATTATGTGAATAAATGTATTATGAATGTGATGAATATTTTTTGAGTTTAATTTAATTTACCACTTCATAATTATATTTTCAGTTATTTGGAAGATGACTTATCACCACATATCAAGCTGTAGAAGGTCATCCTCTTATCAAATGATAAGTCAGTAGATATCCTGATGTTAGGGCTTCTCTCTCATTTCAACTTACTGATTTTAGAAAATGATCTCACTGTTCCATATTTAAAGAAGACACAAAATATCCATAATGGCCACATCACCAATACATACCACATTTAAATTCTGTAGAAAGGGTGGGTCCTAGTTTAAGAACATTAATGAATTATCACAACTTATGGAAATAATTAACACTGTCTTCAACTTCTAGGGAAGTGTATCCAGTTCCAGCTCTTGAGCAGCTATTCCCATCAAGAAGTAGCAATGTGAAAAATAGCTAGAGGGATTTGATGATCAAGAGATCTATGGATTTATCTGCATGCATTCTTAAGTAGAAAACTCACTAAATTTTCCTCCTGATGAAGATACAGATATTATTTATCAGATTATGTAAATAATTTATACAATGAAGAAAGCAAATAACAGTTAGAGATAGCGACTCACAGCTGTGCACACTCAATGGAAAAAGAACTTAAACACATAACTTCAAAACATTTTCCTTCAAATGACTTGTCTTTGTCACTTGATGACATTAATTTTGGCACTCCCACTTCTTAGCTTCATATTTATTTGGTTTCTCACTTTACATTAATTATGGAACATCAGCTTTGTTGTTCTCACAGTAGTCTCCTCAAATCCTAGCCTGCTCAAAGCTGCCCCATTGTATCTCTGTCACAGGTACCTTGCCCTGAAACTGAGAATGATTTATCTGCTATTGCTATCCTCATCCACTGATCTCTCTCCTTCTGTCTCGATCCCATCTCTTCCCTAATACACCTCACCTGCTGCAGCCAAGTTAATCACTCCTATCAGCCAGGCCACTGGGAAGGAGGGAGAATTTAGTCGTGTGTGTGTGTGTGTGTGTGTGTGTGTGTGTGTGTGTGTGTGTGTGTGTGTGTACTACATGACATTTAATTGCAGATATGTGAGTGCCTTTCCTAATTTTTCTAGCTTTTAAAGGTTATAATTGCTTTTCTTTGGTAGATTCTAAAGAACTTGTGAGTGATTTACTCCCTGTTTTAATCATATTGTAGATCCTTCAAACTAATTTTGCCCAGTAGGAAATTACAGGTCACATGTCTCTACAAGAAAGTTAATGAAAATAGTTGATGAAAGTATCATCCACTATTCTGACATTCATCTGTTGTAGGATATTACATAAATATGAATAGATATCTTGAATGGAATGACCTAGATGCTACCCAGTACGTATTCTGAAAACACTTGTGATGTTAAATCCAGCTTTTAATTATCTCTTCAGACTTGCTAAGTACCATGGATCAAGATAATCAGGTGGCTACAGTATTTCTTTACTTTCAAAATGTATTTAACTCAGTACCAAAACAACTTTTGTAAAATATGATCATGTAGGGAATCCAGTAAAATTTGTAACTGAACTGAAGAGTCCTTGGTAGGGAATGCAGAGCATGTTATCTTAGATGGAGAGTCATCAACAGGTGTACAGGTAACTTCAGGTGTGACCTGTGGAAAAGTGATTTATTTATTTATTTAGCATCCAACAGATCACACATGTGATATAGGATTTGTCATTTGACTACACGTAACACATAACAACACATACACGTAATAAATGGGCAAACATATACAAACAGCAAAGCAAATTACATACACATAGTACATAAGTAGTGTACAAGAACTTATTACACAAAAACAAAAGTACGTGCTCATGATAAACAATTATAGATCATGAACTACGCCTTATACACAAAACGTATTACGGATATTTAACAGATTTTTCATAAGTACCATAATTACAGAGTTGAAAACATAATTAAATTAGTTTAAATTTTTTAAAAAATAAGTACAGGTTTCAATCCACAGTCTGAGACACCGTCCAAGGCATACAAAAAACAATTATTTGTGAAATATTGCCACATGCCAATAGGGGCTGATCTGAAACAAAGAAGAATGAGTATGTTTTAAGTTGCAATATGTGGTCAGTATTGTCACTATGTCAGAGTATTTTATGTCTGTGTGTGTGTGTGTGTGTGTGTGTGTGTGTGTGTGTGTGTGTGTGTGTGTGTGCGTGTGTGTGTGTGTGTGTGTGTGTGTGTGTGTGCGTGCTCAAAATTTTTATTCTGTTCTCAGTATCTGTTGAGGTATTAAATTTCATGCATATTGCTTGGTCGACTTTTCCACTTTGATGATGGAAGTTTCAGCCTTCTGCCACTAGAGAGCTCTAAATTGTAGTACATGACATGGCAGTGTGTAATGTAGCTATGTCAGTGCATGAGAAACACCATGCTGTAATCGAGCTCTAACTGCAGAAAACATGCTTTCCATTGAAATCCATAGAAGAATGAAAGCTGGGTATGGTGATTATTGCATCAGCAATGTTTGACACTGAGTGGTTCATGCTCACAATGGAGGAAATGATGGTTCTAAGCTCAGCATGTGTGATGGAGCTTGAAATGGACAAACACATACAGAAACCGATGAGCCTCTTTGTGATCAGGTTGATGAGCTCATCAGAAAAAAATGTCGAGTAACACAGTCACAGCTCTCAGGTAAGTGTGGCATATCACACGAGCGTGGATAGGCCATAATTGCAGAACTGCTGTACACAAGACTGTGTACATGATGAATGTCTCAAATGCTCGCTCCTGACATGAAACAGAGGAGACTGGCCATTAGTCAAGTTCCTTGTACGTCTTGAGTGTGAGGGTGCCAGGGTCCTTAACAACATTGTGACAGATGATGAAAGCTGGATTCATAACTTTGACACAAAAATCAACAGAACATCAATGGAGTTCGGCCACAAAGGCACGCTAACACCAGAAAAAATTCAACACCATTCCATGAGGAGATGAAGTAACACAGTGTTATGAGATATTCAAGGTGTGACGCATTTGTAATTTATGCCTAAAGGCACCATCACAAACTCTAGAGAGTACTGCAAGACCCTCAGCAAACTGAAAGTATAAATTTGAAGAGTTCACCCACACATATAGCATTCAAACGGTTCAAATGGCTCTGAGCACTATGGGACTTAACATCTGTGGTATCAGTCCCCTAGAACTTACAACTACTGAAACCTAACTAACCTAAGGACATCACACACATCCATGCCCGAGGCAGGATTCGAACCTGCGACGGTAGCGGTCGCGCGGTTCGAGAATGTAGCGCCTAGAACCGCTCGGCCTTTCCGTCCGGCTGCCTCAGATCACATTCAAATTTCGTCGAATGGGTTTTATGGTCGCTAATGTTTGCAGCCTGTACATGAGAGTAAAAATTGCAGATGTACGATCACCTTCGACGCTGATACACCCCGACGGTTTCCTTAGAGAATGGTTGAAACGCCCGAGATTATCAGCAGTGTCAAAGGTTTTGTAGAACGGCGTCTTGTTGTTGCTCATCACTCTGCGACCGCGAAGTATGTGGGAATCAACGGCCAGGGAAAGTGTTGGTTTCATTGACGCCCTTTATGATATCCTCTGCGGCCTTTTCCTGCCAATTCTGAACTGCAGTGTGTCTGAAATGTTTTCCTCGGCCACTCATAAGATAATCATGTGATTTCAAGCCTGGGCGTCGCGGTTCTGATCTTCATCGCAGAGGTGAGCGGGATGAAATGTAGGCAACAGGGGGTGTAACGACCTTCCGATCGTTTGGCACGTCCATTGTGGCTCTGGGCAGAATTGTGGTGAAATTTGGTGCGAAAGTGACGTCATTAACCCACCTTACACGTCACATGAACTTCTGAACTATTTTTCGCATGCGCCGACACCTTGCTGTTCGAAGCGTCTTCGAGTCCGAGTGTGACGTCGCAGGCCGTCACGCGTTTGCACCAATGCGGAGGATGGTTGTAGGCACCTTTGAGCCAAATTTAAAACTTAAGCTTCGCCGTGGGTGGGAGTTACGGAGGCTACGGACTTTCGAAAAATTAATCCTTTAATTCTGTTGTGCAGTGTTTTTCTGGATATTGAACGAGATTATCATACAGTGTAGATTAACAAAGTGACAGTAAAACTATCTGACTGTGCCGATTCACTAATTTACTACTGCAACCAGTGAATGAAAAGTTGGAAAGCCTTATGACGTATGGTACCGGTAACAACAAGATAAAAACCAGTCTCAAAAGCAGTCAGAGGTATAATCCAACAGTGATCGCTTCTAACCAAAATAACCGAGCGAGGAAGCAAAGTGGTACAGTAAGATAGTGAACTAGTATTCGGTAGGATGGTGATACAAATTCTCATCGGGACATCCGTCTTTTGAAACGTCACAGCCGGTTTTCTTCCCCATTCTAAAGCTGTGCTTCATCTCTATTGACCTCGTCGTCGACGAGTTGATCCTATCTCCTTTTCTGCTCTCTTCTAACCCAAATGCTTTCACAGTGTATGGGAGCGATGTACAGCACCTAAGTTAGCCCCATTCAGCGGAAATGGAGCCCTGATTACGATTATCAGGTGACATACTATCACAAAGGTAACATGGTCTGACAAGTGAAAAGCAATTTAGTACCTACATTTATGAAATAAATAATTGATTAACATCGAGCTAGCTTGTACCAAAATTCATCTTTAATGTTGTCATCAATTCTGTGTAAATAAAATTACGCCATTACTGGTATAATTCAGCACTGCTATTTCCTTCGGACTGCTTACCAAGAGGAACTTCAGTTAGATGTCTGTATCAGAACGATACAACTTTTAAGAACAAGAAGTGTCAGGCGATGTCAAGGACGTAAATATGGGCCAAAAGATACAATATTCATTAAGAACTAGACTTGATAACAACAGAGTATTCTGTGCATGTAACACAATTAAAAAAATATTACAAAACAGGAAGAATTTACAATTTCATAAGACTTATGTAGAGTATTTCAACAATAGAATCAATACTATGGCATCGGATTACATTGCCAAGAGCTACGACCAATGAAAATTTACAACTGAAAGAGGCCAAAAGGTTACAGACACCAGAGTCAAATAAAAATAAGTACGGGTAATAGTCCAGTGAAAGTATCGCGCCTTATCTCAGACACATAACAGTGCAAGTCGTCGGATGTTGCTCTAGTACTTATGCAGACTGTCAGAAATTAAGCAAAAAAGTTCAAATCAGTTCACAGGAGAAAGCGTCTGGCAACGCTGTTTCTAACTCAGTTAATTTCAAAATTTAAAGCAACCCTTCTTGTGTAGAGTACCGCCTTTCAAGGACTTTTTTTTGTGTTAGTGACAACGACAACAGTAAAATACCAAAATACTTTCCTTTGTATGGTAGGAAGCGTAAAACTCCCCAGTTACCATTAAATAGCCTATATTTTTGTGCGACTGAAGTGAGTTATGAAATTATTTTGCTTCCTGATCTATGAAAGTTTGCTTATTTGTTCGAAGAGGTTAAAAACGATAGTCCAGAATATAAATGTGTCAGAGAGTATTATCTTTGGCGCAATAAGTCGGTTGTTACGTGTATATCAGCACGAAATTACTTGGGAGGAGGTCGGCGAAATAATCGCCGGATATATGTCGATCCAGTATCATTAGCTTTTTGCTGTTCAGTATGACTAGAAACAATGATGATTCTGTAAGTACCACTGACATGTTATTACTACGACTTGTCTTATTTCTTGCGTTCCTAAGCACCTTTCGCGCTTTTTACAGTTCCAACAGTTGCTCAATGCATACCTGACGATTACGGAGAAATGCTTCAGACAATGTATCCATAAGAATGAAAGAGCCGAGTTGAAACTTAGAGAGGTAAATATTACTGCCATAACATGTAGCGTTTTATTCATGACACATTTTCTTTCAGTTACGGGACATTTAGCTCGTAACGACTGTAATAGTCCTACCGCTGATTGCGTCGTTAACAAGACGGCTACCTAGAAGGCTAATACTGTCGTCCTGTTTCAAATGCTCACAACTTCTTCCAAATTACTCTGTTATTTGAACACTTTAATTTTTAACTATTTCTAGCTCTAATAGTCTATTAATGTGTATCTTACTTGTTCTGACTCAAACGACATATAAAATATTGAGATTAGGAGGGTTAGCTGCTTTATTTCAATAAAGCCAAAGAGAATCGCCACTATTTATCAAACCGCCATTGTAAAGTTAGCAGTGGAAGTAATAATTCTGTGATTAATTACAGAAAACTGAAAAATAAATGTAAAAAGAGTTAACGAATGAACAGCAAGTGTGTAAATAATTATGACTGTTATACGTAAAAAATGTAGGCCTACAGTAAGTCAATCTGCTATTATTACTCTAATATTAACACATGTGACTTTATTGGACTATTGGTGAGATGTATAAATCGTACTGAAATCAGACAGCATGTGACAGAATTAGGTTTGGATAAGTGTAGTTATAACTATTAAAAACTTTTTTCCTCAAACTCATCTTATGTAGTCCTATAGTGAAATCTTTTACATAACAAACAGGATTTTCTGTTTAACATGTAACCTGAGGTAATATATTAGTATGTGTTAGCAGAAAATCTTTACAAATTATTATATAACAAAGATAGTAAAATAATGTGTGTAGAAATTGTGAAAGTATTTCCTTCAATACACGGTGAACAGACTCATGTCACTAAAGAATATTTACTGAATGTGATCCAGCTGTATTTTTAGTGTGATGTCCCTTGTGGGAAGACTGAAATCTTTAATGAATTTTGCATACTAAGTTACCTGTACATCAGTGCAAAGTATAGTTTGGTGGCTCTAGAATTAAAATTACACATTTCAGTTGCTGTGATCCTCTATTGCCTTTTTGGTTCTCGTATTTGTGGTATTAACTGTCACTTATTGCAAAAATACTTAGCTTTTGTTGGTGGCAAGTAGCATTTATCCACAGTAATGAAATGAAGCAGTGTTTGCCTGAACAAAATAGACTGTCTTAACAATTAAAGAGTTCATAAAATCTGAGTTTATGGATACTTTCATAAGCAATGTAATTATTGAAGTGAATTTTAAGAGATGTTTTACTAGGTAAAACTAATCTAATTGTACTAGCAGGGAATTTCTTTACCAGAGCTCATGTGCACACATAGCTGGCAACAAAAGTGATATTCTACAATAGTATTGCTTTCAATATCTCTCAGTCTTCATTTCTTTGCTTTTATTTTTAAGTAGCTGTATGTTAAACATTTTTGCAAAGCAGAAAATTGGAAACATGGGGGCAAAATTCATTAAAGGGCATCTACTGTATTGTAAATGGGTTTCAGTCTTAAACTGTAGATATGTGCTTCTGAGTTCATTCAAACTGACTCCTTTGCATCTTTCTTTCTTGTTTTAGTTTGTGTAAATACTGAAATAAAAGAAAGTCATATGGCTTTGTTGGTTGGGAGATGCCGAAGGGTAGGTTCAACCACATAACTGAAAAGGCTTTTTGTTTTCCCTACGTGCAAAACAGCACTTTTCCTTTGCAAAGTGTGAGAGTGGTGTGCTTAAGTATATCTGATAAGTATAGGTGACTGTGATGGGTGTGTGTAGTGTGGAGTCATGTTTGCGTTGGATGATGATGAACAAAGGAACAGGATGAAACCAAGTATCAGTATATACCCTACATCTCTTGAAGAGCACCTAGGGGGCTGCCAAGCTTAGCATCCATATCTGTCAGTTTTATCACCATCAACAGTGTCATATGCCCTCTCTACCTGAGACACTACAGAGAGATTTGGAAGTTTAATTCAGGACATTGTCACAATGACTCTTGGTCACAGACTTTAAAACATCACCCCTTTGCCACAAGGCAAGCAGCCAAAAGCAAGTGACATAGACAGGCAGTTGCCCATCTAAGTACTGATTAAGCATGACACTGTTTAACTTCAGTGATCTGACAAGAATCAGTGTATTGAAAGAAGCAAGGCAATTGCCAGTACTGAAATGATTAAATAACATTTTTCTCCCTTTTTTTAATTTTACCTTCAGAAGATGAAGGACATCATGCTTTGGAATATACAGCAAATCTTGAGAGATATAGGATGAAAACTTTGTCCTTAAAATAACAGTGCATTCATTCTTATATAAACACTCTAGTATAAAACTCTAATCGGTGTGCCATTCACACCTGTCATGTAGTTATTCAAATGACTGGGACACATTTCAGTGACAGTCATAATATTACATTCTTCCTATTATCATCTTGTTTCTATAGAAACAAGATGATAATATGTTACTAATGTCACATCCTGATAAACTGTACATTATTTTAGCATATTTCAAGTGAATATGTGTTCTCACTACTCTAGTCTGTCAATCATCCTTCACTGTAAAATATGTAAATGTAAGCAAGTGTGTGTGTGTGTGTGTGTGTGTGTGTGTGTGTGTGTGTGTGTGTGTGTGTGTGTTTGTGTGTGTGTAGGTTTGCATGTTTTTTCTGTGTATATTATGACTCTTTCTACTGAGTAGCATGTATCCATGGTACACCAAGTTTAGTAACAAACTGTAGCATCAGATTCTTAACAAACTTTTATTGAGAACTATCTGGGTTCCACCTTTTCTTATTCGAGCAACAGGATAGTACACAAATAACTCTAACAATATCCAGAAAACTGTCATGATATATAAACAGTTCCCTGCACATCATTTGGTGATTATAATAATAATTAATAAAAACAATTAATAAAAGGGAAAAGCACATTTCCCTTGTTAATAAAGTCTTGAAAAAGCATACATTAACGAACAGAGATCTCCCACAGTTATCAAACTGTACTCCTTGATTAAGAAGAAGGAGTACTAAGGATCAGTTTGTACAGTGTGTAGAGTCAACCTTCTACTACTGCATGCAGAAAGTGAAGGGAATAGGGAAGTATGACATTGCTAGTAAAACTATTACACAGTGAAGGAAAGGAAGTGAATAAATTAAAACAGCACTGCATTTGTTTGTTTCATACTTAAATGGTTACTTTTATTTATATTGAATCAATGGGTACAATTATGGTGATCTGTTTATCTTTTAGGAAGTTAACTATTGATTAGTTGTGAATGTCAGTCAGAGATGATAGTGGGCTTTGTCTGGATGGTAACCACATCAGCAGGAGTGTGCTTATTATTATTGCTGTTTGCAATATTGCTACTGTTGTTTGGTGTTCCTTCATTATTCTCTAGCTTAGTGCGAAATCTAAGTTTTCTAGAATTTAACATTACTTATCTGGGAAGTTAATTAGCTTCAGAGAAACCAAAACACAATATTATAAAGTTTGATGACTGTCTATCTAATGAATAGTGAATAGTGTCAGTGTGTCAAAAACAACACATTAACATACTCAGAATCTGCTATTGCACAGTGTAGTAATAAGTTCAATTCTTGATATCTTTTAATTAACCTGGTTTCCAGTAAAACTAGATACATTAATAGGATCATCATATTGAAAGCAATAGTCTGAATAATAATTCTAAGTGAGGCAAAGTCTAATTAATGTTTTATGGGATTGCTGGTATAGCCAACCAATAAGTTATATCATATCTACCTAAAAGAATGCAGAATGTTGTACCTAGTAATTCAACCTGCATGTAAGCCACCTTCTGTCTAACATACTAAAAACAGAATTACTTGTTTTTGTGGATGACACTAGCATTCTAATCATCCAAACATTCACACAGAAACAGAAGAAGTGATAAACAGTGTTCTTAAAAGTATCATTGACTTGTTTCCCGTTAATTGTCTCATCCTCAATTTTAAAAAGGCACTACATATTCAGTTCTGCACATCTGGTGGTATTACACCAATATGTGTAACATATGATGAGGAAATAATAAATATGATGAAAACATCAAAATTCTTAGGTATCCATACTGCTGGGAATTTAAACTGGTGAAACACTTTTTGGAACTCCTACAACAATTTAGTTCAGCCACATTTCCACTTAGAATCATGGCAAATCTTAGGAGACAGAAGTCTGTAAGTGACATATTTTGCGTATTTTTATTAAATAATGTCATATTTAATAATGTTCTGGGGTAATTCATTTTTCAGAAAGAAAGTCTCCTTTGCTTGAAAATGTGCAATTCAAAATGAACAATGATGTGTATAATGACAATACCAGAAGGAAAAATGACATTCCTTACTCAACATTAAGGTTGTCTTTCACACAGCAAAGAGTGCACAATGCTACAACAAAAGTTTTGGCAACTTATTCAATGGTATAAAATGTCAGACAGACAGCAAACTAAAATTTGAAAACAAATGGAGTAAATAAGACGGAAACTTAAAAATTCCTTAACAGTTCTTTCTATTCTGTAGAAGAATTTGTATTATAGTAATGTGTAAAGGTATTGGGTAGGAATTACTAACTCACATCTGCATATTTTTTAAACAAAAAAACACTTAGAAATGTTCAGCATGTGACCATGTTTACAAATTAATTTGTGATGTGAATGTAAAAGACTCCTTCCACATGATTACAATTTATTACGCAATATAATCCACACAACATGTAACTATTAACTGATAGATCCAGGTACACACACACTACATATGCACTATACAGATATTTGAGCAAAAATGAACAAATAAATAATATTAATTATTAGCAGCAGTGCAGTCTTAGCAGGTGGAGTGGTTCCAGCTTTCTATATTTTACATTCTCAGAAAAGAGAACTGTTTCTGTTTCTTGGATAAATGATGAAAGACCATTTGTACATAATGAGTGTCAACCCAATATTGATCTCTGTGCCAAATGTGTAGAGATTATTTGCCATTCTGAAGATGATGTTTTATTGTGTACATTCACTGAGTTTTTTAATGCAACATTCCGCATCATTTTCGTGAGACAGGATAAAAACCAGTTACCAGAAAGGTGTCTGACACTATAATATTTGAGCTTCTGTGAGAGAATCCTGTGTACAGCACAATCAAATGCTTTTGACATGTCAAGGAATATAGCAGTTCACAATATTTTATCAAACCTGATTTGTGGATTGAAAAGTAACATGTTGTGTGGAGAGTTTCTTTGGAAACATGGAGACTGGCTAAGAAATCACATTGTGAGAGGTGCATTATGGTTCTTACAAATATAATATTTTCCAGCACCTTTGAACTCAGGAACTAATAATATCTGACTGATCCTTTTAAAATACAAATTAAGACTGACTATATTATTTTGAGAGAGGTATGTTATGCTTCTTACTAACATAATCTTTTCCAATACCTCTGAAGAAGAGGTAACTAGTGAGACAGCTCAATCATTATTCATATTTATCTTTCTATCTGTCTTGTAAAGAGATCTGGGAAAAAAATTTTTCATTCCGCCTGGAAATGTCCCTTACAATAATGATGTACTGTGCATGTGACTGAATACATTGCATACATGAGAAGAAGATAATTTTAGTACTTTGCTTTAAACAGGAGACACTTCCATAGTAATTTGCAGTTTCACGGAGTTAATTACATTCTTAATTTCCTTGCTAGAGCATGGAGTAACTGTGATTTACCTGTATTCATGTTGCATTGCTTTTTCTCCACGTATTCTGTTGCTTTATCTCTTGAGCTGTCCACGTCAATCTTCTGAGATACTTCCAAGAACTGATTATTAAATAATTTGGCCTCCTGGCTGCTATCATTTATTATTTGTGTATTTTCTTTAATAATGAGGTCCTCATATTCCATACATGATTTTCTAGTTTCTCTTTTAACTACTGTCCACATACATTTAAATTTATTATCTGAGTTATTAATTTCAGATATTTTTTGAGGTTTTCTTCAGTCATCAAAGTATTTCTTGTAATATTTCATCAGTCCTAGTTCTCTATTTGTCTCAACCAATCCAAACAATCTATTTTTCCTTGGTCACTATATTTTTTATTGCTTATGTAATGTAGTGCTTTCTTATGTCTTATTAGTGCCATACCTTATTGTTTTCTTGAGAAATTAGCTGTTAAATAGTCTAAATTTGGAATTGACATCTGTCCTATTATACATATCTTCTCAGATAACTTGCAGCAAGGTTGCATTAAATTTTTCTGTTGCCTTTCATTAATTACTCTATTTTCCACAATACCACTTCATTGTAATCAAATGCATTATTTATTAGTGTATTGCTTTTATATGTAGTGTTAGTGGGAAAATTAACAAAAGAATAATTCTAATAAGTGTTAACAAAAAATTGAAAACTATTTACATTATCTGATCTTTCAGAAAATCAGTACGAAATCTCCACAGGCTTTACCAGATTTCTTTTGTCTACTAGGTGGCATGGCATAATAATGACTCAAGTTTTATGTGAAAATTTCTCAGTTGGGTTCTATGTACTGTGTCAATTCTAAATGATTTTCCCAGCAGCAGCAGTTCAAAAGTAAAGGATTCCAGTTGTTGACCTAAGCAGAAACCACTAGTTTCAATAGTTCTGATTCCTACATTATTTTTGACGTACATGACAGCTCCTCCTTCGTTCATGTTTTTTTTAGAGAAATGGGCTGCTAATTTATAATCCTCTTTGTTTAAAATTGCAGATCCCTGTATTTACATGGTACACAGGTAAACATAATGCACCAACTTCCATGTGACATTCTGGGTTATTTAAAGAGATAAGCATGTTGTACTGCAGTGATCAATACTTGGGCATAGGTTTCTAGACTGTAAGCAACTGTCTTAATTAAGAGTGCAAACTAGAAACTTACCCTGTATGACAATTACAGTTCAGTTGCATGTAGAGATGATCAGAGGAGATAGGAAACAGAAGACTGTAGAGTGTGGATAATGTAGAGAGTTGTAAATATTGAATAAAATTATTAATTTCAGTGTAAGAAGTTGCCCCAGTTTTAAAAGATATCTCTAACAAGACATAAATATTGCATATGGGGGAATACAACATTTTAATATGCATAGAAAGTGACATTTGTTTTCACTTAATTTATTGAATATTTTCTACTAACTCATTATTGTAGCCATATTCTTTGTGATTTAAGGTTACTTTACATTAATTTAGTTTATTGCTAATACTGGATATTTTATGTGAATATTCTTAGATCTTCCAGTTCATGTTCAGCCTTATAATATATGTCAATAAAATGCATGAATGTTATGTCGACACTAAACATTTTAGATCTAAATGAGACCACACGTTAAAAATCAAAAGCAATGAGTGATTCACAGGCACTCTCAATGAGAAAGAAAACTTGCTGGCTTTTGCAATAAAGCCTCCCTCGAGCTAGAGTACACACACACACACACACACACACACACACACACACACACACACACATTGTTAGTAGTTTAACATAGATAGAGGCCATGAGGTTACAGGAATATAGGAAGTGTTGCAAGGATAACGCCCATCTGTGAAGTTCAGAAAAGCTGGTGGTGGAGGGAAGGACACAGATGGCCCAGATTTTGAATCAGCCATTGAATATGAGTATGTTGTACCCCGCTGCATGTTGTGTCACTGGCTAGGCAACTTTGTTCGTGGTCACAATTTGATGGTGGCCATTCATTCTGCTGGAGAGCTGGTTGGTTGTCATACTGACATAAAGAGTTGTGCAGTGATTGTAGTAGAGTTTGCATATCACATGATTGCTTTTGCAGATGGCCCTGCCTCTAATGAAGTAGGATAATTCTTTGAGAGGACTGGAGTAGGAAGTGCTAGAGGAGTGTTTTAGGCAGGTCTTGCGTCCAGGTGTTCCACAGGAATAAGATCCCTGTGGCAAGGACTTGGGAGTGGGAGTGACATAAGGATGGACTAGGATGCTGTGAAGGTAGGATATGTAATGGAACACTATTTTAGGAAAAGTGGGAAGTATCTTGGCAAGGATGTCCCACATTTCACAGCATGGCAATAGGTAACCAAACCCCTGGTAAAGGATATGGTTCAGTTGTTCCATTCCCTGGTGATAATGAATGATCGAGGGAGTAATAATTTGCAGCTGATTCCTGGGGGGTGGTGGCAGTATTAGGGGCAATTAAAAATATAGCACATGAAACATATTTGTGGACTGGGTTGGGGGGTTAATGCCCATTTGAGAAGGCCCCTGTGAAACCTTCAGCATACTGGGAAAGGGAGTTTTCGTTACTGCAGATACACTGTCCACACGTGGCCAGGCAGTATGGGAGGGATTTTATGGTGTGGTATGGATGACAGATGTCAAAATGTAGGTACTGTTGGTGGTTAGTGCATTTAATGGGAACAGAGATGTGGATAGAGCCATCTGAGAGGTGGAGGTCAGTGACTAGGAAAGTGGCACATTGGCACACTGGGTTGAGGAGGACCAGTTGAAACAGGTGGGAGAGAAGGTGTTAAAGTTATGATAAAACAAGGATAGGCTGTCTTGGCTCTGAGTCCAGGTCATGAAGGTACCATCAATGAACCTGAACCAGACAAGGAGTTTGGGAGTTTGAGATGCTAGGAAAGTTTCCTCCAGATGGCCCATAAAAACATTGGAATAGGAAGGTGACATGCAGGTCCCCATGGCTGTGCTGCAAATTTGTGTATATGCCTTTTCTTCAAAGAGATAGTAGTTTTGTGTCATAATATAGTTGATAAGTTGTATGAGGAATGAGATAGTGGGTTTGGAGTCAGAAGGACACTGAGAGAAGTAATTGTCAACAACAACAAAGTCATGTGCGTGAGGGTTCTTGGTGTATAGGGAGCTGCCGTCTACAGTAATGAGTAGGGACACACAAGGTAAAGTGGTGAAGATGGTGGATATTCTGTGAGGAAAGTGGTTAGTATCTACGAAGTGAGAGGCTAGGTTTCAGGTAGTGGGTCGGAAGTGTTGGTCAACAGGAGCAGAAATTCTGTCAGTAGCAGTACAATAACCAGTTACAATGAGGTACCCATGATTGTTTGGTTTATGAACTTTGGGGAGAGCATATAGAGAGAGGATGTGTGGGGTGTCATTTTGGATGAGGATAGACATCAACTTTTAGGAGAGGTTATGGGTGGTGGTTAGTGTTTAACGTCCTGTCAACAACGAGGTCATTAGAGACGGACCACAAGCTCAGGTTAGGGAAGGATTGGGAAGGAAATCGGCCATGCCCTTTCAAAGGAACCATCCCAGCATTTGCCTGAAATGATTTAGGGAAATCACGGAAAACCTAAATCAGGATGGCTGGAGACGGGATTGAACTGTCATCCTCCCGAATGCGAGTCCAGTATGCTAGCCACTGCGCCACCTCGCTCGGTGGAGAGGTTATGGTGTGGACCTAAGAATTTCATTAGGGATTGGAGGTTATGTTAAACTTCTAGAATGGGATCACTATGACAGAGTTTATAGATGGAGGAGTCATACAATTTCCAGAAGCCTTCTGTCAGGTAATAAATATGATTTATCATGACAGTGGTGGAACCTTTATCTGGAAGAAGGATTAAATCAGGATATGTTTTGAAGTTGTTTATGGCTACCCCTTCTTCTGCTGAAAGGTTACTGTTCTTAGGAAGAGAAGGATGAGGTGGGCAAGTTGGAGGTAAGGAATTTCTAGAAGATGACTAGGGGCTTGTTAGGTTGTAGGGTGGAGGGTGAATTAGATGGTGGTATGAACTGGTAGAAGCAAAGTTTAGTGTCGAGATCAGGTTGGTTTTGGTAGGAAGGATTGCTGGCGGTATGTCAGTTGTCTGACTCTATCACTTACAAACTCTGCCATAGCGATTGAATCCCAGTAGCCCGACATAACCTCCAATCCCCACTGAAATTCATAATCCCATCCAACAACTTATCCCTTGAGTCCATCCACATCTCAAATACTGCATGGCCACCTAGGGGTGGCGTATCTGCAGTGACAAGAACTCCTTCCCCAGTATGCTGAAGGTATTACAAGGGCCTTCACAGACAAATAATACCCCTCCCACCCCCAAACCTAGCCTAAAAACAGATTTCTGTGCTATATGTTACCACACCCTTCAGTCTGCTACCATCAACAAGAATCAGCAACAAAAGATTGCTCCCTTATCACCCATTATCATCCATGACTGCATGACTGGAATAACTGAACCTTATCTTTCACTAGAGCTTTTTATCTATCACATTCTGTGAAATGAGGGATAGCCTACTCATGATGCTTCCCACCCTTCCTAAAGTAGTGTTCTGTCATGCACCCAACCTAAAAAACACCCTAGTCCATCCCTATGCCACACTCATTGCCAAAACCTTGGATCAAATCCCTGTGGAAGACCCCACCCACCCACCAAATCATACTCTAGTCCTGTCACATATGTATCCTACCCCAGTGGAGATGCAAGCAGCCAGTCTGCTGCAATGACTGTGCAGCTTGTTACATCAGTGTGACAATAAACCAACTGTCCATCAGAATGAATGGCCACTGCCAGAATGAAGTTGACCACCCAGTGGCATAACATGTAGCTTGGCACATGTTTGACTTCAATGGGTGTTTCAAAACACAGGCCATCTGGATCCTTCCCTCCACCACCAGCTTTCTTAAGCTACACAGATGGGAGTTATTCTTGCAACACTTACTCTGCTGTTGCAGGTCTTCTGGCCTCAATCTCTGTTAACCCACTGTCTCCACACCATCTGCCCAACAGTTTCCCATTCCCCTGTCATATCACCTCCTCCAAGTTTATGTTGCATGACACCTAAATTGCACACTGCAACCTACCCTCTCCAACAACCTGTCTAATGTGTACATTTACCACCTCTCGCTCCTTCACTCCTAATCAAAATACAGGCTGCCTCTCTCTGAGCCACTAGCTACCCCCACCACTGAACCCCTCTTCCATTTACATTTGACCAGGAGCTTTCTACCATAATTATGTATATTATATAGTGTTCTTAGTTTAGAAAAACATTTTTTAGTTGTATTTAAACTAGTAACTATGTTTCAGGTTCGACGTTATGAGGCCTGTGTAAAACGAGAAATGAAGCTGTACAGAGAAGATATGTACAATAAAAATACAGAGTGGAAGACAGAATGAAATTTTATTGTCTATGTATGTATTTAGATACAGTGTAAATTAAATGGATTTCATAAGTGACATTTTCTGATAAATGTAATACTTACAAATAAACTCTGTTTCTCTTCTCAAGTTAGTTCCTATTAGTCAGTCTTATTTGAAGGAAACATTATCATATATATTAGGTTTTACATCAGTTATTTCTTGTAAGAGTCATCTTTTTTTCTCTCAAAAAGAAGTCTTGAGCTGCTAATGTGCAGTATGACAGCTTATGAGACAGGAAGGTAGTCAAGACCCAGACTGAATCTGCATCCCATGTTAACAAGCATTCATCTGGTAAACAAGTAAGCCTGATTGGTGTCCTCAGTCAGTTAAATTTCTATGCTAAGAAAATGCTGCAGTAATTAACACCTCACCCATAAAAACACACTATTCAAAACTTTAAAATATGGAAACACACAGAACAAAATGTAAAGAAGACTTTGCCTCCTTTCTGTATCTAGTTGAATCAACAAGAAAGGAAGCCAGACACAGAATTTCAAAAGCCATAGGTGTGCCGTTACCCATCACTGGGAAAACTTGCCACAGGTTTGACCATGATGAAAATGAAAATATGAGTCTTTCATATGACCATGGCAAAAAGGCTGTCACATTAACATAGCATTATATCTGCCATATGACAGCCATTTTATCATACCAGGCTGTCAGATAAAACAGTGAGGTGTTCCATGATCACAAACAAATATACTGAAATGAGAAACTCTGTGGTATTTTATTGTACAGATTAACTGGCTTAACAAATTAATCATGGAGGTGTACTCCGAGAGAATTACTAAAGCTTACCCCAAAGGTCATCTCATCAGTGCACACAGGATACAAGACTGACCTTCAGGATCCATTGGTAAGCTGCTTTAAGAACTTAAATGGATGACCTTGATCTCATCAGTTAGATTTCATTTTTCTGAAATGGATGCCCCCATAAATTGTTGTAACTCTTCTTTTATGAGGTTCATCAGTCAGATAGGTGTCCTATGGATAGTTTTCTGTAAACAGAGAGTGTTTCTTCTAGATCTAATGAAGGGCAGAACTATTGGAACCAGAGAATTCAGGATGAGTGTTGGAAACATGGTACATCTGGCACCTTTTGCACCCAAAACATGCTGCATAAATTTAATTTGATTCAAAGAAAATAGTATTTTTTTTTTTTTTGCCTTGATCTCTCTCTCTCTCTCTCTCTCTCTCTCTCTCTCTCTCTCTCTCTCTCTCTGTGTGTGTGTGTGTGTGTGTGTGTGTGTGTGTGTGTGTGTGTGTGAATGCTTGACAGAATGGGTAACTGATGCAGCAAACCTATCATTAATGACATTCAGGATACTTCACTTCTAAATATAGCATAAATATAGCAAAATCCCCATACAGGTAAACTTCTTTTCTTTTAATGATAGGTTCAATAGACAAGAACTGAGGGGCAAAACTCCTCAGAGAAAATGACCATATCGATTAAACTCTGTGAAGGGAACCCTGTATTCATACGCTAAATCTTCATGTGAATGCAATGTAGTAAGATTACGGGTCTTCAGGTTGCAGCAAAAATTTTATGTGATGAAATACTGTAGTGAAAATCTTGCAATGGGGCTTGGATGTTATAAACAGAATGTAATGTTTGAAAAGTTGTTAAAGTGTGTTTCACATGTATGCAAAAGGATTTTAGATGAAACAGTGTGCATCTGCACTGATGAGCCAGAACATTATGACCACCTGTTTAATAGTGCACATGTCCTCTGCTGGAACGTAATACAGCTGTGACTCAGCAAGGTATGGGTTTGACAGGCCCTTCATAGGTTTCTGGATGCATGTGGAACTAGACATCAATGCAGATATTATGCATTTCCCATGAATTATGGGCCAGTGGTTTGTGGGAATGGAATTAGTTGCTAATAGGATTCCAAATATGTTTCATTTGGTACAGATGAGGAAAATTCAGTGGCTGAGACATCAAATGTGAACCACTATCATTCTCATTAAACCCAGCAGCATGAGTCCGGCCTTGTGAAATGGACAGTTATGCTATTGGAAGATATCGTTGTCATTGGGGAAGATTGATTTACTGCTCATTTAGAGATCTGTTGTCTTACATTTTGTAACAGGTTGTTCATTTATAGCATTTCATGTTGATGACAAAACATATTCCCTAATACAAACAGCAATTACTGTTTTTAATATCTACAATTGTGATAATAATAAATTAAAAATACATTTGAAATTGGTAAGCGGGTCGAAGGCTTCCATCCAGTCACTCACTGATCAGTCTGGCCTGGCAATGGAAGACAGCAAAACGAAAGCTGAAATTTTAAATTTAGCATTTGAGAAATCTTTCACCCAGGAGGGTCGTGCAAACATACCACCATTTGAGTCTCGTACAGATTCCCGTATGGAGAACATAGTGATAGACCTCCGTGGGGTTGTGAAGCAGCTGAATGGGTTGAAAATAAATAAATCGCCAGGCCCTGATGGGATTCCAATTCGATTTTACAGAGAATACTCTACTGCATTGGCTCCTTACTTAGCTTGCATCTATTGCGAATCTCTTGCCCAACGTAAAGTCCCGAGTGACTGGAAAAAAGTGCAGGTGACACCTGTATATAAGAAGGTTAGAAGGATGGATCCTCAAAATTACAGACCAATATCCTTAACATCAGTTTGTTGCAGGATTCTTGAACATATTCTCAGTTTGAATATAATGAATTTCCTTGAGACAGAGAAGTTGCTGTCCTAGCATCAGCATGGCTTTAGAAAGCATCACTCCTGCGAAACACAATTCATCCTTTTTTCACATGATATCTTGCGAACAATGGGTGAAGGGTATCAGACGGATGCGATATTCCTTGACTTCTGGAAAGCGTTTGACTCAGTGCCCCACCGCAGACTCCTAACTAAGGTACGAGCATATGGGATTGGTTCCCAAGTATGTGAGTGGTTCGAAGACTTCTTAAGTAATAGAACCCAGTATGTTGTCCTCAATGGTGAGTGTTCATCGGAGGTGAGGGTATCATGTGGAGTGCCCCAGGGAAGTGTGGTAGATTCGCTGTTGTTTTCTATCTACATAAATGATCTTTTAGATAGGGTGGATAGCAATGTGCAGCTGTTTGCTGATGATGCTGTGGTGTACAGGAAGGTGTCGTCGTTGAGTGACTGTAGGAGGATACAAGATGACTTGGATAGGATTTGTGATTGGTGTAAAGAATGGCAGCTAACTCTAAATATAGATAAATGTAAATTAATGCAGGTGAATAGGAAAAAGAATCCCATAATGTTTGAATACTCCATTAGTAGTGTATCACTTGACACAGTCATGCCAATTAAATATTTGGGCATAACATTGCAGAGCGATATGAAGTGGGACAAGCATGTAATAGCAGTTGTGGGGAAGGTGGATAGTCATCTTCTGTTCATTGGTAGAATTTTGGGAAGATGTGGTTCATCTGTAAAGGAGACCGCTTATAAAACACTAATACAACCTATTCTTGAGTACTGCTTGAGCATTTGGGATCCCTATCAGGTCGGATTGAGGGAGGACATAGAAGCAATTCAGTGGCGGTTGGTTTGATCATCACGTGAGTGTTACGGAAATGCTTCAGGAACTCGGGTGGGAGCCTGTAGAGGAAAGGAGGCGTTCTTTTCGTAAATTGCTAATGAGGAAATTTAGAGAACCAACATTTGAGGCTGACTGCAGTACAAATTTACTGCCACCAACTTACATTTTGTGGAAGGACCACAAAGATAAGATAAGAGAGATTAGGGCTCGTACAGAGGCATATAGGCAGTCATTTTTCCCTCATTCTGTTTGGGAGTGGAACAGGGAGAGAAGACGCTAGTTGTGGTACGAGGTACCCTCCGCCACGCACCGTATGGTGGATTGTGGAGTATGTAGGTAGATGTAGATGTAGTAGATGAAAGGAAAAAAACCACAAAAATATTCAGGCTTTAAGAAGATATGATGATAGATGATAGGAAAGAGAGAAGGAGAGAGAGAGAGAGAGAGAGAGAAATGTCACCCTATCTGAGTCAGCGTGGTCTGAAAGTTTCGGAACTACTTCAAATATTGCAGTCCCAGTTCGCTACAGTTTAATTTACAAAGTTAGGGAAGACATCAGTAATATTTACATTGGCCAGAGTTGTTATGCTGCCTTCTTTTATCACCACAGGTCTCTTGGAAATCCAAATGAATGTCCCCCATAACATAATATTGCTCCCACCAGCCTGTGTGTATGGTGCAATGCATATTTCTAGCAGCTGTTTTCCTGGATGACAGGTTGATCAGACATAATAACTGACCTGGTGGAACAAGAAACATGATTCATTCAACGAAGTGATAAAGTTTCAACAATGCATGGTCCAAGCTCAGTGAACCTTTTCACACTGCAATCTTAATTTACAATGATGTTGGGTCAAGATGGAAACATATACGAGTTGTCTACTGCACCAACATTGTACTCCATGACCACATCTGTTACTGATCACTGCCTATCCTGTTTTACAGAGCAGCTAAACCTCTTACCTTCACATTCTATGATGAGACATGGATCCAACCCCCTCTCTTCTACTCACGGTTTCATCATCCTTCAACCAGTTTTATAGATGCTTATGACAGCAGCATGTGAACAGCTGACTTACTTCAACATTTCAGATACACTCACTCCTAGGTGCTGCGCCATAACAATCCACCCTTTGTCAATGTCATTGTATTTCCTTGTTTGCTGCCCAAATCATCACTATAATGGTTTTCAGGTTGTCTCTGCTCTTCTTACATACTCTCTGTAGTACACCATGTTTCCACAAATCCAGCAGGCAACATTCAGCGGTCATTGTGTTTTGGTTCGTCAGTGTATATTAGGCATAAAAACTCTTGACACCCAAAACAGTGAAGACATATGCCATGCAAATTCCAAAACAGGTACATTGGCTTTATTAAGGTGTAAATACATCAGCCATTCAAATAAGCGGAGAAAAAAATTATACTCATGAGAAGTGTATATTACAAGAAACAAGAACAAAACTACCCAGAACCATTGCAGTATATATCTACACTGATAGCCATCGACATGAACTAGCAGAAGTTTTCTGTTACCAATGAAATTCAGCAGCATTCAACTCTGTGGAACCTGGGGTGCCACTATGGGAAATTGTCAAGGATATTGCAATGTTCATGAGAAATAGTCATATTCCATTAATTGGAGCTGTCATTACTTTTATTTTATTTGGTATACGTATTCCATGGATCCGTACATGCAAGAAATTCACTTGGATGTGGAATGTGTTGATACAAATACAATTAATACTACAGAATAATGATAACATAATACAATAATATAAATAATAATAAGTATAAATTTTTCTTATTTACTAGCTAACATTTATCTAGTATTGTAATCCACTGTCTAACATTAACATAATATTGCATAATTCATCTAATAACTGAATAATAAGATATATCTTTTTATTCAAGAAGTGCATTAAAAGTGCATATGGGAACTTTTAATTATTTCTGGAGAAGAAATCATCTAAGGAGTAGAGTAGCTGGTCAAGCAGGTATTTCTTTAACACATATCTGAATAGCACTTCATTTTCTCTTGTACTTTTAATATCATTAGGCAGTCCATCAAAAATCTTAATATCAGCATACTTGACTCCCTTCTGTACGAGTGACAACTTTTTAATTCAAAATAGAGATCATCTTTACATATTGTATTATAGTTGTGGTATGGACAATTTGTTTCATACTGAACATAGTTTTTAATGACAGAATTCACCAGAGAGTATGTTGTCAGTGCAGCGAACTGTGTGAAGAGTTTTCTACATGAGGTTCATGGAGAAATCCCACACATAATTCGGATTGCTCTCTTCTGAGCTGTTAGGATTTTTTTTGAGACTGATGAATTACCCCAAAAGATCATGCCACAACTCATTAGTGAGTGAAAATACCCAAAATAGGCTGATTTTTAATGGTGTCCCGAAGATGAGTGATGATTCTTAGAGCAAAAATTGCTGATGACAGTCTTTTAGAAGCAGGGACATATGATGTTTCCAGCTGAGCCTACTGCCAATATGAACATTTACGAATTTAGTGGAGTGTATCTGTTCTAGTACCTAGTTGTCATGTGCAATGACTACGTTTTCTGGATTTTTATTTTTAGTGTGGAACAAAATACAATTAGTTTTTTGACTATTAACTGAAAGAGAATTAATTGTAAACCAAGCTGTAACTTTTCTGAGTATTTCTTTAACATCAAGCTCTAAATCAGTAGCGGACATATTTTCTACCGCAATACTTGTATCATCAGCAAACACTGTGAATTCGCATTTTTTACTAATGGACAGGGGTAGACCATTAACATACATTAAAAACAGGCAAGGGCCCAAGGACAGATCCTTGGGAATCCAATGCTGTATTTTGCTCCATTCAGAAGCCACTATATTAAGAGATGCATTGTTGCAGCCACGCAGGACCACCTTTTGTTTCCTGTCTTCGAGATATGATTTTAACCAATTACCTATAGGTCTTCTGATTCCATATTGATAGGCCTTCTCTAAGAGTATCTTGTGATTTACACAATCAAAAGTCTTGGAAAGGTCACAGAAGACACCATCTGGTGACTTCTTACTGTTGATAGACTCCAAGATATCATTTGTGAGTGAGTATATGGTTTTCTCTGTTGAAACCCTTTTTGGAAGAGCAAACTGTCTATGGATCATAATATTATGCTTATCTTGGTGGGTCACAGTCGTGTTATACACTCTGTTATAGACTGATTTTTCAAGAACCTTTGAAAATGTTTTTAACAGAGAGACAGAATGATTATTTGTGACATCTGTAGCATTGTCTGATTTGTAAAGAGGTCTCTCAGTGACATATTTCATCCTCTCATGAATAACTCCGTCACAAAGAGATGTGTTGCAAATGTGAGCAAATACTACACTTGCTTTATTACTGCAAGCTTTGAACAGCATGCTGAAGATGTTATCTATACCTGAAGATCTTTTAATTTTTGATGAGTGAATTATTTCTTTTTATTTTATTGATGGTTATGGGTTATACATTTATATCATTAGAAATTTGAAGGAGGTTAAGTTTAAGATTATCTGCAGCTTCAATCAGGTCACCACCGAAATCTATTTGAGAAATGACAGTTAAAAAGTGGTTGTTAAATGTTTCTGGTATCTGTTTAATATCAACTAAATTCAAATCATTAACTTTTAGGACAGCAGTTCTTACATTGTCAGATGGTGAAGTTCCTGTTTCCCTCTTTATTATATTCCAAATTGTTCTGATTTTATTATTTGAACAGCTAACTTATTTACTGATTACTTTTGTTAAAATTTTACAGTATGTCCTATAATAGTTAAGCTGGAGAGGATTACTAGATTTTCTGAATATTATATATAGTTCTCTTTTTCTGTTGCATCATATTTTTATACCCTTGGTGAGCGATGGTTTTTTGCCTGATTGCCTCTCCTGTAGTCTATAGATCTTTTTTAGAAGACACTTTCAAATATAACTGATACTTCATAAATAAATAAATTTTATTTTCTATTAGCATCACCTGTACAATAAACATACATCCAGTCAGTCTCCCAAAGGTACAATTTGAACTCTTGATTATTTTCCACATTCATGTTTCTAATGGTTTTCCATTGAGCACCAGCATTACTCTGATGTGTATTAAAGCTGTTAATGGCAAGTATTTGCCCACCATGATCAGAGAGACCATTTATGACTTTTTCTACTGATTAGCTCTACTCATATCTACAATGATACTGTTAATTAAAGTGCTAGAGGTGGTAGTAGTTCTTGTGGGAAAATTGACAGTGGAGACAATATTGTAGGTAAGCATCAAATTTGCAAATTCTACTTTAGAAGATGCATTTACTAGGATATCAACATTAAAATCTCCTTTCGTTTTAATGTCCCTATTTTTCCTTGTTATATGATGGAGCCCTGTATACTGCTACAGTTGCCAATTTCTTGTCATATTCTGCTATTTCAGTAACACATACCTCAGAATCTTGCTCCACACAATATTTTTGTACATCTATTGTGTTAAAGGACAGATTCTTTTTCGCATAAATAGTTACCCCACCTCTGCTCATATGTTTTCTACAATATGAGGTAGCTAATACATAGCTTGGAATGTTGAAAATTTCCATGCCCACAGTGAGATGGTGTTCTGTTAGGCAGAGAATGTGAGCACATTTTGCACCGCTCAGTTCATCAATATTTATTATAAGTTGGTCTAACTTGCAAAACAGGCGTTGAATATTTTTCTGGAAAATTGTGAGCTTATTATTAATTACATGGTCAGTTGAGGTGCTGCCATTATCGGGACTGAGATTTATTTCCTTTGACATACTTGTATAATAGAAGTGGTTTTCTGCAGGGGTGGTGAAGCTGTTGTGCTGGTAACACTGACATTCATTGGAATGGACTGTATTACTTACATACTGATTGGAACGTTTCCCATTCTGCAATGACACCACACAAAATCCCCACTTGGAGTTGAAGACTATCAAGGTCTCAGATACACCCTATGGGCTGCTGTCACTACAGAGCTTTGTGCTTATACTCTTGATCCTGTTGGAGTTGGTGTTGCTGTCATTGTTGATGATGAACATTCTTCCTTCTTGGATGTTACTGCTGCTGATGATGGTGCTTGTGTCACTCTTCTTCTGATCAGTCTCCACTAGTTGTTTCTGCTGGACTGGATGCTTTTACAGATGGTGGTGATCCTGCTGCTGCTGTTGAAGCAGTCAGGTCCTATACTACTACTGGTGAATGTTGGCAGGCTCAATCTCATAATGAGTTTCTCTGCTGTTGTTGTTCTGCTGTTGCATTATTCTCACTTAAATATTTGATAACTGTTTTGGCTTCCACAAACTTGTCTCTTCCTCTTGATGATGAATTTTTCTCTGTCTCACTTACCAGCTCTGCTTTTGGTTTGTTACACAAATCTATTTTTCCTTTGGACACAATATGCAGCCCATGTCTTTTATTATCATTTCTGTTGAGGAATGTGTTTATGTCAATTACTGCAACATGATCATGCTCAGCTGCTGCTTTCATTATTTGGCTGTTTAATTTATAAATGGAGTGGTTTTTCTTGGAATGTCATATCTGCATGGAATTCTATATGATATTAATTTCGTCTGCACTGTTTTTTGTATTACTTCATTAACAGCATTTCAAAATAGCATGGTTTCTCTTCATTGTAACTGTTGTTTGTTCCAGCAATCTCAACTGCACTGTCAGTTTTGCTGTAATATTTGTTCTAGAATATTGTTCAAAAGCTTTCTGCATTGCCTACCATGACTGTCGCTCAGTAAAAGCACTTTCCGTTTTGGGCACAAATTTTTTTCAACATGTTTATGCGAAATCAGTTTGTTTGAGTTTCTGTATGTGTCCTTGGGTTGTATGGTGTCTGACAATTGAATTTCACCATTTCTTCCAAGCAAATGTTCTCACTGTTTCAGACTGGCATACTTGTAATGGAGCTCCTCATTTTCTAATCTGGGGTATTCCCTACTTTTATAGGACTCTGGCAGTGGTTATGATGATGTGTATAGGAATGAACTAGAAAATGCTGTCTATCAGCTAGAAAGTATAGTATTCTGGTAAATACTGAGAAGCAGTACATAATTTTGAATGGTATACCACCCAGGCATCACCTCATATGCACTTTGTACATAAATACAGCAATTCATTAACAGGTAGGCCCCTACTTCTCCATCATCATCATCATCAACAATAACAACAACAAAACAATAACAACAACAACAAGAAGAACAGTAGAAACACCAGCACCACCAACAGCAGTAACAGCAGCATCACCAAAACCAATAGCAGTATGACCAGCTTCACCAAAACCAGTAGTAATAAGATTACCAATAACAGTAAAATAGCAATATTTCTCAAAACATTACCAATGACAGTATCACCAAAAGCAGTAGCAATAGCATGTGTGAATTTTGAAACTGAAAAACTAGAAAGAAATGTATACATGGCTCATGCCCTACATTTAAACAGATGAGGAAAGATTGACATTTGCAGTAGGGCTGCCTCTTTCATGCACATGCTGCAAATAGAAAAACCAAGTATCAAAATAAGCCATACACAAATGGGCAAAAACGCAAAAACTACTGTTCTGAATTGAAAGAAAAGGTAACAAAGCACTGTCTTCTAGTGAAAGTATCAAACAAGAAGAAACAGACAATTATGGACCAGTTTGTAAGTTGAAACAAGCAAGAAACAGCAATTCATCTACGCACTTGAACTAATAACCAACAAATACAGCAACAAGGCAGACATGAATGGCTAAATGGGTAAAAAAGGGCTATAATAAAGTGGAAATTTGGCGCATTTCAACAGAAGAAATTCATAATGCCACATCCAGTGAGCCAACAAGCTAAAAGTTAGGCAGCAAGGATTCCACATCGGGAAAAATTTTTGATTTTTTTCCCACTAGTGCAAAAAGTAACGTAAGTGCTCAAGAAAGAAAGGATATATTCCATGTATGTTATTTTAAACTTCTAGATTAGAATATTCAGTGACAGTTCAATCAGCTTAATGAAACACAGAGAGCTTTTCTTCCTGATTAAATGAAAGCCAAAACTGCCAGATAGTTCAGGGTAAGTGTTGGAAATGTGGTACATCCAGCACCTACAACCTGCACATAAATGTGATTGGAATAAAATAGTATTAACCAATAAGTTTACCTTGAAGTGAGAGACAGAGAGAGAGAGAGTGATCCGAATGACATTTCTGCCCTGTGCTTTACTGAACACTGACTACAACCAGATGTGTAAGAGCTCCCTCAGTTCAAAATTGCAATCATGTTTTGTAGGGAAATATAGAGTCATAAGGGTACCAGTGCATATGTTGAAATACTGAATTCAAAGGTGTAACTACATATCATAATCTTTCTGATGAAAAAGAAATAGAACTTTTCATACTTGAGCTGCCAAGACAAAATACAATGATTATGTGTGTACAGATCACCAGATGGAGACAAAAAAGTGTTTTATAATGACATGGAGGAACTTTTGGAAGAAATTGACTATCCCAAGAAAAATATAATTATCTGTGGTGACTTCAATATTAATTTCTCAAAATACAATAAATTCGAAGAAGATATTATAAATTTACTACAGTCATTCAACATAAGCTCATAAGCTCAACTGTAACTGAACCAACTAAGAAAACACGAACTTGTGCATCAGTCATTGAACAGAGTTTGATAAATATATGTAAATATGTCTATAACGCAAAACTTGTAAACATGGCATTTAATGATCACTATGCTCAAATTCTTGCAATGAATGTTGCAGGAAACTCAAACTCTACAGAATAAGATGAACTGTAAGTAGTTCCAATACTGAAAATGTCTAATATTTTTGTTTGCTTCAGAAGAGTGAAAATCGGAATGATGTAGACAATTGTAATGATACCAATGAGAAATATCATAAATTTATGGCCACATTTAACCATCTTCTTTAATTGCATTTTCCAGGGAATAATCTACATTTAATTCTGTTTAAAAAAAAAAAAAATAAAAAAAAAAAAGTGATCTCTTAAGGACAAAGATACCATTAGAGGACAAAGATACAATAAGAGGGGATCGTATGAGTACTCCAAGCAAAATACTAGTACTGTTATTACTGACCTTGAAAGATACAAATGAATAGTAACACAAGCTATTTCAGTAGCAAAAGAACTAGAAAAGGACAGCCTAATGTGTAATTCCAAGGATAAAACTAAAGCAATGAGTCCATTTTTAAAATGATAAATAAGTGCAAGGTCAGTTAATCAAGGTGATATAGACCTGACTGTTTTTGTTGTGGTCTTCAGACTGAGGAATGGTTTGATGCAGCTTTCCATGCTACTCTATCCTGTGCAGGCCTCTTCATCTCTGAATAACTACTGAAACCTACATCCTTCTGAATCTACTTACTGTATTTACCTTTTGGTCCTTCTCCACGATTTTTACTGCCCACACCTCCCTCCAGTACTAAACTGGTGATCCCTTGATGTCTCAGAACATGTCCTGCCAACTGATCCCTTCTTCTGGTCAGGTTGTGCCACAAATTTCTTTTCTCCCCAACTCTATTTGGTACATCTTTATTAGTAATGTGATCTACCCATGTAATCATCAGCATTCTTCAGCAACTCCATGTTTCAAAAGCTTCCATTCTCTTCTTGTCTAAAGTGGATATTGCCCATGTTTTATTTCCGCACATGGCTACACTTCATACAAATACTTTCAGAAAAGACTCCCTGACACCTTAAATCTGTACTTGGTGTTAAGAAATTTGCCTTCAGAAACACTTTTCATGCAATTTCCAGTTGGCATTTTATATCCTCACTACTTCGACCATCATCAGTTATTTTGCTCCCAAATAGCAAAACTCATCTACTACTTGAAGTGTCTCATTTCCTAATCTAATTTCCTCAGCATTGCCTGATTATTCAACTACATTTCCTTATCCTTGTTTTGCTTTCGTTGATGTTCACCATATATCCTCCTTTCAAGACACTGCCCATTCTGTTCAACAGTTCTTCCAAGTTCTTTGCTGTCTCTGACAGAATTGTTTCATTTTCTTTACTGCTTGCTCAATATTAGTGGTATTTCATTTAAAGTCAGGAATGATATTATCCTACTAAGTGTAGACAAGCATTTTGAAGTGTCAGCAGTAGAGATACCAGCTGTAGATATGCCCAAAAAACTAATTGTACTATGTGTATACCGTTCTCCCAGTGGTGATTTAGAAACATTCTTTTCAAAACTTATGCAAAGCCTAGAACAAGTGTCATCCCTGAAAAGTAATATACTCTTGTGTGGTGACTTAAACATTAACACAGCTAAGGCAGATGAAACCAGTAACACTTTTCTGAATATTCTGAATAGTTTTGGCATGTCCTTTTTAGTTAATTGTGCAACAAGAATAACCAAACACTCAACATCTACCATTGACCATGTAGCTACAGATATAGGTCGGGAAAACTGTGTCATAACTGTCAAAAATCTTGGACTGTCAGATCATTTATGCCAAATCATAAAAGTAAAAGCTTCTGTAGAAAAACCAGTAAACCTCCACATGTTTAAAAGAGTCTACTCAGACGCAGCAATACAAAAATTTTGCTTACAATTAAGACATGAAAGATGGGAAGAAGTATATTCAGAAAATAATGTGAATCAGAAATTCTCCACATTCATGTCGTAGTTTAAGATAATATTCGAAGAAGCCTTCCCCAAAGCACTAAGTTCTACTGGAACATCCACCAAAAATAAGTGGATTACCACAGGAATTAGAAAATCTGCCCAAACTTTTAAATACCTAAACTCTATAAAAAACAACAACAGTGATCCAGATTTTCTTCATTACTACAGAAACTACAAAAAAATCTATAGGAAGGTGCTCAATGTTGCAAAAAAAAAAAAGGCCAATGATAGAATAATAAATCTAGCTAAAAATAAAAGTAAAGCTACATGGACTATAGTGAAACAAGAGACAGGAACAGCAACACAAAGGCAAATAAACACCCAAATCAGGAACAAAGAAAACCTAACAAGTACCCCAAAAGAACTAGCAAACTTTGTTAATTCTTACTTTAGTAGTATAGCTACAAAGTTACAGGAAAATGTTTCAAAATCTCATAATCCACGAACATGGGAATATACATCAAATTCAATGGTATTGCTACCCACTACTGAGGAAGAAGTATGTAATGTGGTAAGGAAATTAAAGAGCAAAAATTCAGCAGGTTTAGATGAAATTCCAATGTCTGCGCTGAAAAAATGCATAAATAGTATCAAAGCCCCCCTAACCAATATCATAAATGAATCTTTCAAAGCCGGTTGTTTCCCTGATTATCTGAAACATGGAAAAATTTTACCTCTACACAAAAAAGATGATGTAGAAAACATTGAGAACTACAGGCCAATTGCCCTACTGTCATCATTTTCCAAAATAATAGAGTCCATAATGAAGAACAGACTTATGAGCTATCTAAACAAATACAACCTTCTTTCAAATGAACAATTTGGTTTCAGACCAGGCAGAGATACAGAAATGGCAATAGCACATTTCACTAAAGTGGTTCTAGAAGCACTGGATGAAGGCAACTATGTATCTGGCATATTCCTTGACCTGTCAAAGGCCTTTGATACAGTTGACCACCAGAATCTATTACTTAAGTTAGAAGCACTAGGAGTAAGAGGGGTAATCAACAAATGGTTCCATTCATACCTTAAAAATAGAGTACAGTGGGTAGAGATCTCGCATGTCTCCAGTAGATCAAAGTTCATAGAAAAACACCTGTCAGATCCATAGCATATTAATATTGGGGTCCCTCAGGGAAGTGTGCTGGGTCCGGTGTTGTTCTTGATTTATATAAATGACTTTCCACAATATATCCGACATGGAGAGAAGACATTGTTTGCCGATGACAGCAATATTATAATCACCAGTGAGACATCAGCACAAATGTTGGAAAATTGTAATGAATCACTGAAAGATGTCTACAAATGGTCTACAGAGAATAAAGTGACCTTAAATATTAAGAAAACAAATAGCATACGCTTTAGAATAAACAGCAAAAACAGTCCCCTAAAGTTAAAGCTACATAACACCTCTGTAGACCAAGTGCCCACCACAAAATTCCTAGGGTTGCATATTGACAGCCAGCTTAGGTGGAGTGAACATGTTAAAAAACTCACAAAAAAGATATCTACAACGTGTTACGCACTTAGAGTTCTCTCCTCAGTATGCAGCGATGAATGTCTAAGAACTGTATATTTTAGCTATGTACATTCAGTCATAAGCTATGGGATAATTTTCTGGGGAAATAATGTACTCAACTTACAAACAGTTTTTAAAGTGCAGAAGAGAGCAGTGAGAATTATAACTAAAAGCAGTAAGTGGGCTCACTGCAGAGAACTATTCAAAATACTTGGTATTCTAACTGTTCCCTGTTTATTTATGTTCCACACTATAGTATATATAAAGAAAAATATAGTGAATTATAGTACAAACAGCATTTTACACAGCTATAGCCCAAGAACAAGCCACTGCCTTCATCTAGATAGGAGAAACAAGCATAAGACCCAAAAAAGTTTCTTGTATCAGGGTGTAAAATTGTATAACAAGCTGCCACAGGAAATCAAAGAAATTAACAGCATGTACTGTTTCAGAAAAACTCTTAAACTGTATTTTCAGGAACACTGTTTTTACACAGTAAGTGAATATTTAAATGTTTGAATGTAATTTAAGTGACATAATGACATTGTATTGTATATTCTGTAAATGTATAACAAGCTGCACAGGACATCAAAGAAATTAACAACATGTACTGTTACAGAAAACCCTTAAACTATATTTTCAGGAACACTGTTTCTAAACAATAAGTGAATATTTAATTGTTTGAATGTAATTTAAGTGATAAATGCCATTGTATTTGTATACTCTGTAAATGCATATAAAAGTGTCAATGTATCTGCAAAAATCACTGTATCCAAACTGACAACATCCATACATTGCAAAATGTCTACGGATGGCTAATCAAATAAATAAATAAATAAAATAAATATAAAGAATGAATAACATTGTGGATAGGCTACAACCCTGTCTCACTTCCTTCTCAACCACTGTTTCCCTTTCATGCCCCTCAACTCTTATAACTGCTATCTGGTTTCTGCACAAATTGTAAGCAGCCTTTTGCTCCCTGTATTTTACCTCTGCAACCTTTAGAATTTGAAAGAGAGTATTCCAGTCAATGTTGTCAAAAGCTTTCTCCAAGGCTACAAACACTATGAACATAGGTTTACCTTTCCTTAACCTATCTTCTATGAGAGTTCTTATGTTCAGTATTGCCTCACACATTCCTACACTTCTCCATAATCCTAACTGATCTTCTCCAAGGTCAGCTTCTACCAGTTTTTCCATTCTTCTGTAAGGAATTCATGTTAGTATTTTGCAGCCATGACATATTAAACTATTAGTTCAGTAATTTTCAGACTTGTCACTTACTGATTTCTTTGGAATTGTAATTATTGTATTTTCCTCAAAGTATGAGGGTATTATGCCTGTCACACACATCTTGCTCACCAGATGGAAGAGTTTTGTTATGGTTGGCTCTCCCTGGACTATCCGTAGTTCTAATGGAATGTTGTCTACTCTTAGGGCCTTGATTTGACTTGATCTTTCAGTGCTCTCTCAAATTCTTCATGCAGTACCGTATCTCCCATCTCATCTTCATCTATGTCCTCTTCTGTTTCCATAACATTGCCCTCAAGACCCTCTATTTACTCTATCCATCTTTCTGTTTTCATTTCTTTGCTTAGGACATTTTTTTCCAAAGGTCTCTTTAATTTTTCTGTAGATGGTATCTATCTTTACCCTAGTGATCTACACTCCTAAATCCTTATATTTGTTCTCTAGCCATTCTTGGTTAGCTATTTTTCATTTACTATTAATCTCGGTTTTTAGATGTTTGTATTCCCTTTTACCTGCTTTGGTTACTGCATTTTCATATTTTCTCCTTTCATTAGTTAAATTCAATATCTTGTGTGTTATCCACGGATTTGTACTAGCTTTCATCTTTTCACCTACTTGAGCCTCTGCTATCTTCACTATTTCATCTCCCAAAGCTACTCGTTCTTCTTCTACTGTATTCCTTTCCCCTGAAATTGTCAGTTCTTCCTTAATGCTCCCTCTGAAACTCTCTACAACCTCTAGTTCTTTCAGTTTGTCCATGTCCCATCTGCTTAAACTCCTGTAATTTTGCAGTTTCTCCACTGAAAAGTCTTAAAATTTAAAATCTGATTGCAAAATGTCTGTCTTACCATTACATAATCAATCTGAAACCTGCTGTCTCCAGGTCTCTTCCACTTACCTTTATACAACCTTCTTTCATGATTCTTAAACCAAGTGTTAGCTATGATTAAATTATGCTCTGTGCAAAATTCTACCAGGCAGCTTCCACTTTCACTCCTTCCCCCAGTCTGCATTCACCTACTATTTTTCCTTTTCTTCCTTTTCTGGCTGTTGAGTTCCAGTCCCCCATGACTATTAAATTTTTGTCTCCCTTAAGTATCTGAATAATTTCTTCACCACATCATACAGTTCTTCAATCTCTTCATCATCTGTGGAGCTAGTTGGCATATAACCTTGTGCTACTGTGGGGGGTGGGGGCTTTTGTGTCTATCTTAGCTACAGTAATGCATTCACTATGCTGTTCACACTAACTTATTTGTGCTCTATTTTTTTCATTGATTATTAAACCCACTCCTGCATTCTGTATTTATAGCCCTGTATTCACCTGACCAAAAGTCCTTTTCCTCCTGCCACTAAACTTCACAACTCCCACTATATCTAATTTTAACCTATCTATTTCCCTTTTTAAATTTTCTAACTTTCTTTCCCAATTAAGGGATCTGATATTCCTTACTCTGACCCATTGGATGACATTTTTGTTTCTCCTGATAACAACATTCTCCTGTATAGTCCCCATCCAGAGATCCAAATGGGGGACTGTTTTACCTCCTAAATATTTTACCCAAGAGGATGCCATCATTTTTTAGCCATACAGAAGAGCTGCATGCCCTTGGGAAAAATTCCACCTGTAGTTTCCACTTGCTTTCAGCTGTTTGCAGTATAAGCATAGTGAGGCCATTTTGGTTGGTATTACAGGGCCAGATCAGTCAATCATCCAGACTGTTGCACCTGCAGTTACTGAAAAGGCTACTGCCCCTCTTCAGGAACCACACATTTGCTTGGCCTTTCAACAGATGCCCCTCCATTCTTGTTGCAGAGACGGCATAGCTGTCTGTATTACTGAGGCATGCAAGCCTCCCCATCAACGGAAAGGTCCATATTTCAAGGGCCAGGGGAAGGGAAGGGGGACAAGGGGGCTGATTACCTGAGGAACTGCCTAAAATTAAAAGGGGATTAACTGATAAGTATTTAGTAAGTGCTAATGAGATACCAGACATTATCATGAAAGGTAGTGCAACATTTATTGTAGAATCAGTAGCAAACATAGCATGTTTGTGACGTTTGCCTGCTTTATTTCTTCATTGATAGTGTTCAGTGTTGATGTACCACATTGTTATACTGGCTGAAAAATGGAGGGTGGAAGTTCAACACTGACTACTGTAAATGATGTAGCTGACAGTTTCACAGTTGCATTTCACAGTTCTTTACTTTTATTGTTCACAACCCCTCAGTATTACACAGTTATATGGGCAGTTTACTATTCATAAATGTTAAGCCTCATTAATAGGTTGCAGGCAAACAACAGCATACTGCTACAATAGTTTTCTGTTGAACATCTATGAGCAGTAAATACCTAACCACACAGTTCACAGTTCTTGGAAAATAATAAGGTATGTGTGACACTGTTCTCAGATACATTGAACAGACACTGTCATTGTTTTAACCCATGAAATATTTGTGTTACACTAATTCCATTGTTAAGGTGATGCATTATTGTTACTTGAAACAGTACATAATTTCCCTCTGACAATCTGCAGTGGACTAACCATGTAGAGACCAAAAATCTGACCTTTATATATCCTCACATTAATAGGCACTGAAACTATAAATTGTTCAATGTTTAATTTACAGAAATTACAATTAAAACATAACTCATTCAATTAAAGGACTACTTTGAGAAATTCCTCCTTTTTAACGGTTCCTTTTATCACAAAGGTTAGGCTGACTTGTTTGTTTAAACAATGAATTTAACAATATCGTTATGCAAACAATGCTTTTGACAAATCTGGTAATTATTTTGGAAGTAAATAAGGGCTAGCTTTGCTAACATGTTTTGGAATAGACCCAAATAAATACTTAAAGAATCCTAGTAGTTCATCTTCCAAATGTCTATAATTAGTATCAAGTTTGTATTTGTATATAAGTCAACAATAGAATCTAAGTCACAAAACAATTACTGATTTCACTCTATAGCAAAAGTATTAACTACAAATGGTCAAAACAAATTAGGAAATTAATTACATACACAGCACTAAACACAAAATTAGAGCTGCTGCTATTTTCTTTAAGACTGAGTGCCAACCTTTCTCTTTCATGGAAATGGAGATAACATTTATGTTAATGGTAATTAGGAAAAAATGAAAATAAAATGAATTTAAGGAGGCATATGAGAAAACAGGAGAGGAAATAAAGAGACCCCAGCCTGCTTCATCACAAGTTGATCATTTGAGAGTGATTACAAAATGAGAAGTAACACCTCTGTATAAGAAGGGTGCAAGATGTGAAATTACTAGTTACAGGCCAGTTTCAGCTTTGGCAGGCTTTAGCAAAATTATGGAAAGAGCGTTTCTTAGAAGATTAACAGCTCTCTTAAACAAGGAAATCGTGATAAATGACTCACAACATGAGCTCAGAGCTGCAAAGTAAACCCAGACAGATATTTTTGCCTTTTTAAATGAACTACTGACACAAGTGGATGATGAACAACATCTGTCTGGAATATTTTGCATTCTTGGTAAAGCCATTGATGATAATGATCATGACATTTTCTTGTATAAGTTAAGAAATTATAGAATCAGAAGCCAGTCTGGAAGTGGATCCAGTCATAACCTAACAATCATCAAAAGAATAGAGAAACAAAATAAAAGACAGTGAAACACAACAGTTTCTAGTTTTTACTGTAATGAGCAAAAACCTTAACAATTCTGTAAAAACTCAAGTATGGAGTCCTACAAGTGCCACTTCTGGGATATGTCCTATTTTCGCTGCATGATAATGATTTGGATGGTCAAATAAATGGTGCAGCCAAAGCACTCTTTGCAGTTGAGACTAATATTCCAATTAAATCACAAAGTGAGAAAAATATACAGGGAATTGGAATACTGGATATGCATAGTTTAGCACAGTGATTCAGGATCAACAGGCTCCTCATGAAATCTGGAATAAAACGTGTGGCAGTTAACATCCATGCAACACAAAACCTCCATCCTGGAAACCCTGTTTTCACCATCGAAGTAAAAAATGTCTCAAATGGATGACATGAAAATTTTAGGTACAAAAAAATTCAAATTGCTCTGAGACTATGGGACTTAACATCTGAGGTAATCAGTCCCCTAGAACTTAGAACTACTTAAACCTAACTAACCTAAGGACATCACACACATCCATGCCCGAGGCAGGATTTGAACCTGTGACCATAGCAGTCGTGCGGTTCTGGACTGAAGCACCTAGAACCACTTGGCCACCGCAGCCGGCTTTTAGGTACAGATATTGAGGAGGATTTTAAGTGGGAGATACAACTCAACAATCTAAATAAAAAACTATAGGATTCTCACTCAAGGTGCAAGCTGTTCGTCAGTGGCGACAAAGTACCATGGCAGTATATGGTCACCACAACTGTATAGAATAATTTTGGTGGCAATTCCTCAATTTAAAAAATTAAAATACAAAAAAAGGGTGTTAGGGTGATAAAGAATGGTAAATGCAGGGATTCCTGCAGACCCCTTTTTAAAAGTCTAGAAATATTGCCTCAGCCTTGTTTGTACAAGGGAGCATCTTAAAAAAGAAAACATCTTAAAATGTAACTATGATTTACATGTATGTGAAGCTAGTAGGAGCTTAACCTACATGTAAACACAGTAAGTACAGACAGATGCAGAAAAGCAGTATACCATACTGGAGTTATGTTATGTAGCCACATGTTGTCTTAGTTAAAATGCATGCCGACCTTAAGTACATTTAAGATAAGATTGAAGCAGGCCTTGCTTGTCTGCTGCTTCTAAATTGTCTCTGAATTTCTGGAACATCATTATGAGTAAAGCTAATTTATTAAATATTGTTTATTATATAACTGTAAATTATGTCACTTTGTATTATTATTTACTTTGATTGTGTTGTTTATGTGCTCTCACTTCATAAATGTGTAAACTTCTGACTTGCCCTCTATTGTATGTGCAAACAATATAGTACATCAATTTATATCATTATGTACTTATCTCAGTGACTAATGTAACCATAAATTAATTATGTTAACCCAGACATGTCCTATATCATATGTACAAACTGTGCACTAAAATGATTTCCTCGAGCAAATAAATAAATAAACACAAATAAGAATAGTTGCAGAGAGATCACAGAAAATAGAAGCAGGTATATCACCAACAACAAAAGCATCAGTATTGCCAAAAGCAGAAGCAGCGTCATCAGCACAAACTGTAGATGGTACACCTGCATCACCAAAACTTGTTTCAGCAGTACTGAGAACAGTGGCAATGGTAGTACTAACAACAGTTGTAGCAGTAGCAGCAGCCACCAAAAAAGTCCACTGCTGACTGTTGGTACAGAGCAAGAAGTCATGGGAAGAGGTAACAGTGACAAGAAGCCCATATACCTAAAGATGTGGTATTTTTAGTGTCCAAGGACAGAAAAATGGTACATTGAAAATAGAGCAATAGATATGAATAAAGCACATAGCACTCTCAAGGGCGCTGACAAAATGTTTTGCTGAACAAGGTGGTGCAGTGATAGCCTTCAGGGGGAGTGCCGTTGCATCCATAATCAAGCAATTCTCATTAATGTTTTCTGTGATATCCATTAATCAATCAAAGCTAATGCCTGTGTGGTTTCTTTGAAACAGACACAGCCAGTTTTCCTTCATATCTTTGCTCTGATCAAATTCTTGATTCATCTCTACTGGGCTCATTGTCAATGGGACAGAAAACCTTAATCTACTTTCCTTTTGTAGTGTTCCAATAACATCTGCAATTGATGACAAATAGGACGTATAATTTTCAAATTCTATTAGAGAATTATCTAAACAGTGCATAATTACAGTGTATAAATGAATCCTGCATGGAAAGAAAACTGCAAACTGTGTATGCTCTCAATTTCATACCTGGCAGTTACTTATGCAGAAGGGTAGTGTGCATCTGCATGGTACTAGCTGTATTTACTTTAAGAGTTTTATACATTTTGCACCAATTTATTTCCCAGAATGTACACCAAATGGAAGATATATGAAAATTATTGAAAAGTGTTTACTAAATAAAAATGTCAGTAATATCTGTTTATACAGTACACCAGTTAGTGACATGAGGAATGGTTACCCTTTGGGAGGAATGCAGGTGCATGCATAATCAAACCATTCTCACTGATATTTTTGTAATATCCCTTAACCAATGAAGGCAAATGCCTGTGTAGTTCCTCTGAAATAGACACAGCTAGTTTTCTTCCGCGTATTTGCCCTGTTCTAATTCTTGATTTATCTCTATTGACCTCATTATCAATGGGAGATAAGACCTTAATCTGCTTTCCTTTTGTACTGTTTCACCAGCATCTGAGACTGATGACAGATAAGACTGATAATTTTCAAATTTTATTTCAGAATCATCTGAACAGTGCCTAAGCACACTGGATGGAAAGGAAACTACAAACTGTGTACTCTCTCTACTTCTTACTAGGCAAGGTACTTATGCAGAAGGGTAGTGTGCATATGCATAGTACCAGCTCTATTTGCATTAAAATCTTTATACATTTTGTGCCAATTTAATTCCCATAAAGTACACCAAATGGAAGACATCTGAAAATTATCAGAACTGATTACCAAATAAAAATATCAGTATTATCTGTTTATACAGTGCTCCAGTTAGCGATATGAGCATTTTATTAAATAATGCAGACTATTTTCTGCATAAATAAAAAACATATTTTGCTATACGCGGCGACTTTAATGCTAACTACCCAAAGGATCCAAAACAAAAATCACATATGTTAGAACTCTTCTTAACACTTAATCTAGAATGTATGACAGGAACAGCAACATGGAAAACAAGTGTCTTCACTACAGCCATTGACAAAGCGTTTCACTAATGCATCTGTGACATGTATTTTATTTATTTGTTTGCCTTTATTATTCCAAGGATCATCTCAGAATCTTCTTCCTCCCCTTCAGTGTTTTTCCCACATGCCTGCAGGTTCCACTACATGGATCCATTGTCCCCATTTAGCTCTATCATGGGCTGCATCTGAGTGGATGTTCACACATTTAAGGTCTTTATGAATCGTATCAGCCTAACGTTGCTTAGGTTGTCCTTTGGGTCTACTGCCGACAACTTCAAGTGTGTAACCTACCTTGGCAACAGAGTCATGACTAGCCCGTAAAACATTCCCAAACTCCCGAAGATGATTCTCATGCTTCGTGTCTTCGATCGGTGCAACACCAAACTGTTTCCTAAAGCTGTCATTAGAAACATGATCTGACATAGTGAGGACCACTGTCCAACTTAACATCTTCATTTCCATTGCACTTAGGAGGCATTCTGACTCAACTGTAGTTGGCCAGCACTCACAACCCTACAAGGTGATTGGTCGGATGATAGTGCAATAGATTTTTGATTTTAAATTATCTTCCATCCTGTGTCACAAGTGACTCTGGCTGTTGTTCGCCACTTTATCACGGTTTCCTGAGTTCTGGTGTTGACCTCTTTGGTGAGTCAGCCATCAATGGTGATTGTGGAACAAAGGTACTTAAGCTTATTCACCTGAGTCAGATCTTCACCATTAATAATGATGGTTCCCATTTCATGTCTGTCTCATGCCATGTACTCGATTTTCTTCAAATTAAGGCCCAAACCATGTTGTTTAGATTATATTAGATTAGTACTTGTTCCATAGATCATGAATACGACACTTTGTAATGATGTGCAGCGTGCCAGGTTAATAAAAGGTGTCTGTACAAGATATTACTTTACACAAAATACACTCCTGGAAATTGAAATAAGAACACCGTGAATTCATTGTCCCAGGAAGGGGAAACTTTATTGACACATTCCTGGGGTCAGATACATCACATGATCACACTGACAGAACCACAGGCATATAGACACAGGCAACAGAGCATGCACAATGTCGGCATTAGTACAGTGTATATCCACCTTTCGCAGCAATGCAGGCTGCTATTCTCCCATGGAGATGATCGTAGAGATGCTGGATGTAGTCCTGTGGAACGGCTTGCCATGCCATTTCCACCTGGCGCCTCAGTTGGACCAGCGTTCGTGCTGGACGTGCAGACCGCGTGAGACGACGCTTCATCCAGTCCCCAACATGCTCAATGGGGGACAGATCCGGAGATCTTGCTGGCCAGGGTAGTTGACTTACACCTTCTAGAGCACGTTGGGTGGCACGGGATACATGCGGACGTGCATTGTCCTGTTGTAACAGCAAGTTCCCTTGCCGGTCTAGGAATGGTAGAACGATGGGTTCGATGACGGTTTGGATGTACCGTGCACTATTCAGTGTCCCCTCGACGATCACCAGTGGTGTACGCCAGTGTAGGAGATCGCTCCCAACACCATGATGCCGGGTGTTGGCCCTGTGTGCCTCGGTCATATGCAGTCCTGATTGTGGCGCTCACCTGCACGGCGCCAAACACGCATACGACCATCATTGGCACCAAGGCAGAAGCAACTCTCATCGCTGAAGACGACACGTCTCCATTCGTCCCTCCATTCACGCCTGTCGCGACACCACTGGAGGCAGGCTGCACGATGTTGGGGCGTGAGCGGAAGACGGCCTAACGGTGTGCGGGACCGTAGCCCAGCTTCATGGAGACGGTTGCGAATGGTCCTCGCCGATACCCCAGGAGCAACAGTGTCCCTAATTTGCTGGGAAGTGGCGGTGCGGTCCCCTACGGCACTGCGTAGGATCCTACGGTCTTGGCGTGCATCCGTGCGTCGCTGCGGTCCGGTCCCAGGTCGACGGGCACGTGCACCTTCCGCCGACCACTGGCGACAACATCGATGTACTGTGGAGACCTCACGGCCCACGTGTTGAGCAATTCGGCGGTACGTCCACCCGGCCTCCCGCATGCCCACTATACGCCCTTGCTCAAAGTCCGTCAGCTGCACATACGGTTCACGTCCACGCTGTCGTGGCATGCTACCAGTGTTAAAGACTGCAATGGAGCTCCGTATGCCACGGCAAACTGGCTGACACTGACGGCGGCGGTGCACAAATGCTGCGCAGCTAGCGCCATTCGACGGCCAACACCGCGGTTCCTGGTGTGTCCGCTGTGCCGTGCGTGTGATCATTGCTTGTACAGCCCTCTCGCAGTGTCCGGAGCAAGTATGGTGGGTCTGACACACCGGTGTCAATGTGTTCTTTTTTCCATTTCCAGGAGTGTATTACATGACAATCAATATTTTTAATTTTTTTTTTTTCGGGTGAGGGAATTACCCACTTACTGTATTCAAAAATTCATCTAATGAGAAGGAGTTTCCACTAAGAAATTCTTTTAATTTCCTTTTAAATGCTAAATGGCTATCTGTCAGACTTTTGATGCTATTAGGTAAGTGACCAAAGACTATTGTGGCAGCATAATTTACACCCTTCTGAGCCAAAGTTAGATTTAACCGTGAGTAGTGAAGATCATCCTTTCTCCTAGTGTTGTAGCCATGTACACTGCTATTACTTTTAAATTCATTCGGATTGTTAATAACAAATTTCATAAGTGAATATACAGGGTGTTTCAAAAATGATTGGTATATTTGAAACGGCAATAAAAACTAAACAAGCAGCGATAGAAATACACCATTTGTTGCAATATGCTTGGGACAACAGTACATTTTCAAGCAGACAAACTTTCGAAATTACAGTAGTTACGATTTTCAACAACAGATGGCGCTGCAAGTGATGTGAAAGATATAGAAGACAACGCAGTCTGTGGGTGCACCATTCTGTACGTCGTCTTTGTGCTGTAAGCGTGTGCTGTTCACAACGTGCAAGTGTGCTGTAGACAACATGGTTTATTCCTTAGAACAGAGGATTTTTCTGGTGTTGGAATTCCACCGCCTAGAACACAGTGTTGTTGCAACAAGACAAAGATTTTAACGGAGGTTTAATGTAACCAAAGGACCGAAAAGCGATACAATAAAGGATCTGTTTGAAAAATTTCAACGGACTGGGACCGTGACGGATGAACGTGCTGGAAAGGTAGGGTGACCGCGTACGGCAACCACAGAGGGCAACGCGCAGCTAGTGTAGCAGGTGATCCAACAGCGGCCTCGGGTTTCCGTTCGCCGTGTTGCAGCTGCGGTCCAAATGATGCCAACGTCCACGTATCGTCTCATGCGCCAGAGTTTATACCTCTATCCATACAAAATTCAAACGCGGCAAACCCTCAGCGCCGCTACCATTGCTGCACGAGAGATATTCGCTAACGATATAGTGCACAGGATTGATGACGGCGATATGCATGTGGGCAGCATTTGGTTTACTGACGAAGCTTATTTTTACCTGGACGGCTTCGTCAATAAACAGAACTGGCGCATATGGGGAACCGAAAAGCCCCATGTTGCAGTCCCATCGTCCCTGCATCCTCAAAAAGTACTGGTCTGGGCCGCCATTTCTTCCAAAGGAATCATTGGCCCATTTTTCAGATCCGAAACGATTACTGCATCACGCTATCTGGACATTCTTCGTGAATTTGTGGCGGTACAAACTGCCTCAGACGACACTGCGAACACCTCGTGGTTTATGCAAGATGGTGCCCGGCCACATCGCATGGCCGACGTCTTTAATTTCCTGAATGAATATTTCGATGATCGTGTGATTGCTTTGGGCTATCTGAAACATACAGGAGGCGGCGTGGATTGGCCTCTCTATTCGCCAGACATGAACCCCTGTGACTTCTTTCTGTGGGGACACTTGAAATACCAGGTGTACCGCCAGAATCCAGAAACAATTGAACAGCTGAAGCAGTACATCTCATCTGCATGTGAAGCCATTCCGCCAGACACGTTGTCAAAGGTTTCGGGTAATTTCATTCAGAGACTACGCCATATTATTGCTACGCATGGTGGATATGTGGAAAATATCGTACTATAGAGTTTCCCAGACCGCAGCGCCATCTGTTGTTGAAAATTGTAACTACTGTAATTTCGAAAGTTTGTCTGCCTGAAAATGTACTGTTGTTCCAAGCATATTGCAACAAACGGTGTATTTCTATCGCTGCTCGTTTAGTTTTTATTGCCATTTCAAATATTTATTTTTTTATGCCTGGCTTTGCGATAGGTTCAAAAATGGTTCAAATGGCTCTGAGCACTATGGGACTTAACATCTCAGGTCATCAGTCCCCTAGAACTTAGAACTACTTAAACCTAACTAACCTAAAGACGTCATACACATTCATGCCCGAGGCAGAATTCGAACCTGCGACCGTAGCGGTCGTGCGGTTCCAGGCTGAAGCGCTTAGAACCGCTCGGCCATTTGTGGTAGGAAGTCACTATCATCACACACATCAATTGGAATGGAGTCACTGTATGAAGTAGTCATCTACAATTTTCTTTTCCTTCGCTTTTTTTCTGGAGTTACGTGGTCCAATGTTGATTATAAACTGTTGAAGGACATTGCAACATTGCGTCTATTAATACTTGTAGAATGAGCTATGCTCATTGCATCAGGTGTTCTTAGGCTTAGTCAATTTATGGCTTTTGATGAAGTCTAGGAACCAATGTTTACCAGCTACTCCATTTTCCAAAAGTTGGAGGCATGCTTTTATTCTATAGTGTACCAAAGGGAAATGCCAGTTTCCTTATCTCAGTTCAGGACAATCCATCATGCATTTGGAAGCAATTATGAGGTAATAAACTAATTCATTTTCTCCCTCAGGACTATATACCTGTTAGTCTGCAGAATTTCTATAAGGATCATAATTAAGATTTTTAAATATCACTGTAGAGTGGCTCTTGAAACATTAAAATATTTCACTGCTTTTATCACTTTTAGTCCAGCCTTCACTACAGCTACCGCTTCTGTCAGACCTTTCACAGAAGTTGGCGCTCTTGTTTTACGTCCCCTTGTCCATGGGCATCTGTCAGAATCAACAGGGAACTTATTGTAACAACAAATAATTTACCTTGAGTCATGATCATGGTGTCCGCAGCTCGTGGTCTCGCGGTAGCATTCTCGCTTCCTGAGCACGGGGTCCTGGGTTCGATTCCCGGCGGGATCAGGGATTTTCACATGCCTCGAGATGACTGGGTGTTGTTGAGTTGTCTTCATCATCATCATTCATCCTCATTATGGTCGAAGGAAGGCAATGGCAAACCACCTCCACTAGGGCCTTGCCTAGTACGGTGGTGCGGGTTTCCCGCATCGTTCCCCTACGCTCTGTCAAGGACTATGGGACTTCATCATCATGATCATGGTACAATACTACCAGCTGACTCAAGGTACAAATTTCCTGCCACTCTGGTAACAGGTTTGCATAGCTCGAAATAATAAAATGGTGGGAAATTTGCAGCATGGTTATTAAGGTGAATGTATATCATAATTATTTACCATTTATGTTCACATTTAGGTGAAAAGAAGTGTAGGAAACTGCAGTAGTTGCTTCTCGCTCCTGTAACAAAAGCTGACTATACCCATATATTGATGGACAACCTTGCTGTGAAAAAGACTGAGGTTAGAGAGTAAATACCAGAGATATAAGACTGGCTCTAGGTATATGCTGGCTCATTCACATTTTCCAAAACAGCATGGAATCTGAGACAATAGCATGAAACACAACAGATGGAAAGATATAATTTGTGCCGAAAACTTGAAAAAAAAATGATTTTTCAGGAATTAAAACCAAAATATTCTTCTGGTGCAATGAGATCCCTGATTGTGTAGTAATGAAATGCGTAATAATCTTGTCAAGCTCCTTACCAGTACTCAACTTTGCAGCTCCTTATTGCCCAGATCTAGCAGCATATTTCCAGAGAAAATGAAACTGATCAAAGTAAATGATCTGTTTAAAAAGGAGGGAGAGAACAGGTATAAAAATTTATTGACCAATATCTCTGCTGTTTTCTGACATCTCTAAAATATTGGAAAAAGTCTTCTAGAGACGACTCATTAACTACATAGGAAAAATCAGTTCGTAACTCCCAAGAAGGCTTCAGAAAATTGAGTCAACAGAAACTGCTATCTCTCACTTTCTAACTTAAAACCCAAATGTAGTAGATAAGAAGGAGCATGCAGAAGCAGTTTCTTTCAGATCTGATGTAGGTTTTCAATGTGACAGGCCATAGCCTATCACTTTCAGAAATCTAATGGAGTGAACAAGTAAGAAAATCTTGTCATTCAGTATAATACTTTGAAGAAACTCACCAACGAGTAGAAATGACTTTAGAGCCAAAATATGAATTACAAGAGCCATGGAAAACATGGCAGGCACAAACTCAAGGAACCACTTAGTGAGAAAATAGAAATATAATCATTATCATTTTTATACATCCTAATACTAACAACATTATAATACATCAAGAAATTAAGAAATGAGGAAACCAGTTTAGTATTCACAAATATCTGTACGATACCAGACAAAAAAAAAAAAAAAAAAAAAAAAAAAACACTCATTCTTCCAAAATGAAATTTTCGCTCTGCAGTGGAGTGTGTGCGGTACATTAAAACTGTGTTCCAGACCAAGACTTCAACTCAGGACCTTTGTCTTTCATGGGCAAGTGCTCTACTAAATAAGCTATCCAAGTGCAGCTCAGGACCCATCCTCGCAGTGCTTGCCTGTGAAAGGCAATGGTCCCAGTTCTGAGTCTCGATCTGGTACACAGTTTTAATCTGCCAAGAAGTTTCATATCAGCACACACTCCATTGCAGAATGAAAATTTCGTTCTGGATACATCCTTCAGGCTGTGGTTAATCCATGTCTCTACAGTATTCTTTTTTCCAGAAGTGTTGGTCCTGAAAGATTTACTGGAGAACTTCTGTGAAGTTTCAAAGCTATGAGATGAGATGCTGGCAGAAGTAAAGCTGTGAGGATGGGTTGTCAGTCGGGCTTAGGCAGCTCAGATGGTAGAGCCCTTGCTTGTGAAAGGTCCCATGTTTGCATCATGGCCTTGCAAACAGTTTTAATCTGCTAGGAAGTTTTAACACCTATACCATTTATGCACGCTACTAAAGTGTAAAATTACAAAAAATGGGAATGAGGGTGGAGGAGAATAATAAACTGTCTCATACGCATGGTGACTGTTAACGATTTGATGTGGCTATTACTATCATCTTTTTAGCAACATTTATTCAATAATGTACAGTAATATCTTGCAATATTAACATAAAGAAGTCCACCCACAAATTCTGTCTGCTAAACCTGTATGTTTAAATGTGTAGGCATCACATATTGCCCCACCAGTTCGTAGTGTTTCTCATTGTGACAACGCATTCTTAATATTGCAAATTTACTTTTTGAACATGGTGTTGTTGACCTTGTGTGCGAAGTGGTTAGAAGGATCAATAAGGACGCCAGTACATAACCAAAGGTTAATTTCACCTCTGTCTGATTACCAAAAATTTTAAGAAAGGAAATGTTAACATATGGAAGATTGATCGAGTCCTTAATCTTTTATTACATACTAATTTATATTGAGCATATTCGTTGCAAGACCTAGGGTATACAATAGACAGTTGAGTGGGAGAGAGGGCAAGGGCAATATTTTGGATCATATTGTGTATTAGACCTACATAGGTGTGGTGCAAATGGCAAGTGTATTGTAAGTTAGAAACAGACTGAACTGCTCTGTAACTCATTGTCTAGGTTAGACTGGAGCGAGTAAATTTTGTTGTTAGTTGGTGAAGCATACGAATGTTTCACAATCTTATTTTTATTGCACACTGCATAGTTACATATATCTCACTGGTGATCACCGCTATTTTCCCACTGGGATTAGATATTTTCAAAATGTTAATATACTTGAAGGCTGTAATAGCAACCCAAAATCCCAGCATCAGTTCGAAATTTTGTATGTGTGTGTGAAATCTTCCGTGACTTAACTGCTAAGGTCATCAGTCCCTAAGCTTACATACTACTTAACCTAAATTATCCTAAGGACAAACACACACACCCATGCCCGAGGGAGGATTCGAACCTCCGTCGGGACCAGCCGCACAGTCCATGACTGCAGCGCCTCAGACCTCTCGGCTAATCCCGCGAGGCTCGAAATTTTTTCGTTAAATGTTCTTCCACAGGAGAGCCAGTGAGAAAGTACGTAGGTTGGAACTTAAATAGCCGGCCACGGTGGCCGAGCGGTTCTAGGCGCTTCAGTCCAGAACCGCGCGACTGCTACGGTTGCAGGTTCGAATCCTGCCTCAGGCATGGATGTGTTTGATGTCCTTAGGTTAGTTAGGTTTAAGTAGTTCTAAGTTCTAGGGGATTGATGACTTCAGATGTTAAGTCCCATAGTGCTCAGAGCCATTTGAACCATTTGGAACTTAAATAGTGACAACACTGCTGTGGAGACACTATGCAATGGAATCTACTATTGTCGGTGATAGCACACGTTGCTGACGTACCTACCTTACCTCTGAGCAAATGGACTCGCCCGTCCCACGTCACCAGTGTGTGCACAATCGAGGGAAACACAGTCACTTGCGAGCGAGTGATCTAACGTAACGGTGTCACTAGGCTTTCGAAACAGGAAGAACGGAGTTTGATCAAGATTGAACGTGTTAGAGGTCGTACAGCAAGACAGTTTCATCAAGGTCTTCAAGAGGCATGCGGGGAATTGGCATTGCTGTACAGAACAGTGTCACATTGGGTAAAAGCCTTCAACGAAGGTCGGCAAATTGTGGTAGACATGCATCAGGCAGGTCGTCCTAGCGTCTCTGAAGAAGTGCAAGCTTTTGCCGCGATTCGTGAGCTCGCCCACGAAATTGGATTTGAGCATACGGCTGTGCTTCGCATCCTGAAGGAACACCTTGGCATGCGAAAAATTCCATGAGGATGGGTTCCGCATTACTTGACAGAAGTGCAGAAATGGATGCGTTACGATTCTGCTCAGACGCACTAACTGCTATGAGCACGAAGGAGAGGCTTTGTTACGCCGTATCGTAACACTGGATGGGACATGGGCCACATCGTACGATCCAAAACTGAAACGCCAATCAAACGAATGGCGTCATTATGGGTGGCCGTGAAAGTCGAAAGTGCGTCAGAGCCCCAGTATGGTGAAAGTTATGGTGATTCTCGTGTATGACTGTGATGGTATTATTCTAATGCATTACATTCCTCTACGGCAGACCGTCAATGCACATTATTACTGTTTGTTTTTGGAGCGCCACTTGCGACCAGCTTTGCGAATGAAGCGGCGACACTTTCTGTGCAACCCACCCATCATTTTGCACGACAATGCCTGGGTTCTTACAGTGCAAGCTGTGGCTGCTCTGTTCAGTCGATGGGACTGGGAATTACTGTACCATCCACCATACTCCCCGGACTTGCGACTTTGATTTGATTCTGAAGATGAAGGAACCACTTCGTGACATTCGCTTCAGAACTGTTCCAAAGATTCGACAGGCAGTAGACCGCTCCATTCGCACCATCAACAGAACAGGCTCTGCTATCGGTATATTACGTCTCCCACATTGCTGGCAACGGGTTCTACACAACGCTGGTGACTACTTTGAAGGACAGTAACAGGTGAAAACATGTAATTCTTTTGTATCGGTTGGGAATATATAGTTGTCACTGTTTAAGTTCCAACCGTCGTATTATACATTTTATAGTAGCTGGCCAAAAAAAGCCTTCATTGTGTACAAATACAACATAAATTTATGAAGCAATTTTAATTAAAGTCACGTCTTTAATAATGGAAAAAGCCAGCTTAATTGACGAAGAAAAATGATATTATTTTCTAAGTGGGGGAAAAAGCATAACGGATAAGGTAAACAGGCCATATGTATATCCCCTCATATATATTGTTTGTTGTGTTTGTATGTGTATATTTTCGCTAGCAAATAAATGCTGATGTTTTGAAATGTTTGGACTACATTTTCCCTGTTGTTTCGCTTCGCAACAGATTGGATGTTCTTTGTCAAGAACACCAATTATGCGAAGTTCGTTTGGCCATTAGTAAACTGTAACAGTGCTATTTCCGTAATCTGAACCTATATACTCACTTCTTGTGTTACTATGACATCTCAGAATCTCACCTTCACCGGTTGGTACTGACGTTGTGTTGACTTACCGCCTAGTGTGAACAGACCCCTTTCTCACGATGACATCACCTGCTGTTCCGTTTCGAAGTTCGCTGTGGACTCTTTCCATGTAGCTCCAAGCGAGGTGTATGACATCTATCTTTGAATGTCTGCCGTTTCAAAACTTTAACATTTCCGTGAACCCTTTCGCTAGCTAACTCTGTGACGATTTTGGCTTTCCTTTTGTATACACTTGATGCTCCTCCTTGTACGACATGACATGAGCACCATACACTTGAACAGTATTTAAGAGTCTTTTGTAAGCAAGCTGCAGCTTCCGATTAGCCCACCAATCAATCGTAGCGTGGAAGTAACTGTATATTCAACTGACCATACGAAATTGTTCCACTTCATACATCTACATATTGTTCTTCCCAAATATTTGCATAACTTGACTATTTCTACTTGTGAGTCATTAATCTTTTAGGATATCAAACTTCTGCGCCCATGATTTGCATAATTTAGCGTTTCTATATATTAAGGTTTAATAGTGAGTTTTTGTACTACAAATATTACCTGACTCCAAAACTTAACACTACTATTACATCACACAACACAACACAGTTACGTGAGTGGTCTAAGCAGATGGGTGGAATCGCAAATTTCGGTTGACTCCAGTTTTTTATCCAGTTGGAAACCCTGGTTGGATGAACAATAGGAACAAACGTTGTCTTAAGGTGTCCATGTGGTTCGAATTAAGGAGGTTTCATTAACCTTCTTTTAGAGAACCAACTTTTCGAATGTCTTGAAACCTAAATAAACCTGTATTTCAATGAACATTGGAAGTCTAGAAGAAATGTAGAGGCAAAAGTGATGAAGTTAGCCGGCCAGAGTGGCAGAGCGGTTCTAGGCGCTTCAGTCTGGAACCGCGCGACCGCTATGGTCGTAGGTTAGAATCCTGCCTCGGACACGGATGTGTGTGATATCCTTAAGTTAGTTAGGTTTAAGTAGTTCTGAGTTCTAGGGGACTGATGACCTCAGCTGTTAAGTCCAATAGTGCTCAGAGCCATTTGAACCACTTTTTTTAATGAAATTATATAGCATAACATTTTATCACGTGAAAATGTAGTTGGTAGCTATTTGCGAGTTTTGGTCACGTATTCTGTAAAGTAATATATGATGGGTGTTGAAAAGAAAAGGTATGAAACGATACTGTGTATGTAATTTTAGTCTTTTTTGAAAAGTAGTCACCCTACGCATAAGCACAGCTATTCTGCTGTTTCACGGGCTAAAGGATTCCCGGTTTCCAGAATTCCTGTGGCTGTGACCACAGCCACCATCCACTGTGTCCTTCAGCTTCTCTTCATAGTTGAAGCACTTCCCTTTGAGATGCTTTTCTTTTAATGGACCAAACACACAGAGGTTGTAGGACAACATGTCTGAATTGTAGGGTGGACCCTCAAGATGATTTATCCATGCTCGAGGAATTTGGTGGGTATCTGCCCTCATACGTCGAAAAAGACTATGAGCATCCCCTTGCCTGCTGAGGGCACAGTTTTGAATTTTTTAAGAGAGGCGATGATGCATGCTTCCATTGCCTCCTGTCCTGCTTCATCTCTGGCTTGAAGTGATGGCACCCCTTAGTCACCAGCAATGATTTGCTCCAGGGAAGTGGGGCATTCATAATACTGGAGCAGGTGTTGCAGTACTAGCCCAGTATGCAGTTTCTTCTGGAGTTCACTGAGCTTCTTCAGAACCCACTGTGCACACAACTTCTGGTAACCCAAACTGTCATGCACACTTGTCCACACTATTCCAACACTGGCCCCCCATTGTCACTGCCAACAATCACTCTGTGAAATACCAACCACTTCTCATCAGGCTGTTCACCTTGTCTATGAGTTTGACTGTGATTACCATGTTTGCCTGGCTCGGACTAAGGTCATCTCTCTCAGTCTCCCATCCTTCACAAAACATTCACTTTGTAACCGAGGTGTTGGACACATAGTCTCCTCCATACATATCAGCCATCCAGTGAAGAATATCCACCTGTTTAACTCCTTCTGCAGTCAGAAATCTGATAACACCTTGCTGCTCCTCATTTGTCGAATATTGCAATGTTAACACCTATTATGTCCTCACATACACTGCCTGGATGGAACACACAACTGCCTGCTTCTCTCCTGCACCACGTGTCCCTAGATGTCTCACTACTTTATCCCAAAGCGGCATTTGAAAATATCAAACAGTTTGGTTGTTATGACATTTTGTATCTTCTAGTTTGAAAAGTTCTGATATTTTTTCATAAGGCCAATGAAGCAAAAATGTGCTCAATCAGCTAATTATGTAAGTTGAGCAGAAATATATACATTGCTGAAGACTGGTTGCTTTCGTCGTAAATAGATGTGCTGTATGCTAACCTCTCACATTTTTGTTTCTTAGCAACCTTCATATCTTAGGCAATTATCCATTAAATTTGGACGCTGACCTTATTTCCTTGCTAAAAGAAGCTGTCTATATTCAAGGAAATAACTTAACTGTTATTTTTAGTAACAGGTAACCTGCAACATATGGGATAAAGTTCATTTACTGTAGGTAGAATGGTGATTGAATAGAATAATGTGCATGGATTTCAGATACAATTCATGTTAATTGTGTGAATGTTGTTTTGTACCCGTAGGTTCATTTTTACATAAATTTTATTAGTAAGAGGCATGAGACCTTTGAAACTGCTTTTAAATGCATAAATGTGTGACTAATGTACATGGACATGCTGAAAAGTAGTGCCTCCAAATTTTTATGTGAAAATTCTTAAAGCTTTTTAAATAAAACAGCTGTTATTAACATTTTATATCTTTATTCTTCAGATCTATATGATTATTTTTCAATGGAATCACCTTGGCAGTGAACACATTTCTCCAAACAAGAGACCAATTTGTTGATACTGTCACTGTAGAATGTTTGACTTAGTTGATGAAGCCAAAACCTCATCTCTGCTTGTACCACTTCATCGCTATCGAGGGTATTCTTTGAGTTTTGGAAACAGATGAAAACTGGATGGTTCCAAATCGGGAGTGTATGGAGGGTAATCGATGAGAGTGAACCCAAGGCCTCGGATTGTTGCAGAAGTTGCAACACGCATGTGTGGTCTGGCATTGTCATGCTGAAGGAGAGAGTGCTCCATGTGTGAGGGAACTCTTTGAATTTGAAACTCAATTACACTATGCTATTTCTGACACACCAACATAATTATGTTACACGCAACCAAGATACAAGCTGCAGTTTGGAGCCTGCTAATGACAGAGTGCTGCAGGTATGTACACATGAAGAATTTGGATCTAGAATATTGATAATGTTTGTTTGTTTAAAACGTTTTAAGGGTTTTGACATAAAAAATCAGCAACTTTATTTTTCAGCACGTCCCCATATGTAACTATATCATGACATGTCATTTGTCTGTCATGTATTAACTGAAGTCAGTGTGCATAATTGTGAGAAAAAAAATTCTTTTTTAATTCTTTGTATGCTATATTCGGTTCATTAACAGTAATTTTATGTTTTACTTATTCAGATATAAATACTGAACTCTGTTTTCACTGATGATTTTTAGATTTTGTGGTTTGGAGGTGGGGTAGTGCCCTCGTCCTGAGATTAGTATGTCACTCCTCTATCCGTATGATATAGATGTGTCTGTTGTTAGTTGTGTTTGTAATTTATAATCAGGACAATCAAAGTAAGCTGTGTGTGAAGTACAGTGCAGGTGCAGTGTGTGCTCTTCTTGAGTAGCACCATAGTCCTTTGAACCTGTCTTCCTCAATTGATTCATGGTAATCATATTACATGCTCTCGTTCTGTAAATCACCAAGTGATTCTAATGTTATGAAATTATATACATGACTCTGTCTCCAACATATTACCTTGGCCATGTGGGTAGCCTAATAATTATTTTAGACCTTAAATCTAAACTTTAGTCAAGGACCCAAAGTGTTTGTAGAAGTTGATTTTAAATCTTACTTCATGTTGTATTAACTCCTTATTGTGACAAAGCACTTAAGGAATTTTAGTTCCAACAGTGTTCACAGCTATTATAAACTTCTTGAAAGAATTTAGCTTCCTGGATTGCCTGTTTTTGTATATCATTCTATTTTTGTTTTTTACACAGCTTTCTGACGCTGTAACCATTTTCAAGCAAAATGAAGACCCTCCAAAAACCATGAGTTTTGGGTTACACTCATATAACTTCATGGACTGGGCTTGAGAGCAGTAGCTGTAATATGTAATTCTGTACAAACATTAGTACACAGCCAAGCCATTTACTAATGTGCAGGAGCTCTGAACCATTTGCAGCAGCACCTCATAGCAAAAACAAGGCAATGTCCTTTCTTGTTAATGAACAAAATGAGAGTCTAGGAACTTCTAAACAGTATGTAAAGTTACAATAAATAGAAAGACATCTGTAGTTTTGTGTTAACAGTTTGAGTTTTATAGAGATTTTGTTGTGTGAACTGACAATTCAGTTTTACCAGCGCTTGTGCAATTTTTAGTAACAGAAATCCAAGTTTAGTGTATTTATTATTATTATCATTATTATTATTGTTATCTGTCAACCCAAAACTTACAATTTTAACAGCTTATGGGCTCAGGGTGGATAATAAGAACTTATAAATGATTGTGCCATGTAAGGCTAGTTTTCTGCCTGTGTGTAGGCTAAACAGAAAAATAACTTTACCACAAAATGAGAAATGTAATTGTTTGTATGAACTAGCTTGAAGCTACTGAAAACTGGACTGATTAAAAGTTTCAAGTGTGCATAACACAAAATATCACACCTGCCTGTACTGCTGTCAATGTCATGTGGAAACTGTCCAATGAAATGGCAAACTGGTGGGTTTGTGATCAAAATCACATTAACCATCAATAAATCAGTTAAAAAAAGGGTCATATATTGTGAGCTGCTACTCATTGACGGGAATCTGAAGCATGGTTATGTAACTTTGATTGACTGATTAATTGATTTATCAATAAAAATTTAGAATTGGTGTATACATCTTTTTACAGCAATGGTACAGTATGAGAAGAAACCATCTGATGACATTGTGACACTTATTTCTAGGATTTAAAACCTTATATGTCACTTGCAGATTTTAAGTGAGGAAATATTTGATTTGATAACTCAGATAGTAACATACAAGCACTTTGTCAGTGTGTGGCAATATTTCTTTTACACCTGTGTTAGATTTTGGAATGTAGGGTGTGGTGACAAAGTGATATGTAGTGTAGCCCGAAGTCTAGATTTTGATGGATGGTGAAAGCCTGTGAGTTGAAGGTGTATCAAATGCTTCAGTTAGACTGGAATGGATGCAAGCTGGTGAGTGAACCCTTATATTCATACTTACTGGAGGATAGGGTGAATATAATTGACGAAGTTGAAAGTGTAGTATATAGAGCAAGCAGTAACCACAATAATTTTTTTTGTAAAGGGGAGAAGCAGTTTGGAATGATAGGTATGTCTCTTTCATTATAAACCACGTCACTGAATTCATGACTCCAGAATGTGAAAAGCTGTTACTGAAAAACACTCATCAAATAACTGAGAAGTGTTTGTTGGAGAGGCAGTTTTTACATCAGGTGATTTCGGAGAAGCTGACCATATCTGAGATCAGTGCTGATGGTTTACCTCCTATGAAGAATTTCCAGATGCAGGACCTGTTTTTATTTGTGATAAAATTACATTCCTGTTTTTGGTACTGGGATTATTAATATTTTAGCCCACAATGGATATTAATGGGAGGAGAAACTCTTTATCTAGGTTTGATGTATACTGGAGTTGACGTACCACCTTTCCTCCTCTGAGTAAACCAGTAAAAGTATGATACATCACACTGATAATAAAACATGTAAAATTTTAAAAGAGGGAAGTATTGCTGCAGTAAGGTGTGGTGTAACATATTTTTTGGAAACAAATTTAAGTTTATCTCAAATAGTAACTGTTAGACAAATTTCACTGTTCATTTAGCCCTGTTTTTGTATCACAGGAAGTGGGAGGTCATAATAGCACATGACATAACAGGTTTTGAGTAATACTAAAATAATTTTCAAGATAAGCTCTTTCACTTGAATGACTGCATTTTTCGTAAAATGCATAAACTCCCATCTCCATCCATTGGCACCTAATTGAGCAAGTAGATAAATTTGTGCATGTAAATTTGTGAGTGTGGAAAAACAACAAGGTTCAGTCCATGAGAATGAATGTTTATGTGACAGACCTCTGTTTGTGTGTAAGGATGATGATTTGTACAGTCAGTTGTGTAATGCACAACTGACACAAGTTTATCTGCCAACAAAGGTGTAGGCATCTCGAATATGAAAAATTTTCCACAATTGTTCAAGCCCTGCTTAATGTATAATTCATTTTCCTATTAGTAAGCAGTCAATTTCTGGATGATGGCTTCATTAAATAACCTTTATGATGCAATCACATATGCCTGTGGTATCTTCAGTGTTTACACCATTATCAGATTCTCAGCCTGTTGTACCATTGTATACATACTTGAAACAGTAGCAACTATCAACCAGTGTTAGAAAAATTGTACTAAAATTTCCTTTCTGGTTAAAACTGTCAAATCTGCTTTGTTTGGACAATAGATGATTACATGGTGGCCTTCAGTGTCTCAGTAGAGTATGGAAAGCTTAGACTAGTTTTGAAACCCTTCCTTACCCTCACCCTATCACTCAATGTACGAGGTACCTAGAAAGCAAAAGAAGTATAAAGTTTCATATCTCAACATAAATGTTACAACACTGATGATTCTTGACAACTAATTTACATTATGTTTGTTGTGCTACAAAAACACATTTTACGATATTATTGTAATTGTCTCATAACAGTGGATATCTCTCTTTTACTTTATTCAGTACAGCATGTTCATTTCAGTGGCCCAGAAAATATTTTTGGAGTAGAGTGATATCTTCTCTTTGATCATTGCTGCTTGGTGAAGGAAGTGAATGAGGATCCCCTGTGGTAGAAGTAGACTTCAGGAACAGCCAACAGTCACATGATGTGACTAATGTGTTTTTTGTAGATTTGTCAGAGTCACCAGTACTAGAGTAACTTGAAAAAATCACACAGAGCAGTTGCTTGAGAAGGAAGTTCATCCTCTTCAGCAGAAGAATGTAAAGAAGGTAAAGGTGCAAGGTGTGACACAAGCTGTTGCAGCACTGCAGGGAACTGTAAAGCCTGCAGATACCAAACTGGGTTTATTTGAGAAGACAGTAATGGAATACTTGCATAATATATCACAACACATTGCATTAGACTGCCAGGAAAATTCTGAATTGTTTAGCTTTTCAGACAATAGCATGATTGCAAACTGTCACAGTAATTGGAATTCTCCAATGCCAGGTCCATCAAAGATTGAGACCTTTGACAAAAATCAGTCAACAGCTCCACATATATTGTTAAATTTACTTTACTGGTTTTGGCTGATTAATCTGTAGTCTTCAGGCATTTGATCTTAAATCACAGGTAAGCTGATGTCAAATGAAGATTATGTGATAAGGACATTGTACAAAAAATAAGTAAAAGAAAGCAAAAATTTTGTTAAATACAAATTTGAAATGACTGAGTGTTATAAAAAACCAAATACCTTCACCAAAGAAACCATAAACAATATACCACTGCAAAAAATAGAAAACGTGAGATGAATAGCAACCAACAAATTGATAACTTGAGGTGAAATGAAGATGCCTACATATAAAGTAGGAGCACTAGCATCCATAGACCTTTATAAAAGTATATGAAGTATTTACCATAAACATATAAAAAGACAATTATGCAATGGATCAAATTCTTGAAGGCCAATAAAGCATAAAAATAAAATAATAGGTGAAGGCAACTAATGAAAATTCAGGTACTGAGCTCTCTTTTATTAACAGCTGATGGTGGTACCATGAGACATTGGAGTAGTGGCTATTCACTGAACTTTCCAGTATGCTGGGGGCCAAGCTTGCTGCTTGATGCGAGTAATATCTTCCTATTACTAGTACTGACCCGCTTGAAGTCTGTGGCTGAACTGGGGCCTGACCAGTGATGGGCAGCTGGCTTAGTCAGTGTTGATAAGAGCTGTCGAACTGTGTCTTCCTGGAGGTGTGGTGCTGCCTACTCTTTCCATTGGCACATGGGCCAGTGCCTTTTTTTATGTGTTTCATGGTGCTGTGCTGCTTGGTGTGCAGTCAATGCTTCATGACTGGACAGAATGCACCATTGTAAAGATGCAAATGGGAAAGAAGTGTAGAGTCACAATAACATTAAGTAACAAGTGTATCATGTTTTTGAAGATCTGGAGGTCAGTATGTCGATGTAACATCATGCCTCCCCACACCATAACACCAGGACCCCCAAAACAATTACGGTCAACAATGGGGGATGTATCATCATATGGCAAGTTTTTGTTACACCTAATGAATCTGAGGACATTGTGGAACATGATGTTTTTGGTGGTTCAAGTGTGTGGGGAGGCATAATGTTGCATAGGTGTACTGACCTCCAAATCTTAAATCCAGATGCACTCACTGGGCCTTATTATTGTGTCACTGTACTACTTCCCCATGTGCATATTTTGAGTGCTGCTTTCAACCATGACTTAATTTTTATGTGTGACCACTGTAATGGGTTCTTCAATACTGCTTGTTCAGTGCTCTGTCTTCAAACAGGATGGTGACCATTACTTTATAGTTTTTTTGTACTGAATTCTACAGCACATCCATATTTCTAGGTTAGTGCTTTGTTTGTTCATTGTTGGTTTTGTTGTCTTCCATGGAGTACAATGCTGGTCCCAAGTTGTCTTTGTACCAAGAAATATTAAATGGTCCAAGAATTGTTATTTAGGTGACTTCCACTAGTTATTTCAATAATAGTAGCTTCTGAACTTTGAAGCAGATATATTCTTCATTATTTCAACACTGAGCACTAATAACATGTAAAATATGTTGTGTATGATTTGTAAGGTAATAATTTGTTGTTTGCTGTTCATTACATTTATTATGTATTTTTTGTGAAGTAATATGGTTTATTGTTTGTTTCAGGAGACTGTGTAGTTGTTTTGTTGTTAAATTTTTGTGCATTCATTTTTACCAAACAAGTTATGCTTTTCAGATGCCCAACCTTTGTACATTTGCTTTTAATGAACTTTTTATATTTTTAATTATTCTTTGTAGGATGCATTTGTCATCTGATCCTCATTTGATATTTGCTTATCTATAATTTAGACCTGTATCAAACTTCTTAAGATGACAGATTAATCTGTTGAAAAAGGTAAAGTCAATTTTTTTTGCAGGTGACCACAGTGGTCTTTGTGTGTGTGTGTGTGTGTGTGTGTGTGTGTGTGTGTGTGTGTGTGTGTGTGTGTGTGTGTGTGTGTGTTTAGATTAGATTAGATTTACTTTCATTCATGTTCATCTGTAGTGAGAAGGTCTTCCAGGATGTAGATCCTGTCAGAAAAACAATAATACATGAAAAATATTTACAATTAAAAGAAATAAGCTAATGTACCTTCCACAGGTTTCAAGTTGAATGATCATCTTTTTTCCCCCTAATGAACACTATATGAAAGGGTCATTTTACAAGACTCAATTACTAATATCGCATTAATGCACTGAATTTAAATCTAAAAAAAAGTTATTTATTTATGAGGTAATAACATATAATAGAGCTGCTACAATACTTATTTACAATGAACACATTACTGCATTGAAATGGTGCAGAAGTTAGATTGTACTTTATACTGGGTGTACCATAATTAATGGCATAAAAGCATACATTTAAAGTAAATGATACTAGAAGCAAAAAAGTGTCAGTAAACATAGGGTCGAAAATGCATACCTTAAGAGCTATGAGCATTTTTTCACCTTCGACACTGTGAAGCAAATCTCTTCTACTGCAAGCTCTTTGCTTTCCAGATTTTGGGAAATAGTAGTATGGACCAAAACAAGGAAAGAAGTTTACTAAACATAGGCTGTAAAATGCATACCTTAAGAGCTATGACCCCGTGCTCATCTTTGCTTCTTGGAAATACAACTCTTCTAATGAACAATTGCTCATAACGTATAAGGTATGCATTTTAGAGCCAATGTTTACTGGACATTGTTTTCTTGTTTTGTTCCATACTACTACTTACCAAAATGTGGAAAGTAAAGAGCTTGCAGTAGAAGAGATTTTTTAAGCTTTTTATGTGAAAAATTTGAAGTTGATCTGTAGTTCAGAGTTCACGTTAAGCCGCAGGTTCCCTTATACTCAGCTGTGTAAGTCAGTTCAAAGGACGGAGGATATCAATGATGTACCACCTCCAATAGGACCATGTCTAGCAAAATGCTGTGGTGCTAAAACCAACATTCAAGTTGAAGACATCTTTTCTTGTTTTACAGTACTGTACTTACAGCCAATACACAAAAATGTGAGCATTTTATGTTATAAGGTAAGTGCACATCAACAATTACAACAAAATTATGTGGGAGAGTTGTATTCTGAATGGTGAGTGCCAATCAACTCTGACAACATGATGTGCATTTTAGCAGGAACATAATAATTACTTTTCTACATTAAAGCTTAAAGCTTGCTTACAGCTAATGGCTTTGTCATTCTCATGATGAGTATATAATGCTTAATTTATATTGCAGAAATATACAGTGTTTCTATTATTTGGTACATGGATAAGACTTGTGTGTAAACAAGCATTACTAATTAGTGACAGCCAATTTATAGTTTCATAGCAGCATGTTTCATTCCACAAATGGTAAAAATAATGAAATACTATCAATTTATTTAGACTGTAGTTGTGGCACAGTCCACTGAGTTTGAGAAAAGAAATAAGAAGGGTCCTATAAACAGAGTTTTCTTTTCACTGTAGCTTTCATTAAAGGAACATAAATATTAAAGCGCAAAACATTAATTTGATACCCAGTTTTAGCATACTTACACAAAGCATAACACCAGCATTCAATACCAAACAACTTTAGAGGATTTCTGACAAGTACTCCAAAGTTGTTTCTGTCATGACACTTAATCTTCAAGCATTGCTTTCTTTATAAATTTGTTTGTAGCCCAAATACTATTTCTGTGCAAAATCCACTTTTGAACCTAATGTTCATGCTTTCTCTTCTTTTTGTGGAGCTTTTGGTGCAATTTTAATGTCATAACCTGTATGCCAACATTAATGCCTCTCCTAGAAACCTCTGCTGCTATTGCACACTGTGCGACTAGAATTTAGCATGTTGCACATAAAATTGGCAGCTCATGGTGCCACTGCAGTTTCAGCAGTCATACCACAAATAGTTGTGTCCCTTTAGTTGAACATGCGAAATTGGCTAAATGTTACTGTATATGGGGCTTGTTGTGCTGCTATCAGAATTCATTGGATGTACTGACTTCAATTTTCTCTGTTTCTGTCAGATATCCATCCTATCATCAAGAAAGTATATATACTTTGTTGACTGTTTGTCCAGATTATCTTTGGCAATGCTTCAAATATTTTTCTTATCTTTGTGTTAGAAAGTTAATGCTTTCTGTTATTTGTGGTGATTTTTATTTTTCCACCCACCTCATCCTCATATTTCCTGTAGTTGATTACAATTAGTCATTTGAGTCAGGGAAAAATGAATTTCTTCTGGTGCCTCAATGAATGAGAAATTCAATTCGTTCCTGGACTTATTTTTGATACATTTTGAAGCCGGCTTTCCCCAAAGACAGATTAAAAGAAATCAATCTGCTGTGAAAGGAAAGAGTAGTGAAACTAACTTACAAAAAATATTGTAAAATTCTAACATGTGTAATTAGGAAGGCCAAACAAATAAATTATGCAGAAAAATCAGCAATTCAAACAATAAAGTAAAAACCATACGAAACATCATAAAAAAGTGAGACAAATAGGAACATAAAATCTGAACAAGCAGAGACTCCACAGTCCTCTGGTAGTGGTTCAGGCAAGAATAATCAAAAAGTTGCAGCCTTTAATAACTTTTCCTCACTGTAGCTGAAAGAATAGGGAACCATAGTAAACAGTCTACCACATAAGCCAAAGAGATACCAAATCACATGCAAATCACACCACATACAGCACTCCATTTCAAAAACACAATTCCTACAGAAACTGAAAAATCATATTATTACTTAAAAGCTCTGGATCTTGTGGATATGATGGAATATCTAACATGCGCAGACTTAGTCACATTACTATTTATGTAACCAGTCAATGGAAACTGGGACATTTTCAGACAGACTGAAACATGCAGGAGTGATGCCCAGCCACAAGTGTGTGCCAAGGAATGTACTATCCAATTAACAGCCTGTCTCTTTGTTCTGACAGCTGTTTGAGAGAGTAGTTTATGATAGGGTTTATGGTCATATGACACAAAATGGGTTACTGACATATACACAGTTTGGCTTTCATAAGGGATTCTCTAAAGAGAGAGCTATATTTAGCCTAAGAGATGAAACTCTAGGTGAATTAAATCTCAGAAGGTATCTGATGGGGATTTTTTGTGACCTTGCTAAAGCTTTTGACTGCATAGATCATAACACATTTCTAAACATGCTTCCACACTATGGCATCAAAGACAAACCATAGACATGGCTTGAATCTTATCAACACAACAGGAAGCAAAGAGTTATCTTAATAGAGGCAGGTGTAACAGTAAACTTGGACTGGGGAGATATAAAATATGGAGTCCACTAGGGTTTGATCATTGGGACACTGATTTTCCTTATCTACATTAAGGATCCACCAGTTACAATTAATGACAAAGCAAAAATAGTCAAGTTTGCAGATGATATAAGTATTCTGATCAAGGGCTCCAACTCCTCAACACAGGATATAGCCCTGACAGTCACTAACCAAGTACACAAATGCTTCACAGCAAATAGCCTAACCCTAGATTTTTCAAAAACTATCATCATACAGTTTCAGACAGTGGATAACAAACTAAAAGTCCCTGAAATGGAGATCAACAACCAAAAAATTTATGAAACCACGCATACAAAATTTCCTAGGCATCCGGATAGACAGCCAGCTAAGATGCACAGAGCAAATTGATCAGCTGATCAAAAAACTTAGCACAGTGTGGTATGCCCTGAGAGCTATTTCTCACCTGGTTAACAGAGAAATATTGCTTTTGTCATATTTTGCATATTCTCCTTCTGTACTCTTATATGGTATTATCTTCTGGGAAAATGCTACAGGAGTTGAAAGAATCTTCAAACTACAAATGTGTGCAGTGAAGTTAATATGTGGGGTGTCTAACAGAACATCCTGCACAGGTCTCTTTAATACTCTCACGATATTTACTGTGACAAATCAGTATATACTGTCACTAATGCCAGCAGCAAATATTTCTGCAGAAAAACTGTGACATTCGCAAGCATAATTTCCACCAAGGCTCTGCAACTCTCACAAAAGTCCATAGGGGAGTAAATGAGTCAGGAATAAAATTATATAACAGGATTCCCATCAGTATAAAAAAGGAAATTAATAATATGCAGGTATTCAAAAGGAAACTAAAAAGAGTCCTCAGAGAACAAACTTATTATAAAATGAATGAATTCCTAGAGTAATAAGGCATCCTTTTGAGTAAAAATAGAGAAAAGAATATCTCTACTTATGTCATGAAGACAAAATTGTGCATTCTTAACATAAATTATAGTGGTAAAATGTAAATTTATTTTTGTTATAGGTTAAAATGTGTATTACCATTTACTTTACAATATTAAGCATTCACTTGAATGTACTTAGGTGTTGAAGAAAAAATTTCGTATTTCAATTTAAATCGTAATGACAAAATGCAAATTTCATTATTTATGTGCCACTCTGAGATAAAAATGTGTACTTCCATTCATTCTGCTATTTTAAGCATTCACTTGAATTAATACTAGTAAAACGCAGGTTGGAATATTATCCGCAGTCAATCATTCATAGAAAGTAAGTATTTGTATAATATATAAAATGCTCACATAATTTTGTGTTATTTCACTTGACTTGCCCTATATTGATTGTACCCCGTTTTTACAGTATGTAATTGACAGGACCAAATAAAAAATCAAATCAAATCAAAATCAAAACTGTTTCATATATATTAGATCATAGTTGTGGCCTTGACAACCAGAGAATGTGGTCGTGTGTGTGTGTGTGTGTGTGTGTGTGTGTGTGTGTGTGTGTGTGTGTGTGTGTGTGTCACTATGGTCACAGATCCGAATCCTGCCTCAGGCATGGATATGTGTGATGCCCTTAAGTTAGTTAGGTTTAAGTAGTTCTAAGTTCTAGGGGACTAATGACCTCAGTAGTTAAGTCCCATAGTACTCAGAGCCATTTGAACCATTTGTGTGTGTGTGTGTGTGTGTGTGTGTGTGTGTGTGTGTGTGTATGTGCATGCATGTGTTGTCTAATTCTGATGAAGGCCTGTTTGGCAGAAAGCCTTGTCTGGCAATTTTTTTGTTGTGCTTATCTGCGACTCATCATCTCTGCTATATGGTGAGTAGCAACTATCCTTTCCATAATATTGTCAGAACCTAGTTTTATTTGATCCGGAACCTTGACTGGAGTATTTTAGATTATCATTTGACCATTATGTTCAAATTAACCATACTTTTTTGCTTTTGTACAAAAATACGTAGTTGTTATTGGATATGCCAACAGTCTTGCCACAGTCGTAACACGGGTTCCCATCAGATCACCAAATGTAAGAACTGTCGAGCTGGGCTAGCACTTGGATGGGTGATCTTCCGGTCTGTCGAGTGCTGTTGGCAAGCAGGGTGCACTCAGCCCTTGTGAGGCAAACTGAGGAGCTACTTGATCAAGAAGTAGCAGCTCCGGTCTCGCAAACTTATATATGGCTGGGAGAGCAGTGTGCTGACAGCATTCCCCTCCATTCAGTGACACCTATGGATTGAGGATGACATGGCAGCTGGTCGATACCATTGGGCCTTCATGGCCTTTTCAGGAGGAGTTTAGTTTTTTAGTTATTGGATACAAAATATTGTTCCACTACATTTGGCCATCCATATTAGAAAAACAGAATAATTTATGAGAACTGTTGCAATGCCAATAATGCATTGCATTCTTTGTCACAAATACCTGACAAGACATGAAGAATTATAACCCCCACACAGTGATTCTTCTGCAGTTTCTGTGAGGACATATTAATATTGTGTAGTTAGAAATATTCATTGTTTTTTATGTATACGTGGTCATTATAGGCAGCTTGTGTGTTTATGAATATCCTGATGTTCATCATTTTTCGAGTTATGAAATACAAATGCACTAAGATCTCTAGTTTGGAAAATGAGTACATTTTCCACACATAAACAATATGAATTTCCTTCAGAGTACATATTTCATATGTCTTTGCTAAAAGGTTTTACAAAGACCTTTTCCTCTTTTATAATTTACTCTACCAGCATCATGATACATATTTATGTTTCTTCAAATAGTGGTGACTTTTGGCATGTTTGTAGCTACATCATCTTAATTGTTTCTATAAAAATTAAATGATCGTACAGCATTGTTGGCCGTGAGACCCCATGGGGTGTTCAGCCACCGAAATTGCAAGTCCTTTTTAACTGACGCCACTTCAGTGACTTGCGAGTCAATGATGATGAAAGACACACAAAACCAAGTCATCTCGATGCAGAGAAAACCCCTGATCCCGCCAGGAATCGAACCCAGGACCACATGTGCGGGAAGCAAGAATGCTACCGCAAGACCACAAGCTGCAGGCATTGTTTCTATAGTTGCCTTATCTTGAAAGAGTTCTGCAAGAAAGAACTACTTTCACCACAGACATTCTGTGGATCAAGTTGATAACGTTATGGTCAAATTCAGTTTGTGGTTTTGAAGGAAATAGCAGTTATCTCAGTCTTTTTTGCTTATTTCTAAATTTCATCTCCTCATGATATGAGTACATGAAAGGATCAAAATTCACTAGTGACATTTTTGTTACCTAAGTATGTGAAGCTAGGCAAAATCTCCTCGAGAATGTAAAATATTGTGGTAAATGGTTTAAACTGTCAAAATATATATAAGTGGATGAACAATTTAAATTGGGCCAAACAAGTATCACAGCTAACCATCCCACCAGAAAACTAGTTGAAGTCTCCCACTAAAATTAATGCTGTCAGTGTTGGAACTGTACATTCTGTCATTTATGAGAAATTTAGTTATTCCAAAACATGTGTGACATGGGTTCCAGACAGTTGATTACATTCCTCAAAGATACCAAAGTTCACACTCATTCTGTAACCAAAGAGCTGTTTATAACACTGGCAGCGTGTACTCCCGTTGAAGTACCTGCAGCTGTTGACGACATCACCTGCCTATGATCCTGTAAGTTATTTGAGGATTGTATATGCCTGGAAAAACTAACATCTCACATTACACACATTCACCCTTGGTCAGAATGCATTGCTACATTAGCTGTTGTATGTTCTTCACCTGTGGCCAGTGTTGTAGACCTGTCTGACCAGAGTGTTTGATTCTGCCCAGTGGCCTACCTGATTACCACATTGGCTGAGCTGGCCTCTGTTGTATGGCAGTGCCCAGAATCAAACTTCAAAAAGTTTACAATTCACATGTCCAACTTTTTTGTGGGTGTAGTATGGCAAACGACTTGGAGACATTGTTTTCAGTATTCCAGAAAACAAAGCTTAAGTGAAATAAGAAAAAGTGTTGTTTCTTTGTAGAACAAGTTGAATACTTGGTGCATGTACTCAGTGCTTCAGGCATTGATCCCACACCTCAGTATGTGAAGGTGGGCCAAAAATTGCCCACACCAAAAGGTATAGGCCAACTCGAGTCAGTACTAGGACAATTGAACTGTTACCAGAAATTCATACCACAGGCAGCAGCAATTGCAGAACTCCTTCATGATCTCCTCAGAAAACTGTACTTCATCATGTGACAGGGCTTTTGGAGATCTTTGACAGGTCCTTCGCCTTCCCACAAGCCTCACCGCCTATTATCCAGCCCAGCCACTTGTGTTAGTGACAGATGCTTCCAACTATGGAGTGTGAGCAGTCTTATTTCACATTATCAATAGGGTGGAGCAGCCCACTGCATTAGTCTCCAAGACTAGGTCAACAGCTCAATGGAATTATAGCCAAACTGAGAAAGAGACACTGGCCATCATCTTTGGCCTCAGAAAATTTCATAATTATATATATGGTGTAAAACTTACGTTGCTGACATATCATAAGCCATTGCTACCCCTTTTCAAAGCTTCAGCATCCGTTCCCACCAATGTGGCTCACTGCATATAATTATGACATCAAATCCTGTATGTCACCAAACACCACGCTAATGACGATATTCTGTCCCAGTTACCAGTACTTCAGGATCCAAAATTTGATGAGGTTTCCACTTAAACAACAAGGTAGAAGAGAGAGTAGCAGCATCCAGTGGACGTGATGCTGGTGCCAGACACTCCGCAAACAACCCATTCATCAGGGAACTCCTTGTTTGGGTCAAGTGGGAGTGGCCCTCCAGTCGAGGACGCACCAAGGACCCAAAAACCCAGACATACTGGCACAGAAGACACGAGCTTTCAACTGTCCATGGCATGTTACTCAACATGGCGAGGACCACTGAACCAGGGTGGTTATTCTGACGTCACTACAGCAATGGGTGATGGCTCTACTACATGAGGGGCCCTTACAAAAAGGTTGGCTCAGCAGCACATATACTGATGGGATCTCTCAATGCTGCTATCACATAAATGGTTGCAGCTTGCGCCACCTGTCAGAGCAAGCAGGCCACATCACGTAAATGATTCTTCCCATGACCGGTCACTTCAGCGCTATGTCCAAGACTACACGTGGATTTAGCTATAACATTTCTGCACTGTACCTGGGTCATAGCTATTGATGTAGGTACAGTTTTTCCTTATGTCTCCTGTATGTGGAACACTTCGTCCAGTTGAACCATGCAGACCCTGCAAGTTTGTTTTTTTTTCAGTAGAATGGCTCCCAGAAACTTTGGTAACTGATAATGGACCACAATTCACTTCAGACGGATTTACTTCCTTTTGTGATAATAATAGTACACAATTAATACATATGGTGCCTTTCCATCCAGCCTCCAATGGCCTAGGAGAAAGATTTGGCCTCATGTTTAAAAATCAAATACCAAAATTACACCTCCATCATTCTCTGAATGAATCCTTTAGCTGGTACCTAGTTTCATATCGTGCCACTCCAGAAGACAAAGTCTTGTCGATAGAAAAATTACATGGTCAACCACATAGGTCACAACTTTCAATTATGCATAGCTATTGATGTAGGTACAGTTTTTCCTTATGTCTCCCGTATGTGGAACACTTCGTCCAGTTGAACCATGCAGACCCTGGCAAATATTTTTTTCAGTAGATGGGCTCCCAGAAACTTTGGTAACTAAGAATGGGCCACAGTTCACTTCAGACGGATTTACTTCCTTTTGTGATCACGAAATATCTATCACAACCATTATACCCTTCAAGATCTTGTATGGGTCCTGGTCTTTTCTGGATAATAACAACAGTGGCTCCCAGTAACTGTCACAAAACAATTTGGCTGGACAGTGGCTGAAGTCACCCTGGCAAATGGCGTGGCCTGCCAGAAACATATAAGCGAAATGCGACCCTATAAAGGCAAAAATCCATACACAGAAGGATGACCATCCATTCTTTTTCCAGAGACAGAGACCAAGGGGAGGCCACAAAGAATCAATACAGGGCATCCCAACCACTGCCATCAACCTCTTCTGTGGACCAGTCCACACCCACTGAAATGACACCTATAAGAGTGGACGTGATTCTGGCATCTCACCCGCATACCGTTGAGAACCCAGAACAGCAAGGAGAAGTTGAGATGTATTTTCCCTCTTGACATGTCACGACTTTTTCCTGCAAGGTAGACAACACATCATACATCCCAGGCAACCACTTTTAGCCGAAAAACAGATTTGCTGATGTTTCACTAGATGGACCTAGCAGTGCTGCCAGAGGTACGGGTCATGGGAACCTAGTTGCTTGTGCGATCCATGTGAGTGAAAATAGATTCCATTATATCCTGCCGCTGGATGGCATTTATGTTGGCGCACTGTCGTCCATCGGCAGTTCACTCCGAACCAGGACTCCAGTTCAGACGCCAAGCTCCACCAAGCCACCATCTATGCCACCCCTGCTATGGACAACGCCCTGGGTCACTGTGACGCCGCAGACCGACCTGTCGTTCTCAGCGAGACCTAGCAGTTTCCTTTGTGTGACAAACTTGTTTGAAGGCCTCTGTGGTCGAGCAGTTCTAGGCGCTTCAGTCTGGAACCGCGCTGCTGCAACGGTCGCAGGTTCGAATCCTGTCTCAGGCATGGATGCGTGTGATGTCCTTGGGTTATTTAGGTTTAAGTAGTTCTAAGTTCTAGGGGACTGATGACCTCAGATGTTAAGTCCCATAGTGCTCAGAACCATTTGAACCATTTTTGAACAAACTTGTTTTGTAAGCTACGGCCCTCAGCCGTTGACTTTCAATCTTATAAATCTTGTGTTATCATTCGTTGGAGAAAACGAACAGTGTTTATCTAAATTGTAAATAAACTTTTTGAAGAATCTATGATTTTTTGGCGCTACCTACGGAATATTCTTCGCTTCCTACGCAGCTTAAGTTCTATGCCACTACATTTCCTCCCTGCTTAAATTAATCCAGACCACCGGATTGCTGCTTATGAGTCTGGCTGCAATGGGGATCCTGATTTAACTCCTATTGTATCTCCACCTGACATTCTACTGTAGGGGTTCTGAGTAAACACTTCTTATTTAACTTTTCCCCTTTGCATGTCCTTCTTCCCTTTTTATATTACACTGTATACACGAACTCACTCTTGTGATGCTCAAACATGAAGTCTCTGGGTCATTTGTTTTGTTTTCACTGTTTTGTATCAGTCAATGACAATTAGTCACTGGTGCCGCCACGACTACTATAGAACTGCAGGCTAAAGAAAAGCAAGAGCGGGATTTCGGCAACACGATACTTATTTCCATCAGAAGTATGCAGATTGCTGACGTACTAGTTCCTTTGGTTAAGTCAGTGGCTATGTTCAGTCCAATATTTTTTTCACATGATCAGACAGGTTTTCCATCGTCATACGACCGTTTTGTCCAGGTGTCATCTGATCCATGGAAGCAAGAAGGGTCGGATCTAGTGCCTTATTTAAGTAGGTTAAATATTCCTTGTACAGGGTCTCGAAGTGTAGGTCAGGCAGGTGAATTAACAAAAAATGTTGGTGTTTATTATCGCGGTTGCGGTGATGATGGGAGTTACCCAGAAAGTAGGTGCTGAGATGTCGCATCGTGTACAATTTATCAAAAATCCCTGCCCCTGCAGTACTATTTGCCGTGCGCCACCAAAACGGTTTTTCATACCAAGTACAAATAGTAAAAATAGGTTTTCTTTCTGAGAATAGCGACTGTGAGCTTGTCGTTTGGAAGAATATGTTTCACTCTTAATAAACTCCCTGGGGTAATCAGTTGCGTACTGCCCAGAGCTAAACAGTCAGTACTTGCATGTTACAGGAACTGTGTATATTCGTTTCGTGGGAATGACACTGACTTTTCCAGTTTGGCACTGAGGCGGAGAGCAATACTTCCTCAGATCCTTGTTAAATTACTAAACTGACCGAGCAGACATCCGTTATAAATTATGTTTAACGTTAAAGTTAAACGCCGAAGTATGCCACAAATACACTCAGTCTCATTTCCTGCCAACCTGCTTCCTGCTGCAAGATCGCACAGCTACTTATACACAAACGACAAATTCAAATGGCTCTGAGCACTATGGAACTCAACGTCTTAGGTCACAAGTCCCCTAGAACTTAGAACTACTTAAACCTAACTGACCTAAGGACATCACACACACCCATGCCCGAGGCAGGATTCGAACCTGCGACCGTAGCAGCCTCGCGGTTCCGGACTGCAGCGCCAGAACCGCACGGCCACCGCGGCCGGCAACACAAACCACGTACTTAACAAAACAATGATCGCAGTGTACCAAAAAACATCACCATTTTCCTTCTACACTAAGTTAGATACTCTAAGGTTCTACTATATCAGCTAATAAAAATTCTTTTAACCTATTACCTAAACAAGAATAGTTCCTTTATGCTCACTCGTCTGCCTCTTTCCAATAACCAATACAGACAAAGTCATAACCATAATATATTCTCACAAATATTCCTAATAACTGATTAAAACAGAGAAAAAATTAGTTCCCAAGGCCACCCCGTGGTCTTCAGGTGTATGCATGTGACGAAACAAATGTAGATTCATCCTGTTTCGCTTGCCTCGTTCTACCTATCTTTATTTAATTCCCTCCAACCACTTCCCCTTCAGAAGGAGATCCTGTTAAATTTGGCAGTGCTTCCAGTTCACCCTGAAATGGACGAATTCTCCTTAGATGGACAATTGTGCTTCAGGTCGGAAGTTTCAGTTCGATGCAGTTAGAATGTCCCAGAAAGAAAATTGTGAAAAATATCACTAAAGGTTGCCCATAGGGCTCTGTTTGTGGCCTAGAGTGCTGACATGTTGTCACAGAGCCATTACTAAAACAGTTTCAGAGTATAAAAAACACTAGAGGCTTCACCGCCAACGCAGACGATCTGCTCAATGCAGTATCTGCCAACTCAAAAGTTAAATTAGAGGAAATTAGTAAGGTAGTTGTTGAAATACTAAGTACCTGGTGTGCAGGAACCGAACTAACGACAGCAGCACATAAAATAGTTTACATGTTACTAAAAGGAACATTACCAAGAACGAGAAACCTCCCAATCAGAATAAATGACCAATCTGTGAACAGAAAGGGGAAAAAAACCACAAAACTTTCATGCACATGTAGAAATAGTCTGACAGAGAGACATTAAAATCCTGAACAAAACAGCAACAATTGCCCAAAGAAATTTTTCAGCTACCACTAAGTGTAATAAGAACGTATCACGAACAATCTTAATTGCTAATGTGGGCTACAGGTTAAGAATTTGTGCTCAGAGAGCTAGAAAAAAGGACAGCAGAGGCTCTACGGCGAGCACAGGAAGTGTATTCCTGCGCCTCACAGGGGTGTATAGAATAACACTGACTGAGGCGCAGCTGGTGATGCTGGGCTTACTACCTTTAAACCTAGCCATAAGAGACAGAGGTGCACAATACTGGCTGAAAAAGGACGAATATGATTAGATAAAGGAGATACTGGGCCCAAGAGCAACATCGAATACAGAAATAAAGGATTGCATTGATAGAGAATGGCAAAAAGTATGAGACAGGGCAGAAGCGGCGAGGAGAACTTTCCAGTTCTTTCCCAACTTAAAAGAAATATCAAGAATGTCATACTTTCTTCCGACTAAGGGAGCTATACCCTGCCTTAGGGGACATGGTGCATATCTCAGCTACTTATTGAAAATACAACAACGCACCATGGTCATGCTACAGACCAGGACAGGAACCCCTTGGTAATACAACAGTCTATGACATAATTAGGAATGAGGAACTGTGGCGTGAGCTGAACTCGCTGACATCTAAAATATCAGTTTATAAACTGCAAGTCTATGGCTGAGAGACAAGCAAGAAGAGATCATTCTACATGATAACGAGACTCACCATGGCAGAACATCCACCTGCAACAACCTTCCGGAAGCAATGAGATGAGCCTTGGGGAGGACCAAGAAAGGATTTCCTGAGACCCTGAAGCTCTCTCCCAACCTCTACACCTTTTGTGACACAGCAGCACAACACCTGTGAATCCTGAGTGCTACCTCAGCGCACCGGGGGATAACTATCCAGACAAATCAGAAATATAGCTTGGTTCTGATATCAGGTGCATTAGTAGTATAGAATTGTGTAGTTCTGTGTAGTGTAGCGTTGTATAGTAGTGAAGTTCAGAATTATGAAGTACATAATTGTGATCCAGAAATGCAGCATAGGGTAGCGGACGAGAAGCTTATGCCTTCTGGATTCAAGATGAACGTATATCTGTGCCCCACATGGCCAAATGGAGTATGTAGAGATTCTGTTTCTTTTTTTTTCAGAAATTATTTTTTCTTTTGTATGTAGATATATTACATATCTTCTTTTTCTTTAAGTACTGGAATGTTTGGTTATACACCTGAACTTATGTTAAAATATTATGTGCTACATTCATGCCAATTCATATGCAACATTTGGTCTGTTCTTTTGTTTAGATAACAGACTAAAAGAAAATAGCAAATAAATGCGTTCGATGTTAGCTGGAGACGTCATCTTTACTACCTCGTAAGGTCCTTGGTAATGTGAAATGAACTTTTTAATTTTTCCTTTAGGATTAGATAATATTGACATTAAAAAAAATGTTGCATCACCTCGATTCCGAGAGTTCCGGAACCTGTACAGAAAATTGGAATAGAGGTCAACATAAACATCATTTCCACCCTTTTTATTGCTCATTAAAACCACACATTGTATGTTGTACCACCATACAGCGAGACTTTCAGAAGTTGTGGTCCAGATTTCTGTGCACACCGGTACCTCTAATACCCGACAGCACGTGCTCTTGCATTGATGCATGCCTGTATTCGTCGTGGCATACTATCCACAAGTTCATCAAGGCACTGTGGGACCACTTTGTCCCCCTCCTCAACGGCGATTCGGCGTAGATCCTTCAGAGTGGTTCGTGGGTCACGTCGTGCATAAGCAGCCCTTTTAAATCTGTCCCAGGCATGTTCGATAGGTTCATTTCTGGAGAACATGCTGGCCATTCTAGTGGAGCGATGTCGTTATCCTAAAGGAAGTCATTCACAAGATGTGCACGATTGGGTCGCGAATTGCCGTCCATGAAGACGAATGCCTCGCCAATACGATGCTGATATGGTTGCACTATCAGTCGGAGGATGACATTCACGTATCGTGCAGCCGTTACGGCGCCTTCCATGACCACCAGCGGCGTACGTCGGCTCCACATAATGCCAGCCCAAAACAGCAGGGAACCTCCACGTCCCTGCACTCCCTGGGCAGTGTGTCTAAGGCGTTCAGCCTGACTGGGTTGCCTCCAAGCACGTCTCCAACGATCGTCTACCTCTACATCTACATCTACATCTATACTCCGCGAGCCACCTTACGGTGTATGGCGGAGGGTACTTATTGTACCACTATCTGATCCCCCCTTCCCTGTTCCATTCACGAATTGTGCGTGGGAAGAACGACTGCTTGTAAGTCTCCGTATTTGCTCTAATTTCTCGGATCTTTTCGTTGTGATCATTACGCGAGATATATGTGGGCGGTAGTAATATGTTGCCCATCTCTTCCCGGAATGTGCTCTCTCGTAATTTCGATAATAAACCTCTCCGTATTGCGTAACGCCTTTCTTGAAGTGTCCGCCACTGGAGCTTGTTCAGCATCTCCGTAACGCTCTCGCGCTGACTAAATGTCCCCATGACGAATCGCGCTGCTTTTCGCTGGATCATGTCTATCTCTTCTATTAATCCAACCTGGTAAGGGTCCCATACTGATGAGCAATACTCAAGAATCGGACGAACAAGCGTTTTGTAAGCTACTTCTTTCGTCGATGAGTCACATTTTCTTAGAATTCTTCCTATGAATCTCAACCTGGCGCCTGCTTTTCCCACTATTTGTTTTATGTGATCATTCCACTTCAGATCGCTCCGGATAGTAACTCCTAAGTATTTTACGGTCGTTACCGCTTCCAATGATTTACCACCTATGGCATAATCGTACTGGAATGGATTTCTGCCCCTATGTATGCGCATTATATTACATTTATCTACGTTTAGGGAAAGCTGCCAGCTGTCGCACCATGCATTAATCCTCTGCAGGTCCTCCTGGAGTACGTACGAGTCTTCTGATGTTGCTACTTTCTTGTAGACAACCGTGTCATCTGCAAATAGCCTCACGGAGCTACCGATGTTGTCAACTAAGTCATTTATGTATATTGTAAACAATAAAGGTCCTATCACGCTTCCCTGCGGTACTCCCGAAATTACCTCTACATCTGCAGATTTTGAACCGTTAAGAATGACATGTTGTGTTCTTTCTTCTAGGAAATCCTGAATCCAATCACAAACCTGGTCCGATATTCCGTAAGCTCGTATTTTTTTCACTAAACGTAAGTGCGGAACCGTATCAAATGCCTTCCTGAAGTCCAGGAATACGGCATTAATCTGCTCGCCAGTGTCTACGGCACTGTGAATTTCTTGGGCAAATAGGGCGAGCTGAGTTTCACATGATCTCTGTTTGCGGAATCCATGTTGGTTATGATGAAGGAGATTTGTATTATCTAAGAACGTCATAATACGAGAACACAAAACATGTTCCATTATTCTACAACAGATTGACGTAAGCGAAATAGGCCTATAATTATTCGCATCTGATTTATGACCCTTCTTGAAAATGGGAACGACCTGCGCTTTCTTCCAGTCGCTAGGTACTTTACGTTCTTCCAGCGATCTACGATAAATTGCTGATAGAAAGGGGGCAAGTTCTTTAGCATAATCACTGTAGAATCTTAAGGGTATCTCGTCTGGTCCGGATGCTTTTCCGCTACTAAGTGATAGCAGTTTTTTTCAATTCCGATATCGTTTATTTCAATATTTTCCATTTTGGCGTCCGTGCGACGGCTGAAGTCAGGGACCGTGTTACGATTTTCCGCAGTGAAACATCTTCGGAACACTGAATTCAGTATTTCTGCCTTTCTTCGGTCGTCCTCTGTTTCGGTGCCATCGTGGTCAACGAGTGACTGAATAGGGGATTTAGATCCGCTTACCGATTTTACATATGACCAAAACTTTTTAGGGTTCTTGTTTAGATTGTTTGCCAATGTTTTATGTTCGAATTCGTTGAATGCTTCTCTCATTGCTCTCTTTACGCTCTTTTTCGCTTCGTTCAGCTTTTCCTTATCAGCTATGATTCGACTACTCTTAAACCTATGATGAAGCTTTCTTTGTTTCCGTAGTACCGTTCGTACATGATTGTTATACCACGGTGGATCTTTCCCCTCGCTTTGGACCTTAGTCGGTACGAACTTATCTAAGGCGTACTGGACGATGTTTCTGAATTTTTTCCATTTTTGTTCCACATCCTCTTCCTCAGAAATGAACGTTTGATGGTGGTCACTCAGATATTCTGCGATTTGTGCCCTATCACTCTTGTTAAGCAAATATATTTTCCTTCCTTTCTTGGCATTTCTTATTACACTTGTAGTCATTGATGCAACCACTGACTTATGATCACTGATACCCTCTTCTACATTCACGGAGTCGAAAAGTTCCGGTCTATTTGTTGCTATGAGGTCTAAAACGTTAGCTTCACGAGTTGGTTCTCTAACTATCTGCTCGAAGTAATTCTCGGACAAGGCAGTCAGGATAATGTCACAAGAGTCTCTGTCCCTGGCTCCAGTTCTGATTGTGTGACTATCCCATTCTATACCTGGTAGATTGAAGTCTCCCCCTATTACAATAGTATGATCACGAAACTCTCTGAGGCGCTCAACTACTACGGTTGCTGATGCAGGTGGTCTATAGAAGCATCCGACTATCATATCTGACCCACCTTTGATACTTAACTTAACCCAGATTATTTCACATTCGCATTCGCTAATAACTTCACTGGATATTATTGAATTCTTTACTGCTATAAATACTCCTCCACCATTGGCGTTTATCCTATCCTTGCGGTATATATTCCATTCTGTGTCTAGGATTTCGTTACTGTTCACTTCCGGTTTTAACCAACTTTCCGTTCCTAATACTATATGCGCACTATTTCCTTCAATAAGAGATACTAATTCAGGAACCTTGCCCTGGATACTCCTGCAGTTTACCAATATTACGTTGACTTTTCCTGTTTTTGGTCTCTGAGGACGGACGTTCTTTATCAACTATGATAATGTCCTCTCTGGTAAGCCGTCAGGTATTTTATCGTTTCGCCCAAGGGGGGGGGTCCCTCTAACCTAAAAAACCCCCGTGTGCACGCCACTCGTACTCTGCTACCCTAGTAGCTGCTTCCGGTGTGTAGTGCATGCCTGACCTGTCTAGGGGGGCCCTACAGTTCTCCACCCAATAACGGAGGTCGATGAATTTGCAACCATTATAGTCGCAGAGTCGTCTGAGCCTCTGGTTTAGACCCTCCACACGGCTCCAAACCAGAGGACCGCGATCGACTCTGGGCACTATGCTGCAGATATTAAGCTCAGCTTGCACTCCGCGTGCGATGCTGGTTGTCTTCACCAAATCAGCCAGCCGCCGGAAGGAACCAAGGATGGCCTCAGAACCCAAGCGGCAGGCGTCATTCGTTCCGACATGTGCTACTATCTGCAGCCGGTCACACCCAGTGCGTTCAATAGCTGCCGGAAGGGCCTCCTCCACATTACGGACGAGACCCCCCGGCAAGCACACCGAGTGCACACTGGCATTCTTCCCCGACCTACCCGCTATTTTCCTAAGGGGCTCCATAACCCGCCTAACGTTGGAGCTCCCTATAACTAATAGGCCCGCCCTCTGTGACTGTCGGGACCTTGCCGGAGAATCGGCCACTGGCCCAACAGGCGAGGCATCCTGTGGTGGCTCGGAAACGATGTCATCACCACTAGGAAGCACCCCGTACCTGTTGGAAAGGGGTAAGGCAGCTGCCACGCGGCCAGATCCCACCTTCGCCTTTCGGCCAGGCACGCGCGAGCCCACCACTGTCCGCCATTCACCCTGGAGTGATGGCTGACCGGTAAGATGCTCACTGCCGGAAGACGCAGCGACATCAGGGGTTCCATGCGATTCCAAGGCCACCGAAGTAGGCATAGGTCTCACCACAGTTGCCCCAACGCCACTACGAGCCGACGCCTGCGCCTCGAGCTCGATGAGCCTAACAGACAAAGCCTCCACCTGCCCCCGAAGAGTGGCCAATTCTCCTTGCGTCCGCTCACAACAACCACAGTCCCTACACATGACTATGTTTACCCTACAAGCGAACGGTGTACTCGCCTTATTAGCAGCAGGAAATCGAAGTGCTCTCTCACTGACGGTCTAACCGACACTGAGCTGTTCTAACGAAACTAACAAAAGCCTGTACGATACGAGGGTCGATAGCAACGGCGATACTGTACACTACACTGTTATTAAAATAAAAGGTTGTGTCTAGTAGGCACTCAAACACGCAAGAAATTACAAAAATAAAATAGTAACTACCCAGATAACTGAAAATAAGTTGTACCTGTTTGAAGCTCGTAAAAATGTGTAACAAGCGAACGGTGTACGCGCCTTATTAGCAGCAGGAAATCGAAGTGCTCTCTCACTGACGGTCTAACCGACACTGAGCTGTTCTAACCAAACAAACAAAAGCCTGTACGATACGAGGGTCGATAGCAACGGCGATACTGTACACTACACTGTTATTAAAATAAAAGGTTGTGTCTAGTAGGCACTCAAACACGCAAGAAATTACAAAAATAAAATAGTAACTACCCAGATAACTGAAAATAAGTTGTACCTGTTTGAAGCTCGTAAAAATGTGTAACAAGCGAACGGTGTACGCGCCTTATTAGCAGCAGGAAATCGAAGTGCTCTCTCACTGACGGTCTAACCGTTGAAGGCATTTGGGAAGAGAACGTGATGCTAATCCTGATAGGTCCATTCGGCATGTTGTTGGGCCCATCTGTACCGCGCTACATGGTGTCGTGGTTGCAAAGATGGCCCTCGCCATGGACGCTGACAGTGAAGTTGCGCATCGTGCAGCCTATTGCGTACAGTTTGAGTCGTAACACTACATCCTGTGGCTGCATGAAAAGCATTGTTCAACATGGTGTGTTGCCGTCAGGGTTCCTCCGAGCCATAATCCGTAGATAGCAGTCATCCACTGCAGTAGTAGCCCTTGGGCGGCCGAGCGAGGCATGTCATCGACAGATCCTGTGTCTCTGTATCTCCATGTCCGAACAACATCGCTTTGGTTCACTCCGAGACGCCTGGACACCTCCCTTGTTGAGAGCCCTTCCTGGCACAAAGTAACAATGCGGACGGGATCGAACAGCGGTATTGACCGTCTAGGAATGTTTGAACTACAGACAACACGAGCCGTGTACCTCCTTCCTAGTGGAATGATTGGAACTGATCGGCTGTCGGACCCCCTCCGTCACATAGGCGCTGCTCATGCATGGTTGTTTACATCTTTGGGTGGATTTAGTGACACCTCTGAACAGTCAAAGGGACTGTGTCCGTGATATAATATCCACAGTCAACGTCTATCTTCAGGAGTTCTGGGAACCAGGCTGAAGCAAAATTTCTTTTGATGTGTGTATTACCTGCTGCCCAAAGTTGTACTTAGGCAATTACACTTCATTCTTTTAGGTGGTTTCCTGCCGTTCTAGATCCTTTTTTTATAACATTTTTTTTATCTTTTAGCAAAATTTCGAATGGAGGATGCAACTTCTCCCAGGGTATGTTGGTATAATTCTTAAGGGGAGGGATTTTTTGGTAAAAAAACAACCTCGTATGGGGACAAGCCCGTGTTTTCGTGGATTTTCGAATTATATGATGTTATGACAAATGGTAGTACTGTGTCTCAATCATTGTTGCTACTTTTTATCTAATAAGTTAACATTTTCCCCACTGTCCTGTGAACTCCTTCAGTTCTACCTTTCACTTGTAGTAACCTCAGTCGCCAGACTGCCACCTCCTCATAAGGATTTGTGGGAAAAGGACTTGGACATAAGTCTTTATTTAAACAATTCCATCCAGATGTGTTCACCACAAGGTCAGGACTCCAACTCACTTAGTATACATGGCCACCACCGGAGGGTGCTCTCATCTGTGACATAATCCAAGATGGCGACACCCAGTGTATTCATCAAGAGCTCCAGACTCCAACTGACTTACTACATATCACCACCACCAGAGGTCACTGTCATGACGTCAGGTGATTATGCAAGTACCGTTTTGTAAGCCACCTCCTTTGTTGATGGACTACATTTTCTAAGGACTCTCCCAATGAATCTCAACCTGGCACCCGCCTTACCAACAATTAATTTTACATGATCATTACACTTCAAATGGTTCTGCACACATACTCCCAGATATTTTACAGAAGTAACCGCTACTAGTGTTTTTTCCGCTATCATATAATCATACAATAAAGGATCCTTCTTTCTATGTATTCGCAATACATTACACTTGTCTATGTTAAAGGTCAGTTGCCACTCCCTGCACCAAGTGCCTATCCGCTGCAGATCTTCCTGCATTTCGCTGCAATTTTCTAATGCTGCAACTTCTCTGTACACTACAGCATCATCCACGAAAAGCCGCATGGAACTTCCGACACTATCTACTAGGTCATTTATATACAGTATATTGTGAAAAGCAATGGTCCCATAACACTCCCCTGTGGCACACCAGAGGTAACTTTAACGTCTGTAGACGTCTCTCCTTTGAGAACAATATGGTGTGTTCTGTCTGCTAAAAACTCTTCAATCCAGCCACATAGCTGGTCTGATATTCCGTAGGCTCTTACTTTGTTTATCAGACGACAGTGCAGAACTGTATCAAACGCCTTCCGGAAGTCAAGGAAAATGGCATCTACCTGGGAGCCTGTATCTAATATTTTCTGGGTCTGATGAACAAATAAAGCGAGTTGGATCTCACACGATCGCTGTTTCCGGAATCCATGTCGATTCCTACAGAGTAGATTCTGGGTTTCCAGAAATGACATGATACGCGAGCAAAAAACATGTTCTAAAATTCTGCAACAGATCGACGTCAGAGATACAGGTCTCTAGTTTTGCGCATCTGCTCGACGATCCTTCTTGAAGACTGGGACTACCTGTGCTCTTTTCCAATCATTTGGAACCTTCTGTTCCTCTAGAGACTAGCGGTACACGGCTGTTAGAAAGGGGGCAAGTTCTTTCGCGTACTCTGTGTAGAATCGAATTGGTATCCCGTCAGGTCCAGTGGACTTTCCTCTGTTGAGTGATTTCCGTTGCTTTTCTGTTCCTTGGACACTTATTTCGATGTCAGCCATTTTTTCGTTTGTGCGAGGATTTAGAGAAGGAACTGCAGTGCGGTCTTCCTCTGTGAAACAGCTTTGGAAAAAGGTGTTTAGTATCTCAGCTTTACACGTGTCATCCTCTGTTTCAATGCCATCATCATCCCAGAGCGTCTGGATATGCTGTTTCGATTCACTTACTGATTTAACGTAAGACCAGAACTTCCTAGGATTTTCTGTCAAGTCGGTACATAGAATTTTACTTTCGAATTCACTGAACACTTCACGCATAGCCCTCCTTACGCTAACTTTGACATCGTTTAGCTTCTGTTTGTCTGAGAGGTTTTGGCTGCATTTAAACTTGCAGTGAAGCTCTGTTTGATTTCGCAGTAGTTTCCTAACTTTGTTGTTGAACCACGGTGGGTTTTTCCCGTCCCTCACAGTTTTACTCGGCACATACCTGTCTAAAACGCATTTTACGATTGCCTTGAACTTTCTCCATAAACACTCAACATTGTCAGTGTCAGAACAGAAGTTTTTGTTTTGATCTGTTAAGTAGTCTGAAATCTGCCTTCTATTACTCTTGCTAAACAGATAAACCTTCCTCCCTTTTTTAATATTCCTATTTACTTCCATTCTCAGGGATGCTGCAACTGCCTTATGACCACTGATTCCCTGTTCTGCGCTTACAAATGTTCGTGTCTGTTTGTTATAAGTAGGTCCAAGATGTTATCTCCACGAGTCGGTTCTCTGTTTAATGGCTTGAGTTAATTTTCGGATAGTGCACTCAGTATAATGTCACTCGATGCTCTGTCCCTACCACCAGTCCTAAACATCTGAGTGTCCCAGTCTATATCTGGTAAATTGAAATCTCCACCTAAGACTATAACATGCTGAGAAAATGTATGTGAAATGTATTCCAGGTTTTCTCTCAGTTGTTCTGCCACTAATGCTGCTGAGTCGGGAGGTCGGTAAAAGGAGCCAATTATTAACCTAACTCGGTTGCTGAGTGTAACCTCCACCCATAATGATTCACAGGAACTATCCACTTCTATTTCACTACAGGATAAACTACTACTAACAGCGACAAACACGCCACCACCGGTTGCATGCAATCTATCGTTTCTAAACAATGTCTGTGCCTTTGTAAAAATTTCGGCAGAATTTATCTCTGGCTTCAGCCAGTTTTCCGTACTTATAACGATTTCAACTTCGGTGCTATCTATCAGCGCCTGACGTCACATGGTGTGCTGTGTACGTTAGTACACATTACTACAGGATAGTGCACATTAGTGCATGTTAGCTCACCAACATGTGTCTGTAAGGGGGATGTGGTGGTTGGTTGAGGATCATGGTGGAGAGTGACATTGATACCACCAGAGTGTGCTACTGTGGACTTGGAATCAATTTTCGCAAATGCCACACCCACCTGGACTTGGAAGGAATTAGTTAAACTCTCCACCACGATCCTCAGTCAACCACCACGTCCCCCTTACAGACAAATGTTAGTGAGCTAACGTGCACTAATGTGTACTAACCTGTAGTAACGTGTACTAACGTACACAGCACATGATGTCATCCAAGATGGTGTGCTGAAATGGCCAGAAAACTGCTCTGAACATAAGTCTTTATTTTGCAGGCAGTGTCTCCATCACGAGATTTAGTGTCCAACTGACCTAGTACACATTACTGCCACCAGAGGGTACTGTCCTCCCTCGTATGACCAAATCCCAGATGGTGGTCTGTAGGGGCGAAAATGGTGCGAAAATGACTCAGGCTGCGCTGGGCTGCTGGAGAGAGTAAGGAAGGAGTACACTCTATTAATTTTCGAACATTTTATTTACCTATTGAATATATTTTTCACACATATACAAAACACATGCTTGCGTCACTTCACACAGCCCACAGATCTGTAAGCTATTTCTAAATAATGCTCTCCAGACACGCAAACAACTCCTAATTTACCCAAATAATTTAAGTACAGACATTCACACTCCTCATAAGTAACGCAGCACAGTGATACGTACACACGCTCAGTAGTCGTAAACTGTCCAAATAATGCAGATCACAGCCCACAGACATGCTCGCAAAATAATGCAGCAGACACTCAACCAACATACACAGACACTGTCCTCTGTTCACTACAGGGCATAGGAGGCTACCGATAGCCCCGCCAAGTGACGTGGCCATCAGTTGTCAAACCACACACAGCTGCCCACAGGCATGACGTGGATACATCCTTTTTCGTACTTGACACTAGAGAAATTCCTTTCCTAATATGTGTTCATCTAGACGACGATAATGATGCGAGCGGACAGGAGCAAAGACTTACATACAGAGCGCAGATGCTCCAAGCTTTGCCACACGTGAGTGCGGTCGACTCGGCCGACGCAGGTGAAAGTTGCGACTATATAGTTTCCCTTATACCGACGTCACAGAACTCCAAGGTGCAGTCCCCATACTCGAGACACCTCAGGCCGGCATTGTCTTTACCACGGATGGCAGAATAGCACAGGCTGTTTCCATCTAACGGAACATATGTGATGTGTTCAGCCGCGCGTACCCACCCCAGCATGGCTCACACCACGTCTCCTGGCGAAACGTCTGCATGGCGGCTCGCCATCTAACAATGTTCCCAATTTTATTCTTACGTCACATGGCTTTGTAAAAAAAATGACAGCCAACTCGACATCTCGGGAATTGTATAGTGTCCCAGAAATTGTTAATACTCGCTTTTTAAAAGTCTCAGCTTGTATGCACAGAAATTCCTACTCTAAAAGAACCTGTTTACGAAAATAACATCGAACGCACTCATCCCAGTGCTCCTAACGTCTTACCCTTGCAGATTTCAACATACGAAAACGTTCCCTCCTCTATGTAGAGACTCCTATATCTCAACACAAACGATGTCAATGAATGGAGCATTCTGATTGGCTCTTATCGAATTTACACGCTGAATAACGTACGCCGCCGGTGTCAAAGCACCATCCACCTATTCTTTCTGGTGCTTTCAGCGGTTATTTTACACAGATCGCTAAATTGCATTGACAGTTAAACCCGCAAAATTGTCTCCACATTATCAAATACATACCATAGTCACAAGAACATTGCAAGCCAGGAAGATATTTACCACTGTAAATAAAATTAAATATTACCATTGTTGCTAAAGTCTGACACCAATCAATGTACAGGTAATGTCTTCTCTTGACGACTGTGCTTCAGTATCTATAGCGCATATAATTTTCCACCTAAAAACTTATGACCACCTGCCTAATAGCTTGTTTGTCCGTGTCCGTCTTAGGAATGAAATACATCACTGATTCTGCGTACGAGAGATCCGATTGTTTTTTGGTACGTTTGTGGAGATATGTGATATTAGATGTCTGCTCTCAGGTCATGTATTTCTAAAAATAACACGATGATGGATCCCGATAGCGACCCAGATGGGTTCCATAGGATTTAAATCTGGCGATTTTGGTCGCCGAGACATCAATGTGGGTTCACTATAACGCTCCTCAGACTACTGTAGCAAGATTCTAGCTCCGAGACATGGACAATCATAAAGCTAAAAAATGACATTGCTGTCAGGGAAGACATCAGATATGTAGGAATGCAAGAGGTTCGCAGCCGTCAGAATCAGAGGTCCCATGCAAGTGCAGGAGAATGTCCCCCGTAGCATAATACTGGTCCCACCAGCCTGCGTCCGTGGCGCGCTGCCCGTTTCGAGCCGCCGTTCACCTCGATGACGTAGTTTGTGGAGACGATTATCTACCTAGTGTAGCAAAAGTGTGAGTCACTCGAAGAGCCGATACGTTTGCATTGATTGATGGTCGGCTTCCGACGGTCCCGTGCCCAGTGCAATCGTAATTGATGATGTCGTTGGGTCAACATTTGAACACGTACGGGTGGTCTGTTGCGAAGCTCCATGTTCCGAAACGCTTGTGCGTGCACCAGCATTGTACTCCTTCGGCAGAGATGCCACATATCACCGTCTATCTTACTTTACAGATTAGTCAAACCTCCAAACTCCACGTCCTGTGAAGAATCGTGACGTCCAACCACTGAGCGTCGAGTGGTAGTTTCACTATCCTTCTACCTCTTTCCGTAGATGCTCACGACAATAGCTCATGAACGTACGACCAGTTTCGCCGTTTTCTAGATACTCTTCCACAGGCTCCGCGTAATAATTATCTGCCCTTTGTCAAAGTCGCTTGTCTCTATGGATTTCCCCATTTGCAGCGCGTATCTACACTAGGGTGATCTCCCATCCATGTCTGCTCCGCTTACACACTTTTGTTACCGTGTCACGTGCCTCAGTGACACCAGCCGGCAACCAACGTCGTGGTGGGTAGTGGTCATAACGTTTTAGCTTGTCAGTGTACATATAATAAACGTGGATGTACGAGGGGGGACCCAAAAGAAACCGGATTGTTGTCATAAAAAATTTATTGATGAACCTTTTCCAAAATTACTTCAGTCACCTTCAAAATACTCTCCATCACCTGCGATGCACTTGTCAAGTCTCTCTTCCCACTGTTGGAAGCATGTTTGGAACTCTTCAAGTTTGATATTGTCCAGTGCCCTTTGCGAAGCTGTTTTTACAGCCTCCACATCGTCATAAGGCTCCCCTTTTAGCGTTTTTTTAATTCGTGGAAATAGGAAAAAGTCGCACGGGGTAGTTCCGGCGAATACGGAGCGTGGGGAACGACAGACCACCTCTGAGATGCCAAATAGTGGGTTACTCGTAAGGCCGTGTGTGCTGGAGCGTTGTCGTGATGCAGAAACCAGTCACCTGATCGCCAAAGTTCCGGTCGTTTCCTCCTCACATCCTCTCGCAGACGCCTTAAAACATCCAAGTAAAAGTGCTGGTTAACAGTTTGGCCAGGGGGTACGAAATCCCGACGCACAATTCCACGAACATCAAAAAAGACAACGATCATCGTCTTCACGTTTGACCGTACTTGCCTTGCTTTTTTTGGTCTGGGAGAGTTGGGAGTCCTCCACTGGCTTGACGCTTGCTTGGTTTCTGGCTCATACCTGTAACACCAACTCTCATCGCCTGTAATGACTTTGTTCAAGAAGTTTGGATCACATGCAATCTCTGTTTTCAAGTCCTGACACACATTCATGCGGATGGTTTTTTGCTCCTGTGTGAGAAGGCGCGGAAAAAATTTAGCAGCAACACGTCTCATGTGCAAATCCTCACTCAAAATCCGCTGGCACGAGCTCCAACTGATTCCCGTCTCTGCTGAAATTTGGTCGATCGTTTGGCGACGATCCTCGTTGATCTTTTGGCGGACCTTTTCAATGTTCTCCTCATTTCGCGATGTTGAAGGGCGTCCAGAACGAGCTTGGTCTTCAATACACGTCTCACCACGTTAAAAGCGGCCAAACCACTCGAAAACCTGTGTGCGTCTCATACCGTCCTCCTGGAAAGCTTCCTGAAGCATTTGGTGTGTATCCATTGCACTTTTTTTAAGCAGGAAACAAAATTTCACTCACACTCTTTGTTCTTTTAAAGTTGCCATAACGACTTCACAGAGGTAACCTGCCAACAGTCAGAGAAACACAATACCACACTTGCACGTTCAGCTCTACACTGACGCCGTCTGCACAGCTGTTTCATGAAGGTCTCTACTAACACCATCTAGCGTGAGAACCCTGCACTACGTCTACGAGTGGCAGCGCCCTCGGAGTCCGGTTTCTTTTGGGTCCCCCCTCGTATGTATGTATGTATGTTCCATCTCTCCTAAACCGCTGGACCGATTTCAACCAAACTTGGGACACATATCGCTTACTGTCTGGAAAGAACCACTGTGGGGGTAAAAACCACCTCCATCAGAAAGGGATGAGGATGGGAGTGAAAAAGTGTCGTTGCTCACGACGTCCAAATAGCCAGATTACATGCATCCATTATCTGAGAATGGGAGCACTTAGCGGTTTGCGACAAACTTCACACATAATTTCAAACTTATACGGGCCTTTTTTGTGCTAACGGCCTCCCCCTCCCCTCCCCCCCCCCCCCCCCCCGCACACACACTAAAATGACAGAAGAGGAAATGTTTATCGCTTACTACATCTTTACTGCTCATGCAGCAAAATTTCCTTATTAGGCATGACGTTTTAATTTATTACTTCTTTACTAATAAATGTATTCCCCAAGACGTTTTGCAGACAGTATTCAAATATAACGCTAAATGAAACTACAGAAATATATAACTGTATGACACTTTGTTCAGGAGATATGAAATCATAAACACTGAGATGAGTGAAAAACTGTCTCATAATGCATGACGTTTCAGTTTATTATTTCCTTACTACTGACTCTATTCACAACATATTTCACAGACAGTATTCAAATATGCAACTGCATGTACCTTCAGAATTATATAATTATACAACACATAATTCAGGAGATATAACGTCTTAAACATAGAGCTGCGTGCAAATTGACCTGCAGGGCGAAATTCCCTAGGGATACTGGTGATATATGTGTGAAAATTTGAGTGAAATACGTTAAATACACGTACAAAGGCAAGGACATGGACTGAAAGATCCTCCTAAACCCCTGGATCGATTTGAAACAAACCTGGTGCACATACCTCGAGGTGAGAAAAGGAAACCAATTGCTGCACTGCTGGTGCTAATGTACAGAGAAAAGTTGGAGGAGAAGACAGGCAACAGACAGACAGACAGAGACTGGAAGTAGGAGAAGAACACAGGTAGTGGGGAGGAGGAAACTGACAGAAAGGGACGGAGCACGTTGATAGAAGTCAGAGGAGCAAATGGAATGAGAGAGGGAGAGGAGTAGATGGACAGAGCGAATGGGGAAGAGCAGATGGTACCAGAGAGAGGAGCAGAAGGAGATGGACAGAGAGAGAGAGGCAGGAGGAGATGGACAGAGAATGGGGGCTGGAGGAGATAGGAGATGGACAGAGACTGGGCTAGGAGAAGATGGACAATGTGAGTGGGAAGAGAAAGTGGACAGAGAGAGGGGGAGGAGGAGATGGACAGAGAATGGGGGCTGGAGGAAATAGGAGATGGACAGAGACTGGGGTAGAAGATGGACAGTGTGAGTGGGAGGAGAAAGTGGACAGAGAGAGAGGGAGGAGGAGATGGACAGAGAATGGGGGCTGGAGGAGATAGGAGATGGACAGAGACCGGGGTAAGAGAAGATGGACAGTGTGAGTGGGAGGAGAAAGTGGACAGAGAGAGGGGGAGGAGGAGATGAACATGGGAAGGGAGCAAAAGATGGATGGAGACAGGTGGAGGAGGATATAGTCAGGGAGAAGGGGAGAAGGAAATCGACTGGAAGTGGAGGTTGGAAGAGTTGGACAAAAAGAGAAGAGAGGAGGAGATGGAAAGGGAGAGGGGGTAGGAGATGGGCAGACAGGGAAATAAGAGGAAGATGGACAGGAAAAGGAGGGAGCAGGAGATGGGTACAACAAGATAGAGCATATCAGGAGGTGATAAAAGGGAAGAGGATATGAACAGAGGGGGTAGGAGCTGGTCGACAGAGAGAGGGCGGGGGGAGCAGATAGAATAAGAGATGGAGGAGAAGCAGATGGAGAGAGAGATAGTAGGCGAAGGAGGAGATCGATTACTAGAGGGTTGCAATAAATACATACTCTAGCAATGCGGGTAGCTATTTTTCTATAAAAATTAGTGAATTAGGGATATGACTGTAGTACCACTACCGTGCTAGGTGTTGTGAAATCTTTTACGGCTTGTACCAGTCGTAGGATGGGCCGTTCACCATCTTTGCCAGTGACATGACCTCTACGTGGATCAGAATAACGGAGTGGTTGACAGCGAAGGTCAGTTGAGCGTGGAAGGGGGTTATGATGTCAGTTTTCCGGCGCGTGCGCGCGCAGTACGGTTGTAACAGCAACTGCTGTTCGGATGCTTACTGACTACCTGCACAATGCAGCCTCTTAACGTGCTGTATTCAGTTCGCAATACAGAATCGTAATATCCTTGTGGCTTAACGAACGCACTCCTGCGTATATTGTTGCCACCCTTCCAGTTTTCGACGGGATTGTTCCGGAATTTGAAGTACCGTCCAGGATCCCAGATAAGTGACTCATGACGCCCTCTGATTCTGCCTCGTGCCGATTTTGCGAATCATGCTAATGAAGAGAAAGTCACTATGAATGATTCACAATTGCATGTTAGAGTAGGAATTGTTGAGTAGTTAAGTTGTCAGTTTGAGCATTTTAGAATTAGAAGGGACTGTCATTTGGAAAAGATATTTCGTCCTTCCTGTAATGATGAAGACAGTTCGTCTTTTCCGAAGGAGAAAGCTAAAAGATACACCGTGCCGCTTCAACAAAGACTGATTAGAAAACAAAGAATTTTTCCACATGGTTGATGAAAGGAAACGTCTTCACAGGAGAATGAGAGATTTGTCTCTTCACGTTTTCGATAAACCCACGGTGTAAAAAACGGCGTTTGCTACAAGTCGTTTGATTACGAAATGAAATTGCATCTTTCCCTGTTTCCAGGCAGTAATATTGCATCTAAAACTTCGTGTGGAAGAACTAAGGCGACGGATTTTTCGGAAACTTTTCTTGGCCCATACAGTCAAGATGTAGTGATACGAGAGCTTCATTAAAGCCATTCATTTTCCTGTGTCCTCAGGCTGTTAAAATTGAGGAAATATAAAAAGTTCTCCTCATGCAGTTTAGTACTTTGCTGTTAAACACTGGGATACATCAGAGATTGCTAGATTATTATGGAGACTCCATACAAAAACCCACAAAGACATTTTCCATGCAATAAAGAACATTACCAGTGTCAGATCTAACGGCTTTCATCTGAAATCAAGTAAGTAAGTTACATACAGTGCTGACGATACTGCAGTGAACCATGGAAAAAAATTGGTTTTATCTCACTGAAAAACGAAAATCCACACATTTGGAGAGCTAATTGCAACTGTCATGTCATAAATAATACTGCAAAACATGGTTTTAAAAAATTTCATTACGATTTGGAGGCATTATTTCTCAACATCTAAAGTGAATTTGTTCGTCTGCATAAAATGCTCGGTCACTGAGAGACTTTTCAGAGTTTATGGGGATAGAGTTTAAGGAAATGTTACAATACGTCAAACGAGATGGCTCTCGGTACCTCCTGCAGTTGGCAGAATTGTATATTGATGGCCACCCATGAAGTCATATTTTATTAAAAAGGGCGAGGTAGATTATTCAAGACTGTTTTAGCAATGTGTGACATCAAATGGACAGCATGATGCTGAATAAAAAAGCATATTTTCTTCTTCAATCCTTTGTTTTGTGCAGCATATTTTGCCTGCGCCTGAAACTGCTATTAGAAAACTGGGAAACAGCGCAGTTACTTCTGTTGAGTTGTATAGAATATTAAGAGATCTTAAGAGCAAGCTAGAGAACTGGAAACAAGATAAATTCTTAGGAGAGAAAGTTCATGGAATCCTGGAACATACACCAAAATCACGGAGGATGAGTTTTGAAAATGATCCACAGTCTTGCGTGTCACGTCGCAAGGATTATTTGCAGCAAACTATGACTTTTCTGAGAACAATGTGTTCAATATGCTCACAACTTTTTCGCTTAAAGAACATATAGACTTTCGACTGCAATGGCACTATATTTCAAAGGCGACCAACAAACTGAATTGAATCTCAGCCTGGATGAAGATCAGTTATACAATGAATTCTGTGATTTCCGGAATGCATATGCTAGTCTTGATAAAAGTAAAGACACAGACCAAATTTGGCTAGATGTCTTTAAGCAACAGACCACAATTAACATATCGCATTCAAAGATGCTTAGGTTTATACATTATTTCAGTTCCTACCAGTAACTCACTTGCTGACAGAATCTTCAGTGCGATAGAGAACCAGTGGTCAGAAGAAAGAAATCGGATGTCTGTGGCCTTAGTGAAAAGAGAACTTCGAATAAAAGTGAATTTTCAGAAATTTATGGTGAGTTATTGAATTTTCTGATAGAGAGAGGAAACAGTGAAGGATTACTGAAAGCAGCAAAGACAACACAAGATGTGCATTCAAGGTGATCATGTTACTGTTGGAGATTGGTTCAAGATTTTTTATCTCTCTGTTTTATCTGAACTTTGAAATGAATTTATCAATTTTCCTGTAACCGTAATTTTTTTAAATAGCAAATCTATATTGTAGGTACCAATAAGAATGAAAAATGAGGTGACTTTCTTTTCTATTTTTATGTTCAAACAGTATCAAAAGTAATTTTGATATGTGTAGAAATTATAAAAAAAAGGAACAGAAAGAGCACTGTCTTTTACAGTAACCAGAATTACTCAAATTTACTTCAATTATTGGTTACGAAAGGGATGACGAAATGGATCTGAATCGTTCTTTGGATCATGTAAATACAATACTCCACAACATTAAAATAATATAAACTGCTTAAGTACTTACCAATCACTGTACTGCGATTTAGTGTGTTGAACTTATGTAGAGGGGTATTCCTAAATAACAAGATAAGATGTATTGCCGAAATGTGATAGATATCATTTCGTTAAAAATATTAAACACAAAAATAAAGGCGAATTATGGCAAGGGGTAAATGCCACTTAGTTCAGAGTCACTTTCTTCTTCGACACTGTTATTATTTGTGCTCTGGTCGGTGAAAAATTCACTGGAATTGCTCAAGAATATACCGGTAGTTATAATTAAACTTTCCCTATTTAACACGTTATAACACGGAAACTAATTACCATACGAGAACCAAACTAGGTAGCATTAATATCAAGGATATGGGGAAGGGAAATAATGCAGAATAAATTCAACTGAAACACTTTTAATGTGCTGCTACGGTACCATTACTGCTACAAAAGGGGCTCATGAGTGTCCAGAAGAGTCTGAAAGAGCAGGATTGGATTCTGCATTGCAGAACGAAGCATGTACGTAGGTATGCTGGCTATCTCTCTTGATATGTTGCGTTTCAGATCACCACATGTGTGAATTTTCCCCTGGTAAACCCTGTCCTTCAGGTAGCCCCACAACCAGAAATCACAGGGGGTGAGATCAGGTGATACTGTCGGCCAAGCATCTGGAAACGATCGGCTGATAATTCAATCGTTTCCAAGTGAGTCTCGGAGAAGCAGGTGAACTTCACGAGCGATGTGCGTTGGGGCCCCATCTTGCATGAGAAGTGTTGAGTTCAATGCGTCTCTCTCCTGTAGGACGGATATGATATGCTAACAAAGCATATCGCGGTAACACTGGCCAGTCACGCTGCACATCTTTGGTTCTTGAGCGCCAACCTGTTCAAAAGGGATGGTCCAATGATGAACGTAGCCATGAAGCCACGACATACGGTGACACATTCATCATACAAATGAACTGCATGCACAGTGACTGGAGGTGAAGATCCCCTCACTCGGAAGTTCTCTGTGTTCACCTCAACCATTAGAGAAAAATGAGCTTCGTCTCTCCACAGGATGGTCCAGGGCCAGCCCTCATCAATTTCAGTCCTTACGGATACCATTTGAGAATGGCTCTAAGCACCTTCCGTACAGTCGACCACGGGATGTTCAACTGCCGAGCCACAGCACGCGCACTGCCTGACGATCGGGAACTGTGCACAGTGTTGTCTGCCATAGCAACAGCGATATCATCAACCACCTGTGGTACAATAGGTCGTCGGCCTCTTTCCGGAGTAATGGCAAGTTCTCTGGTTGTTTCGAACTTCTTCATCATGCTCCGCGCAGCAGGTGGAGAAAGAGGATCCTTCTGTAATCCATTCAGACGGCGATATGCTCGAAGCGCAGCTGTAGCGTTACTGTTGTTTTGATAATAGAGCTTCACCAATAATGCCCAGCTCCTTTTACCCAACCCTAAGATATCCCAACAATTTTATTTTTACATGAAAGCCTGTATCTTAATCTACTTTTCTACATAATTTCCGTCAATATTGAGGCACTTGTCATAACGTTGTACCAGTTTTTGAATACCCTCCTCATCGAAGTCTGCCGCCTGACTTTTTAACCACTGCACCACCACTGTTTTGCCTTCGTCATCGTCTTGAAGACGCTGACCGCCCAGGTGTTTCTTCAAGTGCAGGAACACATGGTAGTCACTGGGAGCAAGATCGGGGCTTTACGGAGGTTGATCTAGAGTTTCCCATCGAAAAGATGTGATGAGATCTTTGGTCTTATTCGCCACATGCGGACAGGCATTGTCTTGCAGCAAAACGATGCCCTTGCTTAACTTCCAAGGACTGTTGCTTTTATTCTGGTGTGACGTAGGCCACCCATGTTTCATCGCCAGTAACAATTTGGCTCAAGAAATCACCACCGTCGTTGTGGTACCGCTCAAGGAAAGTCAGTGCACTGTCTAAACGTTTGGTTTTGTGCACATCCTTCAACAATTTCCTATACCCAAAGTGCGCACAATTTTCGGTAATTCAAGTGCTCAGTCACAATGCCTTACTAAACACTAGGAGAAACATTAGGAAAGTCATCCCGCAAGGAGGAAATCGTAAAGCGTCTGTTTTCTCTCACCTTATTGTCCACTTCCTGCACCAAACTTCCATTAACGACCGAAGAACGCCCTCTCCGTTGTTCATCATGCATATTTGTGCGGCCATCTTCAAAAGCTCTCACCCACTTTCTTACCATTCCATCACGCATAATGATTTCTCCGTAAACTACACAGATCTCACGATGAATATCGATCGCTTTTAGGCCTTTAGCACTAAAAAATCTTATAACAGCCCGTACTTCACAGTTGGCGGGACTCACGATTATCGGAGGCATCTTAAACACTCGGTACACAACGTAAACAAGGAAGAATCAGACTGTAATAGCGTCAGTGCGTGGATTAAGGTACAGGCTTTCATATAGAAATAAAATTATTGAGATATATTAGCACCTCTTTTTTTAATTTCAAAACTCTACTTACTTAAAAAACACGCCTCGTATTTTCAGTATTACTTTCTACACTCATTTCACTTTTCCATGCTTCCTTAACAGCTGTTTCCATGTGGCGTATAACATTACTCCACTTCCCTGGTGTCGTTTGTGCTACTGCTTCTTGTAACGGTTTTTGAATTTCTGCCACAGTGAAGTTTTTGTTATTTGTTGCCATGAAATGTTTAGTTTGCGACCAAATCGTTTCGATGGCGTTAAAGTGGCAGTGGTATGGTGGAAGCCTAACAACGATGTGGCCACGTAATTAAGCCTCCTCGGTCACAACATACTATACTACGAGGGCAGTTCAATAAGTAATGCAACACATTTTTTTTCTGAAACAGGGGTTGTTTTATTCAGCATTGAAATACACCAGGTTATTCCCCAATCTTTTAGCTACACAACACTATTTTTCAACGTAATCTCCATTCAATGCTACGGCCTTACGCCACCTTGAAATGAGGGCCTGTATGCCTGCACGGTACCATTCCTCTGGTCGATGTCGGAGCCAACGTCGTACTGCATCAATAACTTCTTCATCATCTGCGTAGTGCCTCCCACGGATTGCGTCCTTCATTGGGCCAAACATTTGGAAATCCGACGGTGCGAGATCGGGGCTGTAGGGTGCATGAGGAAGAACAGTCCACTGAAGTTTTTTGAGCTCCTCTCGGGTGCGAAGACTTGTGTGAGGTCTTGCGTTGTCATGAAGAAGGAGAAGTTCGTTCAGATTTTTGTGCCTACGAACACGCTGAAGTCGTTTCTTCAATTTCTGAAGAGTAGCACAACACGCTTCAGAGTTGATCGTTTGACCACGGGGAAGGACATCGAACAGAATAACCCCTTCAGCGTCCCAGAAGACTGTAACCATGACTTTACCGGCTGAGGGTATGGCTTTAAACTTTTTCTTGGTAGGGGAGTGGGAGTGGCGCCACTCCATTGATTGCCGTTTTGTTTCAGGTTCGAAGTGATGAACCCATGTTTCATCGCCTGTAACAATCTTTGACAAGAAATTGTCACCCTCAGCCACATGACGAGCAAGCAATTCCGCACAGATGGTTCTCCTTTGCTCTTAATGGTGTTCGGTTAGACAACGAGGGACCCAGCGGGAACAAACCTTTGAATATCCCAACTGGTGAACAATTGTGACAGCACTACCAACAGAGATGTCAAGTTGAGCACTGAGTTGTTTGATGGTGATCCGTCGATCATCTCGAACGAGTGTGTTCGCACGCTCCGCCATTGCAGGAGTCACAGCTGTGTACGGCCGGCCCGCACGCGGGAGATCAGACAGTCTTGCTTGACCTTGCGGCGATGATGACACACGCTTTGCCCAACGACTCACGGTGCTTTTGTCCACTGCCAGATCACCGTAGACATTCTGCAAGCGCCTATGAATATCAGAGATGCCCTGGTTTTCCGCCAAAAGAAACTCGATCACTGCCCGTTGTTTGCAACGCACATCCGTTACAGACGCCATTTTAACAGCTCCGTACAGCGCTGCCACCTGTCGGAAGTCAATGAAACTATACGAGACGAAGCGGGAATGTTTGAAAATATTCCACAAGAAATTTCCGGTTTTTTCAACCAAAATTGGCCGAGAAAAAAAATGCGTTGCATTACTTATTGAACTGCCCTCGTATTTTCATGAGCTCCGTCTTACATAAATCGCCCTGAACTTTCACACCCAACAATGTTGGACTTTTCGTTGCATCGTTGGAACTTTAATAACTGAAAGTTACGGGGAAATATCCATTACAACGAAAGACGGACCATTTAAGTGTCCCAGCGGTTGCCCCTTGAACCACTTCAGAAAGTAATTGTGGTTCGTCTGATCGCATCAGTCACTTGTTTTCCTCGATTTGTAAACTAGGAGATTGTTGGGTACGAAACCAGATGAAGTTGCAGTTTGCATGACAGTAATTCGTACGCGCTTTCCCACGGGAACAGCCAAACTTCCACTTACGCAAGGATTGCCCAGAAAGTAACACACTGCGTTTTTTTTCTGAGTCGGAAACAATGCTATAAATTCAAAACGTTATGTATGTGTTATTGGAAGTTTCCTGTGTGAGCGCGCCAAGTTTCCGTCCTTCCGACAGATATTGTAGCTCCAGGACAGATCGAAAATGGTGTCTGTACGTGATGTACGTTGCAAGCAACGTTCCGTCATTGAATTTCTCACTGCAGAGATAGAAACTGTCAGGAATATTCACAAACACTTGTGCAAAGTCTATGGAGCATCTGTTGTCGACAGAAGTACAGTTAGTCGCTGGGCACGGAGGGTGACCTCATCCGAATGCCGTTCGGCGGAGCTCCATGATTTGCAGAAGTCAGGGAGACCATTCACGACTGTCACACCTGATACCACAGGCGCCGACACCATGGGGTCTGCCGGCCGGTGTGGCCGAGGGGTTCTAGGCGCTACAGTCTGGAACCGCGCGACCGCTACGGTCGCAGGTTCGAATCCTGCTTCGGGCATGGATGTGTGTGATGTCCTTAGGTTAGTTAGGTTTAAGTAGTTCTAAGTTCTAGGGGACTGATGACCTCAGATGTTAAGTCCCATAGTGCTCAGAGCCATTTGAACCATTTTTGAACCATGGGGCCTGAGGGGGCCCAAGCCCCTCAAATATTCATTAGGGGGCACGGAGACCCCCCCCCCAATAATTTAAGAAAATTATTAGTTATATTATGCTTTGTAAAATCACAAAATTATGTTGGAATTTTTTATTTTCTTTGTTTGACGATAGATACCTTTTAAAATACGTTCAGTAATGAATTAAAGCAAATAATTATTATGGTAGTAAGCATGTTAACTGAAAACGAGTGGTGTGAATCATGATAGTGTTACAGTGCTGTGGGCGCACTTAGAATTTTTCCCGGTTCGCGAACCTTCAGGTGAAGTCTGGCGCCGGCGGGCCAGCGCTGTGGCCGCAGCAACATCAAAAAGGCTGCAGCAGAAGCGCCTGGAACCCTCCGCCTCACGTTGCCTTGACGCTTCGAGACATTACGACGCCGCGGCTATATAAACCCTACCCTGCTGTCATAGTCATTGAGTGTGGATAGTTTCGTTCAGTGCATGCTGCAGACGTGTTTAGTTTTCCGACTTTAGTGTCTCAAATGTTCAAATGTGTGTGAAATCTTACGGGACCTAACTGCTAAGGTCATCAGTTCCTAAGCTTACACACCACTTATCCTAAATTATCCTAAGGACAAACACACACACCCATGCCCGTGGGAGGACTCGAACCTCCGCCGGGACCAGCCGCACAATCCATGACTGCAGCGCCGTAGACCGCTCGGCTAATCCCGCGCGGCTTTAAGTGTCTAGTGGACTATTTAATATGACTATATTTTATTCAGTTTCTTTAGTCTCTTAGTTTATTGTGAATTAAATGATATATATGTGTAAATTTGTTACCAAAAAGGCGCGATTGGAAGTTGATGATACTGTAAGTCAACCTCCAACAATTATTGTGTCTTCAATTGCTTCATCGTCTTCAGACGAGAACAATTCACAGCCGAAACCTGGAAAATCTGGTAAGGGAAGATCATTTCAGAAGTCTTGGTTGATCAAATATACATGGCTAGAATATGAAGCATCTGCGACTACTGAAAAAGTTTTTTGAAAAACCTCCAAAGAGGCAGATGCTAAAAATGTATTACAATTTTCTTCAAAAAAAAGACGATGCATTTATTTCCGTAGGATTTTCTAACTGAAAAACCGCTTTGGAAAAATTCCGTCTTCATGAAAATACGTTCACGCATAAAGAAGGTGTTCTGCAACTAAATTCTATCACTAACCCAAGTGTGGCCTCCCAATTGAATGAACAGTTAGATAGTGATATGAAGAAAGGCCGTTTAGCTCTTGAAACACTTTTTACTACCGTGCAATTTCTATGCCAAAAAGGACTAGCAATTAGAAGGCACGAAGATATAAACTCACTTTTTTTTTTCAATTGTTGGAACTCCGAAAGAATGACATACATGAGTTTAAAGATTGGTTAGGGCGTTCGGGGTATAAGTAGGAGTCCCGCGATATTCAAAGCGAGATCATTGATCTACTAGGAAAGTCTGTGTTGAGAAAGGTATTGGCTTCAGTCAAGAAGACTGAATATTTTTCCATTACGGTTGACGAAACAAGTGATTCTTCGATTCACGAATAAGTGTCATTTTGTATTCTTTAATCATCAACCAAGACTTTATTGGCTAATACGAGACCCCCAACACTGAATCACAAACTCTGTTTAGCATTTTAAAAGACGTTTTTGCTCATCTTTACTTGTCAGTGGATAACTTAAGAGGACAGCAATATGAGAGACAAGTTCAAAGGACTAACAAAGTTAGTTTTGGATATACAAGCAAAAGCGCGTTAAGTGCACTGCACTGCTCACAGTTTAGACTTCGCAGTTGTAGACAGTCTCCGCCATCTTACGTCTATGAGGGGTATTATGGCTTTAACCAAGGACTTAATAAACACCGCAAGGGAATCCAACAAAAGGATGGGACTTTCCAGAAGCATATGCTGTGAAAGCGCCAACGACCAAGCTGGTCTACGGCCTCTTTCTCCAACTCGAAGGACTATGCGAGCTTCTAGCATCTTGAGAATAGTGAAAAACTTTGAAGAACTTCTAGAGTTTTTTAAACACTTTCTGCAGAGGACAAAACAGAGGCCGGTTACAAATGTGCAGGCTACCTTGAGTCAATGTTACAATTCATGACTTATTTCTTTTTACGTCTTTATTGCCATACAACTAACCCAGTAGAGTATGTCAAAGAAAAAATTCAATGCCCTGTGTTGCTGATCTGAAAAAAAAAAAAAAAATTAGGGCTTGATTTGTATATTGAATGGAAGGCGTGATAGTTTTGAACACTTTTGGGAATTGTGTTTAAAAGAAAAACCTTCACGAGTTGATGATCCTTCGCTTCCTCGGAATCGTAGTGCACCGAAGAAGTATGAAAACAACGAAGGCAGCTCACCACACTCTTTCAAAACTCCAAAGGAATACTACAAAACTATTTACATTGAAGTTTGTGAAACAGTGCAATATTGCATTACTGAGCAGTTTGCTTCAACTGGACTCACACAGGTCATTGCAGTTGAACAAGAGTGCTTGCTTTTAGTAAACAGAAGTGAAACAAATATGGAAAAATCAACTGAACTTTTCAAAAATGACCTAGACATTGAGAGACTGCACTTACACCTGAATATGCTAGCCGATATCGCTAATCAAAAACAACTGGTCTTAAAAAAACATGCGTGATGTAAGAAAATACATTACACAAGAGCCTGCAGTTGGAGAAATGTTATGTGGAGTAGTGAAGTGCATTAAGCTTCTCCAAGCAGTTCCAATCACGACAGCAACAGCAGAACGGTAATTTAGCGCCCTTAGACGTCTGAAGTCATACCTCCGATCAACAATGGGACAGAAGCGATCGAACAACTTGGCTGTTCTTCATGCCCACCGAGATGTTTTAGATTAATTGGGTATCCGACCAGTCAACAACGACTTCATTATCAGTTACCCAGTCAGACGGTCGACATTTGAACCTTTTTAAAGACACTCTAGCCCTAATAATGGCATTTAGAGCAATATTAAAATTCTTTATAAAATAGAGAATTAAATACATACATAACGTTAAATTTTCATTTTCGAAATATTAGTACTAGTTGAGTGCTATACTACTGTATTACTATAGTACTGTATTAGTCATTTTCAAATACTTAAATATTATTAGGGTGTAAGACCCAATTAAAACCCGCTATTTACATACTTTTTAACTGAAAGTATTAGGCATACTGTATTAATTTTATTGGCTGTATTAAAGCATTAACTTTGAGATATTGTTTTTATTTAATGAACCCTGAGCCTAATTTAAAGTAACCTTAAATTAGCTATTTCACTTATTAATCAAAGTGCTATTACTGCACGACAGCAATATTTTATGTCGTATTCTTTTAATGATATTTAGGATTTATTTAAATATAATTTCAGTCTTTTCAGAGCTATATATTCACTGCTTTGTAGTAGTCTAAAAGCATGATTATTACTGTAAATTAAATTAGCTTTTTACGAAAATAACGTGCATGTTTATGTTTTGTTTCTTTTTTCAAAGTCAAAAAATGTGTCAGGCTTGTCGAGATTCTGTGAGTGTCGCGTTATCGAGAGTCCATTTTTCGGGGTTCTAATGTTGATCATATGACTCTAAAATGCTTAAAAATAGTTTAAAACGCATTATTTTTCATCTAAAATTTAGAAAATTTCCTGGAGCAAGACTTCCAGTATGGTCCCCTCCAAATTTTGTTATAAGTCGGCTCCTCTACCTGACACACCTGGCTTAGCTCCCTCGAACTTCCACTTATTTGGGACACTAAGGGATGTCATTCGTGGAAGGCATTTTGAGGACGATGAGGAGGTGATTCGCACAGTGAAGCACTGGTTCTGCTACCAGGACAAGGACTGGTACCGACGAGACATACACTTCTATGTTTTGCGGTAGAGGAAGACTTTATGATGGGATGGAGATTATGTGGATAAATAGGGAGCGTAGATAAAGCACCATTTTTTCGTGTGCGTGATTCTCATTATATTCAATTAAGAACTGTCGAAGAAAACAAATGCTGTGCAATACTTCCTGGGCAACCCTCGTATTATCACCTTCCGTCTTTTCTGACAGAACGACCGGCATTTACCCAGGTTTTGTCGAGTCACACAGTGTCTTCGATTGGCACTCTAACGATGTCTTTTAAATATCGACAACCTCTCGGTACGACATCACTTTTCTCCATCATAATATTCCGTCCATTAATTTTTTTGTAACAAAAACCGAGGGCTCTGACAACTATTAACAAAGAAATCTTGCTGCCACTGAATAATTCAGCCTCGCGAAGAATAACATTTTATTTTTACATCTACATCTATATTCTGCTAACAACCGAGAAATGCATATCAGAGGGTACGTCCCACTGTACCAATTATTAGTGCTTTTTCCGTTGGATTCTCGTATGGAGTGCGGGAAGAATGACTGTGTAAATGCCTCTGTGTGTGTTGTAATTAAACTGATCTTGTCCTCACCATCCCTATTGGGGCCATATTTAAGGGTGAAGTATATTCCTAGAGTAATTATTTAAAGCAGGTTCTTGAAACTTTGTTAGCAGACTTTCTCAGGATAAGTTGGATATTCTTTTCTCTCGTAATATGTGTGGCAACGGACAGCATCTTGTTGGAATGAACTCAGATTTGTTACTTGTGATTCTGTTCTCCTCTTTTTACTGGTTGTCTGTAGTTAGATGAAACACGCTCTTACTCTTCTGCAGAGTATTTTTGCTTCAACGACAATGTTCTTATCCATCTTCAACGCGACTGCAGTTCTTTCATCTACCTTCATTAGAATCAATTGAGTCGCATCATTCTCTTTCTCCTTCTCGAAATATTTTCGTATCGATCACACCAAATCAGACGTTGGACCGTGCAAAACTTTAGATTTAGTTTTACATAGTCAATTTGTGCCCAAATCCTTAAATGTATAAGTGTAATCTATATGTATTTCATAATATTTCCTGTTGTCACCACAAAATGAATAAAAATAGCCATCCAGACATGAACAAGTCGCCAAACTTTCCGTTTAGCAATCACACTTTTCTGCATACTTCGGATTTTCTGTGGCCAAAAATTAATTCGCCACTCAGAGAAGTAAAGCAAGCAATGAAACGCTGTTTAGATTAGGTACCAGCCGTAAGCATCGTCTGCAACTGGGTAACCGTAGCAGAGAGGTTTGTCTATGGTGAACGGGAAGAAGGCGTGACCAAGTGTGTTCTCTAATTGGCTCTTGCTATGGCAGCAACTCTGTAAACCGCTCGACGTCATTCACTTTGTTATTCTGATCCACATACAAATAACGGAACTCCTGTAACATGAAGGAGTGCTGGTCTAAGCTAAGCGTCAGTCGTTCTGGACTTATCTACTCAGAGACCTCTCGTAGATGCATCTCACGCTCCTGAATGTCCTTGGAGAATACAATAACATCGTCTAGGAAGAGCAGACATTGTTTCGGTTTCAGATCCCATAGCTACCTGACTAGCAAGCGTTGAAAAGTCGCCGTTGCGTTTTTCAAACCGAATAGCGTCTGATCATACTAGTAGTGACCAAATGGAACAAACAACGCTGTGCTAGAACGATCATCTGGTGCTACCCGCTACTAGTAGTAAAATAACGGCATTGCCCCAGGTTATCTAAAGTCTCTGTAGCAATCAGCAATGGTTGTGCGTCAGTTGTTGTCCGTTGGTTTATTTGTCTATAGTATCAGCAGAATCTATAAGCTTTCTTACGCTCTGAGGACTTCTTTGAAACAACGACAACCGTAGATGAGCACAAACTGGGGCTTTCTTCGATAGTGCCATCCTGGAGCTGTAGGTCAATAAATTCCTCCATTACTGGTAGTAGAACGTGGGTGACCAAATACAGTTTTATGTATACAGGCGACTCGTTTCGAACGGAAATTCTGTGTTGCACTAGTGGAATAGCCAGCAATGGTGTAGACGTGTTAAATAGTTCCGCATATTCCTCCAGGAATCTCTGCATGTCGACTAGCGTAACGGCTCTTGGGTGCGGCAAGATGCGACACAAACTGTAACTGCAGCACCGATTAGCGAAAAATGCATGGATCTTAAAATTTTCTGGGCCCGCTGGGAATTCGTGAAATCGACTAGTCAGTTGTTGTCCCTCGTCGGGCATAGAAGAAAGCTCTTAGTGGCCAAATCAACGCATATGTATTTCTGTACTATATCAAATGGTTCAAATGGCTCTGAGCACTATGGGACTTAACTGCTGAGGTCATCAGTCCCCTATAACTTAGAACTACTTAAACCTAACTAAACTAAGGACAACACACACATCCATGCCCGAGGCAGGATTTGAACCTGCGGCCGTAGCGGTCGCGCGGTTCCAGACTGTAGCGCCTAGAACCGCTCGGCCACTCCGGTCGGCGGTAGTGTATCATTTCATTGAAACAGGCATCTGGGATCCATAGGGATTGGTCAAGCTCATTTAGAGTGTGGAAACTCTACAAGAATAACTCTTGTTTCTTTGTGCGGGCATTGAGTTTTATCAGCAGTATCCAAATATCTGAAGGCAAGTGTGGGATTTAGAGCAGAACTGCTTTACTTGAAGGTTGGAGCTTCAGGTAATGAGCAGTTTTGTTCTTCAAAGCATGGTATATGGAGATAAAAGAAGACGGTGTACCTAAGCGAAGGCAGCATTGTAAACCAAATAACTAGCTGTTAGAAATAATGGCAGCTATGAGGCTCGTTAAACTGAGAATAAAGCATGTTATTTTGTTTTACTTGCTCTTTTATTTTGCTGAAATTTATGATGACATTAATATATACTAGTTTGGGGTTAAGCTATGTATATTTGTGTTTCATTTTCCGATTTTCCGATGACTTTTTCATGTTTTTTCCGTGCTGATGTCGCTTTGAAGGTCTCTAGTTTTCATGTCTATTCTTCGCTTTGGTTTTGCACTGGTTGTCCACCCAAATTTTATCACTTAAAATAGAGCTAGTGAGCTGCTTCTGCAGACATGCAAATGTACTCAAGACGATGTTAAACCCATTGAGTAGTCTACAGGCTTTATTGCTGTTTTGGAACATGGTGAACGCTTAAAGGGTTGAGATCAAATAATGAGCGCTACCTTATTTCGCAAATCGCCACGTAACACAGCAACCTTTTCTAGCAATTGCTCGCCGATGATTCTCATTTCATACTGAGATGGTCTAGAGGTGTTAATATCAAACAATCAAGCAATAATTTAAGAAAACACTGCGTTGGTTGGCAGACACTACTATGCAAATGTAACTAGATAAACCTATTATTGCTATTTCTGTCTCTTTCTGTCATAAGCCTACTGTAAACAGCACATTTTATTCGTAAGAACTTTTTCTCTTTTATGAACACAGCATCAGTAATGATTTTTTTAAATCATTATAGGTAGAAGTTACTTTGCGTTGTTGTGATTATTATAGACTGAATGACAGTTTTGCCTTAGAATGATGTACTGAAGAGTGTACTGTCAGCGTGTTGTGTTCCTTTTTACACTATCTACTTTAATTTCTGTATATCTTTGTTTTTCTGGTAGTTGCCCATATTGTGCATTGTTTCATTGCAAAGTGCGCTTTAATGATTTGAGACTTAATATTGTTGTTGTTGTTGTGGTCTTCAGTCCTGAGACTGGTTTGATGCAGCTCTCCATGCTACTCTATCTTATGCAAGCTTCTTCATCTCCCAGTACCTACTGCAACCTACATCCTTCTGAATCTGCTTAGTGTATTCATCTCTTGGTCTCCCTCTACGATTTTTACCCTCCACGCTGCCCTCCAATGCTAAATTTGTGATCCCTTGATGCCTCAAAACATGTCCTACCAACCGATCCCTTCTTCCAGTCAAGTTGTGCCACAAACTTCTCTTCTCCCCAATCCTATTCATTACCTCCTCATTAGTTACGTGATCCACCCACCAGCATTCTTCTGTAGCACCACATTTCGAAAGCTTCTATTCTCTTCTTGTCCAAACTGCTTATCGTCCATGTTTGACTTCCATACATGGCTACACTCCATACAAATACTTTCAGAAACGACTTCCTGACACTTAAATCTATACTCGATGTTAACAAATTTCTCTTCTTCAGAAACGATTTCCTTGCCATTGCCAGTCTACATTTTATATCCTCTCTACTTCGACCATCATCAGTTATTTTACTCCCTAAATAGCAAAACTCCTTTACTACTTTAAGTGTCTCATTTCCTAATCTGATCCCCTCGGCATCACCCGATTTAATTTGACTACATTCCATTATCCTCGTTTTGCTTTTGTTGATGTTCATCTTATATCCTCCTTTCAACACACTGTCCATTCCGTTCAACTGCTCTTCCAAGTCCTTTGCCCTCCAATGCTTAATTTGTGATCCCTTGATGCCTCAAAACATGTCCTACCAACCGATCCCTTCTTCCAGTCAAGTTGTGCCACAAACTTCTCTTCTCCCCAATCCTATTCAATACCTCCTCATTAGTTACGTGATCTACCCACCAGCATTCTTCTGTAGCACCACATTTCGAAAGTTTCTATTCTCTTCTTGTCCAAACTGCTTATCGTCCATGTTTGACTTCCATACATGGCTACACTCCATACAAATACTTTCAGGAACGACTTCCTGACACTTAAATCTATACTCGATGTTAACAAATTTCTCTTCTTCAGAAACGATTTCCTTGCCATTGCCAGTCTACATTTTATATCCTCTCTACTTCGACCATCATCAGTTGTTTTACTCCCTAAATAGCAAAACTCCTTTACTACTTTAAGTGTCTCATTTCCTAATCTGATTCCCTCAGCATCACCCGATTTAATTTGACTACATTCCATTATCCTCGTTTTGCTTTTGTTGATGTTCATCTTATATCCTCCTTTCAAGACACTGTCCATTCCGTTCAACTGCTCTTCCAAGTCCTTTGCTGTGTCCGACAGAATTACAATGTCATCGGCGAACCTCAAAGTTTTTACTTCTTCTCCATGAATTTTAATACCTATTCCGAATTTTTCTTTTGTTTCCTTTACTGCTTGCTCAATATACAGATTGAATAACATCGGGGAGAGGCTACAACCCTGTCTCACTCCTTTCCCAACCACTGCCTCCCTTTCATGCCCCTCGACTCTTATAACTGCCATCAGGTTTCTGTACGAATTGTAAATAGCCTTTCGCTCCCTGTATTTTACCCCTGCCACCTTCAGAATTTGAAAGAGAGTATTCCAGTTAACGTTGTCAAAAGCTTCACTTAATATTACTTGTAGCTTATGAAAATTGTCTGTGGATGTTCACGTTTTGGTGTCGATGGTATGTTATTGTCTCCTCATTTGCGTTCCTCTCTTTTGGGGTAGTACCAATGACATTATTCTCAAGAAATATCTTTTTTAACTCAATAAAGATCAAAAGGTGTGTTAATTACGCATAATGTTTACACTGCAACCCCCGTAGACGCTTATGAAAAGTAAATCACGTCTGGCTAGTGAGCTTTTCAGTTTGCAGTATGCTTAAGAAAGAAAAACAGCTACTGATTTATCATTTTCAGCTTGCAGTAAGTGCATCTCAATGTTGTTGGTATCCGCTCTATAGCCTCTACGCCTGGTTGCAGAAATGAGAGTACAAGTCATTGATGAACACTAGAATGAAATTTTCACTCTACAGCGGAGTGTGCGCTGATATGAAACTTCCTGGCTGATTAAAACTGTGTGCCGGACCGAGACTCGAACTCGGGACCTTTGCCTTTCGCGGGCAAGTGCTCTACCGACTGAGCCACCCAAGCACGACTCACGCCCCCTTCTGACAGCTTTAATTCCGCCAGTACCTCGTCTCCTAGGATATTGGAACATTCAATCAGGCCCATAAACTGTGTCATAAAGTAAGCAATCCTTAGCACACTGGACATAGGTGAAAACATAGTGAGCATCAGATACCTCGTATTTCTTGAATTAGCGACCCATCATCTGTTTGACGTCACACCCTGGCCCGGATTTTATGTTGCTATTGTCAAATGGTCCCTTTTTCTGCCGTTTTATCTACAGTGGTTCATTTTTTTCTGTTGAGTGTACTTTACATAGATGGCAGCGAGGCGAGAACACGTCAGTTGGTGTAGGCCAGAGTCGTCCAACGTATATCTACACCTTTAATATAGTAAATTTTGTTAATTGTGCAGTTGGAGTAAATTTCAGTGCGTGGTTTAAAATTACACCTAGAAGCAAATTATTTTTTGAAACAAACTGAATGATTTATATGTAATTACATGGAACTTGATGGAGAATCCTTGTCTTTAGATACAGCAAAATAATGTCAATATTTGACAGTTACTTACTTGCAGAAAAGAGAACTAGTCTTTGATAATAAAAGAGCTATCTGTCATTCGGATTACTATTGTTTGTTATTCTGAAGTTGTATTAGTTGTTAACCAGAGGCTCTGTCGAAGAATGAACTAAGAATTTTCATTCACAAAGTAACATTTTAAACTCTGATTGCAGTATCTTTTGAGACTTGCTAAATGGGAGTAAAACATTTACATACTTACAAATTCATATAATTTTCTTTTTCTCCATCTGCACCTTTCGGAAGTATTAAAGTTTTAGGAAGTAATGGCAGCTACGTTTCTCCCTTCCTTTATGGTCTTTATTGTGCAATTTGAATAGACAGATTTTTCTTCAACCCCCTCCAGGACATCACTTAAAACTTCCGGGCTGAGATGCCGTGGTCCATATATAAGCCTCTCCCCTGACGTTTCACCTTCCGCTGCGGAAGGCATCCTCCGAGGACAATCGGCGAACTGCCTCGGAGGATTCCTTCCGCAGTCGAAGGCGAAACGTCAGGGGAGAGTCTTATGTATGGACCACGGCATCTCAGCCCGGAAGTTTTAAGTGATGACGCTGGCCGGAGTGGCCGTGCGGTTCTAGGCGCTACAGTCTGGAACCGAGCGACCGCTACGGACGCAGGTTCCAATCCTGCCTCGGGCATGGATGTGTGTGATGTCCTTAGGTTAGTTAGGTTTAATTAGTTCTAAGTTCTAGGTGACTGTCGTTATGAAGAACTTTCTCTCCACCTATGGTTCGTGAAGACTGCCATTACATGCTACGTAGTGAAGAGACAGAAACGACAACCCTCAAAGTGCGCAGCTCGGCAGGTGGCAGTTGACGCAACCACCCTTTTAGAAGAAGGGGTTCGCTTCCTCCAGCACTGAGGACAAAAGATGCGTTTCTGCGCAAGTGTCACCTCTTTCTTCACGATCTGCACTACTGGGCTGCCAGGTGTGCAATAGTGATACACATGTTATGCTGTTGGTATGATAAATTGAATAATATCACTATATAACAACATTCTTCGTGTCTGCATAATTTTCACTGGTCCTGAAGCACTTTTTATCGCTAATTTCAGTTATATTAGCTTCTACAATCATGTAAGGTTTCCACAAATCAAGTAAACTCACTTTTCATTTAAATCTGAAGTTCAACAGAGAGAAATTGTATTGCAAGTAAGAGAAATTTTATTTTAGTAAGATTGTTACACCCATATGGGTATTAGGTGGGAAAGTTTACTTCACTTTTAACATGGTGTAACGTTGTGAGGTTATACTTGTACTGTTGAATGTAATTTTGTAACTGCTTAGAAAAGAGTTCCTGCAAGTGTTTGAATGACACAAAAGTATTCTTTTCTGTTTGTGGTAGCTAAGCAAAGTCATAACATTGATAGCTTCGTGAAAAATGGCTACTAAACATACTTCAATATAAAGCATATGGTGAAGACAAAAGCTGGGCACTGTATGGAGTATGCCATAAATTTTTTGAGGGGCTAGGACTGTTGGAAAATGTGAAGAGGAAACCAATGTCTTCTGCAATTCCAATGGTTTGGAGTGAATCGCAAAATCATGTACATTGGGTTGTTTGGGGGAAGAGACCAAACTGCGAGGTCATCGCTCTCACTGGATTAGGGAAGGACGGGGAAAGAAGTCGGTGGTGCCATTTCAAAGGAACCATCCCGGCATTTGCCTGGAGAAATTTAGGGAAATCACGGAAAACCTAAATCTGGATGGCTGGACGCGGGATTGAACCGTTGTCCTCCCGAATGCGAGTCCAGTGTGCTAACCACTGCGCCACCTCGCTCGGTTCATGTACATCATTATTACGTTCATATAGCTAGTGTTGGAGGTCATAAATTAAAAGTAAGTTCGGCATAAAAGATACTAATATTTATTCAGCCTTACGGTCAGTTACCCCTACTTTCACCCTATTCCAGATCCTCCTACCATTCTTCAAGATTTTCGGGAGAAGGGTAGCTCAGAAAATGAATACAATGATGGTAATGATGATAATCCAGAAGAAGATTCTGCACCAGAATTATTTAGTCAAAACGAACTAAATTATTTAAATCGTGACTTCAGTGTGGCAAAAGATGTCACTGAATTGCTTGGGTCAAGACTGAAAGCCAGACACCTTCTGCAACCTGGAGTGTCATTCTCTTACTACAGGAACAGAGGACGGGTAACCGAACGGTATGAATTTACAGTAACAAGTAATTGTTAATATGCTAACTGAAGAAAGAGCATTCAGAAACCCATTATTTACATAAAATCATAATACAAGTCAGAAATCATAGTGACCTTAAAAGAACAAATTTGGTGTGTTTGGTGATGTAGGCTTATTGAAACTGGTTATCGGAATATATGCTTTGCCAGAGAAGTTGATTTTCGAAGATTTTCGTCTGAGTTTATTACACTGCAGATCGCCCCCTTTCTGGCACAACCTTAGGAATATATAACACTGTAAAATAGTTCGTGATTTGATATTCATGTTTCTTTGTTAAAAGCTAAAGTCAAGTTAGAATTTTACTGCCATCAGAGACCTAGTTACTTCCTTTCTCACATTGGCTCGACGGTGTTTAGGTGTACATATGTTACCGGTACTATGTAAAATATCAATAACTACCAGTATTGCATTAATTTTCATCATTTGTAGAATTAAGTGAATTCCTATGAAGCTACGAATCAATGTTCACTAATTACTCAACATAGTTACTTATTCACATGCAGATGTTATCCACAAATGAGATAAAAGGAACATCATATAACTTCACCACATAAATTAATAATTTTGTGCTCGTAGCTGCAATAGTTGAACTTTTTACTGCTATAGTTGAATTCTTTTATCTTGGCGGCTAGTGCATACCCGCCCAGACGTGGGAGATTGCTGCGTTGCCAGTTGCACACGACGCACGCGCCAAGAGAAGCAGCGCCATAGTATAGTATAGTTCGCAAGCTTACGTTTAGGGGGGAGCGCGCAGTTTATGAAGTAAAGCCACCACGGCCGCATTAACCCTTTCGCTGCTACAGAGACGTGCTCCCCGCATTCCGCGCTGTGCGCGATTTTGTCACTTCACTGCTCGCCTATGCTGACACATGGTGTTTCCGACTGCTTTGACACACTTATCATTCGATTCCACATAAATTATTTGGCCCAAAAATTAGATTCTTACACATCTTCTTGACTGATACCTTCCTCCCACTTCCTTTGACTGATTGAAGTGCTTTAAAATAAAGCCAAACGCGCCCGGTGTAAATAAAACTTTTATTACAGTCGCGAAAGACGGAATATTTCTCAATATTACATACGACACCTATGTGGTACTTAAATTAAATGAGATATTGTTATACAGTAAATTTTATATGAAATTTAGGTACCTTGTCCACGTTTCATTCCCAACATTGTGGCAACTAAAATCGACCATACGGAAAGTTTGCACTATGGACTTTTACCTCTGCAAACTCTTCAAAATTTCGTACAATGGTTTACTACATTTAATGCTGCACAATAACTGGGTTGAACATCGAAACAAAATTAAGTCATTTATGGGGGGAAGGTATCAGTCAAGAAGATGTGTAAAAATCTAATTTTTGGGCCAAATAGATTTTGTGAAATCGAATGATAAGTGTGTCAAAGCAGAGGGAACACCATGTGTCTACACAGGCGAGCAGTGCAGTGATGGTTAATGAAGGGACAAAGCACTAGAAATTTCAAAAAATTGCAATGAAACGAATAAAATTCGTGAAGTAAGACACTTCGATATTGTTTTTAAATAAAGAAAAATTTTAGCATCACACAAGGTTCGTACGCTCTACTTTTCGCTTAATAACCCACTGCCTTAACCGTTACGCTAGCGCAGCTCATCCTGCAATGTGTCTCCATAAGGTCTCTAACAGGTCATGCAAAATTCTGACAAACACTGTTCGTATGCCTATGAATTACTAGCACTTCGTCGAAGTACAATAGGAAATAAACAATTACCACTGTTCTTTATTACGAAAAAGCGGTTCGTGAAATTGATACAAACACCTTTCCTTGCTATCGCCTGAATTAAGAGTCTTATTGCTATTTTGGTTTAATTAATTAATAGAAAATGAAGCAACTGGTATAAAGAATGGTTTTTCCAAACTTTCAAAAAACAAAGTCTGCTATCAAGACATTGCTTTTGTTCTATTACTTTATTTATTACTGAACGTTTCTAAAACTGAAGACACTCGTCCGTGCTCTGCTCTGCAGTCGAGATCTGGCAACGTTGTTCTCTGTTCATTGGCTGACTGCATTTTTTGACGTCAGTTGCGCAGAACGAACCTAAACTCGGCCGCCAACATAAATGACGCGCACTTTAGCAACCTTGAATGTAGAAAGACAATATTTTGTTAAAATACACACCACACTATCATAGATCTGTACACATACCATCTACAATAAAAGCAGACCTAAGTTGTCTGAATTCCTTGCTACTTACCATAACGAGTGAAATCATACTCTACGTCATTTTTGTCATTATAGCTGTGTATTTGTTATACAGCTTAAACTTATGATTTTTTTGTGTTGGCTAAATTTCACAAACTACCTCATTTAGATTTTAAAGAATATGCAGGAAATTTTTCTTAAATTCGTGTAAAAGAAAGTGAAAGGTTCTTTCAGTGTAACTAATTTTGTTTACAAATATACTTTTTATCACACAGTTTTCATAAATCAGTCTTTTTGTGTGGCAGCTAGTGTTGCAGATGCACCACTCCTATAGGATTTTAACGCTTTGTCATATTATTGATGCAGTAATTGCGAACGCTTCTTATTTTAGCCTTTGCAATAAATAAATCACAACTAGGGTCGTGTTTCCACATACTATCCACAATTTAAAGCAATGTTTAAACTGCTCTATTTGTGACATTCGTTTTTCGTGACTCCACAAAGCAGGTCGCTCTTCATACAGTTGAATAAGCTCCACAACTTTTGCTACCAACTGCTGTCTGTATGTGTGTGCTCCTTTTTTTTGGTACTAGAAAACACACACACACACACACACACACACACACACACACACACACACCTCAAAATTTCCGTCTCAAAACACAGCGATGTTACTTTGAAATTATCGTCGAGGTGGTAGTTGAATGAGGCTAATCGTTGGTAGTTGAACGAAATTGGCGTCACGAAGTTAAAGTGAGTTTATACCACTCCGAGTAGAGGCCATGTGGCAGCAGTTTAGTGGCATGTGGAAACTCAATTTTAAACTTATTCCTGTGAGTTATATGGACTATCTTTCGCGTGATCTTTGAAGGGTTTTGATGTAATTTTTCTTAAAAGCATGAATCTCTCTCTGTGTATAGTCATAAACAATGTGTTTTTAAGACTGACATGCGCTCTAGATTAATGTCCTTACTATTGGTTTTAAGATAAGATTTTGAGCTGAGCATCAACGATCCACAGTGACAGGATGTGAGTGTGGCAACTAAATGATTAGATAAACGAAACACGTAGGTTGGAAGATCTTTCGAACAAGCAAAGAGAGAACTGGTAATGAAAATTTTTCGTTTTTGCAGTTTTCTAAGAGGAACTGTAAACGATAGTGCGTAATCACTCTTGAAGTAACAGACACAAATGAATTTAACGAAGATAAGCAGGTAAAAGATGAAAGGATTGTAAAAAGCGTTACATACACGAAGTGGATATTTGTATTTATTTTTTGAGAACGTTGCACATAAATTCCATTTAAACATGGATAAAGTGTCGAGAGCGTGACGGATTGTTCACTGATTTACTGTCGAATATTGTCAGCAAATAATATACGAATGGGAAAGATTCTTTCTCGATAATATATTTACAGCGTAAAGGAAACAAGGCTGACAGTTGCAAAATCGAACTATTGAATTAAGATGTTTACCCCCTTGGTCTTAAAGAAATAAGGGTATACTCACCAGCAAACATTGTTAGTGTGCAACCGATTCTTGCATGGGGAATTCGACCACAGAGGACAAATGAAAGACAGATAAACAGGCAATGGGAATCCTGTTAACAACTGTAGATTCCTATACACATTTTGATTTGTGGTATGAAATGTTTGTGTTAAAGGAATATGTAAACGTCTAAATTAAATTGGTTGAATAAATGTTAGATTACTTTGCGACACGCAGTGCACAGCTGTTCAAAGTTCATCGTTCTGGTGCAGAATTATCATACAAGCGAGGAGGGTCTACCTATCGAATACGAAACTGTTACAAGAATTACGCTGTGTGATGATTCGTATTTCTCTTTTTAGAAATTCGAAGGAAAATGACAGCATACAGACATGAAATGCGAAAATGAAGTAAGAGCACTAAATGTTCCTTCTGTCAGAAGGGGGCAAATACAATAAACAAAGCTGGACTGAGCTGATCAAAGAGGACGACACGTGGCCATGGTAACAGCCGCAAAGAGTGTGTACATGTATACCCTGCGAACCACTGTGAAGTGCATGGCAGAGGGAACGTCCCATTGTACCAGTTATTACGGCTTTTTCCCGATCCATTCACATGTGGAGAGCGAGAAGAACGATTATTTAACTGCCTCTGTGTTGCTGTAATTAATGTTTTCCTCACGATCTCTATGGGAGCGATGTGTAGGAAGGTGTAGCATATTCCTACAGTCATCACTTAAAGTCGGTTCTTGGAACTTTGATAATAGACTTTCTCAGGATAGTTTCCATTTATCTTCTACAGGGTGCCACCTCAGTTCTTTCAATATCTTCCTGGCGCTCTCTCGCAGGTGAAACAAACCTGTGACCATTCGTGCTGTCCTCCGTATACGTTCAGTTTCTCCAGTTACTTCTGTCTGGTACAGGTTCTACACAGTTGAGCAATATTTTAGTATTATTTCAGGCAGTCTTCTTTGTAGGGTGATTGCGTTTTCCTGTTATTCTGCCAATAAAATTAAGTCTGCTGTCTATTTTACATACGACAGAGGCTATGTGATCGTTCCATTTCATATCACAACTAAGTGCTACACCCAGGTATTGGTATGAGATAACCCCTTCCAGTGACATGCTCCCACAGTAAAAGAACAAATATTTACAAGTTACTTTAAATAAATTGCATATTGCTATATTTACACCAGTGATGAACAACAATTCAACGTAACTGAGGGCAAAGGCATATGTAGGATAACTAACAAACTTTACTAAAATAATTATACTCTTTCCTGTGTTAAGTATGTTAACACATCGACTTTACATATAAGAGCTTTGCAATAACTGCTCAAAAGTAACGTGTCGCTAATACAACGAAAAACCTTTCTTATTTGTTTTATGACTATTACATGCAGTCATAGGAGCAAGGAAGTACATGGCGTAATACACTACTACAGATTAAGCCATAAAGTAAGTTATAATGCGCCTAATATATCTACAGATATGACTTGTTCCTATGTCAAAATCACAAGTGTCACCAATGTATCCGATGTATAATGCTTCCGTTTTAGATACTTGAAAACAGTCTAAGGCCGAAATTGCACAATCGTACTGAAAGGAAGAGAACGGCAGCTGAAGCTATCACGAAATCATTCAAAAAATATACCAGCAGTGACTCACTAATTGTCAGTACAGAGAGCCTGTAGAAATATATATAGAGCAAGCAACGTGGATATGCCGGGCTCTACAGGGAAAGAATTTGGTGGTGGCAATGGATACCAATGCTAAGTCATTCCCGTGGCAGAGTGGTCAACAAGATGAAAAGATACACTTATTAGAGGATTTAATAAGTGAACAAATTTTCCATGTTGTGAACAAACCTGGACACATATACGTACTTACACAAGTCGGACTTGAGCGAGGTCACATATTGACTTTACTCTGGTAAGCAATGTGGCTGCAAACAAGATAGAAGACTGGGTAGTCCTAGACTCTCAGAAATCTAGTGATCATAATTTTATAATGATCACACTTCCATCTGAACCAACAGCTGTGCGGCAGGAATGGATCTCTAGATGTAATTATAAGAAGGCAGACTTGGACTTGCTCCTTCGGGAATATACTCCCCCAGAACTGGCTGAGAATTTTTATGCGTATGAGGCCGCTGTGGCGATGATTGAGTCAATACAGAATGCGATTTCTGTCACTACACGAATGCTGGGAGGAATCCAGAGCGTCCTCCCGGCGCCAAGGACTCCCGAACCAACTGATCTTCGTAGATCTGTGGGCAGTGCTCGAGGAAAGTGCCAGCGCTTCTTGAATCCGTGGGACTGACAATATACTCTTAACAGATATCGTTCACAGCGGGAAAGATACAAACAGAAGATACATGAGGTGAGGAAGGAAGGCTGGGACAAGCTTGTACAGGAAAACTTAGCCATGTCCCCATGGGGAACGCCATTTTGTAAGAGAGAAAATAAGGGCACCTACAGTGTTGGCATCAGTTAAGAGATCAGTTCAAGATGAGTATGCGACATCGTGCCAGAATACAATTGTAGTCTTGCTGGAGATCCTGCCACCTGACGGTGTGACAGAGCAGGACTCTCCGGCGCAGACTAGAGTACATAGGCGCTTGGAGGAACCAGAGAAAGCAACAGCTGTGTACCCTTGTTCAGCTCTGGAGGCCTCTAACATCATCAGGAGATTAAAAAAAGTCTCCGGGACCAGATGGAATTCCACTTGAGGTATTACAAACTCTGACACCTAAGATCACCCCATATTTGGTCCAAATCTTTAATAAATGTTACGGACTTGCAGATTTCCACGTATATAGAAACTACGCAAACAAGATAAAGATCCACGCGACGCTAAGTGATATAGACCAATTTGTTTACTAGACACCCTGGAGAAAGCGCTGGAGAAGCTGCTCTGCGACAGACTATGAAGTCATCAGGAAATAGCTCATATGATTGAGTGACAATTCGGATTACGCCGAGGTCGGTCCATAAAGGATGCGTTCAATCTGTTAGCCGAATTTGTGTGATCGGCGACCTGCTCTGGGAGTGATAGTAGATTTCTCCGGTGAATCTGACAATCTTTCGTGGCCGGCGCTGTTATCCTGCTTGCGGGACTTGCAATGTGTGGTGTCGCTGTGTGGTTGCCGTATGGATTACTGCAGACACTGAGTGCCAAAGATGACTTCCCGCAATTCAGTTGTAGTCAAAGACATATATAGAGGACGTACTGAGGATTCAGTATGGAGCCCCTTCTGAAGTCCTTCCAGGTGTACGCTTCGGTATCGGGGCCTGTCCCTTACGCTGATGACTTACTCGTGTTGGTGCAGGGAAATAGTCGCCTTGAACTGGATTGAAGAACTCGCATATGGTGATAATAATGGACTGGTGTGAAAAATCTAAGTGGAGTATAGCACCACAGAAGTTGTTGTATATGTTGCTAAAAGGAAAGCTTAATAGAGGTCCCACAAGAAATGAGAATTCGGTGTAAATACCTTGGGGTATACCTGGACCAGGACTGGAACTTCGCGTCACACAGGCAAAAAGGCACTGGATGTGCTACACGGATTAATAAGTATTGGGCAGAGGAAATTTTATCTTCAACCTCGTGTAATAAGATTATATCATGGTAGCCTGTAGGTTTCAATGGTGGTATACGGTTCCAGCCTATGGGCTTATAGATTGTGTTTGATGAGACCCGGAATGGCTGTGAGAAGAGTACAAAGAAACGTATTAATCGGGACAATTGAAGATTTTGGCACTTCTCCCACTGATGGATTACTGGTGATAATGGGCTTATGTTACTAATAAGGCAGAGTGCTGCATACTACTGGTTATGGGAAAGGGATTACAGAAAGGTAAGGGAAATTATGGGAAAGCACCTAAATAACAAAAGAGAAATATGAGAAGAGACCGTGAATATATGGCAAGAGCAATGGGACACGTCAACAACTGCGAGAAGAGTCTCTGGATTCTTACCTAATGTAATGGAAAAGTTAAACATGAAATATTTTGCACTTAGATGGGGATTAATATATCTTCTCACATGCCATCGGCCATATCCTGTGTATTTGCACAAGATTGGAAAGCGAGACTCAGCAAGATGCGACTGTGGTGCTCTAAAGGATACCTGTGAGCATATACTATTCGAGTGTCCAACTTTCAGTAATGTAGCCTCAGAAGAACGTGAGGGTCTATCAGCTGCTGATACAAAATAGTTGCTGTATGACTATGTAGTTTGCATCGGACAAGACGCAAGATCGAACAGGAGAATGGAGTGAGCGGTTGGTCCTCCAACATTTGCTCTTGCGGGGGACTGAAGGATTTTGAAGGTGTTTGGGGGATTTGCCGAAGCACGCCGGCTGGCAGCCGCTGTTCGGATCGGATGCGTGGGATTTGGATCGGCTCGTCGGTTGCTGGTTATCTCCCCTCCATCTACTCATCTAAGTAGTATTGTACGGTGCCCAGTAAAATAGATAGTTACTGTTGCAGTAGGAGCGGTGGAATGTCGTTTAGTATGCTAATGGGTGAAAATTAATAAATTTTTGTTAAGTATCAAGGCAGTAGCTTCGTAAATGGATATTAGCGGCCAGCGTCCTCGTCACTACGTATGGGCAACCTACTAGGATCTCCCAGTACGGCTAATCAGGCTGATTGTGTTGTATTCATGTTTTTGCATTATTTGTAAATTAAAGTACAACTGTAGTTTGAAGTAGAATTGTTTAGTATATTGCAGTACGGTCCATTGTATTGTAGAAGGTAGTGGATCTTAATTGTAATTAAGTCTAAGAAAAGTGACTCACTGATATTATATTCGTACGATACTGTTTTTTCGTCTTGTGAAGTGCATAGTTTTACACTTACGAACATCTTAAGCAATTTCGCTATCTCTGAAACTTTGTCAAGGTCTGCCAGAATACTTGTCGAGATTCGTTCAGACTGTACTTTATTGAACATAACTGCATAATCTGCGAAAAGTCTGAGATCACAGTTAATATTGCCAACAAGGTCATAAATATACAACATAAACAGGAAGGGACACAGCACACTTCCCTAGAGCGCACCCGAAGTTACTTGTACCCAATCCAGTAACAAATTTCGTGGGTGTGGAACTGGGTCAAATACTTTTAGGTAATCGACAAATACTGCATCTACCTGACTGCCCTGATCCATCGTTTTCAGGATGTCTTGTGGGAAAAGTGCGAGTTGGGTTTCACATTATTTATGGTTACGAAATCCGTGCTGGCATAGGGGAGATCGTTCGGTTCGATAGACCTCATTGTCTTTGAGCTCACAATATGTCCTAAGATTCCACTACATATGGATATCAAGGATTCTGGACAGTAGTTTCGTGAATCACTTCTGCCACCGTTTTGTTGACAGAAGCGAGCTGTTCTTTCTACCAGCTACGGTTCTTTTGTTCGAGGGTTCTACGATAGATTATAGTTAACAGAAGGGCTAATCCGGCTGCAAGTTGGGTACAGGATGTGATACGGAATCCATTGGCTGCTGGGGCTTTTTCAGTTTTAACGATTTGAGCTGTTTATCAATGCCAATCACACTGTTATATATTTCACTCATCTTTTCAGTGATACGAAGATTAAATGTCGTAGCACTCCTAGGTTTTCCTTTATAAAGGATCGTTTGAAAACAGAATTAAGAATTTCTGCTATTGCTGTGGATATATTAGATAATATTCCCCACACTTTTGTGACCACGTTTCAGACAACGAGCAAGCAAAACATAGAAAGGGAAATGTATTAAAATAACATGTCATTAAAATGCTCGCAAAGCTGCGTTGCTGCCAGCGAAACAACCGCACAAAATATCACTCTGCAAATGAAGTGGAAGACTGTTGGATAATGTTACATATTCACATGCAACATACACCACTTTCTGAGAAAATGATAAATTTCTGACAGTGTAACAACGGACCACATGACTCATCAGCTTCATAAATTCATCACTTACTTGAAACATAAAGAGTCTGTAAAAGTACCGAACCGTGATGGATATTCGCGACGTAAGGCTCCAGCATTGTGCGCGTATGTCTATCAGAAGTATGTGGAAGAGACAAACGGTCGACTTGCGAAATATCTTTTACATTCCAGACATTGTGTGTAATTTGATATTAGCCCCTCAGACGACCGATTAAGAGGTGGTGGTATCGTCGCCAGAAAATGATACTAGAATAATGTATCAAAAGTGCGAAATAATCACAAAAGACAGGAAACTGTATTACTTTAGTCACCCAACTCAAGCGTTTAGAAGTGTGGACGTGGCCCTGTCGCAAAACCTTACCATTAGTCTTATGGCATTGAAGATTAGGCTACATTCATATTGATAAAGCTAAGAAATAGGTCTAATGTAATGAAATAAACCTCGAAGTGTGAGATGACAGGAATAATCAGTTGTGCTGTATTTGAATCGAAGGCAAAAGGAAAGCTAGACCTTTCCCCAAACATTCTGTAAACATAGCAAATGAACAGCTGTGTTTGATGCACAGCGATGTAACGTGTGTCTTTGGCTCAGCTAAGCTATAACATTCATTGACGATTATTCGAGATATGTAGCAGTCTATTTGCTAAAAGCTAAATCTGAAATTTTTAGTCATTCAGAAATATAAATTGTACACAGATAATTTTCTACAGAAAAGAATAGAAATGCCCCATTGGGACAATGAAGGTGAACAAATGAGTAATGATTTCGAAGCATTTCTTGGTAAAGATGGAACTCAGAGGCAGATTACTGCCCATACCAGACACCAAGAAATTGATGTTGCAGAACGGTGGAACCAAACCCTTGCAAATACTGCACGATGTACGCTTTTGAAGAGGGGACTAGCACAAAATTACTGGAGCAGAGTGAGAGCACCGGCAAATTACTTGCAAAGTAGATGTCAGACAACAGAAAACAATGGAGAAACCAAACAGTGATCGTCTACTGTTAATCGTATGTTGTGCATGGGCAAAAATGAAAGACACACGTTGCAAATTTGAACAATAGCACAATTTCATTTAATGGTTAGATATCCAGAAATAATGGACGCCTACAGGCTCTGGCACAATGTTTATAAAAGCTCTAGATACTAACTGGTATCTGATCACATATAAGTTATTATTTCATTCAGAATGTGCTGTAACTCATAAAATATTTCTTTTGAGCTACAGGTACAATCCATATGCTCAACGTACAGCAGTAGATTTTGAAACAATATCATTTATTTTAAAGTAAATGAAATAATTAAAAAACAAAGAGGGAACTAATAATCCAAATAAAACTTCATATACCTTTTGTATTGTCCATTAAACACGTAGTGTGTAATCAACATATTCTTAAAATTGTCGAAACTTTAAGATGTTTCCCATTAAGCTTTTTTATTCAGTATGTAGTTAGCAGACTCCTGCTTATGATATGTAATTAGCGTTATGAAAAATATATTATTTAAAGATATATGGTAAAATCACGATACCTAAAAAGCAGGTATTACTCCAGACTTTATTACAATTACAGACCATGCATTCGCGTAGAGAGAATCAGCAACTATGTTGATTTTAAAAATTTTTATATGTGTAACCTTTACTTTTCTGTAGCGTAATTCCGATAGACAAACAACAAGGAGCTTCCACAAACTACATAGTTCTGAAGATAATCCAGTGAGACTGAAATTTGTCATACTGCAAAAAAAAATCCAGTTGGGACTGAAAAATAAATCATATATACGAATGAATTAAATATTTTTATTAGCTTAGACATAACTCAATGGAAACCTACTTTTCTCAGCTGTTGAAAGAACAATTTTCCTTTTCCAAAAATAATTTCTTTGAAAAGTTATTGATGATAGCAGCTTTCATAATCTAGAGTATGATTTTACAAAACTGAATAAGACTTGAATAACAAAGACTATAGTCTTGTAACACTAATTCTCAGGTTTCTTACAGTTTGCACTTTTGTCAAAATTAATATTCCAGTTATAAAATTATAGTGATTAAAATGTTTCCATTCCATGACAATTCTGCTGGGTAATATAAGATTACAAATATGGGCGTTGCTCGCCAATCCCGAGAATCTGTGCTTAGATTCCGGTCTGCAAACATACTAAACTACTAGTCTCAATATGATTGTCATTTGTTTCACTTGTCTTTTGAAGCAATGTCGTGAATAGCTAATCTGATACTAATATACTCTGAAGAGCCAAAGAAACTGGTACACCTGCGTAATATCGTGTAGGGCCCCCGTGAGCACGCGGAAGTGGCGTAACACGACGTGGCATGGACTCGACTAATGTCTGAAGTAGTGCTGGAGGGAATTGACACCATGAATCCTGCAGGGCAATCCATAAATCCGTAAGAGCACGTTGCAAGGCATCCCACATATGCTCAATAATGTTCATGGTGGGACGTTTGGTGGCCAGCGGAAAGTTTAAACTCAGAATGTGTACCTGGAGCCATTCTATAGTAATTCGGGACGAGTGAGGTGTCACGTTGTCCTACTGAAATTGCCCAAGTCAGTCGGAATGCACAATGGACACGAATGGATACAGGTGATCAGACAGGATGCTTACGTACGTGACACCAGTCAGAGTCGTACCTAGACGTCTCAGGGGTCCCATATCTGTCCAGCTGCACGCGCACACACCACAACAGAGCCTCCACTAGTTTGAACAGTCCCTTGCTAACATGCAGGGTCTGTGGATTCATGAGGTTGTGTCCATAACCGTACACGTCCATCCGCTCGATGCTATTCTTGACGAGACTCGCAACATGTTTACAGTTATCAGCAGTCCAACGTCGGTGTTGACTGGCCCAGGCGAGGCGTGAAGCCTTGTGACGTGCAGTCATCAAGGGTATACGAGTGGGCCTTCGGCTCCGAAAGCCCATATCGATGATGATTCGTTGAATGGCTCGCAGGCTGACACTTGTTGCATTGAAATCTGCAGCAATTTTCAGAAGAGTTGCACTTCCGTCATGTTGAACGATTCTCTTTAGTCATCGTTGGTCCCGTTCTTGCAGGATCTTTTTCCGGCCGTAACGATGTCGGTGACATGATGTTTTACCAGATTCCTGATATTCACGGTACATTCCGAAATGGTCGTACGGGAAAATACTCACTTCATCGCTACTTCGGTGATGCTCTGTCCCATGGCTCGTGGGCCGACTATAACACCACGTTCAAACTCACTTAAATCTTGATAACCTGTCATTGTAGCAGGAGTGACCAATCTAAGAACTACGCCAGAAACTTGTTGTCTTATTTAGGTGTTACCGACCGCAGCATTCTCTACTGCCTGTTTACATACCTCTGTATTTGAATACGCATGCCTATACCAGTTTCTTTGGCACTACAGTGTATGAAAACGGCAAAGAAATATGTTTCAACCATTTCGTAACAAACCTGAACTTTGACTACCACGAAGAGGCCAGAGACAAAAATAAGTAAAACGTATTGTGATTATAGTTATTTCTTCCCAATGATAATTAAGTATCGCAAAAATGGTGAATATTTATACCTGAAAAGTATTTACGTTGTTTGGTGTTTAACTTTGTTGTATACTAATTGGGATGAAATATTAGAACGTACCGCTGAAAAGCAGTGTACAACTAAAAGAAAAAGATCCATAAAGCATACAAGAATCAACGTCAGCTAATGATAAAAATAAATGGCAAGAAATAATGGAAAACCTAATGCAAAACCCTACCTGGACATCTTTACCACTAGTTAACAATACAAAGACAATATAAAAAATTTGAGTTTTCAAGCGAAAGCATGATGAGAATCAAAGAATTTTCAGATATAGATTGTGAGCGGTGGCTTTAAGTAATGAGCGAAGTCCCGGAATAGATTTTGACAAATGTTACGGTCCAGCTATAAAGATGAAATTTATGCAGTTCCTTACAGGAATAGTAGTCAAACGAGACTTGGACATTCGTCGTTTGGAAGGCATTGCAGCATTTCAGATGATGGAAGTAAAAGATGAGGCCCATGTGGAACTAACGATGTATTTCACAGATGCCACTATCAAATGACGAAGGAAATTCAGTGCCACACCAAATTAGAAGGAATCGCAGAACAGTGAGTGCCTCCACAGATCTGAAAAGGATTGCATCAGTCCAGCAGGAGGTGGAATGGAGCAATCAGTGAGTTCCTGCATATGCAAGGAATACTGTGTTCAAGAGTCGGAAAGGAAATAACTGAAATGAAACAGATATCAAGCGTAGAATAAGGAACCTCGGAGTAGCAGGTCATGAAGTCAGTCTAGGGATGGCGACTATTAATGAAGGAACCGGAATTCGGATATATCGGTAATTTTCCACGCGAGCTTAATCTGACAGTCAAAATCCTTCAATTAACCGGTTTCTGAAATAGCCACTTTTCGGTTTTTTTATTCCTACTATTACCTGGAATAAACGTGGAAACAGAGCAAAGGTTGATAATTTTGATTCCATCAGTTTCAAGTTACATAGAACCAAAATATTAAATTAAGTCGGAAAATAAAAGAAAACGTAGCCAATCCACCGTTTCTCGAAAAGTGGCAAGTGGTTGAATACTACAAACATTACCAGTATGCTCATACGCATCGTAATTTATTGAAATTCTGCTCAAAAGTCACGTTTTAATCGAGGATCATACCAATATTTGGGCATTACGGGTACTCAGTGAAAAAGGATGAAACCTGGGTTGAAGAACTCTGTTTTTCTTCTTAATCTGTCCGTTTTCAAGGGCAGCAAGCAGATGAAGGTATATTATGTAGACACATGCAGCAGATCAGCTACGTGTTGTTAGTGTTTAGTTTATCACTGTTACCATAATTGCTTCCTCTTTTATTATTTCATAGAAATGGCAGTCCCCCCTCCCCCCCCCCCCCCAATCCCATGAACCATGGACCTTGACTTTGGTGGGGAGGCTCGCGTGCCTTAGCGATACAGATAGACGTATTGCAGGTACGATGACAACGGACGGGTATCTGTTGAGAGGCCAAACAAACGTGCGGTTCCCGAAGAGGGGCATCAGCCTTTTCAATAGTTCCAGGAGCAACAGTCTGGATGACTGACTGATCTTGTCTTGTAACATTGACGAAAACGGTCTTGCTGTGCAGGTACTGCGAACGGCTGAAAGCAAGGGGAAACTACAGCCATAATTTTTCTCGAGGGCCTGCAGCTTTACTACATGGTTAAATGATGATGGGGTCCTCTTGGGTAAAATATTCCGGAAGTAAAATAGTCCCCCATTCGGATCTCCGGGCGGGACTACTCAGGAGGATGTCGTTATCAGGAGAAAGAAAATTGGCGATCTACTGATCGGAGCGTGGAATGTCAGATCCCTTAATCGGGCAGGTAGATTAGAAAATTTAAAAAGGGAAATGGATAGGTTAAAATTAGATATAGGGGTAGTTAGTGAAGTTCGGTGGCAGGAGGAACAATACTTCTGGTCAGGTGAATACGGGGTTATAAATACAAAATGAAATAGGGGTAATGAAAGAGAGGTTTTAATAATGAATAAAAAAATAGGAGCGCTGGTAAGCTACTACGAACAGCGTAGTGAACGCATTATTGAGGCCACGATAGACACGAAGTCCATGCCTACCAAAGTAGTACAAGTTTATGTGCCCACTAGCTCCGCAGATGAAGAGATTGATGAAATGTATGATGAGATATGAGAAATTTTTCAGATAGTGAAGGGAGACGAAAATTTAATAGTCATGGGTGACTGGAATTCGATAGCAGGAAAAGGAAGAGAAGGAAACGTAGTGAAGGTGGAATGGGGATAAGGAATGAAAGAGAAAGCCGCCTGGTAGAATTTTGCACAGAGCATAACTCAATCATAGATAACACTTGGTTTGAGAATCACGAAAGAAGGTTGTATACGTGGAAGAGGCCTGGAGACGCTGGAAGGTTTCAGATATATTGTATAATGGTAAGACAGAGATTTAGGAAAAAAGTTTTAAATTGTGAGACATTTACGGGGGCAGATGTTGACTCTGACCACCATCTATTGGTTATGAACTATAGATTAAAACTGAAGAAACTGCAAAAAGGTGGGAATTTGAGGAGATGGCATCTCGATTAACTGAAAGAACCAGAGATTGTAGAGAGTTTCAGCGAGAGCATTAGGGAACGATTGACAGGAATAGGGTAAAGAAATAGAGTAGAAGAAGAATGGGTACCTTTGAGAGATGAATTAGTGAATGCAGCAGAGGATCAAGTAGGTAAAAAGACAAGGGCTAGTAGAAATCCTTGAGTAACGGAAGAGATATTGTATTTAACTGAGAAAAGGAAAAAATATAAAAATACAGTAAATAGAGCAGGCAAGAAGAAATACAAACGTCTCAAAAATGAGATGGACAGGAAGTGCAAAATAGCTAAGCAGGAATAGCTAGAGGACAAACGTAAGGATGTAGAGACATATATCTTAATGGGTAAGATAGATACTGCCTACAAGAAAGTTAAGGAGACCTTTTAGAGAACCACTTGTATGAATATCAAGGGCGCAGATGGAAAACCAGTTCCAAGCAGAGAACGGAAAGCAGAAAGGTAGAAGGAGTATGTAGAGGGTCTGTACAAGAGCAATGTACTCGAGGGCAATATTATGGAAAGGGAAGAGGACGTAGGTGAAGACGAAATGGGAGAAGAATTTGACGGAGCACTGAAAGACCTAAGTCGAAACAAGGCCCCAGGAGTACACAAGATTCCATTAGAACTACTGATAGCCTTGGGAGAGCCAGCCCTGACAAAACTCTACCATCTGATGAGCAAGATGTATGAGACAGGCGAAATATCCTCAGACTTCAAGAAGGATATGGTAATTCCAATCAGAAAGAAAGCAGGTGTTGACAGGTGTGAAAATTACCGAATTGTCAGTTTAATAAGTCACAGCTGCAAAATACTGACTCGAATTCTTTACAGATGAATGGATAAGCTAGTAGAGGCCGACCTTGGCGGAGATCAGTTTGGATTCCGTAGAAATGCTGGAACACTTGAGGCAATACTGACCCTACGGATTATCTTAGAAGAGAGATTAAGGAAAGGCAAACCTATGTTTCTAGCATTTGTAAACTTAGAGAAAGCTTTTGAAAATGTTGAGTGGAATACTCTGTTTCAAACTCTGAAGTTGGCAGGGGTCAAATACAGGGAGGCAAAGGCTGCTTACAATTCGTAAAGAAACCAGATGCCAGTTATAAGACTCGAGGGGCATGAAAGGCTAAAATGGTTCAAATGGCTTTGAGCACTATGGGACTTAACAGCTATGGTCATCAGTCCCCTAGAACTTAGAACTACTTAAACCTAACTAACCTGAGGACAGCACACAACACCCAGCCATCACGAGGCAGAGAAAATCCCTGACCCCGCCGGGAATCGAACCCGGGAACCCGGGCGTGGGAAGCGAGAACGCTACCGTACGACCACGAGATGCGGGCGGCATGAAAGGGAAGCAGTGCTTAGGAAGGCAGAGAGACTGGTTTGTAGCCTATTCCCAATGTTATTCAGTCTATATACTGAGCAAGCAGTAGAGGAAACAAAAGAAAAATTTGGAGAAGAAATTAAAATCCACGGAGAAGAACTAAAAACTTTGAGGCTTGCGGTGACATTGTAATTCTCTGAAGACAGCAAAGGACCTGGAAGAGCAGTTGAACGGAATGGACAGTGTCTTCAAAGGAGGATATGAGAAGAACATCAACAAAAGCAAAACGAGTATAATGGAATGTAGTCTAATTAAATCAGGTGATTCTGAGAGACTTAGACTAGGAGATGAGACACTTAAAGTACCGTAGTAGATGAGTTTTGCTATTTAGGGAGCAAAATAATTGATGATGGTAGAAGTAGAGAGGATATAAAATATAGACTGGCAATGGCAAGAAAAGCGTTTCTGAAGAAGAGAAATTTATTAACATCGAGTATAGACATTAGTGTCAGGAAGTCTTTTCTGAAAGAATTCGTATGGAGTATAGCCATGTATGGATGTGAAACATGGACGATAAATGGTTTAGACAAGAAGAGAATAGAAGCTTTCGATGTGTGGTGCATAGATGAATGTAGAAGATTAGATGGGTAGATCACATAACTAACGAGGAGTTACTGAATAGAATTGGGGAGAAGAGGAATTTGTGGTACAACTTGACTCGAAGAAGGGATCACTTGGTAGGACGTGTTCTAAGACATCAAGGGATCACCAAGTTAGTACCTTAGGGCAGCGTGGAGGGTAAAACTCGTGGATGGAGACCAAGAGATGAATACATTAAACAGATTCAGAAGGATGTAGGGTGCAGTAGTTACTTGGAAATGACGAACCTTGTACAGGATAGAGTAGCATGGAGAGCTGCATCAAACCAGTCTCTGAACTGAAGACCACAACAACCACAACAGAAATGTCAGACAATTCTTTAATCTCTTAAAGCATATGAAGCATTGTACTTTACTGCTAAGTGACTTCGTAAAAATATTTTCAGGATAAGTTGGTGCGATTTTACAATACAACGGATGTCTGGCGACGACAGCGAGAAACTACCGTATAGACCAGGTGGGGTCAAGTCTTGTACGCTGCATGTTCGCGCTTACTTTAAGCCACGACAAGTACCAACAGGGACAGTATTGTCTCAGGAATGCTGTATTAATTCTTATGCCATACGTTTCTTGCTCGTTTCTGTCGACACTGTTATTAAAATAGCACTGACTGCTTTTCCCATTTTTTGTAATAACGCAATATTTCAAACAAATGCTAATTTGACTAATAAAAATTACTCCTATTTTGAAAAGGGTTTATTTATAACTGAAAAATTTTAGGGCAGCTTCTATTGCTAATTGATAAGTGGTATTTTTACTCGGTCATGAGTATAATATAAAAAATCTGTTATAACCGAGTCTACACAAATACCGAGAAATACCTATTATTCAGAACTAAAATCCCGGCATCGGTTTTAACCGAACGGTTTTTCTCATTCTTAAGTCAGTCTGAGTTACTAGAGAAGATGAAACACCGATTTTAGACCAAACAACGAACACAAAAGAAATCTCGCAATACTTCCGAGTAGAAAACTGCAAGCCTATGAAAACAGTTCTCATCTTGAAAATGAAACTACAAAATACGACGGATAAATTGAAGCCCAACAAAATGGATGCATCAAAATACAGAACCACAGCTGGAAGTCTCCTATACTTGGCAGTGTGTACCAGGCTGTAATTAAGCAAGTTTAGTAGGAATCTGAGTGAGAAAAACTGGCATGCCATCGAACACACTCTAAATTATTTGCGAGAGAAAACAAACGCTACACTCGCTTGTGGCAAGACTGGTAAGAAAATTGAAATTTTTGCGATTCAAACCACCGTAAATCTATTAGAGGATAATCGACAGTCTTTCGGAGTGTGACTGTGAGCTGGAGCAGCAGGAAACAATGGACTGCGCAACAGAGTTAGTTGCACTGAGAGGATCTGTGAGAGAAGCGAAATGGATGAACAGTTTTCTTAGTGAGATTGTTTTTTGTTCCATCCTTCGAAGAATTTCGTCGATAATAAAGACATAAAGAAAGCTGATGAAAACCGGAAGGCTTCAGAAAGAACCAATCGTATGGACCCAAAGATGTTCTTTGTACAAGCGAATGTGGAAGTTTAGAATATATAATGTGAGAAGAATATCACTTTGTGACCGAGGCAATCGACAACCTCAGGTTGAAAATCCATATGAAGTTGATGCGATCGAGGACCAGGGGTGTAATTAATATGGATAATTTTTCCGACGGTCTTTCAAGTGCTTGAAAAAGCGAGAATCTCTCTCACTGTATTGGTTCGAATGAAATCTGCTTTTACAACTATCATGTGCTGTACATTTATGTATCATTCCTATTGATTTTAAGAGAATATTAGTATTTCCTGCTCAATTTCTTGCTCTCAAATTGTCTGCTGCTATTAATGGAATTTACCTCTTGACTAAAATTCTACATTCAGGAGGTCTTTCCGTTGGCGAGTACTTCTTCTTGCAAGACTAAATTGAACTGGCTGCAGATTAGTGTTAGCTTGCCCAACTAACTTAAGGTAATTTCTTTTCACCAAGAGGCATGGCAGTTCATGTTTTAGGTGTAGATATGGAAATTTGTATGAGGGATGGTTAGTGGGAATCACAATCGCTGCCTCTGAGACCGACCTTTTCACAGATCACTTAAAATTAGCATTCGTGTAATTTCATGATCATTACTTGCTGTCCTGTCTTAGGTAAATTAACGATATTTTTGCCTCATGGAATCATTATGATGATGAGATGTATAATTCTTCCAGTGAAATAATGATTAACTTTTTCCAAATTAACCTTAAAATTTTCTCAGACTTGTTTAATATTCATCAACATTGTCATACATGCTATCAATTACAATCCTTTTATAACGATAAATATTCAGTATTAAATGTCAGATATGTATTCTTCTCATAACATCGTAATATCCTGATCACTGAATGTGTGCATCATATTGTAAACATAAGCCAAGAGTTCTAAAGTAACTACATAAAAGGTGTCTAGTACGTTCACAGACACACACTACTAATTCCTAACCGAATTTCTTTTGTCCATCTGACTCTTACGTGACTCAATACCACTCGTCACCAAGAGTCTACTTCTTCGTCATTCTGTTCTTACCTTGGTGATTGTACCATTTTCAAAATGATTTTGTCTTTATGACTGGGTAGATACCTTTTACAGACCCACAGATCAGAATTTTTGTTCAGAGTAGGATCTGTTCATAATACCTGCACCTTTTACCTTATGGATAGCCTCAGCTCTTCTGACCAACTTCTTTTAAATCTCTAATGTCTACTTACGTCATGACAATTGGCGCTACATATTTCTGCTTCCCTCAGCAATCCTTTTCCTAACACCTGCTTTCTGTGCATCTCCTTATTTTCTTCTTTTGCTTCCTTGTTTTTCTCGCCCTCTACTTTCACCCCTCATTTCTGTTAATTGCACATGTCTCCTTTCTTTACATTATAACATCTACAACTTTTAAATATAAAAAAAGTCATCTCTTACATGTTTTATTTTCATAAGTGGTGTTTGGTTTAGTGTAGTTAATGTAGTTATTAAAATGAAAAAGTTCTTGATGTGGTCAGCATTTTAAAATCAAAGCGGTGTATGTCAAATCGTCTACATATATTTTTCGTACCCCTTCCGAACTCTTGAAGAAGAAGGAATCCCTGATATCACAATATCTACATCACACATTTATAAGAGCTGCCACTTTTCGTACCACCTTCATTGAGAAATATTAAATTTTTGACTCATCCACCAACTACATTAAGGTAAAGGCACTTGTAATTGACATATTGCTGGTAACTGACAACTGCAAATAAATTCGTTTTAGATTTTTAAAAAATTCTCAGTGCCACTTTCGTGTGGGTCATCGTCGACAGTGAAATATGCCCTCACCCCATTAAACAGTATGCCGAGATTTGCACTTAAAGATGGGTCATTGGCACCAACACTGGAGGTTAGGAATTTTATGTCTCCCTTTCTCCTGTACTTGATGATCATCTACTGCTGATGTTAACTCACCACCAGGATTCAAACCATCCACCACTGCTGCGTTGAGCATGACTGCACAAGTGTGAGATGGTGACTCCAGCTACATAAATGACAGAAGTATGTCAGTGTTAACTAGTGATGTTTGTACCTTCAACTCTTTATGTTTTTCTAAAAACAATTTCGACTTATTTAAAGCAATGAATAATAACGTACTGCATACAAAAACAAGAAAAGTATCCCAGAACTTAATCTAATTTGAATGTATTATAAAGTTGGTTTTTATATGTAAAATGTGTGGAGTTTCATTTTTGTAAAATGACAACAACTGGTGATATTACTATTATTAATTAAAATAACGCTAGACTATCACTGCCAGTATTCTATTTACCTCACTCATGCTAATATTATGAACTGGAATGAATGCTGTCATTGATAACCTGATATAATAAAAATGACCTTACTGTGACGCATAGAGTTTGAAAAAAGTACGGAAACACGAAAACCACGACACCTTACCATCCCTGTTACAGTGAAGGAAACCCGTTGTCATTCAAGACAATGTCTAATCGTCTCGAAATACCAGCAAGTTCAGGTAACTATGAAAGAGGTGGATAGCGGTTATGCACCTTCCTCTCCAAAGTAGACCACAAAGGCTCAATAATATTGTAGTACTGAGATCTAGAGACTGTGGTGTCCAGGTGAGACCCGACAATTCATCCTCGTCCTCCAGAAATCAGTCCTGAATGATGTGAGCTATGTGAACAGATAGCCTATCGTCTTGGAACACAGCAGCACCATTGAGGAACAAACAGTGCACCATAGAATAGATCTGACAAGCCTTCACAATAATACGGCCTTGGAGAATAGCGATGGCGCCCATGGAATACCACCATATGGCTGCCCAAATTATTACCAATCCCCACCCCTCGACACCATACATTACTCTTGTAACATAAACCCAGTCAGTAGCTGGAAACAGTGTGAAACAAGACTCGCCCAACCAATTTACTTTCATCCATTGCTCCTTAGTCCAGGTTTTATGGCTTCGGCGCCACCTTTTCCAGTTATGGGCATTTGCATCACTGATGAGTGGTTTAGGTATGCCAGTTCGCGCTGTTATGGAGCTCCCTTCGTATTGTTTTGGTGCTGACAGGGTTCGCGAGTGCGACATCCAGTTCTGCAGTAAATTTTGCAGTTGTCGTCCTCTTACTTTTAGTACAATCGCCTTCACTCACCGTCTCTCAAGATTACTCAACATTCATGTCCGTATTGTGACTTAAAAGATGATGTTTTTACGCCCTCCGTGTATACCTTATAATTCTTCGATACAGTTCGTCTTGAAACACGAAACATTTCGGCTCCATTGGTTATGGTAGTACCCACCATACGGGCACCAACAATCTGCAATTCACTTTGCTGCGATATAATTGACTCACAACTTTAGTGTTCTGATCAGAAAATGACGCTTGCAGCGCACTGAGGACATTGTACAGGTGCCGTTCGTGGTCAAATACTTTGCTAACCTCTGCATTTATGTTCAGGTATCTGTTTCTCGCGGTGTTTCCATAATTTTCTTCGTCCGTTATAGACGCTGCACGTTGTATGTGAGAGACAGTGAACAATGTTTTGGTTTGAAGTTTCATTGCATCATTGCTTTCTAAATATATGTCCTTGTTGTGATATTATTTGTAGTTTCGTGCACTTACCAGTGAGTGTGAGAGAAATTAGAAAAGCTTGAAGAATATGATGCCTAATAACCGCAACTTACTGAACTTCACACTTGATGACGTAACCAGCATAAGTAACGTGAGGAAAAAGCACAGGTACCGGTATCACTGTTGTGAAATGAATGTAAAATGGTTTGTAAAAAATGTTTTATTCATGAATGTAAATTACGTCAGCAATACAGATACTCTAAAGTTGCACTTGTAAAATATATGGAACTACCGCAATAAATACATATTGTGAATATCACACGCAGACAGAACTGACAACACACGCCACTACCAGAAATTGGGGTATTTTTTTCTGTTGCCAGAAGACTGCCAAATTACTTGTGAATTCGTAGAAGAAATCTCTTACAAAAACAGACCACACTTCAACAAATACTTATTATGAAATATGCTGGATAAAAATTTCTAGTGTTACCATGAAAGTTACTAACATTAACGAGAAACTGTAACTTAAGTGAAACAAACTGGATAGTATTAAGTACACCTTAACTTTAAATAATAGATAACCATTCAAGTAGAGAAAAATAACAAAGTCAATTATTGTTTAGTAATTCTTATTTTTAAGTTATTATGTAGCTCACTGGAAAATTCAACATTATTAAGAGCTGCATGTAGTAGGACAAAATATCAGCGTAAAAATGGATTTAACAAGCACAATTTTTATTTTAGAACTGAATGAAGAATAATAAATTTTTATATTGATGACAGAATTGAGTGTCAGATGTATACATTTACTTTAAAGGTTATTATCTTATTCATGTGTAATCCATTAAGTAGCAGAACAGTCTGTCATTTGAAGAAAAAAATTATATGTTACCCATTTAAAAATAAGTGTCCTGCATTTTCCATTCATAAAAAACTGTGAACGAAAAGTTATTGTGTACGAAACCGAGTACTGTAGCCACTATGCTGTTCCCTTATGTTTTTAAAATGCTTTGCACCATTAAAATTACTCTTTATATTCCTCTTGTAACACATAATGGTAAATATGTTTGCTATGTCTGACTGTAATGTTATTGCTCTGATTTGTGAAATTCATTTAGAAGCATATTAATTGTCACAATTATATATTTGTTACAATCATTGTATTGCTATGAGAAAAGCCATCCTAAAATGTAGTTTAAATTTTAAAGTTTGAAGATCATATTCTACATACTAAATTGTTGTTACGTCGTTACTGAAGTAACAGAATATTACAGGTGTACAGATACTTAAAATAATAAGAAAGGAAATAGTGCCTTGTAAGGTGAAAAATCAATATGGGTAACTCAGCTTAATTATAACTTCTGTCTGTAGCTTGAATGGAAAGAGAGACTTTCATTTCATCATGTTTTAATGGCATAATCAAAACTATAGTTAAACATTACCAGAGTCACTGTACAATTAAAAAAATTATGCAATACATCTACACAGTGCTAGTAATAAATTACACATCTATAGTATGCCAAATCCTGCTTAATAATTTTATTAGGTTGAATGACCTACATATTTACCAAAATTTATAACAAATTAATACTTATATTACTAAACATTAGGCAGCATAAGAGCTGAAAAGATAAGAATGTAAGTGTCACCCAGTCAAATATCAGTCAGTCTTCGATTCTGTGTGTTTCCTCCATTGACATGCTAGTTTCCAATAAAACAGTCTAGTCATAATAAAAGCTGTGAAATTCAAATTGATGATATGAAGTTTGAATGGATGTAAATGACAATAAATGAAATGAGTTTATGGAATGTTTTTTGGAAATATATAGACACACAATGAGGGAGGAATGTTTTTATTCTAAGGACAACCACACTCATCAACAACCATTTTCGGGGGATCTCTCTTTATTATTTTGTTATCTAGACCCCAATAAATTAAAGACATTGATGAGAACTTGACTGGAGCACAACAAGGTTGTAAACCTGGTAGGCTGTCCATCTTTCTATACTCCTCCAGTGGAGGTGTATGGAAGTTCACGTAGGAATCTGGCGTTCTGTGAGGTCCACCACAATCACCACGACAGTAATTTGCATAGTAACCACTAGGTGCTATAATCCAGTCTTCCCATCCGATTTCTGTAAAATTAACGTAAAATTTGTTTTTGCAGCAAGGACCTTTGTCTCCGTCAGTGCAATCCAATGCTCTTCTTCTGACACGTCTAATGGCAGTTGGATCTGTGTGGACTACTAGAAATGGACGCTGGGCATCATTGGATAGACCCAGACTGCTAGGGTGACTTTGAGAGTACAGGTCACTTGTGGAGTCAATACTGTTAATCACCCTAGAGAAACTAGTCTCAGGATGTGGCTTATAATCAGCATCTGGTGGCCGCTGCTGGAACAGGATGGCTTCCACCATATCAGAACAACCAGAACAGTCTACCAGAAGGCGCAGACGTTCCCTTGGAGCATGTCTAGCAGCATACCAGTTCTGCACTGTTGATGTGAGATCAAATTTCAGCCATCCCAGTCCTGATAGTGTGACAGGTAAGGATGCTGCCATTTCTGTGTAGTCATCGAACTCCTGCAAGAAATAGAAACTGATACATATTGGATAATACCACAACACACAATTTCTCAAGAAAACAAATGGTTATGACTGAGAAACATCTGAAATATCACAGTTACTCCATTTGTTAAAGACAACAGCATATTCTACTAACATTCCGATTCTGCTGTTGAAGAGCACCATTAATCATCAGCATACTAAATAGCTTTCTGCTTTAACTCAAGTGTTCAAGATTCGTCAGATTTATAATAAATATGCACAAATTTCTGAACAAACAATAATTTGGAGTATTTTCATATTTTAAATGAACAGAACTTCTCACGAGGGAACTTATCTACACCCATATTCTACAAACCACTATGAACTGCATGGCAGAAATCACTCCTCATTCTACCACATGTTAAGGTTTCTTAGTGTTTGTTTTGGGCGTAGAGGACAGCAAGAATGGCTGCTTAAATGCTTCTGTGTAGAGAGCGATTACTATAATCTTGTCTTTGTGCTTCCTACGGTAACGATCTGTGGGGGACTGTGGTACATTCCTAGACGCTTATTCAGTACTGATTGTTCAAACGTTTTAAGTAGGCTTTCACAGGATAATTGACGTCTTTCCTCAAGAATCTGCCAGATCAGGTTTTTCAGCATTTCCATGAGTGTCTCTTGGCTCAGACAATCCTGTGAACAATTGTGCCTCCCATCTTTACATACGATCAGCATCATTTATTAGTTATAATAAGTATAATTCCACACACTTCACCAATATCTGGAGGTTGGCTCACAAGAGTTTTGCAGGCGATCTCTTGTTTACAATTACTGTGTTTTTCCAGTGCCCTGGAAATGAATGAAGCCTGCCACCCGCTTTATTTATGATCCATCCTATGTGATCATTCCGTTTCATATCTCCACAAATTGTTACACCGAAGTATATGTATGTGCGGACTAATTTCAACTGTGATTCATTGTTATTGTGGTTATTGGCTATAGTGTTTTGTGAAGCGCACTGTTTTACGTTTATTGCCATTTGCGACACTTTGAAATATTTTTAATACCTGACTAGATATTTGTGCAGATTTTTTCAGACATAATTTTTTTTTATTTCCCTTTGTGTTTGGTAATCATTGTCACAGTAGCTGTCTCATGGTCACTGAACCAGTTTTTGTGGGCAGACTCAGAGAGGTCCGATCTATTTGTTGCCATTATATCTAATAATGTTTCCGTCGTGAGTGGGCTTCTGAACTACCGGTTCTAAGCAGTTATAACAGATTAATCTGCAAAGATAATCAGTATAAATGAATGTACTCAGATTGTTAGAACTTACATTCTAAATCAGTGAGAATGGTAGATGATGCTACAGCGGTAAATTTTAGTGAGGATTTTGAATGAACTGACTGTATTCTTGGTTGTTCTGCACTACTATTCTTTTTCTAAAATGTTATGGAAATATATATAAAATACATTTGCAGTTAAAATGTGCATGGCATGGAAAGTGAAACTATTAGATGATGTGCCAGGAGACACATATATAAGGATCTACCACATTAGCAATATTGATTACATGTGTTTATAAATGCCTGAAGAAGACCAGATATATAAATTAATTGAAAACTAAAACTAAACTCCGTCCGAATAGGCCTTGGAAGGCCCAACGGCACCGACCGGCCGCCGTGTCATCCTCAGCCCACAGGCGTCACTGGATGCGGATATGAAGAACTTGCATAGATGTGGTACACATTTAATTGACAGATGAAGTGTGAAGAACATACATGAAACATTCTTGCATCACCAGGGTTCACACTAGCTTACCTCCGAGTTGGGTGTCACCACACAGGCGTGTGTTACTGGCATTGACTACAGAAGTAGACAATGAAGTTCATAACAATATTGGAATGTTAACTAATTTCTAACACAGTTTCTGAATCCAGAAGTCAACATAGATGGCTTTCTACGAATGCATAGCCACTGTTTTGAAAGCTATTGATAAAAAACTGCAAGCTGTAGCTATCACTTTAAACTTAACCATAGCTTTCGATATGATGGGCCATAGATCTCTCCTTGAATATTATGGCATTTGGGGCCTATCAAATGAATTGACGCATTCATTTGTTAGCTACTACAAGGAAAAAGTAAATATAAAAGATGCAGAAGTACAATGCCAAGCAGTACCAGAATATTTGTCAGAAGAGTGATTCATCATCTATAAGATACTGTAGGGGCTATTAATGAGCTCTCTTCGATGCCTGATTTATATTAATGATATGAACGTGCATATTGATTCTCATAAAACAGTTCTGTTTCCTGATGACACAACGGTGTTTGTAAAAACAGCAAAAATGAAGATTTCCATCATGGAATGAGTGTTATAAGTCAGCTCAGTTAATGGTCAACAATAAACTACATCATAATAAACTACAGGAAACAGTATCAATAAATTCCTATAGCTGCTGAAATAACATCTTGCTTTACCCTGAAGTCATTGTAAATAAAGAGGCAAAACGTTTCTTAGTTTCTGTATATGAAGTGACCTTAAGCAGTGCAAACATATTGAGTACATCAGTTCCAGGATGATTACAGACTGTAACCTTTTAAGTGCCCCGAAAGGCTGAATAAATGATCATTCATTATTGCGTGTTTACGATGCATATCTTAATGCTCATCTGAAATATGGTCTCATATTCTGATGAAATTCCCCAGCAGATCAGGGGGCCTTCAGAATCGAGAAGAAAGTAATTACGGTTATTATAGGGCGCAGAGCTGGACAGTCATGTAAACTACTATATGAATTACTGTAATGACACCATTACCATGGCTATAGATTATAGGACACACTATTGTTCTTAAAAAATATTATTTGGCAGTGTTTGTAATATGAGAAAAAATTATGACATACAACATCGTAATAGAAGGTTAAAAGGAAACTTACGTGTAATCCCAACAAATACATGTTTTTGTCGGATAGGTACATGCTTATGGGAATAAAACTATTCAACAAGTAGTCACGTTATAGTATTTAAAATGTACTGGTAAATTAAATTTAAAGACACTAGAAAGATCTATTTGAGTTTAATTTCAGTATCACTATTTCCATTCAGTAAGTGAACTTTAGCATATGTACATATAGACACGAATATTTTGCTTTTTAAGCACAGATTTAAGTCAAGTACAATATCATTTAGCACACAATACAGCGAATGAATGAACAGGCTAAATAAATAAAATAGTGATTCACTTGTGCATCTGGTTTCTTCGATGTCGCGAAGTTTCTTCTGTGCTTTATTGCTATCGATTGTATGGTGATAAGCATATTAAAGGGTATTAAAGGGGTGATTGTGATAAATGTTGTGCTCCATAGCATCCTTAAATATCTAAATATATGAATAACTACAAAATACAGTTTTATAGGCTAACTGAGAGCAGAAAAACAACGTTTGACGACCTAATTCATATGAATACACATAGGTAAATCATTTTAAGAAGCTAATGGAGAATTTTAAGTTATTTCCACAGTAAAATGTTACAGCGTCTAACTTCAGAGTAGAAATCATAGGCTCTTGTGACATTATACTAAACGTATTTTCCGAGTATTACATTGAGAACTGTAGGAGACAATTCAAGTGTAAGGGAAATTTGGATCTGCTGACAATAAATTGGTGAAAATTTTTTGATTCAGTGAATGTATAGATAGTAATCAGGTATTGTAGCATCGTTGATCACTGGTGTTGAAGAAAATGCTAAGAAAGATACTGCTTCGTATCATACGTGACAAGTAAATTATCAGAAGCAGACAACAGCAAACTTTCAGCTCTGAGGAGGAGATTGTGTTACAAATATATACATACTGTTTGCCACATACTACATAACCTTGTGCTACAGACAATAGATACAGATGGGAAAGATGTACAATAGTTCATTAACAATATCAGAAAGTTACTACACAAGGAGAAGGATATGCATTCCAGATTCGAACCAAACGGAATCGTTGCTCATAAACAGAATCTGAACGAAGTCAAAAGAAGCATAATGACAGCAGCGCATCAATCATTCAATGAGGTTGAGAGCAAGGTCTTATCAGCAGAGTTCGCGAAAACGCCTAAAACGTTTTGGGCTTACTTAACATCTGCTAATATGTAAAATCAATCAGTGACCGAAATCATTGCTTCCTTAGCCTGAATGATTTCCAGACATTTCACTCGTTGTAGGTGTCTGGAAAAACTGATCAGCTATTTCTTCAACAGAGCCACAAGCAACTAAACCATGTGCAGGGCAACACCACAGGACATATGCAGCCATTTTTTATCCTATAATGTGAAATTAGGGGCTGCAACTGCAACATATGGGATCCTCGTGCCATACCACAGTGTCAGTCAGAAGCCTTATACAGTTCTGTAACGATTATAATTTGTGTATCATCACGTCCTTAACTTGTGACCAATGAAGTTAATTTTAGTGAAATATACTCTTTTTCTTGTTTCAATGAACTCAAAGACTAGTGGTATATAGGGTGGTCAGCCGCAACCTGACAATCTTGTAATGGTGTTGCAGGGTAGGTTGTGCTGAGAAATAACTGTTAAGAAAAAAAATCGACACATTGCGCCATTTCCGAGTTAATTAGCGTTGAAGTTAACCAGTGAGATTGTTGTACATGCAAATTAAACAGGCCCACCAGATATACGGGCATTCAAAAAGAAACGAGTCGGAGGCATAATTACAGAAACCAGTACCTGTATGTTAGAAGTATTGACCCTGGCTGTTGAGCAACTTGTCCCACTGTGGCATAAGGTGGTGAAACTTCCCGGGGCTGCGATGTTAACCAGTTCCGCACGTGCAGCTGCACGTCATCGTCCGAGGTGAATCGTTTGCCCCTCAGAGCCTTTTTAAGGGGACCAAAAATCGCGTAATCACAGGGAGAGAGGTCCGGGCTGTATGGAGGGTGCCCGAGAACCTCCCATTTTAATTTCTGCAGGAGTGTCGCTACCGTGTTGGCCGTATGAGGCTTCGCAATGTCGTGGAGCAGAATGACCCCACGAACGAGAGTGTCTGGTCGTTTTGATTTGATCGCTTGGTGAAGGGTGGTCAAGGTTTTCGAGTAATGCTGAGTATTTGCTGTTGTCCCGTGCTGCATGAAGTGAACCAGAACGGGGTTATCTTGGTCCAAAATGGTTCAAATGGCTCTGGGCACTATGGGACTTCTGAGGTCTTCAGTCCCCTAGAACTTAGAACTACTTAAACCTAACTAACCTAAACACATCACACACATCCATGCCCAAGGAAGGATTCGAACCTGCGACCGTAGCGGTCGCACGGTTCCAAACTGAAGCACCTAGAACCGCTCGGCCACCCCGGCCGGCCAGGGTTATCTTGGTCAAAGAAGAACGTCGCCACAACATTTCCTGCACTCGTGTAGATGGCCTTGGCTTTTTTGGTGGTGGTGACCCTGGATGCTTCCACTGGAGACTTTGTTGTTTTGATTCTGGTTCAAAGTGATGATACCATTGTGGGGCGGCGGATGCGTTGGAATAAGAATAAATCTACTGTTGTATAAACGCTTGCGTGTTGAATCAGTTTCTAGCTTTTAGAATGTTGTTAATGCTGTCTTTTGCCGTTCTCAACACTGGCTCTCTATTTACTCCGTGACCCCCAGAAAGTGATTTAATAAAACTTGGAGCCAGTAAATAGATATCCTAGTGCCCACTTTACCTGAGAATGTTCTTATAGCTGCAGCTTATAGCTCTGAGGAATTAGGAGATTGTCCGGGATTTCTAATCAAAAACGGTTTTCCAAAATAGTTGAGTATATTCTGAAATTCACTGATAAAAAACACAAGTATCCCTACAACCTAACTAACAGAGCAGTTCAGAGTCTAATGCGCTGATGCAACTATAAATGTCCGAATCAAATGTTAAAAAGAATGCTCGCCATAATTTGATGAAAATACTTCATCAAACGCCACGCTAAATATTTGGTAGAATGACTGTCCCGCGACGGCACGTGAAAATACGACAAAACGCAAACTGAAGCTAGATAATGAAAATCATTCCAGAATTAACACTTCACATAAAATGTTTTCATGGTTCCGCATATCTCTAGTAACTTAATACGGCACCCGAGGCTGTTTGTAGCAGTGACACTGATGCGATGCGGCTCCCGACACAGATGGCGTGTCATTCAGCGACTGGAGAGAACTGGGGCCTTGCTTCCTCGCGCAGCGTTCTTATATATAAAGCCGCGGTGCGGACGGTTAAGGGAACGCCTGATCTTTTCGGCTCTCCCGACTAGCCGCTGGGCTAGTAACGCACCACTTCAAGTTCCATAATAATTTATAGCTTCTTTTGCTGATGGCCGAAGAAGCTCTTGATTTAAACGTGCATTCAGCACGCAGGTAAGTATTGATAATAAAATTTTGACGTGGCTAAGTTAAATATTTTGGGCGAGAGAATTAATTAAATTACACTGCACGCAGTAGATGAGCTCTGAACTGGCCCTTTTGAGATCCGCTATCGCTATAATTTTATAGGTATTCAAAAGAAACTTTTCACATCTTCATAGTCATAGCGGACCTCCAACCTATTTAAATCTAAACATCCTAACCTTATTTATTAACCTACTTAATCTATCTTGCTTCCTTCAGTTTTGAGATGAAAACCACAAAATCATGAATTTCCACTAAAGTCTTAATTTGTGAAATCCAAAGTACTGTTTTTATTAAATCATTATGAAAGATGAATCTAAATATAAATTTTGAAGTCTCTAGCTCTTTTCTGTTGCGCCAATGATTTTTTCAGAAAAACGTCCAAATCTCGAAAACGGCTGAAGTTATCGAACTGATATTTAACACACATTAATTTAGTATTATTCCTGACATGCTAGAAAAGTTTTAGGTCATTTGCTTGATTTTTAAGGTATTGCGCAACATTTATGACGTCAGAGCTAGTTACAGCAGACTGGCTGGCACACAATGGAAACAGATGTGAATTTACTACAGCGTGAGTAGGCTGCTTCCCTACATCACCCTCTACTTAAAAATTTTTTTTTTTTTGTTTATGAATGTTAATGAATGAAAAAAAAATTAATTACAAAAAGGGAAGCAAGAGTACAGTTTAACTCCCTATGAAAAATCAAAATTGAAATATAAACCTGTAGAAACATTAAAGAAAACTGATTACCTACATTAATTATTTAAATTGTGGGCATGTTCACTGCCTTTCAAACCATGTCATTACTCAAAATTTTAAGCAAAGTCAACGAAATATTTTGGCATACATATTGCCTTAGACAAACAAACACATACAAATTGAAAAATTATAAAAATCTTAACTACATTAAATACATTTTTACATACACATATTCAAAGAAAATAACATGATACATAAACAGATGATTATCTCTTAGCAGTCTTTTCTAAACCTGAAAGAAAAGTTCACAAATAATTTTTACACACGTGGTTGTAGCCACTTAGGCTGGCGTCCTACACTTCCATTCACAAGGGTAGAGGAGGGGAAGTTGCTATGGTGTGCGTCCTTCACGTTCTCTCTAAATTACATGGGGGAAAGGGGAGGGGTCACTGTGAGTTGTGTCCAAGTCACTCCACGCTTTCACGCAGCTACCAGGCTGCCATTATCTGGTTTGTCCTGTAGAACAAACAAAAAGAGTGCCTCAGACTCTGTTCACTTAATATCTAAGGGTGGGTCACAATGAAATGGGGATATATACATTTTATCCTTCAGTATGTTGCTGGAACAAAGTTAACAGAATTTTTTTTTTTTCTCAATTCTACTCTCGTGGTTACTTAATTGTCATAAAATCGGTAAACAAATGGTTCAAAACGCCGTTAGTCACGTACTGGAGAAAATTTATGCTCCTAAGGCATACAATCATAAATCATATTTAATCTGAATTTATCATTTCTGGGCCGGAACACTGAACCAATGCTCGGTACATTCCTGACAAATCTGCATTTTATTTACTTAACTGACTCATCTTTGACTACTTTATTCTTAGAGATAGTATGAGTATGATTAGTGGTTGTTTTCTCAGCTTCCATGTACATGTGAGTAACTTTTGGTAATAGTACAGTTGTAAGTGTTCAAAACACACTACGTTTAGTTGACTACAAAATCCACTTATTGGTCCTCTGCTGTTGTCAGTTCCACATCTGCCATTAGGTACTTACTTACTTTGAAGTGTATTCATGCTGAGCTAAAATATGGTTTCACGTCTGTCAGTATGTTATTTATTTATTTTGCTAGTGTATGTACTTATTTAACACTCACTCTATTAATATTTAAAGCATAGGATAGCACATTTATTTCATATTCATAGTGTATTGCAGCTGATTAGTTTGCTCACGTGGCAATCCATTTCCACTCAATCGGACGCTGAAACCACAGGTAGTCTCTCTCAGACCTACCACTAAAATGTATCAAGTAAATATGGACGAGCGTAATGCTAAATTCCTTAAACCTCTAGGACACCATGAGCTGCTCTGTCTCATTTAACATAAGGGTACCTATGGTCGCATTCACGCCTCCAACTCATAACCTCAATACGTGTAGGTGTATCCTGTCACACACTACACTAAAATAATGGCCAGCTCCAACCTTATAAATACTTCAGGGACGTGTCCTTCACGTCTCAACCACAAACACTGCTCAATTCTATTACACTACCTTTCCTTGCTACACAAGGTGAGTTCAATCTTACAACTTATCTGCATATTTTTCATACCACTAAGCAATCTCTTTTACTATTTCTTAGTTAGCTCTAATGCATACACTAGGTTTCATTACCACTTCAGATTCTGCTTGTACATGAATTCATATATCTTTTTAAATTACTGTTGGTGGACCATTTCCAATAAAACAACACTTTGTACTTACTATATTACCAGGGTACTATACATAATTGTTACTCAAGTACATTTTATATCTTAATTACTTCATACTTCTCTATTGTTTGTCACTATAAGGTTTGTCACATTAGGTATTTTTCTTTTTTCACTAATCGGTAGATAGAATGGTTACATAACTTATGGCTTGATAGCCATGACAGAAAATTTTCATGTCTGGAAAGAAGAGGTCGAACTTTTTGTGGATAGGAAAGATGAAGAATGAGTGAGACCTGAAAGGGAAAGAAGATCTCACACAGCTGGGACTGCACGGCTGCCACACTGTGTGGAGGTTACAGTACAACCTCCTCCCTACAGTATTCATTAGTTTAATGCTGGCTTGATTATCATAACGGAAAATTTTGTGTTGGAAAGTAGAGGTCGAAATTTTTGGGGATAGGAAAGATGAAGAATGAGTGAGACCTGAAAGGGAAAGAAGATCTCACACAGCTGGGACTGCACAGCTGCCACACTGTGTAGAGGTTTCAGAACAACCTCCTCCCTACAGCATTCATTAGCTTAATGCTGTAAAGAAGAGTTAGAAATTTTAGGTGGATAGAAAAAATGAAGAGTGAGTGAGACCTGAAAAGGAAAGAAGGTCTCACACAGCTGGGACTGCACAGCTGCCACACTGTGTAGAGGTTACAGAACAACCTCCTCCCTACAGCATTCATTGGTTTATTATTGACGTGATAATCATACCGGAAAATTTTGTGTTGGAAAGTAGAGGTCGAAATTCTTGCGGATAGGAAAGATGAAGATTGAGTGAGACCTGAAAGGGAAAGAAGATCTCACACAGCTGGGACTGCACAGCTGCCACACTGTGTGGAGGTTAAAGAACAACCTCCTCCCTACAGCATTCAGTGGCTACCTATGAATCTGGCAGGTCGATCTGAAAATACTTTATGATGCCTTTTTAGAACCTGTCTCAGTTCTTCCTTCTGATTGGCGGAAATATTATCGATTTCCTGCAACTTAGCTTCTATCTTGTCTAAAATAATTGCTTCTTCTTCTTCTTCTGTATTCAGCTTATTGTTATTAAGATTAACATCCTCGTCCCAATACCTCCTGTTTTTCAGAACTCGTATAGGCAGCTCCCAAGTTTCATGATCAGTTACTACATGTTTATCACTAAAAGGTACTATAATTACTCCTGTTATTGGCAAGATCATTTTTAACTGGCTTCTTTCAAAGTCAACAACACTCTGATATTTCGACAAGAAATCTATGCCAATTAAAACCTCAATACTGAGATTGTTTACAATTAAACATGGATGATCAATTAAATTACCATTAATGTTAAAGGGTAGCAAAGCTTCTTGCTTTACTGTTTTTGACACCTTGCCAGTAGCACCAATTATTCTTAGTCCTGATACCCTCATTACTGTAAGTTTGTCCTTACCAGGTAACGCATCAAAGAAGGACTGAGATATTGCACTTACCTCACTTCCACTGTCTAAGAGACAACGTACATTGATACCCAACATATTCACTATTATTATAGGGTGGCTTATTCTAGGTTGTACAGGTGGTTCCTCAAATTCATCTAATAGTTCCTTTTGGATTTGTCTCCAACTAAAGTGATCAATATCTGTCTTCATTACATTTAGGTCACAGTGTGTAGGGGTTTCCTGAATTACATTTTCAGCTGCCTTTTCCAGTCGGTCTATTAATTTTAAATCGAAACACCGCACGACTTCATTACATTTAGTTTGCTGAACATAACCCAAATTACTGTAGTCTGAGCGATTCTGCGCCTCCAGACCGGGCATAACATTAGTTACAGCTAAACCACTTTCACCATTATCGTCGGTTTCCTTCTCAAGTGACAACTGGTCACAGCTACTGGGTTCATTGACCCCAAACAGCCTACCCTCTACATTCCCACTTATCTCCTGTTCTAAATCTATTAGTACATTATCAACATCCTGCACAGGCACTTTAGATAAGAGCACATCATCCTCATCGTAAATATAAGCATGAATTTCTTCTGCTTCTTCACCTGTCAATTCAGTATTTTGTAGCTCATCCCTACTGTTACACTGCTGCGCCTTCTCTTTCTCTTCCCACTTAGAAAGCGTTTCTAACACGGTATCTATCAAATACTGTGAGTGATCTAATATTTCTGTTGTATCCTTAGGTGCTATCGACTCTTCATCCACATGTTCAGTTTGAGTATTCTGATCTGTCTTACCAATTCCCTTAACTACTGGCTTAGGAAAAGTAACCGCCTGGTGAGCGCCAGTGTCCTCATAGACGGGAACTAGTTTTCCTGCCTCGGCCTACTGCTGTTTCCTTTATTTTCATTATAGTTAACTGGCATAGCATTGCTTTCCGTACAGTGGTTTACATGCATATTTTTGTTTGGCACAACATTACTGTCATTTGAATGCCATTGTTGGTTCTGATAATTATTTCCCCAATTCCTACCTCTCTTAGGACGGCGAACACCTACTGTTCTAATGTTTACATTGCCACTTTGCTCGTTCCTAAAATTACTATTATTGTTATTGGCATTTCGGTTATTACGTGCTTGCTCCTCATTGGCAGCAACACGTTCTACACGTTCCAAATACTCAATGAAACGATCCAGATTGTCTCTAGGGGCAGATATAATTCTAGTTTGCCAATACCATGGCAGTTTGGCTTCAAGACCTAGTATAATCATTTCAGGTTTCAGCTTTTCCGCCAAATGTGACAACCGTGAAATCCATGACCTAGCAAACTCTTTAATTGATTCCTTACCTGCATTGAAGCGTTTTCCACTCCAAAATTCTCTCAACACTTCATTTTGCTTATTGCTAGACCAATACTCATTAATGAAAGCTGTTTTAAACTCCGCTAATGTTTTACACTTTAACATAACATCAGCTGACCAACGCATGGCGTCACCTGCTAAATGGCTTCTAATAAACGAGATTTTCTCTCGTTCAGACCAAGTTGATGGAATCACATCTTCAAAATCGTTCCAGAAATCTAGCGGATGGATATTTTTATCTGGATCAAACCGCAAGAACTGCCGACACCCGATAAAAGCGGCGTTTGCAGCTACAATTTGTTGTATACTACCATTACCAGAAGTTACTGAAGCTATTTTACTCTCAATGTTAGCAATGTTAGTACTTATATTTTCTACTTTCATTTCAACATTATCTACTCTTTGCACAATATGAGTAGTGTCAGTTTTGATTGCTTCTACTTCTGTTTGACATATGTTTACTTTTATATTAACATCTTTAAATCTATCTGAGCACAGTTCAGACTCCGCCTCGATCTTTTCTGTTAACTTGTGCTCCAGCTTCGCATCTTCCATTTGGAAGTCTTTGCGAACCTCAGCAACTTCGGATTTAACTGTTTTATACATTTCAGAAAACTGTTGAGCAACCTTTTTCTTAATATCCTCATGATTGCAATCAATTTTATAGTTCAAACTGTCTAGATCCTCTTTCAACTTATTGCAACCAGCCTTGAAGGTATCGTCCATTACCTCCAACCGCTTATTAAAACTTGTTTGGCTGGCCACAATCTCAGACTTTAATTCAGCTGTCATTCTAGCATTACTGGCTGACATTTTTGCATTACTGGCAGCTATTGCTTGTAATATAACATTTAGATCAACAGCCCCAGCATCTTTGGTTTGCTCACTAGCTGGCTTTTTATCACACTCAGGTGACGAAAAACTAGCTCCAATACCAGAATCATCAAAACTAAATGAAACTTCTGATTGATTAGTCATATCTAACTGCTCCTTCTTAAACTCTACCATCTCTGATGACTGTTTCATTTTTAATTCATCAGAGAAACTATCATCCAATAAATTTACAATTTCTACTTTCTGCTTCACTACAGGGGTCTCTATTATTGAATCATTGCCCCTTCGCACACTACTGTCAGGAGACAATACTTCATATTTCACTTTAACATTACTACTTTCATGCATATTTACACTCGAACCGTTGTCTGGATTTACAGTTCCCTCAACAGACATAGGTTCTGATATAAGTTTAACCTCAGTTTCTTTTGGCGGTTCCATCGCCGACAGTCTTTTAGTGCAGGTTAGTAAAATTTTTAACAGCTTTTCACTTAACTTAGTTCCTTCTGCACGACGTATGGCGTTGCCGGCGCGTCGTACCAGGATTCCTGATGCGACGTGGCACGTTGAACTGCAGACGGCTCTCCGACGGCTGTTGTGTGTTTGCGTGGCCAGCAATTGCAGGCTCTGCGTCGGCTGCTCCAGCGGACGACTGCGGTACGGCGAAACTGGCTTCTCGCGATGCTGGCAGCACCGCTAGACTCAGTGCCAGCTCCGTCAATCCAGATGCGTTGTTAATCCAATTGCGTCGTCCACATGTACACGTAACACTTTCACTGTTTTATACTCAGTTGCGTGTCGCATTCCACTCGCGAATCCGAATAGTTAAAAATCACTTTCACTTAGTTGATTTCCCGGCCGATGCACCATATGTGGGGCGGCGGATGCGTTGGAATAAGAATAAATCTACTGTTGTATAAACGCTTGCGTGTTGAATCAGTTTCTAGCTTTTAGAATGTTGTTAATGCTGTCTTTTGCCGTTCTCAACACTGGCTCTCTATTTACTCCGTGACCCCCAGAAAGTGATTTAATAAAACTTGGAGCCAGTAAATAGATATCCTAGTGCCCACTTTACCTGAGAATGTTCTTATAGCTGCAGCTTATAGCTCTGAGGAATTAGGAGATTGTCCGGGATTTCTAATCAAAAACGGTTTTCCAAAATAGTTGAGTATATTCTGAAATTCACTGATAAAAAACACAAGTATCCCTACAACCTAACTAACAGAGCAGTTCAGAGTCTAATGCGCTGATGCAACTATAAATGTCCGAATCAAATGTTAAAAAGAATGCTCGCCATAATTTGATGAAAATACTTCATCAAACGCCACGCTAAATATTTGGTAGAATGACTGTCCCGCGACGGCACGTGAAAATACGACAAAACGCAAACTGAAGCTAGATAATGAAAATCATTCCAGAATTAACACTTCACATAAAATGTTTTCATGGTTCCGCATATCTCTAGTAACTTAATACGGCACCCGAGGCTGTTTGTAGCAGTGACACTGATGCGATGCGGCTCCCGACACAGATGGCGTGTCATTCAGCGACTGGAGAGAACTGGGGCCTTGCTTCCTCGCGCAGCGTTCTTATATATAAAGCCGCGGTGCGGACGGTTAAGGGAACGCCTGATCTTTTCGGCTCTCCCGACTAGCCGCTGGGCTAGTAACGCACCACTTCAAGTTCCATAATAATTTATAGCTTCTTTTGCTGATGGCCGAAGAAGCTCTTGATTTAAACGTGCATTCAGCACGCAGGTAAGTATTGATAATAAAATTTTGACGTGGCTAAGTTAAATATTTTGGGCGAGAGAATTAATTAAATTACACTGCACGCAGTAGATGAGCTCTGAACTGGCCCTTTTGAGATCCGCTATCGCTATAATTTTATAGGTATTCAAAAGAAACTTTTCACATCTTCATAGTCATAGCGGACCTCCAACCTATTTAAATCTAAACATCCTAACCTTATTTATTAACCTACTTAATCTATCTTGCTTCCTTCAGTTTTGAGATGAAAACCACAAAATCATGAATTTCCACTAAAGTCTTAATTTGTGAAATCCAAAGTACTGTTTTTATTAAATCATTATGAAAGATGAATCTAAATATAAATTTTGAAGTCTCTAGCTCTTTTCTGTTGCGCCAATGATTTTTTCAGAAAAACGTCCAAATCTCGAAAACGGCTGAAGTTATCGAACTGATATTTAACACACATTAATTTAGTATTATTCCTGACATGCTAGAAAAGTTTTAGGTCATTTGCTTGATTTTTAAGGTATTGCGCAACATTTATGACGTCAGAGCTAGTTACAGCAGACTGGCTGGCACACAATGGAAACAGATGTGAATTTACTACAGCGTGAGTAGGCTGCTTCCCTACACCATGACTCATCTCCAGCCACCACTTGTGCCAGGAACACGTTCCCTTGGCGGCAGATGTGGCCGAGCGGTTCTAGGCGCTTCAGTCCGGAACCGCGCTGCTGCTGCGGTCGCAAGTTCGAATCCTGCCTCGGGCATGGATGTGTGTGATGTCCTTAGGTTAGTTAGGTTTAAGTAGTTCTAAGTCTAGGGGACTGATGACCTCAGATGTTAAGTTCCATAGTGCTTGGAGCCATTTGAACACATTCCCTTCCCGAGCATAGTGCTGCAGATGAGCAAGACAGTGGGCCATTCGACATGCTTCCTGGTGTGGTTGAAGACTGTGGGACACCCATTGGGCACACACTTTGCGCATGTGCAGTCGATCCTCCATGATCGTGTGAACACTTTCGATGCTCAATCCGACCATGGCGGCTATGGTTTTCACTGTCACTCGGCGGTCCTGGGTAATGAGTGCATCCACCAGCTGGACGATGTCATCGGTAATGCAGTGTGATGCTACAGATTGTGCATCATCAGCTGAGACCCGTCCTTCCCTGAAACGCTTGTGCCACGCCTTAATCCTGGCAAGGGACATGCAGTGTTCGCCGTACACTTGTGACATTCGTCGATGAATGTCGGTTCCTCCTACTCCTTCCGCTGTCAGAAAACGAACAACACCTCTTTGCTCGTCTGTTGACGCCTCCAAGTCACTGTTTGCAATGCGACTGGCAGCGTTGGAGGATTGATGCATGCTGCTGCTAGCTCTCTATAGTCACGTGACGTGCACGTGTGCCCTCTAGCGACGGGCTGTGTACTTCCACACTCTGGCTGGAACCACACCTCGTACACACGCCACGATGTTACCCTCCTGTCACCGGTTTGCGCATTCCAGACTCCGGCTCGTTTCTTTTTGAACGCCTCTTACACAATTAGTGTCCATTGTACTCATGTTATAGATGATTGCGCACGAGACTGGTCAGCCTTTGACTCGGTTTCGATCCTTACTATCGTTCCATGTCCAATTTTTGTATCGCTCTCTTGTTCAGTTTTGGAAAATCAAAGGAAGGAGCACATATGGGGACGCCGTCTCTGGCGGGTAGCTTGAATTTGGGCGGGAACGGCCTGATTGGCTAACTTCAGTGCTGATTAACTTGGAAACGGCGCAACGTATAGAATTTTTTTCTCAACAATTGTTTATCAGCACTACTTACCCTGCAACACCCTTACAATATTTTCAGACTATTTATGGCCACCATGCACATTAAAAAATCTACACAATGGAATAATGGCTTCTCTTTCAATCCAGCATACAGGAAATGACACTGCATTTCTTGTTGACAAATAAACTGAATTGAGAGAATGATTCCTCAGGCTGGAACCACATGTTCTAGCAGGTATTCAAGGATATTTTAATTATGTGTACATAGGTATAATTAATATGTGAACAGCAATATAAATGTTAGTTTAATGAAATGAAGTGAAAATAAATGAAAGACTACTGATACAGTAAACAGCCAATATTGCTAACAAACACTTTTAACACCCCATTTCTTACAGAGGTGGGCTGCTACATTTGTCACCGGTAAGTTTGGCAAGAGATGCAAGTGTTACAGGAACACAAATGGGAATCCCTGGAGGGAAGACGATGTTATTTCCGAGGAACGTCATTGAGAAAATTTAGGAAACCAGCATTTGAAGCTGTCTGCAGGACGATTCTACTGCCGCCAACATACATTTCACATAATGACAACATAATTACACAAATTATGTATTTCCCGTATAGGATAAGACAACTTTATCAGGCAGCGACTTTCAATAAAGTTGTCCTCTCCTGTACGGGAAATACATAATTTGTGAACGAGTACATGTTGTGACGCAGGAACGATGACATATGGAAGTTTGCGTCTGGCACTGATAGCCAAAGCGGTTAAGGCGGCCGCTCGCCTAAAGCGGGAAATCCAGGTTCGACTTCCGATCCGACACAAATTTTCATTGCCGTCATTCCCTTATACAACTAATGGTTGTTCGTACTCGTAACTACGAATACATTTCATGTATGTATGACAATACCAGAGACTGCATAATCTTGTGATCACTGTTCCAGCAAATTAAGGACGACTATAAACGACTTATGGTCGAGTATGGGTGAAAGCAGACTGTCAAATTAAGCTGTCTTGTCGAGACAATACGACACAGCTACTAAATCTGACTTCATTGACACAATGAATGATTTTCTCATAGCGAAGTGAAATTACAATCAGAACACAGCTCCTGGAAAGGGATAATTTCTCAGCTTTTAGTCATAGCTCTTTTCTTTCACTTCTAAATACTAATTTATGAATAATGAATATTTTGTGACGAGTGAATAAAATCTGTTATGTATCACACGTCATACTAAAACCAATATAGAATAGCTGCAATAAACGTTAACATACTGATTTGATTTTACTTACAATCTTTAATTCATTTACTACTATGATATACTTAATTTCATGTGCGCATTGTTTGTCATTAGCGTAGTTCGTATAAGTAACAGCTTTCAGTAATGGTTCGTTTTTTATACCTGCTTGTGTGAGTTAAAAATTGTATATGTTTACGCGGAGTGGGAGGGGGAGGGGGGGGGAGCACATTTACCCAGTAAGGTGGAATGTACTTAGTAGGAATATTAATTTTTACGATGGTAATGTTTCAGCAGACTGGTAGTTTTTTATCATTCAGTTTTGAAGGATATGTAAATGACTAGAATTTCCATGATCTGCAACAGCTAGAACCCCATTAGTGTTATTTATTGATGGGATCAGATGATGGAATTACCAGTTGTAATGGCGTTACTAACGATTGTGCAGAAAGTTAAATGGCTCTTAGGTCAGACAGCAGAAGTAGTTTTAAAAGTGGGAATTATTTTAAAGTGAGCCAGTGTTGGACGCAAGGAAGGAATAGAGCAATCTAGATTATTCTAGATCTTACTGATCACGAAGACTTACAACACCCAACACCAAGGATGAAATACAGCAGAGGCTACTGTATGACATGTGCCTGGCATCCGGAAACCAGTGCTGAATTGTATAGAACCAAACCATCCACTATTAACACTTGGCGACTGTCGACATTTGCATCTACATCAGAGCTCTAGAAGCAAGCGTGTAGGGCGGCGTGAATGGCATATGGTGTATCGCTATCATTTTAACCCCTTCCTATTCTATGTAAGGATCTCACACTGCTCAGGAATACTCCAGAAGAGAATAGACAAGCGTAGTGTAGGCGGCCTCTTTAGCAGATCTTTTGAATCTACTAAGTGTTCTGCCAATAAAATGCAGACTTTGATTCGCCTTCCACACAAACTTTCCCATGTGATGGTTCTAATTTAAGTTTCTCGTTGTTGTTACCCCTAGGTGGTGCGGTGAATCAATAACTCTATGATTTTAACAATACGAGTACACCATTGTTTGAAATGCGCCTACGCCGTCTCTTCGAATACAGAGTACGAAATCCACTTCCGAAAAGTTCCAGAAGCTTGTCTGTACGCACCTGTATACTCCCACAGGATGGTCAGAAACTGTCCGACAAGGGAACCTCCCCATCGCACCCCCCTCAGATTTAGTTATAAGTTGGCACCGTGGATAGGCCTTGAAAAACTGAACACAGATCAATCGAAAAAACAGGAAGAAGTTGTGTGGAACTATGAAAAAATAAGCAAAAAATAGAAACTGAGTAGTCCATGCGCAAGATGGGCGACATCAAGGAGTGTACAAGCTTAGGAGCGCCGTGGTCATGTGGTTAGCGTGCACACTACGGAGTGAGAGTTCCTAGGTTCAAGTTTTCTATCGAGTGAAAAGTTTTAATTTTTTATTTTCAGACAATTCTGTGGTTAGCGTGAGCAGCTGCGGAGTGAGAGGTCCTTGGTTCAAGTCTTCTCTCGAGTGAAAAGTTTTAATTTTTTATTTCCAGACAATTATCAAAGTTCAGGCACTCGCACGTAATCAACTTCGTTCTCCAAAATTCCAGGACATGTTCAGATTTGCTTGGACATATGCAGGATATGACGGTCTACACACGGAAAAATTTGAAAACGTTAAAAACATATGTTTTGATAGAGCGCAGGGAAAACTGTGCGACTGTGAAACTGTTGCATTCATTTGTTGCAGTTTATATGACAAACTCTTATGTTTTCATCACTTTTGTGGGAGTGATTATCACATCCACAAGAAAACCTAAATCGGCAAGGTAGAAGAATCTTTTTGCCCATTCGCCAAGTGTACAAATTAGGTGGGTCGACAACATATTCCTGTCATGTGACGCACATGCCGTCACCAGTGTCGTATAGAATATATCAGACGTGTTTTCCTGTGGAGGAATCGGTTAACCTATGACCTTGCGATCAAATGTTTTCGGTTACCATTGGAGAGGCACGTCCTTTCGTCTACTAATCGCACGTTTTTGCGGTGCGGTCGCAAAACACAGACACTAAACTGATTACAGTGAACAGAGACGTCAATGAACGGGCGGAGAGATCATAACTTTGCGAAAATAAAGAAAGTAAGTTTTTCACCCGAGGGAAGACTTGAATCAAGGATCTCTCGCTCCGCAGGTGCTCACGCTAACCACGGGACCACGGCGCTCCTGAGCTCGTATTGGCCTTGATGTTGCTTATCTTGCACAGGGACTACTCAGTTTGTATATTTTGTTTATTTTTTTCATAGTCCCACACAACTTCTTCCTGTTTTCTCGACTAATCTGTGTTCAGTTTTTCAAGGCCTATCCACTGTGCCAACTTATAACTAAATCTAAGGGGGGTGCGATGGGGGAGGTTCCCTTGTGAGAAGCTTGTAAAGGTGTTGCAAGATAAGTTGTGCTGAGAAATAGCTGTTAAGAGAAAGATTCGATACGTTGCTCCGTTTCCGAGTGAATTAGCATTGAAGTTAGACAACCATGCAGTTGCACGTGCATATTCAAGCGGTCTGCCAGATACAATTAGTGTCATCTGTTCTCAAAGCGTAGATCATACCGCACGAGACTGGCCAGCCTTTTTTAAAATTTTCTGTTAATTCTGTAGATGAAACCTGTGTGTATAAAAGAAACAAATAGCAGAATTTTTGTCTCGTGGATTTTAGAACGAACTGACGTCGAAACTGCAATGCGCTCTTCAGATATAAAATCAGAATTACGGAAACAAAGTGCTGTAATACAAAATGCAGAATATAAAACGTGCTGAATGGGCACTAATAAATTCTTAGCCAGAAAAACTTTTATGCAAGAAAAAAGCAATGGGAATCATGTCATGTAAATTCAAAGTGGATTGGCGGGGAAAGGCTGCAACGAGAATTTATGCGGAATCGCCGGCGACGAGTGCAAATGCGTGCCGACTCACATTACCACCTAGAGCCTCTTATCCGCAGCCCCGTCCATGGTTGGTTGGTTGATTTGAGGGAGGAGACCAAACAGCGAAGTCATCCTTCCCATCGGATGAGGGGAGGATGGGGAAGGAAATCGGCCGCGCCCTTTCAAAGGAACCATCCCGGCATTTGCCTGAAGTGATTTAGGGAAATCACGTAAAACCTAAATGGCCGGACGAGGTATTGAACTGTTGTCCTCCCAAATGCGAGTCCAGGGTGTTAACCATTGCGTCACCTCGCTCGGTTGCTAGCTACTTTGAGACTCACTCAGGAGGTCTAACGTAACTGTGCATCCGCACTGAAGGTGGTGGATTCATTACCCATTAAGGCGATCAGTTATATGAATGTGTGGTGTCTGTTCCTTGGGACAAGTCCCAAAGAACAGGCACCATGCGTTCATATAAGGGAATCATATCGGTAGTCGACTTAGATTTTTGTCTGTCTCTCCCCCTCCTCCTCTCCCCCCCTCTCTCTCCCTCTTTCTCCCTCTCTCTCTCTCTTCCTCTTCCTCTCTCTCTCTCTCTCTCTCTCTCTCTCTCTGTCTCTCTGGGAGACACGGAAGTTCTGTACGGGGTGTCCACAAAGACCCGCTATCATTAAGAAAAATCATAACTTGGGAAATGTTAGAGATATTTATCACCTCCCAAAAAATTTTACTCCTTTTTCTTTTGTTGCAGATTTGACTTGGAGTGCATCAAAATGGCGACAGGCCAGGAGGAGGCTCAATATGTCATCTGTTACACCGAATCCTAACCGGTGAAAATGGTACTGTGGAATTAACGACGTCAGTATGAAAGGGCATGAGCAGGAAAAGCAAAAATAATGAGGTGGTTCAAAAACTTTAAAGAAACAGGCAATGTCAAAGACGTTGTTCAAAGTAGACGTCTACCTGTTTATCAAACACGCATTGTTAGTGAGCTTAATTTCAACACAGTCCTCGTGAGTAAGTTCATCGTGGATCACGCTAATTGTAGTAAGCAAGATCAGCTATCCATAAATAGCTACATGAGCTGTTATCCCTATTTTCGTAGAAAGTGATAATGGTCCAAGCATTACAACCAAACGTTCGACCTCTGCGGTATGCGTTCGCGTATCCCCCCATAGATGGTGACAATGACTGCCTAAAAAGTACCTGTTTCCAGCTGAAGTAAAGATCCACAATTGTGGACATGTGAATCGCCACGAGATTAAAATTTGGGGCACCTAAAATCAAATCAACACACCTGAAAACATCTATGATAGCTCAGAGCTTAATGTTTGGTATGATCTAATCCACGGTAGGGTGTATTTTTGTTTGAAGAGAAAACCATAACGAGAACTGTTTACCTGGACATCCTCGAACAGTTCCTGCTACCACAGATCGAAGAGGTGCAGCCGTCCAGCACCTTTCAGCGTGATGGTGTACCCTCACACTGGAATTTGAACGTGCGAGACGTATTAAATGACACATTTCCTGACAGACGAGTGGGTCGCAGTGGCCCGATGGCATGGCCCCCGCGCTCTCCCTATGTCACGCATTTAGACTTCGTTTTGTGAGGTTACGTCAAGGATGGCGTGTACACAACACCAGTCAATGACATCGCTACCCTTCCTGCACAAATCAGTGAAGCAATGAAGACTGTTGATGACGTAATGCTGACCCGTACATTGGCAGAACTCGAATACCTTTATTTCTAAGAGCTTCGAATGGGGCGCACATTGAAATTCTGCATAACAAGAAAAACTTTGAGGGCTGATAAACGTTTTACAATAACCCACAATGCTCTAACAATTTCCAAACTATAATCTTTTGAAATGATAGCGGGACTGTATAATGATGATGGTGGTAACACAGGAAACCCACTATTAATTCGACATAGGCATCAATATGAAAAGTCTTCTGACACCCTTTGATGTTCGTTCCAAAGGCCTCAGCCATGACTAAAAGAGTGCATGACCTCTTTGTGCAATCACTAGGACCAACAGTACAATCTTCGGTTAAGGCTTTCCGCTGACTTCTGATCACGGACGGAGGAACTTGTTTACATTCCTCCTGGAGCATTGTGAAGAATTGTTGCTGGGTATTGGGGCTAAATGGTTTGACACGCGTCCTTGGCAGAGATGTACGTACACGAGTGCAGGGAACTGGTCGTCCACTGCCACTGAATTCTTCGATTTCGATAAAACTTGGTTAGACGCAGATCAGGGTTGGAAAACAATTGTGCCACAACACGTCACGATAAACAGTTTATTAGTAATGAGAGCAGTTTTGAGTCGAAGTAGTACACGTTCGATTGCATAGCCTGACTTTACTGAGAGGTCATTCAATATCGTGTCCAGAGACATAGTATAGTTGTGACTACGAATTAGCAGAATAGTGTAGTTGTGGGTAGGAAAAAATCAGTTATCAATTTTTAAATCCTAGTTTACGTATCTCATTATAGGTTATTTTACCTGAACTGAAACGTAGATACCGCGTGACTGCTACGGTCGCATGTTCGAATCCTGCTTCGGGCATGGATGTGTGATGTCCTTAGGTTAGTTAGGTTTAAGTAGTTCTAAGTTCTAGGGGACTGATAACCACAGATGTTAAGTCCCATAGTGCTCAGAGCCATTTGAACCATTTGAAACGTAGGTTGTTTAATTTCGTTTGCATGTTTTGTCTGTTTCATCCTTGGTCAGTCCTGGGATTTTTATCAGCCACTTGCCCCTTCTTTCAAATCCGGAAATGTATGCTGATGTGAAAGACGCCGAGATAAATCGTGGCTAGGGGTTCACGTTAAACTATATACTATTTGATCCACAGTATACAGACACAGCTATGTAATGCGGAATTGACCACTAGGTACCATGAGAGTGGACGGAGAGTATTGTGTTATCAATAGAGAAGCAGCAGCAGGGTAGGTCCGTCAGGAGAGCTCTATGACTTCGAACGTCACTAGTTATTGGATGTCACCTCAATAAAAATGCACCAGAGACATTTCAACCCTTCTAAAGCTGGTGAGTTCGACTGCTGGTGATGTTTCTGTGAAGTGTGAACACGAAGAAACAACCACAGCTAACAGAGTCAGAGACACCTCATTTACTGACGGTCAGAGGCCGTTGAGCGTTTTGGAAAGTGGTTATACAAAATCGCAAGAAATCTGTGGAAGTAATCACTTGTGAGTTCGAAAGTGCAACCAGCAGTCTATCTAGCGCAATGGCTCTGCATACGAAGTTAAAACTAATAGGGTATAATGTAAGAGCAGGTCCTCATAAGCCACACATTTCTGTAACCACATTTCTGTAACCAATGCAAAGTGATACAGTAGGTAGCGAAGCCACTGAACAGAGAAAGACTGGAAACGAGTGATTTGGAGGGATGAATCACGCTATACCCAGTGGCAATCTGACAGGAAATTTTGGATTTGGCTAATGCCTGGAGAACGTTACCTGCCATCTTGTGTAGTGCCAACTTTGAAGTACGGAGGAGGTGATGTTAGGATATGGTTGTATTTGTCACTGTTACAATGTGCTCCCCTTATTGCACTAAAGATAAACGCAAAATGCGGTAGGATATGAGAACATTTTACAGTATTCTGTACTACGTATGATAGAAACATAGTTCGTAGACGATGACTGATTTTATCAGCACGGCAATGCACCATGTTATAAAGCAGCATCTGTAAGACAATGGTTTTTGGAAAATAGCATTCCTGATATGGACTGGCTTGTCGAGCGTCCCGACCTGAAGCCAGTATAACACTTTTGGTATGAGTTATAACGTCGCCTTCGCTCCAGAGTCCAGCGCACGATATCACTGCCTTCTCTGGTTTCGGCTTTTGAAGAATAATGGGCTTCCATTCCTCCACAGACATTCAGACACCTCATTGAAAGTGTCTCCAGCAGCGTCCAATCCGTCATAATGGCGAAAGGCGGGCACACCACATATGAATGTCCACTAATAGGTGTTCGGATAACTTTGATCAGATGATGTCGGTCCCATTAAAACTGGCTGCGTAAGTGAGTTCAAAGGTCGGAGGAAGACAAGACGTAAGACCATATCTAATAAAGCACACCGGTGTTCAGACTAAGGTACAGGGTGATGACAGTTTTAATTTATATGGAACCAATTAACTAACTGTAACAACCAGTATTACGAGGATAAGTCAATTATTATCCGCAATTTAGTTATATTCTTGTTTATTTTGGTAGTACTGTCGTTTTACGTTGATGACGCATGCTTTGTTTATTTGTTGTTATATCTTTGCAATTTTCAAACTACTAGGTTAGTTTCGTTATCGCTGCCGTGCTGTTAATACTGGCTGCTCCGCTATCTATTTGCACCAAAGAAGAGCAATGTTCAGTGATCTGTTTTTTGTGGTCGGAAGGCGTACCAGAGGCCGAATTCATCGAAGACTTTCGGTACAGAACGAGAACAGTGTTTGGCCACAACGAATGGATTGAAAAATTGCCGGCCGGAATGGCCGAGCGGTTCTGGGCGCTACAGTCTGGAACCGCGCGACCGCTACGGTCGCAGGTTCGAATCCTGCCTCGGGCATGGATGTGTGTGATGTTCTTAGGTTAGTTAGGTTTAAGTAGTTCTAAGTCTAGGGGACTGATGACCTCAGAAGTTAAGTCCCATAGTGCTCAGAGCCATTTTGATTGAAGAATTCCGAAATGGTCGCACAAGTGTTACGCACGATGAAGGAGCCGGACGACCGTTTACCGCCACAAATGAAGAAACCACTGAGCGTTCACGTGAAATGATTCTCTTAGAGAGCGATTAACTGTTGACGAAGTGGCACATCGTCTTCAAATTAGTCACGGATTTGCCTACGAAATCATCCACAACAGACTTGGGTTTCATAAAGTTTGTGCAAGATGGGTCCCAAGACAACTTGTACAGTTGTATAAACAAACGCGCTTGGACATCTGCAAAAAACATTTGGATCGCTATGGTAACGAAGGGGACAACTCCTTAGACAGGATCATTACTGGTGATGAAACGTGGATCCATCGATAAGAACCGGAGAGTAAACGGCAGAGTATGGAATGGAAACATCCAAATTCGCCGTGCAAGAAAAAGTTCAAGACCCAACCGTCTGCAGGGAAACTGATGCTTACGGTTTTTTGGGAGGCACAAGGTGCAGTACTGGAACATTATGGGGAAAGGGACAAAACAATAAACAGTGTACGTTACAGTGAGATGCTTACTGCCAGGCTAAAGACTGAAATTCGAAGCAAACGCCGAAGATTGCTATTAAAAGGTGTTGTGTTGTGCACGACAATGCCCGTCCGCAGACTGCTGCTCACACTGCTGAAACGCTCCAGGAACTCAAATTTGAAGTACTGGATCATCCTCCATATAGTACCGATCTTGCCCTCTTCTGACTATTGTTTGGCCCACTCAAACAGGCATGAAGGGGCCGTCGAACTGCCTTGGACGAAGCAGTGAAAGAAGCGGTGCATTCCTGGCTCGCAGCTCAGCTGAGAATCTTCTTTTATGAGGGCATCAGGAAGCTTGTACAACGATGGACCAAGTGCGTTGAAACGCAAGGAGACTATGTCGAAAAATGATGTTCTTGTAAGTTTCCTATTTGAATACAATAAAACTTTATAACTACTTTGCAGATAATAATTGACTTACCCTCGTGTCTAACACATAAAGTAATGGGTCCATAATTGGACCCCATAGTAGTAACTTAAATACGAGGCCTGTTAAGAAAGTAAGCTCCGATTGATTGCCAAATTGAAACCACAGTGAACATCAGAAATGTTTTACTTGTAACAATTACCTACATCTTTCAGCTACTTCTCTACGTAGTCGCCGTTCTGACTTAGACTTTTGTCATAGCGTTGTACCAACTTTTCAATAGCCTCATCATAGAAGGCAGCCGCCAGTGCTTTCCGCCAATTCTCCACGCTGGCCTACACCTCGTTGTCTGTGTAAAAATGTTGTCTTCAAAGACAGCGGTTCATGTGACCAGAGATGAAACTCAGGGGGAGACAATTGCGGACTGTATTGTGGGTAATCTCACATTTCCATTTGAAAACGATGCAGGAGCATCTTCATTGCCCCTGCAGAATGCGGCTGAGAATTGTCTTGAAGAAGAAACAGCACGACAGTTATGTAATGTTAGCTGCATAGCTTCAGGCGAAATTTCTCACCAGGCCCTCGTACTTGGCGGCAGACACTATTTTCTAGACATCTTTACGCACTCACTGCGAGCTCAGAAATGTGAAGAGCGACGTGATGCTAACTGGGGTTATACTAGAGACACTACCCAACACATCTGTGCAAAGCTTTATCGGATTTTCATAGTCGTTTACATTTCGCGACCGATCGGAGCTTACTTTCTGAACGCCCCTCGTAAATTGCACCAAAAGAATGGGGACTGTCTACCTCGTTCAAAAATATGACTATAGTCGACCATGAGTGGAAGTGAGCTCACTACCAATTTAAGAAATTATCACTTGTTAATGCTGAGAATGTTTGTAAGCTATTTGTTTATTTGATAATTATGTAATACACCTCATCGGGAACAATATCATAGTCAGCATCATTCAAGTACTACTACTATAACCAAAGACAAATTCCGCCATTCAGATCTCAATTATTATTGTAAGTTCATACGGTATATGCAGCTCGTACTGCATTTACTCTATTTCTGTACTGATAACATAAGAGGGGCATGCCATCTACTGGTTGCAAAATATCATAGACAGCACAACAGAACTAAAGGGACTTATTTGAAACCCCATAATGTCTTCTACTGCGAAGCATAAGTTTGAAATTTGGCTCAGAGGTACCTTCCTATAAAATGGTGCAAAAGCGTGGCGCCCTGCGACGGCACCCTTCGATACGGCGACTCTTCAGACAGCAAAGTGTCGACACGTTCGAAAAAAAGGCCACATCTCAAGAGTTCATGTGAGATTAGGGTTAATAATGTCACACTGACACTACATTTCACCACATTCTGACCAACTCCACCGTGAATGTGTCACACGATGAGGAGGTCGATAGACCCCCTCCTACCCACAATTGTACCCCCTCATTTGCTGCCTCCGCAGTTGAGGTTAGAACCACGACACGTGGCGTTCAAATCTCGCAGTTTTTTCATATGTTTGGTTCAAATGGCTCAAAGCACTATTGGACTTAACATCTGAGGTCATCAGTCCACTAGACTCAGCACTACTTAAACCTAATTAACCTAAGGACATCACACAGATACATGCTCACGGCAGGATTCGAACCTGCGACCGTAGCAGCAGCGCGGTTCCGGACTGAAGCGCCTGGAACCGCTCGGTAACAGCGGCCGTCTCATATGTGTGGCAAAGGAAAACATTTCAGACACACCGCCGGTCAGAATCAACACGAAAAGACCTTATAAGGTGGTTTAAAGGGTGTCAATGATACCACCTCTTTCCCTGAGGCGTTGATGGCCACATGTTTCGCGGACTAAGACGACAGCTCGCAGTGCGATGAGCGACAGGAAGATGTTCGTGACAACTTTTGACACTGCTGATACTCTCGGACGTTTCAACCTTTATCTAAGGACAATGTGGGGCAACTTCCCCATTGAACATGATTGTACCCGTTTGGAGTGCAGTACGACCGCAATTTTTATTCTCGGGTACAGCTCGAAACTGCTAGGGACCGTTCAAAACCATTCGACGAAATTTGAGCGCGATCGAAGCAGTAAAGAATACTTATGCTTTTTCAGCCCTCCTGTGAAGAATTCACAGGGGAGTGCAACATTAAAATGTGGGTGAATAAAACGGCAAAAGGTCGCTCTAGGCTCCCTGTCAGAAATTTCGACACCAATTCAACCTGGTGGCTGCTCTGGCGCCTACGGGTTTGGCAACCCCCTCGACAACCTTGAGAGCGGTTTGTCTGGCTTCAGGCGCTAGAACAGCCGCCAGCCTGTACTAATGTCGAAGTTTCTGACAGGTACATTTGTAACGTGCTCAATAAAGTCGCGTGGGTAGTACCGAGGATGCTGCGAAACTGGAGGATCTTAGAGGGATCCTTTGCCGTTTTATTCACGGATCTGTTACGGTTGCACTGCCACATGCTCACGCCACAAGAGTGCGGAAAATAGAAGTGTTGCAAACTTTACTGCTTCAGATCACGTTCTAATTTCGTCGAATTGTTCTGAACCGTCCTTAGTGGTTCCAACCTGTATACGAGAGTAAAAATTGTGGTCACGCTGCACTCCAAACGGGTACAATCGTGTTTAACGCGGATGCTGTCCTACAGTGTCCTTAGATGAGAGCAGAAACATCCGAGGGTATAAGCAGAGTCTAAAGTTGTCAAGAACACCGCACTTCGAACTGTCGTTTTCGACCTTACACCTCACATGAACTTCTGAGTTGTATCCTTCTTTCCGCATGTGTCGACACCTTCCTGTTTGAAGCGTCGCCAAGCCCGAGAGTGACGTCGCAGGTTGCCAAACTTCTGCATCGTTACAGAGGAAGGTTGTAGGCAGCTTTGAGCAAACTTTTGAACTTACGTCTCTTAATGGAAGACAGTTAAGGTTCAAATGGCTCTGAGCACTATGGGATTTAACTTCTGAGGTCATCAGTCCCCTAGAACTTAGAACTACTTAAACCTAACTAACCTAAGGACATCACACACATCCATGCCCGAGGCAGGATTCGAACCTGCGACCGTAGCGGTCGCGCGGTTCCAGACTGTAGCGCCTAGAACCGCTCGGCCACTCCGGCCGGCGACAATTAAGGGGTTTGGAATGAGTGATCCTTTAATTTTGTTGCACATTGAAGGTTGTAAGTTCATATCTCGTAATACAGCCCTTTGACAAATTTAAATATTTTGCTGTCAGTAACAGAAAGAGAGAGACTGAATCATAGGTCTTGATTACGTTATTCACTGTATACACTAAAAGAAGCATGCATGTAATTTCATATGAAACTGTTTGTAGCTAACAAAATGTTTATAATAACAGTTTAAATAAAGGAAATCAAAGCCTTTAACACAGAGTCTACTGCAAGGTCTTCGTAATGCCGTTTAAGATTTCTTCGACGATCTTATGATTAGAAGAATGAATAATTAATTACTCATAGATAGCCACTGTAATCATGCTAATTAAATACGGGGCGTGTTAGTGGTATCTAGAATCGCAGTCTTTCAAATCACAGAAGTGAACATTTTGAATGTCTCCGGAAACTTGCAGCTAAAATCGTACAGTAGGTTTATTGGGACTTTTTGTTCAGGACATGGACGTAGGTTGGAGACGCCATAGTGAGTAGATGCGTGTAGCAGGACAGGTATTTTGGAGGCGCCACAGTGAGTGGATGCATGGTGTTGCGACTCGGTGGGTAGTTATACTGTGATGATTTCGCGATTGTTCAGTAAATCTGCAGTTTATATAGAACTCACGGCTATCTGTTTTGCCAGCTGAGTGAAAATAACGGAAGCGCAGAGAATCTCTTCGCTCTACATTTTAGAAGAGTTATTGTACGAACTCAGGACCAGAAGGCGACAGGTGAAATGTTGCATATAATGTTGATGACCCAAAGTGTATACGGAGAGAAAGTGTCGAAAAACTGTAAATAAAAATATTCCGGTAAAGCTTTATATGAGGTGGTAGACGAGAGAATGAAAGCAAACTAGGAGGTCCAAATCCTCTCCAATACACATGAACGATCCCGATTGACAGTGTTCTTACAGAAGTATTACAGAATTAGACTTAAAAAAATCTAAGGAATTTGTCAGCAGAGAGAAGTTTAATGTTTAAATACGGGACAGAAGATAATAAACAAGGCGATTTCACTTAACATAACTATATCATTTATTCATACCGTTGGTATGGTAACTTAGTGAAACGGAAGGAGGTCGAGAGCAAAGAAGAGGAGATGGAGTTTTATTGAGAGGAGACCAAGATTTTATTCGAAATAGCCTAGCTTTGCACATTTGCCGCAAGCCTGCTCCTTGTCACAACGCTTAGGTACAGTTACATATTCTTTAACTATTTCTGACCGAGTGATTCCAATTGGAATCACCAAATAATCTGGTTTGTGGAGCACATATTACGCAGCAAATGTTCCCAGATGGAATCATAAGATGGAGTTCTGTTTCCTGCCAACAGATTGTAGCACCTTGTTGGTCGATAATAATTGACTGTTAGGTCTCATTCTTTTGTTGTTTGTTGACATGCGCATGGCGTTCCTGTTTCGGTATGCAATTGCAACTTTGTAAAATAATAACAGGTATGCATTACATTTATAAATATTAGCTTTTATCACTTTCTGTTGCTTTAGAATTAGAGAATGATGTGCTTATATTCAATTTCCACAATGAGAAAACAATGATTCCATTTGGAATCAGTAGGTTTTTGTCATGTGCATACTTTAACATATGCTGATGTTGTTTACTGTCGATTAGACAGATATTTAGTTTCTGCTATCCACTTTTATCACTTCTAAATGGGTTATAAGAACAAATATTACATATAACCTGAAGAAGATACTGCTAATGGTTATTTTTAGTGATATTAGATTGCAATTTGTAGGTTATAAGTTACGATGTAATTACTAATTTTATATGCTTTATTTGTAGGTAAGTCTCGGTCACTGACAGATGCAGAAATTGTCGCAATTTTGGAAGGCGATATATCTGATTTTGAAGATGCTGACTTTGAAGAAGATCAGGAATCTAATTTGGAAGCTAGTGTTCAAGAGAGAGTTTTTGGTGATGAAGATCTTGCTAATGAAACTGTAAATATAGACTGTTTAGATATTCCTATGGGAATCCACACACTGAATGACAATTAAGGGGAAGAGCTAGATGAGACTCCCCTCGCTGCACGTCTTGAAGTACAAAATTCAAGTGATCTACATGTATGTCAGGTAAGAAGCAGACGTTGGCTACACAAAAATATGGAACCAGTAGATGTGGCCTATCAGTCCACAGTTACTGATCCGCCAAATGAAGAATTAACCCCACTGAATTACACTGAAAAATTTATTGATAGCACCATCATTCAGAACCTAGTAGATCAAACAAATCTATATTCTACGCAAGAAAGAACAAGGTAGTCCATAGCCACATCTACAATTGAGGTGTCACAGTTTCTTGGAATCCATATTTTAGCTGGAGTTGTTCCAATGCCAAAGTATAGGATGTACTGGGCTGCTTCTACCTGTTATGAGCAGGAACTATGTCACGAGATCGATTTTGTAAGTTGAGGACTTATTTACACTAAACAATAATGATAACATGGTACCAAGAGAACACAAAGACTATGGCAAATTGTCCAAAATTAGACCTTTTGTCAATCCTCTGAGAAATATATATTTTTTTAAATTGAGCCAGAGGAGTGCAACTCAGTAGATGAGATGATGATCTCGCTGAAGTCTCATACATCTATGCTGCAATATATGAAGAGCAAGTCACACTGATGGAGAGTGAAAGTATTTTCACGGGCTGGAGTAAGTGGCTTTTTGTATGATTTTGAAATATATGTGGGTAAAGGGACAAAAGTGGAAGATGGCCCTTTAGATATGAGTGGTAATGTCATCATGAGGCTTGTAGATAATTTGTCTGAACATCAAAACTACAAATTATTTGTTGACAATTGGTTTGCCTACTATTATTTGGCTATGGAGCTAAAGAAGCTGGGAATCTACATGGTGGGAACTCTGTCAAAGAATCGACTGGCAGAGTGCTCTTTGCAAACAGATTGTTCTTTGAAACAAACTGGTCAAGGGTCTAATGATTACAGATTAGAGACAAATGAGAACATCATGTTGCTAAAATGGTTTGACAATAAGGGAATCCACCTTATTTCTTCATATAAAAGTCAAGAGTCCCTTGAAGATGTAAGACGATGGTCAGTTGCTGCTAAGCAATACGTCAATGCCCCTAGACCTGCCATAGTAAAAGAGTACAACACTTTTATGTGGGGTGTTGACCTACATGACATGCTAGTACAACTCTAGGGAACAAATTTCAAGGGGCATCGGTTCTACCTCGGAATAATATTTCATCTTGTCAACATGACATGTGTTAAGGCGGTCTGTTGTACAGAAGACATTGTGGGCAAAAAATGTAAAATACAGACCACTACTTGATTTTGTCAGTGATATTGCAGAAGGTCTTTTGAAGAGGGGTAATGCAGAACCAAAAAAGAGAGGGCGTCCAGCCAGTTCATCAAGTCCAAATCCAACGAAGAAGAGGAGAACAGGTAAAGCGAATCGTCCAGTTGCTAATGTACACTATGATGTTATAGGCCACTGGCCAGAACACCTCCCTGACAAAGTAAAACGTAAATTGTGGATAACAAGCTATTCTAGGATGAAGTGTATGAAATGCAATGTCTCAGTTTGTCTTAACAAGGATACAAACTGTTTCAGGGATTTTAATGTAATATGTTGATTGTTGCCACGTATTAACTAAAAAAATGTTGCTGTAACAAGAAATTCAAATTTCCATAATTTAATGTGTATTTTGTAAAATGTGCGTAGTTTTGCTTAAATAAAACGTGAGCTGTCAAAAGGAAAAATGTTTATTTTTTTGCTCTCACATGCCAGCCGAAGTGGCCAAGCGGTTCTAGGCGCTTCAGTCTGGGACCGCGCGACCGCTACGGTCGCAGGTTCGAATCCTGCCTCGGGCATGGATGTGTGTGATGTCCTTAGGTTAGTTAGGTTTAAGTAGTTCTAAGTTCTAGGGGTCTGGCCTCAGATGTTAAGTCCCATAGCGCGCAGAGCCATTTGAATCATGTATTTGCTCTCACATGTCACACCATTGTTCCAATGATTTCAACTGGAGTCATTTCAAAAATCTTACACCAAAATATATTTTTCAAAAATACGATTAAAATTCTTACTCACTGTATCCTAAAGATCACATAAATTGAAAGAAAAAAATTTTCAGTGGTAGAATATAATTCAAGTCAGAAAGGATTAATGGTCAGTGTTTCGAACTGTATGTAGACCCTGACTCTTTGGAGTACGAGTTGACGAACCCTGGGGAGACCTAAATTATGTTTTTAACTGGACGCTTCCCCTTTGTTCCTGTCTTGAATTGTATTGCTATTTCTTCCTTAAATTCTTCCTCGGAAATATTTTTGCTCAAGTTGATCTCGTAAAGTTCTTGTAGGAAGTCCTTAACTGTTAATGTAGCAGGTGTCTGATAGACAGCCAGAAGTAGTCTAAGTGTTCGGAGCTCCTCACATTTGTTATTCTTTAGCTGTGCAGTTTTCTCATGATTTTTTTCCATCCTCTTATGTCTCTACTTCCAGAATCACTGTATTTGCTGTAGACCTAATGGTTCAAATGGTTCAAATGGCTCTGAGCACTATGGAACTTAACATCTATGGTCATCAGTCCTCTAGAACTTAGAACTACTTAAACCTAACTAACCTAAGGACATCACACAACACCCAGTCATAACGAGGCAGAGAAAATCCCTGACCCCGCCGGGAATCGAACCCGGGAACCCGGGCGCGGGAAGCGAGAACGCTACCGCACGACCACGAGCTGCGGACTGTCGACCTAATGGCCTCGATTTCGATCTTATCTTGTCTAGGGTTGATAGTCTTGGTTAGGGTTTCTCTTACAGCCTTTACGTCGTGATTATTTGCTGATTTAAACAAAAGTACACTTTCTGTTTGTCTTTAGCTTGTTCAATGTGTTTTTCAACCTTCCTTATTGGTTTATGTGTTATGCCGTCTGCAGTGACTGCCGCAAAAGATAGTGGAACGGGCTTGTTTTCTATTTCAAGTCTTTGATTCTCTTCTTTAAGGTCTGTTGTTTCTTCCTCCAGGCGCTGGATTTGTGCTGCGAATCTGGGGCATTGGCAACGGCCAGTTCTTTCCGCACTCTGTGAGCCTCTTTACGAAGTTGTTCGTTTTGGTCTACTAGTTTACACCGTGTAAGAGCAAACGCCCATATTCTATTTCGTACATTGGCTGAGATTGCAGTGGTTGCCCTCTTCTGTCTTAGTTCGTTTACAAATTCAGGCAATATGTCATCAATTACAGCGATCTTGTCTACTGTTGTCGCATCCAAGTGTCATATCCGCAGAATTACTTCGCCTCACTACACCAGTATTACGTGCGTTATTTTCACCCCTTGACGATGTGGCGCTACCACTGCTGGGACTTGCTACGGCTGCTGCCAGCTCGGGCCAGTGAATTTTTCGTGTCTACGCTTAAACGTGGAGACGAAGTCGGCAAAGTCAAAGAAATGCGACACACACGTCTTAGGTTTTTCAGTGTGCGAATTGTTGAGAGTTAGCGTCGCCTTTGTGTTGACATAAGTCTTCTATGAGTCTAAACAGGCTTCTAAGGTCCACTCGCCTCCCACAATAATGTTTATTAGCAACAGCAGCAGTAGTAGTACGGAGGTATGCTGTCTGCAAGGCCATCGTTTGGTTTCGCTCGCTGAGACAGCCGTCTAGATGCGCGAGGCGAACAAGAACAGCTGAAGGCTGCTGACGCGTCGGTTGCCGTTGCCGTTGACGGGGAAATCGGTGCATTGCTGCGAGGCAAGGCGTGGCGCGGCGTGCTGACGCGTGAGAACCGACTGGCTGATGCGAGAGACCGACAAGCGCAGGGCTGGCGGAAGGGCGGCGAGCCATCCGCTCCCTCGGTGTACAAGCGCCCCGACGTATGAATAACCACAAAACTTTATTCACTCTCCGTATGTAAATCACAATACCTAACGAGTAAGCAATAAACGTACTGAATGAACTTTTCACTCTGCAGTGGAGTGTGCACTGATATGAAACTTCCTGGAAGATTAAAACTGTGTGCCGGACCGAGACTCGAACTCGGGACCGTAACGTCCGTTCTTCCAGGAGTGCCAGTTCCGCAAGTTTCGCAGGAGAGCTTCTGTAAAGTTTGGAAGGTAGGAGACGAGGTACTGGCGGAATTGAAGCTGTGAGGGCGGGTCGTGAGTCGTGCTTGGGTTGCTCTGTTAGTAGATCACTTGCCCGTGAAAGGCATAGGCCCTGAGTTCGAGTCTCGATCCGGCACACAGTTTTAAACTGCCAGAAAGTTTAATAAACACACTGTGTGAAAAAACACTCCCGGCACATGCGAACGTAAACACCAACTGTTCCTGCTCAGTTTTAACCTAAGAAAACTGCATCGAGGTGCGGAGCCACGTCACGGTGTTACCGGCTTGGCAGCCATCTTGGGTGCGAAACGGGAATGTTCAACCTGGTGCATAATTCGGACGATTGCCTTCAATGCTCACGGCGATTTTGCCTGATTGGCATACTGATTCTGGACCCTATGGCGTTCGAACGAAAGCTTTTTGGTCGCCCTCTATGTATAATTGTGTGTGTGTGTGTGTGTGTGTGTGTGTGTGTGTGTGTGTGTGTGTGTGTTCAAAATGGTTCAAATGGCTCTGAGCACTATGGGACTTAACATCTGAGGTCATCAGTCCCCTAGAACTTAGAACTACTTAAACCTAACTAACCTAAGGACAACACACACATCCATGCCCGAGGCAGGATTCGAACTTGTGACCTTAGCGGTCGCGCGGTTCCAGACTGAAGCGCCTAGAAGCGCTCGGCCACACCGGCCGGCTGTGTGTGTGTGTATGTATATGTGTGTGTGTGTGTGTGTGTGTGTGTGTGTGTGTGTGCGTGTGTGTGTATGTATGTATGTGTGTGTGTGTGTGTTTGTGTGTGCGTGTGTATGTGTGTGTTAATGCGGGCGTTCGCAAATGATACTGTGTTTATAGGAATTCACAACGCCAGGAAACCGTAGCGCATTGTAGGAAGACTGCTGAGAATTAATTGTTGTTGCGGCGGCTACCAGCTGATTCTCGCCCTAAACTGATGTGACTCAGTGCCCGTAAACAGTCGGAAAGTCTTCTTATTATTTGATTACACAATCTGACGATTGTTCACTAGAAATTGTCGTTGGAATTACATAACGAGTTGTGTATATCCGGAGCTATTTAAATTGAAACGACGACATAACTAGGAAAAACTGCCAGACTGAAATTCCGTCGAGAAATCCTAAGGAAATACGTTTCATCCACGAAGGAGGTCGTTTACAAAACCATCGTTCGGCCGATTCTTATATTCTGCTCATCAGACTGGGGTCCTTGTTATGTTGGGTTAGTAGCGGGGATATGTACAATCCGAAGAACATCACCAGGTTTCATCAGGGTTCGTTTAATGAGCACGAGGGAGTGAAGAAGATGTTCATCCGACTCCAATGGTAGTCACTGCAAGACAGGCAATGCACGTTAACTCAGAGATCTACTGTTACAATTTTGCGAGCGTACGTTGGAGGAAGTGTGAAGCAGCGTGACACTTCCTCCCACATATCGCGAAATGTCCATGACAGTAACATCAGCGGCGTTCTAACTCTTACAGAGCATAGAACAAGGCACAGTGGAAATGATAGTGTTACACTGCGACATACAACGAAGGTGGCTTGCCAAGTATAGATGTAGATGTAGGTCAAGGGGACAATAACACCATTACCATATTGGGGTGAAGAGGTGCAGCCCAGTATAACGTTAGAAAAGTAAAGCTGTTGTCCCATTCTGCTCAAGTAAGTTTTCAATGACTGCAAAGCCGAGGGGTATTTTCTTCCTATTTCTATCAAATCGACAGGACCAGATGACATTGTCGTTATGACACTCGAATTGTGTACTGAAAGAGTGGATGTTCAATTTTTGTCTACCTATTATGATTTACATTTTTCATGGTGCCGCAAAAGACAAGTCAGCACAAAGCTGTGACGATTCGTAAATTAGACGACAGCTATTTTCGTTTTTCAGCTATGCCCAACAAGAACAACCACCCTGTCCCCTCTTGTTAGAGAAATAAAAGTAAAGTGTGTCCGACGTACCAATTCAAAAAGATTTTTTATGTGAGATAATGAATAAATGTTTAGCTTTCTAGGTAACAAGGGAAACATAACGAAGAAACATTTTTTCTTTATTGTTTTAAGGTGGATGGAGCACCATAAATGAATCGAAAAATGGAGTCTGCACAGGAAAAGGCACGGCTCGTTTCTTGGTTTGTTGAAACGAAGTCAGATACCCAGGTTCAGAGAAATTTCCAAACGGAATACGGGAAACCACCATCCTCTCAGGCAACAAAAAGAAAATGGCACAGGAGCTTCATGGAAACAGGAAGTGAGAATCTGAGGCACCACATAGGCAGGGCAAAGAGAAGTGACGAAGATACGCAGATAATTCGACAGGTTTTCCAGCGTTCACCACGGAAGTCTGTTCGTAAGGCATCAAAAGAACTGAGAATCTCTGGTATGACAATGCACCGGATACTCTGAGAGCGTTTTTATCTGTTCCTCTGAACTTGGGTGTCTGACTTCTTATCAGTAAACCAAGCCATTCACTGTGTCTTTCCCTGTACAGAATCAATTTTTTGATTCATTTGTTGTGTTACAGCCACCGTTCAACAACAAAAAAGACTTTTTTCAGTTATGTTGCTCACGTCACTTGTAAAGGTAAAACAGTTAATCATTATCTAACACAAAAAAATGTTGTTGAGTTGGTGCATCAGCCAAACTTTTTTTCTCAAAGTTAATTAAGGTCGAGTCTTATGACACTGAAATTATAACTTACCTTTTGGGACACCCTGTACAATAGAAGATGTGACAGTGCTGTCAGTGAGTGGTACCGGTGAATGGAAAGATTGAAAAACAAAAACTAAACTATAATCAATTCTTGAGTCGGTTAATTGTAACAATTGAGGAAAAATTCTATGAAAAGGCGTAGTAGCGGCTCGTGCGGGCTAAGAAAATGGGTCTTGAACATGCCCCTATGGTACCACAGACACGTTCTGTAATGAAGTGCAGTGCGTACAATGTATTCACTAGCATGTCAGAAAAAAGATCAATGAATCACAGTGTACCTGTAAATACACTAGTGGCCATTAAAATTGCTACACCACGAATATGACGTGCTACAGACGCGAAATTTAACCGACAGGAAGAAGATGCTGTGATATGCAAATGATTAGCTTTTCAGAGCATTCACACAAGGTTGGCGCCGGTGGTGACACCTACAACGTGCTGACAGGAGGAAAGTTTCTAACCGATTTCTCATACACAAACAGCAGTTGACCGGCGTTGCCTGGTGAAACGTTGTTGTGATGCCTCGTGCAAGGAGGAGAAATGCGTACCATCACGTTTCCGACTTTGATGAAGGTCGGTAATACGGAACGCCGTGCTGCATCCCAACGGCCTCGTATCACTAGCAGTCGAGATGACAGGCATCTTATCCTCATGGCTGTAACGGATCGTGCAGCCACGTCTCGATCCGTGAGTCAACAGATGGGGACGTTTGCAAGACAACAACCATCTGCACGAACAGTTCGACGACGTTTGCAGCAGCATGGACTATTAGCTCTAAGACCATGGCTGCGTTTACCCTTGACGCTGCATCACAGACAGGAGCGCCTGTGATTGTGTACTCAACGACGAACCTGGGTGCACGAATGGCAAAATGTCATTTTTTCGGATGAATCTAGATTCTGTTTACAGCGTCATGAGGATCGCATCCGTGTTTGAGGACATCGCGGTGAACGCACATTGGAAGCATGTATTCGTCATCGCCATACTGGCATAACACCCGGCATGATGGTATGGGGGGCCATTGGTTACACGTCTCGGTCACCCATTGTTCGCATTGACGGCACTTTGAACAGTGGACGTTACATTTCACATGTGTTACGACCCGTGGCTCTTCCCTTCATTCCGTCCCTGCGAAACCCTACATTTCAGCAGGATAACGCACGACCGCATGTTGCAGGTCCTGTACGGGCCTTTCTGGATGCAGAAAATGTTCGACTGCTGCCCTGGCCAGCACATTCTCCAGATCTCTCACCAACTGAAAACGTCTGGTCAATGGTGGCCGTGCAACTGGCTCGTCACAATACGCCAGTCACTACTCTTGATGAACTGTGGTATCGTGTTGAAGCTGCATGGGCAGCTGTACCTGTACACGCCATCCAAGCTCTGTTTGACTCAATGCCCAGGCGTATCAAGGCCGTTATTACGGCCAGAGGTGGTTGTTCTGGGTACTGATTTCTCAGGATCTATGATCCCAAATTGCTTGAAAATGTAATCACATGTCAGTTCTAGTATAATATATTTGTGCAATGAATACCCGTTTATCATCTGCATTTCTTCTTGGTGTAGCGATTTTAATGACCAGTAGTGTAAAAACTAATTAAGAGAAAGCTGTCATCTCTAAATTACAACAATTTCAAACGACAGTGAAATGTATAACTAGTAAATGAAATGGAAAACCCCTGTGAGACAACGTACCTTACCACTCAGGTGCGTGTCATTGGTAAAAGATACAGTGGCCGGCTTGGTTACTTTGAACAGCCAGAGCGTAATGTTCTTGTCAGGGATGCTCCTCAGGTCCTTAGGGAGCGAAGGGCGGAAGGCGACGCGGACCCACAGAGCAGCAGCCTTCACCCGCAGTTCTGGGCCAGCTCCTTCCCCTTCCATTTCTTGAAATCGAGAGAATTCAAGAAGGGTCTGGCCATTTAAGGTGTGACCTGGAAACATAAAGAGTACAGTTGTTAGTTGTCTGGACACATGAACTGTAATTGTTATTTTTATTGTCTAAATACAGACAGCAAGTAAGTAAAAAAAAAAACATATATGATCGTGCCCAACGTAAAGTACTGAGGGACTGGAAAAAAAGCGCAGGTGACGCCTGTATATAAGAAGGGCAGAAAGACGGATCCTCAAAATTACAGACCAATATCCTTAACATCGGTTTGTTGTAGGATTCTCGAACATATTCTCAGTTCGAATATAATGAATTTCCTTGAGACAGAGATGTTGCTGTCCATGCATCAGCACGGCTTTAGAAAGCATCGCTCCTGCGAAACGCAACTCGCCCTTTTTTCACATGATATCTTGCGAACCATGGATGAGGGGTATCAGACGGATGCCATATTCCTTGACTTCCGGAAAGCGTTTGACTCGGTGCCCCACTGCAGACTCCTAACTAAGGTACGAGCATATGGAATTGCCTCCCAAGTATGTAAGTGGCTCGAAGACTTCTTAAGTAACAGAGCCCAGCACGTTGTCCTCGATAGTGAGTGTTCATCGGAGGTGAGGGTATCATCTGGAGTGCCCCAGGGAAGTGTGGTAGGTCCGCTGTTGTTTTCTATCTACATAAATGATCTTTTGGATAGGGTGGATAGCAATGTGCGGCTGTTTGCTGATGATGCTGTGGTGTACGGGAAGGTGTCGTTGTTGAGTGACTGTAGGAGGATACAAGATGACTTGTACAGGATTTGTGATTGGTGTAAAGAATGGCAGCTAACTCTATATATAGATAAATGTAAATTAATGCAGATGAATAGGAAAAAGAATCCCGTAATATTTGAATACTCCATTAGTAGTGTAGCGCTTGACACAGTCACGTCGATTAATTATTTGGGCGTAACATTGCAGAGCGATATGAAGTAGGACAAGCATGTAATGGCAGTTGTGGAGAAGGCGGATAGTCGTCTTCGGTTCATTGGTAGAATTTTGGAAAGATGTGGTTCATCTGTAAAGGAGACCGCTTATAAAACACTAATACGACCTATTCTTGAGTACTGCTCGAGCGTTTGGGATCCCTATCAGGTCGGATTGAGGGAGGACATAGAAGCAATTCAGAGGTGAGCTGCTAGATTTGTTACTGGTAAGTTTGATCATCACGCGAGTGTTACGGAAATGCTTCGGGAACTCGGGTGGGAGTCTCTAGAGGAAAGGATGCGTTCTTTTCGTGAATCGCTACTGAGGAAATTTAGAGAACCAGGATTTGAGGCTGACTGCAGTACAATTCTACTGCCGCCAACTTACATTTCGTGGAAAGATCACAAAGATAAGATAAGAGAGATTAGAACTCGTACAGGGGCATATAGGCAGTCATTTTTCCATCGTTCTGTTTGGGAGTGGAACAGGGAGAGAAGATGCTAGTTGTGGTACGAGGTACCCTCCGCCACGCACCGCATGGTGGATTGCGGAGTATGTATGTAAATGTAAATGTAAATCTTTCAGGTTCTTTCGTAATGAAATGTGCAGTTACCCTAGATGCTATTAGCACTGTTACTAAACTATGTTGCGTATAGCGTGTATACAAAGTAATCGCGAGTAGTGAACTATCAAATGACTCAAGTAATAGTAAGTAGAACAGTATATAGATCAGCTTGGTTCCTGAAGTGTTTAGTTTCTGAGTTAATGCCAATGACTTATTTTCTTACGTATTTCGTTGCTTCTTGAAAGTAACTTTGATATCAAATGTACCCATAGCCGAAGACAATAATGCATATGTGTTCCATGCTAATCGATTAGTGGGCAGCTTGTCCGAATCGCGCTTGCAGGAGACATTTAAACCGCTGGTATCAGACTGGTAAGGGGAAGAGAGGTGGTAACGTAAAGTATCACCTGACGTTCTATGAAAAAATGCGTTTTTAACCATCAGCCGTTTATTTTAAAACATAAATGTCGACCGGTTTCGGTCATGGACCACCTTCACAGGAAGTAAGATGAAAACAGATAAGGTAAAAACACATTTCATTTCCATTTAGACTGATATAACGTCAATAATGTCATAATGAGTAATCACAATCAATAGTCAAGTACAGCACTTCCAGAAGCCACGAATACGATTCACAGTGATTAATGTCACTAGGCTATGCACGGTTGGCAGTGGCGTGTTTGTTGCTGTTAGAAGTACATCTACATGACTACTCTGCAATTCACATTTAAGTGCTTGGCAGAAGGTTCGTCGAACCACAATCATTCTATCTCTCTACCATTCCACTCCCGAACAGCGCGCGGGGAAAACGAACACCTAAACCTTTCTGTTCGAGCTCTGATTTCTCTTATTTTATTTTGATGATCATTCCTACCTATGTATGTTGGGCTCAACAAAATATTTTCGCATTCGGAAGAGAAAATTGGAAACTGAAATTTCGTAAATAGATCCCGCCGCGACGAAAAACGTCTTTGCTGTAATGACTTCCATCCCAATTCGCGTATCATATCTGCCACACTCTCTCCCCTACTACGTGATAATACAAAACGAGCTGCCCTTTTTTGCACCCTTTCGATGTCCTCCGTCAATCCCACCTGGTAAGGATCCCACACCGCGCAGCAATATTCTAACAGAGGACGAACGAGTGTAGTGTAAGCTGTCTCTTTAGTGGACTTGTTGCATCTTCTAAGTGTCCTGCCAATGAAACGCAACCTTTGGTTCGCCTTCCCCATAATATTATCTATGTGGTCTTTCCAATTGAAGTTGTTCGTAATTTTAACACCCAGGTACTTAGTTGAATTGACAGCATTGAGAATTGTACTATTTATCGAGTATTTTTCCTTATGCGAACCAAATCGTGAGATCTAAGAGTGTCAGTATCACCATTAGCTAACTCAAGGGGTATAAGTTTGCAAGGCAGCTCACACAAATTTTCTTCAGCATTTCTCTGTACAACACTATTGACACTCTGAACATTATATCACACCCCCTCGTACACTTGTATCTATTAACGGGTCACTTATGGAAACGGAACTTATAACCGTCTGTCATCAACAGTGTCTTGCCCTTTTCGCACTAAGTTGACACAAAGTCATGGGACAGCGATATGCACATATTCAGCTGACGCTAGTATCGCGTGTACAAGGTATAAAAGGGCAGCGCATTGACGGAGGCGTCATTTGTACTCAAGCGATTCACGTGAATAGGTTTCCGACGGGTATTAACAGACTTTGAACACGGAGCTGTAGCTGGAGCTAGACGCATGCGACGTTTCATTTCGGAAATCGTTAGAGAGTTCAATATTCCGAGGTTCACAGTGTCAAGAGTATGCTGAGAATAGTAAATTTCAGGTATTACCTCTCACCGCGGACAACGCAATGGCTGACGTCCTTCACTTAACGACCTAGAGTAGCAGCGTTTGCGTAGAGCTGTCAGTGCTAACAGACAAGAAACACTGCGTGAAATAACCAAAAACATTAGTGTGGGACCTGCGACAATGGGATCTCTTAGGTCAGTGCGGCGAAATTTGGCGTTAATGGGGCTTGGCAGCGGATTATAGATACGAGTGCCTTTGCTAACAGCTTGATAACGCTTCCAGCGCCTCTACTGTGCTCGTAACCACATCGTTCGGATCCTTGACGACCGGAAAACCGTGGTCTAGTCAGATGAGTCCCGATCTCAGTTGGTAAAAGCTCATGGTATGGTTCGACTGTGGCGCAGACCCCAGGAAGCCATGGACCTTAGTTGTCAATAAGACACTGTGCAATCTGGTGGTGGCTCCGTAAGGATGTGGGTTGTGCTTACATGGAATGGACTGGGTTCTCTGGTCCAACTTAACCGATCACTGACTGGAAATGGTTATGTTCGACTACCTGGAGACCATTTGCAGCCATTCATGGACTTAATTTTTATGTATTGACAATGCGCCATGTCATCGGGCCACAACTGTTCGCAATTGGTCTGAAGATCATCCTGGACAATTCGATCGAATGATTTGGTCACCCAGAACACCCGACATGAATCTCATCGAGCCTTTACGGGACATAATAGAGAGGGCAGTCTGCACCGGCAACATTTCCACAATTATGGGCGGCTATAGAGGCAGATTGGCTCCTTGTTTCTGCAGAGACTTTCAACGACTTGTTTGACCCATGCCCGTCGAGTTGCAGCGCCACACCATTGGAAAGGTGGTCCGACACGATATCGGGAGATATCCCATGACTTTAGTCACCTCCACCGCTCATGCACAGTGCAGTGATTGACCTATCTGAGTGGCGGAGAAGGGGAGCAGCGAAGCGCCGTCAGGGCTCAACATGCCGAAAGTGGAAATCAAGTCGTCCACTATTTGACCGCAGGGGGACGCACAGATGCAGAGACGGTATTTGAAAAACTTTCTTTTTGTTTTATTCGAAATTACCTGAGCACGGACGCAGTGAAAATCACGACATACCGAAACCCTCATCACCAACGATTGGAAAAAGGAAAGTAAGCAGAGCCTTCATACAGGCCTCTAGCTCTGAGGAAATACAATTTCATTTTCAATTCGCTTTTTATAAAACAATGAGTTCCTTAACACTGTGGAATTCGATTATCTTCAATATACATCATCATCAATGAACATGAATCTTTAGTGTGAATCACACATGGCTAGCAACAAAATGGAGGAAACGTTTTAGTTGTAGTAAAGCGACTCCATGTCAGCTGGCTTTGTGACACGTATATGTTTAACACCTGTAGCCGCAGTTGTGGAAATTGGCAGTCTCTTTGAGTAATCCTTTCATTGTCTTCCTTCTAGGCAAGGATGCTCCAAGAACTTTTTTCGGATTTAGTCTTTGAGGTTTCTTTGTTCGGTGAGAGAAGTAAAAGAAATGCATCTCCCACGAAAATCGGCGGCGCGGCGCTAGCGACAGAGTCGGCAGCGACGCAGAGCGACAACAAAGGAGCCGCTTCCACATCCGTGGAGCGGCGCCGTGTCCTTTAAAGCTGGCTGACGTAGCTCAGGCGGCCGGAACCATGCGTTGCTGTCTGAAGTTGTCGCCCGGTGCCGCTTTCGGCTGTTCATCCCATACGGCGTTTCCTACCCTCTCTGCACAAAACTTGAGTACGGAATATGAGTGTCTTCAGCATCAGACTTACTTAATGAAGGGCTTGTTATAAATGTGAATCAAAAGTCTGTAGAAGCCTGTCACTCTTATCAAGAATCTGTTATGTAAATTTATGTGTAAAATAAAGATTTTACCACAGCAGCTTTCAGTGCAAATTAATAATTGGCTGAGTGAGGCGTAGTGCGCTCAACCTTGGGAGTCGTTGCACGCCTTGCGCCCGCCTGTGCTGACACGACGACAAAATACTGTAAACCAATCATAATAGTCTTTCCTTGAAGGTGATTGACTATCAAAATTTTTTTATTTCTTTATTTACTTATTGGCCTCTGGGTACCAAAAGTCGAACGAAGGGGTTCAAGACACTGTTGCTGAATAAGGCTTCTACGAGAATCGTAAAAGATCACCCAACGACAGCATTCACTTGAAATTTGTTCACAACACTATGTTTCAAATACTCATTGTAAACAAACTACACGGCTAGTTTCTGAGCAGTCATTGTTTCAACAACAACAAATGACTCATTTTAAAACAATATTAATGTAAGATCTGAATAGCCCCATCTCGTGGCCGTTTGACGATCCTCGCAGCTCCTATATTAACGACTGTCAGCGGCAGATCAGGACCGTCTCGATCTTCTTTTCGAGAATTCCTCTTCCCGCGATCTTCTGTAAAGACTTAGCGCTGCAGCTATTCCTTCAGTCATTTTATGTCCGCTTCCATCATCTTTTCTTCTTCTGCTGTCTTTCTTGCTAGCGATCTGAAACACATAATAAAGTTACATCTGCATCTACATATATGCCCTGAAAGCCACCATACGCTCCTTCCTTTTCCACATGCAAGTAGGTCGAGGAAAAAACGTCTATCTATATGCCCCCGTATGAATCTTTAGAGTGAATCACACAGACTAGCAACAAAATAGAGAAAACGTTTTAGTTGTAGTAAAGCGACTCCATGTCAGCTGTCTTGGTGACACGTATATATTTAACATCTGCAGCCGCAGTTGTGTTTCGTGCTCATGGTCCTTAAGCGAAATGTACGTTGGTGGCAATAGGGTCGTCCTGCAGTCAACTTCAAATGTCGGTTCCCTAATTTCTCTCAATAGCGTATCGCGAAGAGAACGTTGGCTCCCCTCCAGAGAGTCCCATTTGAGTTCTCGAAGCAACTCCGTAATACTTGCGTGTTGCCCGAACCTACCGGTAACAAATCTAGCAGCCCGACTCTGAATAGCTTCGACCTTTTCCTTTAACCTTAGATGGTGAGAACCCGTAACACTTGAGCAGCACACAAGAATGGGTCGCACTGGTTCTCTGTACGTGGTGACCTTTATAGATGAACTAAAGTTACCTAAGATTCTCACAGTAAAGCGAAGTCGACCTTTCGGCTTCTCTACAACCTTCCTTACATGCTCGTTCCATTTCATATCGCTTAGTAAAGTTTTGCTTAGATATATAATCGGTGTGATTGCGTCAAATAGCACACTACTAATGCTGCATTCGAACATTACGGGATTGTTTTTCCTATTCAGTTGAATTAATTTACTTTTTTACATTAAGAGCAAGCTGCCATTCATCACAGCAACTAGAATTTAGTCTAAGTCATCTTGTGTCCTCCTACAGTTACTCAATGGCGATACCTTCCCGTACACCACAGGGTCATCAGAAAACAGCCACAGATTGCTGTTCACTATGCCCGTCAAATCATTTATGTATATAGAGAATAATAATCACACTTCCCTGTGGCACTTTTGACGATACCCTTGTCTCTGATGAACATTCGGTGTCGAGGACAATGCACTGGGCTCTTTTATTTAAGGAGCCTTCGAGCCACTCACATAATTGCGAAACCAATCCGTACGCTCGAACCTTCGTTAACAGTCTGCAATGGGGTGTCATCTCAAGCGCTTCCCGGAAATCTAAGAATATGGAACCTGCCTGTTGCCCTTTATGCGTCGTTCACAGGAAATCATGTGAGAAAAGGGCAAGCTGAGATTTGCACGTGCTGATATGTGGACAGAAGCTTTTCTGTATCAGGAAAATTTATTGTATTCGAACTCAGAATGTGTTCAAAATTTCTGAAGTAAACCGATGTTAAGCATATTGGACTGTAATTTTTCGGATCAGTTCTTTTAACTTACATTAGTCTATAACTATGGCGTGCTGAGAAGTAAAGCCATCAAGTTTTTATGTGAAAACCCGTAAAGCTTTTTAAATAAAACAAACGTTATTAACTTTCTGCATCTTTATGCTTCACCACTATATTTGTTTCTCAAATAGTCACCCTGTTAACGAACACATTTCTCCAAACGAGAGTCCGGTTTGTTAATGCCACCACTGTAGCATGTTTGATTTTGCTGACTGAACCACGACCTCACCTCTAGTTGCACCGCTTCATCACTATGAAGGTTAATTCCTTGAAGAAGCTCTTTAAATTTTGGAAACGGATGAGAATAACACTGGACCAAGTCGGGACTGTATGGAGGATGATCGATGACAGTGAAACCCAGGCATCGCATTTTTGCAGATGTCGCACCGTTCGTGTGTGGTGTGGCATTGCCATGCTGCAGGGGAGGGTGCTCCATGTGTCCATGTGCGGACGGATTCGTCGAATTCGAAACTCGATTATAACAATCTGCATCTCACGCGCCGAAATAGTTACGTTTCAAACCGCCGTAGTACAGGCTACAATTCGGAGCCCTCTAGCGGCAGAGGGCTACAAATATGTAGACATGAAGAATAAAGATGTAGGATGTTAATAAAGTTTGCTTTATGTAAAAAGCTTTAAGAGTTTTCACATTCAAAATTCGTAGGCATTACTTTTCAGCACGCCCTCGTACAAGAGCTTGTTATTCCGCCAGCAAGTGTGGCCATCTGATGATGTGACGCTGCACCTTGTTGTCCAGGTTGTGGATGTATCGTGTCCGTGCCGTCTTATATTTCTCGTTGAAGTCACAGGCCGAAATGAGAGAAAATCAACCTCCACTGAAATATAATATGACATAAGCCAATTTTTTACATATTGAGGTTTCCTCTTTCTTTGTTGGTATTTTTTGATCTGGTGTGCTAGCCTATAACAAGCAAAAAACTATATTTCACACACCGCTTTAAATAAAAGAAACGATGGTAGTCGTAGAATTTAGACATATTGCATCTTTATTACTAGCCAAATGAATAATTACTCGATGTAATAAATCTACAAATGTAATACATTGGAAGGAAAGGACTGGTCAGAGGGTCAGAACTATACAATGCTGTATGTATATTGCGTGAATGATTCTGGCATATTTGGGTAATCAGATATAATTAGAATATAATTGACTGACACCTCGTTTATGATAATGACTACACGCATCTGCGTGCTATTAATGTTTATGTGTATGTTACGCAAATATTGATTTATGCATTCTTTCTAAATATTCTTAAATTTCGTAGTGCAATTGTCGGCTAAGTGAAATTAGTTTGTGGCATTGATGCAAGCATTTTAGTGTATCTGGAATTCTGTAGGCTGCGGAACTATATTTTCAGATTTTTGGTCGCTAACACGACTCGTACCTGCACAGGCGGCCGGTGACTGCAGCCACCCCCTCGACCCCCCCCCCCCCCCCCCTTCCGCCGCCACACACACATCTTTACAACGCACTGTTGCTGCCACCCTTACAACAAGTGCAGCTGACAAATCTAGTGTTTAAGATCCAGTCCAGTATAGATAATGCCAATAACAAACGATATCCAAATTTGGAGCAGATGTTGAGAACGAATCTGCGGGAAGAAAAATCGCATAGTGAGTAACATAAGGAAATTCATATTTGTAACACTGTGTCGTTAATGGCTCGAGCCGCGCCGGGCACAAAAAGTGTATCCTGTGTCGCCACTCACTTTGCCTGGTGAGACTTGGTGGTGGGACATGGAAACCATCTCCGTACGAGTCGGTTTGAGTCCGGAAAAGCCGATGTGCGTGAAATGAAACGTTTTAAAGAGAACCAAATCAATGCCTTTAGGCTCGTGAAATGCTCGTTGCTCAGTAACGACATATCTACACTGCAGGCTATTAAAACTGTAACACTATGGATTGGACGCAAAAATCAAACTGTCATGAAGTATACGTACGTAACTGTATGTGCAAATGATTAGCATTTCCGGGCAACGGCACAATGTAGGCAGGAGTGACACCATCTACAGTCAAGTAAAGATTATGCAGCTACTTTCTCGTTCAGGAATGTCATTAAGATGCTATTTGTTCTTGAGAAGATCGTATAATACCTCGTGTGAGAAGGAGAATCGTCTAGTAGCGCGTGTCGGAATTCGACAGCGGCATGATCTTGGCCTATCGAGGCTGCAGTTAATCGTTGCGTGATATTGCTGATCGTGTTCTTCAGGATACCACGAATATCATGCGAATGTGGAACCGAGGGTCTTAGAGGGCCATACAAAACCTCAATGACCCGAACCTACTCGAGCCTGAAATAAATAGCCAATTAGTTCTCTCAGCCATGCGGGATCGTACACCTGCGTCACGTACCTTGAGTGAGGAAATGGGCTTGTTTGCAGCAAGACAAGTAACCATACGGACAGTGCGACAACGTCTGGAGTGGACCCTGGCCAGTCACTACGATTGATAAACTATGACACTAATCTAAAGCAGTACGAAATGACGTTATCGTATCTGTGATCCAAGCTCTGTTCGACTCAAATTCCACCCATTTTGAACCATTGTAGCTGCCAGAGGTAGAAGTTCTGTGTGATAAATTTCGCACCGTGTAGCCCCCAAACAACCGACGTATTAACTCACATATTCTTCCTGCTTTACTCTCTATGCACAATAAGTCACACTTGCTTATTTGCTATCTACATCAACACTCCACATTCCACCTGACAATGGGTCCCGGAGATTACTTCTAATACCACCATCTGATCCCCCTCCCCTTTTCCATTCGCGAATGGTGCTTGCGAAGCATAATCCTTTGTATAAGCTCTAAGTTCTTGAATTTTCTAGCTGTGGTCATTTCGCGAGACACTGTGTTCAATAATATTCACAAATGAGTGAAAGAACCATCACCTCCACCATTTTAATTGATTTCCCTCAACAGGTTGTATGTATTCATTTGATCAGGAATAATGAAGTAGTGTGCATTAAAGGTATTCTCAGTATGCATCTCTTATCTACGAGTATTATTATTTATTTATCAGTATGAGGAAGATGCCCACAAACAACTCTGGTGATTGAAGCTACGAGAGACAGGTTGTGTGGCGTGGTCTACAGTTAATAAATTCGCAGTGCTTAGTTTCTGGTAGTATGGAGTTTGATGTGTTTTCACTGAGCATTTCCCCTGATAGTGACTTGTTGTTTTTGATCTCTACCAGGGACTTGCTCATAAAAGGTGACTGTTCTTTGTCCGTTTCTGGGATGGTTGTGTCTTTTGTTGAGCAGGTGCAGGATGTGTCTTTCTGTTCAGCTACATTACCGTTTTGTTTTTCGTAGTGACTGTGTGCGCTCCCACCGTAGACAAAACGAACTGGTGTAGTATAGGGTCTACTTTTGGTTGTATTGTATTCTGCTTGTTGCGCGGGTAGTGTGCAACTGCCTTTGTGTCTGCCTGTGGTGTTGGATTTCTTGTGAACTCAGTGACATCTTCATCTGTGCTGTTTTTTCTATTATCTTTTTCTTTTCTACTTGTGATTCTGTTTCAATTATTATTATGGTGTTTCCTGTTGACCTGACTGATTTTATTTTTAATTTGTCTTGCTTGGGGTTCATTGTTTTCTTGATGGTTTCTCTAGTGGTTCTCGCATCTTGGTTAGTTTCTGATTTAAAGAAAAGTGTGCTGGACTGTTTAGCTTTTGCTTGGTGATTGGTTTCCTGTACTTTGCTTTTAGGTTTTGCAATCGGACCGGCAGCCGCAACCGCTGCAAATGAGAGTGAGACAGGTTTATTTTCTGACTTAAGTCTCTGATTTTCGGGTTTTAGTTCCGCTATTTCTTGTTCCAATCGCTGAATGCGTTCCTGGGCATCTGGTGCGTTTTCAGTTCTGAGCTCTTCATTTTGTAGTTACTTTTCTATTCCGCGATCGGTATCTGCCACTTCGACGTTCGTACAACGTATGAAATGAGGGCCGTGTTACGATCTTCGGTGGTGAAACATTTCTGGAGACCGAATTCAGTATTTCGGCCTTTTCTCTGTTATCTTCCGTTTCGGTGCCAGTATGGTCACTGAGTGAGTGATAGATGATTTTGCCCCACTTATGATTTTACATACGACAAAAGCCTCTTACGGTTTTTACTCGGATCCGTTGCAAAGTTTTACTTTAAAAGTCATTGAACGCTTCTCTCATTGCTCTCCTTACGGTCATTTTCACTTCGTTCAGCTTTTGTTTGGGGGGTTAGTTTAGTGGAGGTAGCCCAATTGACCTGTCTTCCCACCAAAATTCGCCATCTTGAATGACATCACGACCTCCATCTTGGATGGCGCTATCCGATAACGCCACGGCCGCCATCTTGGATAATGGTACTTGGAGTGACACCTCCCTAGCCCCCTACTTCCATCTTACAGGAAATGTCCAGTGGCACATTTGTTTCTGCAGTTTTCATTGCGAACAATTGCGCCGACGTTCCAAAATGTCGGTGGGTGCATATCAGTGGCGAAATATCGTCTTATGATTCAAGTCTTAACTGCTACAAATCTTATTATGTCGGGGATGATCCTGCAGTTTGGCTGTTCACTGAGTTTCAAAAACTTTCATGGATAGTTGATAAGGCTTACAGCACCAACATTTCCATGACCAAACCGAAAGAATGAAAATTTGTACAATAACGCAGTTGACTAACATATTTGTGGGATGCCGTTAGATAGAAAAACAGACATACCTGTCGTCTTATGCGTAAGTTCTGTGGCGCAGCCTACAATACATGCAATTTGAAGTACCAGCTACGAAGGCACATACTCATTTTCTTCCACAATTTAAGCGGGTATGACACTCACTTTCTTGCTGAGCACTTGGCTGATTTCAGCATGAAGAAAGAGCAGGCCAACGTCCTGCACGAGAATGTTGAAAAATATATTTCATTCTCCAAACAAATGGCGCCAGGAATTACACTCTGCTTCCTTCACACCCTACGTTTCACGTAGGCACCGCTCCAGAAAGTGGTTGAAACTCTACCTTGGGAGAAATGCACATCACTTGAGCTGAATTTCTCCACGAGGAAAAGTTCCAACTTTGAACTAGGAAGGGGTTTTCCCATTTGAGTACCTGGATAGTATTGCAAAACTCAACAAAACCAGGCTGCCTGATATTACACAAGGCTTTACATGGACACAGACATGCATTTGCTCGCAGCCGTTTTCGGGAAAAATTCCCGAGTCTATGCGTGACCACATATTCTCTGGATCCTGCCTTTTATTACGCAGTACCTAGGCTGTTTTGGGATGCTATGCTCAAGACAAAAAGCACAGCATCGAATTATTGACCGATGCTGACATGTTTCTTTTCATTGAGCGAGGGATATATGGGGGACTTTGCCAATGTGTCCATAGGCACGCCAACGCATATAACCCACCGATGGGTGACAGGTTCAATGCTTGATTTGAGATATGTCATGTACCTGAATGTAAATAGCTTACATGGGCAACAATCACTGCTGCTGATTCTGATGTGGGGTATAGGGTAGAGGCAGAACTCGTGCGCCCTGTTAGTTTGCAAGATACGCAGGCTATTTTTCCACTGTGTTCAGAGCAACTAGTTCTGTGAGGAGGTTCAACCCCAAAACTAATGACAACACTGGGGAATAAGCAGAGATATATTATTAATTATCATAATCTCCAAAAGTACCTCAGTTTTGGGGTGGGGCTGGTTAGAATTACACTGGCTAATTTCTACAAGCAATCCCCCAGGTTCAAGGAGTATATTGATTTGAATACGAGACAGAGAGATTCACCAACGTGTAACTTTGAGAAAGATTTTTATAAATTAATGAATAATTCAATTTTGTACACATCAATGCAGAATTTGGGAGAGCGGCGTGACATTTTGATTACAACCAAATGGGTTAGGCGCTGGGGCATATGAAAATGTATCACCACACCAAATTTTAAGCAGGTCATCATATTCAATGAGAACTTTGTTGCTGTGGAGATGGTGAAGACTGCAGTAGAGTTTATGAAACCTATTTATGTGGGGATGTGCAGATTAGACTAATCCAAAGTCCACACGTACCACTTTCATTATGTGTTTGTGAAAAATCATTTTGCATATCCTATCCTTATCAAAGACGAGGCAAATGGACTGCCAGTTGTGGAGTTAGTAGGTCTGCAATCAAGAAGGTATGTGTATCGCACATTGGAAGGTGCCACACAGAAGTGGGCTGAGGGTGTGCATTGTATGGCATCGAGGGCTCTCTCTATTGACGACTATTTGCAGTGCCTGTACACCTGTGTTCATGGTTCTGCACAGCAGCCACTGCATATGATATGGTAAACTAGTATTCAGACGAGGGGACATTAGTTGTACACTATGCTGCAATCTAAAATCGGCCCATCGCCTCATGATGATAGAAGGGTAATCTTGATGATGGGATTGTAACTCGCAAGTACTCACACTATTCACTTGTAGTGAGAGTAGTGATGTGGAACTCTGACTGAGTGAGAGGGAGAGAATGAGTGTGTGTGTGTGTGTGTGTGTGTGTGTGTGTGTGTGTGTATGTGTGTGTGTGTGTGTGTGTGTGTGTGTGCGTGCGTGTTGTGAGAAAAAAGTAAAAACAAAAGAAAAATGATTTCAAAGTGTTATAAAGCATAAACAAATGCATGTCATCTAAATATTTATTCATGTGCACTGCATGTGTACTGCGTACATACATGTGGATATATCTACACACCATGTACATCATCTAAATACGATAGTTTTTATGTTTCATCTGCTGCTAGCTGTCCAAGACTGTTTAGTTTTTAGGTGTATGTAGCTTAGAGGGCATCAAATTTTTGTAAAACCTATACTATTGGGACTGTGGAATTTGGTTGTAGTAGAAAAGTATCTTCATAAAATTTTTCGGCGTGGATTTATACATCTGTAAAATTGTAAATATTCTCACCCAGTACTACTGGAAAGTTGGTATTCTCAACCAGTTTACTGCTGGGGGGTTCTTTTTTCCGTCACTATCAGTAACAGTGGGGATGTTAAAAGCCTCTCTGCACTGAAATATCACAGTCAAGAAATGAACTGTGCCTCAAGAACTGAACTATATCTCAAAAATCAAATTGTATCTGTCTGAATTGAATAAATGAAAAAATTCGTTAACATATGTATTTTTTGTTGTTATTTACAAAACACTATCTGTTATTGCCTTGTTTATAAGAAGGGTGTACGGTACACAAATGACATTTGTTTTGAACATGAAGGTGAAGTTGAACATGGAAAATGATAAACACATCAAAAAAAGTTTTACGTCACCCCATTTCCCAGAACTCCTGAAGATAGCCGTTGACTATGGATATTGTATCACAGACATTGTCCTTTTGACTGTTCAGAGATGTCACTAAACCCGCCCAAAGATATGAACAACCATGCATGAGCAGCGCCTGTTAGATGGAGGAGTCCGACAGACAATTTGTTCCAGTCCTTCCACCAGGAAGGAGGTGTAGTGCCTAGACGGTCAATGCCGCGGTTCGATCGCGTCCGCATCGTTACTCCGTGCCACCTGCTCACCGGTGTTGTGCAACAGGCTGTATAAATGAACTGCTGCTGCGACCTACCCACAGCATTCCACAATGATATCTCAAGGTGTGAACATCATTGCAGACACTCGGTATTTCTGTGATGATGAGTGTTGACAGTTCATGTTTAAATATGATGAATTTGTAGTGTACACAAAAGATGCAGATATTATGAAGACATTCTCAGCAAACATTGTATCACTGAGGTCTTTCAAGAATGTGATGTGTGCTAAAACACAGAGGAGTGCAAAGTAGTGAATACGTTTCTATGGTGGAATTCAATGTAATAATCGTGGCATACCCTATAAAGATGTGGTGTCGTCGCTCTCATTATTTCACCACACAGATACCATCATCTTCATGAAGAGGTAGGAGAATATTGCATAGATGCATTGAATCTACAGGTTTACTGCTATTCAAGATTTACAATTGTACGGGCGTTCTGCTCTCCATCGACTCAAGGCAAAGAAGAAGATGCGTGAAAATATTGTTGTGTCGAAAATGTAAAATTGCTTTTAAGTTGGATGAAAAATTAACGATTTTTTCGTCTCACAGACCGTGTGTGATTTCTCTTCACCCTGTTCCAACTTTTGTAGTATACAGTTTTACCCAGAAAGTATGTCTATGGTTTTCTTTAAGCATGATAGATATAATTTTAGATATTTTTCCTGTATTTTTTGGAAGCAGACACAGTCACATGTCACCTGCTCCAATAAGCCAATACATGGAACACGACAAGCACTATCCTAGGCAACCATTATATGTACACACATCAAAAAAAGTTTTGCAACAGCTCGATTCCAAGAGTTTCGGAACCTGTACAGAAAATTGGAATAGAGATCAACATAAACATCACTTCTGCCCTCTTTATTGCTGATGAAAACCACACAATGCTTGTTGTACCACCACGCAGCGAGACTTTCAGAGATGATGGTCCAGACTTCTGTACTCACCAGTACCTCTAATACCCAGTAGCACGTCTTCTTGCATAGATGCATGCCTTTATTCGTCGTGGCGTAATATCCACAAGTTCATCAAGGCACTATTGGTCCAGATCGTCCCATTCCACAACTGCGATTCGACGTAGATTAGATTAATACAATGCAGTAAACTGGAGCAGCTTATATTTACAGAATTAACACGATGTCAGAATGAAACACTGTTATGCACTATTAAGAAATTTATGATACACAAAATACCTGATCATGACTGTTGTGACCAAGTGTTGTCAAAACTGAAATCTAACAGATATTTTTACTTAAGCTGGCTCATCTATGGAGTAGATCCCTCAGAGTGGTTGCTGGGTCACGTCGTCCATAAACAGCCCTTTTCAAACTATCCCAGGCATGTTCGTAGGGTTCATGTCTGGAGAACATGCTAACCACTCTAGTCGAGCGATGGCGTTATCCTGAAGGAAGTCATTCACAAGATGTGCTGGATGGGGGCGCGAATTGTCGTCTATGAAGACGAATGCCTCACCAAAACGCTGCCGATATGGTTGCACTATCGGCCTGAGGATGGGATTCACTTATCATACAGCCATTATGGCGCCTTCCATGATCACCAGTGGCGTACGTCGGTCCCAACTAATGCCACCCCAAAACAACAGGGAACCTCCACTTTGCTGCACTGCCTGGACAGTGTGTCTAAGGCGTTCAGCTTCACGGGGCTGATTCAAAACACGTTTTCGACGATTGTCTGGTTGAAGGGATATGCAACACTCATCGGTGAAGAGAACGTGATACCAATCCTGAGCGGTCCATTCGACACGTTTTTGGACCCATCTGTACCGCGCTGCTTGGTGTCGTGGTTGCAAAGCTGGACCTCACCTAGGAAGTCAGGAATGAAGTTGTGCATCATACAGCCTACTGCGCACAGTTTGAGTCGTAAAACGACGTCCTGTGGCTGCACGAAAAGCATTATTCAACATGGTGGCGTTGCTGTCAGCGTTCCTCCGAGCCATAATCCGTAGGTAGCGGTCATCCACTGCAGTAGTAGCCCTTGGGCGGCCTGAGCGAGGCATGTCATCGACAATTCCTGTCTCTCTGTATCTCCTCAATATCAGAGCAACATCTCTCTGGTTCACTCTGAGACGCCCGGACACGTCCCTTATTGAGAGCCCTTCCTGGCACGGAGTAACGATGTGGACGCGGTCGAACCACGGCAATGACCGTCTAGGCACTACACCTGGCACACGATCATGTAGAAATAGTGCATATGCTGTAGTGTATTACTGGAAATTTGTCGAAGATTCAAATTCAGTTTGTACATCTATAGGTCCAGATTTAATTATCTCGTTCCATTCTGTTTTGAACAGTCTATTACGGTGATTGCTGCTAGCTCCTTGAATTTCCTCTCCACAATATGAAGCACGGAATCTTGCGTACATATCATATGCTAGATTGTATACATTCTCGTCCCACTGCAAGTGTAAACTATCATACGGGCAGAATTCGGAGTTCAGGTAGATTCTGTCATTACTTAACTTGAAATTTCAAATTTGGTGGGATTATTCACTATATTCCCTCTCCTATTGGTGTGAAACGCAACTATGATGAGCCTGGGCGTCTCGAGTTGAGTGGAGGTTTTATTAGATCATCTTTATCTGCTTACAGTTGGTAGCACTGGGTACTCGAAAACTTTCACAAATGGAATGATAACAGTGGAAATACACCAGCATTTAGAACATTTGAAAGCTTAAAACGCTTCTCATCTGATACTCTGATGTGTGGCATTTTGTATATTTTACTGATGGTGATCTCTTTCTCCTATTGAGCTCCTTAAATGTATGAGTTGTTATCCATTGCACTCCATACCAGAATAAGTTCCAGTTTAGCATTCAGAACAATTTGGTGCACGTCCTCAAAGTATCCCATAATCAGTTTTAAAGTTATACATGCAATAAATCTCTTGTACTCTTCTACTGTTTTATGCATTGGCTCATCAATGAACCGTCCAGAATTTTCTAAATCGTTCGCATCTGAGGGAGAAATAGAGACACATTTTAACAGTTGATGTTGACCCTATATTACGTGTGTGGTCAATCTCCACCCCAGTAAGTTCATCTGTTATCTCATGCGACAGGAACACTACAGCATTACATGTGAGGTTCGATGCCACCGTAGGAGCACCATCCCTTTCTGTAAACGATCCTTCAAGATATATTAAACTCTTCCATGGGAGCATTAAAGCCTCTTGGTGTTGGCTGACAATCGGAATTTCATCATTCTTGTTAAATGTGGTTGATGCATAAGGTTTAATCCATAAGTATTCCTGTCGTTTAATACATGCATCATGTTCCATTAGGCTAGTTATGTAGAACGGCGTGATTGTGCGGCTTCAGACCTACTGATTTAAGAAACTCATAGATTGCATTTGTTATCACTTTGCCCTTGTGCAGTCAAATGCCACACTGTGCATTGTGCTCTTTGGTATTATACCTTACGTCCATCCTGTATCCGTTTACAATATAGGGATGCTTTGATCCCTGACTAGTTGGACCTCGCCACTGACGTTTCTGGCCTGGCAAGTTAAAGGTCATCGCTTCTACCTCCAACAGGTCCCGACTGGTGAAGGCTACCCCTGCTTCCTGGTCTCTGCATGTTCAAGGTCACTGCCGTTTTTCCTTAAGATGTAGCTTACAATAACTTCCTCGCCACGACAGTCTACAAGTTGACTATCCTGGTCCTCAGTATGCAGCTCCAGATAGTCCAAAGCCTGAATTGTTACTGGGAGGTAAAAAGCATTGGTTGGGGCCTCAATGATCTTATACCCTGTTCCCTCTGATGGGTAGAATTCAAAAATTTTACATATCAATCTTTTGTTGAGATAAGAGTTTGTTGCTATGTTACACTCGACATGGATTGTACTGACAGGAAGTATATCGACTGACTGGTTGGAACCGTAGAATTTATTAGGATCCTTCTACAAAACCTGTCCTTTTGTAAAACCTGGTACCCATCCTATTGATCCTTTCTGGTTGAATTCAGTTGTTGCACTCATTACCTTTATATCAGATTTAAGTATATTGATGTTTCCACACAGCGCAATACCTTTTCTAGACCATTTTAAAACTTCGTTTAAATCATCAATATCATATGCACCAGGTTCTGTTTCCACAATTTCTTCTCCACCATTACTTTCCAGATGAAGTTTACTGCCAACTATTGTGGCCGAGTGGTTCTAGGCGCTTCAGTCCGGAACCGCGCTGCTGCTACGGTCGCAGGTTCGAATCCTGCCTTGGTCATGGATGTGTGTGATGCCCTTATGTTAGTTACGTTTAAGTAGTTCTAAGTCTAGCAGACTGATGACCTCAGAAGATAAGTCCCATAGTGCTCAGAGCCATTTCAACCAATCTTCCCCGACGACGATGTCAACTTTCAGCGCTGTAATTGTCCGTGTCTTGGAACCAGAACCGTGCTACAGTGTTTTGAGGAGCATTATAGTGAACTCAACATTGATCTCACGGCGACCGAATTCGCCTGGTGTGAATTCTATGGAACCCATATGAGTCGCAAACGGGCGCCATTACCGCGTACGTAAATCAGCGGCCCGTTACTTACGCGAATTAATGACCTGTGCGTAGAGGTTTGATGCCATATACCTCCAGAAACTTACTCACAAACTGTCGGATCCCTGATATGCAGAATCAGTGAACTATGTCGTTCCAAAGACGGACAACCAAGCTATTAAGCAGGTGGTCATAAAGTTTTGGCTCATCAGTGTACGAGTAGTAAAATTCATGAAAATGTTTAAGTTATCTAGTTTACCTGGGATTAAAAGAAAGTCTACTTCACTTACAAAAAATGCTAACTTTATCTTACTAGTTAGTAGTTACTTTTTCGTACTGTTAATATATCCCACATATTTTGCGTAATATTCTTCATTTTTTGGTGAAGTCGACAATGTAATGGTAGTGAACTGGTTTTCACAAATGTTCTCTATCGTCTCTGTAATTATCTGGATGCCGTGATACAACTTAATAACTGGTGCAGTGTTTGTTACAATATAGGATGCTCTTAGCAGACACCTTAAATTATGCAGCCAAGATGGGTATCAGTTGTATTAACCCATTGTACTGCCATCCAACATACAGCAAGAATTTGAGTATCCTACCACTAAGAAACTCATTAGTCACTTTTTCTACAGGCTATCTACACTAAAAAGCCAAAGAAACTGGTACACCTGCCTAAGATCGTGTAGTGTCCCCACGAGCACGCAGAAGCGCCGCAGCACGACGTGGCACGGACTCAACTAATTTCTGAAGTTGTGCTGGAGGGAACTGACACCATGAATACCGTATGGTTGTCCATAAATCTGTAAGAGTACGAGGGGGTGGAGATCTCATGCGAACAGCGCGTTGCAAGGCATCCCAGACAAGCTCAATCATGTTCATGTCTGGGGAGTTTGGCGGCCAGCGAAAGTGTTTGAACTCAGAAGAGTTTTGCTGGAGCAACTCTGTAGCAATTCTGTGGAGTGTCGCATTGTCCTGTTGAAATTGCCCAAGTCCGTCGGAATGCACAATAGACATGAATGGACGTACGTGATCAGAGAAGATGCTTACATTCATTTCACATGTCAGAGTCTTATCTAAACGTATCAGGGGTCCCATATCACTCCAACTGCACACGCCCCACACCCTTACAGAGCCTCCGCCAGCTTGAACAGTCCCCTGCTGACATGCAGGGTGCATGGATTCATGAGATTGTCTGCATATCCGTACACGTCCATCCACTATACGCAATTTGAAACGAGACTCGTCCGACCAGGCAACATGTTTCCAATCATCAACAGTCAAACGTCGAGCGGTCTTGTGCGACACGTCTGTGACGCCGATAACGCCAAACAACACCTATTCCTATGCAAAATATAAAGCGTAAAACCTCTCCACAACCTCTTACTTGATTGAAATTAGATCTATTATTTATTTGTATTTTGGAATTTCGTGAGATGTTTTCATTCTAAAAAAAGAATGAATGCAAATTCCTTGGCGTAACAATCCAAAGCAACCGGAAATGGGACACACATATTGACTCCCTAGCAACTAAGTTGTCAAAAAATATATTTGCAATCAGTACTATTAGCAAGTTCTGTAAAAACACTGTAGTCCTAAAGACTGCATACCATGCTTTTTTCTCCTCTCACTTGAACTACAGTACTGAAATTTGGGGGCAACAGCCAAAGCTAATCTAGATAAGCTACTCATTCTTCAAAAAAGAGGTGTGAGAATGATCTGTGGACCAAAATATAGGGAATCTTGTCACAACTTGTTTCCAAAAACAGAGGTGTTAACTGTTATAAACACATGCATTCTAAAAGCCATATTGCTTGTGTAAAGACTGCACCCAAACACTTATTCAGATTTCCACCAGTACAATACTAGAAATAAAGGAAGATTTTACATTGGCAACCACACAACAGCACTTTACGAAAAGGGGCCTCAGTACTCAGGTATGAAATTAGCTAATGCACTCCCTAGTGCAGTCATGGCTCTTCCTACAATTAAACTGAAACATCAGCTTAAGAAATTTTTAGTAAAACACCCTTTCTACACATTAGAAGAGTACCATACTTATATGAAGAACAACAAATGCTTTATGAAATTATGTGAATAGAAATCAGTAAACATCTACACTCCTGGAAATGGAAAAAAGAACACATTGACACCGGTGTGTCAGACCCACCATACTTGCTCCGGACACTGCGAGAGGGCTGTACAAGCAATGATCACACGCACGGCACAGCGGACACACCAGGAACCGCGGTGTTGGCCGTCGAATGGCGCTAGCTGCGCAGCATTTGTGCACCGCCGCCGTCAGTGTCAGCCATTTTGCCGTGGCATACGGAGCTCCATCGCAGTCTTTAACAATGGTAGCATGCCGCGACAGCGTGGACGTGAACCGTATGTGCAGTTGACGGACTTTGAGCGAGGGCGTATAGTGGGCATGCGGGAGGCCGGGTGGACGTACCGCCGAATTGCTCAACACGTGGGGCGTGAGGTCTCCACAGTACATCGATGTTGTCGCCAGTGGTCGGCGGAAGGTGCACGTGCCCGTCGACCTGGGACCGGACCGCAGCGACGCACGGATGCACGCCAAGACCGTAGGATCCTACGCAGTGCCGTAGGGGACCGCACCGCCACTTCCCAGCAAATTAGGGACACTGTTGCTCCTGGGGTATCGGCGAGGACCATTCGCAACCGTCTCCATGAAGCTGGGCTACGGTCCCGCACACCGTTAGGCCGTCTTCCGCTCACGCCCCAACATCGTGCAGCCCGCCTCCAGTGGTGTCGCGACAGGCGTGAATGGAGGGACGTGTTTGGCGCCGTGCAGGTGAGCGCCACAATCAGGACTGCATACGACCGAGGCACACAGGGCCAACACCCGGCATCATGGTGTGGGGAACGATCTCCTACACTGGCCGTACACCACTGGTGATCGTCGAGGGGACACTGAATAGTGCACGGTACATCCAAACCGTCATCGAACCCATCGTTCTACCATTCCTAGACCGGCAAGGGAACTTGCTGTTCCAACAGGACAATGCACGTCCGCATGTATCCCGTGCCACCCAACGTGCTCTAGAAGGTGTGAGTCAACTACCCTGGCCAGGAAGATCTCCGGATCTGTCCCCCATTGAGCATGTTTGGGACTGGATGAAGCGTCGTCTCACGCGGTCTGCACGTCCAGTACGAACGCTGGTCCAACTGAGGCGCCAGGTGGAAATGGCATGGCAAGCCGTTCCACAGGACTACATCCAGCATCTCTACGATCGTCTCCATGGAAGAATAGCAGCCTGCATTGCTGCGAAAGGTGGATATACACTGTACTAGTGCCGACATTGTGCATGCTCTGTTGCCTGTGTCTATGTGCCTGTGGTTCTGTCAGTGTGATCATGTGATGTATCTGACCCCAGGAATGTGTCAATAAAGTTTCCCCTTCCTGGGACAATGAATTCACGGTGTTCTTATTTCAATTTCCAGGAGTGTATTTGTAATTTTGTTGTAAATTAATGATGTATTTAGAAGAATGTGTCTTGTGTATTGTTCAAATAACTTTAATCATTACTGTTTCTTTGTACATATGCAGTGTACCATCCGATGTTGAATAAAGCTATTATTATTATTATTATTATTAACTTGAAAAAGAAACGTGTCAGCAAGTTGAATCTTTGGCGCAACAGGTGCTGCATCACTCTTCTTTTTCCAGCGTGAGATTACTGGAGCCGGTTCGGCGAAAAATATATTTGCAACAAACTAAAGTCAGCATACGTTTCTTCCTTTTTGTATCTCGTTATGGCTACAGACAATGTTGATTCAGTAAGTAACCTGCACAATTTATTAATATAGCTGTAACTTATTTTTCGTTTGTCATAACTAGCCTGTCTCATTTCTTGCAGATTGAGTACTCGATAAATGAGTACCTCAAAATCATTGAGAAATGTTTCAGAGAATGCACCCATAGCTCGAGAGCAACTGAGGTGATCCACAAGGAGGTAATTGTTGTTAGCATAAATAGAGACCTGTTTCTGCGCAACAAAGCCTTCTTTTTCGCCGGCCGAAGTGGCCGCGCGGTTCTGGCGCTGCAGTCTGGAACCGCGAGACCGCTACGGTCGCAGGTTCGAATCCTGCCTCGGGCATGGATGTGTGTGATGTCCTTAGGTTAGTTAGGTTTAACTAGTTCTAAGTTCTAGGGCACTAATGACCTCAGCAGTTGAGTCCCATAGTGCTCAGAGCCATTTTGAACCTTCTTTTTCGGTGCCCCCAAATGACGTCAACCACTTAATAGGTCACATTTGAACTGCTGTCCTAGAAATATGTAATGGAGGGCTGCTTTAATGTTCACAGTATCTGTCAACCGTCGGTTTAATTTTTGCTCTTTGACATTCTGCAATGCGCCTCTTAAAGCTAATTGTGCGCAACATACTCTGAATGCTTAGCCTTCTCGTTTCCATCAAGGTAAATAGGCAAATACAATTAGACATGTTTTGTAATAAAACAAAGAGTTCGACAAACAGATTCGCGATTAATAATCAGAAGTTATAACATTCATCCCAGATTTACTCTATTTCACTAAAAATTCTTCTCAAATGGGCAATAGAATTCATAACCTCGTGTAATAGAAGTTAAAGGTAAAAGCCTGCGTAATTCAGTATTTACGAGTAACGCCGAAAACTGAACCACAAATCATTTAACAGCCCAATTGTACCGTAGTACCATACATATTATTTCGGTATAGTTAAGGCTGTTAACTGTGAACCTTTTGCTTATAAATTAATAAGGGTAAAAATCTATCGCCTTCGTCTCTATTAACTAGTTTTCGGGAGTCGGAATGTCCTTTGTTAAGTTACTTGCTCCACCTCTCATTTGCACTGGGAGATCACATAGACATGAAACAAGACTGGGAGAATTTACCTCTGTGAAACTTTTGGAAATTACATTAGACAATAAACTATGACAGAGATGACGTATAGACAGTATTTATTATGAATTAAGCATTGTAATATTTATTATGAATGAGTTCACGTAGTTTTCCAATAAACAACTTTTGTGGAATTATACCATGGTCGTTTTGACCATAACTGCGTTACAGAGAAACTTCCACAGCAACAATAAAAAAAGATTTTTTGTATTAAGAATCATTAAGACCATTTTGAATTAAAGAAAAAAAAAAACTCATACAGAATCACTTTCCAAAGTCTACAACTATTGAAATTTCAATATATGTACATATACACAAAATAGCTTCATTAATGAAGTATAGTACATTATTCTACTAGAAAAAAAATCCTGATGTCAATAATTGGCATCTGCCTTTACTTCTCACGTTGAGTGAATTACTCACACTATGCAGCTAAGAACTATATGAAATTGGCTGAGAGTTATTGAAAAAGTTGCTGAATGCTGGTATCAGGAGTTCACCTAGTAAAATTTTTGCCAAAGAGTCTACAGTATGAGGCAACAAGTCTCCAAAAAGTCTTAAAAATTATGTAATCCAACAGGAGTTTTACAGCATAGGTTAGATGAACTAAGTAATATTTTTAATGCTCTACAGGTATCTACTACATTCACCTGTGTGTTTCAATAACATAATGACCTGAATCTGAAACTGCAAATAAATGTAATATGATATACTGCTATGTGCGTTTTGTATGTATGTGTTGAGGACATTTCTGTGGAAGAGTGTCTAGCTATCAGTAACTTTAAGACCTGAATAGAATATTTCAAATTATTATATCTAACAATTTATTTTAAACTGTAATTTGTGGTATAAATCTTAACTCATTAAAGTAAGCTGACATAACACGTACTGCAACTACACGCTCTATTTATATTATATCAAAATCAAATCAGATGGAAACCATTTAGAGATAAGTTTAGATAATAGAGAAAAATATTTAGTTTGATGACAGAAATAAGTATTAAAACCTTGAAATTAAACGATCTTCATGTTCTTAAATGAAAATTCATCTGTGGAAGAGAAATAAGGTGTTCATGAATGACAGAAATATTTTTAAAGTTTAGTGTTATAACAGCACTGAGTGCATTAGATATGGATCACTGGCTCATTAGAAAAAGTACACAGAAGGAAATCTACCTTAGATTTGGTGGGGGAGCTGTTACAGGATTCTGATACAGTGATTTAGGAAAATCAAGAAAACACCAATCAGGCAAGACAGAGTGGAATTGTAGCTACCATTGGCATCAAATGTAAGTTTTAAACATTGCACCATGTCCCTTGTTCCTGTGACGACTAGATACATTAGGTTTGTGTAGAGCAAACAGGTGTTGAGAAATAGATTTCTGTGATGGTAAATGCAACAGCTGTTGTACTAAAGCTTAATGATAAATATGTTGGTGTATTTTCAGAGACTTTTGCTCTGGAACTGATCCATTATACTCTTGCTGTAATAATTTTGGATAAACAATATCTAATGTACCAGTGCAGAAAATCTTCCTGCCTGAACTTTGAAATGTACTAATGCAGTTTGTATCACTGTGTGAATTTTGAAATGTGCCATTGTAGCAGGACATTGATTTTCTATGTCATGATTTCAGACTTAAGCAACTTTGCATCCCAAATTTTCCCTTACTAAATTTTTAACCCTGTATTATTTTAATTGTGACCTTTCCTCCAATCAAAGAAAATATTTTCAAACATTTGAAGACCTACCATATCAAATGTATAATTTCATTTTCTCTTACTAACTGACCAACTTCAGTTGCTAATTTTTATATAACTGTCAAGATTATAGTCCAAAATACTGTTTGGAACAGTTGTCATTCAGCAAACATCATTCATTTGTAGACTTGATATGGGAAGTAGTGTCAGTTATTGCTTCTCACTTTTTAAGTTAGTGTGTAAGAAGCACCAGAGAAATTTGGGAAGGATGAAGTTAAACTGAGTTTTCAAAGGAATTAACATATGGGTGGTGGAAATGACCACTTTTTCATCATTTTACAAAGTGTGTAAAGTTTGGCAGTGGAAAGTCTTTCAGTTCCGTTTCTGACCATTAAATATATGATCTAAAGCATCACAAGGCATCACCAATGCTACTGCAATCAAGCTAAAATCTGGAAATGAGGAATACTGTTTGCCACTAGCTTTGTTGAGTTAATTTTCGTGCATGGAAGGTCAACTGCCTGATGCAGGGGTTGGTTATAATTTAACTTTTGCTACTTAACAGGGCCCTCATGAAAAATGAGTGAATGTAGGGCATTTAAACTTCATAGATGCATTTGTAAGAAAATGTGGAACAGAAACAACAAATAAACTACTAAACAAAACACACTTTAATTTCCACATTAATTGCGTAACATGTTTATATTCCAGGTTACAAATATTGCCCAATGTGACAAAAACCTTCGTCCATGACAGCTTGGAAATTTGTATGAATACCATTTCACAACTGTTCAAAGCACTTGCCAGCCATGGCAGTTGTAACTTCTTCAAGAATTTGTGGTTCAATTGGCCATTAGCCTCTCACAGGAGAAATTCCCAAACCACTAGTTGACTTGAACTTTTGAATCATGTTTTCTTAAATCGGATGCAGAGAGAGGACCTTTCCATTTTTCTTTAATGTTTTGCTACCTGTGAAGAGCTGTAACCCTATTGCTGTTGTTTTGATAATACAGCTTTACGAGCAAAGCTCAGCTCACCCTGTCCAGTCTCATGCTGACTGTCTACAGCTGTAATGTACACTGATGCTTATGTTTCAAACCTATGTTGCCATATCAGTTCTGGTGCCTAATACCAAGTCATGACACTAACACTACTAACAATGCAAATTCTGCAGGGCACAGAGTGAACACCATTTCTACAAAGCTATGTACTCATACAGAAATAGTTCCCATCTGCACTGGCTCAAGCAACAAAATTGTAATTATAATCACCCTGTAGTTCTCTTTGGGAGTGTGAGATGGGACAAAAAACGGAATGCAAGAGTTTTGAATTTATCAAAGTGAGTAAAGATGTTGATTTATATGACCTGAACATAGTATTTACAGTGATGTTAATAATGGTGACAATTCAATATAATCTTCTCAATTTTTCCTACGGAAATTTTATTTTAGGTATATAGTTGATAAAATTTCTGAATATATATGTTCCATAGAAATTTAATTTCTTTACTTATTTGATCACAACTTGTTTCAAAAGTGAAACCTCATGTGAAATGTGATCTGACGTAAGTAGCAGTAATATGATGACAGTCTGTGCCTGGCTTCAACAAGCTTTGATGCTAGGTAATGGGTCTTCAGCCTTGAAACTAGTGGTGACCAAATAAACAGTGATATTGTTTAGTTGTGTAAGGGTTGTTTCCAGGAATAGTGATAATATTAATTAATATATTCAAATCCAGAATATCACATGCCTGTGAATCAGTTCCTTTATTCTCTCAGTTATGATCAGTAGCTATTCATTCTTCAACTGTAGTGTATATGGTTACTGATTTCTTTCTCTGGTGCAATTTTATTTCTCATTACTGTCTTAATAGCTTCAGAGCTGTCTAAGTATCCATTTCCTCCCAATTTGAATAACATGTGTGCCGTATACCTTCATAAAACTTTTATATTTTGTTTCATATGATTTTTCTTTCGTTTCTCCATCATTCAAATACTTCCCTTAAGCAGCTTTGCTTAGAACTGCATAATGGTATTTCTTTTTAACGTGATCAGATATTCAAGGTATATAAATCCAGCAACAACAGTGTGGTGTGTTCATCTTAGAAAGAAGTATCAGTATAAGAAATAAAATAGTTTAAGCTAAGGAAAAAATAGGGTGCCCAGAGTACAATAGAAATAGAGAGAAAGAGTAGAGTAAATATAAGAAAGATAAAACAACAAACAATGATAAAATAAAAATAGAAAATAATAATTATACAACATCAGATATATGGGGAAGAAAGAGAAGAATGTCTGTCAAAGGAAGGAAGACCTAAATAACTTATGAAAACCAAGACTGTGAGAATATAATTTGTTTCAGAGAGATTTCTCTGTCCATTCAGTTCTAAGCATATGAAGTTGCACAGACAACTGCAAATGCCAGGTTTGTCTGAAACAACAACTTGAATGATAATTAATGTGCTGAACAGTATTAATAGCAATCAGGTTCAATAAATTTAACCCAGAATATCACCTACATGTTCAGATTAACACAATGAACAGATGAGTAATATTCATACCAATATGTAATACTAACCATTTATTGCAGTAAGCCTGGTCTATGAAATAACTGCTTTCATAGATAGTTCTACATTTAGTGGAATATGTTGTGGTAAGACAAGTGCATAGGTGGCAAGAGGATTTGTTTGGTACCATCAAATGAGGTGAAGATGGTCAATTTTGGACTTTAAACATAAATATTTCCAAAACCAATAAAACCTGATTATCTGTTATGGGATAATTGCGAATTGTTTAGGATTCTGGGATGACTTCAATTGTTCTGAAACTTTATAAAGAACTGAAAAATAAATTTGGTTTTCCAATTAAATGTAATACTAATTTCAGAGTAACATAAACAAACAGTGTAAGGACCAAAAAAATGTGATCAACAATTTGCTTTATGAAATTTCAGAGAAACATGCCCTAAAACATGCTCACAGTACATTGAACCCTGACTGTCAACTTCAAAAGGAAAAATCTCTCATCTTCTAAGTATTTGGTTCGGGAAATTTTAAACAAAATCTGAAACTTTTTTAAAATTTTTTCATTCAGCTTCATCTGAGCAGTCAGCTTCACCGCCATTTGATGGTAACATGTAATAATAAACATTCAGGCTGTATTATACAGTGTGTCAAAGATATGAGTGGATATGGCACTGTACATTGTTAAAGGAACCAGGTCAACTGGCAGATACTCTTTGGTGGAGAGTATGGTGGATCTACAAACATATATTTCAATTCCAAGAGCAATAAATATGATTCTTGTGAATGAATAGTTTGTCAGATCTATGCTTTACGTTATCTTTACGGTTAAAGGCTGTAATCTGTATAGATCTTCGTATGACGTTAACAGAGTGTGAGATAATTTCATGATTACAGAGCTGTACATTTTCTCTCTCCTGTGTTTCTTGCTTAAAAACCATTCCCTTTTTGCAATGAACAGCATGTATCATAACTATGACACTAGGGTAAAAAATGATCTACATCTTGAGCAAAAGAATCTAAGTATGGTGCAAAAAGGAGTACGCTACTATTGCATAAAAATATTTAATGCTCTCCCTCAGGCAATAAAAATGTCAGTTACTGATCCACTTACTTTTAAAGATCAACTTAAACAGTATCTTCTTAGTAAAACCATTTACTCACTGGATGAATTTATGTATGAGAATATGTGAATTGATTTTGATCTATTGTAGGTCCGTTCAATGTAATTTGTAACTTTTTACAAAAAACAATTCTTGTAAACATTTTTTATATGTAATATATTATTCATTGTACAACCTATTATTATAAACAAATGTCTCAAATCTATGTAAATGACACATTCTACACCAAAGCGATTTATCGCTAATGGGTCTACAGAACACGAATGTAATAAATAAATTAATTAATTAATAAATATGTAGCACTGGGTGTAGAGGAAGATTTCATTATTGTTATAATTCAATTTTTTTCACATCTGGTCTTCATCTGTTTCATCTCTCACTCTCTGATAGTTACTATGAAATAATCTCATCACACTGATCTGTTGTGAAATGTTTCTTCAGATTTCTAGTTACTACTAAACAATCTGACTAAAAGAATAGGTACCAAGCAATTGATAAAGCATCATTCAAACATTTACAAGTTGATAGGTGACAAAATTTGTTTATTAAATGTGTGATAGCTATATATGTGACTGATAGTTGACTTTTGTGTTCAGTTTTCTGTACACAGGGTGAATCACCTAAACCTTTCACCACAGATATTGCAGAAATGGAATGTGCTTCTGACGTGTGCTTTTCAGATAATGGATAGGCAGTCAGGAGCTCATCTTTTTAGCCAATCAACAGATTGTAATAATGATTAGGAAGTATATTTTTTGCACAGACATACACTGTTTTAAATGGAATATTGCCGATTGACATTAAAAAACAAAAAGTAAGGTAAATTAGAATGTCAGTGGTGTTCATTGCAGAATTCTAATGTGAGTCATTTATGAGATATCACATATTGAAAAGCTCCCATATTGACAATTGCACAATATTTGTATACTACAGAACAACAGAATTGGACACACCAGTTATGTGGATTCTGACCAGTAATGAGACAACTGACCATTGCAGGTTGTGTTCAAAATGACCATCGACAGTGGCAACACATGCTTGCAGTCTGTTATGGACTGACATCCGCACATGTGCATCAGGCTGCAGTAATGCATCACTGCATATCACTGAGTGTAGTTGGTTGGTCCTTGCAGACAACTTCTTCAGCTTTCTCCACAGACAAAAATCTACAGCTGTCAAATCTTGGAAATGGGCTGGCCAATGTGCAGCTTCTCTGTGTCCAATCCACTGATTTGGAAACAACTCATGAAGACATGATGTAGTAGTTTGTGCACTATGGGCCAAACAGTCATCATGTTGGTACCAAAGGTTTATTCTAGTCTGCAGAGGAACATCTTCTAGCATCTGTGGAAGATGGTCTGTTACGAGTCTGCGTTACTTATGCATGTTCAGTGTTATATCTATGAAAAATGGGCCTATGACATGATGGGACACTGTCCCACACAATACATGTTTAGACTGAGAAAGCCAACAGGGATTGTCAATAGACTAATAGTGCCTGTTTGAGCAGTTTACCTAGCCACGATTAATAAATCTGTCTTCACCAGTAAACAAGATACATGATACATCCTGAGTAGCCCATCTCAATGGCCATGTACAGAAGTTAACATGATTCCCATAACTGTTTCCATTCAGCTGTTCATGGAGAGAGATGTATTACGGTCGGAACCCGTGCTGATGGAGAATGCTTAGGACACATGCGTCACTCATCCCTCTTCCTCATGTGATTGTGCAGGTGCTGACATGTGGATCAACTGCTATAGGAGGAAGAACATTAATTTTCCCTTCTTCTGTTATCACTTGTTATGTTGTCTAGATATTACACTACCCCTTTCAAGTGACTGGTTGAAGAGATTGACAAATAATTGCAAAGATCATTGATATCAGTTGGGATATCTTCCCACACACAACGTACAAGAATGAACTGCCTTCTTCCTACACTCTCCATACATTGTGAGCCTGTCAGCTTTTTCTGCATTGGTAAATCCTATTGTCCACTCATGACCGAGCGAGGTGGCGCAGTGGTTAGCACACTGGACTCTCATTCGGGAGGACGACGGTTCAATCCCGTCTCCAGCCATCCTGATTTAGGTTTTCCGTGATTTCCCTAAATCGTTTCACGCACATGCCGAGATGGTTCCTTAGAAAGGGCATGGCCGAATTCCTTCCCCATCCTTCCCTAACCCGAGCTTGCGCTCCGTCTCTAATGACCTCGTTGTCGACGGGACGTTAAACACTAACCTCCTCCTCCTCCTCCACTCATGACCTACTGCTTGGACTGTCATACTAACTGACTAGCAGATCACAGTGCACTGAAGGGACACACAACCACAATGTCAGCAAACATAACAACATTGTACCTATCAACTCTGCAGGTAGAATGGCACAAACTAGTGTTGCTGCTGAAACTTTTCAAAATACAGCAACTTGTACATGTCTTGCACTATAATCCAGCAATAAACAATACTGACATTCTAGGTTACCCTACTTTTAGGTAGTTAATGTCAATACACATTGTTCCACTTCAAAAAGTGTTTTTTGCACAAAACATACACTTTCTAAGTATTATTACACTCTGTTTATCAGCTAACAATATGAGCCCCTGATTACCAATCCATTCTGTGAAAACCACACATCACTAGAATTTTCCATTTTTGCAACATCGGCAGTGCAAGTTTTAGGTGATTTGCCCTGTATTTTCCAACATATCTGAGGAGTGATTCATTTCATCATATTTACAAAACAGAGTTTGCAACCTATTTCTGTACTGTATGAAAGAGATGGTTACACTGTTTTTGAAATACATCTTGTCAGTATTATGATATAACTAATTAACAAATATTTTGCAGGCACAGTGTGTTGGATACTGCATTGAAGATGGACTGCACCAACCAAAGAACACAGTGACCAACAAATTACAAGTGCCTCTGAAGAAATCTATGTGCCGTGTGTTATAATCTTAATTCATAATATTCCAGACAACCTTCTGTTCGCCTATGTTATTTGTGCAGCCACTCTAGGATGAAAGTGCACATATTCTGTGCTGACCTGTGTTTGTGAGAAAGAATGCTGTTATTGTAGTAAAGCTGGTTGAAATTTTCTTATGTTCTGTGTCTTGAATACTGTACTGAAAAGAAAATTCTATATTTGAGAAAATTTATGCTTACCAAATTATATGAGTCAAATAAAACGTACACTATCTCTATATATAAATAGTTCCTCTAGTTAGTGTCAAAGTCACTCTTTCAACTAACAAAATTCTGAAATATGTAATACTTATAAATAAATATTAATTAAAAGTCTGAACAAGTTGCTGAGTTCACATTTCAAAGCTGTTAATACTTTTCCAATTTTTCAGAAATGAAGAATCAGTTATCTTGTATTTGAAGTTGTGTAATTATCTGTTCAAATCAGAAACAAATACAATAAATGGTAAATATTATTAAAAGCAAATGAAAAAATAAATTATCAAGCTAAACTACTGTTGACCAAATTTTTGCAACTTTAACTGCACCTGGTCTTGGAGGCAGAAGCTCTTCTTCTGCACAAGATGCAAACAGTTACACTCCAGTAGGTGCTTTAGGGTATGTACTTCTCCACAGTCACAGCTGGTGGTATTCACAGGGAAGTGCCATTTCTGAAACTTACTCTTGAATCTTCCAATGCCACATCTACATCTACATACGTTGTCCACAAGCCACCATATGCTGTGTGGTGGAGGGTACACAGTACCATTATTAGTCGCTTCCTTTCCTCTTCTAGTCGTATATAGAATGAGGGAAAAATGACTATCTGCATGCCTTCATATCAGCTATGATTTCTCGTATGTTGCCCTCATGGTCCTTGTGTGAAATGTATGTTGGTGGCAGCAGGATTAAACCTACTGGTAGAAAATCTAGCAGCCAGCCTCTGAATTGCTTCAGTACCTTCCTTTAATCTGACTTATGAATAGGTCATACCAGAGTCCTATATGAAGTCTCCTTTACAGGCGAACCACACTTTCCTAAAATTCTCCTGATAAACTGAAGTCAACCATTCACCTTGGCTCCACATTATATAATTCTATTCATGATCAGGTTGGAGGGTCTCCGAAGGGAGAGGCCAGTTAGAGCTGTTCTCAGGTCGAGAAATCCACAGTTCTTTCCTTTCTGTTGTTTTCAGGAATGAAGTGGTCTTGAGAACATTAATTCTGAACCTAAACTTTGGGGCTGCTGGAATGTGCTCATGTGATGGCTGATTTTCCTAATGAACTAGATTTTTTCTTTCCGCATTGGCAGTCACTTCAAAACAAATATCTGGCGTGACTATGCCTGCAAGCTGGTAGAATTTTGCAAGTGGCATGGGTTGCAAACAACCTATAATAAACCTACACATTTCATTTAGTGTCTTGTCAAATATGTCTGCATGGGTACAGTTGTAACAGACTGGGAATACATACCCTGCAGCACTGTAACATGCTGGTATTTTGGTATTGCCATTGTTCTCAGGGTTTGTGGTCAAGAGCTCCATATGCTGCTAGTAACCTTGTGAAGTATATTATTTCTGGCTTCCCTCTTCATTCTCATATTCTTGCACTGTTGTCTGTACATCAGAATATGACACAGAGTGATTCCCAGATATTTTAGATGGGGAATATTTACCAGTTGTATCCTTTTCCAAGTAATGTTAAATTTATGACATTTCTGATTGTGCTTAAGGCAAAATGCATTCAGTTGGGTTTTAGCTGGGTTTGGATAAATTTGGAAGCTTTGGTTAACTGTAATTATAAGTGGATCAAAGTGTACTTTATATATGGTTTATTACAACTGTTTGGAATTCTGGAGATAAATGTTAAGGAGGAAAAACAATTAGAACTAAAAATGCATTAGTAACATCTCAATTCTTTCAATTTTTTATGCTCTTGTTTTATTTCATTAATTTGAAATACACAGAGACCTATCCAACACAGTTCATTTAAATGGTAATAATTTCATTATTGATGACATATTTATGGCTGTATGATCCGTTCTACTGAACTGATTGAAAAGTTCATACAGGCAAGCAGAATACATGATTTTAAACCATAATAACTATGTTACTGGAAGTTGTTTAACACAGGAGAAGATACAAAATCAATACTGGTAATTAAAGCTGTTGCAATTGAGATTTTGTATCTATTTATGATCTGTCTGATTTGACAAATTTGGCAGGTGGTTAGGTATTTCTATTCCTGCGTGCTTTACATTTTTGTATAATTTTTTATTGTGTGATAAGATTGGTAAGTGACTTTTGTTTCTTTGCTATAAGTGTGGCGCTCAAGCTTTGTATATAAGTACTTTAAATGCTAGGCAGTGAAACAAAAAAGGTATCCTTGTATATACAAGCTTGAATGAGGATTTTCACATGCTTGAAAAATGGCCTACTCTGTTTATATTTCCTTTTAAATGACAGCATTCTCAGTGCTCACTTCTTTGATTTAAAAATTATTTGAGATTCAGTGCTATTTCCTCAGAAAATTACTTTATCTCTTTACTAAACTGCACTTTACAGAAGCATTAAAGTGTCTAAATTTGATGTATTTGTTAGTAGTTACAGTAAGACAGTTTGATAAGTTTCATCATGACATATCTGCAGGTAATTTCCAGCTATATATGTCACTGACATGCAGTCCTACAAATATGGTGTCTTCACTGAGCTATTGTTTTTCAATGATTATGTCCACATTGATAGTATGGACTGACATTTTGTCTGATGATGCTTATGTGACACTCACCATTCTGTCTCTAAATAGGAAACTGTAGAAGCTCTGCAATTCTGTGGGAAAGAACTGGAGATATCTGAGGAAATCTAATAGACCTTCTCCATGGAAACTGGTAGTTGTGACTGCTAGAATGTAGGGTCCAACTACTGCCACCCTTAAAGATTTAACAATAAACAATATTATCTGAGGCATTATAGTGGCTTTTGTTGTAAATATCATTTTATTTAGTCAGTTTATTAATTTCACAACAAGTGATGAATTAATTCTGGGACATAACAGGCACTACTTTCATGATACTTCTGCACTGAACAGCCAAAACATTATGACCACTGCCCACTGTAACATAGGACGCCACCTGATTGTGTTGGGGGTATGTGGTGTGGTAAAAAAACTAAGTAAGCAGATCAGACATGGACAGAGGAACACCCTGCTGAAGATATGGACTGCAAATGAGGAAATCTATTGAGATAAGTGACTTTGACAAAGGTTAGATTATTTTTATGCAGCACCTGTGAATGAGAATCTCAGAAACGGCAAAGCTGGTCAAATGTTCATGTGCTACTGTTGTGAGCACGTATGGAAAGAGGTAAAAGGACATTGAAACCACCAATAGGTGCTAAATGATTGGATGTCCACAACTCTTCAAAGAATGTGGGGTTTGGAGGCTTGTCTGATCTGCAAAATAGGATAGGTAGTGATTTGTGGCACCTCTGTCGAAAGAACACAGTGCTGGTGCAAGCAAAAGTGCTTTGTAGCACCACGTTCGTTGTACATATTTGAATATGAAGCTCCACCCTTATGTGTTCACATGTTGACTCAGCAACATCTTCAGTTATGATTACAGTGGACACAGGACCATCAGATTCAACCATCAATCAACGTAAATGTGTTGTTTTTTCAGGTGAATCAGATTTTTGCTACACTAGGTCACTGTTCATCTGCACAAATCCTATCATGAAGGTGGCTGCTTGTTCAAAATATGCAGAATGCCATGGATTCAGGCTAGTAGGAGTAGTATTATGCCATGGCAGATATTCTCCTGTACTTGTATGTTACATGTTGTAGTAATCAAAGACACATTGACAGCTGCAAACCTCCTGCATCCCTTCATGCTTGGTGTCTTCCTGACAGCAATGTCATCTTTCAGCACCATGTCTCTGAACCAGAACCACACTACAGTGGTTTAAGGAGCATCATAGCAAACTTATGATGATGTCTCTGTGAGGAAATTTGCCTGATGTACATCCTATGGAACCCATCAGCGTTGCTATAGGGCACTGTCACCACATTTGCAAATCAGCGTCCCATTATTTACACAAATTACAGGATCTGTGTGAAGACATATCACTCCACATACCTCCACAAACCTACCTGTTGGATCCATGATACACAGAATAAGTGATGTATTTCATTCTAAAGATGGACAAAGAAGCTATTAAGCAGGATGTTACAATTTTTTTACTCATAAGTAGAAACTTTACCTGCATTTAGAAACCTGCCACGCCTTCCACCCTAAAAATCCATCCCATATAGTCAGGCTAGTTGTAAACAGTGCCCCTGCAGTAATGAGCAGTCACATACCCAGTATACTGAGAACTGTTTCCCAAATATTTGGAACAATAAGGAGTTTTTGGGTATTATCCACAAGTGGTTCAGTCACTACTTGAGTGGTAAAAGATAGTTTATAAAACCATAAACTCTTATAAAGCAACATTCTAGAGATCAGATACACTTAGTACAATAAATAACTCCCAAATGGTTTGCAGCTAGTGATAATCATTTGAAATGCTTTAAACTGCATAATGAATATGCCTAAGTCTGGATGCTTGTGCTCTATTAAATGTGAGTGTATATCAAGAAATATGTATTCAGCATCAATAGTAGACTAGTTTTTTTTAAATCCATGTTGGGAGGATTCAGTAATGGTGTTCATGTTTAGGAAGTTTTCTAGTCTAATACTATATTCTGGAAAAGACAGATGATATTACAATTGACAAGTAAACTTCTTTTTTCTAATAGTGGTAGAATTTTCACTATTTTTAAATCCTTGGAACATAGTCTATCCTCAGTTGATGCATTTATCATATCAGAGAGGGGGTTATTGGTGTACTGTGAACACTTTTTTTTTTACTCAAATTGACGCTTATTTTTGCAGAGTACTTATAGTGTCACCTGTTTCACACACCTTTAATCTCTCATTATCAATAGAATATTATGCACTTTCTTATTGTAATGAGCGGTGGAAATAGTGAGATTTACACCCATATTTAAATTAAGTTTCTTCCTTAGATGTTAAAAGAGAAGAAATACAATTATTGACAACTTCACTAATTGTGGAGGAATTTACATTGGCAGTAACTAATTCAAAACAAAGGATTTTGTGATAGTATGGTATTTTGTTCAAATGAAATATGGAAACCATGTCTGCATTGTCCTGTCACACTAATGTGACCTGTCCAAAATCTGAATAAGCACCTTTTGCAGTGCAGTCCACTGTTGCGATGTGGAGGAAGAGAGTCACGGAATTTATTGAAGGTATTGACAGAGATGTGGAGCCATGCCAATTCCAGTGCCATGGTCAGCTACACTTGGTTTCTCAGTTGAGGAGTCATGGCACGAACTGCCTGATCAAGTTGCTAGCACAGATTCTTGACTGGGTTTAAATCCAGGGAGTTTGGTGGCAGGGGAGTGTGGTAAGCTCATCTTGGTGCTCTTCAAACCATGAATGTACACTGTAAGGTGTGTGACACATGGCATTGTCCTGCAGGTAGATGCTATCACACCGAGGAAAAGAAATCTGCATTTTGTTGTGGATATGATTCCCAAGGATAGATGCATATTCATGTTGATCCATTGTTTCTTCCAGAATGACATGCTCATCCAGATCCAGAAAATGCTGCAGAAACATTCCCCTGATCATAATGCTCCCTCCTGTGGCCTGGACTCTTCTGATGATTGTTGCAAGTTTTCCTTTCGGATGTATCATGCCGTACATTCCAACAGCCATCCATCATCTGAAAAGGCCACCTGAGCCACTCAGTGGACATCCAGCTGTGGTATTGGTGTCAAATTCCAGCATTTGTTGCCAATGAACAGCAGTCAGCATCAGTGCATGAACCAGGCGAGGTTCATACACCACAACATTTGCTGAATGGTCATTGAGGAAACTAGGTGCTAGATGTTGAGGTCCATATGCAACAACATCTGCTGAACATTCATTGAGGGAGCACCATTGATAGCTCCTTGCTTCATGTGGGAGTTCACTTGCTTGACAGTTGCATGTCTATTCACCCATACACATCTCTGCAGCCGTCATTGACCCATATCATCTATAGCCTGTGGTGCAACACATTTTCCTAGGCATTGATTTTGGATAGGTCCACTTTAACCATGGTGGCAGGTAAACAGTTTATGAACTAAGCTGATTTGGAAATGCTTTCAACCTTGACCCAAAAACCAGTGCTCTGCTTCCACATAATGACAACTGTCTCACTGTTTTCTGCGTCCCCCAACTTGCTTTCCATACCCTTCACTGCTAGTGGTGCTACCTGCCTTCTGCAAATAATTACTGCACATTGAAGTTGAAAATAGGTAGTGGTCACACTAATGTGACTGTAACATGTATTTTCAAATGCTGTATAAACACAACAGCTCCTAAGTTGAAAATCGACTTATGTTGTGCAATGTAATAAAATTTTTTTAAATATTAATGCCATTCAGTGAGACATCAAAATTTTTTTCCTCGCCGCACTGTCTCTGCAATCAAAACTGAAGAGGACTATGAAATTCTGGATGACTGCTGACTCTTCACCACTGGATGACAGTATGGAAAGGGTATTGTGTCAGCACACTGCTCACAGTCATGTTGGATTTTAAAACAAGAACTTCTCATATCTCAAATGTTCAACTCAATGTAATTTGTTTCTCATATGACATATATTTCAACTTAAAGAAATTTATTTATTTGTAAGAAATCTGAACATCCTTGTACTAAATGAAAAACATTTCAGATAGTTATAAGTTTGAGAAGTCATATTACAATTTCTTACAGTGTGCCTGTTATATAAACCTTTGTAAATAATTAACATCATGAGGTCATACAACACCAGTAACACATTATTTAATTATAAACTGTGTTAGTATAATATGCCAGTTTTACACTGTACACTGTATGTAGAATGTTCTTAAAGATATGTTCTGCAATGTTTCTCACAACGTATTAACATCACAAATTTTTGTATTTCCTGGTTTCCTACTTTTCTGTATAATAATGTTACGATACAGCATAAACCCTGTTACTTACAAACTATTCCATAAAACATTTGTTTGTGTGTCCATCTTCTGCAGCAGCTGTTAACATTTGTTATTGTAGGTTATCTGTCTTGAGCTGACTGCAATCTAATTAGATTAGATTAGATTAATTATTCATTCCATAGACCCATGAAAGAGGTAATCCTCCTGGGTGTACAACATGTCTTAAGAGACAGTACACTTCCACATGAATACATCAAAGAAACAGTCAGGCTTCTAGGGCTACTAACAGAACAGAATTCTTTTCAGCTCAATAATAAATTCTATTTACCCAAGTGATGGATTACCAATGGGATCTCCAGTGTCTAGAACCATACCATGCATATTTCTGAACTATGCAGAACAGATTATATTTAACAAAATAGTGCCAAATAGGTACAACATCCTATACATAACCACAGGCCCCATTTACCAATACCGTATCCTCCCAGATCTGTCCCATAATCACTGTCTAGGCCATTCCTGTCTTTCCTCCCGACCACCCCCTTTCCACTTTTTTTTTTTTTAAAAAAATCCTCTCACATCTCTACCTACATACAAGAAATAGAAGACAGTTTCACTAAACTCTCTCTCTCTCTCTCTCTCTCTCTCTCTCTCTCTCTCTTACACACACACACACACACACACACACACACAGACAAATTATTTCATAGGTTGGCAACACTCAGAATGTGAACAAAAACAAAGGAAAAGGCATAAACACTGTGGCAGTGATGAATGAAAAACAGTTACGAAAGTCAATTGTAAACGGTGGAGTGCAGGAAATAATGCAAAATGCCACAAACTGCCAGGTGTAAATGTGAAATGAAGCCCATCAACACCAACCACTGCTAGCAAGAGGGGAAAGAGCAGATAATGTAAAGAAACATCGCAAGTAGCTTGCAGACAAACTTTATAGAGAAAACACTGTTTTTAACCTAAAACAATAAAAAAATGTACAAATGTGTGTATCCAATTTACAGAATACCACAGAAGATGCTTTGTAAATAAAAGCAAAATGCATCTGGTGTAACTCTTGTTAATTAGATTGCAGTCAGCTCAAGACAGATAACCTACAATAACAGATATTGCATAAAAATTTCCAAAACTCTCTGAGTCAGTAACATCCAGTTAATGAAACGACACAATGAATATTTCAAGCAGCCTAGAAGTCTTTCACCTTGACTCTAGTGTATGTGGACATGACCACCGACCTGGTGTAACAGGAAACATGATTCATGTAACAAGCAACATTCTTAAATTGATCTACAGATGAATCTTGATGATTTCACACCCACTGCAAACGTAATTGATGATGTCATAGGGTCAGTATAGGAGTATGTAAAAGTCATCTGTGGTTTGAATCACTTGCACCTGCAACAGTATTGTCTTGTTTCAGTTGATCAGCCACAGATTGCAACCTACACTGTTTTCATAGATGCTCGAAACAGAAGCATGCAAACAGCCAATGAGCCACAGTGTTTCTAAATTGTTTATTTGCAGGAAGAATTTTTCAGAGATGCTTTTGTGAGTAGATTTCACTATTCGCAGCTTTTAATGGTACTGGAGTGATTCTGGTTCCAAGTGTACTCACTTAAATATGTTGTTTATTGTGTAACATGCATGTAACAGCATTTCCATGAATTAATATAATCCTGAAATAATATGTGCTCTCATGCTTTGAGAAAACTGATATTTAGCCTGAGATAACTCAGTTCATTTGATTTTGTATCCAACAGTGTAGTTCAAGATCTACAAATATTAACAGCACTTCTTGAGCCATATGCAGAAATGCCATGTTTTAGAATAATTTTGGCTGAAAACTCATCCCACATTTCTTCCTCTCTGTTGTTATGTAAGTATTTTCTAGTTGTAAGTTTGTAAGTGTAATTACAGATGTTTCATGATGGGTTGTCATTTTTGTGCCACTGTATGTTACTGAATGTTTGTTTCTGGCAGTGCTCAGTTGTAGATAACTGACTCAGATGTTTCATATACATATGCAGTTCAAGTTCATTACATTAGTTCTTTGAACATCACATTATTCTGGCAGTGGATGGCCCAAAATTTTGACATGATGCATGAGCTGCTGTAATGGTACAATCATGACACTGCAGATCCAGGACTGCTTCTTCAACTTCTCAGTCACAGAAATATATATTACTGTAACACTAGGACCTTTTGAAAAGTTTACTTCTTTTTGAGGTTGAATTACTTGCTTGATATTGACACATATCTTCCTGAGATATTTGAAATTTGACTTTTTTATCATCCTAGGAAATATGGTCTCCTTACATCCAGTTAACACTACTGAAAAATCTGTGTAACTGGTGAATTTAAGTCATTATGTTAAAATAGTTCACAGCTGTTACCTAGACAATTATTGTGCTGAGTTGTGGTATTCTTGGTTGTATGTTCAAATGTAAAAGTTTGCTGATCCACACTTTATATGTGAGGTTTTGAACATTCTATAAATAAAAGAATATCATATTTGGAAATTTGCAGGACTCTGTGATTCATGTGGCAAACGTTAAGAGTATTTATACTAGGAACCAGAAGAAGATAGGAAGATACAAATTGTCGGCTACACCATTTAAATGAGTCCCTGCCAAAGTCTTCCACAAAAGATAGGCCATTACTGATGAGTGTGGCCTCATCGTGAACAGCAGTACAGGCACTGATAGCCACTGATGGTAAAACACATAATAATTAGGAGATGTAAAAAGAATCATAACGCATTTGAGTTCACCGTCGACACTGGGTGAGCGACTTTCACTTAAAGTGTCTCCCCTTTACGGGAATGTACAAAATGAATGTGTGAGTGCTAGTTGTAGACACATGGTTGATGAAATATGGAAGTTGGTGCCTGGTTGAGAGTTATGGTTGCATTGCCTAATGGTAAGGTGACAGTTTGTGATAAGTGGGAAATCTGTGTTTGAGCCTCTGTCTGGCAAAAATTTCCATTGTTGTGATTTCATTATACATTTGATGGTTGTCCATATTCGAAATGGAAATAGATTTCATGTATTTGATAATGGCTGTAGTCGTGATAGTGTCTGTTCCTTTGGACATGCATGCAAGGGAATTCACATTGTGCTTCTAAACAACACAACCACTGCAATATTGTATTTATTTGCTGACACCAGGCAAGCAACTTTCAATTAAAATGTCTCCCCCATATGGGACTATACCTAACGAATGTGTGATGCAGGTTGGATACACATGATTTAAGACATTTGGATGTTTGGGTCTGGCTTTGGGTGATGCTTAGATAGCTTAATGGTAAGGTGACAGCTTGCAATAACTGGAAAATCTGGGTCTGAGTCACAGTCCAGCACATATTTTCAGTGTCATCATTCCATTATCCTTCTGATGGGTGTCCATATTTGCAAATGTCATAACTTTCCAGTGATGCCTTCACTTTCATGTCACATCCTGATGCACCAGTTACCATCTTGGGCTCCTCAAACAGCCAACTGTCAGTTTTATGGCTCTGCTGTAAGTTTCATCCTGTCTCTGTGAAACTGCATTGCTGAGGTTCAGGACGAGGTCTCTGAAAAAATCAGCTGCACAGCTGTAACTCGTATTCCCCTTTCAGCAGGCCACTTCTGCCACTGCCTGGTGCTGTGGTGTACCAAAGAAATTGCAGGAACTACCCAGGCTCTTCAGAGGATACTGCAACATCTCAGTCAAATTCTTCACTGACCACTTTAGTACTTATAAACAGCAGTATGCTAAGATCCACTATTTAATTAACCACAATAAAAAGGTATGCTGTGAACATTACATCTCCTCCTTGTGAATGTGTCTCTTCTTAACAATTATGTGAGAAACTCTGTAGTCCTCTGGGTTGCCAAAGAGCAGCAATTGTACCTGGTCTCTTCTTTCATGGTGGTATTTCTACCGATGCATACGTCCTTGCTGAATAACTTGTGATCCACTTTGCAACAGCGTCAACATCTTTTCTTAGCTCGCTTCCTTTTGAATGCATAAACAGCAAGTAAAAGGCAGCTCCCTATCCTTCAGCCCCCATCACACCACATTGTATAATGAAACTTTCACTCACTGTGAACTTCCTCAGACACTTGACTCATCACACAAAATGGTCCCAGGCCCTGATTATACTCATACTCATATGTTCCAACATCCAGCTGTTGCTCAAAGATTCTATCTACTCAAGGTCTTCAAACACATTTGGCTAAAAGTTGTTTTTCCTTTGCATCAGTGAGATAGTGTCATCATCCAAATCTTTGAACCAGGCAATATTCCAGCATCCATTGACAGCTACTGACCAATTATCCTCACCAATTTGCTCTGAAAATTACTTGAAAGGATGACAGCATGAGAGTTATGCTGGATTATTAAATCTCAGAGCCTTTTGTTTCCCTGTCAATGTCATTTCTTGGAGGAATGATCATCTTGTTAGGATGGAAACCACAATCCAGAAGGCATTCTCTACACACCAATATCTCATTGCCGTCTTTTTCCACCTGCATAAGATATATGCCTCAAATTTTACTTACCCAGCATTATGGCTCCTTAATGATTTTTATATGTCAGTTTTTATCCAACTGTTTGTTCTAGGTGGGAGTTGGTGCACCATTCAGCTCCTCAAGGGTCCAAGAGAATGGCATCCCACAGGGATTCTGTGCTGTGTGTTACACTCTTCCTCATCACCATTAATGGGCTAGTGAACTTCATCAGGCCACTGGTTAACCCTGAGTTGTATGTCTATGACTTTTATATTAGGTATTGTTCCTAATCTGGAACCTTGGTTGAATGCCAGCTGCAGGACACAATCTGAAAATCCTCTCCTTGGATCTTTTCCCATGACTTCCAATTCTCAAACACAAAAACGCTGGTCATGCATTCCTGTCATCATACCACAGTCAATCCTGGCCCAGAACTCTACTTGGCTAACTACCACTTAATGTTGTTGCAAATTCCCAAGTTTTGGGACTCCTGTTTGATAAAATGGTGACATGGCTGCCTGAACTTTGTTAACTGTAGTCTAGCTGCTTCCAAGAGCTGAATGTTCACCATGTCCTTGCCTCTTGGGGTTCAGGTTGCCCTATTCACTTCCATATCTATCTTGTCCTGCTCTCATCCTGATTTGACTATGGTAACCAGGTTCATGGCACAGTGGCATATTCAGCTTTGAAACTGTTGAACCCAGTCCCTTATCATAGAGTAAGACTGGACACTGTCATCTTCTGGATTAATCACATAGACAGTCTTCTTGCTGAAGTGGTGACCTTCCTCTTGCAATTCCATTGGTACCATCTCCTGCTCAGTTATGCACTCACCAGATTACAATTTCCTAAATCATCCAGTTTATCAAGTTATTTTTGGATACAAAGGGGCTTGCTATCTGACGCTTGACCATGTATGAGATTACCAATAGTAATATGCCCCATTACCCTCTGCTGGGACCTCCTTAGAATGTGCTCCCTGGGTTTTCCTGTACGCACCCACACTTGGTCAGTACCCAAATCATAAATCAGGACAAAACTCTTTTGAGGACCTAAAGTTACAGCCACCTCCATGGCTTTACAGCATTTGTTCCACCCAGTTCTTTAGACATATTGGGTGCTATTGTCATCTACACTGATGATTATAAAACTGTGGCTCAGACATGATATGCTTTTACATTTCCTGCTGATCTGGAACAATATTTATTTCTAGGAACATATAGTGTTTTTATGGTGGAGCTAATAGCTATTCACAGAGCTGTATCTTTTATTAAACAGAGCTCCCTCAGCTGTGCTTTGATTTGTAGTGAATTAATTAGCAGTTTGCAGGCTATTGATCGATGTTTCTCGTGTCACCCAATGTGACCTGCTATTCATGACTTTCTCTCTGATCTTAGTCATATTACCTGCTTAGTTGTTTTTCTGTGGGTCCAGAACCATGTGCGATCCCCGGAAATGAATTGGCCAAACACTTGGTAAGAGAAGCAATTAATCACTCAACATTCACTTTGATTATCCCAGGTGCAGATTTGTGGGTGCAAATAAGACCTCTCCTCAGATGTGGAACATCATCTGCTGGGCTACTACCTCCTCTAACAACACTGCACTATTAAGGTGACTACTGCCGCATGGAACGCTTCCTTCCATTCCTTCTGGAAGGAATCCAGCATCCTGTTTTACCTCCACTTTAGCCATACCAGCTCAATCCATTGTTTTATTTTATGTAATGAGCCTCTCCACATCGTGGTTGTGTAGTGTTGCAGACAATAGCTCACATCATGGTAGAATTACTCTCCTTCAGTTTCCCCAAGCTAAGAATGGCCTTCTGAATTATTTCTCCCTAATACTGGTGGACGACATATGGACAGATGAACTGGTCCTCCATTTTCTCAGTGAAAGTAGTTTTTATTCTCAAATATAATGTTTTAAGCTGCTTTTCAGGTGGGACAGGTTCATTGAGATCAGGGCATCTCCTGATGTGTTCTGGGCCTGGGATATTCTTGATGTCACCTTCTTTGGCAGCAGCCTTGATCATCTTTCTTTTAGTCAGTTTTAATTGCTTTTAGCTGCAGTTAGCCCCTTTTTTCTGCTGCACCATTTACTCCATTTCTGGGGTAGCACTCCTATGAATAACAGGTGCTGTCTTCCTCTGTAACACTTTGAGTATAACATAGGCTGCAGCACCTACTGCCTCAGTTGTATGCAGAGCCTCACTGGACACTCACCTGGCCCCACGTGCTGACCTGATTCATTTTCTCAACTTACTATGTTACTGTTGGTCTAACTGACATCCATTGCACTGTTAGCTTTCTCACTTTCAGTATTACAGATATTGCACCTAGGAGGTATTCTTTACTTGGTAAGTGACTATGCCTTTAACCTGGTTGGGACAGATGTGAGTAGTGCTACTCTCACCACAGATGAGCCCTTGGAGACCACTCATCTACTCTGACTTATGTACTGACCTGATACATATACTTTCACTTCTCTTTACATTATTTCTCACCTATAGCATCGATGTTACTTTCAAGGCACCAATTTTTAGCACTTCTATGTAGTGTCATAATTTGATGAGATGTTGGTCTGACATCATTAGCTCCAAATGGACTATCTCTTTAGTGAGGGACTGATGACCTCACTTTTTAGTCACTTAACTTCAATTCAACCAAATCAACTGTGGCCTAGAGCATGTCTTAACACCCAAACATCAGGGTATTCAGTTGTGCATAAGATACTTGATACCAATGAGTGCTTTACAGTCTATGCCACTTGAATCCCTCTCATCTACAGCCTTTCTGAGCTATGTACATGGAGTTGATGTGTGCAACTCATGCTTCAGTCCAATATCCCCTTGAACTCAGTCTGCGCTAGACCCTGCCCTGCCCTTTAACCCTAACATCACCTATCTTGCACTCACACCTTCTTTCCAGTTTTCCTTTTCCTCTGTTCAATCTCCCCCTCCAAAAACACTCCTCCATATCATTGTGTACTGCACACAACTCTCCCTACCAGTGCCAGAGTAACCTTACTGATGCGACGTTCCTATCCCATCAACCCTCTGTTTCTCTCACCCAGTGATAAGCCACCCTTCCTCAATGCCCCCTCCTACTTCCTGCCTCCTTTTCCTGCTCATTCATTCCACCTTACACAATCCTTCACCACAGGTTGAGTTCTAGTGATGGGACAATGTAATTAGATAGGACAATGTAGCTGAACATGTATGTATATGTTGACGTATATGTATTTATGTGTACTTTGCTTCTCAACACTCCCTCCTACTTTCTGCCTCCTTTCCCTGCTAATTCATCCCACCTTACACAATCCCTCAACACAGGTTGAGTTCTAATTCTGGGCCAATGTAATTAGGTAGAATAATGTAGCCAAACACATATGTATGTGTTTATCTATATGTATTTATGTGTACTTTATGGGACTGAAGAAAGATTTCTTTAAATCTAGCACAGTTCTCAGTCTTGCCTATTTTCCCTTTCATGACTCACTGATTCAATTATTTTATGAGCTATTACCTGTACTCCTTAAATTACTTCTAAAGTAGATGGAGGGGTAGACTGGAAATGAAGACCTCTTATGTGGTTTTAGAATAGACTAGTGGAAGTGCAGTGGTGAAGTTCTGTGGAGCAACAGGGTGATAATGAAAAATCATGCAGTTAACAGACATTTATTTCTGAAAGTTTTACTATCAGTCTATCATATCTCCATGCTGCCTAGCGACAGGTGTGATGAGCCTCCTTTGCACAAAGGTGCAGAGTAGCACATCAGCACCCAACAAGGAATCCACAGGCTCAGGATCTCATGTTGTCTGGTATCTGTACTGCAGCCCTATTGTACAAGGGTCCAGTTGCCAATGTGTTGCTACAGCTGATGTGGCTGAGGACATCTGTTGGAGTCTCAGCACTATCATTAAGTAAATCTTCACTTAGCCCTAGAAATTTGCTTGCTCTGGTTGTCAGTTGTCGAGATGGTGTATAGGAAGAAGCCCCAACAGCAAAGGACAGCCTGCAAGATAGGACCAATATTCAGCTGGTAGTTGTACTGCTCTGAAGTGGTGGCACAGGCACCCTGCTTCCAAGTTGTACAGCTTGTAGATGGTGTAATAAAACTGATAATGGTGAGATAAATGTACTAACCGATGTTGGACCATATGATGCAAACTATACCACACTGAAGACACAAAAAACCAAAAATCAACTACTGCGTAGCTACAAGAAAAGTTTAAATATCAATGTTTATAAATACTTGATGTAATTACAATGATGATCACAGACTTCTCAGAAAAGATAGAGAATTAATTGCATTTTATTTATGAATTAATGTATCTTTCTAAGATTGTTTTGCATAATAGATTCATATATGATAGTAATTTCGTTGCTACTTGTTGTTAGAGGTAAATCTTTTTTTCTTTTCTGCAGTTGGTCATATGAGTTTGAAGTGCAAGGATGGAGAAGGGCTATGAGTGTTTTATTAATTTACATTGTGAAGTGAAATGATTGAAATTATATGTGTAATTCTACAGGAAGTCCACCAGAATTCATATTATTATTGAAATATCAACCTGATCATCCTCTAGATGATTATAGAAAGATAAACCACAGAAAGGGAATGTACAATAATCCATCAATACACAACAAAGAAGAGCAACAAAAAAGATGAATATTTTTATTACTAACAGAACCAATTATTTAAATTTGACTGTCCCTGTCTCTCGCAGCAGTGTGTCACTATCTCAAGGTGGCAAGTACTGTGAACATGTGATTAGCTGCCCAAGTTAATAACTTACTCTAAACTTTAATAAGCTGACTTTGTGCAACAAGTGGGTGGTACTTTCAACACTGCATTTGAGTATGAACTGATAAAACACCTGAAACTATTGGGGTTGCACCTGTTTAGTATGACTGTGAAGGATGTGACACAACTTGCATTCCAAATAGTCGAAAAGAGCAAAGGGGTAGCTTAGTTTTGGGAAAGAAATATTGTACAAAAAAGATCTTTTTGTGACTACAGTGATGCTTCCGAAGATTGTCACTGTTGTACTGCTTGTAACTACACTCAGATTCAAAACCGGGAGAACACTGTCATCAATGTAATTTGTGGGCATACACTGAATGTGCTGTAGTAAGCCACAGAACAAAATACTTTATTTGTGGTGTCTTCAAATAGATAGGATTGGTGAGAATTTTTTTTCCAAAATGGAACTAATTTTGTTGCTTCATAGATTCACATTCATAGTTCTACTTTCAGTCTTTACTTTTCGTGTGACTGAAATGATAAACCTTTATTGATACCATTGAAGAATTGTTTCAGTTGTAGTCTATTCCTTGTTCAGTGCAAATCTATTAAATACGTCAAATATCTAACATTTATCTGTATTTCTTACTTTTTTCTTAATCTTATGTAATTTTACCCTGACATTGGTCTAAAATGGCATATTATCCACTTTTTACAAGACTGTCAAAAATGTATGGCTTATAGTGCAGTTTATGAAGTAATAATGACCTTAAAACAAAATGGCATGTCATTTTAGCCATATTTCCTCTAGTTAACAGAAATCTTGTCAATAATGTTGGCACCATGTTTTGCAACATTCCAGTGAAGACTTTTCAGGTGAAGGTAGTTCACAACCTATAGACTTTGTGCACCCTTGCAAGGAGAACTTTGTGCCTAATATGACTGGTATTATGAAAATAAATTTTTTTTAGAAGTTTCTGGAAGGCGAAGCATTAAGCTGAGGAAATCAGGATTCGAATGATGACACAACCTATATAGATATTGAGAAAGGATTTTTTGATAAATTTTGGTCAGAGACTAAACAAGCTAGAACGAAAAGTGAATTTCTCAATGGACCAAATCAGAGGGATGTTTGTACTAGTATGAAACAGTTTTGCAAAAATCAGATTAAAAAATTAGCACATTTTACCATGTCTTTTGATGAACTCACCCAGACTGGTGCTTTAAAAAGGAGTTTACCAGTTGAGGTACAGTGGCACCTAGTCTAGGGGCCAGATGATACAGTATACCAGTTCTTCAAATATGTGGATAAATTAAATAAAGTTTTGGAAGAAACAGGGAAATACAACTACAATATACACACACATTTTGAAAGAGGTCGTAATCAAAATTGGCACAATAATAATCATACCAGGAGAGGACATAGTAAACACATCAGTAACAATTATTATCAGAAGGGATGTAATGGAGTAAAGGATACCAATTTTCATTTTGGAAAGCAACATCGTTGTAGCAAAGACAGAAAGAAAAGAAAAAAGTTATATGTATTTGTTTGCTTGAACTGTGCTACTTTCCTGCTTGGAAATAAGTCATGATTTGTATTTTATTATGTTCTTTCGTGAGGTAGAAGTCTCATCCAATTCCTGATAATTTATTCAGGTGTAAATACAATTTTCTTTGTGGTAAATAACATGTTGAATGTATGCCCCTGGTAGCTGAGTGGTAAGCGCGACAAAATGTCAATCCTAAGGGCCCAGGTTCGATTCCCGGCTGGGTCGGAGATTTTCTCTGCTCAGGGACTGGGTGTTGTATTGTCCTAATCATCATCGTTTCATCCCCATCAACACGCAAGTCGCCAAAGTGGTGTCAAATCGAAAGACTTGCACCCCGCGAATGGTCTACCCGACAGGAGCCCCTAGTCACATGAGATTTATTTTATTTATATGTTGAATGTCATAATGCTGCATTTGGAATCTGTAACATGGTAATCAGGAAATGAATGTTACGCTACTGTCATGCTGTTTCTGTAAGGTGGGTTTCTTGTTATTAGATGTTTAGCAGTGAATCATAAGATGAGAACATTTAGTGTGAAGTGAGAATTAACAAAAATGTCTTATAGTTTATGATGAGGATAATTATAAAAATAATGATTATGTTGATGTATTGTGGAGAACTATGTAGGGGAAGCATTGGACTAGGGACTTTGTATTATGTATGGTAGTAATTTACATTCAGGAAATTATGCAAAATATAATTACTAATTATCTACAGCTCAGAAAGTAGTTAATGGAGGAATCTAAGACAAAAGTGAAAATAAGGTTTTAGATGAGTTATGCAAACATGAATGTACAGATCTATGTGGAATAATAATTTAACTGACCTATTACATAAAATAAAAAATAATTATCAAATATGTTAAGTAAAGAATGACATCAAAGCAATGTACAAACCAAACATTGTAGGCAGACTATGTTGTACAGCCTGGTACTTTTTGCTGATGATACAAGTATAGCTATCACACCAAGCAGACAAGAATTAACTGGTGAAATTGTAAATGATGTTTTTCAGAAAATCATTAAGTGGTTCTCTGCAAACGGGCTCTCATTAAAATTTGACAAAGCACAGTATATACAGTTCCACACAGTAAATGGAATGACACCATTAATAAATATAGACTTCGATCAGAAATCGGTAGCTAAGGTAGAATATTCAAAATTTCTAGGTGTATGCATTGATGAGGGGTTGAGCTGGAAAAAACACACAGAGTATCTGCTGAAACATTTGACTACAGCTACTTATGCTATTAGGGTCATTGCAAATTTTGGTGATATACAGGGTGTTACAAAAAAAGTACGGCCAAACTTTCACGAAACATTCCTCACACACAAAGAAAGAAAATATGTTACGTGGACATGTGTCCGGAAACACTTACTTTCCATGTTAGAGCTCATTTTATTACTTCTCTTCAAATCACATTAATCATGGAATGGAAACACACAGCAACAGAACGTACCAGCGTGACTTCAAACACTTTGTTACAGGAAATGTTCAAAATGTCCTCCGTTAGTGAGGATACATGAATCCACCCTCCATCGCATGGAATCCCTGATGCACTGATGTAGCCCTGGAGAATGGCATATTGTATCACAGCCGTCCACAATACGAGCATGAAGAGTCTCTACATTTGGTACTGGGGTTGCGTAGACAAGAGCTTTCAAATGCCCGCATAAATGAAAGTCAAGAGGGTTGAGGTCAGGAGAGCGTGGAGGCCATGGAATTGGTCTGCCTCTACCAATCTATCGGTCACTGAATCTCTTGTTGAGAAGCGTATGAACACTTCGACTGAAATGTGCAGGAGCACCATCATGCATGAACCACATGTTGTGTCGTACTTGTAAAGGCACATGTTCTAGCAGCACAGGTAGAATATCCCGTATGAAATCATGATAACATGCTCCATTGAGCATAGGTGGAAGAACATGGGGCCCAATCAAGACATCACCAACAATGCCTGCCCAAACGTTCACAGAAAATCTGTGTTGATGAAGTGATTGCACAATTGCATGCAGATTCTCGTCAGCCCACACATGTTAATTGTGAAAATTTACAATTTGATTATGTTGGAATGAAGCCTCATCCGTAAAGAGAACATTTGCACTGAAATGAGGATTGACACATTCGCAGAAGTGTACCTGTGGAGGCCAATCAGCTGCTGATAGTGCCTGCACACGCTGTACATGGTACGGAAACAACTGGTTCTCCCACAGCACTCTCCATACAGTGACGTGGTCAATGTTACCTTGTACAGCAGCAACTTCCCTGACGCTGACATTAGGGTTATTGTCAACTGCACGAAGAATTGCCTCATCCATTGCTGGTGTCCTCATCGTTCTAGGTCTTACCCAGTCACGAGTCATAGGCTGGAATGTTCCGTGCTCCCTAAGACGCCGATCAATTGCTTCGAAGTCTTCCTGTCGGGACACCTTCGTTATGGAAATCTGTCTCGATACAAATGTACCGTGTCACGGCTATTGCCCCGTGCTAATCCATACATCAAATGGGCATTTGCCAACTCCACATTTGTAAACATTGCACTGACTGCAAAACCATGTCAGTGATTAACACTAGCCTGTTCATGCTACGTGCTGATGTGCTTGATGCTACTACTGTATAGCAATGAGTCACATGTCAACACAAGCACCGAAGACAACATTACCTTCCTTTGATTGGGCCAACTGGTGGTGAATCGAGGAAGTACAGTACATACTGACGAAACTAAAATGAGCTCTAACATGGAAATGAAGCGTTTCTGGACACATGTCCGCATAACATCCTTTCTTTATTTGTGTGTGAGGAACGTTTCCTGAAAGTTTGGCCATACCTTTTTGTAATACCCTGTATATCTCAGTAAATTAGCTTACCATGCCTATTTTCATTCTCTGCTTTCGTATGGCATCATATTCTGGGGTAACTCATTATTGAGTAAAAGAGTGTTCATTGCACAAAAGTGTGCAATCAGAATAATTGCTGGAGCTCATCCAAGATCATCCTGAGGACACTTATTTAAAGAGCTAGAGATCTTCACTGTAGCCTCACAATATATATATATTCACTTATGAAATTTGTTATTTACAATCCAAGCAAATTCAAAAGTAATAGCAGTGTACATGGCTACAACACTAGGAGAAAGGATGACCTTCACTACTCGAGGTTAAATCTAACTTTGGCTCAGAATGGGGTAAATTATGCTGCCACAAAAGTCGTTAGTCACATACCTAATAGCATCAAAAGTCTGACAGATAGCCATATAGCATTTAAAAGGAAATTAAAAGAATTTCTTAATGGCAACTCCTTCCACTCATTCGATCAGTTTTTGGATATAGTAAGTGGGTAATTTCCCCAACCGTCACAAAAACAAAAACAAAAAAATGAAATTAAAAATATTAAGAGTCATGTAATATTTTTTGTAATGTAATATCTTGTATAGACACCTTTATTAACTTGACACGTTCCTCATCATTACGAAGTGTCAAATTCATGATCTATGGAACAAGTACTAATCTAATCTAATCTAGTGAAATGATAAATAGAGGTGAGGTCACTGCTACATGAGACCTGGAAAATTTACTACTATGTCAAAACTGACTATCTGAATTATTGTTTTTGCTTGTGAATATTGCCTCATCAATTTGAATTTCCATTGTGCAAGGTCTGTCTGTTACTTACCTATTTATACTTTTATAATTACATTATACTATGTATTTGTCTTCTGCTGTCTTAGTATAAAAAATCGTGTTAGTCAAGTCATCTCAGGCAAATTAGCTTATACGCAATAAAAAAAGAAATTTAGGTTTTGTACATTAATGAGTTAAACTGAGAAAATATTACCATTGTTAGGCAATATTAGCAATCCCAAAACATCTAGTGCTTATGTGAATAAAAAGATGTTTATGGAAAATGAAAAAGTAAGAAATTTATGAGCCATGTCAGTTCAGTTATTATTGTGGTGTCTTTGTGAGGGAAAGATATAATGGAGAGTGTTGTTTCTGAGACCTATGTGTAGTTAATGATTAATATATTTTTCTTGGTGTGTAACACATGTCATACTATTATGAATTAGCCAATTGGTCTAACGCAAGACTTTCCGGAGTGGGAAGGAGCGCCTGGTCCCCGGCACGGCAGACTTGTGTCGAAGTCCGGTGAGCCTGCCAGTCTGTGGATAGTTTTTAGGCAGTCTTCCATCTGCCTCGGCAAATGCAGGCTGGATCCCTTTATTTTGCCTCAGCTACACTATGTCAGCGATTGGTGTGCAAACAAGCTCTCCACGTATGCGTACACCACCATTACTCTACCATGTAAACATAGGGGTTACACTCATCTGGTGTGAGGTGTTCCCTGGGGGGTGCACCGGGGGCTGAACCACACAATAACCCTGGGTTCAGTGTGAGGTGGTGGAGGGGTGAAATGGACTGCAATAGTGATTGTGGGGTTGTGGACTACTGCTGCTGCGGTGGTGACAGAGTCTCTCCATTGTTTCTAGGTCCCCGGTTAACATACAACTATTATGAACTGAATACAATGCAGACAAATTTCTCTATTTGAGACATACTGATGGTATTATGAGATTTTGTGAAATATTTTCTGATGATGATGAGGTTTACGCTGAGAGGAAGTGCTGTGAAAAATGATAGTTTATTGTTTTGTGAATTATAATGAGTATCTGAACTTATTAAGTTTATAATGACCTTAGGGAAATGAAATATTAGGGACTTGTTGGTGCTCTGTTTTATAATGCATTCTACTTTTGTGTGTGCTGCTATACTGTAGAAAATCCTGAGAAATGATTGTAAGGAAGTTAGGAAGGATGATGTTGAGCATTAGCCTTTGATTATATGATTGTTGTTTATGGAAGCTTGAGCTGGGTCTTATTTGTTGAAAATATCTGAATTTTATATAACAACTGTATGATTCCATAGCACTGGAATGAGAAACAGTATTCATAGGAAATAACTTACATGCACAAAATATCTTGTTACTGACTACAAAGTATTAACACCATTAACACCTTGTGAAGTCACTTCTATGTTAATTTTGATCATGATATTTGTATTTAAAAAATCCCTCTGGAAACAGAAAATGACAATTAAGCATCTGCTGTCTAGAACCCAATGAAACTTTGAAATGGTAATGTGTGTGGAAGGTAGCACACCATTTCTCAGAAAATAACTGCAATTTCCTGCACTGCATATAATTTACTTATGTTTACTATGATAGTTTCTTTATGTTTAATATTATTTTGTATATGTTTTGAACTTTCATTTTGACCCATTAAATCAGTGTACTTTATGTAGATGTGAAAGAAGAATTTTAAATGTAGCAGTGACAAGTAGTGAATGAACAGCACTTTAAAGCAAATTTGAGTTTTGGTAACATTTTTGGCATAAAGTGTGACCAACACTTTATACATAAGTAACTAAATAATTCAATTTAAACAAAACATGTAAGAATGAGATACCTGTCTCATCCTGAAACATAATTTGAAACTCTTGTATAATTTATTATGTGACATGAAACCTAATGAATGCAAAATCTTTATAACAATCAGAACCTAAAGGACAAAATAAGTAATACAATTGATATACTTGCACATGAAATAGGTATGGGGTCTGCTGACTTTGGTGGACACACCACTTGGTGAGTGGTGCCCTCCCTAGCTGGGTGTATCCATTCTTAATTTCTGGGGTAATTTACTCTAACTCTTTCCTATCTGCATTCTGTTCCCAAGAGGGTTTTACTCTTTTTTAGCAGGGTATATCCCATTTATGTCACCTTCTGTGGATGGTCCTAGCCTACAGTACTACATTTGTAGCATCCACCAAGTTCTGCAAGAAAATTTTTTGTTATAGCATATTTTTGTATTCCAAATGTTGTTATAAAGATTTTTCATTGGTTTTATGAGAGAAAGGATTAAGTTCCTAAGTACATTAATTTTGAGGTAAATTTGGAAGTAAAACACTGTAAAATGTTGTTACAAAGATATTTCATTCGTGTTATGAGAAAAAGGATTAAGTTCCTAACAACATTAATTTTGTAGGTGCTCTAAAGTATTCTGCTGTATTTCCTTTGTGAAAACACTTCAAATAACTTTATATTGACTAAGATGTTTCCTTTTGATCATAGAGCAGTATCATTCAATGGTGTTTCACCTATAAAGACAGATTTATGAATATAAGTATACAGACATTCTCATGAAATACAAATTTTACTGTTATGCTAATACAATAAAATCACTGTTACGTGTACCATTCTTCTGCATATCTCATATAAGTTATATGATATTTGATAATAATTTGACAGCTACGGGATAGGTAAAAGTCAGACTTTGAAATTGTTTTTGAAAATTTATGAGAAAAGACTTCAGGAATCCAAAATTTTGTTCTTGACCTCATTTGAATGAAGTGATGCTAATGGAGTGAAAATGCTGTATATTATGTAATTAAGAACCATTGAATACTGATTTGTTATCCTCCAAACTTGTTGGCTGAACCAGACGTATCAAAATTTTTTTCGCATTTTATGCTTTCTAACCTTTTATGGAGCTATTGTAATAAAACTAACTATGGTGAGATATATGTACTAACTGATCCTGGACCATATGAAGTGAACGATACCACACTGAGGACACAAAACCAAATTGCACTACTACATAGCTATCCGAAAATGTTTAAATGTCATCGTTTATAAAAATTTAATTTATTTACAATGAAGATTATGGACTTCTGAAAAAAGATGGACAATTAATTGTATTTTATTTATGAAATGTATTGAAATGTATCTTTCAAAGATTATTTTGGATAAATAGATTGATATATGATGGTAATTTCTTTGCTACATATTGTTAGAGGTAAATCTCTGTTCTGTTGTGCAGTTGGTTGTACGAGTTTCAAGTACGAGAATGGAGAACGAGTTGTGTGTGTTGCATTGATTTGTATTGTGAATTGAAATGACTGAATATGTGTATGCAATTCTGCAGAAGGTTCACCAGAATTCACACTATTATTGAAACATTAAGCTGATCATCCTCTAGACAATTATAGAATCATAAATCTCCGAAAGAAAATTAACAACAAGCCATCAATACACCAAAATGATGAGTTTTTTTATTATTAAAAGAAACAGTTATTTATATTTGACTGTCCCTGTCACTCGCTGCAGCGTGTCACTATCTCAGTATGGCAAGAGCCGTGAAAATGTGATTAGCCACACAAGTTACTAACTTACTCTAATGATTAATAAACCAACTTTGGGCAACAAGAGGGTGGGTGTTGTAACGTCGCAGGGCTGAAGTGCCAAAAGCGCGGCAGTACCTGTGGAGTGGCCTGCGAACAATACAACAGCAGAGGATAGACACAACCAACGAAGAACAGAACAAACAACAACGAGATCAAAACAACAGATTCACAAGAAAACCTAACAACCACATCCACTCATACACGGAACAAGAAAGTCAATAAGCTGTCTAATGTGAGGTGATGTGTCCAGAGATGTACGCAAGGTTAGACTGGCTGGCTGAGCGAGAGGAAGGCGCTTAAATACTCTATCAGGGGCGCCACTATTGGCCTCTGGAACCACTTGTTCCACTGTGGCACCCTCACACTAAATACGGGCCAGGATGCACGCACCGCCACAGCTTATGATATGATGGTGCAGAGACCTCTAGGGGTCTTCGACGTCCATGACGTCTGGCGGGGATTCAAATTCCGTGGTGCGCGGTACAAGTTCCCTCCCCCATGAGACTTGCGCTTAGGGGCGGAAACGTCCAGGACGGTGCCGAGGTGGGTGGCAGTGGGAAGAGGAGCAAGGCTCATCAGCCACTATTGGCAGGGAGAAAGTGGTGCCCGAGGTATAAATGACAGCTGATCCAGACTCCAGGGCAGGGGAGGGAGCCACCGATCCCCCCAGAGGTGGCCGGCGGCAGGCCCGCAGGGAGACGGCAAGTGGGGGCACGGACAGTGACTTCAGGACCCCGTCCGTACCTGAATGGGGTAGGGAAGGAGGAGGCGGCGTGAGTCCCGTGGCTGCACGTGGGCAGAGTTGATTATGAAGACAGTGTTCCAAACTTTTCGACGTCTGCACCGACGTCACATGCTGCCCATGGGCTGCGATGACCGTGGCGGGTGTTCAACCCACCTTGCGCCCATACTTGCAGGCTCACACGGTTGTGCCAGGGGCATACCGCTGTGAGGGCTAGGAGTGGGGGCGGGAGGAGGATGGCATCAGCAAATGGAGCAGAGTCTGCGGCTGTCGCCCATGAAGGAGCTCTGCCGGACTTCGTCCATCAATTAACGTAGTGCGATAGGTGCTCAAAAAAAGGGTGAGGGCCAATGTGGTTGGAGAAGTGTCGACCGCCTTAGGTAACTGGTATTTAAAAGTGCAAACAAGCCTCTCCGCCATGCCATTGGACAAACAGTGGAAAGGGGGGCTACGGATATGTTTGATACCGTTGGCCTGACAGAAGGCGTGGAAGGAGGACACCGTGAATTGGGGGCCATTATCAGAGACCAATGTGTGTGGCAGGCCCTCAGTGGCGAGAACCTGGGTGAGGGCTGTGAGTGTAGCCTCCGTGGTGGTGGATGCCATGTGGACAACATATGGGTATTTGGAGTAGGCATCAACGATGAGTAACCACATGGACCCCAAAAATGGGCCTGCAAAATCAATATGGATGCAATCCCAGGGCCGGCGAGGCACAGGCCAGGGCGCAAATGACTGAGGGGGCTTGCCTGGTGACGCGCACAGGCAGTGCACCCACTGACCAGGCGTTCAATATCGTCATCGATGCTGGGCCAATAGACATGCCGGCAAGCCAAAACTTTCATACAGGACATACCCCAGTGCCCGCGGTGTGACAAACCGATCACCCGAAGCCGCAATTCCAGAGGGACGAACACCAGATGAGCATCTGACACCATGGCCAACAGAAGGACATCATCGATCATGGAGAGCCTCTAAGACAGGTGGCGCCAGGGGCTGAAATCTAAATTCATCTAACGAGTAACATAGGACGGCCACCCGTGGACCACGTAATTGAGAACCTAATGGAAGACAGGGTCGTGGCAGGTAGCCGCAGCAATGTGAGCAGCCATAAGAGGCAGACCGTCCAGTGCATCCCGGCGGGAGGAATCTATGTGAAAGCAGAGGGCCTACTGTTGGTCAAAGGCAGTATCGGGGCCTGCTGGAAGATGTGACAAAACATCCGCATTAGCATGATGGGTGGTGGGCTTATACATGTAAGCATAATTATGTAAAAACAATGCCCAGCTCTGGAGACATTGAGCCATCCGCTCTGGAAGGTGAGACCTGGGGTCCGAAAAGTGTAACCAATGGTTTATGGTCCGTCAGGAGGGTGAACTTTGCCCCAAAGAGATAGGTGTGAAATTTTTTGGACAGCGAACACGATCGCCAGAGCCTCCTTTTCAATCCGGGAGTAGTTCTGTTGTGCTGGGGTCAATGTCTTAGAGGCATAAGCGATTGCCTGTTCAGAGCCATTGGTATCCCAGTGCGCAAGGATGGCCCCAATGCCATATGCTGATGCATCAGCTGCCACAACCAAGGGGCGATCCAGAGAAAAGGGAATAAGGCAAGGGGCAGACTTCAGCATCGCCTTTAAACGGAGAAAAGCCTGGTCACGGGCAGAAGTCCAATCAAATGTACCCCTCTGTGACGCAAGTGATTGAGGGGTAGAGCAATGGAGGCAGCCTGAGGCAAGAACTTTAAGTAATAAGTAATCTTGCCCAAAAACACCTTGAGTTCAGATAAGTCCTTGGGACGAGGAAGGGCCTCAATGAATGCGAGAGTACGACCCAAAGGGCGAATGCCATCTTTGCTAAGCCAGTGGTCTAAGTATTCCACTTCCGGTTGAAAAAAAGAACACTTGTCCAGCCAACAGCGTAAACCAGCAGACTGCAGACCGTGAAATAAGGCGCCAAGGTTTTGTAAATGTTCCTGGTGTGAACGCCTGGTGACCAAGATGTCATCCAGATAATTCACACATGCAGGGATATGCAGTGTAAGCTGCTCCAGGAATCGCTGGAAAATGGCAGGCGTGGAAGAGACACCAAAGGGAAGACGCTTGTACTTATACAATCCGAAAGGTGTGTTGATAGCCATAATGTCCTGAGATTCGGCATCCAAGGGCAACTGGTGGTATGCCTCAGCCAGGTCGATATTGGAAAAATAGTCTCCCCTGGCAAGCTTGGCAAGAGGGTCTTCCTTTCGGGGAATGGGGTAAGTGTCAACGAGGGACTGAGCATTGACTGTAGTGCCGAAGCCCCCACACAGCTGAAGGGACCCAATGGGTTTCCGTATGACCACCAATGGTGTCGCCCATGCACTGTAAGTTACAGGCTCCAGCACGCCAGTGGCCTGCTCAATCGCTGGCCGTAAGGCCACCGGAAGGGGCCGGGCCCAGAAAAAACGAGGCTGTGCATCCGGCCGTAGGGTAATGTGCGCCTGAAAGCCAGAAACACAGCCGAGATGCGGTGCAAACAACGACGCAAAAGTGGAGCACAGATCGTCCAAGTCCTGAAGGGGAACAGCCGTGGAAACGACCTTAATTCCATCGGAAATGGAAAAGCCAAACAGTTGAAACGCATCCAGGCCAAAAATATTCGAAGCCGACGGATGGTCGACGACAAAGAGGCTAAGGAGCCGGGGAACACGCTTGTACGTCGCCTGGACGACAAACTGCCCATGGAAGGGAATGGAACAGTCTCCATAGTCGACCAAACGGTGAGAGAGAGGCGACAATGCACGAGAGCCCATCCGGGTATATGTCGCCATATTAATCACGGAGACGGTGGCCTGAGTGTTGACCTGAAAACTGACATCCTCAGTGAAAATGCAGAGCATGAAGAAAAGCTTCCGCACTGATGGGTCATCCTGTAGGATGACCGATTGCAGAGCATGGACTGTATCTTGAGGCCCAGGAGGGGAGGACTGGAGCGAGTCGAGCAACTATGACAAAACCAATTGGATGTGGCCCTCCTTGTTACACAGCGTGCACGATTTCCTGCTTTGGGGACAATCAGCCCGTGAATGGGCAGTAAAGCACTATGGGCTAGATGGAAGTGGGAAGCACGATTGGCAACGAGGGTTGACCGAAGGTGCCGATGCCATAGAGACGTCAGACAACAAGGGGTCCCGACGGCACTGGCCTCTGTTGGCTGGGCCACGTCGTCATCGCAAGGGCAGAACCCGCCGTGACGCCGCGATCGTCGCCACCTGCGGTCGCGCCTCGTTAGTCGCTACAGCAATTTCAAAGGAGTGGGCCATGCGGAGAATCTCTTCCAAGGAAGGGTTGTCGAGTTTCAGTGCCGCAGTTAGGACCTCAGGATCGGGAGCCAGCTGAACCACCACATCCCAGATCAGGGAGTCCACCTATGAAGCCTTACACTGCTGATTGGTGCACGTATAAACACATCGACAGCTGAGACTTTGCAAGTCCGTGACCCAGGAATGATACGATTGACCAGGCTGTTTATGGTACTGGTGGAACTCCAGCCGAGAAGCGACCACATGGTAGCGTTGGGAATAATAGTTTGTCAGCAAAGGCAGATCTCATGAAAAGAGAGAGCCAGAGGATCGGACAACGGTGCCAACTTGCGGGGGAGAAAGAATGTGTCTGGGGAGGCCCAAGACAAAAACAACGACCGCTGCAAGGAGTCGTCCATGACTTGAAAAGCCATGAAATGTTGTTTGAGCTGATGTAAGTAGGTTTCCCTGTCCTCTTTAGCGTCATTAAAGGGTGGAAACGGCGGCGGACATGGGAAAGCAGTATCAGACACCCGAGGACTCTGAAGCTGTTGTGGTAACACGTCCTGGGCATCGATTTTGTCCGTTAGCAACTGCAGCGACTTTTGTAGGATGTCTAACTGGAGCTGCTGCTGCTGCATGGGCTGCTGCTGTTGCTCCAGCAGACAGACCAACTTCGTCTCCATACCAACTACAACCACCACTTACCTCATCGTCAAAATGTTGTAACGGCAACCAGAACAGTCGCGGGGTTGAAGCGACGGAAAGCACGGCGGGACCTGTGGAGTGGCCCGCGAACAACACAACGGCAGAGGACAGGCACGACCAACTAAGGGCAGAAAAACAACAACGAGATCGAAACAACGGACTCACAAGAAAACCTAACAACCACGTCCACTCGTACACAGAACAAGAAAGTAAATAAGCTGTCTAAGGCGAGGCAATGTGTTCAGAGACGTACACAAGGTTAGACTGGCTGGCTGAGGGAGAAACAGGCGTTTAAATACTCTATCGGGGACGCCGCTATTGGCCGCTGGAGCCACGTGTTCCACTGTGGCACCCTCTCACTAAATGCGGGCCACAGCTTACGGAGTGATGGTGCAGAGACCTCTAGGAGTCTTCGACGCCCATGACGTCTGGTGGGGATCGAAATTTCGTGGCACACAGTTCCAGAGTGGGGACGGTCAGAATGGGCAAATTGTTCTTCATTCACGGAAGATTGGCCCAGTCCACATCTTCAGTCGGTCCCTATTGTGACCAGCAGCAGTGCAGCTCACAGAGTTGAAGTTCCCTCCACAGTCAGACTGCTGTGAACTCATATCAGCGGACTCCATGATGGCAGTGACTGTAAGACACTTTATGGTAATCACCAGGGTATCCTGCAACTAATAGGGCTGATCTTTCATCAGCATCAGTAGTGCTGATGAAGTGGCACAAGTCTGAGAATGAGTGGAAGGAAGGCAAGGGCTTTGTAACAATCTGTGATGTGTTTCCCCCCATACAGGTGACTGAATGTGCTCCCTTTTTATGAGCCTGTCAGTGCTCTTGGTCAGCATAATGTTTAATTTCAGGGCTCCAGAACGTCCTTTTATATGGAGATTGCAGCCTGAAAGGCATTCTTGTGTCATCCCTGGGTGTAGTTACTACACTTAGCCTTGTTACAGACCGAGCGAGGTGACGCAGTGGCTAGCACACTGGACTCGCATTCGGGAGGACGACGGTTCAATCCCGCATCCGGCCATCCTGATTTAGGTTTTCCGTGATTTTCCTAAATCGCTTCAGGCAAATGTCTGAATAGTTCCTTTGAAAGGGCACAGCCAACTTCCTTCCATAATTCGATGAGACAGATGACCTCACTGTCTAGTCTCCTTCCCAACCAATCAACCAACCAACCTTGTTACAGAAGTTCTTTGTGTCTGCTCCACATTGTTGTCTAAGTGCTGAATCTGATGTTCAGATATTCACTCTCACACACTATGAGGCAGTAAGCTGCCTGTGTATCTGTACTTCAGTTCTTCCAAGTGTTGACATTGGTTAAACTATGATTGCATACTTGACTGACAGGTTCCTCTTACTGTTACCCAATCTGGTCTAAAACAAATTTGTTCCTACACTTCATTACTCTTCTGCTGTTTAACATTCCCCAGCTCTGTATAAAACTGACCTGACGTTTTGTACATTACTAGCTAGTATTCATGCTCTATTAATTCATCCTTTCATGGAACATCCTTGCTTTCAAACTGAAAACCAGGTTAAGCTTTTTCTCACAGTACTGCTGGATGTGTTACAGCATCTTTTCTGTGGTAATCTATTGCTTCTATGAAACTACAAGTTGGTCAAATGTGTAAAGGATATCCAGGTTTAGCATGTCATTTAGAAATATTAGGTTTAGGATTGGTAATATATCTGACAGCTTCTCTGGCCAAAACAACTACATCTAAGTTAGTAAGGTTTCACTGGGTTTCTTATCACGCCCACCACAAACAAAATTGTAATTTAATAAATGTAATAAAAACAATTTTCATAGTCCTATTAAGAAATGCTACGGCAGTAATAGTGCAGCACTTAGTTGCCTTTGTATGGTGTGGAAGATGGATTCCTGTAAAGTTTCTGTCTCGAGTCTTGTGTCATTGTTACTGTGTGTCAAAATTTGTAACACTCTAGGTATAGCTATGTGCTCATCAATTGCATCCATTTAATTCTGTACCTTTTTAGATCACCAGTTATACTTTGCTTGGTGTTTTGTATGTACTGCATCAACTACAATGCTAACTTATGTTATTTAGTGCAACCTGCTGTATGTCCACTAGTTGTGTGGTATGCCACTTTACCTAAGCCTTCGTATCATCTGCTACTGCTTATGCCTGGCCTGGTGTGCTATTAAATTCTGAATATCTTGATCATCTGCTGTCCCGCTGAACACTGTGGAGCAGAACGGGACTAGTGTTTAACATCATGTTGAGAATTAGGTCATCAAGGATGAAGCACAAGCTTGGATTAGGGAATGATGGTGAAGGAAATTGGCCATGCACTTTCAAAGGAATGATTCTGGCAGTTGCCTGAAGTGATTGAGGGGCATCACAGAAAACCTAAATCAGGATGGCTTGACATGGTTTGAACCATCATACCAAACATGGTCTTCAACAGTTTTCTGAATGCAGTTATCCATCCTTTCTTTCTTCAAATCAGTGTTCTCGGCACCAAGTTGATCACCTGTTTCAAACTATCCCTTAGTTATTTGCAAGAGAGCTGTGATACTCCTCCTGAACTTCTGCTTGAATTTCCTACTTCTCTGCTTCCTTCTGAAATTTCCAAAGATTTTTTTCTATACCATGCACTTTATTTCTCATTTTTCGCACATTCAAAGTTAACCCAACCATTCACTGATGACATGTTACCAGGACTTTGGGTTATTTTGAAAACACCGCTCCTTATTCGAGAGACTTGTTCTGTAGTTCACCTCCTACATCCCTCTGGACAATGTGCAGGAATAGCAAGATTACTATATTATTCCTGGCTGTTCATACTGGCATGCCATCTGTGTGAACTGTATTTCTTGTCACTTTACCCCCCTTCCTTCAAATGAGTTTGTGCACAATAAAATACTTTCAAATACTGCAACACTATGAATCTCTTAACATACGTATTATAAACAAGGAGGAAACAAACCCCCAAAACAAAACAACACCACCCTCTATGGTCCAGAAATACTAAGTCAACATATACATGACAAACAGAAGTAACCTAACACATAGTCTTAATGCATAAGGTATGTTACATGAATCCTGAGCTTTTTTAACTAATGACTTCTTTGCCTTCTCAGAGTTTTTACTCTGTGAAACCTGTGGTGTTGGAATCTGTGGCAAAGCATCTGTTGCTCCAATGACTTGGTTTATGTGAATAATTAATGCCTTCATTGGAAGCTGCACATTCATATTTACTGATGATGTAATCTCATTTAACTTAATATGGGCCCTGGTACTGGTACTTCGTAAAAACCTTTATGTTCTTCCTTTTGTGGTATACAGACCTGTTACCAAAGTCCACAGGCTCTATATTGTGACAATTTTCCTGTATATTTCCCTGCTTTTCCTGACCTTTAAGTGCCTTTGTATTTTCTCATTTTACCTTCTTCCAAACTTCTCTTAATCGTTTCACTAGCTCTTCATTAGTGCCTAATTTAGGTTTCAGAACCTTGAAAGGTCATGGACTCTTTCTACAGTACACTCCCCCATATGGTGAAACACCTGTACTAATGTGTACTTTAGAAGTATATGCTGAAACAATGAGTTGCAGATTGTCGTGGTCAAACCCAGGACTCCAGATGGCTGAGCTGAAGCTGGGACCCACCATGCCATAGTTCGTCAGGAGGCTGAGCAAGTTCAATAGTGTCAAGAGGCAGTGCCGAATGATACAGCAACATTCAGAAGTATTCCTTTATTCAGCTAGTTTACAGAAGCGTAATGTTGCCACCCCGCCTGCACGCTGTTCCGCGAGTCCGGCCGTCTCAGCACTCCTGGACTGCTGACACTGTTCCTGTGCTCATCAAGGCTGCCCGATGATGGAAGGCCACCGCTCTCGCCCCGGTTGCCGCCCGTCAATGCATCACGTCCTGCGCCGCGTAACTGCCCTCGATTCTGGAGACTGCTACAATCCCTGAACCTCGCCGCCCTCTGCCCCATTTGGCCTGCTCTGTCCGACCATGGGATGAAGGTGGATGTACTGGTCACCCGTGGCCCTCAGGTTGCCTCTGCTTCCAGGACAGGACTGGACGCAAACCTGCGCCCTCCTGGATGCTGTGCCGAAACTTGCCACTAGTGGTGTATGCCAGATGTCAACACCCACCGCCATCTGTGGCGCTGCTGCAGCGCTGCTGTGCCTCCCACAGTGTACACCTCACCCAGACCCTGGTACGCCATGGTACGCCAGGTGTGAGGCGAACGTGGCCGTAGACTGGACATGCTGCAGACTGCTGTCACTGCCCTCCTTCAGGCAGACTGTGCAATCTCCAAGTACTTGACTGCCATTCCATCCCACCCTGGTGTTGTGGCCCCGGAGGCAGAATACAGCCCGAACAAGTACATAGAAACATAGTACAGGTTTACACAGAATATTTACAACATCTGGAATTCGACAGTAGGGAAAGTAGGAAAAGGAAGAGAAGGAAACATAGTAGGTGAATATGGATTGGGGCTAAGAAATGAAAGAGGAAGCCGCCTGGTAGAATTTTGCACAGAGCATAACTTAATCACTTAATCATAGCTAACACTTGGTTCAAGAATCATAAAAGAAGGTTGTATACATGGAAGAATCCTGGAGATACTAAAAGGTACCAGATAGATTATATAATGGTAAGACAGAGATTTAGGAACCAGGTTTTAAATTGTAGGACATTTCCATGGGCGTATGTGGACTCTGACCACAATCTATTGGTTATGAACTGTAGATTATAACTGAAGAAATTGCAAAAAGGTGGGAATTTAAGGAGATGGGACCTGGATAAACTGACTAAACCAGAGGTTGTACAGTGTTTCATGGAGAGCATAAGGGAACAATTGACAGGAATGGGGGAAAGAAATACAGTAGAAGACGAATGGGTAGCTCTGAGGGATGAAGTAGTGAAGGCAGCAGAGGATCAAGTAGGTAAAAAGACGAGGACTAGTAGAAATCCTTGGGTAACAGAAGAAATATTGAAATTAATTGATGAAAGGAGAAAATATAAAAATGCAGCAAATGAAGCAGGCAACAAGGAATACAAACATCTCAAAAATGAGATCGAGAGGAAGTGCAAACTGGCTAAGCAGGCATGGCTAGAGCACAAATGTAAGGATGTAGAGGCTTATCTCACTAGGGGTAAGATAGATACAGCCTACAGGAAAATTAAAGAGACATTTGGAGAAAAGAGAGCCACTTGTATGAATATCAAGATCTCAGATGGAAACCCAGTTCTAAGCAAAGTGGGGAAAGCAGAAAGGTGGAAGGAGTATATAGAGGGTCTATGCAAAGGCTATGTACTTGAGGACAATATTATGGAAATGGAAGAGGATGTAGATGGAGATGAAATGGGAGATATGATACTGCGTGAAGAGTTTGACAGAGCACAGAAAGACTTGAGTCGAAACAAAGCCCCGGGAGTAAACAACATTCCATTGGAACTACTGA